>NC_066876.1:2611526-3886172 GCF_022985175.1 Labeo rohita
CGCTGAAACGCGCTGGAGGCAAGCAGTGTACCCCTCTTTAAGACTATCGGCGCTATCTGCAAACAGAAATATATACAGAATTTAGTTTGCTTTAAAACTATTTTACACCAGACGACCATAATATGAGACGAAAGGAAAAGATATCTGAAGAAAACTCACCTTTAGTCGGAGTGGATTGAATATCAGTCAGGAATCTGACGGTCATCTCCAAAACATCAGCTTTCTCCAGTTTAGAGTAACGGCAATTCTAAAATAAAGAACAGGCAACGTAAGAATCACATCAGCACTTCATACAGACTATCCAATATAATGTGTTTAGCCTACGAAAAGAACTTACATCTTTGCCTGTGAGAGGGAGAATGAGCGCTTTTAACCGGTTGAGGCTCTCGTTGATGCGCGCTCGTCGTTTCTTTTCCAGTAATGGTTTTAAAGTTCTTCTCAGCTCGTTTGCTTCTTTTCTCATGGCCACGGTACGGGGCGCATAAGTCAGAACAGATGCAGCAGCGGCGTTAGGAGTCATGTTGAGCTTGCAGTAGGTAGATGTCGTCTGTGCAGAACTGAGGTTTCGCGCTGGGTTTATATTCCTGTCCGGCGCGTCATGGAAACGCCCCCACGCCTCAGACAACTCCTCTGGTCAAATAACTTTAGACTGCAGAACAAAAGGACGCGTCGGTAGCGTGTATAAATTATACCCCTCTCTTAATCTCCTTTTGGAAATCAATATTTATGAACCAACATATATTGGTTTATATCCGATATATATTTTTATTTGTTGCTCTTTCTTCCCGATGGTTAGATTTCGACTATGAGAAATGTTGATAAACAGCTCATACACTACTATGGTTTATTAACTGACTGCTTATGTACTACTATAGCTTATTTATATATATTATTTTACACATTTTTACCAAACTTAACGTATATTAATGGATATTTTATAGCCATTCTCCAAATCTGCGTATCTCCATTGAACAGAATGAAAGAAAAAAGGCTGAAAACTGTGTTGGAACAATTTGCATCTATTATTTAACTTTATGACATAACTTAAATACGTTTCTAGTGTTCTTTTATATAAATGGTTGAGGAAAAAAGCATGCTAATGAAAAGAAGAGGGATGCTGGTGACGCGTTAAGGACACGAGATTGGGATCCAGTTTAGGGCGGAATAAGCATTCATAATTTAAATTAAACAGACAGATTCCCAAGCCACGCCGTTGTAACGTAACATCTGTCTGTAAATTGTGATGAACAATAGTTTTTTTTTTCCTTATATGATGACGTGGGTTTTACACCTGTACCTCTGGCGTTTATGGGGAGGGGTTGAGTGCACGCGTCCCCCAGCAAACCTACAAGTTGCCATGCAAACCATATGTGATCACTGCATTCAACAAACATTGTTTGAATGTATAGCGTTTGTATACACGTAGAATCCACAAGAATTTGTTCGTTTCACATTATAGGAAGTGAACTATGCAAAAACCCATGTACGTTCGCGTACGCGTGTCTGTTCTACGTTATACTTTCTGTTAAACTTGTTTTATCTGTACGAAAGCACAAAAGGACGTCTAACCCATGATAGGTTGTCAAATATTTTCAGCTAGGGGTCCTCGGAGCCCCATGGGATCCACGCGTCCAGCACGCGTCATGGAGAGGTCTCCAGATGGCCTCCCTTCACCAGCCCCCTTTTAATGATGCTGTAACTTGTGCCCCTCATCTTTCCCTAAGTTCCTAGTCTTTCGTTGTTTTCTAAAGCATTTTTTGGCGTCGTTGACCCATCTGCACGGGCCAAGTCAATGGTTTTGAATTTCAAATAGTCAAACAAAAGGGACGCGTTATTCGGTTATTTTGCGCGCAGACGTGTCACCGTCGCATCCATATATTATCGAACATCTAATTTGGTGAATATGAAATGCACCATTAATATCCTGTTGTTTGAGACGCGACTTTATACCAGATGTAGCAATACTATATAAATTGATGTAGAACGTTTGCGAAATAAACTAAACGACAGAAGGAAACCGGGAATGCAGAACATGTGTAAAACATATTTAAAGTTTTTTTTGTTTTGTTTTGTTGTTTTTTTTTTTAAACTAGTGATATGCGGTTTCAGTTGTGTATTCTTATTTTATTTTCACTATTGTTTAATGCACTTTCAGCTAGGACGTCTGTGATGATAAACTGAACACAAAGGAGCGTTGCGATGCTGCTTTTGGTAATCAGTACGTGCCCTGCACGCGTCCCGTTCCCCCATGGGTCCTTTATTAGGAAGCGTGTCAGCCAATGTTTCACTTAAGCTGCGTTCAGTTACAATTCTTTTTGTTCCTTTTTGAATTTTAGCGTGGGTGCCCCATCTGTGCCATCATCTAGCATATACTCACACAGAGGCCTTTGTCTAAACTCATTCCGCTACGTGGGAACAAGGTAGTTTCAAGGAGCATATTCGGGTAAGATGAGCCCATAGCTCGATGCACAAAACCCTGCTCGAAAACCCTTTTGAATTCGAGTGGGGGAGGTTACTGATGACGGTTAACGAAATTTAGCATGTTAAGACACTATTCTTAGTTATTTGCTGGTTGGTCTGTGTCTGCCAGACTGTCTGCCATATAGCTCTAAAGATAATTGCTCACTAGTGCACTGTATGTTTCTTTATTCAAAAGAACCTCTCAGGGATCCTATTCAGTAAGTCTTGAATGCTGATTTTGTGTTGTAAGGTAAAAATGTAAAAATGCTTACTTATTAGAATTTGGTTGTGCTCTACTCTCAATTCTGTCAAGTTTTTGTATTTATTTACATGTACAGTACTATTTCATGTTTTCATGTTTTCATGTTTAAAATAATAAACCTTTACCTTTGTTAGTAGATGATTTCTTCTATTAAGTAAAGATCATGTTCCACGAAGATATTTTGTAAATTTCCTACCGTAAATATATCCAAACATTTTTGATTAGTCATATGCATTGCTAAGAACTTAATTTGGACAACTTTAAAGGTGATTTTGGATTTTTTTCAGTATTTAGATTTTTATTTATTTATTTATTTATTTTCACCCTCAGATTTCAGATTTTCAAATAGTTGTATCTCGGCCAAATATTGTTTTCACAACAAGTCATACATCAATGGTTTATTTAGCTTATTTGTTTAGCTTTCAGATCATGTATAAATCTCAGTTTAAAAAAATGGACCCTTATGACTGGTTTTGTAGTCTAGGGTCACATTTATGAAATTGAATTCTAAACCTGTTTTCCCCCCACTGTGCTTAAGGAGAAAATATATTCAAATGGGCATGCTTATATTCCCCTCTCAGACCCCCACTGTTGTCAGCCTGTGCTACCATTTGGATATTTTTACCTTTCACAGGCATATCAACCATAACCGGTCATATAATACTGTAAAAAAATATATATATTTCTGCATATTTCTGTTGTTTACCCTACTTCTGCAACTTTATGGTTTGAGTTCCTACTATTAGGGTTATCCATATTATTTGATGACTGATCAGCAACTTCTTCCTTTTAATACTGTCTAATGCTGTCACCTGAAAACTGAAAAGCCATGCCAAATGCAGATAATGGGGTGGGGTAGTAAACTTTGTTTTCTTTCCTCCTTTTGACAGAATTGTTTCTTATTCAAAGTAAGGTCTACCATACAGTTGACACCATGTCAGCTAACCATGAGTTACATATACATTACTAACAAAAGGAGTTGACTGAATTACTGTAACAGAACGACAAGACTCACAAGAATATAGATCATTGCAATACCAAAGAGATAGTCCACCCAAAATTCTGTCACCATTTACTCACCCTTAAGTTGTTCCAGACCTGTATGAAATTATTTCTACTGCTGAACACGAAAGAAGACATTGTGAAGCATATGGGTATACCACACAGCTGAACTGATTTTTCCAATTGACTTTTTTTTTCATTCTATAAGTTAAGAACACAGGAACAAGCAGGTTAAGAAGGCTTTCATATTAGTCAAGGAGTTTATATTACATATAGTAATGCATATTATTGTTACTGTATAACATGTCTTTGCAGTGTGTCTGTATAACATGTCTTTAGAATCCACTCACTGCTCAAAACACAATGCTGATATTTGCATGCTCACGAATCATCTCATTATAACACACAATTTGTAGACATTATAAAAGATTTATTATGCATATACATTCATGGCCAAAAATATTGGCACCCTTGCAATTCTGTCAGAAAATGCAACACTTCTCTCAGAAAATTGTTCCAATTGCAAATGTTTTGGTATTCACGTGCTTATTGTTTTTGTTTGCACTGCAACAACACACACATACACACACACAAAACAGAGAAGAAAAGTCAAACCTGATAAAATTTCACCCAGAACCCAAAAATGGCTGGACAAAATTATTGGCACCTTGTCAAAATTGTAAGAAATAATTGCTTTTCAAGCACGTGATGCTCCTGTAATTTGTATTTAGACACACCTGTGGCAAGTAACAGATGTGGGCAATATAGTAATCACACTTGCAACCAGTTAAAATGGAGAAAAGTTGACTTAACCTTTGTGTTGTGTGTCACACTGAGAAAAGAAAGAAGTGTAAAGAGTTCTCTGGATTTGAGAGAAAAAATTGTGGAAAAACGGACAATCTCAAAGCTACACGTCCATCTTCAGAGATCTTAATGTTTCTGTGTCCACTGTGTGCAATATCATCAAGAGGTTTACAGCCCATGGCACTGTAACTAACCTCCCTGGACGTGGACGGAAGAGCAAAATGAATGAAAAATTACAACGGAGGATTGTTTGAATGGTGGATAAAGAACCCAGATTAATTTCCAAACAAATTCAAGCTGATCTGCAGACACAGGGTACAACAGTGTCAGCTCACACTATCTGTCGCCATCTGAATGAAATGGGACGCTATGGTAGAAGACACAGGAGGACACCACTGCATAAAAAAGCAAGACTGGAGTTTGTCAAAACTTATGTGACAAAACCACAATCCTTCTGGGAGAACGTACTGTGGACAAATGAGACAAAAGTAGAGGTTTTTGGTAAAGGACATCATGGCACTGTTTACAGAAAAAGAAATGAGGTCTTCAAAGAAAATAACACAGTCCCTACAGTCAAACATGGTGTAGGTTCAAAGATGTTTTGGGGTTTCTTTGCTGCTTCTGGCACTGGATGCCTTGACTGTGTGAACGGTGTCATGAAATCTGATGATTACCAAAGAATTTTGGGGCGCAACGTAGTGGCCAGTGTCAGAAAACTGCATCTCCACCAGAGGTCATGGGTCTTTCCAGCAGGACAATGACCCGAAACACACTTCAAAAAGCACTCAGAAATGTTTACAAACAAAGAGCTGAAGAGTTCAGAAATGGCCAGCAATGAGTGTAGATCTGAATCCCATAGAACACCTGTGGAGAGATCTCAAAACAGCAGTTGGGAGAAGACATCCTTCAAATCTGAATGACCTGGAGCAGTTTGCAAAAGAAGAGTGGTCCAAAATTCCAGTAGAGAGGAGTAAGAAACTCATTCATGGTTACAGGAAGCGACTGATTTCAGTTATTTTTTCCAGAGGGGGTGCTACCACATATTAAGTTAAGGGTGCCAACAACAGTGCATTTTTTGGGTTCTGTGTTGTATCAGATTTGACTTTTCTTCTCTGTTTTTTTGTGTTGTTCAATGCAAACAAAACAAAAAATAAACGTGAGTATCAAAGCATTTGCAACTGCAACAATTTTCTGAGAGAAGGGTTGCATTTTCTGACAGAATTGCAAGGGTGCCGATATTTTTGGCCATGACTGTATTCATTATGTTGTAACAGAGCTTTGTGAGAATGTGATGAACTCAGACTCAACCTTATAGAGATTATAAAGCGAGCGCTCTTTGCTGGCATTCTACCATGCCAAACCATGCACACAGCTGCCTATGCTTGCTTTTAGTTAAAAATAACAGTTTGTGGTTTGTGAATGCTGATGCTTTAATAACAAATATTTATCAGGAGTGTTTATGCTGGGATGTTGTGGCTATGCGACATGAAACTTACTTTTTCATGCAAATTTCATGGATGTACAGAAAAAAAGTAACATAACTAGTAAGGTAACTAACCACTTTTGAAATAAAGTTATCAGAACAGTAACCAGATTATTCTTAAATTGAGTAATCAGTCATTTAATTACATTTGCAGAGTAACTTGCACAACACTGATTATAATGTATATTATATATTAAGAAGGTTTATTATATTATATATTATATATTATATATTAAGAAGAAGAAAGTTTAACTAAGCCTATATAATACTATTCAGTATTATTTGTTATTTTGACATCATAAAAGAAATAAAATAATGTAGGGATTTGTCTCCATCCTACATTTTTAAAGGCCTTTTATTATATAAACCTTTACATAAACCATCCATCATTCATCATGATATAAAAATCATGATGAACAGCTAAACCCTTCTTCTGCATATTACTAGCATACTGGCCATTTATTAACACTTAAAAAGTACACATTAATGCATGGACATATTCTAGATTCCTTAACCCTACCCAATACCTAAACATAACTACTACAGCAACTACCTTTTACCATTAATAAGCAGCAGATTATGAATTTATTGAGGGAAAATTCTTGGTTGATAGGGAATATGGGTTCCCTAATCTAAAGTGTTACCTTTGTTTTCACTGCAGTTACTGGAATAGCCATATCTGTTAGTAGGCACTGCCCATGTATCTTTGTAAAATAAATAAATAAATAAATCTTGCTAAATTTATGGTAAATCAGCAGCTGTGGTTCGGCTTCAATTCAGTTTAATAACAGTGTCTATGTTGCAAAATTCATGAATTATGAACAAATATAATTCAGTTGTAAAGCTGCACTACAGAAGACAATGGTGTTGTTGTTCAGCTCCATTTAGTTCAAGCATTGTTCATATCTGACAGTGTCAGTGGAGTCAAATCGATTATATTATTGAATATTGTGTAATAATAATGTTACAAACATTATTATTAACACATGACATTAAAATACTTACAACAAAACTTAGAAGAAACTGAATTATTTGTGTAAAGTATAGTCATATGTGATGTGTCACACATGAATTCTTGTGAATGCCCTTTTACTGTTTTTCAGTATGAATGTTATGGTAATTCATAGTTTTTACTTGCAAAATACACTTAGAAAACATCAAATAGACAGTATTTTACTGTATATAAACCATGTGCAGTTTTTCACAGTTTACAGTAAGGTCTTTTTTTAACTTTATTTACCCTTTTTTAACAATACAGAATTGTGACAAAGCGGTTGTACAATATTAAATAGGAAATAGTGCATCAATAATGCAAAAGGTCAACAGTAAACACTCAATTTCCAGTTAAAGGCAGTTCATCATTGATCTCATCATCCAGCTCAGTTCAGTTCAAATAGTATATGTCAGGGGTGCTCAACCATGGTCCTGGAGATCGACTTTCCTGCAGAGTTTAGTTCCAACCCTGATCAAACACACCTGTTTGTAATTATCAAGTGCTCCTTCAGATCCTAATGAGCTGGTTCAGGTGTGTTTGGTCAGGGTTGGAGCTGAACTCTGCAGGAAAGTCGATCTCCAGGACCAGGGCTGAGCACCCCTGGTATACGATATCGATAAGTGTCCCCAGCTAAGCAAGCCAGAGGCGACAGCGGCAAGGAACCAAAACTCCATCGGTGACAAATGGAGAAAAAAACCTTGGGAGAAACCAGGCTCAGTCGGGGGGCCAGTTCTCCTCTGGGCAGACGCAAGGGACTCATCTGGTTCCCGTGGTCTTGTGCCGACGGCCGTCTAGGTGACGAGGTCTTCACTGGGGATCCGTCTCTGGGGCTCATCTAGTCGATGTGGTCTCCGCTGACATTCAGGGCTGTAGAGGTTGTCTCTAGGTGCCAATCCACCGTCTGGGCTGGGTTCGGACTGGATCCGGGGGACTGCAGTGACCATCTGATCTGGGGTGCGTTTCCCAAAAGCATCGTTAGCCAACTATGGTCACAAGTTCCGTCGTTACCAATATAGTTCAATGATTCGGTGTTTCCCAAAACCATAGTTCAAACAAACATTCGCAAACAGTGTCACAAACTTACGTGGTTGGAACTACAGCTCTCGACCTGTTAACCACATAGTTCCTTGTTAGTAAGACATATGGGCTCAATAAATGATGCTCTTGGGCACAATAAGCAATCTAACATGCAGTACAATCTATATCTTTTACTTGATCTAAATATAAATGCATTTTAATCTATGTATTTTTAAGCTTCCTCTATAAGCGACGTTTTTTGAATAATGCGCATGCGCATAAATGCCTACAGGAAGCCCGGAGTATGACGTAAGAGCAATGAATCAAACATCAAATGAAGTGAAATGACAGGGAACACAAAATAGTGAATTAGTCATCAGGTGCCATGTTTAATATAGCTGCATTTTAGAAATCTCTAATCAGTTAAATGACATAAATTGTTACTTGGTGACGGCCCTACATTGTTCAACCAATGTGGTTCAAACGACGGAGATGCGACCGTGTTCGGGAAACAGTCATGACTAGCTAGTTAGTTTCCACAACAATGCATCATACTATGGAGGTTAATCAGCGAGTTACGTCGTTGTACGGGAGACGCACCCCTGGATAGCTTCTTCTGCAAAAAAAAAAAATTGTACTCTTAACTAAAGCATACCATGTACAAGTGAGAACAAGTGGTGTTTCGGCATCATTGACATCAGATCTGACACTGTGCACATGAATTAAATTTGAAAGCTATAGCAAAGAGGAAGATTCATTTAAAAGCTTTAAATTTCACACAAATCTTTCAGATGACTTCTGAAGACTACTGGAACAATAGTGCACAAGTTGCATGGCAAGGAGAACATCTCCATTTGGAAAAGCATGAGTAAATGATGATGTAATGTTCATTTTGGGAGGAATATTCCATAGACCAATCTAAGTTCTCAATACAGTAATCTGTGCACTGTGTTTTGTAAGTTACACTTCATGCAGTGTTGTCACTTTGCTCTTCCAATTACTTAAAGAACATTTTAATTGATTGTTCCTTATTGTTAGATATAAGAAGGAAAAGATGATTGGTGCACTTACATAGTGAATTATAGATATGTGACCCTGGACCACAAAGCCAGCCTTGAAGGAGACATTCACTTCCAGAACAAAATTTACAGATAATTTACTCACCTCCTTGTCATGTTCATGTCTTTCTTCCTTCAGTCATAAAGAAATCATGTTTTCTGAGGAAAATATTTCAAGATTTCTATCCATATAGTGGACTGATATGGTGCCCCAGAGTTTGAACTTCCAAAAATGCAGTTTAAATGCAGCTTCAAAGGAAGAAGGGTCTTATCTAGCGAAATGATAATATTTTAAAAAAAAAATGGATAGTTTATATACTCTTTAACCTCAAATGCTCATCTTGTCTAGCTCTGCGTGTGTATTCTGGTTCATGCTAGTTAGTGTATGTCGAAAAACTCCCATCTCATTTTCTCCTCCAACTTCAATATCGTGCTATATCTCTGCAGACGTACCGACCCAGTATTTACAAACATTGTTATTGATCTTGTTTACATGCAAACAAGATCAAACGTCTTTACCAAAAAGGTAGAGTTCACGTTTAGAGCCCTTTGAAGCTGACCTTTGAAATGCATTTAAACTGCATTTTGGATGTTCAAACTGGGTGGCACTATAGAAGTCCACTTGTAGAGAAATCCTAAAAGGTTTTCCTCAAAAAAACATAATTTCTTTATGACTGAAGAAAGAAAGACATGAGCATCTTGAATGACAAGAGGGTGAGTACATTATTTGTACATTTTTGTTCGGGAAATGAACTTTTCCTGTAAGCAGTGTGGGTATATTTGTAGCAATAGCCAACAATACTTAACAATACAATACAATACCAAAAATAATTAGGATTAAGTAAAGATCATGTTCCATGAAGATATTTTGTAATTTTTCTACTGTAAATGTATCAAAACTTAATTTTTGATTAGTAATATGCATTGCTAAGAACTTCATTTAGACAACTTTAAAGGCGATTTTCTCAGTATTTTTATTTTTTTGCACCAGCAGATTCCAGATTTACAATCAAAATACTGTCATATCTTATTAATACATCAATATCCTAACTATAAATCAATGGAAAGCTTATTTATTCAGCAAATCTTAGTTTCAGAAAATTGACTTATGACTGATTTTGTGGTCCAGGGTCACATATTATTATGAAACCAATACTTGTTGATATATTGCCTGTAATTAGATCATTTTATTTATTTTATTTAAAGCTTTATGATAGCACAACAATTTGAAATTGAAGATAAATTCATCCATATTTCAACAGTGAGTTCTGAGTCTTCAGTCTTGCTGACAGTAGCGAGATTTTGCTTGGCTTTCTGCTCAAAGATGATCAGGAGTCATAATGGGTTACAGCCTGAGCATGAAATGGTTGACATACACAGCATTTGTCATCCTGTTGATACCGTGCATACCAAACAATTTCCAGTATGAATTGTTTTGAATATGTGTTTCTCATTACAGTAAAGTTTGAGATTTGAAATAAATATAGCACCAGTTCTTCAGAATTTATTAAAATAGGAAAACTGAAACCAAAAGGAGTCCAAATTATGAAAAGGCAGAGTTGAATGTTGTTTTGCGTCTTCACATTTCCTCATGCTGCATGCCAGATGGCTTGTGTGTGTTTTTTGAAAGGACTGACCATATGTTGAAGATTTGATTCTGTTTTCCAAGCCTGAAATCGCTTCATGGCACCAGTTTCAAATTGCCAAGAGACAGAATATTTATTTTCAAAAGTGTTTTCTCTATAATACATAATGTTATGAGGTTTGTTATTTCTTTATTTAGCTCCTAATATCATATGCACTTACTTCTTCATGTATATATGGATATTATATGTTTTAAATATTTATTACCGCTTTCATTCTTAGTGTTTAAGAACAGTTAACTGTTATGTATTAGTTTGTGTCCTTGAGTATACGCTGCCAGTCTGGTATATACTTCTTGTACTTTTATCAGTTTTCTATATAAGAGACCCTGAAACTGCATGAACCAGTGGTTTTATTGTCTTACTATTATGTATTAAAACAATGGATAATGTTGTGGCACTTTAAATTCCCTATAAAATCTCTGTGTGTCCTCTTAAAAGTTTTCAGTAGTCACTTAGTCCCTTGTAAGCATCACATTTAACATCAATTCTGATTTCCTTATATAAATTCTCTTAAAAAAAAAAAAAAGTTGCCACGTTGCTTATTCTTCTTAGACATGCATTGGTATATAGAGATGTCTACAAACGGTTTCATTGTGTTTTTTTTAAATATTGGGAGGTTGTGTGATCTAGTTTGTATTAAAATCAACAATCCTCCTTCCTTTTGATGTGATGCTGTGTTGGACCAGACCTTCTTTCCAAAATTGTCTGAACTCTGAATTCATTGTTCTCTTTTCTCTTAGCTTCGCTCAACCCAAGCATTTCAGTAAGCCAACCCAACCCCCTCCCTCAAGAGGATCAGCAGCTACTTGCCAAAACCTATATGCAACAATAGAAAAAAACCCTCAACAGCTAGGTAATTCCCGCCTTTTCAGTTTTTAATTAAAAACATTTTCTCTGTTGCTCTGCAGTTGCAAGGCTGTTCCTCATCGTTTGGATGGTTGTTAGGTAAAGCCAAAGAAAGACAATTCCTCTATTATTTTCTGGCTTGGGTCCCTCCATCTATGGAAGTCTATGGAATTTCAATTGCTCAGTTTTATTGTCCAGCGGATGAAATTAGTCTTTTGTCTTAATTAAACACTGACCAAAGTTATAACACAGCTCTCCTCAACAAGCAGCATGATTTGTGATATCAGTCTCTCCTGTGGAGTGGGAGCAGAGTGGGTTGAGCTATACACCATATGTTTAATAGTTAGGCGGTTATTCAAATCCCTAAGTATGATCAACAACAATGTTGCTTGCCCAAGCACTAATTACAGTCATGCAATCAGTGTGCTAAAGGTCTCGTTAGAACACAAAGAGAGTCTGAGCAGTTAAAGTGAGTGCTGATTCTTAGATTGCTATAACTGTGACAATTAATGGATCTTCAACACATTTATTACTTTCAGTGATTTGAACAAACCCTTGACATTTTGAATTAAACTGCCTGGTCCTACATCATGTGGGCTAGTAGGATTACAGACATGGTTGAATAATATTTGCCAATATTAAAGGTTTTTATGAAATATTTTATCTCAGAGACAGAAAAATAATAAGAATGAAAGAAATAAGGAGATTATGTTTTATTTATTTAATGTGACAGAAATGAATCACGAGTGACATACATAAGACCTGATATACTGATATTCACTGCTCTTACCCGTAAGGAAGGCACAAGTGACACCAGTGACAATTTTTAAGAAAAAAAAATGCATTTTACAAAATAGCTACTGCAAGGTATCAAACCACATGTTGTCAAACATGGTATACTCACTAAATTAAGCAGTTTAATCCATTTGTATTCTAGTTTTCTAGTTTTTTGTTTTGTTTTGTTTGTTTGTTTGTTTTGTTTACAATTCCCTAACAATAAAAGCTATGAAATCATGAGATAAATGAGAACATTTCTGACAACTAAAAAGAGACAGTGGACTTAACATGGGCTTCTCACAGATCTTTAGGAAATATGAAAAAGAAAGTCAAGTGATGTCATCAGTGTGATTTTTATTTCAAAATAAGCAATTTTTGTTAGACGGTAACACCAGTGACACAACTCCAGGGGACCACTATTTTTATTATATATTTTATAATATTTATTCAGCATATAGTTTTTTATGCCATTTACAGCATATTTTGATACATTATTGTATTTTAAATGGTAGAAAACCTTTTTGACCTCAAAATAAAGCACCTTCCCTCTCTACATGGCTATGGGGACAAGCGATTTTGTAGTGCTTGGAATACTATATAATTAATTTAAAAAACAATTCAGTTCAATTCAATTCAATTCAAATTTATTTTTATAGCGCCTTTCACGACACATATCGTTGCAAAGCAACTTTACAGCAAATTAAAGTTTTTACAGTATATCTAGTAGTAGCTTACTAGTGGTGACTATGTCATATAGTAAAACGAATATTTCCACATTAATGGCTCAAGAAGGTGTAATTGTTGTTCCGTTTTAAAATATAAATAAATTGTAACCCACGTGTTTTTCAACTGTAATATTTATGTAAAGGCTAGGGACAGAAAAACTGACATTTCCATAGAATGACCCAGGTATTATTATGTTACAATTTCCAGAGCAGTGTTAAACGGTTTCTGTCAGCGTTTCGTGGTTCATTTATGAACGTAAGCTACACAGCGATTCATTTGATAGAAAATAGCTACTATTCCGCCTAGTGTTTTATGAAACAGACTTAAAGCTAAACAAGCATCTTTGGCGACTCTTGTTTCTTGCGCAAAACAGAGCTGAACAAGATACTAAAGAGAAGGTCATTTCTATGTTCTCAAACCATATGAAGACCTCTTATAACAGATGCTAAGTAGAAAATTGTTAATATTTGTTGAAATTGGTTGCCAGTTGTCTTGCCACTGTCTGTAAGAAGACCTAGCCTATTATAAGAAATGCTAAAATTGATTTGATAGAAATAGCTACGATTCCACTTAGTGTCTCATAAAACAGACTTAAAATGGTATATTTGGCGACCCGTTTCCCGCGCAAAATACTGAGCTGAGAGAGCTGTAAGAAATGTTAAACAGATCTTTTTTTTTTTACTCTCAAATCATATGAAGACCTCTTAACAGATGCTAAATAGAAAATGTTTATTTTGTTTCCCAGTTTTCTTATATGTGTGTCTATTTAATGACATTGTTTTGCTATTTATGTGTTTGTCTTTTCAGCATATATAGGCTATATGCTTTATTTCTCCAGCAAGACATTTTGAAAACCATTTCCAATAGGTAAATAAACAAACAAGATTTCAAGAATTTCAAAGCAAAAAGGTTTTATTTTTCTGTTCATTCACAATAACATTTTGTGATTAAGCTTCCTTCAGGGACATTCATTTTGCCATTAATAATTAACACATAGTGTTTACGATTTCTTTGCACAGACCAAATGAAATCAAGTCAATTGTGCAAACCTCAGAAATACATTTTAACCCTTGGGGTTTACAGTTTTGTTGATTACAACTCATAGTATTTAAAACCCCAACGAGGATTGCATAACGTTAAGCTCATAGAAGACAACGTGATCTGTGCTCGCTGGCTTTCTTTCATTTACAAAGTATAGCCACAATTCATTAAATTCATTAAATGTAATCTCTATCACAGGCTTTACATTTTTACTAAAACGTACTATGACAAATAAATAATATGCAAAGTTCATTATAAACAATTTCCCTGAAGACTCGTATTGCGTGTTTGGTCACCACGGTCTCCACATGTCCACAGCTGCCTGTGGCACCGGCTGAGGTTGACTGGGAGCTGGCGCGGTATTGATGGAGTGGCTCTCCGTTGCAGAGCTGTTGTTTCTCAAGCTCACAAGTCTCTGGTGCATTTGTGAAATCATTCTGGAGTTCTGAGCACAGCAGTTCTGGCAGGACGACGTCGCAGACACCATCGAGTGCTGGATGAACTCGTTAACGCGCTGACGGGTTTCTGTTTCGAGGTTGGATTGCGGCAGCATCGCAGAGATGCGCTGCAAGCAGGCTTTGTATCCTTCTTTATAGCTGTCTGTTTGACCTTTGAAGAGAGAGAAAAAGAGAATTATTAAATGAACTTGGACTAGCTGAAATACTACAGATGACAAACGCTGAAAATGGTGAAAACAGAAGTAAATTAGCTCACTCACCTTTAGCTGATGAGGAAGGCAAATCTCTGAGGAACCGCACAGTCATTTCGAGAATGTCAGCTTTCTCCAGCTTTGAATAGCGTGAAGCCTACAAATGAAAGGTGATTTGACACATTAGGCTATTGCTCAGACACTGAGATACATTTGAATGTTAGTTTTGCTGTATGGCCATGCCAAGGTTAAGATACTTACGTCTTTGCCGACCAGAGGAAGTATTAGTGTTTTTAAGTGATTGAGGCTGTCGTTAATGCGAGCCCGCCTTCTTTTTTCCATCAGTGGCTTGAGAGTCTGAAAAAAGAAAGAAATTGGTTAATGTGAGTTTGAGTTTTAGATACTACAAGTACAACCGTTAAAATGGTTCAGGGGTGTTGAAAGTTACCCAAAATTGTTCTCACCTTTCTCAATTCATGTGCCTCTTTTCTCTGAGCTACAGTCATTCGAGAACCGAATGAGTGGGAATGGGCTTCGGTAATAATGTTTGGAGTCATGATGGAGTCTAGATGTGCTCTTGAGAGAGGAGAAGAGAGTTTTGTGGTCAGGGTGGGCGAAAGGGGTCTTTTATAGGGCTCTTTGGCGTGGAGGGAGGGATTCTAGTCTATTGTGTCTTCGGTTGGACGCAGGGGGGGGATGCCAAAGGGAGAAGATCTGATCTGACTGTCCCAAAAGTTACCATCTGTTGATTGATGTTAGCTTCATCCAAAACCACTGGTATGCGCATGTGATTGATGACAATTTTTTATTGTCTCATAAACCTCCATGTGTTTGCACGTGCTTATTCGTGCTATAGACCTATAATCTGTATGTATTTCACAGTAAAATGTGGGAGTTAAAGCACAGTCAAAAATCCAAGTTCATTTTCTATTTCGCATTCTGGTTTACTGTTTATTGCTAAACAAACTGTTATTGCAACAAGGCATTTAAAGTAGGCCTGGTGTGTTACTTTAACTTGTCGTTGTTCTGTTACAATTTGTGACATTTCAAGACACTGGTTAATAAGGAAAACCGTATTGGACCTCTAATAAATAATACAGCGTGATGACCGCGCAACAAATAACCAAGCCACGCTATAGTGTTAACATCTGCTTACACGCGGACCATACTGGGTATGTTCATATTGCTCCAAATAGCCTACAGCAAAAGCATAACTTTAACAAGTTAGTTAAACCAAGAGTATGGAGGTTTGGAATAACAATCCCCAGTATATAAAAAGATACGGTTAGAGACGAAAATAAAAGTGTAGGTTTAGAAATACGTATAAGTTAATATATTTTATTTATATGGAAAGGAGGATAAACATAATGCATTTTGCATGTACTTGCATGTTTCTTTTTCTAAACATTTCATTTCTTACAGCATAGTTTTTCTGTTTGTATTTTCCCAATGACCAGACATTTTAGCTGTTCGGTGGTTATATTAAACGCCTCACACCTTATTTCAAATCAGTGGTGATCTCACGCGCCTGACACGCGCCGTTATGTAACAGATGGATGTCTGTTCTTCCAATAGCACCAAAGCGCGCCACTAATTTGAATCCCAACCCCCTCAAGACTGTCAAACTCTTCGGTCACCTGTTTGCTGTATTCTCGTCCTATCAGGTTGCTTCCTTTATGGCGTGCCTTTCCAAACTATTGGCGTCTGTGTCTGAGCCATGACCGAATATGGCAATACAGCATCACGGATTGATGCAAAGAGAATTGTATTTTTTTCTTTTTCTCTTTGTTTAATTTTGGGGGGTTGGGGATGGGGGACGCAGGGAATAGAGTAACACACGCATAAAAAATTAATCGGACAATCATATACCACCATCCACAATGTATGTCGACAGTTTTTGCCTTTTCTTTTGGTGTGCGCAGCAGTCTCTAAATGCTGAAACTAAAAGTATATAAGACAATTTTACATGTTATGGAAGTTAAGAGTAATAACTATTGATTCTGAGCTGAAGAGCTTTTGAATGCAGCATCAGAACCAGGCACGCGTCATGGTCTCCAAGAGCGCATCAATTAACCTCTAGTGTAGTCGGCTTGTGCTGGTCATGGAAAAAAATCTGTTTGAGTCGTCTTTAGTACATAGTGCGGGTACCACATATGTGCAAGCTGTATACGTTTAATAAACAGACCTATATATTGTTTTTAAGAGGTTAGAAATGAACCCCAAATAGCCAAATGTAGCCTTAGTGCGAGCTCATGGTGCATTAGACTGGTGTTCACTTGATGTCATGACACATCCTTAAGCATGCTGATATATTCTTATAGTAAACAAAAAAGATAAGTGTCTCTACATTTACAAAATAAATATCCATGGGTACTACAGACGATCAGTCCTCATTATCTGTTCGTCAGTGTTTTATTCTATTCAATTTTATTTTATTCTATTTCAGTGGTGTGTTTTATATAAGTTTAACTTTTAACTGTGAAATGAATAAGCAGGATGGAGGTTCCCAAGATTGCGCGTCTCTCTCAGCATCACGCTGATGCTGCAGACCGAGTATTTGTTTGTCTGCGCTAGCATAGTCGTTTTAATTCGCATAGTTGAATTTAAATATTGTATTTGAATATATATTCAGTAAAAAATCATTGGTGCGTCATTTCAAATTTAAGCTGTGTCCTATCAATGAAGCAAGAATATTTGAAATGATCGCACGTTCATTTCAGCAGATCCAGTCTGTTTGTTTATCGCATACGAGTTGAATAGTAAATAGCAGAATTTTAAAATATTAGATACTAAAATCAGCGGTGAGTCAAACTGACATGAGATGGAGATGAGATGGTTGCACTTGGTAGGCTGATGATGGTTTATTTAAAGATAACTCTTAATGCTTATATAATTGTTTTTTGTGTTTCTGAGTATTCTCTCAAATCTGATTCTGTGGTCTAAAATACGTCGTAGCTGTTACACTACCTTGAAAATAAATAAATAAATAAATAAAAAATACTTGCTATACAGGGACAGCCCAGAATTTAAAACTAACCAGCAGAGCGCACTGTTTTGGAAACTTAAAAAACAAAAGGATTTTACACATAAACATATGTAGAAGTATTTATGAATAATATTTAACCCATTTTAATAATACCTCTATTAGATAGAACTCTAGTTAAGTATGATGGTGATTTGAAATTGTCTTAGCTCAGAGGACTGCGGTCAAATTAACCAAATACAATCTTATCAGACACGTATGAAAGCACCTTGAGGAGTAAAATCTCTTATTTCTTGGCGAGTTCCCCTCGTTTATACGTCACTTTACATTTAGACATTTTACAAAGGTATTTTTAGAGGGCATCACAACAATGTTAAACATTACCATAATTTTATGGTTTAATGAATGTTCTGAATGTATGTTTCCATCTAAGTCGTTATATTATTAGTATCAGGGTCTTTTTTATTATTTGATATATATGCTGTCCTATACCAAATACATTTATATACTTAAACTTGCTAATATCATTGATATTGACTTTCCTTTACTTTCTTTGTACTAATTAATTGACATTAGAAGGTCATTTAGAATAAAAAAATGCAAGTTATAATCTGGTGATGAGATTTCTTTAAAAAGTATTAAGTGATAACTATACAGTATGATGTTTTATGTTTGATAATCAAATTTATCCTCCGAACAATCACTTCAGAATTAGCTGTGCTGATATAGAGAAAGTTAAAAAAAAAAAAAAAACTACAGTACAAAGCATTACAAAATATACTTTGTAAGGTTTTATGTTTAGGAATATTGTGGATGAATGCATAGAAGTTGTTTATTTCACCTGGAAAACATGCAAACGCTGCAGACAGACATAAGGCTTCCCAAGCCAAAACCAACGCTGCTGGCAAACAGCTGTTGACATGCAATATTGCATAGACTCACTAGCCAATACTACGTAATTTGTGCTGTTTGGAACTTAAAACCAAATGAGTGCATGTGGGGTAGATGAGCGGACACGCGGGGTTTCGCAAAGCTGCGCGTCTCTCTCAGCATCACGCTGATACTGCAGATTTTTTGTCTGTATTTGTTTGTCTGCGCTAGCATAGTCGTTTTAATTCGCATAGTTGAATTTAAATATTGTATTTGAATATATATTCAGTAAAAAATCATTGGTGCGTCATTTCAAATTTAAGCTGTGTCCTATCAATGAAGCAAGAATATTTGAAATGATCGCACGTTTCTTTCCTCTGCACGTTGATGTATAAACGAATCTTATTGCTTATTTCACAGTTCTGTATATTTTGGATTAGGCATATTCCATTCAACCTTAATATACTTCTGTTTCAAATAGTTTTCTTACAACATAGATTGTTAAATCCCGTAAAATCAACGTTAAAACAACAGTCTAGTGGAATGTAGCTATTTTAAAAGTGTTTGCAATCATCAAAACCCAGACAAAAGATGAAGTACTTGCGCGTCTATCAGCCAAACAATTAGGCTACATCCAGATAAATCTCAACCCAAATATTGCAAAAGCCATCGATAATATATCTAGCACAAACAACATTAAGTCTTAATTCAAATACCCAAGCTAAAAGCCAAGCCATGCTTGTACATCTGGTGATGTAACTTCTCACACAAAGACTTGTTTTTACCCATAGGATGATTAGCCTATGGTGCACGTATTTGTGACGTAGAAGTACGTGAAAAGCTTGCCAGTTTTAATCTTGTGAGTGAGAACTGCATTCGCAGATGCAGTCTAGATGAACTGTGCATGTTTCAAGCGTGTCTTTTTTAAATTACAACATATGATTTTAGTAACTTCCTCAGACCCAAACGAACATACCAAGGACAAACAGCAAAAAGGCGCGTTTTTTTTTTCTAAATGTGCGTATGGGGCCCTTAGGGTCCCCGCTCGCGCTAGGCACGAGAACGGCACGAGCCATGGGGACAAAAGGCCAGATGGCTGTGCAATTATAATGAATTATATATAAGGGCTGCAGTTGTTCGTCTTTCTAATAATTTAAATGATGGATCATATGTAAAATCTGATTTTTAAAATATAGCAGTATTTTATAGCGCAATGATAGGAATAGCTGCTAAATTGTACAGTATTGCGTGCTTAGATTGCATTGTTGAGTTTTCGCGTTAGACACTTACACGAGTTTGATAGCAGGTCGAGCTCAGAAAGGGCGGACACCCTCCACGCCCACAAAACGCGTGCTTCCTCTTCATTTGAGAGCAGGCTCTCTGACTACATGGGCGCCCAATGCAAGCACACGACTGAGCTTTAACAACACGTCCAGAGGCTTCAGCACAACCTGTACAATGTGGCCGTATTTGACAGCAGGTAAGTTACTGCATGGGTAAATGTTTTTTCCTCTCAGTGCAGAGATTTTGTTGATAAAACTTGCACTACTGCAGAACTTTAATCTTTGTTTCAGTTTTTAGATTGTCACTTGATTATAAAATGCTTTGTCAGATAACTTAAAGTTGTTTCACGCGTAGCATCTAAATGAACTTTAGTTTCCAACGACTGTAAATACTACACTGGTTACTGTATATTCTGTTGCTAAATAATGCATAATGTAGCTATATAATGCTATGAACGATTAACAGAACCGTATGGACAGATTTCAATGATCATTCTAATCTCAAATCGTAATCAAAGTTACAAACCATCGATGTCTTGTGTGACAATGTTGTCTTATGTATGTCTTATGAAACATTTAATATTCCAACACGTTACTCACAGATTTATTTAAACGTTATCATGATTGAACATTTCTGCATGGATGTGATGTTATCAGGATCATGTACGATATTTTATTCTGTGATTATTACAGTGGTAAACATCATAACATTATTTTAAAATTATGTTAGTAATGACTGAATGGTAGAATGTTAAGCATAAATTATTTGCAATCCAGTTTCAAAGTAAAACAATAAAACTTACAATTCTCCTCCAATCAGCATGTAAAACTGTTTATCACCTTTAAGATTTTAAAACCGTGTAAAACTGGTCTTTCGGTGTTTTGAAGAGACCGCCTGTAACTTACAGGATATTAGAAGTCAGAAGGGTTCTGGATCCTTGGATTGCGGTTGAATCAATACAGCACCCTTAGTAGTATTAAGAATTTACTGTATGTTGTTTTAGTTTATTTCAAAATAAACTAAAACATCGTAAGCCTAGGTAAATCGTATTGAATGTCATACTGTAACTTAAGAAATGCTGCGAGTAACTTCTGGGCGTTTAAGTGCAGAGGTCGTGGCTCGTAGGACAAAAAAAAAATTACATCTAAACGTAATACAGTTATGATGCTTAACTTTTTCAGTGTAACTACAGTATGGCCGTAATATTAAAATACATTTCTTTATTGCATTTACTTTTATAGAAATTCATAATTTAAAACAACAGCAATATGAACAGTTAAAGTACACTGAATTTGGTGGATGTTTGTACAGACAAATTCGTGGTATGATTGTTTGATTGCAGACAAAAGTAAATGAAATTCAGAATAAGTGGCAATTTTAAATTCTTGCTCTCTCAGACCTCGAAGAGCGCTGGTGAACTGCGATGTTTCCAGCATTGGTGTCAGTGTTGTTTTAGGGGAGTAGTGTAGTCCACCTCTCGACTGGTTGAAGTCACTAAAATGCTACTCCAGTATTGCACTCTACAATCAAACACAGTAAATTGTCATTAATTGTCTGTCATCTGCCAGAATCAGCCACAGAAAATCAGTCAGTGTTTTCCCTGACCACGGAACTTCCCGACCACTTTTTAAGTCCCCATTTAGGTAAGTAAATGTGTGTGTGTGTGTGTGTACTTGTTCTTGTTACATTGTGGGGACCAAATGTCCCCACAAGGATAGTAAAACCTGATTTTCTTTACATTGTGGGGACCGGCCTGCAAACAGGTTTTCTGTAAGGGGGTTTAGGGTTAGGGTTGGGTTAGGGGATAGACAATATCGTTTGGTCAGTATAAAAACTATAGAAGTCTATGGAAAGTCCCCACAATTCACAAAACAAATATGTGTGTGTGTGTGTGTGTGTGTGTGTGTGTGCTGGGTTTAGATATACAAGATAAAAAATCATTATGTCAGTGGAAAGTCCCCATAAAACATGGTAACCACACAAGTGTGTGTATGTGTGTACTTGTTTTTGCTACATTGTGGGGACCAAATGTCCCCACAAGGATAGTAAAACCTGGAATTTTTGACATTGTGGGGACCGCAGTGTTAAAAAATTATTAAAAATAGTAAATGGTGTTTATCTGAAAATGTAACGATGCAAACATGTTTTCTGTGAGGGCTAGGTTTAGGGTTAGGGTTGGGTTAGGGGATAGACAATATCTTTTGGTCAGTATAAAAACTATAGAAGTCTATGGAAAGTCCCCACAATTCATAAAAACAAACGTGTGTGTGTGTGTGTGTGTGTGGCATGCGTGAACAGAGAATGCGAAATAAAGGTACTTTAACACCTGGCTTCTGAGTCTTCATTAAAAAAATCACACACATGCACACAAAATAAAGTGCTTTTGTATCCCTCTGTGTTGTCTTATTTCATTTAGATCTATATAGCCTATCTGGTTCCTTGTTTCCTTATATTTTGCTGTAACATTAATCTTTATCTTCGCATCAACGAAGTTGTGGTCTGTTGCTGTTTTCAGGGCTCTGTTAAATGTTTTGTCAGCCAGATAACATCATGTGATAAATGCAGAATTAAATAAAATTTTCCTCAGAAAAAATACACCAGTGATTTATGAGAGCTAGGCAAGGTTAAAATACAGGCTCCTTAAGGTAACTATTATATAAAATAAATTCACACAATAACCTGTAGTATAACCATATACATATAAACCTGTTCAACTACTACACTAACAACGATAAAAGATAAAGAAGGCCATATGTATACACATACACACTGACACAGGTCGTCTATATTAATTCACGTATCTTGCGGCTGATCAAACCGGCGCTAATGAATCGTGCGCGCAGGGGCGGCAGATGGGCGCAGCCCGCAATGTGTGAAGGAACGACAAATAAACAACCTGCGCAGGAATTCTGAGACAGAGAAGAAAAACGTACTACAAAAGTATACTTAATAATACATAATAATACAATATAAAATGATATATATAAAAAATAATAATCCTACATACATATATTGTTTTATTAAACGTCATCATGACGCGCTGGCACTTTGCGTTAATGTTAAAATGAAACGAAA
Organism: Labeo rohita; assembly: GCF_022985175.1. NCBI lineage: Eukaryota > Metazoa > Chordata > Actinopteri > Cypriniformes > Cyprinidae > Labeo > Labeo rohita. The sequence continues at coordinate 2,634,504 of NC_066876.1, forward strand.
TCAAAGAAAAAAAATAAAAAGAAAGAAAGACAGAAAGTGTTCAGTGCATTCATGAAAAGTTGCACGCACTGCATAGCTTTTCAATCACTAGTTGTCGTGAAACAGCCCATAGTTCTATCCTTCATAAATATAAACTTGGATTAGTAGTAATCAGAATGTAATTCATGTGATACATACTAATATGTGTCAAAGTGCAGACTGCGCATACGAAAGTGCACTGTCTGATTTTCCCACTCTTTGTGCACGAGCTCAAACACTGTGTTGGAACAGTCCCACGCGGGATTGACAGCAGATGGCCACTACAATGGAGTTTCGGTTGGCCTAATTGGAGGGAAATTTGAATAACTGTCACACGCTCGACGCGTGCAGTTTATATCCCACATTTTCCAGGCTCCCATGCTCTCTTCCTTTCAGGAAATGACCGTTAGATTATCTGTTTGAATTGCACTTGGTAGCCTACTTTCACACGAGTAATTCGTGGGGAATTTGAATATATCCGTTAGACAAAGATGAGACAAAGCTCGTGACCTAGATCTTTGATAGGCCACACAAAGATGTTGACAGCATGATGTTAAATGAAAGTGAATAAGTAAAACCGGGGTCACAGAAACACCACATTTAAAATATGTATTCGAAATTAATTGTGACAAGTTATAGCCTATGCGTAACTGAAAATACACACAAAAATGTTTAATAAATGTTTAATTTGTCAAAAAAGAGGCTATGTTTATTATCACATTTCACTGATTTTACTCTAGACAAAATAATATCACCACTAAATCAAACTGAATACATTAGTTTACACCAGCAAAATAAATAAAGGTTACATCAGGCAGAAATAGCTTCTTAAACTAACAATTGCAGGTTGCCATTTTTGTACAATATTCCGAGTTAGAAAGTTAATCTACACGATACTTCATATAATTCTAAAACATTTGAATTTAAAATCCGATAGAATAACGTAGCTAAATGCAACTTTCCTCTTTTACAATAAAACATCAAAAACAAACAAACAAATACTTTATTGAAAGCAACAAATCTGACAAAAGTAACAGGATTATGACGTATGTATTCGACTTTTTTGTAAACACCGCTCAACAATAAACGATCACTCAACCATAGATCTAAGCTGTCCTGTGAGACTTGTCTTGCACAGCCCCTGAGGGATTATCCATTAATAAGCCTGGCTCGTGCTTCCCGGTATAGTTAAATAGATGAGGATGGCACGCGTCAGGCACGCGACTGACGCCAAATGGGAGATGTCAGCATAAATCACGCGCCTGCTCTAGCAATTGCTGTTGCGCATATGGAGACGACGGGGTGTTGCGTTTCGGTTACATAAAAAGAAGGCTAGAACGTTAGAAGTAGACAAGAAGTTCTTAATTTCTTGTGTGTGCGTTTTCTTGATTTCCTGAAACAAAAGCTAAGTAGCCTACATTATTGCAAATGAACTAGCCTCAAGTCACTCCACTTGGGCAAATTAGATTCTCTCACGCGTTTTCAGAATTTATAACAAACGCCAAGTAAACGTCATTAAAACATTTTGGTTCTCGTCCAAATCTCGTCTGGTCCTACACTATATTCGACAAACAAACAAACAAATAAAAATTGCCTTTAAAACGATTGCATTCTCTCTGCGTCTCAGTTCGGAGACTGCGACTTTCTGAGGTTGCATTTCAAGGCTGCATACGTCATCAGGGCTTTATTTTAAGAAAAGTAACTGTTTAATTGCAAAGTAAAAAAAAAAAAGTAATTACAGTATTTTACATCTCATAACAATAATTTTTATTACGTTTATTTGCCTTAAAACATCATTGATGACATACAGTAGTCAACATTTTAAGTGGATCAAAACCTTTTATCAAAGTAGTCCTAAAAGCAAAACAATACCCGTTCTTGTCTAAGGACAACTTTGATGATTTTTTTAACTACTTCAGATGCTGACTACTGTATATGCACCCTACAAATGTGACCTCCAAAGGACGCAGCCCCCGAAAGGAGACGCAGCTAATGTGAAGTGCATAAGTGAGGACAGCGGATGATGCAACGTGTATTTACTTTAAAATGTGATATAGCCTATTGAGACAAAAATTTAGAATGTACAGGCTAATGATAAATCAGCCGATATACTGTAGGACAAACACTATACCTCGGACAAGAGTAGGCTATTAATGTATTAATGTATAGGCTAAATGTGAAAAGCTGGCACCAACGTACCATATTAAACCATACATCCTATGTAAACTGATGCATTTTGAGAATTTAGGTCAAATCAAATAACAGAATCACAATCACATTGGTTAATCTGAAAGGTAAATCAATTTAACAATTGTTTGAGATTTAATGATTCCATATTAAGATTAAAACAAACAGAGATGTTTAAAATGTGCATATAACACAGCGAATTGCTAAATAATAACATCATGAATTATTTAAAATAATATTTCCAACAACAATAGATCTATATCACTGGTGGCCTTTGGCCAAATCTCAGGGAGACATGTACCCCCTAAGGGTCTAGAATGCTGCCGATTAGCGAATATTATTTTTCATTGACTTACAATCAGATCAACACAACAACTGATCCGATGGAGTAAATATCATAAAAACTGATGCTCAGACTCATTACTAAGACGCTACAGGTGATATACACCAGGGGTGCCCAAACTCGGTCCTGGAGGGCCGGTGTCCTGCAAAATTTAGCTCCAACCCCAATTAGACACACCTGAACCAGCTAATCAAGCTCTTACTAGGCCAGGGGTGGCGAACTCCGGTCCTGCAGAGCCGCATCCCTGCAGAGTTCAGCTCCAACTCTAATTAAAACTCACCTGCCTGTTGCTTTCTGGTAACCCTTCAGACCTTTATTAGCTTGTTCAGGTGTGTTTGATTAGGGTTGAAGCAAAACTATGCAGGGCTGCGCCTCTCCAGGACTGACGTTCGCCACCCCTGTACTAGACATACTAGAAACTTCCCGGCAGGTGTGTTGAGGCAAGTTGGAGCAAAATTCTGGCCACCTGTGATATACACATATTGTGCGAGCCTGCCATCTATTGGTAATATAGGGTAGGGCCTTTGGGGTAATACAATCAACAGGTTGCACCTGCCTGTTCAAAAAATATACGAACATTAACATCGAATACAGATGAGCTATAAAGACATAGAGTTCACAATCTGTATTTTCTATTGCATTATTTTATGCATGAGCAAAGTAGAGAAAAATAACTTTCTAACCGGCTCTCTTTTGCAAATCAATAATCATGTAGCCTAGATTTAAGAAACATAAATGAAACAGTCAAATATATGCATAAACGAATAACCTTGTTTCCGAAAACAATTAAGCTGCCAGACAAGAAAACCCTACTCGTACAACTTAAACAACGTCATCATGACGCGCTGTCCCTTTAACATCTGAGCCGATTTAAGTGGGGCCAATATGTTACCGTTCTCCTCCCCTTAATGGATTATTCACAAGTTCAGTCCCTCAAGACTTCTGAACGAACCGTTTGACAACAGGCCATATACTTCAACTAAAGCGGACACATTGGGTTTGCGGCGTTATCGTTTTGTTAGTCAGTGTGTTTAGTTAGGTATTTACTGTGTGTGTGTAGACGAGATCAGTATAGCCAATGGACACTTTCAAAGACGCCTAGGAAGAACGTAACGAAATGGTTGGCTGGTTTTCTTTAGGTAACAGCTACGCGGTAAATGGAGGTATTTTTTTTGTTTAAATGCCATATAATGAGTAATAATAGATCATCTGAATATATTTCTTAGATATAGGTCGATGGTCTGGTGAGTCAAACAAAGAGGGATGGACAGAACAAAGTAACTCTCTGACCGGAGGCTGCGCGGAATACGCTTTCTGTAGTGTGGACTTCTGTTAACTGACGCTTAATGGTGCGCTAGTAGTCATTTGTTTGGAGGCGCTGCATCATCATGGTGGTTGAGAGGACACTTCTCGCAGCGAGGCAAGGGGATGTACAAACTCTGAAAGTACAGTTAGCGGAGAAAGTACTCAACAGCGATGTGAAAGATGTGCTGGGAGCGACTCCCGTACACCATGCCGCTCGAGCGGGGAAGCTCACCTGTCTGCGGTATTTGGTTGAGGAAGCGGGTTTACCGGCGAACAGCCTGGCGAGAAACGGTGCAAGTCCTGCGCATGACGCCGCGGCCACTGGCAACCTGAGCTGCCTACAGTGGCTCGTGACGCATGGAGGATGTCGAGCGGCCGTGAGTATCTTTACGAACTCTTTCAAGAGTAACAGTGTCCGTGTAAACAGAGTTACAATAGCAATAATAGTAGCAACACATCTCCAGACATTTATTAGACTACACATAAGTATGGTTCAGTGGAAAATGCATTTTGAATGATCCCTCCTGAAAAAAAAAAAAAATAATAATTGACACCATCACAAATGGTAATGGTTTTACTGGTTATAATAAGACATGTATTGGTTTTAATGGAAACTTGGACCTAATGGAATATGTCCCACAACACACCACAGACATTTTTAATGGTTTTAATGGTTAAAAATTGATGGTTTATGTGGGTTGTAATGTTATTTGTATTGGAAACCATTAGAATGTTTGTGAGAAAGGAAGGATGTAAGAAACAACACAGCAAATGGTATGAAATGTCTGGCTAATTTCAATGAATATTTGCTTTTTATAACATATACACTGTTCTTGTACCCACACTGGAGCTATGCCATGTTAATACGTGCTTATTTTATGAAAAACAAACAAACAAATATATTCAGATAATTATCTTAATCACAGTAAAAAAAGCCAAAAACCATGTAGACTTTTGTCGCAAAAATGCTTAATAACTTAAGGTATTCTCTTTAGCATAGCATAGATTTGCAACATATTAAATTGGCTAAAAGTTCAGTTGTTTTTATAATTTCATGGAGTTAGACATGGATCAAGATATTTTTCTGTCGAAAATAGGCATTTAAGTACTGTGTTGGTGTATAATGTTATTGACATTTTATTTCAGTTTCACTTTGTTTTGATGGTCTCTTTAACACATTCTGTTGACTATAAGTAATATTGCACCTACATATCTACTAACTCTTATTGGAGTGTTAATAGAGCATCAGTAGACTGGTAGGGTTAGAGTTAGAATAAGTTGACACATACTCGCAAAGTTACTTATAGCCAATAGAATGTCTGCTGGGAGACCATCACAATGAAGAGTTAGGAAATATTATGCAGACAGACTACTAATACTTGACTTGTAGATGCAATGATACTTATTGTCAACATAATGTTCAAAAGGGACCATCAAAAAGTATGGTCTTTCCCCTCATTAGGGATGACCCTGCTGTCATGCTTTATTTGGCTTTTAAAATCATTAAGATGTTGTGTCTTTTACCTGACAAAACATTAATAAACCAGTGTAATGAAGTGTAATGGAGACAGACACTGGAAGCACTGAGGCATAAACTGATTTCATGGCCTAGTCATCATGGCCTCATATGCTAAGAAATCTCATCTGATTAGCAGCAGATCCTTATAACACTCATTTAACCTTCAGTCTCATCGTCAGAGAATTTACTCAACGGTATTCTCGAGGTCTTATTAAGAGTGTGACTTCAGTTTAGCCGCTTGACCCATGCTGTGGATAATAACGTCCTGCTGGAGTCAAGTGTGTGATTCATGCAGTGAATATAATGTATACGTTTGGTGCTAAAAGCAGACTGTTCTACCATGCCCATGCACAACAAGAAGAAAATATTTCAGTAGAATGACATTTTGTGCTTTTATCCAATTGTTGTTTTCAGGAAAGCCTGTTCTCAGATGCATTTGCAGATAATTACTGAAATAATCCATGACTGTGTTTCTTAACACACATTTAAAAGTGCACTAATAATGTAAAATTAGAAGTCATACCCTAAAGCACATTCTAAATCGTTATTTTAATAATCTTTTGCCATTCTTTAAAGAAGTACACTTATTTTGATCTGTTTACTGACATACTGAAGCTCTTGTAAAATATTTGATTATAATTTTAACTGTAGTGTGTTATTCTATATTACGTAAAGTGTGTTTTAGTTACAAACATGCGTGTCAGTACATTAGGCAGTACACTTATTTCTTATTTCTTTCAATAACCATATTTCAATGACAGTAGAATTATGATATTACGTGTACAAATGTCTAATAGATTTCATATAATACAATTTCATTGCAAATAAAATGTAATTAAAAGTCTCATTCAGTTCACACATAAGTATACCCTTTTAAAGTGTGTTATTTATGTAATAAATACTGTTTTTAAAAGTATGCTAAAATGTGCTTCTTTCACAAGGGTTACCTTGTATCATTTCCTTGAAATGCAAGTCTACAAAATAACAAGATGTTGCTACATACTACATTGTAAGATTAAATAAAACTATCACTAAATTCAGATTTTCACTAAATGAATTTCACTGAGATTCTGCATTGTTATTCAGGCTATTCACAGAAAATCAACCCAGGCTCATTAGAAATACGTGCCTCTTCATACATTTCTGCAACACCGTAATTACGTACCTTACTGCATGTTTCGCGGCAGTTTCAAAGTGAAATGTCCAGAGAGTGGTGCTAAAACACATGTTCAATACGTGACCTTGGCACATTTTTATTGCGTTGGTACAGGCATGTGTTTTTATTATGCTGCCTGAGGTACGTATTGCAGCTGTTCAGAATTCAAATATCCGGGGCATTTTGCTAAAGGTTAATGCTCTGTCTCCCTACACCAACCCAACCCTAAACCTAACCGATAGTGTTAACAAATGCAAAACTAATTTAAAAATGCATTTTGTGATGCAGCCGTGCCATTTTTACTTCCTCATACAGATTTGAACTGTTTTGTCAAACTGTAGTTTCACGGGGTTCAAACCGGAGCTCTTTATCACCCAAGTGCAACACCGTATCGCGTGAGCTACTGAGCAAACTGACTGAGTTCGAAAACTCATGTATATGAAGCTGTATATGTGACGACAATGTTCAAAAGTATCAATTTTCAAATCGCGCAGGACGTTAAAATTGTTTTAAAACCATAATATAATATTCAGCAGTAGTAATCGTCTGAAAATTTGGCTTTATTAATCAAAACTCTGTGTGTAAATCATACTATGTGTGAAAAGGAATAAATGTTTTACTGCCTCTAGCGTTCAGTTTAACTGGAAACTGCAGTGATTGGTTCATATAGGTACGTTTTTCTCAGGTTTGCAGAAATGTATATGGAGGCACGTATTTCCAATGAGCCTAAGCTGCAGAAAATGATATCAGCCTGCTTTTGTCAGCCTAAACACTCTTTGGATGTAGCCATGAGAGTCATGAGATTGTAAATATAGATCATATATCATTGTCAGCTGGTGAAGCATTTTCTGTTCGAAATAAAGCAGATTTACAGTAAGTCTTTAATTAGTTAAAGCACGATCTGAAGTCAGAAATAAGGTAAAAAAAGGAACAGAAAACAGATAAACACTTTTTTTTGTTGTTGTTTGGTATTATAGCTAAATACTTAATAATACAAAAGATAATAATAATAATAAAAAATAATTCTATAAAATAATTCTGCAGATTCACTAGAACTTTGTTTTGATAAATGTTTGAATAATATTTGAATAAAATGAAATAAAAACGCAATAAAATGTAAAATGTACTGTAAAAGTAACATTAATATTATCTGTCTACCCAGTCATTAGGTCCAGTGGTGCACCTCACCTCATCACTTCAAAAATGTGTTTGTTGTAATGAAAAAGTAACTGGAGCTCTTGCTGTTGTCCTTTTTTTCCTTCTGTGCACATGCAGTAGTGGAAGTTATCTCTGCCATCAATGGGGAGCGCGACGTCTACAGCAGGGCTTCACATTACATTATTGTGTTTCATACCTGCACTGCAAGTTGAATGACTACAAAAAACTTTGGCCAGTTAAATATGATCCAGCAGAGACTCTGGGTCAACATATGTACTGAAAAAGATTAAACAAATTAATCTTATCAGATAAATTTGTTAAAATACACCCATGTTCTTCATCATTGCTTTACAACATGTAGCATGCAAACTACTGTTGGATAATGTAAAAATTTACCATTGAATTATTTTTCTGTATTCCAGCTGAATGTTATTGTAGTTTAAATATATTGTGTGTTATTTATTATGTGCTGTGTTGTTTACAGGATAAGGACAGCTCAGGGGCCACTGTTTTGCATCTGGCTTCTCGCTTCAGCCATCATGAGATCATTGATTGGCTGCTGAAAAGTGGGGAAGGGGATCCTACTGTTGCCACGGATACGGGGGCATTGCCTGTTCATTATGCTGCAGCTAAAGGGGACTTACCCTCACTCAGGCTGCTACTGGAACACAGCCCACAGTAAGATCATACTTTGTTTTTTTTTTCCAACTTTTTTTTTTTAAGCACTTTAATAACCATGTCACAACCATACGTGACTTTTGAATGTTAAGGTCTGTAAATGAGCGTTCTTAAATAAGTGATCCTTAGGTATAAGCTTTGGATGTGGATTAATTGTGGAAAAAATCCAAAATGTAGAAGCGCACTTTTAAAATGCCCGAATGTTGCATGTGCTGGAAAAACCAGTGGAAAATAGTGAAACTGTTGCAGCTTTAATTATGTATTGGAGGGGGAGGGGCTTTTATACTTAATAAAAAAAAATAACTTTATATATTTCATATGGTAGAGTACAAAGTGGTATTGTATAGTAAGTCATTTGAGACACAGCCTGTATGTTGTGCTGTTTCTTTTTTCCTTCAGAAAAGCCCAGTCCGGCTTTTCAAACTTTTTACTGACTTAGCAGCTGGAAATGCCCTTCATATGATGGAAATTCATGTAAATGGATCAAATATTGTGTAAATTGCCACTGCCACTCGGATGCACAACCAGAACAATCAGCATTGTGTCAGAGCAGCCTATCCTACCTAGATAACACAGGCATTGTTATCAACAAAATATTATATGTATTATTCAAACAGATCCGGATATTTTTAAGCTTAATGGCCAATTAATTGATTACAATAAAGGAAGGTGGCTTATGAGTGCGTATAATAGATTCATGTTAAGTTTTTTTTTTTTTTTTTTTAAAAAGTAAATCTTACTTATTGTCTTTCTTACTGTCTTATTGTTCAAGTAAAAAGAGTCTATCCACTAAGTCTATACGATATTCTGGTCTCTAGATATGGCTTTGGTCTTTCCTGCAATGCCAGTAAATGGGATTTTTTTTAATATTATTTTTTTTTAAATCTCATTTAATCTCCCAACAGGTAAAAAATAGGATTTGGATGCTTACATAAATATGAGCATTTGTGTGCATATATGGGCCATGGTTTAAAGTCAGAGTTGGAAACGTCTTGAAAGAAATGTCTTTTTCCACAAATTTTGTATGTATGACAATTGTATAATATACAAAGTACACATTTCTAGTAATTGTGCAGTTAATTCTCATATCTGAAAGTTTTGGAATATATTTCCTCTCACCAAATTTGTCACTTCCGAAACAAGGTAATTAATAAAAATAATAAGAAGGGTTATGCTGACATATTAATTTTGCTTACATCTTCCTCGTAAACATATTGTTTTCTATTTTAAATGAAACGTTTTCAGAGGTAAATCAATAACAATTGCAATTGTAACAATATTTCAAGTGTGATTTATGAGATTTGTTGTATTTTGAATTAATTTTTAGGTAAAAAGTTGATCATACTGATTTCAAAATTAAAGATTCATTAGTTTGAATATACACTGAACCAAACACTATCATAACATCTTAGGTGATAATTCAGTATACTTTATTTTTGACAAAACATCCCATGTTTCGGTCATGACAGAAATATTTTTGATAGTGACACCAATGTTCGGTAGCAAACATTACAGAAGTTTAACTCGCATACTAAACACTACTAAAGCATACTAAAATATTACAAATTTGCATAACAGTACTAAAACTTTGTTTATTTCTCCTCCCAAATAAAAGATTATGTGCTGCCTTGTCACTACCGAAACATACCATCACTGCTGCGGTACAATGTAATGGGATAACCCTCAAAAAACAATGATGTCACTACCAAAATGTTTAGAAAAATGGTGTTTGGTAGTGACATTCTTTAAAGTTACACACAGATTTTTCAGATTTTTGAAAACATTTTCCTCCAATGATAGGGCCCATCTACTCACCATGTAGCTATGAGAGAGAGAGAGTGACACATAAATATTTCCTGATCATAAATGTAGGGGTGCAGTTAAAATCAGTCTTAGCCAATGGACTAAAATATACACTGTTTCGGTGCACGTCCTGATTTTGCTGAGTTAGATGTGTTCCTGGGTAAACATATTTTGTTGACCCTGGAACAACATTTTAATCCAAAAATTTAATCTTGACCACATCCCTACACCTAAACCTAACCTTACCATGAGTAATCCCTAAAATGAGAGGAAATAATAGATGAATGACACTGATGTACAAGCACCAAACACTGATTGTAAGCCTAAACTTCACAAAAACTATAAACTGATTTTTCAAATCTGATTGGTTAATCACAATGTTGTTCCAGGGTCAACAAAAATGTTGATCCAGGAACATGTCGTACTTGTCGGTAAAATCAGGTTCTGCCTGTTTGCGCGTAGTGACATAAAAAAAAAAAAAAAAGTGGAACATGTTTTTAAAAAGAAAATATAAAATAAATATATACCTTTGAACTTCACTTCAAAAAAAAAAAAAAAAAAAATTAAAACAACAATGGAATAAAATGCAAAAAATATTTCAATATCATTTTAATAAGTTAAAATTTAAGGGTTAGAGTTCCGGACAGCCACTAAAAGGGCTCTTTGCTTCAAAAGCCATAAAATATGTAATGATTTTTAAAGACAGATATGATTACACCTCATTTCCTGCTGTATATGAGGACTGTCATGTTTATTGCTAGACAATCTGCACTGGAGCCTGCTGCCAAGATCAACGTCCACTATCATTAAACCCAGCATAGGTCAGCTATCACTGCTGGATGTATTTTTTTTTAAAGTGGTGGTACAAATTATTATCTAAATATTGTATAATATCATATACATTTTGTATAAATGTTATATATTTTAAAGTGTCGGTACAAATTATAATATAAATATTGTAGGAAATGTATGTTGATGCCTTATAAAATCTTGAGTGAGTGGCACCAAGTCATAGTTTATGTAACAGCGGCAGCTCCAGCACATAACAACAAGCACAAATCTTGCTTGATCAGCATTGTGATAGAAAAAAAGTTTAATGATGATCTGAACATTGTTTTAACAGTAATTGATTGTTATAAACAAAATTGTTTATAAAAGAACCAGTTTTTAAAAGAATCATTTTTCTCTGTGTGGAACATTTTCATAATTTAAAGAACCTTCTGTGCTGTGGAAATGTCTATGAATGTTAAAGGTCCTTCATGGAATCAGATGCCAATAAAGAACCTTTATTTTTAGGAGTGGGCAAATAAAACGAGACAAAACACTCAAGAAAAATGAGTAAAAATGTACTTTTTGAGGTAGGGTAGACCAGGTACAGTTGGTACACTTTTTGCTTTTTCCGTTACCACACCAAAACTAGAGACTGAAAAGAAGTGATTTTTCATATGACATTTCCTTTACTTGTCTACTAAAATATTAATAATTATTAACATCCATAAGTAGGTCACATTTGCCACAATTAGCTCATAAACACAGGAAGATTTTTTGTTTTCCATCTGTTCCCATGTCGGGTACAGTTGTAACAGTACGTAAGTACAGTTGAGACACCCATCCGTAATTCTATAAAGCTGCTTAACCAATTCACTGTAAATGTAAAATACCTTTAAAAATGAGAATTCAACAGTTTCTATTTCCATTCAGTATTTTATTTGGTTATTTGTTTAGTTAAAAGTAGTTAATTTGTAAAACATTGTACAGTAATGGCAAACAGTGATACAATATTTAATTTTAGTTCATGATTTTAATAGTAACAGTTGAAAAGTTGAGTACAGTAAACAGTAAAAAACATTAAACAATTGCAAACTGCAATGATACAACCGATCAAATTCAAACAATAACCTAATATATATAATAACAATAAACATAATAAATAAATGATACAAAAGAAATGATGAATGATTGTGTCTCAGCTGTACCCCGCTGACCACCTTGAACCACATGTACACTTAAAAATAAAGGTGCTTTAAAAGGTTCTTCACAGTGATACAATAGAAGAGCCATTTTTGGTTCCACAAAGAACCATTCAGTCAAAGGTTCTTTAAAGAACCATCTCTTTCTTACCTTTTTAAAATCTGAAGAACCTTCTTTCGCCACAAAGAACTTTTTGTGAAACACAAAGGTTCTTCAGATGTTAAAGGTTCGTTATGGAAGCATTTAGACAAAAAATGTTCTTCAATGGTGTACTTCAAATATCCCATGATCAAAGAGGACGCTAATACGCATGTGCGAAGCAAATTTGACAGATTTAATAGCTTGCGCACGCAAGTTATTTAAGGTGTTTCAAATGTACCCCTGTACCAACTGTACCCGGTGTACCCTACCTACATAGTTTGTCAGTGGGGCAGTATCCTTAAAGAGACATCTTTATATCTTTACATTTGTATGTACCCCTAAAAGTTCAAAGGTCTTGAGAGTCCATATTACTACTCTTAAGATACTAATATGGACCTTTTAGGGTAGATAAAGTAAAAGGTTACCCTTTTAAATGTGCAGCCTTTGTACATGTAAAGGTATAATTTTTGCACTTTTTTTCTGATAGTGTAAATTCTGAGACGCTAGTTAAGAAGGATGACTGTGACACTCTAAGAAAAGTCTGCAAAAACAGTAACATACTGTGTTAATATGAAGGAAGTTTCCCTATAAAATTACCACTGATGTTTATTTATTTATATATTTATTTATTTTTAAATATTTTGAATTGCACATTACATTGTGTTATGTTTTAAAAAGGAAAAGAAAAAGGAAAGGAAAGGACGTGACGTGTGGTCAAGTATAGTGTACTCAGAATTTGTGCTCTGCATTTCGCCCATCCAAGTGCACACACACAGTAGTTTTCAATTTCCATTTTCCATCTTTTTTCTTATAGTGCACAACCTAGCATTAAAAACTCACCTATAACTGTGCTGTTTAAATTGAAGTTTAGCATTTTGTGTTGTTTGATATGATTTATATATATATTTAGCACACAAAATGAGTATAAATAAACAATGCTATCAATTCATTCTTAGAAAATCCCCTCTAAAAGTTTAATCAGGAAGTGAGATATTGCTTATTCTCATTCAGCACTGTGTACTCTTGTCTCAATGGAGACTGTCAGTATCACACAAGTGATAAACTAATGAGGTAAACAAATACTCCTGAATAGAAGTCTGCTTTGTAGGAGTTTTCTGCATTGTGATGATAGGCTTGCTTTTGGAGGGTAGAGATAACATTCTCGTGTCAGAAGGGTCAGGGCATGTGCATTGTAATTGTGCATTATCTTCTCTTCTTGTTACAGGGAAAATCTCTTAGTCAGGGGTCATGAATCTTGACATGGTGGTTAAAATGATACGTAGGTCACTGCATAGTGTTGTCGGATGATTTATAGCAACACAGCTTACTGATGTAGATAGTCTTCTGGCACAATGGTCTAATGGGATATGCAATAAACATGACACACCTTAGAGAGGTTTGTATTAGTCTAAATCTAACAAAAGCATCGCAATCCTGTGTGGTTGAGCTACAGCTGTTGATCTGTGTCTAGGGTTAGGAACCGTAAGAAAAAAAAAAAAACATGACAAATCAAAATGATAGGGAACAAAAAATAGCTTAATTCATCAGGTGCCATGTTTGTTACAGCAGCGTTTAGAAAGATTTCGATTCAAACCAAAATCTTAATGACAGTCCTATATTTTTGAACAAATGTTGTTTAAATGACAGAGGTGCAGCCACGTTACAACAGTCATGACTAGCTGGTTAGTTTCTCCATTGTAGTTAATCAGTGACTTAAAGGGACAGTTCACACAAAAATGAAAATGACTCCATAATTTCCTCATCCTCAAGCTATCCTAGTTGTATATGACGTTCTTCTTTTAGACGAATGCAAACTGAGTCGAATTAAAAAAATGTCCTGCCTCTTCCAAGCTTTATAATGATCCATCCATCACAAAAAGGGCTTTGGAGGGGTTAATAAAGGCCTTATGAAGTGAATCGATGCATTTGTGCAAGTAAATATATACATATTTAAACTTCATAAACCATATAGTTTAAGCTCCAGTGAGAATATATGCTAGTCTCATGAGAACCAAGTTTTGTTTACAGCAAAGGAAAACCAGTCTCCGCTTGGCTTATATCAAAATCCTTCACCATTTTTCTTTCTTTTCTTTACTGAACTATATCATAAAGCACCATTCAGTATGTCATAGCATTTTAAAATCATAGTTTACCCAAATTTTAATCTTCAAAATACATATGTATTTTTTTTTTTTTTTTCTTGAACAGAATTCAAGAGATTTCTGTTCATTCAAACATTTAAGCTTCAAACAGTTCATTAAGCCAGGTTTTCTGAAGAGACATCATGGGTCAATGGCAGCTCGTCCGGTCTTGCTTTATGCACAAGAACAATCCTCATTGGTTCTCATACACCAAGAAAGCAAGTTTGTGCTTCCAGTTACAATACTTGCGTGTTTTATGTATTAACTACTACTATTAACTACGGGAACAAATGAGTAACGCTATTTTAACTAACGATTATTAACTAACTAACTAACTACTATTAACTAAAAAGAAACTCTGATTAAAGAATTAGTAAGGAATAGAGCATTGTGGTAGCTGATCAACTACTTTTTACAGGTTCATAGTTTGAAACTAAGCAATAATTAAGGGAATAGTTTACCCAAAAATGAAAATTTGCTAAACAAATACACTGTAAAAACTGGCCGTAAAATTTACAGTGAATAACCATAAATTGACATTCCCAGAATTCCCTGTGTTACATTTTTTTTTTTTTTTTGTTAATTTCATGTGTTTTTGTTTTTTTGAAATAAAACTCTTAAAAGCAAGGTAAGTAACCCAGCTGCCTTAAAATTTTAAGTTGCATCAACTCAAATATCCAAGTTGTCACTTAGTATAACTTAACATTTCAAGTTGAATAAACATTTTTGGAGTTTACTGAACTTAAAAATTTTTTAAAGGTTGCCAGGTAACAAATTATTTTAAGTTGACTCAGCAAATTGTTTTTTACAGTGTGGGTACAAAACAGATTTCAGTACTTTAATAGGTTGGTACATTAACATTACACCAGTTAATGAAATTATGCTATTTACCTGTAAATTTAAGTGAAAACCGTAAAACGTTGTTACTGTATTTTTTTTACGGTAGAATTCTGGCAACCCCAGCTGGCGTTTTTTGCCGTAAATTTTACTGATTTTTTTTTACAGTGTACTTACCTTCAGGCCATCCAAGATGTATATGAATTATTCATCCGAATAGATGTGAAGAAATGTAGCATTTAGCTCACCAGTGGAGCTCATCTCTGCTGAGAATGGGTGCTGTCAGCATGAGAGTTTGATAAAAGCAAGACTCCGGTCCATCAATTCACATCTTGTAAAAAAGAAAAGCTGCATGTTTGTAATGTGTAACAAAACCATGAAGATGTTTTTAACTTCAAACTGTTGCATCTGACTAAAATACAAGTCTTCTATCCAAGTGAAAAGGAAATTTCAAGAAATATGCACAGATCCAATACCGTTTACAAGTCAAAACAGTCCAAAACAGCTCTAAACAAATATATCGGTAAAGGAGAACAAGGGATGGACTTTTTCACTGAAGGAAGCGTTATTGTGTATTATGGACTCTTATTTTGTCCAGCAGCAACAATTAATGTTCAAATGATGGACTTATTTCTTACAAACACAAAGCTTTTCACTGGAATGGTGTGGATTATTGTGATGTCTCATTCTGACGGCACCCATTCACTGCAGAAGATCCATTGGTGAACAAGTGATGGAATGACACATTTCGTCAAATCTGCACTGATAAAGAAACAAACTACAGTCTACATCTCGTTACCGTGAGGGTTGGTAAATGTTTAGCAAATTTGTATTTTTGTATGAGCTATTCCTTTAATAAAAGACAAATGACTAGCACAACATTAGTATTTTAATACTACTGTTAACAAATACACAATTAGTTTTTACATATTCAAGTAATGGCAGACTTAGAATTTGGGTAAGTTGTAAATAATCAATGCATTTTATCATCCCTCCATGATTTACTAACATCCTTATTTTAATCTGCCATGTACCCTTACTAAGGTCCATTCTCTTTAATTAACATAAGGTGGTACAACTTATATAAAATTTAGACACTGTGTTAATACTGTTCCCTGTTAAAACAACACATTATTAACATGGTGCAGTTGTAACTTACATACACCACGTAATATATAATAGAGAATAAAAAAGCAGAAGACCAGCACATGTGGCAAATGCTGTCTCCTCCTGCTATCTCACTGTCTTTTGGCCATGGCAGGACACACTGAGCATTATCAACTCAGGTCAGACTGACTGCTCAATGGAGCACGCTGTTGGCCTCATTAGGGTATCAGTGTCTTTTGTGAAAGGAGAATATGTGCCGGGACAGATGTAGATAAAGGGAATGAACCGGCGATTTATGAGAAGAGATCAAATTGGGGTGTTGCTCATGCGTATCCTGTTCTCACAGGCCACGGAGGACACGCTGTGGTTCTCTTGTGATAAAGCTAATGGTTCACATGAATGCACTGGTCGTAAAAGTCAATGTAGACGTAAGGTGCCACAAAGGGGGTGGGAAGCAGTTACACAACCAGCTAATGCAGATTAGGGGCACTAACTCGCCTCAATGACCTCATGTGTCAGAGATGGGAGGATGGACTCTTATTTGCACAAAGTGTAAGATTCAAAGGTGACAGAGTTGTTGATGTATTTTTGTGGAATATATTAGACAGGTTAATTTAGATTGATTACCTTCTGATGAGAAACAGACCAAAATCGATTCCTTAGATTCTTGTAAACCTATTAATTATTCACTAAGAATCTCGACTTTCTCCCAGAGTATATTGTATCGAAACTTAAAGACCTGAAAATATATTACTGCAATTTTGGTGTTCTCATTTTCCAACCAAGTTAAAACTGAGAACGTTTCTGTCCTTACATGATACTAAATTATTTATAAAATGAATTAATAGTGTTCATTCTGTTTATTTATTCTGAAAGTTTGCATTTTGCTTACTAATGCAAAAAATGTTGGATGAATTATGCTATTAATCCAAAAGGAAAGGGAAAGTACTACTTACCTTTTCTGAAACCCAATCAATTAATCAGTGATCTCATTTTAAAAAATCATATTGTTTTTAATTAGTTATTTTGAAATTCAGTAACGTTTAGAGTATAATTTAGGAATATTTTGAATATTCACTATGATGCACTGTAAAAAGTGGTAACTTGCAATTAAACAGTTATTTTTACCAGGTCTTAACCTTAAATTTACATTTGCTGGTGCAGCCTAATGTATTTAGGTTGATTCATGTTAAATAACATTTTTTTAGTTTAGATGTTACCATATGAAGCACACTTTTTAGGCTACCTTTTTACCTGTTTACATCAGCTATAAGTACAGAGCAGCTGATGAAATGAGATTGTAAAGCGGTACAAATGGGCATTTTCATCATTTATCATAGTCTAACAGGGTTGTTGTAAAGGTATTGTGTACGTGAATGTGCTCTCCCTTCAGCACTTTCTCTAAGCCCTCCTTTGAGAGAAGTAGCATTGAATCTGTTGATCCACTTTACAGAATTTGAATTATTTTTTCAGACTGGTCCTGTATTGAGATTCCGAATTATTGACTCAATGGTCTGATTTGCAGCACATTCACTGTAATTGCATGGAAAAGTGCTACTGGTGCATTATTCCACATTTGTCCTTTTGTCCAAATTTAGCTTGTCTCCATTACTTTCCAGCACCATTTATAGTTGACTGGCATGTTCTTGTTTATCAAGGTTTTCCTCATGTGAGAACTGTAGCAATCAAAAAAAGCTTATCAACTGAGCCTTGTGAATAAGAGGTCAAGTGGGACTTTGTTGGATGAAGTGCTTTGCTCTGCCACACATCTTCTGACAGCTGCTTCTGTTACCTTTTCACTCGAACCTAAATTATTTATACAGGAAGGACAGCTGTGCCGCAAATAAGGCTGTATCAGGTCAGGGACCTTTGTGAATATACAATAGTGTTGTGATGTCATTACAAACATTGTTTCCGTAAAGTTCTGTGCAATATGAATCTAGGCTGTACATTTTGAAAATAATGATTATGACACACCATCAATACTCTACAATGGTGAAACAAGAACATAAATTCTAAACGTAATGTATTTCAGTTTGTCATTATTATAGCCATATAAATAACCAAAGTTCAATCTGTATGTGCGTATTTTTGTGGTCATTATGTCATTTTTTTTTTTTTTTTTTTTTTTTGCTCTGTGTGTGGTGCTCTGGCCCCCCCACCCAGCATGCGGGTGACTGTGCCTGTTTGGGTTACACTCATGAAAGATTCACACGTCTGATCACTTCCTAATGACTGAGCCCCTGATTAATTCCTCTTCCTGTTTTAAAAATTCAGCATCTCTTTATTTTTCTTTGGAAGCCTCTCCATCACAGTCACATGTTTGTTATTTTGATGTGTTTGTTAGATTAACAACCCACTGTCTGAGTCATCTAGTAATGTCAATATCTATTGTGAAACATATCCAATTGTATGCCGAATTCATTTGCATTGCTATTAAATTGACCGTGTTATTTTGTCTGGTTGTTGAATTAGATGCTTCCCACAGTCCGACTGTTTACCTGGTCACTGGCAGGTTTTAATTCTGCTCTTTAATGCTGTGTTTGACTCTCTGTGTGTGTGTGTGTGTGTGTGTGTGTGTGTAATAGTAAAGTCACAATTCTCAATATAATATCAAACCGTTCGGTACGACATCCACGGTTCAATACGCGCTTGTGAATTGCAGTTTATCGGTTTTGCATTTAAATAACGTCCTTGTTTTATTTCTCTCGGAATTTGCTGTGTGTGTGCCCGCGATTTCACGTGCTGAAATGAGGAAACGCTGCCCTGATTATATTTGAAAAAGTAACACACGTAATCCACGCGTTTTAGGCGCGACATGTGAACTACCCCTTATGTGATCTGATGTGGATTCTTATCACAGAATGAGCCAGACAATAAATTCTATACTCTATTCTATGTATGTCGATTAGCAATGGCTTATGAAAATACACAAGATGGCTTGAAGAACACAGATAAACCATATATTATTGTAGACCAGTGTTTATTGTCCTTACATTTCATTATTCAAAACATTTAGCGTTATATCTTGTTTTTATTCAGTTACAGCAATAGCGATGCTTTTATCAATATTAGAGAAACTGGAACAGAGCGTCATCAGTGTTTTCTCTTTGACGCATATGTGGATTTTCTGCACGAGGGCGCCCTCTGGCGTCCAGTGTGAATGAAACCCATTCTATTTTGCGTAAAAATCGAAAAAAAATAATACCTCTCTCAAAAGAAAAAATAAGGAGACATATACTAAGGCATTCACACTTTCTCCAGTGAAAAAAAAAAAAAAAAAACACACACACACACACACTGAAGTGGAAAGATACCAGAACCAAACCAAAAACCGTGGTGAAACACAGAGGTACGTATTGAACCGTGGACTAACTGTATTGTTGCATCCCTAGTGAGAGAGAGAGAGAGAGAGAGAGAGAGAGAGAGAGAGCGAGAGCGCAATCTGACAAACTAGAACATTCCTGTCACAGCTTGCAGTAAACTTGCAGTATAGGCTGATTTATTGATTTTAACAGTAACATTTCTCAAAATATCTGTGTGATATACATTTTCCATTCCATGAGTATGTTTGGAATAGAATACTAGTGTAGCTACTGCATACTGCGATCAACGGACAAAATATTTATTAAATGAAAGTATGCTGAAAGTATGGTAAACATTTCAAAGCATAGGTAAATTTGAGTTTTAATCTTGGAAATCTTATTTAGCAATTTCATATCCAATTTAATCAAAGCTAATATTCTTTCACTTAAAAAGTCACATTGGAATACTTTTTACAGTATACTAATTATATTGCTGAAATAGAGTAGTATGGCAATATACTATTCTGAACATACAGTAGCCAATACTGAATCCACATGAAACACACATACTGTAACTGTATTCTTTTCATTATTTTTCATAAAAAACACGTTCAGGGGACGAGGGGATACGAGAGCAACCTGTGTAAAATCGGATCCAAGCCATAAAGTAAAAACAATAGCTTTTCTTCTAGTAAGACTCCATAGTTTGTCTCCTGTACAGAGCCGGCGAATACAGAGAGTGAAGCAGCGCTGATCCTCTTAAGAGACTCATTGATGCCTTGTCAGTCTGTTTCCAAATAAAGCTGAGCTTTATAGTATTTATAGGAAGACTCCTGTTCTCTTCTAGAACTCCTGCCGTGACTTTGAGGAAGGATCTGGGACAGCCATATTAATGCTGGACGCTTCCCTGGGAACAACAAACACTGGAGTGGTGTAGCACTTTGTCTCAGAAGGCCAACAATGTCTCTGGGACCTCCTACTAATGATTCGTAATATTTTTTTTTTTAAGGTTTCGGGTGGAATTGGTCAGTAAAGATAAAGAAAATCACAGAGGAGAGTCTGGTGGTGGTTTGCAGGGGTGTGGTATAGTGGTGTCATGAGTGTTTTTTTTTTTTTTTTTTTGTTTTTTTCTTCCATTCAACTTTGGTATGAAATTTCACTGGATTTATAGGTATTCAGACTTTGTAATGATGTAATCAATTATGAGAATGCAATACATAATTATGGGTTGAATTAAAAGTATGGATTGAAAATCTTTGAACTAGTCTTTTTGATCAAGGTGAAAATATCTGGAGAATTGCTGTTAAGTATTGATTGACCTAGCAGATATACACAATAATTACTCATTTGGTTAGCATTTTATGTGTACACATGTGGCAGATTTGTTGTACACTTTAAACACAAACAATAACATTAGATTTTGACATTTCCTGAGTGGTGTTTGTCTTCTTTGTGGTTGCCTAGTCCTCTCGTAAGTCTCTGATATTCTGGGCTGTAGATATGGTTTGCACCTCTCCTTCAATGTACGTGTATGAGACTCATCTTTTGCTATCTGTCACTGGAGAATCAAAAGTCCAGAGTTGGATGATTAATGGCACAAATCTCCTCAACGACCTGCACAGTTTGAGTAAAACACCAAACATTTATGCTGTGGACACAAATAACACATAAAATCATGCAGCTTGTTACTTCTTCTAAGTCTTCTGACTTACTATGCAGTTGACGATTTTGGTGTAGTTTTGTTCTGTTGTTTCTTTTTCATCTCCTGAACTCCTGTATTTAGCC
Organism: Labeo rohita; assembly: GCF_022985175.1. NCBI lineage: Eukaryota > Metazoa > Chordata > Actinopteri > Cypriniformes > Cyprinidae > Labeo > Labeo rohita. The sequence continues at coordinate 2,655,958 of NC_066876.1, forward strand.
CTTCTAAATACAGGAGTTTTCCTCAAGTTTCTCAACCACACTGAAAAATCAAATGTTGAAAAGCCTCAAAAAAGCTCACTGAGACGATACAGACAGAACAGACATGAAATGTTTTCATGCAGTTCTCCTGCCAGGATCATTTCATTTAGGAAATTAACTCACCAATCACTGACGCGTCCAGGTATCATTCACTCCTGATTGTATGTCTGATCTAAAACTCAACTGCCCTCATGTTTTGCCACAGACAACAATCGCGGGTACATTTTCTGTCATCTTTGCAGGTGGATATGAACAGTGTACAAAGTAACACATATGTAGCAATATTGTGAAAGTAAACAACAGTTAAAGGAGAAGTCCTCTTCCAAAACAAAGATTCACAAATAATGTACTCACCCCCTTATCTTCCAAGATGTTCATGTCTTTCTTTCTTCAGTCGTAAAGAAATTATGTTTTTTGAGGAAAACATTTCAGCATTTTTCTCCATATAATGGACTGATATGGTGCCCCGAGTTTGAACTTCCAAAATACAGTTTAAATGCAGCTTCAAACGATCCCAAAAACGGTTGTAAACGATCCCAGCCGAGAAAGAAGGGTCTTATCTAGCGAAATGATAGATTATTTTTATTAAAAAATACAATTTATATACTTTTTAATGCCAAACACTCGTCTTGTCTTTCTCTCCCTGAACTCTGTGTATTCTGACTCAAGACAGTTAGTGTATGTCGAAAAACTCCAATCGTATTTTCTCCCTCAACTTCAAATATCATTTCAAAATCATCCTACATCACTGCAGAAGTACCGACTCAGTCTTTACAAAGTGAACATGCAAAGAAGATCAAACACTCTTAACAAAAAAGGTAAAACAGCGATATAGGATGATTTTGAAGTTGAGGGAGAACATGAGATGGGAGTTTTTCGACATACACTAACTGTCATGAACCGGAACCAAAAAAAACAGTCCAAGCAGAGTAAGACAAGACGAGCATTTGGCATAGTAGTATATAAATTGTATATAAGTATATAAATTGTATTATTTTTATTAAAATAACCAATCACCACATTTGTGATCATTTGAAGCTGCATTTAAACTGCATTTTGGAAGTTCAAACTCGGGGCACCATATCAGTCCATTATATGGAGAAAAATGCTGAAATGTTTTCCTCAAAAAACATAATTTCTTTACGACAGAAGAAAGAAAGACATGAACATCTTGGAGGGGGTGAGTACATTATTTGTAAATTGTTGTTCTGGAAGTGGACTTCTCCTTTAACAGGCATAATACGGGTATAAATATACATAACTATCGGTACAATATGTGTCATATGGCTAAACATGCGTCATCGTTTTCAAAAGCCTCCGTTTTCACAGTCCACACTACAATGCGAAAGGGTGTTTTCAAATGTTACCACTTTGGAGAGTGTTTTCAAAAAGCTTAGTTTTCCTTGACAAAAATGTTGTCTCAGCATGGACGGAAGGCCCAAACAGAGAGAAAAAGATGCGTTTTCAAACGAAAACACATTAGTGTGAACAAGGCCTTAGTTCTCTGTCTGGTGTTGTCTTTACCATGTGAAGCTGTTACCTTGTTGTTTTTATTTTGGTTAATAAATTAAACGGCACCTTAATCCACATATTCTTAACCATCTGAATACCAAAGCGACCCAACAGCAACATGCTAACAACTACCTAGAACAGCTTAGCAACCATTGGCTTAACACTTATGACACCCTAGTGTAATGGTAGTGAGACGCTTTCTGTTGTCGATCTAGTGGCCTGTAGGGTTATCCTAACCAGCACCTTTGGAAATCATCATTAAATGTCAGTAATTGAAAATAGTAATATAATTTTGAAGGGTCAGCGATTTGTTCAGGTTTCTTGGTTCACGTGAACCAGGTTATATAGAAATAACATTAAACATTTGTTATATTCCTAATCACATTTTAATTGTGTAATTTTTCTTGTTTTTGTGTTTTTGCTTGCATTTTAGAGTTGTCAATTTCCAAACTAAGAATGGTGCCACACCGCTATACCTTGCATGTCAGGAGGGCCACCTGGAAGTCGTCCAGTACCTAGTGAAGGACTGCGGGGCGGAGCCAAGTATCAGAGCCAATGATGGGATGACACCGTTGCACGCTGCTGCCCAGATGGGACACAACACTGTCATTGTCTGGCTGGTGAGCTAAAAACAGCTTTTATTCATAACTTGGCCTTACTGGATGAGTACAGTAATTGTAAAAAAAAAATGGTTTAAAACATCTGGTTACAAATAGTTTGCCACAGAATCTTTCCAGGTTCAATTATTTGTCATTTTTTATTTTTTTAATAATTTTCTTTCTCTTTTTTTGTTTTGTTTTTATATTTTATACAATTTATTGTTTTCCTTGCTTGTTCAGTGCTTGGTATTGTTGTTTAATCTTATGGTTGTCGAGTTTCATGGAGTGTTTGTCTTCATAAATAAGATATAAGATATCTATATAATATATAATATATAAGATATCACAGTTTTAAAGTTTTATGGGATGGGATGTTAATGTGAAGCAGACTGGTACAAAAGAAAAAAAGTATTTGTGCTGATCAGGTGAAGTCTGGGCACTGAAATATACACAATTAAGATTATTATTATATTATTCCTCAAACTCTGCTCAGTTTTTTATTAGCATTAATTTGTCCTCATTTATAAAACTCTCTGTAGATTTCATCCTAAAAGTGTATGTATGCACAAAAGCTAGTTTTGCGTACGCCAGAACTCGTGCAAATATCTCTTTATAAATCCCAGTCAGGGGAAGATTGTTTGTACATGCATCTCCACCCCTTCTCCTCCCCGAAATCACCGTATATGAAGCTTACGATGCCTAGTTTTACTATTCATAACCTCATCTGCATATCAGTTCCATGCACATTCCCATCCACGTGACACCATGTTTAACACCGTCAAAGGTACAAGTTCATTGTTATTTTTTTTTAGAATAAATATCAAAATATCCGTAAAAACAAAACTCTTTAAAATAGTTCTCAAATAAATATCTTAGAATAGAATTGATCTCATTCTTTTCATCTGGCCAGTTTTTTTAAACAATACAATACAACAATACATTAAATTTATCCAGTTTTGCTGATAAGATGAACATCTTTTAGCTATTTTTAGTGGAAACAGTAACCTGCAGTTGCCTGACTCGGCACATTACTGAGAAAGTAAAAAGGAAACGTGCAAATCGTACAGTTTTCTTTAAGTTGTATACTTCAAATACAGTGGTATTTTTCATAATGTTGTGGAAATGCCTACACGGCATCAACACTGCACAGCTGCGGTTTTACAGTAAGCTATTATCACTGGACATATTTAAACCAGACAATGAACCGTTTGACCACTGAGTCCAGCAGTCGGCAGTCTCCACCATAAGTGTGCATTATTGATCATTGTTCTCGCTAAATATTTATTTCTCATAACATGAGATCTGCAGTTTAGTTTAAAGATGTATTATTGTGCACCTGTTGCACTCCTCGCTGTCATTAGAACATAGCCACAGGAAAAGTGATACTATAAATATGCCCAAATTCGTATCATTTTTAACTTCTACGTAATGACTTGATGTAATTTCAGTGCTCCATCTCCATTAAAGAGAGTAAATGTGTATATCGAAATCACCCCAGGAAAAAGATTGTGTACACACAGTCAAAAGCATCTGTACGGTGTGCACATATTTATGCCACTTTTTTTATATATATATATATATATATATATATATATGCAAATCCATTTTGTGTGTTTGCAATGTTTATACATGAGGCACCAGAACTTTTCTGGCAGGATCCAGGTTCTAGGGTCAGATCTGATTTCGGTAACACTTTACAGTAAGGTTCATTAGTTAACATGAATTAAGAATGAACTATACTTCTACAGCATTTATTAATCTTAGTTCATGTTGTTTTCAAGAGGTGTTTGTTAACATTATAATGCACTATGAATCAACATGAACTAAAAATGAACGACTGTATTTTTATAACATTAAGAAAGATTAATAAATAGTGCAATAAATGTATTGTTCATTGTTTGGTCATGTTAGTTAATACATTAACTAATGTTAACAAATGACACATTACTGTAAAGTGTTACAGATATTTCTAATGTGAAGACTTGATCTAACACTCTCACATTTTATTGTACGTTTTGGACAGTTTTAGTTCTTCAGACATCATCAGTTTGAGTTTGTCAATCCTGAGGAGGGGAAAAGGCCAGAAGTGTGGGATATAAACTCATGATTCTGAGCCGAGGGGAAAATAGAAAATGTTGAGTTGATTTTCTTATCAGAATTGTGAGATATAATCTTGGAATTGCGAGAATAAAGTCAGAATTGTGAAATATAAACTCAAATTTACCCTTTTTATTCTTTTATTCCATGGCTTCCATAGACTGCCGCTTGAAAACTGTAATTTGCTGTCCACAAAAAAAAAACAAAAAAAACGTAATCACTGTTTGAACTGTGGACAAAAGTTATCATTAGTGTGAATGTTATTACAAATGGTGGTTCATTCATAAATTTGTACACATTACCTTCATGCTGTGAAAATACAAATGAAATAGGAAGACAACTAGTGCTGAAAAGGTCTATAGATCGCACATCATATCCGTAGGTTCTTGATCAGACTTGTATGTTCGCATGACCCGCATATTGAGGTCAGCAAACAGCAAAAAGAAACATTTTATCATGTCTGTACAAACTATCCGTTACTTTTTGTCTTGTACAGATGAGTTTCACAGAAATCAGCCTGTCTGACAGAGACAATGACGGGGCCACTGCCATGCACTTTGCCGCCAGCCGTGGCCATGCCAAGGTTCTCAGCTGGCTGCTCCTACACGGCGGGGAGATAGTGACAGACAGCTGGGCTGGTACGCCCCTTCACGACGCAGCCGAGAATGGAGAGCTGGAGGTATGTGACAGAAACTACTGTATGTGAATAGTTCTTTCATCTCTCTTGCCTTGCAAATGTTATTGTAGTAGTGTTTACAGCTCGAACATCTACAGAAATGATATTAGGATATAACATATATTTTTGATATTTTGAATATAAAACTCCAGGCAGTATTTGTGAATTGTGAACACATCAGGAGTAAAGGAAACAAAGAAAATCAGAATCAAGAAAATTATTTTTAAACATTACATTTTTCCAGTCTCACCATAATATGACTTTTTTTAAAAAATAAGAAATAGGCAACATATTATGGCATGACATAAGTTTTGATCAGTAGACTCAGCAAGTCTATAGCAATTTAATAGAGAGTCTACTTTCTTAAAACAAGTGAAATTCCTTTACTTTTATATACAAAATGTATTGTAATAATTAAATTACAATAATTCATTTAAATTCTACATTATTAAAATGTATTTGGCCTTTGGAATAATAAATGATACTGTTATGCAACTCTTATGCAATTTTTATGTTATATTTAATAATAGTTAAATGCTTTGTTGGTTGCATTTATTTATTCATCAACCTGAGCCGTATTCTGTTGCACTGTAGTATTGTTCATTGGCTAAATGACGCTTGGTTGGTTTTTCCCTTTGTATGTGGATTTTCTTTCTATTTCCATGATATAATAATCAAATTTACTTTTATCCACTGATCAAGGATGCAACACACTAACTTTAGGATTGATTGATTAGATTAGAATATATTATTAAGAAAAAACAGATAAAAGAATAGATAAAATTCTATTTATACCACAACCTTATTATGACAGTGCTGTAAAGCAGTAGTAGAAAGCTTGGAACTTTCTACATTTTCGCGGCACTTTTATTCGTTTGTAACATTATCCATCTGAATGCTGCTGACAGAAAGAACGAGACACAGAAACAGTCAGAGAGTATTGTCTCTTGTTCTCCACCTGAGGGCCAAACGCATGACAGCTGTCATCAACACTGCATTCATTAGAAAACCACTCATACTATACTCAACCCTCTTTCTCAAACCAAACTGTCATATGTGTATTCACACCCTTCAGGAAGAGCACACACTCTTTCAGCTGATATGTACACAATTCTGTGTAACATGCTGTGTAATACTCACAGGTAAAAACATGTAAAAATATTTCTAACATTCATGTTCAGTGATGCTCCGAAGTATAAAACTCATGGTTTGTTCAGATCTCTACCCTTAAGTAAACAATATGAGCAATAGGAAAAGTAATAGGAAGCAGTAGGTACAGTATAGTAATGCTCGCTTTAGCAGACAGCAGTAAATATATTAAATAAAACAGCCCCAGATTATCTGGTGTTAATCTGGGTGTTAATGTAAACGTCTGTTTCTCTGTGTAGTGCTGTCAGATTCTGGTAGTGAACGGAGTGGATCTGGGAATACGGGACCAGGATGGATTCTCAGCGGCAGACCTGGCTGAATACAACGGGCATCAACAGTGTGCCAAGTACCTCCGCACTGTCGAAAACATGGTGAGATACAGCACAAACATAACCATAAAGCAGTCCTGAACAAGGGTTTTACAACAAAAGCAAATTAAATTCTCTTCACAGATTCTCACATATCTCTGTTTACTTTCTCAATACTACAAAATATCTGAATGAAACATATTTTCTTTGTTTCTGGTAATTTCCTTGTCTATCTATCTGTCTGTCTGTCTGTCTGTCTGTCTATTCAAATTAATGCCCAATTTGGGAGTGTGTCCAGTAATGGGGATTTCCCAAATAAAATAGGATAAAATCTCATCTCATCCTGTATTAGTGTACAAGATTTTAACCCTAAAAGCCTCCTGTATCATATTTGATAAGCAGTTTTCTGAAAAACACAATCTACTACATGCGTTCTGTTGTTTTGTCATGATTGCTGTGATTGATTTAAGTTTATACTGTTTAGCTTGTAAAAGGCATTTTTGTGTCATTTTAAAAACATACCTTGGACATGGTTCACAAATAAATGTAAAAATCACTTATTAATAATATTGCTAATAACTATATTGTTAGTAATATTTCAGGTTGAACACTTATTAGACTGAAGCAACTTAGGTTTACTTGATACATACATCATTTGTTTAGAAAAATCATGGTGAATTGTGAATACCAAATATGATCATCAGGCTTTTGAATAATGTTTATTTGTTCATCTCTCAATCATCATTGTTTTGCATTGCATTATATGTTTTGCCCCCACAGTAAATACATACACTGCCCTCCATAAGTTTGTAAACGCCCTAGAAAAGTGGGGTTTTGGACAATATTGGTATGAATCATTTTTAGTTTATGATAATTTTGCACTGATAAGGGACAACACAAACTACGAAAACATATTTTATTACGTAAACAGTTTATACATAGAAAAAATTTAAATTTTCGATTCATCAAAATATCCAGCATTAGCAGCTATTACAGCTCTGCATAATCTGGGCCTAAATTCATTGTATTCTGAACTTAATTGTCAATCAATTGTTGAAGATATTAAGGTGTCCTGACCCAAAAATCTTTTAAAAACCTGGGCCAAGTTTAAACCAGTAACCAGGCATCACAGCTGACAAAGGGGCATGTCTGACTTTGACTTGTATATATTGCCATTATTATGTGATCAAAATGAAAATTATTATTGCTGCTCTTAAATGATAATGTCAACTTACTTTAATGTATTTGCACCAAAAAATGATAAGGATTTATGCTGATATCGTCCAAAACCACACTTTGTCAGGGGTGTTTCAAACTTTTGGAGGGCTGTGTACCTTTATTCATAAAACTAAGCATTTAAATTTCATTTTATTAAGACATACACTACCAGACAAAAGTTTTTGAACAGTAAGATTTTTAATGTTTTTTAAAGAAGTCTCTTTTGCTCACCAAGCCTGCATTTATTTGATCCAACGTAAAGCAAAAACAGTACAATTCTGAAATATTTTTACTATTCAAAATAACAGTTTTTATTTGAAAACATTTTAAAACGTAAATTATTCCTGATTTCAAAGCTTAATTTTTAGCATCATTACTCCAGTCACACAATCCTTCAGAAATCATGCTAATATTCTGATTTGCTGCTCAAAAGACATTCTTGATGAATAGAAAATCAGAACAGCATTTATTTGAGATAGAGAGCTTTTGTAACATTATACATGTCTTTATCATCACTTTTGATCAATTTAAAGCATCCTTGCTAAATAAAAGTATTAATTTCTAGAATTTCAGATAAATGCTGATATTTGGATCTTTCTATTCTTGAAAGAATCCTGACAAAAATGTACTCAACTGATTTAAATATTGATAATAATAATAATAATAATAATATTAATAATAATAATGTTTCTTGAACAGCAAAAAAACTTTTGACTGGTAGTGTATTGCTGGGAGTGATGGCTTATTTGTATGCATTTTATGTAGGTACTCTGCTATAGTGTTATAAGATGTGTGATTTTATATTTCAAGCTTTACAGACTTATTATATTACAGGCAATTTTTATAAGTACTTGATGTTTAGTTCTTAATGTGTAAAATTTTAATGAGGAAAAATAACTAAGTGCACCTTTAATTAGTTTCAGTAGGTTCATGAGAGTATGTAGAGATTAGCGATTGTCTCCAGTGTAGTGATGTGGTTTCACACCCCCTCATCAGCTGCAATCTCATTTGTTGCTACTGCCTGTAATTAACTTTTGTGTAATTAAAGGAATTCCCTGTCGTAAGCACTCTCAAAGAGTTTGCAACAGAAGGACAATTGCAAAAAACCAAAAACACATTGACATTTTCAAAAGGATAGCTCATCCAAAAATGAAAATTCTGTCATTTATTCACCTTCAATTTGTTCCAAACCTATATGAGTTTGTTTTTCTACTGAACACAAAATATTTTTGTTGATATTTTGAAGAATGTTGGTAAACAAACAGTTGACGGTAGCCATTAACTTCCATAGTATTTTTTTCATTCTACATACGTCAATGGCTACCGTCAACTGTTTGTTTACCAACATTCTTCAAAATATATATTTTTGTGTGTTTTTTTGGAACAACCTGACAATGAGTAAATGATGACAAAATTATAATTTTTGAGTGAACATGGCAAAATTAGTGTCAATGTTCTACGCCTAACAATAACACTAGCTTTCATCCCAGAGTGTGGAGCATCGAGTATTGTCACGGGACCCTTCGACAGATCTGGAGTATAAGCAGCCCGACTCAGGCCTCTCCTCTCCCAACGCCACCCTGCCCACCCCAGCCCCCACTGCGGCCCATTTTGACATCTGCTCACCCTCCAGCTCGCTGTCCAATTACGACTCGGCAAACTCCAGCCAATCCAGTACTGGAGAGAAGAGGAGCGGCACGCCTCCCTCACGGGGAACGACAGGTCAATCAGGTCAGAAACACACTCGAATGAGCTGTCCTTATATGCTTATAAGCTAGTTGCTTATAAGCATGCATATTACTGACATATTGGCTGTTTATTAGTACATATACAGCATGTGTTAATGCCTTATTCTGTGTGACCATATTTCAGATCTCTTAATGATGCTTTAATAACTTAAAAGTCATAGCTAATAGTTAATATAGTAAAATAGTAAAATAGCAAAATGTGACTAAATGTTTTGAACTTTCTATTCATCAAGAATCCTGAAAAAAATGTATTATGGTTTACACAAAAATATTCAGCAGCACAATTGTTTTCAACATTGATAATAATAAGAAATGTTTCTTGAGCAGCAAATGAATATATTAGAATAATTTGTGACCCTGGATCACAAAACCAGTCATAAGTAGCACAGGTAAATTGTGTAGCAATGGCCAACAATACATTGTGTGGGTCAAAATTGTTGATTTTTCTTTTATGCCAAAAATCATTAGGATATTTAAGTAAAGATCATGTTCCATGAAGATAGTTTGTGAATTTCCTACCATAAATATATCAAAACTTAATTTTTGATTAGTAATATGCATTGCTAAGAACTTCATTTAGACAACTTTAAAGGCGATTTTCTCAGTATTTTGATTTTTTTTTTTTTTGCACCCTCAGATTCCGGATTTTTAAATAGTTGTATCTCAGCCAAACATTTTCCTATCCTAACAAACCATACATCAATGGAAAGCTGATTTATGCAGCTCTCAGACAATGTATAAATATCAACTTAAAAAATGTGACGCTTATGACTGGTTTTGTGGTCCAGGGTCATATTTATAATCATGTGACACATTCAGCATTGTCTTCACAGGAATAAATTACATTTAAAAAGATATTAAAACATTTAATATTTAAATTCTAATGATATTACAGTTTTCCTGTATTTCTGATCGAATGAATTCAGCCTGTCTATTAAAATGCATTAATATAAAATCTCCTAATTAACTTGGTACAAAAAGCTCTCTTCCTGCATTCCTGTGTGTTTGAACTCCCCCCTCTAAAGTGACAATAGCCCACATTCTCAGCGCATACGTTTGCTCGATGCAGTGTGTTTGAAGCATTATATTAACAATGGTGGGAAAAGTTGAGCTCGCTGAAGCAGAACTCATTCAGAACAATGTTGCCATAGTGTTGTCCAGGCAACCTGCTGTGAGACGTCCCAGTAATGTCCTCTAGTGGACACATTTAGAACATCCATGTACAACAGAGATATACATGTTCATACTTTCACTACCAGTCGAACATCTGGACTTGAATGAATTTATGCTTCTCATGATCTTAATCTTTCAATGATCATAAAACCTTTTGATAATAAAGTATAATTCCTATACTTCCATTTATGTTTAGTTTTAAAGACATATGATGATTGTCATTCTAGAAATGTGGAACAATGATAATAGTAATTAATGAGGCGTGCCCAGATTTTTGACATTATATATAATCATATGGTGTATATGACATCATGATTGAAGCAAGCACTGTGAATACCATTCATAAATATAGAATACATTTTGCTGGTCCATAAAATAAGATGCAATGAGGTTTTCCAAGTGTGATATACTACCAAAATACATACATACATGCAGAAATGAATTAATGAATTACAAAATGTATAAATGAATGAGGGGGGAGGGGAATCAATAAATCAATAAATGGTTAAAAAATGTGTTTTATTGCAGGAGGTGAAGATTCGGCCATTACAGACATGCAGGCCTATATGGACATGCTGAACCCTGATGTAGCAGACGGTTCCCAGAATGCAAAAGAACATCCTGCACACCTGCCGCCCCCTCCAACATTTCCCCCTCCCCCTCCTCCATCCAACTCCTCCCATATACCCCCTCCCCCACCTGCCTACCCCCCACCCAAACCACCTGAGGAGGAAGCGTCTGCCGAATACCTGAAGGTGAAGAGGAACCTTCGGCGCGTGGACAATGACGTAGCCAAAAAAGAGGTATGCTATATATTTTCTTTCTTTCTTTTTTTTTTTTTTTTTTTTTTTTTTTTGTAATTCAGTGTTTTTATTTATTTTCAAAGTAGCATACAGGTTACCATAAACAAGAAAATTTAAGACAACTGCTACCCCCACAACTTCCCCCCAAAGCCTCCGCACATCAGGAATTTGAAAATAAATAAAATACAGATAAATAAATAAAATAACTACAAAGAGAAGTCTACTTCCAGAACAACAATTCACAAATAATGTACTCACCCCCTTGTCATCCAAGACGTTCATGTCTTTCTGTCTTCAGTCGTGAAGAAATTATGGTTTTTGAGGAAAACATTTCAGGATTTTTCTCCATATAATGGACTTCATTGGTGCCCTGATTTTGAACTTCTAAAATGTAGTTTAAATGCAGCTTCAAAGGCTCTAAACGGCTCAAAAGTATCCCAGCCGAGGAAGAAGGGTCTTATCTAGCGAAACGATCAGTCATTTTTTTCTGAAAATAAAATTTTTTGTACTTTTTAAGCACAAAAGCATGTGTAGCACAGGCTCTGGGATGCGTGTCACAACGCTACATACTATTGAATCACGTCGAAAGGTCACACAGAACTACAGACCCAGTGTTTACAAAGCAAACACGCAAAGACTAAGAAAGGTCAAGTAAGTCAAACACTGTTTACAAACGAAAAGGTACAACGATTCTGAAGTTGTAGGAAAAAATAAGATTTTTCGCCATACTCTGCCTTTTTTAGCCGGAGTACACAGACGATGAACTTAGACGTGATTCGTAGTAGTGATGGGAAGTTCGGATCATTTTCTGACTTGGACCTTTGAGTCTCTATATTTTCTTTTCTTTTTTTTTAAACATGGGTCATAAAGTTCATTAATGTTCCAAAAATGCATTAAGAGTTTAATGTTCTATTCCACTTACTAAAGTATATAATGTACTTCTAGAATTTCCTCCCCAGTTACTAACGATCCATTCCTGAAACCTTTAACTGCTGTTACAGGGATAAATTAAATTGAAACAGGGGTTTGTGACTCAAGTTCACGTCTGTTAAGTCTGAGGGCATCTATAAGCAAGTTTACTTGCAAATACATATTTAGAGTAAACAAGGCATTTGGCCCTTATAACTTAAAGAACCGGAACTACATTTTTCTATTCATGGTTTTCTATCAGGTGGGATCACGACCTGATGTGTATAGTATGCACGTGAAAACTGCGTATTATATGCATGTCAAACACATGCATATCATATGCATGCCAAAGTCAGTTTCAGCATATAACAGGATGTGAAATCACCCCATTCATGATGTCACATTTGTTCTCAACACTCCCCTTAATATGTGTATGTAAACCAAGGAAGAGTGCTCTTAATAACCCATGTCTGTCAATCAATCACTAGAGCAATACTGCTGTGAGAGTAAGATGCTGAGTAAAAACATCTGACGTTGTTCAGTCTCTGGATATAGACAAACTGTGCCTCAAAAAACTGTGCATACCCTTCCAAAAGATCAGTCTATAAGAAATGCATGGCTGAAGTTTTATCTTTTGTTACTTTTTTTGGATACACTTTATTTTAAGGTGTCCTTGTTACAATGTATTTATACAGTTAAGTACTGAGTAATATTAATTAACAACATGTACTTACTATATGGTAAGTGTTAAGATCAGGGTTTGGCTTAGGGTTACTTGCATGTAATTACGCTTATTGTTATTACAATAGTAAGTACGTGTAACTTGTAACACTTTAAAATAAAGTGTTACCCTTTTTGCCTCAGCAATTTAACAAAACTGTTTTTGTTTGTTTCATTTTGCATCACACTCTTTTCACTCATTTTTAACATGCTGCTGGTTTATGATGTAGCTATAGGTTTTTAATAGAGTTATATGATATTCCATAAGGTATATATGTTATAATAATAATAATATTAGAAATATACAGATAATAGACTGTTGTGGTTGCGTTGGTTCATTTTCTCAAACATACAATTCTATTACAACGCTGGCCTTCACCAGCATCAAAACGCATCAAACATGCAGTGGAGGAGAGCATGGATACAGTGCGATAAACTTCATTCACAGCATGTGTCAGATCTGAACATGCATTTCATGACCCCTTAAAAAGGTCATAGTTTATTTTGTGTAGAGCTAAACTGAAATTTCGTCCATTCAGTGCACTATGAATGCAGCACACGTGGCCTCTAGTGAGTCATCATCTACTGTCTTGCTGTTGATCAAACAGATATGAAGCCATGACGACTAAAGACCTGAAACACAATGTTTATTCACAGAACATAAAGGAATCATTTGTATTAATGGACAGTATAGCATAAAAGCCTAAAAGCCTTTACAAGAAATGCTATACAATGGTGACAAGAGTGATAATCCTGTATGCCTATATACAGGACTCATGCATCTTATTGTCTCTCATGCGTGTCAGGCTCACGATCAGAACAGAACCGCAAATGACCTCTACCATGACACAAAGACAGCCCAACTGAAATGGAGAGTGATTTAAAATGCTCTACATAGGTAAATCTGCATGGCACGCAAAATAGTGCTACTCGTGAAGTGCATGACGCGAGTATATGCATGCATACGGTAGGCTATGTTCACATAGGACATGCTTGATCAATTTTATCATTGCAAAATGTAAACCATTTTATTGGCCAGCTCTAATCTGATAAATTAGACTATAAGGCATGCAGATGTTAAGTTATTATGAATATTAGCATAATTTTCTATAGACCAATTTGGAGTAAAAGGCCTATTTCTCTCAAATATTGTTCACAAATCTGTCTAAATCTGTGTTAGTGAGCACTTCTCCTTTGTCGAAATAATCCATCCACCTCACAGGTGTGGCATATCAAGATGCTGATTAGACAGCATGATTATTGCACAGGTGTGAAAACCAGTCAGTACCTGGTGTAACCACCATTTGCCTCACGCAGTGCAACACATCTCCTTTGCATAGAGTTGATCAGGTTGTTGATTGTGGCCTGTGGAATGTTGGTATATGCCGATCCAGAGCATCCCAAACATTCTCAATGGGTGACATGTCCGGTGAGTATGCTGGCCATGCAAGAACTGGGATGTTTTCAGCTTCCAGGAATTGTGTACAGATCCTTGCAACATGGGGTCGTGCATTATCACGCTGCAACATGAGGTGATGGTTGTGGATGAATGGCACAACAATGGGCCTCAGGATCTCGTCACGGTATCTATGTGCATTCAAAATGCCATCAATAAAATACACCTGTGTTCGTTGTACCATAACCCCACTGCCACCATGGGCCACTCGATCCACAATGTTGACATCAGCAAACCGCTCACCCACACGACACCATACACACTGTCTGCCATCTGCCCTGTACAGTGAAAACCGGGATTCATCCGTGAAGAAAACACCTCTCCGAAGTGCCAAACAACACTGAATGTGAGCGTTTGCCCACTCAAGTCGGTTATGATGACGAACTGCAGTCAGGTCGAGACACTGATGAGGACGACGAGCATGCAGATGAGCTTCCCTGAGACGGTTTCTGACAGTTTGTGCAAAACTTCTTTGGTCATGCAAATCGATTGTTGCAGCAGCTGTCCGGGTGTCTGGTCTCAGACGATTTTGGAGGTGAAGATGCTGGATGTGGAGGTCCTGGGCAGGTGTGGTTACACATGGTCTGCGGTTGTGAGGCCGGTTGGATGTGCTGCCAAATTCTCTGAACGTGTGCAATAATCATGCTGTCTAGTCAGCATCTTGATATTTCACACCTGTGAGGTGGATGGATTATCCTGGCAAAGGAGAAGTGCTCACTAACACAGATTTAGACAGATTTGTGAACAATATTTGAGAGAAATAGGCCTTTTATGTACATACAAAAAGTCTTAGATCTTTGAGCTCAGCTCATGAAAAATGGGGGCAAAAACAAAAGTGTCGTCTTTATAATTTTGGTCAGTGTATTTATTTTTGGTAACATATATTAGTTTAGGGACCAATTCCCACTGTTAACTAGTTGCTTATAAGCATGCATATTACTAGAATATTGGCTGTTTATTAGTACTTATAAAGCACATAATAATACCTTGCTCTGCATGACCATATTATATCCTTAATCCTACCCAATACCTAAACTTAACAACTACCTTAACTAACTATTAATACGCAGCAAATTGGAGTGTACTGGGGCAAAAGTCCCCCAACTGAAGTATGACCTTATTTATTTTAGCTTTTCATAGTGCATTCTGTAAAATACGTCACAATACAGAAGTAAAGTGTTTTGTGAATGGCGTTTCTGTAAAATGGTGAACAATAGGTATTCTGCTTTATAACAGAACTAAAGATTTCAGAATATGTTATATTTTAACCACCATTGTGATGTTAATGACTGAACATCTTAAAAAGTTAAAATAAGTGCATTCAAGCAATATGATATGATGATTATACAGCTCACTTAATTAGAAAGACCAGCCTGCATCCCATCTGAGTCCTGTGTAACTAAATATTCCATAGAGGTTTAGTCATTCTGTGTATAGGCCTATAATAGCAAAACATTCCCTGTGGATTTAACACTGAAACATCTCATTAACACACGCTTACCATCAGCTTATCCTTTTTTTAATTGGCCTGGAATACATATGTAGGTGTAAGACAACACTTTAGTACGCTTTGACAGTAAAGCAGCACAATATGGTCTAATTAATCGTCCATGAACTTAATCACAGCGGTTTGTCATACATAGCACACAGTGGTGCACAGCAGCCATTAGAAAGCTGGATAATCAGACCAGCAATGTATCTTCTGTTGTCTGGCCAACAAACCTCAATCTGTGCATAAAAAAACAGCCCTGTGCACGCTAATCAACACAATGCGGCAAAGCCCAGAGCAGGTGCACACTCACGATATGGACTCACACACTCATATAGACAAAAACACAATGCTACTTTTGTGTTCCCGTTAATGAGGGCTTCCATTAGCCGAGCTGACCTCCCAAAAGCTCTAATGATGTGCTGCATGATGGACTTGACATTAATTTAACTAATTAAACTGTCAGATATGCCAGCACATCCTAACACACAAATTCTCAGATCATTACCGGGATTCAACTGTGTTGCATACTATTGTTGGAGTACGAAGAGCAGATAATGCACTTTTTGTCTGCTATGTTTGCGAAGTATTTGAAGAAGTATAGCTCCGATCTTCCCATCAAACCTTGTTTGGATAATCACTGGACTAACTGATGAGAAACAGCAGAATTTAACACTTCACTTGGTTTCACTTTATTTTTTATGGTCACTTTAACACATTCTGTTGAATATAAGTGACACTGTAACTACATACAGTATCTTTTAACTCTCATTGGAGTGTTAGTTGAGTGTTAGTAGACTGGTGGGGTTAGGGTTAGAATAAGCTGACATGTACTTGCAGGTAAGTTGCTTATAGTCAGTAAGATGTCTGTTGGGAGACCATCACAATAAAAAGTTAGCAGATGTTAAGCAGACAGTCTACTCATACTCTAATGAAAGTTAGTTGACATATGGGTGCACCAAAAGAATTTTCAAAAGGGACTGTCCAAATAATGTGTTACTGTCATTTTAATTCATTTTCATTGGCTTGCTTACCACACATTTTAGTTTATTTTATGATGAATTGAGCTCTTGAATTTGAAGCACTTAAGCAGTGCAGGTAAAGTTGTGTCATCCGTTATTACTTTATCCAAGGCGTAACCAAGGCTGTCCATGACCTCTGACCTCCAGAATGACCCACTCTCTCTCCTCTCAGACACTTTTTCTGAAGACTCAAAGAGATTCCACTGAGCCACAGAATGATTTTGAGTCTCTAGAAAAAGTGTCCCCATAACTTTAGCATATCCTAAGAATGCGTTCATAACTTTAGAAAATCCCCAACTTTTTAGGACATGATCATTATCATAAAGGTACAGATGAAAAAAACTGTCCCTCAGATATTGATACCTATAAAAATGATGGTATGATGGTAATTTGCTTAAAGTACAACCTGTATTTCTGCTAAAACCTTTGAAATGCCTTGAACTTCTGTAGAAAATTTAAAAACTTCAAGGCAACCTGGTGCGGATATATATATATATATATATATATATATATATATATATATATATATATATATATGTGTATATATGTATGTATGTATGTATGTATATATGTATATATGTGTATATGTGTGTATATATATATGTATGTATGTATGTATGTATGTATGTATGTATGTATGTATATATATATATATATGTATATGTATATATGTGTATATGTGTGTGTATATATATATATATATATATATATATATATATATATATATATATATACATATATATACATATATATACATATATATATATATATACATATATATACATATATATATATATATATACATATATATATATATATACATATATACACACATATACACACATATACACACATATACACATATATATACATATATATACATATATATGTATGTATGTATGTGTGACCCTGGACCACAAAACCAGTCTTATGTTGCACGGGTATATTTGTAGCAATAGCCAAAAATACATTGGATGAGTAAAATTTATCGATTTTTCTTTTATGCCAAAAATCATTAGGATATTAAGTAAAGATCATGTTCCATGAAGATACTTTGTAAATTTCCCACCCTAAATATATAAAAACTTAATTTTTGATTAGTAATATGCATTGTTGAACTTCATTTGGGCAACTTTAAAAGCTTTTTTTCTCAGTATTTTGATTCCAGATTCCAGATATTCAAATAGTTGCATCTCGACCAAGTATTGCCTTTTCATAACAAACCATACATCCATGGAAAGCTTATTTATTCAGCTTTCAGATTATGTATAAATCTCAATTTCGAGAAATTTACACTTATGACTGGTTTTGTTGTCCTGGGTCACATATATATCTTTGCACTATAGTGATATTTTATGACTGGCGCAATCATAATGAACTTCACAGAGCTATAATGTATTCCCCTGCTAATGAAAAAAAAACTCAAGTCAAAAAGAAAACAACTAGAATCTGTTGCCTTAAATCTTATGCAGTCTACTTTTCCATTTATGGTCAAAGACTTTAGGCTACGGAGCAGCTGTGATGCTGCTGGGTGGGGCTGAATGTAAGGCGGGATTTAGAGCTGTCAGTCAAATACTCACTTAACAGATTACATGTACTTTCTTTTCAGGTGGTGGGAGCACATCACAATTTAAATGTATTTAAAAAAGACAAGTAACAAATTAGATTTCTTTATTTCAGTTGTAAGACAGACCTTAGCATCTCAGTGTTACACAATTGATCAAGAAGCAAAAGTCTGCAGTCAAAAGATTTCAATCTGAACATTTTTCTCATCAAATTATCTGTGCTGTTATCAACATAGATACAAAAACACATAATGAAATATAAAGATTTGTAATGCTTATGTTAAATGAAGAGGTGTAACACTTATAAATGCAGAGAGAAATAAAATGTAGATGTTAATTTCAACACAAAAATTGACTCTCACTGTTTGGAGAGCATGACATTGGAAGAAACACTGTGTGCTCAAGGAAAAACATCCTCTTCCTTGGGTACCATGGTAACTTAAGTATGCATAGCAGCCCCGCATACTGGCACAGTTCTGGGTTGTTTAGTCTAGTTTGTCTCACATAAGGTTAGTTTGTTTATAGAGCTCTAATATATTTGAATACCGCACCATTTGTAACTCAGGCCCATATTAGGTTATGATTCTCTTCACTTACACTAGAATGTTATATAAGTTCACCTGAGTTCACTTTCAGGCTTATAATACACTTTAACAACAGAGTCACACAGTTTTATTTTTAATTCACACAGCGTTATCGCTGCCCGTGGCTCGTTGTTTCCGTAAATCTGCTACCTTTGAGCGAGATCTCCACATTTATTTGTAATCAGATTCTCTTTGGCGGCCGGTGTGCATAATGCAATCCTTCGACCGGTGAGAAAGCCGAGCCGGAGCGGCCATGCTTAGCCACTGTGTCACAATGCTTTGCATAAGAGACCACGAGCGCTGTGACCTGTGGTTGGATAACAGGTGAGCAGTGAAGTCATCGCTCTGGGACGTGATTGTTGGGTGGGAGGCTGAGGGGCGGGGAAAGGCAAAGTGAGCGTCAGGTAGAATGACGCACAGTAGAATGGAGATCTTGTGACACCTGTGCATCTACCGGCTCTTGGTTTAAACCTTTGCGTAGGGTGACAGCACTGTGGAAGGAAGTAAGGGCAGTCAGAAAGGGTAAGACTCCAATTCACTGTTATTTATATAGTAATGATGGTGGCAAGAGTTAAAACAGTGTTGGTTTGGTTGACTTGTGAATACTTAAGCTTTGTCTGTAATTGCGTAATTGTCTTTGCAATGCTTATGGGTTTTTTTTGATAGTTCCTCAGACGTGTTTTCTGTTATTATTTGTGTTTAGTTATGTGAAATCAGTAGCCTCGAGTTGCTTGCACCTGTGATAACCTAGAAAACTTTTCAAATGCATTCCATGCAGAATCAGATAAACATTCAAATGCATGAAAAGCATTGCATTCATTTTCTTCACTCAACTGAGCCTCAGCTAACGTTACCACACACGGTTTAGATCTTTAGATGAGGAGCTGTGCGACGCAAAAGCCTGGAGAATACGTATTGGTGACTGGTGATGAAAAATTCAGCAGCTTTGAAATAGGCTCAGGTCCATCCACATTGTATAGAGGTCAGCTAGCCTTTCAAGCAGCGATTTCCCTGAGGTATGATAATCAAACCATCTGCACTGGGCTGACTTGAGTTTCACTGGGAGTAACTCTGCAGGGAGGACAGTGCTTTAGACAACAATGCAAATTGGATGCTGGAAGGGCATGAATGGATAATACCATACTCAGGGCCGGCGTGAGAAATAAAAAGCCACAGATGACCGAATTCAAATTCTCTGTCGTATATGTTTTTTATTGCGTGTATTTGGTTTTAGATGGAGATCGATATCAACATAGAGATGAATATTGCTTTTGTTTGACCGAAACGGTTTTTGTTTTTTTTATTATTATATGAAAGGTACCTTACATTTTTTAAATAACAATATCACTTTAAACAACTGATTAACATCTCACATTTTGTTTCTTTACTTCACTGTCCTGCGACTTTGTTTTAGAATTGCATTGCGTAAGGTTGATTACTATGCAAATTCAAGGACTTTGCATTAGGAAAATCTTAAGAACAGGAAAACCAAGCATTACCTTTTTTGTGTTGGAAATTTCTAGAAACTCTCAAAACCGCATCTGTGATTTGCTGTAATGCGCTCTCTGTACTTCTAAAGACAGGTGGATAAAATTGGTTTTAGATCATACACAAGTGAGAGACAGCTGCAGAAAGTGAAACCATTCAGGGCATTGATACCGAAACTGCATACAAGGGGTCAGTTGGTCTCTCTTGTTCCCGGCTGTGTTAATAGCCTCTGTGAACCTTAGAAATCTATGTTAAAGTCCAAATTTTGTGGCATGAAAAGTCCCTTTGTTTTCAGGTAAATCAGATGGAGTCACATGAGGCGTTGCCACATAAACACAATAGGATTATTAAGAGTTTATGTGACTAAATGTGTCAGGATTTCCATATGCGAAGCAAGGGGTGAAAATTTATTGATTTGTTGTCCTAGAATTGTTTAAAAACAGCATTGGTTTGTTCCATTTTCAAGCAGTGTAGGAATTATTATGACAAATTTCACCCTGACGTTTCTTATGCCTGTCTCATAAAAAGTTAATGTAAACTCTTTTTATTGCGTACGTGTGTAGGCAGGAAAACGGTATTCAAATATGTAAAGGTGACGTGACATTTTAGTGACAGTAGTTTCCATGGTGTGACATGCTATAACTTATATAACTTATATATTTGCTACAATGAAAAAAACACTATAAACTGATGGTGTAAAATGGTGATTGTGAATCGTGATGTTGGTAAAACAGTTTACAAACATTGTCACCCATGTTACAATATATTTTCATCTGTTTAATATATTCAATAAAATGTTTAATGTTATGTTGTTCTAAGCTAGTAGAGCACTAACAATAAAACCATTGTTTGTTGCTTACCTGTTCCACTATGCCCACTCAAATACATAAATAATTTAGTTCCCAACATGCTTTGCTTTGGACTATAAGGAGAGTAAATGTTAATCTTATGTGTTATAAAATGTATTTTTACACAAGAATAATATAGGGGAAGACGTGTTAGTGATAATGTTCTGTTTTGTCAGGATTTAAAGTTACTTCTGCTATGTTGGAGTTTTTGGGTTTACTACTGCACTGAAGAGTAGAGCTCAACATGAGCAAAAACATGATTTTATTTACGCTGCATACTGCTTTATTTAAAACACAGTAACTGTACACATATCAATGCAGTGATAATCTTTTCGCTAATTATTTTAACAGACTTAAGTGCACTTACTAACAACTGATGGACAAGATTTAATTTTATTTTTTTTAACTCTAATGATTTTACCTCAGTTCAGTTCATTGCATTATGTAATTTAATTTAAAACAAAACAAAACAAAAAAAAAACTAATGCTAGTGGACTCCTGAAATCAATTCAAGCACTCATAAATATTTTGTTTTTTTGCTGTTTAAGCTTAAATGTTATGGCAATTTCCAAATTAACTTAACCCGTTGAGTTTTACAGCTAACATAATGAATCAGGGCTTTAGATTTTTTACACTGTAAAAGTTTGTTGAGTCAACTTAAAATAATTTGTTACCCTGCTGCCTTAAAATTTTAAGTTCAGTTAACTCAAATAAGTTTAGTCAAACTGAAATGTTAACTTGTACTGACAACTTAGATATTTGAGTTGACTTAAAAAAAAATTGGTTTGTTAAACTTAAAAACTGGGTAAGTTACCCAGCTGCCTTAATTTTAAGTTTAATCAACTCAAATATCTAAGCTGTCACTTTGTACAAATTAACATTTGAAGTTGACTAAACTTATTTGAGTTTACTGATCTTAAAATTTGAAGGCAGTCAGGTAACAAATTATTTTAAGTTGACTCAACAAATAGTGTTTTTACAGTGTATGAAGTGGCTGATCAGTTTAAGTTTTTCAGTGGTTGATTGTGCATTTTTGTTGTTTCTATCAATAAACATGTTCTTCTCATTTCTCCAGCAGCTGAATCCTGGCGAGAGCCACGAAAGGCTTCGAAGAGTCGACTCTAATCGAAAGTCTCGTAGCTTCAGCAAGCAGCCCAGCACTGGGGATTACTACAAAACCCTGGGTAGCGATACCGCAGACCAGCACCCCAACAGAGCCATGGCACCCAATGAGGAGGTAAACGACTGAATCTGTTTTATTATCGTTTATCCTCAATTCCAGTAAAAAGTATAAATCCATAATGGTTATCAGTATGCTGCTGCTTCTTAAGCTGGATTTTAGACTAGTGTTTCAGTGATCTAAAGTATACTGTATATATAAGGATAGTTCAGCCAAAAAAAGAGAGTTTACTCAGCCTCAAAATGTTCCAGTCTTGTATAAGTTTCGTTCATCTGCGGAACATAAAAGATATTTTGAAGAATGTGGTAACCAAACAGTTAATGGTCCCAGTTGACTTCCACAGTATTTTTTCCATAATATGGGAGTCAATGAGGAACATCAACAATATGGTTGCCAAACAGAAAGCAGTTCTTTCTGGGACAGCCAGCTCTCTTCGGTCTGAATAAATCTAGCTTCATCCCATCACCTGTCAACATTACAACACAAATCCATGCAAGGTGTGGCAGCCCAGAGTTAGCACTGCAGTTCAACATTTATTGTACACATATTGGGCTGCTGAGTAAACAGTGCTCAGTTTAGTCTTTGTTGTGTTATGTAAGTCTGACGACTGGGACCTAGAAGTATTGTGTTTGACTCTAAACTCACTGAGCAAGCATAGATTTGTCCTATTTTAACTGCAGTTTGACTAATATGAACGATTATGTTGGTAAAGCATATCTTTTTAATATAGTTAGGGGTTTTTCTGATTGGTTGAAGAGCATTTTTTTTTCTTTTTCATAAGAGTGGTTCACAGAAAAATGAAAATCAACAAAACCAGTCGTAAGGGTCAATTTTTTGATATTGAAATGTATACATTTCTACATGTATATCTGAAAGCGGAATAAATAAGTTTTCCATGAATGTACAGTTTGTTAGGATAGGACAATATTTGGCCAAGATACAACTATATTTGAAAATCTAGAATCTGAGGGTGCAAAAACATCCAAATATTGAGAAAATCACCTTTAAAGTTGTCCAAATGAAGTTCTTAGCAATGCACATTAATAATCAAAAATGAAGTTTTACAAAATATTTTTATGGAACATGATCTTTACTTAATATCCTTATGTTTTTTGACATAAAAGAAAAATCTCTCATTTTGACCTATACAGTGTATTTTTGGTTATTGCTACAAATATGCATGTGCTACTTACGACCTGTTTTGTGGTCCAGGGTCACATATTGGAAAAGAGCAGCAAGGACATTCTACCAAACCTCCATGCAAGAAAGAAAGTCACACAGAGCTATGTTTTCCAAAAGCATCATAAACCTATTGTAATTAGATTGTAGAAACCACTGGTGTCAATGGTTTCTACAATCTACTTAAGTGGTGAAGATTATTAGTGTATGTGTTATAATAAAAGACTATTTCAGTCTTTCTACTTCAGCCATTTCTTTGTAATTACTTGTGAAATTAACTAGCAATTTCGGAGTAAAAGTTGTTTCAAAGTAAATCCTTCATCAATTTATTTTTTGAGTAACAGGATGAGGGTAAATGATGACAAAAAAATCTTGTTTTCATCTATTTGAATTAATCCTAATGGCTTTTAGGAGAAACATCTGATACAAGATACTTAAATAACTAAGAATAACTAACAATTCGTATGTCAACAATTGTCTCATTCACATCCTTTTTTTTTTTAATTAAAATTTTTAGGAACACATTTGAGACTAAATTGATACTTAAATAAAGAAGACCTCCATTAATTCTCCAGAGCAATTGCATTTACCTCTGTGAGGAACAAGCACAATGTAATCTAGAGAGAGAATAGATATCAGCATTTCATATGGCCCCTTTCTGCTATCAGATCTAATCTTCATTGAGCCAATTAGATGCCCGGTGGGGCGTCTGGCCACTTGATTGAACCAGATGGTACTCCACATGTCCCTCTGGGTAATGACCCATTAACACGGACATGCGTGCGACATGAACGCACCATATGCTGGAGATAGTGATGAGGAGGAGAAGAGGAGGGGATGACGGGCACGTGCGTGGCACGCGTCCAGGAGGTGGGGGTGTGTGGGGTGAAAGGTCAGGGCTTGTTTACTCGGTGTCAGTTGTAGGGGCGGGCGGGTGGTCTCTGGAGATGCTGAGTGTGAAGGATTGTGGATCTTAGCTTAGCAGATGTCTTTTCATTCCAGGAAACCACTCAGTTAGATCTAATTATGTATTCATTACCAGCTGCAGTGCATATGGTGGGGTGCAGTGGGAGGTTTGTTGGCCAGATTAAGTGTTTTGGGGAAGTGTATTTGTTATATTCTGTCTATGATCATTTTAGTGTCCAACATTTTTTTTAATTGACCTTATGCCTGTAAAACACAATATGAAATTATAATCAGAAAGAAATCTACTTTTTTTTTTAAATGAAACAAATCATTTTAAAAATAGGATTTATTCAGATGCAATATAGAGCAGTTGCTGATATTAATATGACCAAAAAGTTAAGATGAAATTCTGATAACTTATAAATTAATGAGATCTTTATAACCGACTGCAAAAAATAATTATAATATAATTAATACAATAATATAATATAATATGTCTTAGTAAGATATTTAAATGCTTAGATGTATGATCAAAGCTCTGTAGATTTTATTACAGTGGTAGATTGCGTACAACAGGTTTTTCAGACTTTATAAAAAATAGTTTCTATGCCATTGAAATGCAAAAAGTAATGTTCTTTATTTAACAAATTTCTCAAACATTTTGCCCAATCAGCTATTGATTGGACAAATAGCTATTCCTTCCACAAACTGAGCCACAGTTACACAGTGTTTTCAGGGAAAATGGTTGTGCAATTAGCCTACTTGCTTAAAAGGGAATTTTCTCCCAAATATGACTTAACTATCTTATCATTTACTCACCCACATATAAATTTGCTTCATAAGATGAACACAAATGTTTAGGTTCTTTTTTCCTTAGAAAAATAATCTGTCCCTGTGCATCCACATATAACGCAAGTGAATGGGAACCAGAATGCTGTCCCTTAAAAAAGCACATACAGGCATCATGACAAACCCAGTGGATGAATCAGTGTCTTCCGAAATTAAATTATGGATGTGTACAAAAACAATGCTAAGTTAAAGGAGAAGTTCATTTCCAGAACAAAAATTTACAGATAATATACTCACCCCGTTGTCATCCAAGATGTTCATGTCTTTCTTTCTTCAGTCGTAAAGAAATTATGTTTTTCGAGACAAAAATTTCAGTATTTTTCTCCATATAATGGACTTCAATTGTGCCCCTGAGTTTGAACTTCCAAAATGCAGTTTAAATGCAGCTTTAAAGGCTCTAAATGATCCCAGCTGAGTAAGAGGAGTCTTATCTAGCGAAATGATTGGTTATTTTCTAAAAAAATTGACAATTTATATACTTTAACCTCAAACGCTAATCTTGTCTAGCTCTGCGTGAACTGTGCAATCCGGGTCAATACAGTTAGGGTGTGTTAAGAAACTCCCATCTCATTTTCTCCTCCAACTTCAAAATCGCTGTTTTACCTTTTTGTAAAGGGTGTTTGACCCTCCTTGCACATTCACTTTGTAAACACTAGGTCGGTACCTCTGAAGCGATGTAGGGCGTTTTTTTAAGCTGGAGGAGAAAATGAGATGGGAGTTTTTCGACATACCCTAATTGTACTGAACAGGAATGCAGATGACGTGGAGCTAGACAAGACAAGCATTTGAGGATAAAAAGTATAGAAATTTTCAATTTGTTTTGAAAATGACAGATTGTTTCGCTAGATAAGACCCTTCTTCATCAGCTGGGATCATTTAGAGCCCCTTAAAGCTGCATTTTGGAAGTTCAAACTTGCATGCATCACAAAACATTCCTGAAAATTTTTCCTCAAAAAACATAATTTCTTTATGACTGAAGAAAAAAAGACATGAACATCTTGGATGACAAGGGGGTGAGTACATTATCTGTAAATTTTTGTTCTGGAAATGAAAATTATTGCTTCCAGACAACCTTCAACAATTTAAATGTAAGCATGTTATGAAGTTTGACATACAGTAAGCATGTTTAAGTCAAGCTTACTCTCAACCCTCACGTAAATGCGACTACGGCAGTTGGTCTGAAGTGATGATTTATAGTGGAAAAGTTTATTAAGTTTATAAAATTGGTATTTTTCTTACACTTATTTCAATTTAGAAGACCATGATTCATCCACTGAGATCATATTGTTATATTGTCATGGCTGTATGTGGTGTTTTTGTGTGAACTCTACAAATGGTGTTGATCTAAAAAAAAGGAAGTCATAAACATCCAGGATTGCATGAAGTTGAGTAAATGATGAGAGAATATTCATTGTTGAGTAATCTATCACTTTAAGTTGGAATAGTAGTAAATATTTTAATATCAATATCATCTGCACTCTTACCTGTTTTCTCGACAGGGTTCTGCACTGTTGGAGGAAGCGGCAGAAACAGCGCCTGCTCCTGAGAACGGGACGGGAAACACAGAGGATCTACCTCTTCCTCCTCCACCACCTCCTCCACCTGCCAGCACCTTCATCCCAACTCCTCCTCCTCCTCCTCCTCTTCCATCAGAGCTGCCTCCTCCTCCTCCACCCACCACCAGCACCGCCACACCGGCCCCTGGCCAGCGCCGCATGTCTTCCTCCTCCAGCAGTGAGTATTCAGAACGTCCTGCTTAAGCACCTCTTTTGCACTCTCTAGGAAATAAATGGTGGTATGAAGTGTTTAAAGAGATCAAGCATTAAAATTAGTAACAAAATACTTTAAATGCACAGTACAAGCCAGTTTTTGCGGTTACTCTGTTTATGCTGCCGTTCAGTTAGACAGAGCTTAAAAACAGACTGTGTTTTTTGTTACAGTGCCTTTAAGGTGGCATTCATACTAACAGCAATTTGCAGTGGCAAAGTGATTGAAACCCTTGCAGGGAGAGAGTTAGCGATTTGAGGTGACATGAGTGACAGAAACCATTTGAGATGCAACAACGCTGACCATGGCTCAGCTTTATGCAAATCAAGTTGCATAACGAGCAGCAGTGCAATGTGGTGACTACTAATGGGAGTGTAGACAGTGATCTGCCACCTGATACAGCTGGGTACATTGATGGGGAAGGAACACCTGCTAACCTAACAGCACTGAGATTTGGCATGACCTTTATGAATTTAACCGTTAACAGTGAGAAAGCTAGTAAAGGTCTTGTAAAGCTGTAATCGATTTAACCTGTTCACCTGTGAAACAATGCTTAGGGGTTATGCATCTGACCCTTTCACTCATTTGACCTTTTGTTCATAGTGTGACCCCTTTAATCTTCTCCTATCCCTGGAGGGCAGAGTATTAGTGTCACAAAGTGATGACAGATGCATCTGTGTTATGCCACAGCATTGACAGATTGCACACAATACACTGCCACTCAAAAGTTTGAAATAATAATAATAATAATATTTTTTTATGTTCTTGAAAAAAAGTTTCTTATGCTCACAAAGATTGCATTTATTTGATTGAAAAAAATAGTAAATTATTAATATTCTATCATAACATAAAATGTAATTTATATACACTTATATACAGAAAATATTCTTTTATCTAAAGTCTTTAAATATTTAATAGGAGAATATTTAACATACTAGTGTGAGTGCACTGGTGTCAAACTTCGGTTTACGTATCAGTATTTGCTTAGATCTTCAGTCATGGGTGAATGTGCAACCAATCTAACATCCAATGTAAAATATTCATGCTGTTTAGTCTGCAATCCTAAACCGTTTATTTAAAGCAGATGTTGTGGATATCAGTAGACCTGTCCATGTTCAGTCCAACTCTCAATATCACCGAGTGCTCTCCGCGAGCACAAGATGGAAGGCTTAGAAAGAGCCGTAAGGTAAATCTTGCGAAGTTCCAGCCTGTTAAGGTGAGATCTGGCGGCCTGCTCATTCCAAAGTCTGTTTACGAATTAATGCGCGTGGGCTATTGTTACTTTGAATCGGGTTTAGTGTTCTACCATTTACTTAATTGTTCTTCCTCCAAGGGACACTTGACATGTCTTTGGGACAAGACAATATCCGTGATGTGTTGTACAATTCAGTGTTACGTCAGGGAAATGTAGTGCTTAAACCGACTCGATGGCTGTGGAATTACACAACACATTTGCATCTGCTGTGACAACAAGAGCAGTGAATACACTGCCCAAAAGCCCAAAACTCTTAAACTGATTGCCTTCTTCTGTTGCAAAAAATGGTGTCTTAGGTGTTTTATCATGAAATCTTAAATTTCATAAATTCATCTTCTTAATTCATCTGTCATATTTAAGACGATAAAAATAGATACAGCTTATACACCGGTCAAAAGTTCTGGTTAATGATTTTTTTTACATTCTTTTCTGCTCACTAAAGTATCATGTGATTAATAAATTACATTTTAAAATATATTTAAATAGAATAAGAATATTTCATAACATTTACTGTTTTTACTGTATATTTTATCAAATGAATGCAGCCTTGGTAACCATAAGAGATTTTCAAACGTTTTAAATAATCAAAACAATTTAAAAAAACAACATTAAAGATTCATAATTATTCCAAACTTTTGACTGGTAGTAGTACTTATAATGCAGATTCTTGAGAGGTGTGCAATTTTTTTTTTTTTTTTTTTTTTTTTTTACAGCCCTAGTAAAAAGTATTAGATTTAAAATGCATTTGTTGCATACTAAGTATAGTTCAAGTCTATTAACAAACATATCTCTCAAGAGTTACTAATATAAAAATTGTAATTAATCTTTATTTGGAGTACTAATTGTGCACAATGCACATTTCTTAATATTAAGCCTAAAATGTGTTTCAGTGTTCCTATTGATGAGGATTGTATGATCTTTAAATAATATCATTCTTTAAATGTAAAATAAAGTGTACCCAAAGTATACTTGCAACAGTTTTAGAACAATCAAATATACTTAAGTATATCTTTATTTGGACTTCAGCACTACTTCCACACAATTAAAGTGCATCAAGAACAAAATTAGTTGCTCGCAAGCGCCCACCACCACTAACCACTTAGCAAGTCCATTTAAATATTTAAACCACCATAGCAACCACCTAGCAACACTCTAGCAACTATTCTTAGCGACCACCTGGAATACCCTACACATACTGAAAGAACTCTGAACACCTTAGCAACTGCATAACAAATACCTAGCAACAAAATAAGCAGTGTAAAGGTGAGTTTTGTATAAGTAAGCACTTTAGACAATGTAAAAAATCTACCCCCGGTTTCACAGACAAGGCTTAAGGGAGAAGTTCACTTCCAAATGAAGATTCACATGTAATGTACTCACCCCCTTGTCATTCAAGATGTTCATGTCTTTCTTTCTTCAGTCGTAAAGAAATTATGTTTTTTGAGGAAACATTTCAGGATTTTTCTCCATATAATGGACTGATATGGTGCCCCGATTTTGAACTTCCAAAATGCAGTTTAAATGCAGCTTCAAACAATCACAAATCCAGTTGTAAACGATCCCAGCTGAGGAAGAAGGGTCTTATCTAATGAAACGATCGGTTATTTTAATAAAAATAATACAATTTATATACTTTTTTTAATGTCAAACGCTCGTCTTATCTGTTTTTTCCGATTCATGTCAGTTAGTGTATGTCGAAAAACTCCCATCTCATGTTCTCCCTCAACTTCAAAATCGTCCTGTATCACTGTTTTACCTTTTTTGTTAAGGGTGTTTGATCTTCTTTGCATGTTCACTTTGCAAAGACTGTGTTGGTACTTCTGCAGTGATGTAGGATGATTTTGAAATTATTTTTGAAGTTGAGGGAGAAAATACGACTGGAGTTTTTCGACATACACTAACTGTCTTGAACCAGAATACACAGAGTTCAGGGAGAGAAAGACAAGATGAGCGTTTGAGATTTAAAAGGTATATAAATTGTATTATTTTTATGAAAATAACCGATCGTTTCACTAGATAAGACCCTTCTTCCTCGGCTGGGATCATTTACAACTGCATTTGTGATCGTTTGAAGCCACATTTAAACTGCATTTTGGAAGTTCAAAATCGGGGCACCATATCAGTCCATTATATGGAGAAAAATCCTGAAATGTTTTCCTCAAAAAACATAAATTCTTTACGACTGAAGAAAGAAAGACATGAATATCTTGGATGACAAGGGGATGAGTACATTATATGTGAATCTTTGTTTTGGAAGTGGACTTCTCCTTTAAGCCTAGTCCCAGACTAAAATATAAGTCTAAGCTATTTCAACTGAAAGAAACTTGCACTGACTGATTTTTAAAATATATCTGTGCCTTTGTTTTGTATTAAGATGGACACCAGTAATGTTTTTTTTTTTCTAAGGCACATTCATAAAAATTACTTAATTTTCCTAACTGAACTATGGCCTAATCCTGGTTTAGTCTAAGCCTTGTCTGTGAAACCAGGCCCTAGTGTTTAATTTCCTTGGTTCATTTTTTACCGGTTTTGAAAACATTTTCAGGACAAACATACGACTCTGAGTTACCTATAAATCATCCTTGACCACAAGCTCAAAAACGAAAAAAAGCACAACTACATGGTTGTATGTAGTAAAAAGTCAAACAGGCTGCCAAAACAATATTGTGTTTCATTGTGTTTGGTTTTTTTTTTTGTTTGTTCATCTCCTCTCTTTCCTTCCTGTATTTGTCATCCTCTCATCCTCTGCGTCTGTCTTCACCACACCTGTCTCACTGAACACCTGTCTGCCTGGATCTGTCTCTCTCTGCTTTGCATGGACACTTTGCTGTGCCTTCTGGCTTTCCATCTTCTTCTCTTTTCATGACGCAATCGTTCTAAAGAAGGGGATCTCTCCTCTACACATCTGTCTCCCTCTGTCACCCCTGCTCCAGAAACACTTCGACAGAGGAAGAGTAAGTATCTTTCCCCAGCCTCAGTATGTGTGTGTGTGTGTGTTTGTATTTATGTGTCTCTTTCTGTACTTCTCTTTTGCCTTCATCGACGGAATTGAGTGCGTTGTTTATTTGGCTACTGGACCACAAGCTGAAGTAAATCTATAATTTTCAGTATTGCCATGAACTTTCTTCTCACTTCAGATAGCCAAAGAAACCACAGCACCCAGTGTGATTATTTGTTGTTTTTTTTATGATCGCAGTGTTGATCAGCCCACAGAATTCCCAGATGCTGTGGGGACTCTGGCACATCAGCTGTGGATGTATATGTAGCGTAGCTACATTGATTGATGAAATTGTACAGCGAGTGAGGTTGTTTTGTGGCCTGAACCACTTTACCACAAATACAGTCAACATGAAATGTCATTCACAACCCATTTTACTGATGTATTTCTGACAGTGTTGGGGAACGTAATTTTTAAAAGTAATGCATTACAATTTTGCATTACTCTATAAAAAGTAACTAACTGTGTTAGTTACTTTTTTATGGAAAGTAATGCATTACGTTACTTTTGTGTTACTTTTTGTCACCTGAGTTAGGCTTGTTCATTTATTTTTAATAACAACAACCCAAAGTTGTGTTTTTGGCAATTGTAATGGCCCTTTTGCACCAAAAGTGAAGGCTGAAGGAAGAACGTCTGCATCTCACTCCTGATTTCTCTCAACACGGAGACAGGAGAGGTGTGAATAAATAGGAGGACAAAGTAACTTGCGTTACTCATTTGAAAAAGTAACTCAAATATTTTCTAATTAATTTAAAAGTAATGCATTACTATACTAGTCACTTGAAAAATGTAATCTGGTTACATAACTCAAATTACTGCATTAACCCCAAAACATGATTAAAAAAAAAAGCTGTGCGACTGGAACATTTCCATTTCGTAAATGAGTGTAAATAGTCACATCAGAATGAAGCCAGGTGGTTGGTTGACAACTAAGAGGTCTTGATGACATCAGAAAGTAAAGGAAAGTTATTTCAGACACAGAGAATGTTGTTATATTTTGATGAAAGTTCATGAAGATAATTTTATGAAATACAATGCACTGATGAATCATCTACAATACGATTAAGTAAATATGGTGAATTTTGATTTCATGTTGACTCATTCAAACCATTTACAGTTTTGATTAAACTGTTGAATTTACGAGCAGTACATCTATTAAGCTGCCATGTTTTGACATTGGTCTACGTGGTGAGTCATGCTGTAATAAAGGAGTATAAAGGTGCGCAAACAGTGGGCGGCCTTATATTGACTTGCCCTGCCGTCAACGCACCACCTTCTACCTACGCCACATCATTCCTCACTATGCACAGCTATTGTGAACATCCTGATCCTCTTTATTTCTGCTCATGTTCAGGCACAAGTTCTTCTGATTGCCTTTGTTTAAGTTAAGTTAAGTGATATTTAGCTACAGGTCATAAATGAAGATTTGCCAAGTCAAGGTTGAAGGTAACGTATGGTGTGTTTGCATTAAGCTCTATGATGATTTCATTTGAGTAGTTATAGGAATTGCTGGACAAAATATCTAAAAATATGATCAATTACGTCTTGATGTTTTCAACTTTTTGATCATTTCTTTCATTGTTTATTTACTCTGAAATGTATTGTATAAAACATTTCAAATTACGTTTGAAATGCAGAATGATGTCTTTAGACTCTTCAGAGTTTATTGTGAAGAACAGCTTGAACAGATTCACAAACATCATCAGTAGTTCTCAGCTAGTTTTTATTTATTTATTTATTTTTGTACTGGACTTCATTTGGTGACCCCACACAGTTGCAGAATTGTCATTGTGTGAAATTGTAATCTAGGCAATATTTTCTTATTGTGGAAAAGTTTTTTGAGAACTAGGGCATGTCACACAACCAGCCTCTGTCTAATTTGTCTAGTTTCTACAGTAACATCCTTTTTCAGGGACTACTACTCACTATTAACTAGTTGCTTATCAGCATGCATATTACTAGCAAATTGGCTGTTTATTCGTAATTATAAAGCACATATTAATGTCTTGTTCTGCCTAACCATATTCTACATCCCTTAATCCCACCCCATACCTAAACTACTACTACCTTACTAACTATAAATAAGCAGCTAATTTGGAGTTAGTAGTTAATAATTAGTTAATAGTGAGAATTTCCAAACTAAAGTGTGACTGTTTCTACCAAGTTACAGTTCATTTGTTACAAATTACTGCAGAGTTTATACACACATTCCTTAAAAGAGTGGTTAAACATAGTTTTGCTACTGTAACTATGCAAGATTATATGGTTAGTTGCATTTTATTATGTCCCTTTATTTATTTATTTATTTATTTATTTTTTTTTTTCCTGGCTGGTTTTGCTTGTTGGTTTTAAAGGGGTTTTGGCAATCTGAAGAGACCAAATAGGCCGGTTTTAACCAGCTAAGAGGTCGTATATGTGACCCTGGACATCATCTGAAAGCTAAATAAATAAGCTTTTCCATTGATGTATGGTTAGGATATGTTAGGATAGGACAATATTTGTCCAAGATACAATTATTTAAATATCTGGAATCTGACAAATCAAAATACTGAGAAAATCGCCTTTAAATTTGTCTAAATGAAGTTCTTAGCAATGCATATTACTACTCAAAAATTAAGTTTTGATATATTTATGGTAGGAAGTTTACAAAATATCTTCATGGAACATGATCTTTACTTAATATCCTAATAATTTTTTACATTAAAAAAAAAAAAATCTATAATTTTGACCCAAACAATGCATTTTTGGCTATTGCTACAAATATACCTGTGCTACTTAGGACAGTTTTTGTGGTCCAGGGTCACATACTGTTTGGTTTATTTATTTACTTATTTTTAACGAGGAATGTGTTTGTCATTCGTAGATATGAATGGATTTATAAGCGCCTTATAAACAGAACATCAACAGAAAGTGTCTTTTTCGGGCCTGTCGCTCGCCGTTTCTGTGTCAAACAGCGTGATGTGTGAGACTCTGTTAATCCAGTCAGCCGGTCGTCAGTTGGAGAGTTAGCGCTAGAGGACGGCTGAACGGAGGAAGGAAGTGTAAGTGAGGAGGAGGGTCAGTGAGAGTGAGGAGAGGACGTAAGGTCAGTGAGTGGACTTCAAATCCAGCTCCAATTTGGCAGCCGTCTCTTGTCAGAGTTGATTACCGCTGATCCGTTCAGACTTCCCCCAACTGTGATGAGCCACCGGCAGTAAGCGAACGCAGTGGTTTTTGTTCCTGCGGGAGGAGAGGAGGCTTTGTAGATCTAAACTGCTTCTCTCGGTCTGAGAAGACTTTTTCATGAAAACAGCATGACAAAACAATAGCACGTCTGTTACGAGATACTCTGGAGGTTTAAATCAAAAACAGCAGGTTTGATTGTTTATATTATTTCTTTAGAAATAACATTTAGTTTATTTCAATTTACATGTTTAAGTAGAAAAGAAATGTTAAGTGGTTGTCAGTTATATCATTTAGATTCATATTTGTTTTAATTTATTTTCTGTGGGGTAGATTTATCCTCTATTTATACCTGTCAGCATTCAGAAATACTTTTGTGCTCTACTTTTGGATTAAACATTCTGGTTATAAACGTATCTCAGTGTTTTTGCCTTTATTTAAATATTTTTTATTAAATTCGTATACCGTGTTAACAGCAAAATGAATGTGTAGATTGTTTAGAGATTGTTATTAGACTCTGGGTACAACAAGCTTTTGTTTCCTGGCACTGTAATGTATTATGGGACTAAAACTTAAAGAGCAGAGGCCACTTTTGGTCAAGTAGATTATGTTATATAACAATCTTTAATTGAATAAGTTCCATATTTTTACATCGTAAGTCATAAAATCGCATTTGTCCTCATTCGCCAGCCAAACCAAAATTGCTGTAAAGAATTATAAATATTATTGTATTGTATTATACATATATATATTGTCAGATTTTAAATCATTTTGGTGGTTGAAACTTCAACAAAGGCCTGATCTTTTTTTTTCCTTGTTCATTTTTCTTCACATTGAGCTTTACCTTAGTCTTTTCTATGTATATTTATACTTCATTCAGTGAGTGGATTCATTTCATTAGTAACTATTTAGTACAAGCACATGAGTTAGTGACTGCTTTAGACATTGGTTTAGCCGTCTGGGCTTTTGAATTAAATATTTAGAGGAGAAGCTTGTCCGGTGTGTCTCTCTCTTTCTCTTCATGCCTCCATCTATCGTGGCTCAGTTTCCTTCTGTCTTTATCTCAGGCAATAAATCCTTCAACATGATGTCCCCCACTGGAGATAATTCTGAGCTTCTGGCCGAAATTAAAGCTGGGAAGAGTCTGAAGCCAACACCTCAAAGTAAAGGCTACACAACCGTCTTCTCTAACAGCAGCACAGCGGGGAACAATGTAGGTCACGCTCCCTTACTTTCACGAATTGAATTCTTACCACGACTTGAAAGGGTCTTAAAATATGAGGGCGAATATCTTGAAGCCTGTCAAGAACATTGTTATTATTGTAATGTTTTACTTATGAGCTTGTTTTGAGCTGTATGTTCTTAGTGGTAATTCTGAGAAATTAAAAGGATTTTGTCTACTTGTAACCTTTGATCTTGAGATGCAACAGTGTTTGCACTAGAAACTAATGATTATCCATAGACACCAAAATCCAAATGGTCAAATTAGGTGTGGCACATTGAGAGAAATGATTTCTGTATTAAAAAAAGAATTGAAATTATTACCAGTTATAATTATGGAGATGGATACATTAAAATATGGATCAGTATCCCAAAATATAACCTCTATGGCTAGAAAAAATAATGAAATAATCCAGAACAAAGTTAGATTTAGTTTGGAGCATTATAAGAGTGCAGCTCGGTGATCTGGCATCAAATCCATTGTCCAGGATAATTCAGGCAGTCCAGTGTGAGGCTTGTGTAACTCAGCTTTTGGTGCTGAAATACAATAGCACAATTTATTAAACGTTACATAACTGAGGAAATGACAGAGGAGTTTTCAAATCATTTTATCTACTTTAATTTACTGACCAATCATTTCAAGAAACAGATTAGGACAAGAACTCTGACAGTGTGTGGTTGCTTATGTAAATTATTTATTCCAATATTTAGTAACCATTACAAGCATGATAAATACAATATAGAAAATCATCATACCCCTTTGAAAGAGTTACTTTGTCATACAGCCTGAAATCAAAACCAGTTCCAAAAAAACTTTACAACATTAACCTAATGAAAGAAAAAGCAACAGTTCTAAAAAATAGTTTTGAAAACACCTGAAAAACTAGAATAAAAGAGCTGGAAAAATCATCAGTCCCCTCATTTAATACTTCGTAGAGACGTGTTTTGGTTTACTTGCAGTCATTAATCTTTTTGCTTATGTCTGTACTAGCTTTGCACACCTAGACTGGAGAATATTTGCATTCCTCCTTGAAGCATTACTCAAGTTCAGTCAAATTCTGTGCTGAGTGGAACGGACTGATCTCTTCAAGTCCATCCACAAATCCAACTGTTGCTTTTTCTTTCATTTTGATGTTGTGAAGTAAAAGTTGCAAACAAATCTGTAAAAGCTTTTTTTTTGCATGTGTACGACAAATAAACTCTTTCAAAGGGGTATGATGATTTTCTATAGGCACTGTAAGATGACTCTGTTGTTGTTTATCACATTTATTCACCTCTGTGTTCTCTATATTAAAGACCGGTAACACTTTAGTATAGGGAACAATTATCACTATTAACTTATTAGCATGCCTAATTTTAACATATTACCTGTTAATTAGTACTTATGAAGCACATCACTAATCCTACCTTATACCTTGGCTTAACAACTACCTGACTGAGCAGCAAATTAAGAGTTTATTGAGGCAAAAGCCATAGTTAATGGTTTGTTAATAGAACTGGACCTTAAAATAAAGTGTGACCTAAAGACCTAATAAAGAGCAACAGATAAATGTACCATTGTCATTTTTATGACAGAGGTAAAGTGGAACTAGTCGAAGCTTTCATAAAATTCTGAATGACAAACTTGTAATTATGAGTTTGCCAAAGACATAATTGTTTTTTTTTTCCTGTTGAGAAGTTTATTTGACTTATAATAATTCCAGAACACTATGAATCATACTATGATGTAAAAGAGAACTGGTGCTCCTTGGTGCTATAAAGAAACTAATACACTGATCTCAAGAACCTGTAATGCATTGTTATAAAAGTATTTTGGTAACACTTTATTTTTTATGGTTTCTTAACTAATTGCTTATTAGCATGCATATTACTAGAATATTAGCCATTTATTAATGCCTTATTCTACATGACCTTATTCTACATCCCTAATCCTACCCAATACCTAAAATTAACAACTACATTACTAACTACTAATAAGCAGCAAATTAGGAATTTATTGAGGGAAAAAGTTGTAGTTAATAGTGAATAAGTGTTCCCTATTTTAAAGTGTTACCAGTATTTTTAATCTGCAAAGAACCATATAACCAACTCAAGAACCTTTTACAGCAAACTCATTAAACTTGTTCATTGTACAAAAAAATAAACAAATAAGTCTGTAAGATAATAAACATTGACATTAGTGCAGCCAATTATGTACCACTTGAAAGGTGCTTCACAATGCCATAGAAGAACCTTTTTTGTCTAAATGGTTCCATAAAGAACCTTAAACATCTGAAGAACCTTTCTGTTTCACAAAAGGTTCTTTGTGGCGAAAGAAGCTTCTTTAGATTATAAAAAAGTAAGAAAGAGATGATTCTTTAAAGAACCTTTGACTGAATGGTTCTTTGTGGAACCAAAAATGTTTCTTCTATGGCATCGCTGTGAAGAACCTTTTAAAGCACCTTTATTTTTAGAACTGAATTCTTTTTGCATCATTAAATCATTATTTTCCTCATCATTGTAAAGTTGCTTTGAAACAATCAAAAAGTGCTGTCTTAATAAAGGGGAAAAACTGTGATCAGCACAGATCCTGTTTATCCTCCGTGCAAGTGAACAAGATTCTTTATAAGATTGTTAAGAGTTGTTTAGATGAGATCGTTAGATGCTACAAAGAACCACTGAAGATTCTTTATTTTTAAGAATGTTTTTATTCAAGCCAGCTTTGACTACATCTTTATTTTTGTCTATAATATTCTATTCTCATTGATCATTTTGACATTCAGGGGGAACGCCCGTCATCGCCACCAGAGCCTCTGCCAAAACCCCAGCCCAACGACATCCAATCTGCAAAACCAGAATCTCCACCGCCTGCTTGTCCACCCACGCCACCCACTCCACCCGCTCCCACGACCAGCGGCGGGTCGCCCCAGAACCTGTCCACCTCACAGAGCAGCGAGAAGCTCGCAGCTGCCGTCAATGGAAATACTCCTGTTGCCCAGAGCAAGTCCAGCGTGGTGGACGTAGAGAGTCTGGTGCCCACACATGATGAGCAGGGCCGAGCCATCCCAGAGTGGAAGAGACAGGTCATGGTGAGGAAACTTCAAGTGAAGATGCAGGAGGAGGAAGAGAACAAGAAAAAGGTGAGTGATGAAAAAGTTGGGCATTTTAAACATAAGCTGAGGCAGTGCATCTCTTATCCAGATCCACATTTATGCACTTTCGAATCACAACTTCATAACATACTTAAAGACCCCATGGAATCCAATTTGTATTTTTGTGACGTAGAGTCCATGCGTTTAAGGTCATTTATATGCTAGTATATTCCTAAAAGCCAAAAAATGCATATGCACATACAAAAATAGTCTTTATTATCTAGTAAAACAGAAAAAATGACCAATGATACATTTTTGTCCCTTAAAATGCAAAAGAAGCAAATCATAGTTCATCAATGTGTCTCGTAACGACTTAGATTAGAGAACAGATATTCACTTATAAGAGTTTTCCCTCAATAATATCTTACTCTTCTGCTTATGGATAGTAAGTAAGGTAGTTGTTGTAGTAGTTATGCTTAGACATTGCATAGGGTTAAGTATGGAAGCCTGTTTGTGGTATAAAGTCAAAATTCTGAGGAAAAACACTCAGAAAAGTCAGAATTGTGGGATGTGAACTCACAATTGCAAGAAAATATGTCAGAATTGTGAGATAAAGCTGCAATTACCTTTTTTATTTTATTTTTTAATAACACTTCAGTATACGGACCAATTCACATTGTTAACTAGCTACTTATTAGCATGCCTATTATTAACATATTGGCTGTTTATTAGTACTTATAAAGCACCTATTCTGCAAGACCATAGTCTACATCCCTAATTAGTAAAAATAGCAAGAATTGGACCTGAAAATAAAAAATAGGAGAGAACCTCCTCAATATTGTCCCACTTTAGGTCAAGGCATTTCATGGGGTCCTTAAGCATATTAAATATTCACTATGTTCGGAATAGTGTAATAACATACTACTGTTAATACTACGGTTTCTGCAGTAGACATATTCTGTGCACAGTATGCAAATTTGACCTACACAATGATGTTTACTGCAAATAACTCTAACTTGTTCAATTAATCAGTGGAAATAAGTGCATTTTCTCAGCTTACGAGATCAGTGCTATCCTCCTGTAGTTTTAGTAGCGTGAACCATAATATCAACTTGTTAGATTTAAAAAAATGCTTATGATTTCAAATGCAAATTCTAGCTATGAAACTGAGGTTCGATCTATCTACATGGAGGATAGCGGAGCAGTCTGCATGGTGATTTTTGAGTGTACACAAAAATACTATATGCAAGTTTTACTAATTTGCAAAAATTATGTGTGCGATCTTTCACTTCTCAATGAATAATACATTGTATAACATGTTTATAATATATGTAGGTAACTGAATCAGTATTGTGTAAATGAGCAAAATTTTATGCAGCTCTGACTTTTTGAAAATTGAATGTAGATGTATAATTTGTTGTTAGTAGATACAAGGATTGAGAATTGGTGTCGGGATTACATATTATTTGTCAGTGACTAAGTAATTGTGTGAGCAGTGCATGGGTGTACATTTTGTCCAGGAAACAGTTTTTCATGACAGCATGCACCAGTAAGATAGGCCAGAGTACTTATTCTCACCCTAGATAGCATTATTGAATCCCTTTTACTGGCTACTTAGTTCTTACATATGTTTATTTATTGTAAACACATCAGTGTGTCCCTCTGCATGTACCTGACTGTAAAGTCAAAGTGAAATTGCTTGGCAAAGTAAAACAAACATGCATGATATAGTTGGCTCTGATTTGTAAAACTAGACCTTTAAGAGTTTAATATTACTGCTCAGACAAGGTTTTTAGTTTATGGTAAAGAAAGACTTAAAGCCAAAAAAAAAAAAAACCCTTCAATCTTCAGTTTTGGTCTGGGTTTCATAGTGTGGGGTTTCAAATGAGTGTTGTGCAGTGTGACATTTGGTTGGCTTTTCCTATACTCTGTGTTGAGTGATGCAGTGTTTAATTTGGGGCTGTTGTGACCATCTCAAGACAAGCCTAAGTGCGTTTGACATTTACTAAGGAAGTATTAGTTTAATGTGGCTTACTGGCGATGGTGCACGACAGCTCTAAGTTTTTACATGGGGATTCAGTGGTGTGATGCAAAGCCCCTTCACACTGCAACTGGAGCTTACAGCATGAAGTGCAGTTGGTCGTCTTGCTCATTCTACTCGTTAAGCACTTTATTTTTATTTTTATCTTATACCTTCAAACATCTTGTTAACATCCTGAAAGTGTTTCAGTACTTTATTTATTTATTTTTTTATATTCAAGTACCTTGGAAACATGAGCTAAATATAATTGATACATAAAATACACATGAATTTCACACTTAAAGGAAACTTCTGGGTAACTTTCAAATGAATGTCTTCATGTAAAGCATCTATGGCAGGCTGTAGAATTACAGGAATTAAATGTAGACATTGCCTTAGTCTGGAAAACTGACTGGGAACGTACTTTAAATACACTTACAATGAAAGTGTCTTGAACATTGTGTTATCATGAAACTGGATTGCTTACCAATCCTCTCTGTACAAAATGTTTTAGTTTATGCCATGACAAAAAAAAAAAGAGAAAAAGTAAAAGACAGTAGAAAAGTAACCCCAGTTTGATTGCACAAGCATACCAGCAAGAGACATAACATATCAGCTCCGTGAAAAAACAAAAGTATTTACTGGAGCTGAGTAATGCACACTCCATCCATAAGTATTATGCTGGTAACTCGTAACTCTAAGTAGTCCCAACTCAAAAGGACAGTTATGGCAACTTAACGGCTTAGACAGTAACTAATAAGAGGTGCTTTTACAAAAATTGAGCTTTTAAATCCACTGGCCCGCTTGCCTATATATCAACTGTAAATATAGTTCCTGTTCCTTTTTTTACGAACTGAGGATTGCACTGAAATTTTTGTTTGTAATATTCAACAGCGTGTCACTGATTGTGTCCATAGGCAATCATTTAAAAGTAACCCAGAGTATGATTTAATATAATTAATAGATCCTAACAAAAACTCAGACAAGATAGGCTGTTTTAATAGGCCATACTCAGCTTCATTTATTTATTTTTTTTTTTTTTGACCTGAAGCTTCTTTTGCAAGTAAACTCAGTGAAAACAAGGCAGTATCATCGCACCACTAAATTCATGTAAAGTTTGAAACGTTTGGGGTGAAGAGGCTTTAAAAGCGTGTGTGTAACGCATCGGATCCACAGGCTGAAGGGCACCCCCACCTCTGTTTTTGTTCCCTTCTATATCCTCCTCTGAACCTACTTTAGTTTGCTGCCAGTGGATACTATCAAGCCCAAGACTGGCATTATTCACACGTGCACAATGCTATACTGGGTCCATTTGGTGAACTGATGACAGAGGACGACCTCATCCGCATTGAGAAGCAGATCGAAAACCTCCAGGTCATGCACAAAGTGACAGAGGTGGAGAAAGAGCTGGAACAGCTGGAGCAAGAGTTGAAGCAACTCCTACCAGTGTCTGCAGCCTTGAACCAAGACCACTTCTCTGTCAACCCCAAACAGGTTCATGGGCAAGCAGAAGACTTGCCTGCCTGGTGCAGCAAGATCTCCACGCTCCTCAAAAGCATGGCCATTCTGCTTGCCACGTTGGGAGGAAAGGAGATCGATATTCTGGAAATGATCAATGAAGGATATACATACGAAGGCCTGAAGAGTGGAAAGGGCCAGACAGGGATTTCAAACTCTGGAAACATTGGCCGATCGCAATCATTCTCCACTCGAGAGGAGGTGGAGAAGGAGATTAAGCAGTGTGGAGTGTCTGTGAAGAACCTGAAAGCCAATTACGAAATTCATAGCCAGTCAAAGTATGAGGACGACAAAACAAACCGCATATACAAACGTACAAGGTCCTTGCCGGCGGTTAGCGAATGCAGCTACCCCTCAGAGCCCATCCTGGAGGATGAGTTGCTGTTCTCTTTAAGTGAGAGCCACTCGCAAGCCGGAGACGGGTCACCGATAGATCAAGATTTAAATTTACCATTGGTGAATGAGGAACTAATAACACCGTCCCAAGCACATTTGACGTACACTGGGCCTGGACCATCTGACCCGAAGCATCATGACCAACCTACGAATCCACTAACCTCAGAGCATCTCACCCGCAGTCTAGAGGTGCAGACCGACCTGAGCTACGTCCAGGAGTGCATCGAGATGCGAAAGGAGAGGATTGTGTTTCTGTTCCTGGAACACTGGAGAAAGTACACAATGACTGAATCCTACAAGTGCTCAGGAAGAGGGAAAACTCTAAGTGTTGAAGAGAACGACTGCCATTCGATGTATTATCACAACCTGGCTAAGCCTGATGCCACCATGCAAACGGAGGATGAACTGCTGTATTTTATGAAACAGCGGCAGGTGGTGGGAAACCTTCTTGGCCACTGGAGGACCATTATGAGCCAGGTGCCCACCCGACAAATCCGCAGACTCAGTCGAGCTCAGATGATCTACTGGCCCGAGCATTTCCTTCCCCACATCAATGGATCTCCAGTTCAATATGAGAGTCTAACCCTTGACCTTTTCATGCTAGGCTACTTCCAGCTTCTTGAGATGAACATGTCGCGCACTGAACGGAAGTTCCGCCACTTGCTTTGCTATGAGATGTTTGACAGACTAGGCAGTCACCCGTGGGAAGTGATCCGCCAGTTCCACCGAGAGGTAATGGAGAGCATTGAGAGCGGGAAACGTGACTGGTCGGACGGCTTTGAAGATATCAAGGTGAAGTATTTCGGGGAC
This sequence comes from Labeo rohita, assembly GCF_022985175.1. NCBI lineage: Eukaryota > Metazoa > Chordata > Actinopteri > Cypriniformes > Cyprinidae > Labeo > Labeo rohita. Next base: position 2,699,693 of record NC_066876.1, read on the forward strand.
ACTGTGGAGGGTGGCGGGCTGCTGGAAGCGGCTGAGCTCATTCTGCCTCCAGAGGTTCTGCAGGCATCTGTGAACATATTGCAAGAGTCTCCTGCTGATGCAAGTATTTCACCACCAGAAATCCCTAATGAACACCCAGCGCCAACTTCAGATGACTCTGCAGTGGACACCCAACAGGGCACTTCTGAGAACTCATCTGAGACTATTATAGAGGCTACAGGAATACAGGAGAGTAGTACTGAAGTCCAACTACCACATGATGACGTTGCAGCACAGGATGCACCACAGTCAGAAAAAGCAGTACCGCAAGCAACAGCTGAAAGCCCCCAGACAGAAGCCCCATGCATTCAAACTGTGAACGAACAGAGCCCTGCAAATATTAAAGAGGAGCCCAGCGAGGACTCCATCAAGCTTATCTATGAACTTAAAGAGTTTAGCAATGAGGAAATTATTAGATACATTGATCGAAGCTTCGCCTTCTGGAAAGAGAAGGAAGCTGAGATGTTTGACATCTGACTTGTCATGTCATATTGTTTGAAGGATGAAACAATTATCATAAACGCTTGTGTTTAGCAGATCAGGGAGGCAGTTTACTTCCAGAAACGTCTTGATTGTCAAAAGAAGCAATCGGATGTTGAAGCTAATAGCGTCATACTGAATTACATATCTATTCTTATTTGTTTAATAGCTATGAAAAGCTTTAGAGATACAAATACACAGAGGCAAATGAAAGCCTACGAACAGCTGTAAGCTGTGGTGCAAAATGTATTTATTTTGTTCATTTCTATCATGAAGATAAAACAATAAATACACAGAAGTCATAGAAATCACTATGGTGAAGTGACAGAAAGGTTACAGTCTTTTCTAGCAGAACATCAACTTTTCACTGATTGTGTAAAATTTAAACAATCAAATAATACACACTGGCTTTAAGTGTGCTTATTTATTTGAACAGTCATATCCATCTGTTCAGAGAGCTTTAAATCATCAATCAGTGAAGCACAAACTACATTTTCTTGGAATCAAATTTTCTGACCATTTTTGAAATTATCATTTTGTTTATTGACTGATTTGTATCTGATTCATTTATCAAAAGAAGCCATTCAAATTTTGTAACTTTTAACTATTATTCTTTAGTATTTGTATGACCTACAACTGAGAGTATCATAAGTTAAATACCGCTACATGTTATACATCATCTGTTTTCTGCATGTTGCGTAATTATTTGGAAAATATTGTTCAGGATAAGAAGGAATGCATTCCCTCTTAGTGTTCTTGCCGTGTTTTGAGTTATTTAATAACACACAACACATAGTCAGTGCTTTTATTCATTCAGTCATGACGTATTTGTGTATGTGAATTCTTGGCTTTTTGTTTATCTTTCAGTTTGATTGTCATTTATTAGCAATTGATGTTTTTTCAAGAGGTTTTAAAAAGCAGATGGTTAACTACAAAGGTTTTTATTGCCATTGGTATTCATAAGATTTTTTTTACACCTAACATTGACGTTTATATTGTTCAGCTGTTACAGTTTTGTTCCATCTAGCCATGTTTGTAGTGTCAGTTTGATGGTTTGTTCATTTTTTGAGAAGTATTTACAAAATTAAATAAATCAAAAGTTTATGATTGGACACTTCAGTCTAAATCATTTCATTTGTGATTTCCAATATAAATAAAATGATTGAACACCTTTATAAGAACAAATACTTAAAAGGCCACAGTTTTCTTATTAACCTAAGTTTACCATTTAATAGTATGTCTTAGTACAGTAATTTATTGCTATACAAATAATGAACTTTAGTGAGGTTCCATGAACTTAATTAGCTAAAGAGTTAAATAAGAATTAGAGAGTTAACTATGGCATCACAGCTATTTTTGGAGTCAAGCTCAAGCTGTGTTCTAGAGGACATTTAGCTGCCATTTCCTTAAGAAGGCAGGACGGTAGTCAGACAGACACAAGCATTGAAGGAATTTAAAATAGAAAAGTATATAACAGTGGATACAAACTATGCATAATGTTAACACTAGCATACTGGCTGTTTATTAGCACTTATAAAGCACATTTTATTGTCATTTTCTGCATGACCATATATTAGATCCCTTAATCCTATCCCATACCTAAACTTAACAACTACCTTACTAATTATTAACAAGCAGCAAATTAGCAGTTTATTGAGGCAAAAGTCGTAGTTAAAGGAGTACTGCACTTCCAGAACAACAATTCACAAATAATTTACTCACCCCCTTGTCATCCAAGATGTTCATGTCTTTCTGTCTTCAGTCGTGAAAAAATTATGGTTTTTGAAGAAAACATTTCAGCATTTTTCTCCATATAATGGACTTCATTGGTGCCCCGATTTTAAACTTCCAAAATGTAGTTTAAATGCAGCTTCAAAGGCTCTAAACGATCCCAGACGAGGAAGAAGTGTCTTATCTAACGAAACGATCTGTCATTTTTTTTGGAAAATAAACATTTGTATACTTTTTAAGCACAAAAGCTTGTGTAGCACAGGCTCTGGGATGTGCGTCCACAATGCTATGAATTAGAGATGGGTCGTTCTTGAATGATTCTTTCATTTTGAACGAATCTTCAATGTGACTCGGGAAGAACGAGTCGTCTCGGGGAGTGATTCGTTCAGTCGCGCATGCGCAACATCCTATTAGGTTCTGTACTGGAATTAGTTCACCTGTTTCGAGTCGTTCGTTCATCTTATGGTGCTGTCACGTGATGAACAAACGACTCAAACCTGAAAACTTGTCAGATAAGAGGTGAGGTGAGCTAATCATAGAATAAAGACCCAGGTAAACAATGAATTAATTATTAATTATTTCTTGTAGCATTATAGTTTTGTCTTGTTTGTAGTGTGATCAACGTTTGTGTAAGCAGTAGATGTGTTAGGGAGGAAACACATAACATTTTAATTATATTTTGCTAAAACTAATGAAATGACTTGAAAAAGATTCATTCATTTTGCTGAACGAGACTCAAAGGTCTGAGTCGGTAAAATGATCCGAACTTCCCATCACTACTACGAATCACGTGTAAGTTCATCGTCTGTGTACTGAGTATGGCGAAAAACTCCTTATTTGCTCCTACAACTTGAGAGGAGGACATCGTTGTACCTTTTTGTTTGTAAACAGCGTTTGACTTACTTGCACTTCCTTAGCCTTTGCACGTTCGCTTTGTAAACACTGGGTCTGTAGTTCCGCGTGACCTTTCGACGTGATTCAATAGTACGTAGCATCGTGAACGCACATCCCAGAACCTGTGCTACACAAGCTTTTGTGTTAAATTTCATTTGTGTTAAAGTTCATTTTACAGAGCCATATTTCAGGTCATATTTCCACAACCAAAATTTAATATCATTTCTTTTTATTTTATGTGAAATATGACATTTTCATGAGATAGCAGACTATTTCTCAGATACACTCTTAAAAATAAAGGTGCTTTAAAAGGTTCTTCAGAGTGATGCCATAGAAAAAACATTTTTGGTTCCACAAAAATGTTGTGGAGGTTTACCTCTTTTTTTTTTTTTTTTTTTTTTTTTTTTTTTTTTTTGGAGTGTTTCTTACAGTATCTTTCTTAAGTTTTTTTTTTAGTAACTTTTCCAAACCTTTTAACTCAGTAACTTCAGCAATGGATTGTCTTTTCCTTCTATAGATTCAGTATAGTCTTCTTTATGAACAGTTTATATCTTTATCATTTACATTTTTTTATATTATGGTCCTTGATTATTAAGGTCCTTACACACTGAGTCTGAAATTTTCATCATGCACAGAACATCACGGTTGCTCAGAATCGTCAAAACACCTCTCAAATTGCTTGCTACGGTTGCAAAAAATTCTGTTTTTTTTATGACGGATGAAAGTTTCAGGGGCAGTGTGTAAATGTGACTAACATAACGTGAGGTCGTATTTATTTTTATTTTCTGACGAGAATTTCAAACTCCGTGTGCAAAGACCTTTAGGCAAAATCTTAGGCTAAAACCTTTAGGCAACCCATCATTGCAATATTACTTTACTAATGAAAACACTGATGGAAGAACACCTAATTGCTTAATCTGATTGTTATAAGGCAAGATATTCAGTGTGCTTTCATGCATTTCATCATTCATAGTTGCACCCTCTAAATTTTTTTCTTTTTTTTTCTTGCCGTATAATTCCCAGGGGAATAATGAAATATTAAGACACAGATTAGTTTACATAGATACTTGGGCTGTTACCAGTGATGTGGCACAGTAGCAGTTGAGGTAATCGATCTGCGTGGAGGGGAAATGAGAAGCTGAAGATGGCCGCCTCCTCTGCCGGGCTATAGTTACCATCTAAATGGAGGAAGAAGATCACTTTTCACACTGTGTGCACACACTACCTGTCTGAGAACATAAATTGTGTACATTTTAGGATTATGTTCAAGTGTTTTGATGCCACAGTAACCATGAAATTGTTCAAAAGGTTGGTTGTTAGTTTTAAACGTAACCACCTGAAAATAAAAACACGGGTAAAACTGCATCTAAACAATTTAGTGTAAGTGGATTTGCTATTGTGAACATGTTCAGTACACATTAACCACGGCCTGCAGCATTTATGATCGAAACTTTTTTTCACACATTCTGTTTATTAATACAGTGATAAGATTAGTTATTTTTAAAATGTATAATCATTTGTTTTTATATTTATACAAACTGAATTCTTGAGCTTTTTAGTTTCTCCTTCATTTAACAATTACATACTGCACTCCAGCGTTTTGTGGTTTGTATTTATAGACTCACATCCCATATGCTGTAGTGACATCAAAATGATCTTCAGGTTGTCTTTTCTGATCTCAACATCAGCTGTGTGTCTTTCGTTTCTGTGTACGACAGGCTGAAGAAGAGGCGGCCCGTCTGGCTTCATTGCCTGCCTGGAGGAGAGATATTATGAAGAAAAAAATGGAAGAGGAGAAGTAAGTTAAGCCAGCTCTAGCTTTTGTCTTTCTGTTTGCGTCTTACTGCCTCTTGTGTTTTTCTGTTTACTGTTTGTAAACCTCAATCAAACATCAGCATCAAGCTTTTACTTTATCTATATACACTCTAAAAAATGCTGGGTTAAAAACAACAGCGCTGGGTGAAATATAGACAAACCCAGCGGTTGGGTTAAATGTTTAACCCAAACGTCTGGTTTTTTTTTTTTTTTTAACTTAAAGGAACACTCCACTTTTTTTGAAAATAGGCTCATTTCCCCTAGAGTTAAACAGTTGAGTTTGACCGTTTTTGAATCCATTCATTCGATCTCCGGGTCTGGCGGTAGCACTTTTAGCATAGCTTAGCATAGATCATTGAATCTGATTAGACCGTTAGCATCTCACTCAAAAATGACCATATATAATGATGATATTTTTCCTAGTTAAAACTTGACTCTTCTGTAGTTACTTTTATTAAATTACTATATTTCTCTTTGGAATTAACATTTATTAATATGTTTAATTTAAAGGCTTATAAATAAATGTTCACCTTTTGATTATTGCTGATGCCTCCAGTAATTACGTGTCTGATTTTAATTCTACAACCGATTTTGGTTTCATTTTAAGCAAGCCATATGTGACCCTGGACCACAAAACCAGTCTTATGTTGCATGGGTATAATTGTAGCAATAGCCAAAAATACATTGGATAGGTCAAATTTATCTGTTTTCCTTTTATGCCAAAAATCATTAGGATATTAAGTAAAGATGTAAAAATATGCATTGCTATGAACTTCATTTGGACAACTTAAAGGTGATTTTCTCAGTATTCAGATTCCAGATTTTTTTCCAAATATTGTCCTTTCCTAACAAACCATACATTAACAGAAAGCTTATTTATTCAGCTTTCAGATGATGTATAAATCTCAATTTCGAGAAATTTACACTTATGACTGGGTTTGTGGTCCAGGGTCACATATAGTCATTTAAAAAAAAAAAAAAAGAAAAAAAACTACCCAGAAGGTTTGTTTAAACATTTAACCAACCGGGTGGGTCAAAACAACCCAGTTTCTGGGTTTGTCCATATTTCACCCAGCACTGAGTTGTATTTAACACAGCATTTTCTGACTGTAAATGTGGCACATTTTCAAATTTTAATGTTTGTCTTCAAGAACCACGATCTTTATATAGCATACTACATAGCCAATTTCTAATAAGAAAAAGTAATAGCTTCATCTGCATATATAACTTATCTAATGATTGACTAAACTGCCTTTTTAAAGTCAGATGCCTGAAGTTTCCTCCATGCATATCTGTAAATTTTCTGTCTTTTACTCTCATTGTTTTATGTGGATTATAATACCAAAGTGATAAGATGTAAGTAACACTGTAAAGTATTTTCCATTGTAGTGTTTAGACAAATGTACAAAAATTGAAACGTATACATATATCTATACATGTAATCCTCTGTTTCTTTTATTCACTCCTGGATGGACAGGGAACAAAAAAGGTAAGACACTGACTAGTGATAGCAGTACTAGTAATAGTTGTAGAAGTAGTTCCTGTTTCTTACATTTTGATGGCATTAATGTGCATGATGTCATTTGAACAAAAACGTGAATGTACCTGTTTTTCTTTTTTCTCCTCATCCCTGCAGAAAAGAAGAGGAACGACAGCGATTAGAAAAGGAGAACGAGCAGAAGTCAGAAAAGGAGAGACTACGAACGCTAGGCTATGACGAAACCAAGCTGGCACCGTGGCAGCGGCAGATTATTTTAAAGAAAGGCGACATAGCGAAACAGTAGTAAATTCCTAGTCATCCCCATCCACTCTTGCACAACTCTCTGTAGGACACCGATCAGAATCCGCCAGACCCTTTAGACGCAAAGCACGCACGGGTCGCCAGACAGCGTTCTGCTTGATGACCACTTCAGCATCACTTCTTCTGAGCCTCAGTGTATCCTAAATGTTATTGAGCTCTGAAGATGCTTTGTACCATTAAAGAGTAAGAAATGAATGGAACTACTGTTTTACTGTGGTTGGGTCTTATGTCTATGATTATTTAATTGTCTTAAAAATCAGTAAATTATTTTGCAGAAAATCCAGAAAACATTTTTAGAGTTCCAATCCTGATCCATTAGCTTGTTTTATGTCACATTTTAAATCTCTAGTAATATTTTCAATTATAAATAGAAAATATATGTCAAGGAAATCACATGTACTCTGCTTGAAAGCTTTTTTAAATGTACTTCATGTGGTCACAATCTGTTAAATATGATAGTCCCGAACAGGTGTTATGGCACAATGTATTCTTACATGAAGTAAGTGTCACTTTGTGTTATGGTGCATCTATATTTCTTACATAGAAAAATGCAATTACAAATTGAAATTTAATTTAACAAAAAATGGAAATTATAAACTATATATATAGAAACAAATGCAAAAAAATAAGCATTTCACCAGTAGTCTCTTTGCACTGTGCATATGTAATGCAAAAACAATGTTTCACCAGTAGGTGGTGTCAGAAATCACAACTGACAATTAGCTATACAAGTCTTCCCAGACACTGCTGAAGAAAGAGTAAAACCCATAATAGGACAAGAGAAGCCAATGTCTTAAATCTTCTATTGCATCTGATGGTCTAATTAAAAAGTCCCTGTCACCCTTTGTGCTATTTACATGGGACGTTTACATGGGCAGGGGAAATGATGTTGATTAATATGTCATGAAATCATGACAGTGTATTCAGCCATGCTGCGCTCCCCAAGAATGAAGCTCTTTTCTTTCTCTGCTTGTAGCTTATTCTTTATTGTTAATGTGTTTAGAGTAACTAGACATCAGAAAAGTGCCGGATGTAAAACTGTATGTGTGTGCGTGTGCGGAAGTATATGTGTGTGCATATTTACACATGCATATGAACGCAATATGTCTATCCTGTGTCATTCACTGTGCGATGGGTAGAGTTGATGTATTGTGAGTGTTTTTTTTTTTTGTTTGTTTGTTTTTCTGTACAACTGTACAAAAATGACATGAGTAACAAGTATAAGTGATAAGCATGGTCCTCCTTGAGTTTGGGAACATTCTGCTTTTGTTTATCAGATGCCATAATGATGCTGAAAACTAAGATGTGAACGTCATTGCCATTAGAACATTTTCTATTCATAATTACTCCATTTAGAAATACTTATAACCTGGTATGGCCTACGATATCAATTGTCAGTTACATGGTTTTCCTGTTTTCAGCCTGGCTTTCATAGGCAGACTATTGTAAACTTTCATTTTCCCAGTGGCAACAGTAATGTAATAAAACATTTAAATAACAGTTTGTGCCTGTGAATTACTTAATGCGCATTACACAAAAACACATCTAATACGTCATATTATGTTATATTAAGCGACTGTTCAGTTGCTTAGGCCTAAAATTTATTATTTTCATTTTATATTTATATTTTAACATAAAATAATAGAAGAGACATTTAATTTATGAAATTAGTAAATTAATAATTTCGCAGCAGCATTCAATTAGAATACTAAAGTTACAGAGGTGAAGTTTACAAGTGCCATTGAGCTTTTATAATATCTTAACATTTCACAATATACACTTACCAGTCAAAAGTTTTTGAACAGTACGATTTTTCTTCTGCTCACCAATCCTGCATTTATTTGATCCAAAGTACAGAAAAAAAGAAAAGAAAAGAAAAAAAAAACAGTAAAATTTTGAAATATTTGTACTATTTATTAAATATTTCTGTGATTTCAAAGTTGAGTTTATGGCATCATTACTCCAGTCACATGATCCTTCAGAAATCATTCTGATATTATGATTTTCTCCAAAAAAAAAAACAAAAAAAAAAACATTGAAAAACATTAAAAAAAACTCCTTATATTCAGGTGTGCATAATTATTAGGCATGTTTTCTTTTACAGATAAAATGAGCCAAAAAAGAGATTTAACCCAGACTGAAAAGTCCAAATTATTAAATGTCCATGAGAAGAATGCAATACTAATGCATTACAAGAATTTGCAAAGTTAAGGCTTGACCATTGGACAGCGAAATGCTTGTTGAGTCTGCATGGTCAGAAAAAAACAGGCGGAGAAGAAAAGATGCATGTTAACTGCAAAAGAATTAGGAATTAAGGTGAAGAATTAGGTGTGACACCATCAGGAACCGTTTAGTCTCCAGCGCCACCATTTTCCAGAACTGCAACCTACCTGGAGTCTTCAGAAGTTCAATGTGTCAGGTTCTCAGAGACTTTGCTTGGGAAAAAAATCCTTAGAAATGCCCCCGACTTAATAAGAATAACAAGCTGACGTGTTGTGAAATACATGAAGACAGTTTTTTTTTTTTTTAATAGGCTTTATAGACAGATAAGTTGAGAGTGACTCTTGAAGGACAAGCATCACTCTTCAAGAATTTATCTTCCAAAATCTGGCAGTACATTTTGGGAGTTCATGTCTCCTATCCTGAAAAGTCTGACTTGCAGAGATGGACTAAAATGAACTCCCAAAACTTACTGCCAGATTTTGGAAGATAAATTCTTGAAGAGTGATGCTTGTCCTTCAAGACATGCATCTTTTCTTCTCCAGCTGTTTTTTCTGACCATGCAGACTCAACAAGCATTTCTCTGTCCAATGATCAAGCCTTAACTTTGCAAATTCTTGTAATGCATTAGTATTGCATTCTTCTCATGGGCATTTAATAATTTGGACTTTTCAGTCTGGGTTAAATATCTTTTTTGGCTCATTTTATCTGTAAAAGAAAACATGTCTAATAATTATGCACACCTGAATACAAGGAGTTTTTCACTTCCAGCCTTCACGGACAATTATATATCACTTACAAATGATTAAATACAAAATTAATAGTAGTTATTAAGATTGTTGTGGTTTGGAATTGGTAAAGTGTGCTTGGGAAAAAAATATGACCAGATTATCAACATGCCTAATAATTCTGCACACAGTGTATGTTTGTGTATACTTCTTATTTTGGATAAAAGAATCTTGAAAACAAAAAATAAAAGATAAAAAAATAACTCAACTGTTTTAAATAATAATAAATGTTTATTGAACAGCAAATTAGCATATTAGAATGATTTCTGAAGGATCATGTGACACTGAAGACTGGAGTAGTAATGCTGAAAATTCAGCTTTGATCACAGGAACAAATTACATTTCAAAATATATTCAAATAGAAGGCACTTATTTTAAATAGTAAAAATATTTCCAAATATTACTGCTTTTGCTGTATTTGGATCAAATAAATGCAGGCTTGGTGAGCAGAAGACACTTTAAAAACATTTAAAAAATTACTGTTCAAAAACTTTTGACTGGTAGTGAATTGAATTGAATTGAATTGAATTGAATTGAATTGAATTACAGGCAACTTATAAATATTATTATTATAAATATTACCCTAACGCTTTCATAAAGTTAATTTCGCATCATACTATAAAATTATAAGTATTAAACTACACTCACTTCATCAGAAGAATCAGCTTCAATGAAGTTTTAGTTCATGTAGTGACACACTTTACCAGCAGATAGCGCAATTTGCGTTTTAACGTTGCAGTACCGGAAAACCTGTAGAGTAAAAAGAAAAAAAAAGTTATTAAACACCTCCACATCTTCTATTTGGCTAAAAGTGCCCAAATTAATGTCATCTCATTTGTATGTAAAGAAATAACCGTTTTGAAGACTGAATTTGGAGGAAGTATAAACGCGATCACCGGTGGGTGTGGCTCGGCTCGGCTCACCTGCAGTGACGTAGTGCGACGCGATACAGAGGCGGTGTGGGTGCAGGAATGCAAAAAAAGTTCTGCCAAAAATACATAATATGTTCAGGATCCTTGGAGGGAAATCTGACATCTGCACATTTTCAGAATCGCAGTGCATGGGATATTAGCCGGGTAAGTCCATCCTGTATTTATGAATGACCTTTAAACGGACTAGAGGTGCTCTTGTTTTGATAATTTGTCAATCTGGGCGTGAAATGTAGTGAGTTGTTTATCCAGATGACTAGAATCAGTTATATGTTAAAATATTCCCCGCAGTGTCTTTTATCCAACAGTCCTATGTCAAGAAAACAGCTTAAGGTCTTATCTGAACAACAAAGACTAATGGATTGTCCTTTTGACTTTTATTATTTTTTTGTATTACAGCATGGATCAATAGTAAGCTGTAGATATTGCCGATCTGTTTTGATCACAGGTGTCATCAGCATAGGGCTTTTAATAATATAGTGGGCGGAAATCTGTTATGTTGTTTTGTCACACCTGCACTCTTAAAAATAAAGTTTCTTTTATTGACCTGTGGTTCCATGAAGAACCTTTTAGAACATTTTAGAACATCTTTTTTTTTTTTTTAAAATAATTATATGAGTGTTATACGAAACTTAACATGATCTGTGCACCTGTTTCCGTGATCAAGGGACATTCCAAACAGATGTGAGATACGGGTTCCGGGGAAAAAACAGACAGTATTATTAGCGCCAGTGCCAGTGTGCTTTGACAACGGTGAAAAATGTGTAAATATAAAATTAAAACAGATGGAGCGCATTACCTTGCGGGACTTTTTTTGCAACACATGAGAGCAGGTGACATGAATTAGTCTGTTATGCTCTTAGGTAAGATGTATTACCTACGTTTGTGTAGCAATACACCGAAACTGAAACGATACATATTTCATAACAACTTTGATCACTTAATAAAATTTGTTATATTTTCATATGGATTGTTGTATATTATTTATATGTGTAAATATTTGTGTATTATTTAGATAATTTATCCTGATTTAAATTAATTTATGCTGATTTAAAATGTTTATGTCTTGCAACATTCAAATGAATTTGGGAAAAAAATGCAATATAATGGAATTACAAAACCGAAAGTGTTTTATTTTAAAACAATATAATTAAATCATGTCCCCATACAAAACGTATGCTTGATTTTATTTATGCAATATTGGTTTCATTTGATTTTGTTGTGAAATGTGAGCTGGATGTGTTGTTTTATTAACATTAGGTGACAATTACATTATATTAGCAATGTCTATTGTAACAGATAAATAATTTCTTTACAAGCACTGTAAATGCATCAAATGCTGTGTTCACCTCCAGTGAACTTAACCTGCCCTTGTTTTCTGTTGGGATGTTATACAATGAAAACGCTTCCACCCTTACAATTTCAAATTACAGCTGAATCTGTCACTCCACCCATGTCTGTTGTAACAGGTTAGATTTGTGGTCTGCTGGTGACCCCAAACTGATGTTTGTGCACAAGTGCTAACCGCTTTACACCAGCCGATCAGGAATCCAGGTCAAGGTGCCATGTCCCACAGAAATTCCTATGGCTCCGCGGGTGACCAGTTTCTCCTTGTTCCGGAGAGCCGTTTCAACTCAGCCCTTCAGCTGGACCAGCCGTCCGGACGCTCGTCCTCGAGCATCGACCTGTCCAGGGTGGGTTCACCAGAGGATGAGCGGAGAAATGTAGTGCTCAGCACCCAGAGCGAAGCAGCTCGTAAGCTGGGCACCCAACAGCTCATCCCCAAGAACCTGGCTGTGAGCAGCCGCCCAAAAAACCGGCACCACACCACCGTGGTGACCCTGCCCGTCAGCCTACAGGTCCCAGATATCTCCTGGGAGGACTATGACAGCGATTCGGGCGATGGGTTTTCGTTGAGGAGAAATCGCAGGAATAAATCATATCGTGCTGCCGTCACTAGTCTGAATATTGATGCTTTGCCAAGTGAACTCCAAGCAGAAATGCTGACACCAGTCAGTGAAGAGAAAACAGCCAACCAAAAGCAACCACAGAAATCAGGACGCAAGGCAAGTGTCTTGCTTTCAAGTTACTTTGTTTTTAAACCACCAGGATGCTTTCAAATTATTGCATTTTGGTAAACATCTAAATCTAGACGAATTGACTAGATATTTGATGAATTATTTTGCATTGTAGTATCTTCTGTATTTTAAGTAGGATTTTGATTTGCAACCAGAAATGTACGCTGCAGTGGGCACTACGTTTGCTCATATGAGACACATTTAAGCTGTTGGTGTAAGCGACACTGGTTTGATGCAGGCCTGTCCCACAGCTTTCCTTTCAGCTCCATACTGTTCATTCAGCAAATTCAAAAATATTCAAACCATATTCAAACTCTCTGAGGGTTTTTGTAACATCATGGGTGTTTAGGTGGAATATCTTCTGTTTAAGCTATTAAAGCAGTTTTTCTCAAGTTGTCAGCTCTCAAAGAACCTTAACATTTTTCAGCATGCAAGTCAATTTTAATATGACATTGTCATCTCAATTATTTATGCTGTTTTTCCTCACAGAGAACATTGGGGAGGATCAGGAACAGGAAGCATGCTGGCTCATTTAAAGATGGTTTGTTATTCAACATTGTGCCTCAGATTTTTGTTCAAATGTATACTATAGTGTACTATATAGCATCATCCATCCAATTGCCTTGATAAATTGTATGTACTATACATGAACAACTATACATGCAATGGTAACATTTTACAGTAAGTCCCATTAGTTACATTATTTAATATTTAACAGATTACTGAAATATTTAAAATGTAAATAAACATAAAAAATTTTCCATTCCATTTCCAAAATGGTCCATTAAATTAGATTAACTGCTGTAGTATTAATACATGTTTAAAATATGAATGCTGTTGAAGTGTTTTTTACAGTTGCGGTTCATGGTAACTGAAGGCTGGAATGCACTACATGACTTTTGCTGAGATTTTTGCTCTGATTTACATTCAGTCTGGATAAGTTGACACTAGTTGCTGAAATTCAGAGCCAGTCTACAGACTGGAGCTGACAGATTTGACAGAAACTCACATAGCGTGATCACATGATTGTCACAGACTCTGATTTTCTTAGCTTCTGATTGTGAATCATTCCAGTCAGAGGATGTCAAACATGTTTAAGATTTTTAGCCAGTTTTAGAATGAAAGTGTATGATTCCCAGTGTTCAGATTTTAAAAGTTGTTGTAAAGTGTTACCAATGCCGTTTGAATCCCAGTAATTAAAAATGATTTTTGAGTAAAGTGAGATGGATTGTTATTCCCTCAAAGATCGCTGTAGAACCTCTAAGGCCCAAAACTGATACTATATAAACTACAGCAAGTTAAAAGATGTTCGTTATCTTCTTATAGAGCCGCGGTTTTACCAGGAGATCAAGGAGCGAGGCCTGAACGCCAGCAGCCTGAGCACAGAGGAGGATGAGTTCTCGCCGACCGAGCCACCAGAGGAGGATCAGGGCATTGTGGTGAAGAGCTACAGGGCAGCGTACATGACGTGGAGTCAACTACAACAGGTGATGAGGACCAAATCCCTGCTGAGGGTCACTCGCTTGAGATCAAGCTGTGTTTGAAACGTCAGATACGTCAAATAATCCCATTACCACAAAATGTAGAGACTTAACCATTTTATGAATTGTTTTAACTTAGGACATAGATGCAGTGCATTTATTACATTCAGCTGTTAGTTTAAATGTAAAAAATAAATGTATTAAATGAAATAGGCTTATTTTAGGAAAGAGTGATGCTGATTCCTAATAAGCACATTTATTGTTTTATTTCAAACCTAGGTGAAAGATTTGGGCATTTTGGAGAAAATCTCCCCTGAAGAACGCAAAAGACAAGAAGTGAGTCAATTTCAGATCTTTTTAATATTATTGAATAAGTCTCTTATGCTTATCAGGACTGCATTTGTTGATTTAAAAAAAAAAAAGAGAAATATTGTGAAATAATGTTTAAAATTTCAAATGAATTATATTGTAGCAAAACAAGTCATTCTAATATGTTGATTTGCTGCTTAATTATAAATAATAGTTGTTATTAGCAGCGTATCAGAATGATTTCTGAAGGATGTGACACTATGGCTACTGAAAATTCAGCTAGAATCACAGAAAGAAATTCCGTTTTAAAATATATTCAAATAGAAAAGCTATTGTAAATTGTGTGTGTAATATAGATATTTCTTTTCAAATGCTAAAATATATTGATATATAGAAGTATTGTGACTTTTTTTTTTTTTTTTTTTTTTTTTTTTTTTGCTTGTCAGAAAATAATATTGCATATTGATAGTTAATGTGATGAACTGCACCTGATAAACTCACCCATGCACTCAGTAAATACTGCTAAAATGGTAAAATTAGTTTTGGAAAGCTCAAACTGCAAATGATTGCAAGTTGCAATTGCAAGTGCAATAAGCTAATTTTTGTTTTTTTTGTGGTTCAATGCAGTCAGTGCAGTTTCTGAAGGAGCCCCAACATAGCACATTTTGGATGCTAACCTAATTATCAATTCAGGTGTGATAAATCTGCAAAAGGTCAGGAATCATTCTTGAGAAAGGCTGATCTAATGCAACAAGTGTATCTAAATTAGTCAGAGTGACACTAGTAAATGAAGTCTTTCCATGTAGTCATTGTCAGATGGCTGTAGTGTTGATATGAGCGCACTCAAACGGCTGTGTAAATATTAAAGTTCACTTTGTGCACACTCCCACACAGACACACCCAGACATCTGACTCTTTCCTGATCATTTGTTCCACCTGCTGCTGTATTGTGGATTTTCATAGAAAAGCCATTCATTCCCAAAGCCTGTTTGTGCCAGGAATTTTAAAGCATATCCTATAGTGCATGATTTGGTGAAACAAACAATCTTTTTAGGAGCGAAAAAGTGAAGCACAACAGATCACTGATAGTTCTTATAGATAGTTCTTGCATATCATATTGTGGTCTCATATATAGTTCAATTCGTCCTACATTGTAAGTCTTTGTGATTTCATTGTCACAAGTCTGACACTTAGAAAGGTAATGGCACACTTTTCCTTAAGCCACATGACCAGAGGTGCATTCAAGTACAAATGGGGTGGGTCAGGTTACGTGCCAAAGATTAATTGTTTAAATAGCTAACTTTATGTTTGAGAAATGGTAATGCTTGCCTAAGCAAGCACCTCTAACAGAACTGCACATTAGCACAGTCTTAACCATTGACTAGTACGGCATTGTTTTCTTCATCCTTGTTTTGGTTTCACATAGTTCTTGATGTCGCATTAAAGTTTCTTCAGATTAGTGTTAGAAGTTACTGCATTATGTTCTTCAGAATCAGTGTGTTTCTGGCATCTTTAAGGCTGTTTTAAGAGTGCGTCCACAGTAATAGGAAGGTTTCTCAAGGTAGATCATGTCTACACATCACTGTGTGTTTGAGGGGAAAAAAACATTGTAGGAAAAGAACGCATTCAGATTTTTTTTAACCTGTTTAATACACCACAAGTCACATTTCATCTCTGATTTTGTCGCAGGCCATCTTTGAAATCATCACGTCAGAATATTCCTACCAGCACAGTTTAAGCATCCTGGTGTCTCATTTTAAGGACAGTGTGGATTTAAAAAAGACCATGACAACAACAGAACACCATCACTTGTTCTCCAACATATCTGTCATCCAGGACGTCAGCAAACGGTACAAACTTTCACTCATGTTCTAAATTTTAATATTAGAATCAGAATCAGAATGTGCTTTATTGCCATGTATGTTTACACATACTAGGAATTTGTTGTCGTGACAGAAGCTCCACAGTGCAATAGAATGACAGTGACAGGACCAGACACGATAAAAGACATAATAAAAAGAACAATATACAATTATACAAGACAGACAATGTGTAAAATAGCAACAACTTTACAATATACAAAATAAACAATTTACTATGTATGTAAGGTGCAAATTTGAAGTGTAAATAAATATGTGTGTTAAATGCATAACTGGATAAGTGAATGTATAACAGTACAAAGATCCTCTTATGTTATACATTTTTATATAGATCATGATATGGCAACCCTTGAAAAATTAATATGTATTTTAAGGACTTTTCAGAAGTGGGGAGGCCACACACACACACACAATATATATAAAGTTAATAGCTATGTTTCCATCACCCTGTTTTTATGCACATTTTAAAGTATCGCATCAGAAATGAGTGATGGAAATACCAAAATCTTTTAAAAATTCCTAATTCACAAAAAAAGTTTTTACACTCGTTTTAGGTGGTTTTTGAATTGTGCGAAAAAGGGTTAAAGGAGAAGTTCACTTCCAAAACAAAGATTCACAAATAATGTACTCACCCCCTTGTCATCCAAGATGTTCATGTCTTTCTTTCTTCAGTCGTAAAGAAATTATGTTTTTTGAGGAAAACATTTCAGCATTTTTCTCCATATAATGGACTGATGTGGTGCCCTGATTTTGAACTTCCAAAATGTAGTTTAAATGCAGCTTCAAACAATCCCAAATGCGGTTGTAAATGATCCCAGTCAAGGAAGAAGGGTCTTATCTAGCGAAATGATCAGTTATTTTCCTAAAAATAATACAATTGATATACTTTTTAATGTCAAACACTCATCTTGTCTTTCTCTGCCTGGACTGTTTTTGTTCCGGTTCATGACAGTTAGTGTATATAGAAAAACTCCCATCTCATGTTGTCCCTCAACTTCAAAATCGTCCTATATCGCTGTTTTACCTTTTTTGTTGAGGGTGTTTGATCTTTGCATGTTCACTTTGTAAAGACTGTGTCAGTACTTCTGCAGTGATGTAGGATGATTTTGAAATGATTTTTGAAGTTGAGGGAGAAAATACAACTGGAGTTTTTCGACATACCCTAACTGTCTTGAGTCAGAATACACAGAGTTCATGGAGAGAAAGACAAGACGAGTGTTTGAGATTAAAAAGTATTCAAATTATATATTTTTAATGAAAATAACTTAATCGTTTCACTAGATAAGACCCTTCTTCCTCAGCTGGGATCATTTACAACCGCATTTGTGATCGTTTGAAACTGCATTTTGAAAGTTCAAAATCAGGGCACCATATCAGTCCATTATATGGAGAAAAATGCTGAAATGTTTTCTTCAAAAAACATAATTTCTTTACAACTGAAGAAAGACATGAACATCTTGAATGACAAGGGGGTGAGTACATTATATGTGAAACTGTGTTTTGGAAGTGGACTTCTCCTTTAATGCAAATAATGGGAGATGGAAACGCATTTTGCGAATTAATTCCTCCACATGCACCAAAAAAGTCACGTGACTGTGTTATGGGATCAGATGACTTGACTAAATAGCAGACTGATCTCATTGAAATGTAATTATGGTCATTCTAAGATGCCTGAGCAAAGTCTGCCATCAAAGTATTTTTGTATAATTGCCTTAAAGAACTGTATTACAAGACTGCTTTCCTAAACAGCTGGCATCCGCCTCTGAAAGCAATGACCGCATGTATTGTTTCATCTGCTCTCTCTGAATCGCAAGTAATTATATTTGAAAATTGTTATATTCCGTGGCTTCTCCTACTTTTCTTAGTGATATTTAGTGCCAGTCTCTTTGACTCGTTGGATGGAAACAGTGCTTGTTCAAAAATGTTTTAAGTGATATTCCAGTTTTGTGCACAAAGTAAATTTGCAACCTTGGATGGAAACCCAGCTAATGACTGAAATACCATTAGTTATGCATATTTATTTTAAAATTCTGTGATGTAAACGTTGTAACACAGCAAGCAGAGTAGTAACTCTTACTGATACCTGAACAAAATCAAATTTGCCTCTATTTTTTAATAAACAAACCTGAGGTTATGTATGAAAGGACAGAACTTTGTGAATGATGTGTGATCCAGTTTTGCAGAAATCAGTACAGAAATCGTGTATCAAATCATTATTAATGATTTCAAGCATGGTGTCTTAAGTTGTGGTCACACAATTCAATTCAATTCAATTCAAATTTATTTGTATAGCGCTTTTCACGATACATATCGTTGCAAAGCAGCTTTACACCAAATTGACATTTTTACAATATATGTAGTAGTAGCTTGATGTACATATGGCAGAGATGTGTGGTAAAGATCAATTAATGACGTAATCAAACAGACAAAGAACACTATAAATTAGTAACAGAATTCGGTAGTGCTGTATGTTTTCAGGGTTGGCATCATCTGAAGTCCTCTGTGGGGTTGGCATCATCTCTTCTTAAGTGTTCTGGATCAACACTGGAGCTTGTGAATTCCTAGTTACCATGGGATGTCAATCCCATGACAGAAACAGAGAACAAATAGGAACATAATTAGCGTAGCTGCTGTTCAAACTAAGAAAAGGAAGGGTTGTTAACCCAGAGCTAAAAGATTAATAATGAACATTTGATCAGATATAGCTGCAGGAAAAGTTTGAGATGCATTATTTGAATGCTTGGCTAAAAAGATGTGTCTTTAATCTAGATTTAAACAGAGACAGTGTGTCTGAACCCCGAACGTTATCAGGAAGGCTGTTCCAGAGTTTGGGTGCCAAATGTGAAAAAGCTCTACCTCCTTTAGTGGACTTTGCTATCCTTGGTACTACCAACAGTCCAGAGTTTTGCGACCTTAGGGAGCGTGATGGATTGTAGCATGGTAGAAGACTAGTTAGGTACGCAGGAGCTAAACCGTTAAGTGCCTTATAGGTAAGTAGTGCTATTTTGTAGCTGATGCGGAACCTAATAGATAGCCAGTGCAGAGACTTTAAAATTGGGGTAATATGATCATATTTTCTTGACCTGGTAAGGACTCTAGCAGCTGCATTTTGGACTATCTGTAGCTTGTTTATTGAAGATGCAGGACAACCACCTAGTAGTGCATTACAATAGTCCAGTCTAGAGGTCATGAATGTGTGAACTAGCTTTTCTGCATCAGAAGCAGGTAACATGTTTCGCAGCTTGGCAATGTTTCTAAGATGGAAGAATGCTGTTTTTGTAACATGAGAAATATGATTTTCAAAAGACAAGTTGCTGTCTAATATAACACCCAGGCTTTTGACTGTAGTGGAAGTAACAGTACATCCGTCTATTTGTAAATTGTAAGTCAGAAGATTCTGTGTATTGTTTTTAGGTCCAATAAGTAATATCTCTGTCTTATCTGAATTTAATAGCAGAAAATTGTTGGTCATCCAATCTTTTACATTTTTAACACACTCTGTTAACTTCAATAATTCAGAAGTTTCATCTGGTCTTGTTGAGATATATAGTTGAGTATCATCAGCATAACAATGGAAACTAATCCCGTGTTTTCTAATAATATTACCAAGGGGCAGCAAGTATATTGAAAATAGTAGAGGACCTAGAACAGATCCTTGTGGCACTCCATACTTCACTGGTGATAACTGAGATGACTCCCCATTTAAATAAACAAAGTGGTAGCGATCAGACAGGTAGGATCTAAACCATTTTAAAGCCTGCCCTTGGATACCTGCATAATTTTGTAGTCGATCTATTAGTATGTCATGATCTATAGTGTCGAACGCAGCACTAAGATCAAGTAAAAAAAAAACACAAGAGTTTGAGCACACAAAATTTTCTTGGACACCGCAACAGTTCTTGCTATGACATCACACTCTGCGTCATCTTTTTTTAAAAACATAAACCCAACATATGACAAATAATAATGTAACCTAGAAATACACAGTCTGCTCCACTTTCTGCAATGATATAAACCTGCAACTTTAAAGTTTGTGTTCTTGTCAGCTTACTGCAATTAATTGTTTAATAACCTTCACGTGATGCAAATCCACAGGTCAGAGTTCAACTTGAACTGTGGAATTGCAACATGCAAAATGTAATGCAAAATGTATCCCATATTGGAAAGGAGTTAAAGTTTTATTAGATTATGCAAATCAAGAGATTTCTGTTATGGTGTGATTTAATTGCTTTGATTTGCACATGTCATTTTGAACAGTGACAGACTATTGTTCGTGCAAGTTAAATCATGTTGCAGCAACTACCAAAGTTATCAGCCAACTGGGTTGCCAGGTCTGCGTAACAAATCCAGCCTAATAGCTCCACAAAATTAGCCTAATCACTTTCTGGGGGAAATTGACTTCAAAATCACAGTCCTCTTCTCGGTCTAAATTTTGTTCCAGGGTTCGCTTCAACCAATGGGTTAAAAAAACAACCTGCGGCTACAGTATAGACTTGGCAACACTGCAACTGGCAAATAATTCCATTTTATTTACTCAGTACTCTAAGTCATTTGGTGCTTAATGAGTGCTAGTCTATATCATGCATGACAGCTAGATAGAAAACTACTGTGTTAGTGTATCACTAATAGTGGAATTGCGGGTTTAGCTCCTTTCTGAGCCAGTTTCAATATGGGTAAATTAAAAACTGGATGTTGATTGTGCAAGAGCTTCCAGCATTCGTGACTGTAGTATCTGCACTGCTGGACATGTTCAGACTCGCTGGTTAAACTGGTTAAGCAACTTGCCGCTGCCTGGATTCATGTTTCACAAAAAAAGGGTCTTTCACACATTTACAATGAAACTTTATACCTGTTTCTCAGAAACTAAGCATGTGTGATTCTTCTGGCTATGTGAGACACTAAGTGGTGTGGCTGTAAAATAGACAGAGGTGAAGTGGTTCCAATATGTGCTTAAGCTTTCAGAACATGTTGTGCCGTGAGGTTTGGTGTTGTTTATGAAACAAGCACACTGAATTAGCTGGATTGTGGGAGTGAGGCCTTCCAGTCTGGGAGTTGCCGTTAGGGCTGGAAAATAACAGACTCAAAATGTTGAGTTTGATGGAAGCTTATGGAGAAAGTCTCTTGCATATAGTTTAGGATCAAATTATTCTTTGCATTTGTTACCTAAAGGGTATTTGCAGTACTGAAAATAGAGACAAGTAATTTGTGAAACTGTGGTATTGAAGTTGACCAACGGTGAAGGAGAAATCCATTCTTCTCAAACTAACTGATTTCTAAAATATAAACCAGAGACATTTTCTAGTTTAGTGGTCAAAATATAACTGAAATCCCTAGATCAAAACAGTAACAGTGTGACAGTCTAGTGACCATCCAGAAAATAATAAATATGATGCATGCCTTTCATTTAATGTGTCTTTTTATTTTAAAATGCTGGGAATTTCCCCAAACAATAAACAAAATGTGAGCAGCAGAGAGTTACACGATGCTTTTGCGCCCCCTGGTGGTCTGGTTGCAGTCAGATGGTGCTGTTGACATCCTAGTATTTTCTTTTGTCAGTTGCCTGAAAGAAATAAGCAAATGCATTTCCATTGTGTTGACTATTTACCGTTTTTGTTTATTCTTAAATGTGGGATTATTTAGACAGTGTTGGAATACTTGGCATGGAATAACCACATACGCTTTCTACATCATATCTAAGGTTTTTTGAGGATCTGGATGCACGTCACCAAAAACACCCTGTGATCCAAGACATCAGTGATATAGTGCAGAAATATGCAGCTCAACATTTCGAGCCATACATTGTGTACTGCTCCAATGAGACCTTCCAGCAGAGAACACTCCAGAAACTACAGTAAGCACCAATACACAAAGTACCATGTAACATAATGGATGCTAACAAAGCAGTTTTGATCAGAAAACAGTGGTTGAAAGGAATTCAGTGTGATTTCATTTCTGTGTTTTAGGTCAAGTAATAATGCATTTCGAGAAACTCTGAAGCGGATTGAAGGCAGTGAAGCGTGTGGAGGTTTGCCCATGATCTCCTTCCTCATCTTGCCCATGCAGAGAATTACTCGTCTGCCACTTCTTCTGGATGTAAGAGACACAATCCTCCTGTTAACCACAGCTTTATATTGAGCATCCAAGTCCCAGCTCAGCCCTAATACTGCCTTCAAGCTCTCTTGGGAGTTGGGAAATTGGAAAGAAAATTACAGCTAATAAACACTACTGCAAGTTTGGAATAATTAATTTTTTTATTTATTTTATTTATTCTTTTGTTTTTTCTTCTTCTTTTTTAGTATTTTATTCTTATTGAGGCTATATTTATTTATTTGATCAAAATATAGTACAAACAGAAATACTGTGAAATATTGCAATTTAAAATCACTGTTTTATATTTTGTTTTAAAATGATATTTATTTCTGTTTCTATATCAAAGCTGAATTTTTTTGCATCATTACTCCAGTCTTCAGTGTCACGTGATCCTCAGATATCATTCTAATAGGCTGATTTGCTGCTCAATTATTGTTGGTGCCCAATTATTATTCATTATTTATCAAGACCTATTTTTTTTATTATTATTAATACCTAATAAATTCAGCAAGAATGTAATATATTGATTAAACATGAGGGTAAAGACATGTTATAATGCTACAAAAGATGTCTGTTTTGAATAAAGACTGTTCATTGAACTTTGTAATCATCAGAGAATAATGAAAAAGTGTATCATAGTTTCGATAGAGCTATTTTCAACATTGATAATATTATTAATAAAAAACATTATTAATAATTGAACACCAATAATGTATGACAATAAATGAGCACCAAAATTGAGCAGCAAATCAGCATATTAGAATGATTTTCTGAAGGATCATGTGACACTGAAGCCTGGAGTAATGATGCTGAAAACAGAAAAATAGTCATTTTAAATTGTAATAATATTTCACAATACTACTGTATTTACTGTATTTTTGATCAGACTTGAAAGCATGAGAGACTTCTTTCAGAAACAATAAACACTTTTCTCAATTATTCCAAAATATAGGTGTAGTGTACCTGAAAAAATAGTTTATATAATTGTTTTTGTTTGTTTATTTATTTATTGACAATTTACAAAATAATTTTTAGGAATGGGTTATTCTGCTAATATTTTAGAAATTAAGTCATTCATATGTTGCCGCAGAGAATGATTTTGTCAAACCCTGTAGTAAACTGACTAAATATTTTGCAAGCATTTTTGCATAATGACTGTACAATCAACATTCATAATTGTACTAACAAAAATATATGCAAAAGTACAAGGAGCTTTAGTTAAAAAAGTTCGTATAGAAGAGAAATCTAAAGATTTTTTAATATGTAATCCAATAAAAATAATAGGCAAGTTAGAAATGTGAGGCTCAACTGATAATTACTGTGATATTCATTCATGCATGCTTATCTTTAAAGCACATGACAGCATAACACTTGCCTGTAATTTTCCAGTGAATCTAAAGATCTTGACTAGCTGGTTCAGGTGTGTTTGATCTGTTCTAAACCGGCAGATCTTGCACTGAAACATTAGAACTTGTACTGAAATTGTGTGTTATATCTTGTCTTTCCATATCTACGCAGACCATCTGTCAGAAGACCCCTAAAGAGAAAGCTGAATACTTTGCTGCCTGTTGGGCTTTTAAAGCTATCAGTAAGGTACAGTGCTACTCACTATGCATCGGCTAGGGATGTGTAAAACTACACCTTTTCAAAACTAGTTGATCTGGTTGTCTAGATGGTTACTTGACAAGTATGTTGGTTTGCGCGAGATAAATAACGAAAGTGTTTTGTATCACACGACTGTTGTAGTTTAACAGGGAATGGCACATGCTTTTGTAAAAGCCACAATGTACACAAGTGGGATTGCATCTTACTTATATTTCCATATATGATGAAGTTGCCTCAAATATGAATGTTTTTCCGAAAAGTTTTAGAAACACAAACTCTGGCCATAAATGAGTTTCTCATTTTTTTCCTCTCAGCTTGTGAAGTGCTGTAATGATGGAGCGCGGAGGATGGAGCGGACGGAGCAGATGTACACCATCCAAAAACAGATGGAATTCGGCAAAATCAAGGTGCATTGTTTTGCAGGTTATGTCACTTTTAAAAGAGACACATTTAAAGCAAGCAGCTCACATTTCTGACCCAGATGAGGCCTAGTTTTTTGGTATTTTCCGTAAGAAAATGACATTTTAATTTACTGTGAATAAATTGGTTATTAAATTAGTAAGTTAATAAAATAGTTTACTAGTCTCAAATTGATTGACTGACAAATTGAATAACTTAAATTCACTTACATCTTTAATCTGTCTTTTCAATCTGGTAAATTTCCAGTTGAAACACATAATCTTCTAGCTGATAATCAATATGGATTTTGGACAAATAGATCTTTAACACTAGTGGAATTAATTGAGGAAATTACAAATGGTATAGATAAAAAGAAACATGTAGTACGAATTTTCATAGACTTAAAGAAAGCATTTGATGCCATAAATCACAATATTTTATTACAAAAACTAGAGAGGTATGGTATTAGAGGGGTGAGTAGTTATCTAAAAAAACAGGAAACAGTTTGTAGAAACATAACATAAATCTACATATGTGAACATAACTTGTGGTGTACCACAAGGATCGGTCTTAGGTCCAAAACTGTTTATGTATATGTATGTACAAATATTTTCTGTCCCAGCGATAATTTACAACAGATTTTGGAGGTGATAACAATAGAAATGAATAAATTAAAACACTGTTTTTATGTAAATAAGTTGTCATTAAATATAAGAAAAACAAAGATTATGTTATTTGGAAGATATAAAACAAACCCTCAAGTAGAATAGAAAATTGATCATATAAATATAGAAAGAGTATATGAAAACAAGTTTTTTGGTGTAATTTTGGATTATAAGTTATGTTGGAAACCTCAAATAAAGTATGCTAAAGCAAAATTGGCTAAGACTATAGATATTCTGAATAAAGCAAGCATATTGTGTATAATACATTTATTTTACCGTAATTGAGTTATTGTGTAGTGATCTGGGTAAATAGCTACAAAAGCAATTTACAACCAATATGTATATTACAAAAGAGAGCAATCAGAACTAGATAAATGTTTGTCAAGACAAACCTGAAGTTGGCTTGAGACCAGAAATTTTTAAAAAGTTTGAAAAGTTTAAGAACTTTTAAAAGGTTAAAGTTTGAATGCAGTCAGATAGGTAGGTAGATAGATAGATAGACAGATAGATAGATAGATAGATAGATAGATAGATAGATAGATAGACAGATAGATAATATACATGTCAATATGATCCTAACATTAGCAACATAAACATTAGCAAGTTACTAGCATGTTGCTAGCATGTTTTTAACATGATTAACAAGTTGTTAACATGTTGCTAGCATGTTTCTAGCATGATTAGCACATTACTACCATGTTGCTAGCATAAATAGCAAGTTGTTAGCATGATTCTAGCATGTTTCTAGCATGATTAGCATGTTTCTAGCATGATTAGCATGTTACTAGCCTGTTGCTAGCATGATTAGCAAGTTGTTAGCATTTGCTAGCATGTTTTTAACATGATTAGCAAATGGTTAACATATTTCAAGCATGATTAACATGTTGCTAGCATGTTTCTAACATGATTAGCATGCATTGTTAGCATGATTATTTATAACATGATTAGCATGATTAGCCAGTTGCTAGCATATTTTTAGCATGATTAGCATTTTGCTAACATCTTTCTAGAATGGTTAGCAGGTTTGCTAGCATGATTTTAACATAATTAGCATGTTGTTAACATATTTCAAGCATGATTAACATGTTGCTAGTCTGTTCCTAGCATGATTAGCATGTTGTTAACATGTTTATAACATGATTAGCATGTTGCTAGCGTGTGTCTAACATAATTAGCATGTTGTTAGCCTGTTACTAGCATGATTAGCCAGTTATTAGCATGTTTCTAACATGATTAGCATGTTGCTAGCGTGTTTCTAACATAATTAGCATGTCTTTAGCCTGTTTCTAGCATGGTTAGCAAGTTACTAACATGTTTCTAACATGATTAGCGAGCTAGCATGACTGTAGTTGCTAGGCTTGGCTAGTGATAGATAGACAGATAGATAGATGAGTTTGAGTGAGTTTAAATGGATTAGAAATACAGTACATAGAAGGGAAGTTTGATTGAGTCTCAAGGGATTCTGGGAGTTCTGACAGTTGGAGTTTGAAAGTCTTGGCTCATTTGAACATTCCGTCAATGTAAGTCTATGGGATTTTCCCAGTTTTGATAGTAATTTTTTAGGAAAACCGTAAGTCGGATCAGTCTGAAGGTCTGGGCTGAGTTTGGAGTTTGTAGAGTTAAAGCTGTAGGACGAGTCAGAGTTGATCATTTTAGTCTCAGAAGAATAATAATAACTATAAGTTTAAGTCGGATTTCAATAAGTTGTTTTTTCTATTATTAATGTGGGATATCTGGAACAGACAAATGTATTATTTTTAAAGTCAAATATACTGACGTTTATTGATTTGATTAAATTTAAAACTGCACAAGTTATGTTCAAAGCAAGAAATATGTTACTTACAAAAAATGTTTCTGGAAAAGCAGGGTGGGTATAATTTGAGGGAAGAGTTAAACTTTATACCAAACTATGATTCGCACTCACATAAAACAAACTTCTCTTTTCGTTTTATTAATCCATCACCAGAGGACAAAAGAGTTCAACTTTAAAAACATTAATATAAGAAAAACCGTAAAACGTATGTGTATCTCTGTCTGTGGGGTGCGGCTGTGGAACGGTTTGGAGCATGTGTTAAAGCATTGTGTAAACATGAAACAGTTTAAAACACTGTATAAAACATTTTACTAAAAGGATATGTGGATATATAGAGGTGATTGTGAGGGTTGTGGGAGTTAAAATGTGGATTGTATGAGGGTGGGTGATTAGAGGGTGACTAGTTGTTTTGGAAAATAACTATTAACTATTTGGTTGGTGTTTAGGTTTTTTGTGGAATATATTATACCAATATCTTTTAAAGATATCAGTATAATATATTAAAAGACATACTGGAACATTTTGGAATTGTATAGGGGGTGGGAAAAATAAGCTTTAGCTTCATCCCACTCCTTTTCGAACATTTTCTGCAATGTGCGACATCTTTGGGAAGTGTTTGTTTTGTTGGTGCGGCAACAGACTTTAGGGTTTTCAAAACAACAGGAACGTAACAGTAACAATTATGGAAATTCATAGGGATGCACAATAAATCATATTATAATCGTGATCACTATTTCTGTTTCTCTCGATTTATTAGCTATAATCATCTGTGATATTTAACTGCTGGTTATGCTTAAAATGTTCAGTTTTCATTTGGTATTTGCATTGCATTGGTAACAACACTCAGAAAAAAAGTTACAAAAGCTGTCACTGGGGCCGCAGCTTAAAAAAATCCCAAGATCAAGTGTTCCTTTTACTGCCCCAGTGACAGCTTTTGTACCTTTTTTCTGAAAGTGAAGGGTCCTCAAGCTCTCATGTTTGCGGTTGCCAGATGTCAAGAGTTTAGGTAAGAGTAGAGTTGGAAAAATAAGAATGAGATCAGCAAAATAAAAGTCATTGCAGAAGCGTATTTTGCAAGGAAAAACGCATGAGACCAAGGATGTATATTAAGATAGAAGATTATTTCTCAACTTTTTGTATTTGTATTTAAATACTTGCTTTTGTCTGTTTTTAGCCTTTCCCATTAGTGTCGTCGTCTCGCTGGCTGAAGAAGAGCGGTGAGCTGGCTGTATACACTGATGATCTCAGCATTTTCCGGAAGGCTATCAGCACGAAGAGCTACTTTCTGTTCCTCTTCAATGACGTGCTCATCGTCACCAAGAAAAAAAGGTCGGACCTGTGATGCTGTGTAGGCTCTGACCACATAACACATTCCACATATTCAGCGTCCACTCTATCATACCTCAGCACTGCTCATGTAAAAAGTTTCATTACCACATGGATGTAATTCCTGGTTTGTTGACTGCATTAGAGCTCCATATCACTTCACTGCACTCCTCCCGAACTAGTAATGGCCCCTTTTCTCAAATTGGGACAGAAAAATTTCGAACATGTCACTTGCATGTTCTCATGATTAATATTTAGGCTAATCTGCTGATTCTTTTAGACAAGTAATCAGTGTAATTTGCCTATAAAGTATATTATGGGATTCTACTCTGTTCGATGAAGGTCTGATTTTAAAGAATAATTTCCAAACGTTAACACATTATCTACCTATTTGAAACATTAATAGACAATTTAACTTGTAACGCTATACAAGATTTCATTTGTTAACATTAACTAACAATGAAAAAATGCTTATAAAGCATTTAGCAGTCTTTGTTCATGTTAATTTCAGCATTTACTGATACATTATTCATATTGAATGTACCTGTATATATTATTTTATGGATGGGACATGAGCAAACGATGCACAGTTGTATTTTTATTAACTAGATAAGAATGGTTAATACTATAACAAGAGATAATAATATAATTATAATATAAGAAAATAATATCTGAGGTTCATATTTCACAGTGATAATAAACAACTAGACTGATTGCAATTTAGTATACAGTACAAATGTAGTAGGCCATCTGAGTATTCTGGGTATACAGAACATGTGCAAGCATGTTCATACACTATACTCGAGACAAAAAAAATGTAGCTGACATTTGACTGCCGTATTCAGTCAACAAGGAGCAGCTTGCATTAAACTTTATATATTTATTTATTAAACTAACTATATTGCATAACTGAGTCTGCGCTGTGATATTAATAGTGTAAACAACACTCTGTTTTGATCCAGTGAGGAGACTTATGTCGTGCTTGACTACGCCATTGTGGACAAGGTGGATATGGAAAAGGAAATGACAGACTCCAAACTTAATCTGAAGCTGCTGATGAATGGGAGCAGCGACAGCCGCAATGAACAGATGATACTCGTGGCCGAAAGCAAGTAAGATGAAATACCTGTCCGTCCACAGGTGGAGCTGTTCTTTAAACACAAAATGTAAAGGAATATTCCATTATAATTATTATTCCATAATAATTCTGAGCCAATATTTTCAGTGTCTCATTTGATGCATCCAGGCTTTTATTTTCGGACATTTTAACGTGACTTTTCTTGATGTATGGTTAATCAAGTAAACCTAGGTTGCTTCAGTTTAGTCAACTTGTAATATTACTAAAAACATTAAAGGGGTCATCGGATGCTAAGTTCACGTTTACATGTTGTTTGAACATTAATGTGTGTTGGCAGTGTATGTACAAATCTACCCTATAATGATAAAAATCCATGCAGTGGTTTTTAATTAATCTGTAAAAATAATATCCCCTTTTTCAAATCGAGTCATTCTCAGATGCCTGTCGTTGTGGCGTCACACCCACAGAGGACACTCCCACCATAGTTGATTGACATGAGCGTCTTACCTCAAACCAGCTGTAACAGTCCAGTAACCTTCCTTGTTTCGATGCTGAAGCAGGGATGTAAGTTAGATGAATAATGAACATAGTGGTTGTCATTTACTCCCGACATCTGAGCCGCTGAAGATGCAGTAGATTACGTTTGTTTGTGAAGCTTCACTTACAGCAGAAGTGTGTATTAGGGTTTTTTTAATGAATCGTTGCAATTGCCTTTCCTTATAACATGGTAGTTAGAAAGTTTAGCGGCTAAAGTAAACAAGCTCATCATTCCACCGAAAGAAGAAAGGGGCCGGGCGAGCAGAGCTCATTTCCATTTAAAGGATCAACCCCTTAGAGTGAAATGATGTTTGCAGAGCTCAAGGTAAAAAGGGTGTTGTTTTACAAAACCAGTGAGAATTTTTAATCAAAGTATATTAGAGACTTTTCATTAAGACCCTAAAGAATCATATCAACTTGTGGAAAATGGGCATCCGATGACCCCTTTAAAAGTTATCCTCTGTAAAGATGTCATTGTGACACGTGAATCATGACCTTGAAGGGGATGTTTTTAGAATGATACCGTTATAATAATTATGCTAAAAAAGACTGGTTTAACATCACAGTAGCTGCACTGAAAAAAGGACTGAGTAAATGCTACTCCCTAATATTTTCTTTTTGCCCCATTTACTTTTGTTGTAATTATATTTTCTTTGATTCTGATGTATTATTGCTCTGAAATGTTTTTAGGCTGGACAGAGCACGATGGGTCACCGCACTCCGAGATGTCAAACAAAGCAAGCGCATCACTGATGATGGTGAGTCTGATCCATTAAAAAAAAAAATAGCTTTGCAATTCTTGAAAAACAATTTTTTTTTTTGCTTAAGTTTAGCATGTTTGAATGTCCTATCGCTAATACTTCATTTTGTTTGGGTGTCTAAGACTTGCCTCAATATGAAGCCACAAAAGCATATATGCCAAAAGCACCAGATGAGCTAAGCCTGCAGCAGGCAGAAGTGGTCATCGTTTTACAAGAAGTGGAAGGTAAACATGGAAAGTTTCTTGGCACATTTCTGAAATGGTGTGAGATTGAAAGTACTAGTGTCAGTTGCGTCACTTCACATACTCTCTCCTGAAGCCTCATGGGACAGTAAAGCATCCATTAAATGTGTACTTAAAATTTGCTGGAAATAAATCATTTGGGTTTTTTTTTTTCCTACTGTTTTATGAATACTGGAAATTTGGACAAACTACTTACTACATTCCTCTACTGTAATGTGAATGCAATTTTGGATGCAGTCCATGAGATGTGAACAGATTAGAGAGTTTCCACAGCAACTGTCATAACACTTTCTTGTTTGCAAGTTGCTTTGGATAGGCGTTTGCTAAATGAACGTGTCTTGTTGTAGGTTGGTGTCACGGTGAGCGGATGAGAGACGGTGAGAGGGGCTGGTTTCCTGCCAACTGTGCCACTCAGATCACGAACCGCACCGCCATGGAGAACAACATACAGCGTATGGAGCGACTCCGCAAGGAGACGGACGTCTGAGCAGACTCTCAAACTCCACTGGACATCTAACACTGAAGGACACTCAGTTTACAGAAATACTAATGGTTTTAAACAAGTGCTAGTAATGTGAATTAGAACACCTTCTACAGACCTCATGAACTGTTCACAGCAAAACACCACTCAGACTAGAGGAACTGTTTCTGGTTTTATTTTCAGCTTGCCTTTGTTAAAATTCATGTTTGGATACATAAAAAGTTATTTAAAAATGTCAAACTGACCAGATATCAAATTACTTTTAAAAACCATTTGGTGTAAAAACTTAAGACCGATTTAGAAAAACATCTGCTGTTTCCCCAAAATTTTTAGCTGTCACATAAAAATAATGGAAAAAGAAAACAGGTCTGCATAGAGTCTGCAGGCAATCGGTGGTAATCTGGTCGAAATGCATTTTGCAAGCTTAGACGATCGAAGTCATATCTGTTTCTTATTGCTCAATCTTGGATGTTTCTTCTTGACAAAACTGCAAATGCAAACAAACGAAAAGAAAAGAGGTTAGCATCACCCAGAAACACGAGCACAACAGTGTGTGGTGCCAGACCAGAGCAGCTGGTCTGCTAAATCAAATCCACTGCATTATCATCTAGCCTTTCATCAATGAAAAGTGCATACTGAAGCCGAAACATTATCTACAGAGTACATCCCTTCCCATTCGACTGCCTCACAATTATGTGCTGATAAAACTATTCAAATATAAACTTCATGAAAACATCCAGGTCATAGCCCACATTGAAATAAAACATTAAAGCTCATTTTTAAACAATGTTTTACACATTTTCATGACAATTATGAACACAGTAAAACATGCATGCATGAATGCTTTATACATTAGCGTAATGAAGAATGCAAGGTGAAAATGGGCTTAATTGTTATGAAAATGATGGCAAAACAAAAATCTTAATGCTTCAACAAATAGTCTTTATTTTCTTAAAGCAAAAAAATAGATAATTCAGCATTTTATTCTTGAGTTTTATGGGTGAAATGTGACCTAGACATGTTTTGCAATGGTTACATGAGATTTATCAAAAGAAAAAAAGAAAAACTAAACACTGTAAGAAAATACCTACAGGATTGACTCATGAATAGTTCACTAAGAAAGCACGCCACTCTCACAAACACAACATACTTGATAAGCAAGTTTATACACACACACGTAATAACAGCGGCACCCACCCGGCCGGATGGTCTAGATGTTCAAGCCGGTGGCGGTTAATCTGCTCCGCCCTGTTCGGCTTCGGGAGCGGCTGATTTGTCGGCTGATGCGTCGGCTGCCTTGCTGTCCTTGCCATCCTGAGGCTTGGTTGTCTGGGGCCGTCTGCGGCGGTAGTTGAAGTTGCGACGATAGCGACGCTGACGGGGCTCCTGGTTTTGCCCGCCCTCGCCCTGGTTCTCCTTATCCTCCTCACCTTCTCGCACCGGCCGGGGACGTGGGGGACCCCTGCTAGATGGATACAGAGTGATGTTGGGAACAGATCTAACAAATCTAAAGGCTCAAACAAGACAAACGGCTCCAAAGAGGAAGACTCTGTAGAGCATCCAACAGGGTCCAAAAAATAAAAAAAACCAAAGGCAAAAAATCATGCTGCATTGAATATACATAATTAACACAGCTCAAACGCATCAATTACACAAAAAGCTATTACCAAAACATTTAAATATGCAAAATGCCATGCAGACTTGAGCAAACATCAAACAACTACATTTTGTTACTAAAATTTAGGACTTCTTTTTCTCATATTCATGAGTCCGGATGTACATGTCTGTAAAACGACAGTATTTAGGACAAGGTTCCTCAAATCTGGTCCTGAGTTCACTTCAAACCATGGTCAAACTCCCCAACCTGAAGTTTTCCAGTAACTCTACAAACCCTGAATAGCTTTTTTAGGTGTGTTTGATTAGGATCTGAGCTAAACTTTGCAGTGGCCTTCAGGACCTTATTTGATGAACAATATTCACAATATTGCAAACCCACCACAATTGCAAATATTGTGAATATCTGACACATTGCTAGGCCATGGCTGCAGTCTTGCTCATCTTACTGCTGCAGCCTCATGCCTGCAAATACGACATGCAAACCTTGGTCTGAACCTTGGTCGGAAGCCTCTGTAGTAGTTCTGCCTCATTGGTTTGTTGCCCTGGTCTGGACCACCTTGGTTCTCATCACCTTCCCCACCCTAGAAGCCAAAAAGAGTGCACCTCAGGCAAAAAAGCTTCTAATGACATGCATTGTGTTTTAAAATACTATAGCTACATTCAAATCATAGATTCAGATTTAAAAGCAAAACTGATTAAGATCTTCATCAGCCTACCTCTGTCATGTCTCCTCTCTGGGGTGTGTTGGTGTATGGGGGGCGTCTGCCGTAACGCCTTCGCACAAAGTATGGTGGGTAGCGCCGTCTGCCGGGATAGGTGGGTCTACGCTGCTGTTGCTGCATCTCACCCTCAGGGGCGTTTTCTCCCTCTTCTCTCTTCTCCCGTGTCTCTCCGTCACTCTGATAGTTCTCCTGGTAGTCGCGAGGGGGGCCCCTCCTGCGTGGGTACCGCCTGTATCGGTTCCTGTCAGCCGCATACTTGCTACCCTGCACAGGAACGCCACCTGGGCCGGTAACGTTGGCTGCCTCGGCACCCTGAAAGACAAAACGTATATCAAATATCTCCTAATTCAATACACAGACACATTTAGTTTGACTAATGGATGCATAATGGAGAAATTTCCTGCAAGTAATTTCGAAAAGGCTGCTGTACAGTAGTCTGGGCAGAAATGTGATATTTAATCAATATCTCCTTAATACAGTTTATGTCAGGAATTTAACTATTTTTATTCTGGATTATTCTTAGCACTTTTAAGGAAGCAGCCCCTAATAAATAGCCCTAGCTACACTTTATCAGTCAAAACCTGAATTATTGTCAATTATGTGGTGACCAAACAAATAAAAAGTATATCACACTCTCACATGTGTGATGGACACTTAAGAGAAATTCAGTCAATTTTCTATTTAAAAAAAAAAAAAAAAAAAAAACTTTCTATTTCAAGCTTTTGAGTCAAGGCTTTAGATCAAGTTTTAAAGATGGTCAAATGTTTAAATGAGAGTGCATTTAACAACAAAAATAAAAAGATAATTAAAAAAATAAATAAATAAAATAAAAACAACATTAAAACAGTGCAGTTAAACTCACCTTCTCCCCTTCTACGACATCAAACTCCACAGTCTCTCCATCCCCAACGCTACGAAGATATTTCCTTGGGTTGTTCTTCTTAATGGCGGTCTGGATTCAAAGCACAAACAATCAGAAAACACATTTCCCCCAAAACACTGCTATGCCAATATGGTGACAATTAAAGTAAATAACCACCTGGTGCACAAAGACATCTTCCTTTGTGTCATTCCTGCAAAAGTTCAGAGAGTAAAATGTGTTAATAATTAAGAACAGATGGAGGATAAACAAGCATGCAGTCTTGATGAGCAAGTTAAATATTTGAATAAATAATAGCGTGCTAGCGCAAGTAAGGTCTGGCTTTGTAAGCACATAAAGGCTGTAATAGGATTGCGGATGTTCCCTGACCCACATATCATATTAGAGAGAGTCTTTAGAGAATGTTATTTACCTGTTGATGAAACCGTAGCCGTTCCTTACATTGAACCATTTTACTGTCCCCAGGACTTTTGTTGCTGCAAAAGAGAAAAGGTAAGTTTAAAATCACAAAGATTGTTTTGATACATCACACTACTCTATAAGCACTGTTTTTGAGCAAAGCTACAAAGGCTGAGAGAAAAACATGCATCAAATGAGCAAAGCCATTACAAAGCCATCCTTGGCGAGTTGAGTTCATTTTGTCTCTTCTATTTATAACCTCCAACTGTGGAGCTTTTAATAGACTGTGATGCAAAGGCAGCTGCTCTAATCAGAAGAGCCTCCATCACCATGAAAGGCCCTGACCCACAGAGTTTACATTAGTAACCCCTTATCCATTTTTTTTAGGTCCAAAATGTTAAATGAAGAAAACAAATATTCAGGCAAAACACAGGGTTTAGAAGGATGGTTCATCCAAAAATTAAAATACTATCATATTTTACTCACCCTCAAGTTGTTCCAAACCTGTATTAGTTTTTTTTCTTCTATTGAACAGAAGATATTTTGAAGAATGTGGGTAACAATACAGTTACCAGTAGCCACTGATTTGTATAGTATGAAAAAAACACTATGAAAGCAAGCGGACTTTGGTTACTAGCATTCTTCAAAACACCTTTTGTTTTGCAGAAGAAATAAATTCATACACATTTGGATCAGCTTGAGGATGTGTACATGACAGAATTTTCATTTTTGGGTGATCCCCCCTTTAACAAGAGAATTAAAATAATAATAAAAAAAACAAGCCGAGCTTGAAAAAATAACAAATAAATTAAAGTACAGGACTACGAAAAAAATTTAAGAAAAAAATTTGAAAACCCCTGGTTTAAAACAAGCTGTTGCCATCTCTCTCCCTCTTTATACATGTGCGGTGATTATTTTTAGGACCAAGTTATTTGCTTTGTGACATTTTCCTGACAATCAACCACAACTTACCCCAAGTGCTCATTACCATTAAAAATATTACTATATTACAATAATAAAACTACAGAAAAAGGCTTGAAAATATAAAGCTAGAATTTTAAAATAAAATACTTATGCTGTTGGTTAAAAATATCGTTGACTGTGCAGTTCATTAGTAAGCCCATGCATTTGTTCAATGCGGTGTTGAAGTAGGAAGTGATGCTTCTGCGATGCTAACTGCAGTTAGCACACTAGCCTCAGCCATGTGGCCGGATCGAAGCCAAACAGTCTCGATTTTCCATCCTCACTACAGGGCGTAACAAACACTACGAGAAGATATATTTTTGTTTAGATCTCGACTGACAGGGGACTAGCGTTTCTGGCTAAAGAAAGGAAAATTAGGTTGTAGCAGCACATAAGACAAAAGAAGCGTCCATCATCCAAACACCATGGCGGACATTTTATATGTGGGGTCGCCAGACAGAGGTAGACGATCCTTGTCTATGCGATCGTTATGAAATCTGTACTGTAAATCAGCCGTCGGTTGAGGGGATCTTCGGGATACGGCGTTGATGGTGTTA
Organism: Labeo rohita; assembly: GCF_022985175.1. Lineage (NCBI taxonomy): Eukaryota > Metazoa > Chordata > Actinopteri > Cypriniformes > Cyprinidae > Labeo > Labeo rohita. The sequence goes on from NC_066876.1 coordinate 2,736,273, forward strand.
ATGGAGATAAGGACACGTATGCGCGACGCGTCAAACACCCCACGCGAACAAAGGGGGAGAGTTTAGCTTGGCTTATATTCGCTTTCACCCAGAAACCAGCCTTGGAAAAAAAACGATTGAGTTTAATACCGACGCGGTTTACGCTGAACACGACCGTTGGACTCGTTTAATGCGAGAGCGTACGTGTTTTATACGAATAGCTAATAATAATCTGGGTCATCATGTCACGATCAAGGCCAAGCTCAAGGATCTGTTTCATGGAGCGTAAACATCGACGGCCTACACAGTCAATTAATACATATATTGATATAATATAGTAGTCGTATCGGGGTTTATGAGCAAGTAAATAACACTAGTGGCTCTACAGAGCGAGAACCGCGTTGTGACTCGTGTTCACCGAAGCAGGCCTCGGACTCAAGCACGCGTCATGGCGGTTTTCAGTTCACACGCGGATGTGATGGAACGCGGCACGCGAGCGAACGAACATTCAAACTGACGTTTAACGTCTCAAATTTAACGTACACAACTCCTTAAATTTATGAGGTAAAGACCACTCCATAACACAAACACTGGCCAGGTAGCCAGAGGAATACAGAATTATTATTAAGTTGGGGGCTCAATAAAGACACCACACAGCCGCCTTGAGGCCACACGTTTTACAAATGAAAAATCAGTTACTGTTCATTTGTATTAGATCTTAAAGCGCCGACGTATTAAAAAATCTATTCTTTTGAATGAACGAATCCGCAACCCGAATGAGCTGAGGTTTCGCTGACAGGCTTACCGATGACCTTCTTATCCCCCGCGGTAGCTGCGGCTGCCGGGCTGGATGGGCTCTCCGCGTCGGCGGCAGGCTGCGGCGGCTGCTGTGTCTCGGCCTCGCTGCTCATGTTGTTTTCTTGTTGGTAAAGCCGGCGGTGGCTCTCTAGTGTGTTTTCCCGGTGCTAGATGGTAACCTGGGCCGGCGGTGGTGGGGGCTGCTGCCTTCGGGCTCTCCGCTTTCCTTTCTCCGCTCCCGTTGCCGATCGAACTGGACGGACTGAGTAAAGATGCCGGACAATATTCTGTCACATCTCTCCACCCCTCCTTCAATCCAATTGGTCGGTTAACTTGCGATCAGCCAACGTCAATTATTTTACTGACGCTCATTGGTTATATTTAGTGTCAATTATACGGAAGTAATATTACGTCTGCTCATGATTGGTTACATAAAGAATTAGCAACGCCTATAATCCAAGACCCTATTTAACCTTCCCGACATAGTGGCAGATAAATAACCCAAACATAAGGAAAATATTGACCAGAATGTGACAAATAATGCGTATTTCAGTTCTGAATCCCTTATAAAGGTGAACAGAATATATATTTTTTATTATTGGTACAATGGTAGGCTTGCTTACCTGAGTAAAAAAGAAAAAAAGGGGGAGGGAATTATTTATTTTAATTTTTAAATAAGTTAATTTTTATTTGCATTATTTTAATCAAATATGAAATATTGTGAGAACAGGCTTGGCGTGGTTTAGTTTTATTTTTAAGGTTTTGCATACAAACCACAATTTATTCAGACACCTTCAACATTTCTGACATTATCACAGTTTATTTGCTATAGTTTAGAAAACGGCAATAAAATATGACAAGAATGCATAGTTAAACTGTGTCAGATAACTTTGATAGAAAGGTATGCAATGGATCACAATCAACCAAAAATTTAGACAACTGTTATGACAGTATTTACACAACTATCAATACTTTGTTGACCAATTAACAAGCAATGCTTAATTTAGTTCAGTCTGTGGTGTAAAAAGGCTGTATTAGCAATTAAAGAAAAACACTTAAGCAAAACGTGGTCAGATCAAAGTGTCTGAATAATTTATTTTACTGATAGTCCACTGTATGAAGAATTTCTTTGGGTACAATACATCACCGTTTACTTTATTTTGCTATCCTCACTTAAATAAATGAACTATAGTGTCCTGCACTCACTGGTAAAAAATAAAAAATAAAATAAAATAATGATCAAAAATGATATCTGATGTCTGAATAATTTTTGGTTTGGTCATTTTATATATTTTTTTGTTTTCATATACATGTAATTTTATACAGTTTGTGTTACATTGTTATTATTATGCTATTTCTTTCTTGTCATTACAGTTCCTTGGCAATATTTTGTGTAAACACAATCATTGAATTTATGAGATTATTACAAGCAATTAGAACAATTATTTAACAGACACCAAATCGACAAGGATGAAGCAGGTATGAATAGCTTCATTCATCAGCGAACAAACCACAACCTGAATGCATCCATGACTTCAATGTAAGGATGATGTGTTTTTAGGATAAATCCCATCATTGACTTCTCCCACAGTATTGTAAAGGAAGCACTCAACGACCATAGATGAGACAGACCTTGGCTGGTTGTGAGACAGACCCACACTACCCCCTTCCCTTTTGTCATGTAAATATGTTTTTGGCACTGTCGAGGAGACCTGGTTGAAGTGTGATTTTATTGTTAATGGTCCGTCCCTGTTGTCCCACACAAAGACGGGCTTTAACATTGACCCCAGAAGCCTCCCACCGAGCCCAAACTCTTCCTGCACTTCAGCTGAAAGAGCCCTTTTGTGTGCGTGGGACACGATCCAAGAGATGGGGGAAGGGGTTTCTGGGTTAGGATGTGGGTTAGGGCAAGCAGCAATAAGAAGACAAAGGAGGTACAATCATAAGGAATTTGCATTAAGTGGCGAGTCCTTTAAGGTGTTGGTTTAGTATCATAAACTCAAAAGCCCTTGACGATTCAGGAAACGTCTCTTGATTTCAATTCTCGCTGAATATGAAGTGAAATAAAGAATGTCCCACAGTAACTTAAAAAAAAAGAACATAGGTCAACGTTTATTTAAAGTTTAACCCTCAACAGTCATAATAAGGCCATTTCTAAAGGCAAAAATAAAAGCCTTGTCCTTTAGAATGTACAAAGAATGCATGTTTCTATATTGAATTTCAAGTTTGGTCATATATGCAAATGTTAATAAAAGACAGAGTCAGATATGCTAATCTTGAAATCTGCTTTGAATCAGTGACAGGTTCATGCATTTTTGCTGTAACGTACGTTGAACAATATAAAACTACAAACTTTTTCACAAATAATCAGGCAATTTCACAAAATTACCCATATAAAAATCATGTGATTTGCAATGGAGATGATGATTAGTTAGTCATCCAAAATAGCTTGTCTGTTTTCTTCAAAGCAAAAGCCATGTGTCTTCTCTGGTGTGTAATAGTAAAGGAATACATCACATTTCTCCACACTGGGCAATGACAATGGGCAGCTTGGGCTTGTTGTTGGGTCCTGTTGGTACATTCTGTATGGGAGAAATAAGCATAACATCACAAAAAGTAGCCAGATCACAGGTCTACATAGAATCTCATTTTTATATGTTGCAGTGACATTTATTCATTTAGCAGAATGAAAGCAAACAATTCATCTTAAGGAAACAAAAACACGACAAGTGCCTGCAATACAAAGTTTCCAATATTGTTTAGAATAGTAATCTAGAAAGAAATAATTAAAGCATGTAAGTAGTTTATTTCAAGAGTCAGCAGGATGCACTCAAGTGCTCACAGAAGAGTGTGGGTTGTTTCCTCAACATTTTCTTGATGCTTTCATAGATGAGCACTCAAAGAAATCAATTAAATACTACAAAGGGAAATCCATCTCATCATAAGGAATTCTCATAAGGAATACTCTGACTCTTAGGGACAGTTGAGGTCAAAAGTTTACATTGCGGAATCTGCAAAATGTTAATTATTTTACCAAAATAAGAGGGATCATACAAAAATCATACGTTATTTCACATAAAAGTCCACATGAAAAAGTAATAGTTGAATTTATAAAAATGACCCCATTCAAAAATGTACATACATTTGATTCTTAATACTGTTGTTACCTGAATGATCCACAGGGTGTTTTTTTTTTTTTTTTTTTAAGTTTAAGTCCCTTGTTTGTCCTTTTTTTCAGCATTTTTATGTATTTGAACCCTTTCCAACAATGACTGTATTATTTTAAGATCCATCTTTCCACAAAACAATGTAACTATTACAGAAGGTCACTGATGCTCCAGAAGGAAACACAATGCTTTAAGAGCTGGGGGGGGTTATCTTCTGGAAAACATGTAACTGTCTTCTGTAGTTTCTCAAGGACAGTACTAAAAAAAAAAAAAAAAAATAAAAGATACTTAAGCAAAATAAAGAAAAAATGTACTTTCAGGTTTACACCCATGGCTTTTAATGCATAGTTCTGGAGCGTGAGTGGGTGTTTGAACCTTTTGTAACAGTTGCATATGAGTCTCTCAGTTGTCCCCAGTGTGAAAAGAAACCTGAAAGGTTTTGTGAAGAACAGTGGGTAGTTTAACTGTTCAAGACAAACAAGAAATTCATGAACAACTAGCACTAAACAAAAAAAAAAGACAGAGCTGTGTATCATTCAGGTAACAACACAGTATTACGAATCAAGCGTATGTAAACTTTTGAACGGGGTCATTTTTATAAATTCAACTATTATTTTCCCTTTTGGACCATAGGTAAACATCTTTTATATGAAATATCTTATTCAGGTCAGTACTACATAAAAAAATAACATGCATTTTGTATGATCCCTCTTATTTTGGTAAAATAATCAACATTTTGCAGATTCTTCAAGGTTTATGTAAACTTTTGACCTCAACTGTAAATGTTGACAAACATCCCTTTTCATCATATCCTTTAACCATGATGGATCTCTAACTTACCACACAAATGAACTGATCAATCATCAGTAGGAACAATAATAAACTCCTTTGAAAGAACTGACACTTGTGTGAACATTTTTAAATGCACAAAACTTGCAAAATATCCTCTTACCTCAATTTTTCTCATGACAAGCAAACCATCCACCACTTTGCCTGTAAGAAAGGCCCCAAGCAGTTAATGACTTGAGCAATGATTGAGTTCTCTCAGTACAGAATCAAAACAAGATTTATCTGACTTACCAAATACCACATGCTTTCCATCCAACCAGTCACACTTTGTGCATGTAATAAAAAACTGACAGCCATTTGTTCCTGGTCCACTGTTTGCCTGCCAGGGAAAAATAATATTTGACATTTCTGATTGGAAACAACAGAGCATAAACAATTTAATGACTATGGAATGCATTTATCCTATATCAATGCATCACTCTGTCTTTGATGAGTCATGTGTTTAAAATGTCCACCATAGAAGAAAATGACTTTGCATGATTCTGGTCACATGGTTGTAAACCACTGGTGATAAACAATGGTGATAAACCATTTTTTAGTTTTCAGCAGATATAGGTTGATTAGTAACAGCTGACTGAATGTTTGTGGATACGAGTATAGTGAAATATTGTCTTCTCTGAAAGTGAAATTTAAGCAATCTACTTTTTAGTTATTTTCTAAGATACGTTTTTCTGTAGTTAGTTAACTTAAATTCGTCAATAAATTAATTATTTTGAAATCAAGACAGCTGCGGGCATTGCAAGTTAATAATAAATGTTTTCCTATTTTGGATTTATGTGCGAATTGACAGTATTCAAGTTTAGGGCCACTTTGGCATTGTAATAAAAACAGTACTTAAAAGGATTTTAATGGGAATTTTAGGCACTATTAAATCTAACATCGCTGACATGCCCTCATAAAGCATACTGTGAATGTACAGCAAAGGTTTTGCAGTGCCGTTGTGTGTATCCAAGCTTTACCATTGACAAGAGTCCTGGGCCAGAGTGTTTCATTCTGAAGTTCTCATCTGCAAACGGTCCCCTGTAGATACTGCAGATACCAGTGCCATCACCCTGATGGACAAGAATATAGTGTTTACAACCACTCACACAGAGTCAGAAAATCTGAATCACTCAATAATAATCTGTAAGACATGTTGGCTAGCTTATGTGTGAAACCAAAAAGTACATATCAAGGGAAACTGAACAAGTATCTGGGAGTAGCTGTTGAGTGTGTATGTGCAGTAGGGCCCTACAACCACTAGAGGCAGACAAACACACTCAAGAGACAGACACAATCTGTCTATTTAATCTTTTACACCAGTTCAATGTACCATTTAATTAAAAACTGCTGTCAAGGTCATGGTCATAAAGACTCTATACTTTGTTCTTTCAAACCAATCATTTACCATATATGTAAGCATTCTATGTGTGGTTCAATGTTTTTATTTTTTTCTAATACAGATATTTATACAGCAGGGTGGTCAATGGCCGATATGAATAAAAATCCCTAATATAAAGTATATAATATTTTAATTTATTGATGACCAATGATTAATAATTCACACAGCTGTAAAATAAAACGAAAAGCATTTTACCTCAATATATTTACAATTCACTAAAAATATTTTAAAAAAGAAGAGGGAGGACCAATGGCAGGATCAATAGCAGAAATTAAATCAATGGGCCAAATGGACCAAAGTTATCTGGAGGTTCTCACTACTAAACATAATCATCAATGCACCCATAGTAAACGACTTGAATCAAATGTGACCGAGTTTGCCCTCTACACCAGTATTTTTCATCCTAAACAGAACAACCAACACTATTATCTAGGATTTAGACAGAAATATTGGTAAACAAGTACAATTATATTTATTAATCAATTACTAAAACTGGAATGAAGCAATAGCCTGTAACTTGTTTATTTTGCCATCAGTTTTTATGAAATGCTGAAATGTGAAGCTTATAATTTAATATTAATTTTACACTACTACTTCTATACGAAAACTATTATAACTTTTAAAGATGTTGTAATTTTAGCCTTTTTAGTGAGTATTTTAATGTTTATGAATTGGCCCCATTCACTGTAACTCAGATTCTCTCTCTCTCTCTCTCTCTCTCTCAGGATTGGACCCTAAATTGATTCATCTTTGCTGGCGACTGGTAAAGCGAGAAGGGTATAACTCCAGCCTGGAGATCACCAAATGGGGGCAGGAACTCCAAAACAAGGTGGGCGCTCCAAAATAGAGTGTGGCTTCCTAAACCTAACCACTAAACCTACCTCACAACTGACCCTAACCTTAACCAGTAAAACTGACTGCACGGTGGGATTGGCACTGAATAGCTTGGTGGATAAACAGTTAATACGATTATGTGATATAAGATCGCCGGGATGTTCCGTAACTTTCCAACCGGACCTCACCGAACAATGGGACCTTTTTAGTTACACTTAGCATCACTACATCCTCACTACATCCTCACTACATCCACTACATCACTACATCCTCACTACATCCTCACTACATCCTCACTACATCCTCACTACATCCTCCTACCCTGCGAATTTCAAGTCCCGGGATGCCCAAGTCCCAAAGAGACAGAGTAAAACCTTTCCCCTGAGCTGTGCTGTGACGGCTCGTGGGTGATTCCCGTTTACATCATTAAGCAGAGGCTCTAACTCCAGTCTAACCACCACTGGCCACGAGCTTTTCTGCTCTCACTGAGCATATTTATTTATGTAGCATATTTGATTTTATTTTAGAACAGCTAGAAACAATGTCTACTTTATAAAGTTTTATTTTGAAATGTAAGTCAATAACAATTGGCTGAAGCCTGAGCCAATGGTAAAAGTCTTTGCGTGACGAGACCCCGCCCAATTTTGGAGGTTATGCCACTTCTGGAGTTCCCGTCCCCATTTGGAGATCTCCGGTCCGCAGTTATACATACTTGGGTAAAGCAAGGCACCAGGAGCACAGAGGTAACTTCAAGGCCTCTGGGGGGAGCTCTTTGCACATTTGGACTTGCTGTTGTGCATCTATTGTGTTAGTGTGTGTAAAGCACCACTATGCTCCTGATTGGATCTACTACAGTGAGTCCTGGAGTACTGCCAGCGCTGCACAGTTTGCATGTCTCTCTAATCAAACACACCTGATTCAACTTCATTAGTAGAGACTTCAAGTACACAAACCGGTGTGTCAAGTATCAAAGGCATCCGAAATATGCAGTTTTAGTTAGATGGGGTAGCTCTTTGTATTTTTTACTTTAGCTTTCTGTTCTAGTTTCTAGTAAAAAAAAAAAATATATATATATATTTTTAAAGTTGTAAAAATATTGTATGTTTTACAAGAAAATAGTTAGGCTTTCTACTTAAAAATACAATGTTTAATTCAACATGTTACTTGATAGTGTTGTGTCCGAGTCCAGTCCGAGTCCAGTGTCGAGTCCTATTTTTTAATCAATTAAGCAGAGGTGGGAGTTTCAAAGAGTTAAAGTTAATAAGATAATTAAATGTCTAATTAAATGATGGTTGTGCACTAGTGATGAACACCTGCTGTTATTGAGAATTACATTGGGTCAGATGTTGATGTTTTATTGGTTAAAATGATGCCACCATCAGGGAGATCAGGGTTTGCTTTAGACTCTTGACTGTGTCAGATCACTCTCTAATAATGTGTGTGGTTTTATGAAACCGAGTAATCAGTGTCTTTCAATGAGCAGTTATCTATTTTCATACTATGAAAATGTATAACTGCTCATTGAAAAGCACTGAATGACATAGAGTGAGCTGGCAAGATTGCAGTTGGTTTTTCTTTTAAGGTTATACACGACCAAATCTATGAAGTTACAATATGCAAACAAAGTGTTGTTCTAATAGTTACAATATATTTTAAATATATACAATGCAAAAGAACTCCAGTCATATTTAGAGACACACAGACATCAAGAACCAGCATATGAATCTCAAGAATGGTGACAATCAACAAAATACTTTGTGCTACAATGCATGCTGGGTAAAACCATAATAAAAACTCCCATCAATGCATGGTATTAAATATATATAGTCACCACTGTTGAGGATCATGTGGTAAGTGTTTATGTCGAAAAGCCTGAACTGGTGCAAGCTTTTTTTTTTTTTTTAAATGTATGTTAAAACGTTAAAAGACTTCTTTTGCAGTTCAGTGATGACTGAAAGCCATGTTCTTAAATGAAAGACAAACCACTTCACAATGATCATTCATGCTTCGCTACAAACAAAAAGTGTAAACTCATCTGCTAGTTCAGAATGCACAAACAGCGGTTATTTGTTTTTGCTATACCAACAACGCAAAAACACTTGTTTTGCAAAAACATTGCAATTGCTCAAAAGCAAAAAATCACTTTGATTAAAAAAAGGGGGTCAAGAGCCCGACTAAACCAAATACTGATCTCTCTGATGGTGGCATCATTTTAACCAATGAACATCAACATCTGATCCTCTGTAATTCTCAATAACAGCAGCTGTTCATCATTAATGCACAATCATCATTTACTTAGACACTTAATTATCTTATTAATTTATCTCTTTGAAAGCCCCACCTCTGCTCAATTGATTATAAACTAGGACTCGACACTAGACTCGGACACAACACTATTACTTGATGTTTCTTTGTAATTCTTTGTGAACTTTACAAGCAGATTCTAAGGGAAAACTTTCAAAGTAAATCCAATTTTCTTTTTTTCCCCCCCAGTGTAACTAGTTATTTCTGTACATTGTTTTGACCTTGCTAACCCATGAAGTCTAAAAATGTGGTACTGGTTTATTTATTTAGGAAATAAAGTCAAAATGTAACCACTATACAATTACTCTCTGCCTTACCAGGGACTTGAAAGCCAAGAATATTTCTTAAAGGAACAGCGAGATGCTATCGGTCTAATCAGATTCAATGATCTATGCTAAGCTATGCTAAAAGTGCTACCGCCAGACCCGGAGATCGGCTGAATGGATTTGAAAACGGTAAAACTCAACTGTTTAACTCTAGCGGGGTTGGACGATGAGCCCATTTTCAAAAAAAGTGGAGTGTTCCTTTAAGGTTATTCCACCAGTACTGTGTTGATCTATACAGACATTGTGTTTGTCCTGTGTTTTTCTTTAGTTATTTTTAAGCAGACCTTATTTCAGTATTTGCATGTGTCCTTCTGGTTGTTTATTAGTGTCTTATAAAAAAAGAAGGGTCTGAAAAAGCTGGACACCCCAAAAACGAGCATCAAATTGAAATTATTTTAACATATAATTATGACAGTTTAATGCACTGCACTAAACGAATTTCTAAAATGAATTAACAAAAGACCCTGAATAAAAATTAATACTGTAAATGAATCAAACTAATACATAAGCTCATGACTGCAAAAATAAGGGCACTTCCTAGTTTGCTTATCTATAAACGCACATCCTTGTTTGGGAAGATGGATATCATGCATATCATCAATATACAAACAATCTTCAAACACTGTTTGTAGAACGAAGTTTTGAACCATATCAAATACCACACACCTGGATGATCTATTCAACGCTATTGTGTGGATAACAAAGCAAAACTTACATTGACAAAATCACCACCCTGAATCATGAAGTCTTTTATCACCCTGCCAAAAGAAAAGATGGACATTAAAATTTACAAGCAGGTTGAAATTAAAAAGTCAAGCTTTGAGGTCATTTTTATTGTTGTTTTTATTTTTTATTTTAAAAAAATATATATATTTAGTGATCACATCGTACACTTTTATGGGTAACATGCAGCAAGATAGGCACTTCTGTAAATATATTATGTATGAATATTGTTTAATAATATTAGCATATTGTGAAATACAACATTTATATTGGATGCTATAAAGACACATAAAACATTTGACCCAAATTCAGTGCTGTGAAACTTTATTTGTTATAGATAATATCATAGTGCCATTTTGAATTGCAAAGGTTAAGGGTAGATTTGCATTGAACTTTTGATAAGCCAAAAACTTTCGACGCCTGTCCAAAGGACAGAAACAAAAGCCAAAAGTTTTATATTTCAGAATTATGAATTTGAACAAACCTATAAGTCTAATTAAGAGCAACAGTAATAGCTTGATTAAGTCATACAGCACTAATTACTGTTATACAATGTAACAGTCAACAATACTGATTAAAGTGTCTCACCGATGAAATGTGCAACCTTTATAGCCTACAGGAACACCGTCCTTCCTGCATTGAATAAAAGCAGCACATAAACAAATGTATGCAAATAAAAACAGAGCTGTGTACACAGCATGCCTCCACGGTATATAACCTGTGTTTAATCTCTAACTGCATCCAGTACACGTTTCTTATAATGATTACAACATCCTCCAAAGCATCAGTCACAATAACTCATTAAAGGCAAACTGGTATTATACAGGTTCATCTAAAAAAAATCTTTTTTGACATTTAATTCACAACTTTCTTATATTCTAGATTCACTGCACACAAACTGAAATATTTCAAGAGGTTTTTTGTTTTGATTCTGATGGTTACGACTTACAGCTCAGGAAAATTCAAACATCAGTATCTCAAAAAAAATTTAATATTCCATTTTGAGCTTCATTAGTTTGATTAATTTTGAGCATAAATACTGGGTACCTCCTGCTGCTATCAGAGCAACCTGGGCTTCAATAACGCCTCAGCAGTGCCACAGGCTGATCGCCTCCATGCCACACCCCATTGAAGCAGTAATTCATGCAAAAGGAGCTCCATCCAAGTATTGAGTGCATAATTAAACCTACTTTTGAGATATTGAACATTTCTGTTTTGTAAATGTTTTTTTGATTGATCTTTGAGAATTTTTGAGATACTAAATTTTGAATTTTCCTACGCTGTAAGTCGTAACCATCAGAATTAAAACCTCTTAAAATATTTCAGTTTGTGTGCAATGAACCTAAAATATAAGAAAGTTATCTTTTTTGAATTAAATTACAAAAAATAAAGAACTCTTCTAATTTTTTGAAATGCACCTGTATAGGTTCAGCCATGCATGTGGTTGAAGTAGCACACACATTTATTAAAGTAATAGTGCACCCTCAGGTCATCCAAGATGTAGATTTTCTTCAGTAGAGCTGTAAAGATGACATTTGGATAAAGCTATGATGACTCATAATTCATAGTCAGTGGCTAATGTCGAGTCAGAAAAGCATATACAGATCGCTATATGCAGGAAACGGAACATTATCACATTATTACTTGTAATCCACAGCCTCTGACAAATAGTTTGGAGTAACCAGGTTTGCGAGTGAATCATTCTTTTGAACCGGTTTCTTTTAGTGAGCAGGATGATCCAGCTCTCAAAACTCACTTTCGGAATATTGCGTGGTTACATAAACTGGTTATTTTGGTTATTTGTAGGGATGGGACAATACATTGATTCGTGGACCGATTCTGAGATCTTCCGAATGCATCGCCATTCTCTTTGGAATCGATTCTGAGCTTAGATTTTAACAGCGCTCTAATCTAGTTTTTATCTGCTCTCTCTATTGAAACCAACAAGGAAGCGACTTAAACTGCAATTCATCGACCGGCCGCTAGAGACTGGCTCCAAAAGGGAGTCAGTCCCATAGACTCCCCATGTTAAAATGCCTTCACAGCAGAAAAAAATATGTTTACAGCCTGGTACAAAAAAGTGTTTTTTATCTATATAGCTAATTTTGCCTTCATGTCAACTGTGAGGGGGGTGAATTTTTTTTATAACACATCCGTTTAAATTATATTAAGCCTTAAAGTTCTGCATAATTTAGGGTGTGGCCACTTGAGTGACAGGTGAATTGCTGCTGCTGTCATCACCGTCGCACTAGACGGGCGTGGTTTCAGCAACCAGCTCCACCCACGTCCCGCCTCTTTGCCCATTTTTGATTATCCGGGAGTGACGTGCAGTGACACGATTCCAAGATGGAGACAGCCAACTCCCGCCCACTAACGGTACGTTCACACCAGACGCGACTTGCGCGAATAAATCGCGCTTTACTCACTTAATTCGCTTCATTCGCGCATGAAATTCACTTCACAACAGACTCCCGCCCACTAAGAGCTTCAGAAATGCTCTTCAGAAACCTATGGGTGACGTCACGGACACTACGTCCATATTTTTCAGTCTATGGTTCGGCTGAGTCATGTAATTTCACCTCGGCTCAGAATGCTTTTATGACGTGAGATTATTGTAAATACAAGCCCACTGTGATTCGCTTCAACCTTTTCAAATTGTATAAATTATTTTTTTAGGTTCAAGTGCTTGTAAGGATTCAGAAACAAGCAGAGCACGTCTGTTTCTAAAGCAAGCAGTGAAATCGATTCGAGAAAGAATCCAGATGTGTTCGGAAAATCTCGAATCGATGCGGAATCATTTCTCGATTCACGTTGCAACGATTTATCGTCCCAACCCGTTATCTGAATTGGATGTTTAAACCAGTTCATTCTGACTTCAGCCGTTTGTCTGCGGCTAATAATGTTCAGTTTCTTGCACAGACCAGTCATTTTGCTTCATACGATCTCAAGATATCAACAGGAGCCACAGATATTAAGTTTGTGCTGTCTGTATATGCTTTTTGTTTTTTAGATTAGTTTAATGAATCACAAAGGACCACGGTTTCAGTTAGAAATCTTCTTTACTGTATCTGCATATTGGATGGCCTGACAGTGAGTCGATTAACTGCAAATGTTTATTTTGGGGTAAAATTCCCTTTAACTCAATGAAGTCTGAGACAGACTTACTTGAATTCACCGGTACAGAACTGCCTGAAAGACAGAAAAAAACAGATGTGCATGTCTGTTGTGATGCCAGCAGCAATTCCACCAAAATGTAGAACTTATACTTAAAAGAGACCATAGGCTGTCATGCAAGTGGTGAACACATTTTGCATAACAAATGGGTGTATGCATAAAAAAAACATTTTTGTAGAGTGTATTCTGGGTGGGTGTATGGATGAAAGGATTGTGGATTCGTCTTACCGAATATTTTCCGCAGTCTTTGGAACAATGTCAGCAAAAAGCTCTATCTTCATTCTGCCCACTTCCTGAAAAAATAAATAAAAGCTGATTACAAACAAAAGAGACAAATATTCCCATTTACACTGACCGTGAGTCACATTCAAATGAAAGCTGTTGTTCTGTGCTGCAGTGACAAAAAGGATCTACTTTTTAGTCATCTGTAAAACTTATATCTGCAAGAAAACAAATACAAAAACAAAAAAAAAAAAACGCATGCAAACCAACAAACATACAGGATGGGAAGTATTAACAATGGATGGATGATTTGTTGTTGTGTGCTTGTGGAAAGAATGAATGTAGGTTGTTGTTGTCCTACATGAGCACACATGAGAAATGAAGCGTGTGAGTTGGAGCTGTCACAGCCCCACGTGGGTTATCCTGGTCATCATGTCGTACAAGAGCTGCTTGTTTGGACTCAATTAATGGATGAATCCAGTGGCACATTAGCGTAGCGGTTCTCCTTTCTGAGGACGTTTGTGATGGTCATGGAAATGTTGCTTCCAACGGCCTGAGAATTCTGTAGACGCTACTGTGTTTTCTCCTTTGCAGTTTTATCACAAAGAAGATGGATCGGTAACAGGTATGACGCTCAAACTAGGATCGTTTTTCATACTAAACTAAAAGAGGTCAATGATAACTGACTAATTGATTATTCTTGGTCATTTGAAAAGTATCTAATTCACAGAAGCAAAGAAATTCTGTTTATGGTTATAGAAAAGTAAATCCACCTGTGAAAAATGGGCACTTTACATAAAGAGAACACTATGAAACTGAGAATCAAGAGAAATGTGTGAAACTTCTGTTTTGAAGGAAATGCGAGTGGGTCTTGCCATTGCAAAATTAACAACCACCTAGGGCTGGGCGATATGGGCAAAAAAATTATCGTGATTTTTTTTTTTTTTTTTTCATATCAGTTGATATCGATAATTATCATGACAAATGTCAAATCTTTATTTCTTTCCAGTTTAAAGTCTGATTTTTGCTCCAAAGTGAAAGTTGTAGAAACCAGACCATTAATTTTCCTTAAAAAAAATATCTAAATAGAAAAAATAATTTCTGCATGTTCTAATGAGTTACATTGTTTCAAATCAAGAAACAGGTTTGGGTTGTCTGATAATGATAATGGTGATAATAATAATAATAATAATAATAATAATAATAACAACAACAACAACAACAACAACAACATCACTTTTTTGTCTCTTAGAAATTCACATTTGATAGTAGCTTGAGGATGCAGAGGTAAATTTAAATTATCAATCTGTAACATCTGTAAAAATTGTAGCAACCTCAGTTTTACATGATTACATTTATTCTAACCCAGTTTTTTTTTTTTTTTTTTTTACCTAGCATTGGTCTCAAGCATACATTTTAAATCATGATAGACAGTTAAAACCACACATAATGGTGCATCAATACCATGGTAAAAATATAACTACATGGTTTTATAGGTAGCCTATTTGTATGAAAAATGGTAGTCTAAAACATTCAGTATAAATGCACACATGCTATAGCTTAATCACAAATACATACATAATATATATAATATAATATAATTATATACCAAAATTCAGTATGAATATCCCACATTGCTGCCACAATATCATGGTGCAGTGAGTGTTACTACAGTAAATCCATGGTAAATGATGGCGATGTGTAGACTGAAAAGCCTTCTGACTGTCTCGCTGCACAAAGCTTAAAACTAGTTTGAATCACAGAGTCATGTGTGTTCATCGCTGAATTCAAGTGTTTCACACTGGATCTCACAGCGCTCGCGTCATGGAGTAAATGCATCTTCTCTAGTAAGCTTGCGCATTGTGGCGCGATCCAAATGAGCCGTGCGGTTTCGTTCTACATAAAAATTATATGGAACTCTTCATATCGTTTTATCGAGGAAAATTATATCGCGATAATTATCATTAAGAATGAACCACCTGAAACAGTTCACAGCTCAAGCAGCACAGACATACAAAATACTCATCAAATCTCATTCTCAGAATATTGTTTGGTTACATAAACTCGTTATTTTGGTTATTTGAACCACTTAATTCAGACCTCACCATCTGTCTGAGGCTTTGGATTACAGATAATAATGTTGTAAATAATGTTTAGTTTCTTGCACAGACCAATCACTTCGCTTCATAAGATCTCAATATATTATCAGGAGCCACAGGTATTAAACTTGTGCTGGCTGTATGTTTTTTTTTTTTTTTGTTTTTTTTTTTAAGATTAGTTTAATGAATCACCAAAGACCACAGATTCAATTAAAATCTTATCTATTTTATATATATACATACATACATACATATATGTTTGTGTGTGAAAAAGTTAGGACACCCTATTGAATTTCATGGTTTTCTATATCAGGGCGACATAAATTATCTGGTCCTTGGCATGTCTTAAAATTAATCCTCAGGTAAACATCATCACATGACATATCACACAGTGTCATTATTTATTTAAGAAAAATACAGCCAAGAGGGAACGGCCATGTGTGACAAAGTTAGGACGCCCTATGAGTCAATTGCCTGTAGATCCACTTGTAGCATTAATTTTCTGTGTGACTTTATCAGTCTCTCTCGTTCTGGAGGAAACCACTCTTCTTTTCAACGTTGCTCCAGTTTATTGAGGTTTGTGGGCATTTGTTTATGCACAGCTCTCACCACAGCATTTGAGTCAGGATGAGCCCTGGACTTAGACTGGGCTACTGCAACACCCTAATTCTTTTCATTTCAGCCATTCTGTTGTAGATTTGCTGGTGTGCTTGGGATCATTGTCCTGTTGCATGACCCAATTTTGGCCCAACTTTAGATGTTGGAAAGACGCCCTCACATTTAACTCTAGAATACTTTACTCTAGAATACTGTGAGGTGCCTAGGTCCTGTGGCTACAAAACAAGCCCAAAACGTTCAGCCCTCCTCCAGCGTACTTGTCTTTTGGTATGAGGTGTTTGTGCTGATATGCTCTTTTTCTTAGGTTTTCACCAAACTTGGCGCTGTGCATCATGGCCAAACATTTCCACTTCAGTGTCATCTGTTCAAAGGACATTATTCTAGAAGACTTGTGTTTTGTTCAGATGCAAATATTTTTCTAATGGTTTTGTCATGAACTTCATCATTTAACAGGTTAACTGAGGCCTGTAGAGTCTGTGGGTTCTTGGGTTGTCTGCCATTTCTCTGAGCTTTACACGGTCTGATCTTGGGGTGAATCTTCTGGGACGTCCACTCCTGGAAGGAGAGGTGTCTGTTTTAAATGTCTTCCACTTGTGAATAAACTTCAAATTGTTTGGAAATGGCCGTATTACTCTTCTCAGATTGATGGCAGCAACAATTGCTTCTCTAAGATGATTGCTGATGTCTTACCTCCTTGGCATTGTGTTAACACACACCTGAAGGCTCCAGACCAGCAAACTGACAAAGCTTATGTTTTTATAGAGGCGCTCAGACTTGCTGATGATCAGTTCATCAAAGGTATTTGATTAGCAGTGCTTGACTGTTATTTACCCTCTTAATTCCAATGTTAACAATAAGGCTGTCCTAACTTTGTCACACATGACTTTTCCATTTTGGCCTGGTTTTTGTTCAGTAAATAATGACACAGCAATTTGTCATGTGTTGTTGTTCATCTGAGGTTTTTTTAATTTTCGAAATTTTAAGACCAGCCAAGGACCTATATTATATATATATATATATATATATATAAATCATATATAATCATATATATCATATATATATATAAAATACCAATTAATCTCAGTCAAAATAACCCAACTGCAGTTTAAGTAAAAATAGCTAATAAATAAATAAATAAATAAATAAATAAATAAATAAATACAGCTAACACTAATAACTAACACAATAAAAAAAAAAAAAAAAAAACATGATAAGATAATAAAAATGGATTGTTTGACAGCCCTACTCTATATGCTTCAGGATTAGTACTAAAGCAGTATAACGGAATACTTTTCTAAATAAGCTTTAAAAACCATTGAGATATGTCCTAATAATATTTTTCAAGCTCTGGTCTCCACCCATAGCTGAAGGGACTCAGAACAGAAACAAATACATCAAGTTGCATTACAAGTTGTGTCACTAGTTGAATCACACACTATTAAGAAAGATGTAAACACTGCGTGTTATTTCAGCATTTAGAGCATTAAGAAAAGAACCTGAAAACAAATACTTAATAATGTTAAACCTCAAGTAAACAGCAGACATGAGTAAGGCAAAAAAAAAAAAAAAAAAAAAAAAGGTAACACAGCTTGCAATAAATTTTGTCTGGTTTTAAAAAGAGGGTCACATGGACAAAGTCTATAAAAGTCAGGACCGCCTATTATTGTCCAGGAAAACAAAGCCTTTACAGGTAAGTAGGTGTGGTTTCAAGAATGTGCTCTGACAGAAATGTGCTCATTTCCTCACCAGATACGACTCGGTTACTGATACTCTTGACACTGATGGAGCTCATGACTGTGTATCAAGATCACAATGTCTACAATTTCATAAGGTATTTCAAAGGATTTTATTCTATTACAATAATGCTGTCATGACAACAAATTTCTATGAATGTCTATATGAAAAGCTTGAAGAGAGGAATATAGCATTAAGCAAAGCAAAATTGGTGAGTTTCTTCTAAAGGAGTACCTATTCTTAACTACATTTGTGACTAGCAATGAATGCAAAGTGTCAAACCACATAATCCTGCTCGTCAGGTTTGCACAAGAGGCAAGTTTACATTTATCAGCAGGGCGCTAGTTTAAAATTTGACTAGGAGTTTTTCTTGACTGTAATTTTAATTTACATGTACATTTTTACTATACATCGGTAACACTTTATTTTGATAATCCACTTTGGACATTCTACTAACAGTAAGTAACTTTGCAACTGCATGTCAACTAGTCATTAGAGTATTAGTAGACTGTCTGCTTAATATCTTCTAACACTCTTATAAACTTTGCAAGTAAATGTCAACGTATTCTACTAACCCTAAACATAACCTAACAGTCTGCTCTGAGAGTTAGTAGACATGTAGTTGCAAAGTTACTTATAGTTAGAAGAATGTCTAAAGTGGACTATCAAAATAAAGTGTAACCTATATATATATATATATATATATAAAAAAATGTCAATGAAACAAAAAGCCACTGGAAAACTGAATTTGGAAAAACAAGTTGTAATGGCAATATTTGTTGTTAATATAAAAAGTTTAGATGATAAAGTGTTACCATATATTATTTTACACAAAACAATACTAATAGCAGTATTAACAACATCGTAAAATATACTTGCTCCAGCAGAGCTCCCCGTCACCACCGCACCATAAGCACGAGTTACACCTGAGACAGGAAAACAGGTTATCTTCTTATATCCTGTGTTTCGGAAGTGTACAGTTTTGAATAGAACTCATAAAAAAAAAAGATCTGTGAATGGCCAGGCCTCGTTTATCTTTTATGATCTGCCACCTTTATGTCTGCACTGCAGAGCCAAATTCCCACAGCCTTTTTACCATGCTCATATGCTCACATAAGCATTTAGTTTATAAAATTTTCAGTGTTTGGCTCTTGAAATGTTATGCTGTGTTTGATCATTGTTTGTGTTAATTAGGTAATGATATCATCTAATTTAATTTAGCCAGTTCTTCAAGTCTGACCACTTGTGTTTAATGCGGGAACTTTTATTATTTTTCCTCTCGAATATGCCTACATTGCATTTCCATTTAACAGACTTTCCTGGGGTTTTGTTATCTTGGTTGATTAAAGTTGAACAAATACTTCTATTGAAAGAAGCAAAGTATTTAAGTGTCAGGGCGATAATATTTGTTATTGGTACACAGTGTCACTGATCGCAGGATGATTAGAAATTAGCTTGATATTCACAATTACTAAACAGGTATCTAGATCTAATTCTAGATTTCCCATATGGAATCATTTTAAAGCAAACTGCAGTCTAAGAAATTACATTGTTGAGCTGAAATCTCCTGCTATCAAACAATGTATGTCTAGTTTTGGTAGTCTGGGGAAAAAAAAAAAAAATATATATATATTATATACATATACACTGTCATAGTTAGCCAGGTCAACTGATATATTGTAAAGTTTACTGAAGTTTACCATTTTGTAGCCCCTGATTCACTTAATTACCTCAACCAAAACCCAACCCAACCCAACCCATGATAATGACAATGAACTTGCTTCACAATGTTTAAAGCTCTTCCACTGTTAAGCCACCGTTAAACCTCCACCAACTCTTCCAGTCATTGTTTCAACAAAAACATTTTCCTGGTACAATTTGCAAGAGACAGATCATAAACACGAGACTGTGAAACCTGTAATTAGATGAGCTGTCATGTTTGATGTGATGACATTTAATGTCCCTGACAACTTTTGTAGTCCCTTTTTCAAAATAAGTAAAAAAGAGAAAAGAAAATCAGAGATACTACTGATGTACTTTTATGTTGTAGAATAGACATGAATATATAATCTAAATGGTGTACAATTGTTTATCAATAATCGTCGTGAAGGTGCTGTAGTTTTTTTTGCAAATATAAATGAAAATGCATATTAATGAATAGGGCTGTGTACTGCCAAGAATCTGGCGATACGATACGCATCACGATACAGGGGTTGCGATACAATATATTGCGATACTGTAAACAAGGTGATATATTGGGATATTTCTTATTTTATGAATAGCACATATTTTTAGGAAAACTGTAACTAAGAACACACCACCATATGCAAACCATTCAATGTATAAAATGTAAGCTTTCATAAATAAATAAATAAATAAATAATAAAAAATATATATATATATATATATTATATATATATATATATATATATAATATACATACACACATATATATATATATATATATATATTTAGACCCTGTTTTACAATTTAAATTTAAAATTGTAACCATGTCAGATCATTTTGATCTGAACTTAAGAATTACATCTGCTTAATATCAATAAAAAATAAAGTGCTTACAGGATTTCTAAAGAAAACAAAAGAATTGTACAACAATAAAATAAATACAGATATTGGACATTTTGAAAACCTTTTTGTTATGAGAATTTTGCAATTTTCGGATTTTGCAAGTTTTTCAGTTTGTAATTATGCTCTGCGTGGAATCGCCGAGACTGACGCGAGCACCGCCTCAACTGCACAAAACAGCCCCACCACGAGAGAAAGCGGCTGGCGCAAAGGCCCTTTCGCGGGATGCATGCCCTTATGCTAGTATTTCCTGTCACTGTTTAAATTCAGAGATAAGAAAACTGCAATCTAGCGGTCAGGATATAAGCTCAAAACGAAGCAAGTGTCATGAATCTTGCATGATTATTTTTCTTTTAAATATCGATATTCTGTTTTTGAGAATCGATACAGTATTGGCAAACAAAATATTGCGATACACACGTGTATCGATATTTTCTTACACCCCTATTAATGAAACATCATTATTAAATGTATGGCAGCATATCCGGTCAAATATCTTTAAGTTTTGGTTCTCACATTATCAAATTTATCCACAGTCTTCATTTCTGCCTTGACAAAGAAAAAGATACCTTTCATTTTAACAGTGACAGAATTTCTTCCTTCATAATCCACTTTCATGTTTTCTGTTTGCTTCCTTTCAGTAACAATTTCTGGTCATTGCAAAGGCTGCCAAGCCTATATTTGGCCTATAAGTGTCTCTTTAAAAATGCAAACAAGCTGCTGCTCCCTGCCCCCATTTCCAGAATAGGACTGTGCAATCACAGCTCATAACTCAGATACTCTGCCAAAAAACATCCAGTTTGGTTTTGATTATCATGTCTACCATGCTAAAATCACGTGCTTTAAATTATATTAAACTTCTGATATAGGGTTTTCTGAGCGCACACATTCAGAAAACTAAGTTCTCTTTATGTCATATTGATTAAACTGTCAAATACACAAGTTTACATTAAAAACACATGAGTTACAAAAGTGGCCAGTTATGTCTGTGAACAGCTGGGAAAGAAATCGCATGTGTATATTACATCTGTGGCAGCAGCAAAATATACAGTAAATCTGTAGCTGGGACTCCAATTATTGTTCTGTGCTGTGTACAGCCAATGACAAAGCAGTTAGCACGCTTTGCTCGAACTTTTGCCATGGCGTTAGAACCGGT
Source organism: Labeo rohita (assembly GCF_022985175.1). NCBI lineage: Eukaryota > Metazoa > Chordata > Actinopteri > Cypriniformes > Cyprinidae > Labeo > Labeo rohita. The sequence continues at coordinate 2,758,223 of NC_066876.1, forward strand.
ACACCGTTGATGCTTGTGAAAACACAATGGTGGTGTCATGGGTGGAAACGTGCAGATTAAGGGGTTGGTAATATTATAGTAAGATCCGCTTTCTACGTCACAGGGGAGCGAAATCTAAGCGGCATGTTTTTTCACAAGCTTGCAGAGAAAGGCTTCAAAAAAAAAAAAAAAAAAAAACTGTACTGGGTTGTTCTTTTTCACATTTTCTGGGTTGGTAGATGCACCGTGGACCCAACTATAATGGTGCTCATCACAAACACACCCTACTTCTGTCTGCTAACTAGCACCCCGTAATCAAAAAAAAACTATCTCTGTGTCTATACCTTAACTTTTGGCACATATGCATTTTATGTTAAATTTGTTTAGTGTCAGTAGCTGCGTTTCCTTTACCCTTCAAGATGCGCAAATTTAAATTGCGAATTGAACATACGCCTAATGGAAAAGCATCAATTTCACAAAAACTCCCATATTTCGCAAAAAAGTTTACGCTCGCATGAGGTGGTTTTTCAGGCAATTCGAAAAAGGAATATTTCGCAAAACTGCAATGGAAATGGCTTTTTTGCATTTACGGGTCACATGGCATATGTAAACAGGCATATGATCATTCTTCAATGTACTATAAACTCCAACAAACACTTCATACGTAGCCGCTCTCAAGTTTAAGAGGCTTTCCCTGATATTAATGCTTAGACTATGTACGCTGCATCTGCGGCGCGTAATGGCTCCGACACGATCCCCGGAGCTGATTTTATGTTTATACCAGCAGCGTGTCACACGTTTCCGAAGCGGCTCAGAAAGATACACGCATACGCCTCTTTCGATTAAATAAAGCCAAAATCCATCCAAATCCCACCAAAATCCGTTGCCATGACTTATCGCGAGAGGAACAAATTACGTTTTAGTCGCATAACATCGGTTAATGGAAACGCTGTCATTTCGCCATCCTTTTTTAATGGACATTTATATAATAAAGTTTTGCGCAAATCTGTAATGGAAACGCGCCTACTGTTAGACAGTGGAAGGTGTGTTTTTTTATTAGCTCTGACTAATCTTTTTTGTGTTTTCAGGGTGAACTGAGACCAAATGTCGAACCAGCACGCATCATCAGTAATCATGATGGCCGTCATCTGGTCACCGGGGACAAATAAGAACTTTCCCCATGATGAGACCCTGCAGTACCTGCTCATTCTGTGCTTCAAAGTAGCTCTGAACACATTCGTTCTGTTTTTCTGGAGGCTCAGCATTTTCAAGTCATTCCTGGGGCTCTGCAGTGTGACTATGTACGTGGCAGACGTGCTGCTGGTCAGTGCGGTCATGAACGCTTGGCTCTTTAAAGAACACCTACCCACCTCTACTTCGATGTGCTTCATCCTGGCTCATGGATCGGCTGTCTACGCCCTGCTTCCCCTGCCCATTCTCATCGTTGGGGCGTTTGACTACGCCAGCTACCCGCACCTAGATACGAGCTCAAGCACTCGGTGCAGGGCCGTAAGTTACAGCATTGTGATTGTGCTTCTGTGGGCATTAGCGTGCTGTTACACCTACAACTACACAGACACGCAACCTATGGAGACTTACAAAGACAACATGAGAGTCCTTGCGTGTCGTGTTCACGGATCTTCTGTAGTGTTTCAATTTAGCATACACTTATCTATTGCAGTGGGTTTCATACTCCTGCTTTATTTTAAAAAGAAGATTGGCTGGACTAGAAAAGCCAATAAACTGGCAGAGCTGAAAAACACAGCATTTGCTCCCGAGAAAGATCAAAACTTCCTGTGTGCTCAGGCTGGGGAAGGTGGGAATTCTGAAATTCCTCTCTTTGTCAGTCTGACTCTCTGTTTTGCTTCGAACTGGATGCCCTACCTGTTGATGGGTTTTGCATGTGCCTTGGTGGGCTTTGTGGTGCCAGCATATGCCAGCGTCAATCTTCTGTGGATGGCCTGCGCCAACAGTGTATTGGTTGCCATTGCCTTTTGGTTTAGAAGTGACAGTATTGGACCTTTAAGAAAATTCCCAGATGACACTTGTTTGTGGAACATCTACTGGCACCTAAGCAAAGGAACTTCACCCACTGTGGATGCAAAGCTCACTACAAAATTATACATAAGGGTTCACAAGCCCACTGTGCCTTTTCAAGAGATCTAGCCTAAAACATTTGTAGGCTGGCACGGTACTCTGTCTTGCAATCACACATGTTATGAGGCAGAAAAATCTTCCAAGATACCTCATTTAAAAAATCTAAGCCACTATCACAAAGGATGCAATCCTAGAATGCACTGCCACAAGCTAAATGAAAATAAAAATCCTCCTTCACGCCAGATTGGTCAAGAGAAATGTTAACACTTACATTTTTTTACACTTAAATATTTCGCAGAAAATAAAGCATCAGTAAACATTTGACTAGTTAATATCTCTGTGTTATGTATGCAAGTATTACACCATGTCTGCTTTTTCTTTTAGGGTTAAAACGTTGAAATTTTATTCATAATAAGCTCATAATATGCTCTTGTCATTTTTACAGTAATTTTAGGATCTTTGGTTATGTTGTTATGTTGTAAAGCTGAAAACTGTAAAATTGGATATAATGCTGCACACTGAAATAATATTGTTTACACACATATTGTTCACATCTTGAGGCTGTACTATTAAAATTGTATTTTAATTGACTGGCCCCATTTACTTCCATTGTGTGCCTCACTATGACAAAATTTTGCCTTGATTATTTATTTTCATTTATTTATTTTTAAATTAAAGCAAAGACTGAAACTAATTTTTGTCATAACATTGTGCCACATATGATATTGACTGAGCTCAACTTGTGCTGAACCCAGAACATTAATGTATTAATAGGTTACCAGTCGTTACACATTGATTTTAATTTCTAAGAATCACAAAAAATCTTTCAAAAGACAAATCATCATTATTCCCAAAGGATGATTTATAATAACATACTGCTATTAGATTAGTTTTATGAAGCTTCTAACTTAAACAGATCATTTCTAAACAAAAAAAGTAATTTATAATAAATTCTGATTATAGGTTTGCATTTAAGCAAAAGGTACTCCAGCAGTTTAAAGCTCTGTGGGAACGAGTAACTAGAATAAGAGTGAATGACTACACACACACACACACATATACAACAATGTACTCAAAAAGCATTTTTTGTTTGCTTTTAAATGAAGTCTGCCCTCATATTTTCATCTAAAGGCACCAAGATGAAGAATGTTGCTTTAAAAGCAGCCTTAAGTGCACAAACACAAAAGAATGTTAAATCACTGCCTATAGCAGGTAATACAGCAGACACCAAATACAATAAGGATACATGTGGTAAGCAACAATATAACCTTCCCACATGCAGCAAACACTGAAAATATCAGGTATGGTTTACCACGCTTTCATTTTTATTGTATGTAAAGGTCACAAAACTAGACACAGCATCCCACAAATGGTCACAACAATATAATCACCCTTGCTACTGCTTAAATATCATCTGAACCAACAACCCCTAACCCCAAATATTCAGCATCAGTACGTAACTTTTCCCAGACAATCTGGTTTCTGTAGTAGACAAATGATGCTTCAAATCAAATTGCTGTCAACCTTGTTATTGCACTGAGCTCTCAAAGTCTGTTTTAAAGCTGCTAAACCACATTCAATATACCCTTTCTAATCCTAATTATACTCTAATACAGATTGTAAACAAGAATTTACATTTAGCAGATGCTTTTATCCAAAGCGACTTACAAAAGAGGACAATGGAAGCAACCAAAATCAACAAAAGAGCAATAGCATGTAAGTGCCATGACAAGTCATAGTTAGCCTAACGCAGTACACGTAGCAAAGGTTTTTTAAAATTATATAATAAATAAAAAGAAAACAGAAAGAATAGAAAAAGAAAAAACAAGCTAGTGTTAGAGACAACTTTCACAAAAAGGACAGAGAAGCTAGTGTTATTTTATTTAAGTAAGTAAATGAATGTAGTATTAGTCTAAAAGGCAATTTTTTTTTTGTTTGTTTTGTTTTTAAGAATAGAATTAGAATAGAGAGTGCTAGAGTTAGAGGGTCAAATAAAGATGGAAGAGATTTTTTTTTGTTTTTAGCCAATTTCTCAATTTCAATTTCTCAAACTGAAGTTTATGATTGTACAGCAAAGAGATAAAGCATCAATATATCGTTCTGCTAGCTTTGATTACGTCAGAGAAACACGTTATAATAACGTGAAGAAAATATAATACGTTTAAACAGGGTTAATGTCACAAATGTCAGTGGGACTCCAAACAGAAAGAATGCTAATCTCAGCAAAAAATGCTTCGTGAGATGTGTGTAAATTCCTGTGATGATTTACAGACTTGAAGGCGACAAGCAGGTCTTACTTTCATTTAACGGTCAAACCATCACAAATTGATGACCATTTTTTATTTCTCTCACCTCATCTAAAGAGAACAACTCACTGACAAGCATAAGTTATTCTATGTCAATCATAAACATAATTACTGTACAATACTCTTCTATTTTATTATTTACGCTTATTATTTATGCTCATATTTCATCTGTTCATTTAATCACCTTGAAAGTGAGGGACAGTTAAAGAAAATTGCACTTTTTCACACATACTTGAAGAGATGTCTTGTTATCTTATTTTCAGATATTTACTGCACATGTACATTGCAATGTGCTCTAGAGATCAGTTTTTGTGAGAACCAGCTCAGACCATCATCAGCAGAAATACTGAGGCTTCTATTAACATCCATTTTTTTGGAGAGGGGTCATGACACAATAACAAGCCAAGTTTATATCAAGTCAAGTAAAATAATAATAATAATAACCAACAGAAAATAAATAAAAATGGTGGTTTTACCACATCAACACACCTGAACAAGCTAATCAAAGTCTTCAGGATTACTAGGGTTATAGGCACATGTGTTGTTTTTTTTTTTTTTTTTTTTTTTCAGGATTGGAACTAAACTCTGCAGGACATTGGCACTCCAGGACCAACACTGCCTATCCCTGCTCTAAATAAATCAATAAATCAATAAATAAATAAATAAATACTTTTCAGGCAACAAACTTAATTTCTGGACCACTTAAGATGGAATGACACTCAAAAATCAAGCATTAAAGTTGGAATTAAACCTACTTATATGGTCCAGACTTGCTGTCTCTTTAAACATTTTTGTGAATCAAGCATGGCCACCTTGACAGTTGCTATACCATATACACTCAAAGGTGGCATAGAAGCGCTTCTGAAGTGGCATTTAGGTGACTGACTGTTTACTGCTGTTCAGATGTTGCACGAATACTTTTACATTGCAGTTCCAGCTGTTTACTTTGATGCTAGAGACTGAGGTGGGTCAGAGCCGTCATATTTTAGTCTGGCTTTTAACGCTTTTACACTGAATTTTGTTTAACTCGGCTGTGTAAAGACACCTTATGTGCAACCTGAATCACTCAAAAGCAATTTATGCTACTTAAGTAGTCAGCAAGTTTAAAGAAAAATCAAAAAAACAGTCTCAGCGTGATAAAGTGTCAGTTAGCTGATCTGCTAATGAAAATAGCAGTGGGGTTTAAACTTACTTGTCCTCCGATAGTGACGTCGAAAAACACTATCGGGTTATTCGGGTTTGAAGGCTGGACGTTCATGGTTGTTTTCAGGCGTATATCACCCCAGACAGCAGAAATACGAGCTATTAATGCTTCTCAATATTCAAAGCATGAGTTTCATAGAAACGATTCAAAAATGTTCGCCCGTGACGTCACTACGGTAACCAGGAGGACCATTTGTACGGATGCTACCGAGGGACAATTGCGACTCCGAATCATCCGTTCATCCAGCTGCATTTAAACATCAAATAGAGACGTTTGTAGTTGTACACAGAATGTGAGACTGTTTAAATCTATTACTTTCAAAAATAGCATTCTGAACTATAATTATTCCACTGTTTTAAACAACGAGTCCGTGATTTAACCTACACTCATCGTAAACGAGTGTGATTGGTCAATCCTGACTTCGCTGATAAAAGTAAGACTAACACGTGACCGCTTATGTATTTGTGAATTTAGCCTCTAGTCAAGTAGGGCACATCCTTTATCCGACCGCTTGTCCTATGTATGTGCACATTGTTTTAGAGCAGCTTTACAGAAAATCATAAAGTTAATGTTTATAATATATTACTGTCTTCATGCCTTCGCATGTCGCATTTAGCATATTAGAGCTGAGCGAGACATCGTAACAAATCAGAGAAAGGGCTTGTACAGTAATTTTAATAAAGGGGCAAACACCAGAATTTAGTAGCCTGTAGATAAACTAAAATCTTGAAGCTGAACTTCACTGTGCACTGTTACTGCCATCTCGTGGTCAAAAATCTCGTGTCCAAAGCAGCACCTGCTTCTACATTTAGTTATTTCACATGTTTTTAGGACCATTAAATCATTTAAGTCTTACCGTAACCTAACCAGGTTAAAAATGTACCTTTTCAGCTTATTATAAATGATTCAATGTTTTTAAAATTGGAAAGGTACAACTGTTTGTGTTTAGTCAGATTGAGTTTGTAAATAATTACACGCTGTACATTTCAGTTGTCTTTAATGACACATGCTTGTTTCCTCCAGTAGTTTTTTTAATGTTATTTTTAAACATCTAGATCAAAATGTACTATTCTAATTTTATGTATCTTATTTTATAGACTGTTATAGATTTTGTTTTTATTTGAGTTTCTTGATCTGTACAGCACTTTGGTCAATCTTGGGTTGTTTTTAAATGTGCTTTATAAATAAATAATGAAATTAAATGAAAACTGAAATCCCAATCTCATATTTTTGCTATAGCTGTGGAGTTAACATACGAACACAATAAAACCACAATGAAATACAATGAGGCATTAGGTTGGGGCAAGTTTTATATAATTAACTTCATTGCATTTCATTTCATTTCAGCTGGCCAAATCAGTGTTTTAAGTTTATTATCCTTTCAGCTTGTTTTATATTTATACAAAGTGCTGTTGTTTTAGAATATTGGTTTACATATTGGTGAAGAATCAGTAGTTATATCATATTATAAAAAGTGTTAATGGGTTGTCACAAGGTTTTCTTAGTTAATAATTGAAATAAAATGAAGTGCAATAAAAGTTATTGTCATCCATTACTCACGGGTTACTAGAAACACAACAAGAGGCAAATAAATGTATAAGATAAGCAAAGACTGCAATGAATATGTTTCTTGTATATACACATCTTTTATTTAGAGTAACACATATTTTACACTGAAAATCTAGTCAACGCTCAGTGGAAGCTCCTTCAGCGGGGACCCTGGAATAACAGGGCGTTTGGGTTTTCCAGAAGCCTCACTGTGAATAGATCAGAAAAATGCACAGATTTATGATGTGGTTATCATGAAAAGGCATAATGAAATGTTTACATTGCACAATGAAATGTAGAAATAATATGTAGCATTATATAGTTAAAACAATAATAGAACAGTTTAATATTTTATAATGGGAAAACCCATTAAGGGACGTACATGCATTTTTAAGTCAGACTGTTTACATATGCGTGCATGTATTATTTTGCCAACTGATGAGTTACATAATATAGAATTATTACGATAGCACAGAATGTGTTAAGTTCTGTTCCAGAACATTCGGTTTTCATTTTTTATGCATACAGGAAAAAACAAAATGCATGCCTGAGAAAAACACAAGCTTGTAAATAACACTGGAAATTATATATACAGTACTGTGCAAAAGTCTTAGGCCACTAGTATTTTCATCAGCTAAAAAATGGTTTAAAGTCAGTTAAAGTCGGTCTTTTTCTGTAGTGTGTCATTAGGAAATATCAGATTACATTTCCAAACATTCATTTTGCCATTAATCGTAATAATCCAGTGAGATTTTTGTTTGCACAAGGAGTCTGACAACAGCGAGTGCTCTGCACAGAGATCTGATCTCATCATCATCCAGTCTGTCTGGAATGACATGAAGAAACAGAACAAACTCAGACAGACTAAATCCAGAAGAAATGTGACAAAGTCTCCAGGATGCTTCAAGAGACCTACCTGCAAAGCTGCAGCACTGTTAAAAGTTTTAGGCACTTGTGTAAAAATGCTGTAAAAATGCTGTCATACATAGATTTTCTTTATCAATTACCTTCTATTAACTAAATGAAATCAACATTTGGTGCGACCATTCTTTGTGTTTACAGCAGCTTTTGCCCTAGGGGCACTTGAGCAAAATTTTTCAGGTAGCTTTGCAGGTAGGTCTCTTGAAGCATCTTGGAGACGTTGCCACAGTTCTTCTTTTTTTTGCAAACAAAAATCTCACTAGATTATTATAATTAATGGCAAACAGAATGTTTGGAAATGTAAACCAATATTTTTTTACTGACACACTACAGAAAAAGATAGAAATAACTTACTTTAAACCATTTTTTATCTGGTGAAAATACTAGTAGCCTAAAACTTTTGCACAGTACTGTACATTGGGCTATTAACAACAAGTAAGCAAGATCTCCATAAAACAAATCAAGTAATACATTTCCACTGTCAAGGAACAGAGCAGACACCGATTTCACCAATGATAAATACACAAAGGACCAATAACACTATATTTACATATAGGCTTCTCACAGCATGTATTGACAAACCAGCTAGCGACTGTGTCTTAGCAGCCTATCGTGGTACTTTTTCTATCGAAGTGACCTGTGTAAAGAAGTGTCTGCTAAAAACATAAAATAAAAGCAAAATACACAACATTTTAAAATAATGTGTATTTAACAATGCCAGCCCACCTTCCAGCTGTTATGGCCTTCTGTGAAGACATGACCACAGTTGGTGGAACAGACTCTCTGCGTCCATCTCTCTGACAGTAGTAGTTATTTGCAAATTTATGGCTCGGTCCAACGGGAAGTTTAGGTGGCGGCTGAGTCCTACCATCAATGACATTAATAAAATAAACATTATCCATTAATGATTGCATTTATTGTCATCATAACAGTGTTTTGAAAATAAGGTTATTATATTAAATATAAATACAGAAGTATACTGGGCAATAGACAAAAAAATAAATAAATAAATAAAAATAATAATAATAATAATAATAATATATTATATATATATTCCCTTGTAAAAATATTTTTTAAAGGATTACTAACTAAATCTATCAACTACCCGTAAAATAAATATATATTATTAAAATAAAATACATAAGTATAAGGTTGCTTCCAGTTAGATAATTTCAAGTATTTATGTGAAATATCTTTCTAGGCAAGTATATTTACCTCTTTGCAATTTCAGTGTACCGCAGTTGTAGTTTTGACTGGAGATCTTGCTGTTAAGGAAAGACAAAACCGAATTTAGTTGTAATAAACAAAACATTATCTAGACATTAATATAACAGTTGATTACTACGCAAAGACGAGCAAGCAAATACATGCATATAAACAGATTTAAACGTTTTTTCTAACTGTTGTCATATTACATCGATACGTTCGGTTCTGTACGTCTAACAGTGCACGACTGACAAACGATTAAAATCATCATCATCTCACCCCTGACAAATAATTCCTCAGTCTCTGGATAATTTTCGTAGCCGACGCCATACTTGCGTCAAGGTGAAATCGCCGTTTGCTGTGAATCTGTTGCTGAATCAGTTTTGGCTTAACTATACCTCATTATGATGAAGATAGCGTGAGCGAGTGAAGCTGATCCTGAGTCAGTTACAGTAGTAACGAAAGGACCAACGGACCGGAAGTCCTTTTCTTATTCTCTGGTTCAGTGACTGGTCACATCCGCAAGAGTTACAGAAATTCGCGCCACCTGTCGCATCGAACGCAAACGAAACAAATGACTGCCGAATGAATTTAGCTGGAAAACATACACATATGTACCATTTCAACAACTTACCTTTAGAGAGAGACAAATAATCATCTAAATTTTACCCAATATATGAATTATATGATCTAATTAAGGCTGGACTTAGCTACCAGTAAAATGTTTGACTGCATTTGTGTGCATGTAACACACACACACACACACGTTTGTTTTTGTGAATTGTGGGGACTTTCTATAGACTTCCATAGATTTTATACTGACCAAACGATATAGTCTATCCCCTAACCCAACCCTAACCCTAAACCTAGCCCTCACAGAAAACATGTTTGCATCGTTACACTTTCAGATAAACATCATTTACTATTTTTAATATTTTTTTAACATTGTGGGGACCGCAGGCCTTTCAGGTTTTACTATCCTTGTGGGGACATTTGGTCCCCACAATGTAGCAAAAACAAGTACACACACACACACACACACACACACACACACACAGAGAGATCTGAGTAGTAACTGATTACATGTAATTTGGATTATGTAATCAGATCCCAAAAATTAAATACATGTAATTAGATTAAATTATATTTTAAAATCAGACTACAGTTACCTTTTTGATAGATTACATGATTACATATTTTTTTACACAATAGCAATAAATTATTCATCATTTATTAATTTTCATTTATTAATTTATTAATAGCCTACATTCAGAAAGTCCTCCAGTTTTGTGGACACTCACACAAAGACAGGCATTCGACCACGTACTGGATTTACAAAAGCCATTTCAGAAGTGTTTCAATATTGCATCAGCTACTAATAAACACATTCATTTTTATCTGAATGATCACTCTAGGTCATTCAACAATGTCGTTAGAAGGCTTTTGTCTTTCAAACACATTAAAACGCACAAATTCATGAATTTACAAATACACCCCTGGTGAAAAAAACTGCATATGCTGGTTAGGTATGTTTTGATGCTGGTTTAAGCTGGTTCTTAGCTGGTCTATGCCGGTCCTTTGCTGGTTTGTGCTGGTCATGTTGCTGGTCAAGGACCAGCTTAAACCAGCGTCAAAACATACCTAACAGCACATGCTGGTTTTTTCACCAGGGACATTGTTTCCCCATCTGATCCTCTTTTAAAATAAATATTTTAATAATGAAGTATCACATTTGCATGTTCATTGTTCTCATGTTGATTATGGTCACATGACAGGTAAACAGATCAAATATTTTATTGTTTTTAAGTAAGTGTTTTATTTTGATTGATTTTCACTAAACTCACAAACCCCCTGCAGTTCCTTCACAAACCCCAGTTTGGGAAACCTCGACATAATGTTTAATGCACTTCATGTTGTTAATAACAGTGACTGGAATAGATTTTCTTAATCTTTGCATTTTTATATCAGCATGGTGGATTATTTATTTATTTATTTAATGTGTTCTGACTACTTTTTAGACGATCTTTTTTATCAAACTTTTTATCGAAGCCCTTTTTTGTGCACATACATATAGGCTATTACTACCCATCCACAGACTGGGAACAGTTTTGACTGGGCTCCATCTCTCTGATGGAGATGTGAGAATTTGCATGAATAAGAATTGGGTTTCTTGGGGACTTCCCGTCTGGGACATTTAATATTTGCGCCTTACTCAGATAGGTCTAAATGTAGAGCTCTTGAACTTGGAGATTACGACGCAGTTTCATGGGTGGGAAGAAATCAGAACCACCCATTCAAAGCAATGCCAGCAGAAGACCAGCAGAAGACCTGCAGCAGCGCCGCCCATGACTCTGATCCACACAGTTCAACAGATTATTTTAACCGGATCCCGCCACAGACCGTTAATAATTCACTAACTCGGAATGAACGGTAACCGCTGCTCGTCTGACGGCTGAAAATTAATCAGCGCATATCCGGATTATTATAACGCAAAAATCAAAGTAGCAAACGTCACCATAAGGGTAAGACAAAGTTTCATGTCTTCCGAAAAGTGGTTGGACTACCAGTATCGAGAGAGCGCTGTTTCTTCTCAGATTGTTCTGGCTTTGATTATAGTTACAGCTTTACATTTAAGATCGTAACTTTAACAATGATAAAGCTTAAACTGTCACTGCTGTTACTTCGTGTTCAACTATGTTGTATCGCAGTACGCGACACGGGATTTTATGTCTGTCTTTTATGCACGTTTAGGTAACAGTATTATCATTTTATCTATGCAGAATAGCAAAGCTTAATTTAATGCATGGCTTTATATTTAAAAACAAAGACAAGATGCATATTATGTCTCTTATTTATGGTGTGTGTGTGTGTGGTGCAACCTACATGAACCTAACAATGCTTCACTAATAAGGCACAAATTAGTGTTTGCTTGTTTATGAAGCTCAAGTCCTTGGTCTTAGGGGAGAGATAACTATTACATATCTTATATAAACTAAAATTAATTTTAGTTTTTTGTACACAAGTTACCTAAAGTGTTCACTGAGTACAAAAGCTCAGCCATTTGTGCTTGCAAATGTATTGAATTAATTGGAAATGTAGATCAGTAACTACACAAAAACACTGAACTAGCAGACTAGAAGATAACATCTTCAACCTGGTTTTATTTTTTATGTTTATTGTAAAAAATAAATAAATAAATACATACATGCATAAATACATGATTGCAAAAATTAGTAAAAAAAAAAAGTTAGAACTGATACAATGTTAAAAAATAGCAAAAATGTGACATTATATTATTTTACCTCCTGTTTTCTACCATGCATAGGTAAATTATATGTCTTTGTGTTGTACTTAAATTGCAATAAATAAATAAATAAACAAACAAATGAATGCAATATAAGCAAAGGAAGAAAAGCACAAAATATGACATTTCATGACCTTCCCACTAATGAAATCATCCTGATCTACTGATCTCTGCCGACAAAACTACTATTAACAATGCATTATATTGTTGTTGCCCCAAAACAGTTCTGTAGCTTGAAAATTGAACTTGCCTCCGAAACGCTAAAAGAATCACATGCTTCAGGTCTCATGATTCTATTTACAGGCCATTCCCCCGTCTGGGTCGCCCCTCCACCATTTACCCATACCCATCTTCGTATGAAGTGGAGTACATTTGTGTAAAGAATTACCGAAATGCCAAAATGTATGTACAATTGTTTATGCCTGACAAAGTTCAGATTGAAATGGTAGATTAATGATGCGGTGATAAGGATTTGATAGATGCCTTTGTAGCCTCTGTCCATGTCCATGTGATCATATTCATAAAGATATAAATAGTTAAAACTGAATGTAGTTCAGCCTTCTGTTATGGTTCCATCCCAGTCCATACTATAGTTGGCCTTTGCATCTTTGCACTATAAGACCATTAAATGTGATCTAATACATTCTCATCTTTAATCTAATATAGTTAAATAGCGGGACATGATTTGACTCACTTGCTTGACAAAAGTTCTTTGTTCATCTGCTGCTGTGGATAGCGTATAAGTTGTTTACAGACGAATAGAGCCTGCAGTGTTCATGGCAGCATATTCTAGAGACTTTCTCTTTCTCTAAATCACATTATTTGTCGGTATGTGGATAATACTGAATGGACAGACAGAGCCTTTCTGGAAATGTTAAACCAATTAGCACATCACAAAGTTAGTGCCGGAGTGTCTGTATGTTTAAATCAGCATAGAAAATATAAAAATGTTATGCAATTCATTTGTAAAATCTGGCTTTGGTTTTGGTGGATATAAGTTTTTTTGTTGTTGTTGTTTTGTTAGTTTTTTTGTTTTTTTCCTGTTCTTTGGACAGACCATTTACTTTTATGCAGTTGACACTTTTATCCAAAACTGTGACCTTATATAGACAAGAGGAACAGAAGCATTGTATCTGTAATCTACAAGGTTTATTAAACAGCTAGATTACAAAGAAGACAGTCAAGGTTAGTGGTACAGTGGAATTCAATGAAAGTCAGTGAAGGGTTATTAGTTTCTACAGGAAGTTATCTGAATGTTTAGCAGAACAGAAATTATTACATTAACCATTAAAAATAAAGGTCTTTTATGAAAAGTGATTCCATTAAATACAAAGACATAAAAACTCTTTCAAATGAGTTTGAACAATTTTATATTTTGCATGCTTGTGTTTGACAGGGACATAAATACAGCAGTTACCAAAATGGCAGAAATGACTAACATTCTGTAGAGAAGTTTCCCTTGTTGATTCCACACACTCATGTACAAATTAACAAAATTTGTTCATTTAATTAATTTTGTAATTAAATGAACAAATTTTGTTAACAAAAGAAAAATATGTAATTAAATTACAGTTACTTTTGAAAAAATGATTACAAAGGGGGTTACATCTGATTTTTTTTTTTTTTCACACACACACACACACACACACACACACACAGATTTAATTGACTTTTCCAAAACTGCATTGACTGCTCTAAAATGAGACACCAATGTTTCAGGAGTTTAGGACACAGAATAGGACACATGCTTATTCTTAACTGTTTTATTTCCTATTTGGGTTTATGCATATACTTTATTTTTTAAGATTAATTGTTTTTTTTCCAAGGCACTGTTAAATGCCAGTGTTTGCTGTCATAACTATGCAAACATTTGATTTTAAATCCAGTATTATAGCTATTAAACTATTTCTTGTTTTGATTTCAAATCTGTATTTAACCTCAGAATGATCTCAAAGTAAATAAGAGCTGTTAAGTCTGAATTAGTGGTGGCTGTGCTTTAAATTAAATTATTACACAGCTCTGTGGAATGCTTGATTCTGACTGGTCAGTCATGGCATTCCAAGGTGTGTTATTCCCCGATAACAACTGGTAAAAGCTAATAACATACATTCACCCAGGCAACTTAAGTCGGCGCTATACACGTGTTTTTCTTGGTGGAAGCTTTGCATTTGGTTAGCTAATAGAGTATTAAAACTCAGTTCAATATTATGTGTACAATTTCTTAATTCTGTCATCTTGCCACTAGCAACTGATTTCTTCATGGAAGCTTTGTGTTCGAATATTTCAGCTCAGATCAGTGTTTTGTGTCTAATTATTTACTTTTGTGGCAAGCAGCTGTGTAATAAGTGGGATAATGTACATCCAGCCAGTTGTTATTGCAAAATAAAGATGTATATTATCCCTTACTTATTATAATCTTAATTCAAGTGATAAAGTCTGACAGTAATCAGTGTTGAGTGCTACAGTAAGGTTAACTCTGCCTGGTTTAAATGTTTCAAAATGATTAACAGTTTAAAATATTAGAAATTTAGAAAAGTAATCAAAAGTTACTTTAATGAAGTAATTGAAAAGTTACACAAGTTACACTCATTATATTTTAAATAGAGTAACTTGTAATCTGTAACCTATTACATTTACAAAGTAACCTTCCCAACACTGTGGACTGATACGGTGCCCAGATTTTGAACTTTCAAAATAGTTTAAATACGGCTTCAAACGATCCCAAATGTGGTTGTAAACAATCCCAGCCGAGAAAGAAGGGTCTTATCTAGCGAAACGACCAGTTATTTTCATAAAAATAGTACAATTTATATACTTTTTAATGCCAAACACTCGTCTTGTCTTACTCTGCTATGAACCGGAAAAAAAACAGTCCAGGCAGTTAGTGTATGTCGAAAAACTCCCATCTCATGTTCTCCCTCAATTTCAAAATTGCCCTATATCACTGTTTTACCTTTGCATGTTCACTTTGCAAAGACTGTGTCTGTACTTCTGCAGCGATGTAGGATGATTTTGAAATGATTTTTGAAGTTAAGGGAGAAAATGCAATCAGAGTTTTTCGACATACACTAACTGTCTTGAGCCAGAATACACAGAGTTCAGGGAGAGAAAGACAAGACGAGCGTTTGAGATTAAAAAGTATTTAAATGTTATTTTTTTTTAATGAAAATAACCGATCGTTTCGCTAGATAAGACCCTTCTTCCTCAGCTGGGATCATTTACAACCGCATTTGGGATCTTTTGTAGCCGCATTTAAACTGCATTTTGGAAGTTCAAAATCGGGGCACCATATCAGTCCATTATATGGAGAAAAATGCTGACATGTTTTCCTCAAAAAACATAATTTCTTTACGACTGACGAAAGAAAGACATGAACATCTTGGATGACAAGGGGGTGAGTACATTATATGTGAATCTTTGTTGTGGAATTGAATTTCCCCTTTAAGTTTAGGTATGGCGTAGGGTTAAGGGATCTAGAATATGGTCATGCAAAATACGGCATTAATATGTGCTTTATAAATACTAATAAACAGCCAATATGCTAGTAATATGTGTGCTAATACATTAATAGTAAGAATTATTCCCTAAATTGTTACCCAACCTTTCTGTCTCACACCACTTGTCACTTCAGATGATCTGCGAAGAAGAAACATACTGTCATGATAGAGCTGACTTTGACAGGATCAGGTTGATAATCGAAAATAGACTCTTATGAGACCAACCTTCTGCTTGACAAAGCCAGAGACCCCAGAATACATACAGACACACACACACACAGCTGAACAAGTGCTGGATAAAGAACAGAACATACTGTTTATTATTCACAGAGCTCAGTTTGATTGGTTTGTCATGTGGAACATGAACACATAAAAATGTATACAAAGTATCAAAGCAATTGATATGTGTATGATTTACTTAATAAGCGCATATGGAGAATAGATTGTAGACTAATACAGACCAGCCTCATGCTTTGTGGGCTCTTGAGAGCGTAGACAAATAAGTAAGTCTGGCCTTTTATGAAAATGATAACACTTCTCAACAAGCTGCGTCATTTGTGGTATTATTAATGTCTGTAGCACACACTTTCATACTCATAACTTAATGTTTGAGTATGAGCAGTACTAACAGTAATGCTTGCCCAAGAAAGCACCCACTAAATAATGAGTCTGCCAGCGTTTGCTACTGGCCTGTTTATACTCCACTAAAATGTGATCAGCTGTTCTTCACAGGAAGAGTCCATTTTCTGAAGAAGCTTTTAGAAACAATGGGAGGATGTTGCTGTTGTTCACTTAACTGTGTCACAGCAGCTGGCCTCCTTCGGGCTTTTTAACAGTGTTTTACATGTACTAAAATATTACAGACATAATAAAATAATGCTTTTGACAAATCTAATTCAAATGACTTACACTCACATGAGTTTATATAAAAAAAGTCATTACAAGTGGCTTAAAAAAGCAGTTTTGTTTTTTATAACGGAGGTCCACCTTCATGGTGGTAGAACATGTGGAGATCATGTTTACTTTGTTTTGGTAACCCCCTTATAAATGGAAACCTAAAATTTAAAAATTGCAAATTCTTGTTGGAAAAGAAATAAATGTAAGGCATTAACCATATTGCATTTAGATTTGCTCTCACTATATGTTTATGTATTGTTTAGTCACCGGTGATCCACTGAAGTCTTGTTAAGAGTGAGTTCTGTGCTCTCGCAAATTCTCTCTATTACAAATATAGATAAGAGAGAGGTTCACTGCAGTCTAGGCAGCTTTATTGATTATAAGGTAAGTTTTTGTAAGCTTGAGCTGAACTGAAGTCACTGACCGTTTTAGGGACAGGGACGAAAGTTCCTGGTTTGTTTTGTCTGTGCTCCCCACACACGTTTTTTTTTTTTTTTTTTTGGCAACACTTTACCATAAGGTTCATTAGTTAACATTACTTAGTTAAAATGAACTAAGAATGAACAATACTTCTACAGCATTTATTAACATTAATGTTAATTTCACCATTCACTAATGCATTATTAAAATAAGTTGTGTTTGTTAACATTAGTTAATGCACTGTGAACTAACATGAACAAACAATGAACGACTATATTTTTATTAGCTAACATTAACAAAGATTAATAAATAGTGCAATAAATGTATTGTTCATTATTAGTTCATGTTAGTTAATATATTAACTCATTTTAGCAGATGACACCTTATTGTAAAGTGTTATCATTTTTTGTTCTGTTCTATTAATTAACATTAAGGGCAATAACCAACAATAATACTTTTTGTCATATAATTACAGTTCTACCCTTGAAATTGCCTACCTTGTGCAAATGTATATAGTCCTACTTTATATAGGTTGAGATAAATTACATTAATCTCATTATGCAATTATTGCATGTCAGCTTTAAGCAGCAGTCTGTGTAAATAAACATGCCATGTCAGATGCAGCTTCTGGGCCACCCTTGCTGTGTCAAGATGACTTAAGGCAATGTTGATTAAGTTTAAAGGAGAAGTCCACTTCCAGAACAACAATTCACAAATAATTTACTCACCCCCTTGTCATCCAAGATGTTCATGTCTTTCTGTCTTCAGTCGTGAAGAAATTATGTTTTTTGAGGAAAACATTTCAGCATTTTTCTCCATATAATGAACTTCATTGGTGCCCTGATTTTGAACTTCCAAAATGTAGTTTAAATGCAGCTTCAAAGGCTCTAAACGATCCCAGCCGAGGAAGAAGGGTCTTATCTAGTGAAACGAATGGTAATTTTTTTCAGAAAATACAATTTTGTAAACTTTTTAAGCACAAAAGCTTGTGTAGCACAGGCTCTGGGATGTGCGTTCACGATGCTACGTACTATTGAATCACGTGGAAAGGTCACGCAGAACTACAGACCCAGTGTTTACAAAGCGAATGTGCAAAGACTAAGAAAGTGCAAGTAAGTTTGTAAATGCTGTTTACAAACAAAAAGGTACAACGATGTCCTCCTCTCAAGGTGTAGGAGAAAATAAGATGGAGTTTTTCGCAATACTCAGTACACAGACGATGAACTTACACGTGATTTGTAGTAGTGATGGGAAGTTTAGATCAATTTACCGACTCGGACCTTTAAGTCTCGTTCACCAAAAAAAAAAGTCATTTCGTTCATTTTAGCAAAATATAAATAAAATACTACTTACACAAACGTTGATCACACTACAAAACTATAATGCTATAAGAAAAAGATTAATTCATTGTTTACCTGGGTCTTTAGTCTATGATTAGCTCACCTCACCTCTTATCTGACAAGTTTTCGGGTTTGAGTCGTTCGTTCATCACGTGACAGCACCATAAGATGAACGAACGACTCGAAAAACCCGAAGACTCGAAACAGGTGAACTAATTCCAGTACAGAACCTAATAGGATGTTGCGCATGCGCGACTGAATGAATCACTCCCCGAGACTACTCATTCTTCATGAGTCACTTTAAAGATTATTTTAAAATGAAAGAATCATTCAGGAACATCCCATTACTAATTCGTAGCATCGTGAACGTGCATCCCAGAGCCTGTGCTACACAAACTTTTGTGCCTAAAAAGTATACAAATTTTTATTTTTCTAAAAAAAATGACTGATCATTTCACTAGATAAGACTCTTCTTCCTCGTCTGGGATCGTTTAGAGCCTTTGAAGCTGCATTTAAACTACATTTTGGAAGTTCAAAATCGGGGCACCAATGAAGTCCATTATATGGAGAAAAATGGAAGTTCTGGAAGTGCAGTTCTCCTTTAACATTTTATTCTTAACCGCCTGAGCCTAAAACATTCTGATTTACTGAATTAATTTAATAAATAATATAAGTAAGTATTTGACATAAGAGACAGCATGCACTTAATTATTGGAAGTAATAAGTTCATTTAAAAATGGATCTTTCAGCCTGTAAACAATGCCCCTGTAAACAATACCAGAGAGCAAATATTGTTAATTATTGGAAAAGTACATTTTTAATCCAGCCAGCAAGTGCCTAAAATAAAACTTGTATATATATTTGGGTGCCATATATTTAATAAAAAAGTGACTAGATTTATTGTAGCAACAACTGTGATGTAAAAATGGCTTGTGAACACTTTCAGTTTGTGAATCTAGTGTGCATTGACCTCTGGAAGCATATTTTCTGCAGCATCTAGAACTTTTGTATCCTGAATAACGATCTGATGTCACTGGAGATGTTGTTTTTAGAGCGTGTGTATGCGCTTCATTTCCTTGTTTATTTTTCTTTGCCTGGTCCTTGAGGAAACAGCTTTTGCTGCATTGATCAAATGTCTAGCACTCAGTGTCCTGAAAGACAATGGCTGCTGTTCCGGGAGACCCTGGGGCCTTATCAGACCCACTTCCCTTCAGGAAAGAGCAGCTGTGTTGCTGCGCTGACTGTGACACTAGGAAAAACAGTGCAACGTACTGTAGTTTAAAATAACAGTTTGCCCAAAAATGAAAATTCTGTCATTACTCGCACTCAAACACCATGAAGACAAAAACCACAATGAAAGTAATTCCAAAGAGGACTTCTCTTCTTCTGTTGAACTGAAAAAGAGTTACTTGTATGTAAGTGCTCACGCTCTTCTTTTTTCAGAAGATATTGGTAAATATTTTTACTATTTATAACAACTATTTTCTATTTGAATATATTTTAAAATGTAATTTATTCCTGTGATTTCAAAGCTGAATTTCTAGCATCATTACTCCAGTCACATGATCCTGCAGAAATCATTCTTTTATTCTGATTTGCTGCTCAAAAACATTTATTATTATTTTTATTATTATGCTGAAAACAGCTGAGTAGAATTTCTTCAGGTTTCTTTGATAAATAGAAAGTTTAGAAAAACAGCATTTATCTGAAATAGAAATCTTTTGCAACATTGTAAATGTCTTTATCATCACTTTTGATCAATTTAAAGCATCCTTGTTAAATAAAAGTATCAATTTCTATAATTACTGATGCTGAAAATTTAGCTTTGACCACAGGAATAAATTACATTTTAAAATATACTGAAATAGAAAGCAGTTATTTTAAATAGTAAAAACATTTTTTACTGCTTTTGCTGTATTTTGTATCAAATAAATGCAGGCTTGGTGAACAGAAGAGACTTAAAAAAAATAAGAAAAACATTAAAAATCTTTTTGACTGGTAGTGTACATAATTCACTGTTTAACCACCAACAAATTATTGAACTTTGTTTGATAATGTTGCTTTTGGGATCCATAAATCTAGTGCATTTTAGGTGGTCACAAGATGTGAGAAACGATGGCAGCTTTGAATATATGAAAGTGAAAACAAAAGATTTAAGAGCTGTGGTGAAGGGAAAGATTTTCATCAAATAACGCCTTTAATAACGTCTATCTATTTAAATCATATTGCTTCAGAAGATATGGAACACAGTGCACAAGTTGTATAGACTACTTTTATAGTGTTTACTGTAACCACTGGTAACAATATGGTCTCATTTATTGAAAGCTGGGCATTCTGCTCAATATCTATTTTAGTCACTCGGGTTTTGAACAACATGATTTTCTGTAAATGATTATATGTTTTGTTCATTTTTTTGGCAAACTATTCCTTGAAGTCATGTGATCGCACACAAATTCCGGACGGTGCTTTGAGGTTGGCGTCAGAACACTCTGCAAAGCTTTTTTTATGGGAATGCCCCTCTTTTAAGTGAGAAGTGTCCTTGCCCAGCCTGCAGAGTTCACATAACATATAATGTGAATAGAGACCTCCTGCTTCCTCTGCAGGAAAATGGGAGGGAGTGCTATGAGGTCACTTTCAAAACATGACTCCCATTCAGACAACGCCACAGTGGAAGATTTGTTTCGAGTTATTTGCCTGCTGTGAGAAGTCACTGTTCCCATGTTCAAAGTGGTAAATGAAATTCACAAAGCTCTTACTTTAATGAACCAGAACTGAATGAAAGGTGCAGGGTTTGAACACTGATTTCTTTTGATTTAACTTGACAAGCTCTGAAATAGATGATATACAGTAACAGTCAAACATTTAGACTCACTTTATTGAATTTATGCTGTTTATCTTCTTAAAAATCAAAAGGATTTTAACTTGACATAAAATTTGCCTGTACGTATGAATGCATACACAAAACTTTACAAAAGTAAAGGGTGTTTATTGTTCAAAATGCATCCCAGGATGCACATCATGAATTTCAGTTTCCAGAGCTGGAATCTAGACAAAGGGTGGCGATTTTGGAGAAGTTTAAATATACAATATTTTTTATTTGTTTGGCCTTTTCAATCAAAACATAATCAGCATACTTCCATTTGTGTTATTTTGTAGTTTTGATGAGGTTACTTTTAGAACATGGACTAAATGTGGAAAACCGCAATGATAAAGAATTAGTAGGTGTGTCCAAACTATCGTCTTGATGCGTAAACGTTCATTTTTTAGTCAAATGGTGGACATGCTTTTGTTTTTCTGAGCCTGACATGTTTGTAGCATGCTGGTTAAGAGGCACAGGAGGTAGACAGGAATGTGTTTTTCCTCTGTTGCCTTGTAATTAGGCTTTTACCAGCAGGCAAACACAGTGATACGTCTCAGCTCACAGCTGGAAGGACGGGGAAGTCCTGCAAGCCGCAAATCAAGACAGCACGCTTTGACTTGACAGGCTAGACCGTAGTCGCAGAGACTGGAAACCTGGTCAGCTGCATGAATATGCTGCATTGCTCCAGACGCAGTCAGTCTGTCCAGTGCTAAACATATTGAAGCATTTGGGTTCAGTCTCCACGTGGTACCATTACTTTGCTCAGTCAGTGGAAAAAACAGCTTTGGCCTGTTAAATGCGATCAAACGGTATGCAGTATGTTTTTAATTAGACACAGTCTTCGCCAACACTACTTCAACCAGTGTAGTGCTTCTGTTTTTTTCCTTGGCCCAACAGTCTTCTCATTATATCCTGCAATCGAGCTGTTTGCCACCCTTGTGGAGCCTTTGTGCTGGAGTGACATGTCCGAGCCTGGTCACATTAGCGCTGTGTGAAATAGGAAGTGTCTGGTGGAATGTGCCTAGGGCTCTGTGAAAACAGTTATGTGCAACATGCTTCCCCTCCTCACTGAGGGTGTGTGTGTCTGTTTTAACTATATTTCCATGACCTGCTCTGTCCACTGGTATTAAAATTTAGCATAATAAAGAATGTGCAGTATATGCAGCATTCATAAAATGTGTTTTATATTCAAATCTATCACTGAATGTACCATAACATCTCTATACAAAAATTACTGTAATGCTGCCATAATACAGTGATAATATTAGATGATAACTTTGTGAAGTGGGCTTCAAAAGTCAGAGCAGTTTTAAGTTTTAAGATTTGAATGGTCACTGATCCAACATTTAATCTGAGACACTGATCAAGGCGAACTCCTTTCTGCAAAAGGCCATTCGCAAAATATTCACTTCCACAAGTTTTTTCAGTGCATGCCTGTTCATGTGAGGGTAGATGTTTTTTGTGGTACAGTTGGTCCTGAAAGCACTGCGGTCAGGGTTACCAGGTTTTCACAACAAAACCCGCCCCTTTCCTATTTAAAACTAGCCCGAAACTAGCTTAGTCATGTTTCGGAGGGGGTAAAAACCGCGGTAAAATGCATGTTTTTTGTGACAGCCCGTGGCAACAGTGTTACAAAAAGTAGCCCAATTCTGTGGGAAAACTGCAGACTTGGCAACATTGACATAAGTGTTGTAAAGGAAGGACGCTGTGCATCAGAGCTACGTGGAAGTGGATGATATTTTGCGAATAAAAACGTAAAGTTTATTTCATGCCCAAAAATATCATAGTGCTTTAAGTGTTGCTGTCATTAAAGAGAAAGAATGACATACTAAATATTACAACATTCTTAAATTCATGTCAGTTTTTCAAGCTAACTTTTCACTTAAATAGTTACAAATAATATAATTTGGTCCCTGATATTTAGACCCTACTTAATGCTATGGCACTGTATTGTTATTACCTGTCACGGTTGTGTGGCAGGCAGGCAGATGACGATTGGAGAATGAAGTTTTAAACAATATGATTTTTATATTAAGGCAGACAGGGAGTACACACAACTAATAACGACTGAGAACGGACAAACAAAGACTGAACAGACTGGGGTTTAAATACGTGGACAAATGAGAGCAAATCAATGACAGGTGCAAGGTAATTAATCAAAAACCATAGAAACACATGAGGAACAGAAACAGGAAGCAGGAGAACAGGGAAAATGGAACCAAAACACAAACACGTGACATTACTCCCCCAACTGGGGAGTGAGGGCGGGCGCCCTGGAGGCTGGTGCAGGACACACAGAGGGCGGAGACAAGGAAGGCCTCTAGGGTGGATCAGGGAGTTCGGGAGGCTATTGCGGATCAGGGAGCTCAGAGGGCCATGGCGGTGCAGACAGTTCAGGAGGCCATGGCAGGTCAGGGAGCTCGGGCGGCCATGGTGGAGCAGACAGTTCAAGGAGCCATGGCGGATCAGGTAGTCCAGGAAGCCATGGCAGAGCAGGTAGTTCAAGAGGCCATGACGGAGCCGCTATGGCCACAGGCATAGGGTTCTATAGGCCCATAAGAGTTCAAGAGGAGTGGGCTCTGGCGGGCGCTGGCACTGGAGGGCTGGATGGGACCAGGGGAGACGTAGGAGATGCAGGAGGGCTGGACGGGACCAGTGGAGATGTAGGAAATGAAGGAGGGAGAACAGGGGCAGAGAACTCCAAAGGGAGAGACATATCCATAATGTTAATTTGGCTTGCCACATGAGAGGCCAGCGAGCAGCCGGCGGTTCTGGGCTGAGGACGCTGATGGAGCTTTGGAGAATGCGGGGGTGTTTGGGGCTGGGCAGGCGGTCCGAGCCGTTGGTGCGGTATGTGGGGGTTCCTGGCAAAGAGTGAGCTGGCATGACGCAACGTGTTCCAGAGGGGGCTGGACGACGAGACTTACAATCTTATAAGCTTATAAGTGCCCTTTAAACTTAAGCGCCCTTTATTTCTTCGACTTCAAAATTAGAACAGTTTAAATAAAGGACGAGATTAATCAGTTCGATCAGGGGATACTCACACATGGGAAGATCGCAACGGATAGTCTCGTTGTCCAGCCCCAGCTGCTAGATCAGCGTCGTGCCAGCTCAGCTGGTTTGCAAGCTCAAGGAATTCCTCCACATACCGCTCCAACCTCCGACCACCTTGCTGCAGACCCCAAAGCGCATCCTCAGCCTCTGTCATTTTTAATGGGTCCGTTCTTCTGTCACGGCTGTAGCAGGCAGGCAGATGACGATCAGAGAATTAAGTTTTAAACAATATGATTTTAATAATAACTGAAAACCAGGCTGAGTACACACACAACTAATAATGACTGAGAACAGACAAACAAAGACTGAACAGAATGGTGTTTAAATACCTGGACAAATGAGAGCAAATCAATGACAGGTGCAGGATAATTAATCAAAAACCATAGAAACACATGAGGAACAGAAACAAGAAGCAGGAGAACAGGGGAAATGGAACCAAAACACAAAGAACACGTGACATTACCATATTGATGTACATTATTTACACTGTACTTTAAGGTCCTTTCAAATATGCTATGGTATATTTCTGAGCAAGAAATAAAGAAGTGAAATGGAAGAACAGCAGAGAAAGAGAGAAAACGTGTGATGTAATGCATTTTTTTGTTTATAAAAATGTCTGTGAGCATTAAAACAACACAGGGATCTGCACAAAGACCATCTAATCATTAACAGTCAACCCATTATACTACAAATCAAAGAGATCATGGAGTACAATACAGCATTTGACCTACTTATTATGAAGGGTACAGCTATATTTATGTTTTGATGGCCAATTTTTTTTTCAAATTACCTATTAGGGTTGCTGGAGAGCTAACCACTATTCCCAGATGATTATAAAAACCTCAGACTATGTATGCAGTCTAAAGACAACTATTTTTATGACGTGAGACCAGAGCATGTTTCGACTAGAAACTGTGTCATCCCGGTTGCTATCGTTGCTGTGACCTAGTAAACATACAATGAAACATGCAGCAACACCAATACCTATTAGCCCATGTCAATCATGATAGTCCAGGAACTACCATTGCCTCTTAACAACAGAACAACTCGTAAAACTTTCACAGTGACTACATATTGACCTGTTGTAGAATGGTCCAGAGATGCTTTTAGGTTCAGTTCATTTGTCTGTTGATTTTATGGCATTGAGATGTTGTCTTTTGCTTGCAGGTGTGCTGATTTGTCTTCTGGAGGGGCAGCACAAGGCTCCATAAAATGACCCAATCTGTGCATATAACCTCCAAACTGCCAAGTAAGTAGTTGTTTTCCTACTCTCTCTATATAGCACTGTTTCAGGATGAACACTGCTATGTTTGCATTGCAGATCTTAGTGGCCCTTTTCATTGCTCTACTGGGGAAGAAACAGATCAAGGTGGCTCCTATTCAGTACAGACACCCTACGGATTTCACCTGGACCTTGATTTTCTCAAGTATGTTGAAGAAATAGAGAGTGGACACAGCATTCGTAGGGCTAATGTGAACCCTCGGAGGGGATCCCGGGGTGACCGTGGGTATCAGAGGAATTTGGGTACTGGTGGTCGGAACAGTGGCTGGACCTCCACTGAGTCCCTTTCCTCAACAACCAGCGAGAATGGCCAAACTAACCAACCTTTTCTTCAGAGCCCCATCACATCACCTAGTAAATCACAACCACTTTCCCCATTACCAGTCATCAGTCCCAGTCTGCCTACCTGCTCCAAAGTCCCGCCACCACCTCCACCACGTAATCCTAGGGTAGAGAGAACGCTTCTTGAAACTAGCCTTCGACTGCAACAGGAGCAAAACCAGTTTTCCAATGGATTAGGCTCTAATTTGTCTGACCTTTCCAAAGTGAGTTCCAAAGCCAGCGGATCTATTAGGGACTTCTCTCTAGCTTCTTCCCAGCTTTCTTCAGATGCCCACTTGCTACAGATATCACCTGTTGTTCAGAACCCCATTTCTGGGGTCTGGACCAGAGCAAGTCCTCAGACGTCTGGAAGGAGCACTCCAGCATCCAACTCAGGGACACTGCCTCCTGGGCAGCTTCAGACAGTGCGAGAACAGATGGCCACAGCCCTTAGGCAGCTAAGAGAGATGGAAGAGAGAGTGAAAGGACTACCAGCTCTAGAAAGAGAAGTTGCCATGCTCCGTGCAGAAAAAGGAAAGCTGGCTCATGAACTTCAAAAGAAAACGGACGAACTTGATGCAACACTTAAACTGCAAATCTCCACTCAGACAGCAGTAGGAGCCTCCCAATCAAGATCTCCACCGTCGCCATCACTTTGGAATAAAAAGCCAGAATGCAAAAGTGATCAACAAGAGGTCAAGGAAATAAAGAAACTAGCTGTTATTCCTATAGAAAAAAGATCCATAGCAGTAGGTAGTAACAATCCCATTGAGACTGTGGTTGTCTACAATCGTCAAGCGGTCAAGGATGCAGCTGTCGAAGCTACGATTGATGTTTGTCACGCAGCTATTGAGACTGAAACTAGTGTCATGCATGATGAGGGAATTCAGACGGCAGTGGCTACAGAAGATGTGGCAGTCTGGGTAATAGAATCATTTCTGGGGCTACAAAGTGAGGCAGAACGAGAAATTGATGCCCTGCAACACACTATCAAATTTCAACAGGAGTCAATCCAGGTTCTTGAGACACGATTAACTGAAGTCAACCAAGATCTTGAAGCTTTAAGGGCTCAGGAATCTGAGAGGGCATCCAAGATTATGTTGGACAGAGAGACAATAGCAAAACCAGAGACAGCCAATGCCCAAATGGAAACATGCCCTGAAGTTTGTTCAGTTGGAGTGTTGTTTCCAGATGTGACTGATCCAGAGTATGCTTCAAAAAATGACCAAAGCATTCAAACAGACCCTGTGGAAACTTCAAAGGAAAAAACGGTGGAGCTAGTAAGCATTGGAATCCAGTGGGAATGTCTTACTGATATACAAGACACTGAAGAACAGACAACTTCAGCAGAGGGTAAGCACTGTTATTTTTATAGAGCATGTTTCTAGTCATACTATGCACAATTATTCAATAAAAAAAAAACTCGGTCTGTCTTGGAAGTGCTGCTGTTGTAGGTAATACACATTTTGCCAACCCTCAACACAGTAATAAATGCAGTTCTGTCATGACAACTCTCGGAAGGTTTATCATGGTAACATACATGACAGTGGTAATATGTTTGGTCTTGGCTAAAAAGATCTGCTACACTGCTGCTGTTGCTGGCAAAGCAAGTATCAAGACTTTCTTCTGCCAGTACATCCACAGACATGTTGCAGTGAGCATGTATGAAATACTGCTGCCGCACATATAACATACATGAAATCACCCCATATCAGATCTATACAGGTGGAGCTGGGGAAGGTGGAGGGTATTTGAAGTGCAATACAACTGCTACAGCAGCACTTGCCCAGAATTTAAATGTTAAGCAGCAAGCTCATTGGCTGCTGATGTGAAAAGAACCAATCAGCTGCGCCATCTAGAGTTTCATGACAAAAATTTGCATTTATGCAATATTTTAAAGGGGTTATGACATGGATTTTTGTATTGTTTTAATGTGTTCCTTGAGGTTTACTTATAGTGTTAATAATTTTTTTTTGCACAAAAAAAATCAAATAAAATATGTGGAAAAAATATTTTCAACCCTTATTCTGACTCTCTGTCTGAAACTACTTATTTTTAAGAGGTGGGTCCTTTAAGGCTTCTCAGTAATTGGCCACTGTTATGATTGGCTAACATCAGTGCATTGGAAACAGTATCATTGCCCCCTCGCTATTGCATGTGAGTATTTTAACAACATGATAAAAAAAAAACTGTATAATTTCTAGACAAAACATTATGAAATAATTTACTTACAGTTTGTGATGCAACTGCAGTCAGATCTAGAACTGCTTCATCTTTCATGTTTCTTTGTGAACTTTCCATGGCATTGTGCCTTGATTACAAAACAACATGCTCCGAAGTCTGAACAATCCTCTGACATGATCCAGGATACCATTAAAAATAAACTCTCCACTTGTTCCTTACACTGGTATCCTTCTGATATCTGTACAAAAACGCAAACGAGCTGTTTAAACCAAACATGTCAAAATGAATGTTTTTTTTACTTCATGTGTCAGAAAGTCAACGCGCATCTATATACTGTATCCCGTATAGACAAGATAGCGACACAACACTCGCATTCAACGTAATCAAGTTTCAAGCTGTTAAGCTACTGAACACCAGTGGGCGGGGCCTGTGGTGAGAAGATGACTATTTGTCGATGTGTTGCTCTGGAGGTAGTGTTTATGCAAATGATTGTGCACAGGTGACATCACCTTACACCTCAGATCCAAACGAGCTGTTTTTGGAGCTTGATTAAGTAAATGCTTTGTTTATAATGGAGGAGGATTTTTTAAAGGGGTCATCGGATGCAAAGTTCACTTTTACATGTTGTTTGAACATTAATGTGTGTTGGCAGTGTATGTACAAATCTACCCTATAATGATAAAAATCCATGCAGTGGTTTTAATTAATCTGTAAAAATAATAATATGGAGTTTTTCGAGCCATTCTCAGACACAGACAGAGGCCACACCCACAATAGTTGATTGACATGAGCATCTTACCTTAGACCCGCCCTAAATCGGCTGTAACAGTCGACCTCCATTGTTTCGATGCCGGAGCAGGGATGTAAGTTGGACAAGAATATCTCTGATTGAGTGACTGAGGTGTTGTGTTGCTGGATGTAATAGTGAACATAGTGGTCGTCATTTACTCCCAACATCTGAGCCGCTGAAGATGCAGTGGATTACATTTGTTTGTGAAGGGAATATGCCTCCCGATCTACATAAATGTAAATGTAAATCTACATACATAAACATATATACAGAGGCTTTTGGATTACGATTGTTTTTTTGTTTTTTTTTACATATTTTATTAGGTTTTGCTTTTAGATATACAGTTAGACATTCTAAAAGACTACTTTTTGTCAAAGTTTAGATATTTTTGGTTAGATATCAGGTTGCATTATGATTAAAATCAAACATTAAAATACAAGAAAATTGCTCTCCCCATCTCACATATTCTCAAAATTTGCTCTGTTGCAGTCTTACCAGTTAATTTCTGAGTGTGTGCATGTGTTTGTGAGAGAGACTCTTTTGTATTTTCTCACTTATTTATTTTATTTCGCATATTCTCAAAATTTGCTCTGCTACATTTTTATCAGTTCATTTCTATGTGGGTCTGTGTGTGTTTCTGTGTGTGTGCATGGGTGTCTATTTTGCACTCTTGATATTCTAGAGTGTCACCCCTTGATTGCTGTGCACTTTTTTCTGCACAGCGGCTGATTTGTAGTTGGTACCACCAAAGATTCTCTGAGTTTTGGTATTTTTTGGTATTTCCCATTCATTTCCTATGTCGGTCATTTTTGACCGCGAAGGAGCTAAGTGTGATTTTTTTGTTGTGACCCTTTAACATATCCGAATCATGTCCATGATTTTTTTCTGTGTTCACATAGCTAACGCAACAAAAGTCACCAAGTTTCATCTCATTCCAATGAAGCTACGATTTTTTAAATTTCAAAATATTAATTTTTTCAGTCAAAAATGACCAAAGAAGCCCAGAGGGTTAAAGGAACAATCCCTCAGAATGAGATGATTTTTGCAGAGTTGATTTTGGCAAGGTAAAAAGGGTGTTGTTTTACACAACCACTGAGAATTTTTAACCAAAGTATATTAGAGACTTTTCATTAAGACCCTAAAGAATCAAATCAACTTGTGGAAAATGGGCATCCGATGACCCCTTTAAGCTATGAATTGTGCAGAATGTTTTAATAGTACAAAAACATCTTATATGCCGAAAGATCACAGGAAATTTGATTTCCCATGTCATGACCCCTTTAAAGCTGGTTAGCATTCATGTAATACTGACTACAAGATGATTTAGTCAATTCAGAATAGATAAGCCTAAGTCCAACTGTGCATTTGTTTTGTGTTGACATTAAATCAATCTGCATAAGAGAACCAGATATTTTTAAGGTTATCCATAGGAAAATCCTTTATGAGTGATTTTTTTTTTTGCAAAAAAGCGGCAGGCCCTCTGAAGTCTATTATG
Source organism: Labeo rohita (assembly GCF_022985175.1). NCBI lineage: Eukaryota > Metazoa > Chordata > Actinopteri > Cypriniformes > Cyprinidae > Labeo > Labeo rohita. The sequence continues at coordinate 2,788,928 of NC_066876.1, forward strand.
AAGAGGAAGGATGGGAGTGGTGCTGGTGCAGCTTCCAGCGGTGGCAAAAAGAGCCTGAAGTTTGTTGGAATTCTAAATGGAGGGTGAGTTGCTAGAGCAGATTCTTAAATAAGGCACAATACAAAATGTCATTACCATAGTAACAGACTGTCGTGGACTGTGTCCCATGGCTTACTGCTTTTTTAAGAATAGTGACAACTGCAATATGATAAAAGACTATTTAACATATGAATTATAATAACGACAACAATAAATAATTATTTTGCCAAGTAACAAATGCATATAATATCGCTGGCTTGCAACATCTTTTTTTTGAAACTGTAAGTATTTATTTTGTTATTATTTATTGGAATATTATTTCAACTTGAGTTTCGATTCTGTAAGGTATGAGTCGACCTCAAGCGAAGAGGAGGAAGAAGAGGATGAAGAGAGTTCCTCTGATGAAAGTGAGGCTGGTGTGTGTTCAGACAGCAGCGTGGAAGAAGGGGCAGCTCTAGAGGATACATCTGATGAAGAGATGAATATAAATGTGGATGAAAGCGACAGTGATGAAAACATGGCAGCTGGGACCGAAGATTTAAAGGACCAGGATGAGGAAGTGAAGGAAAAGTAAGTGAATGTAGATTTTGGTGATGATTGAAATTTCATATTTGATGAGCTTTGAGGTCATCTATATGCTAGCATACATCTATTATTTAGCAGATATGCACGTTTAAATATTTGAGGTCTTTTGCACTTTTGCAGAGCAAGAATGACTCCTCTTGTACAAGAGATATTTATTTTTTTTAGAAATCATGGTTGATGACTATGGTGTATGTATGACGGAGTTTATCTTACAGGTTTGAACTAAGTGCCAAAATGCGTGAGGCTTGCCTGATTTTAAAGAACCACCTTAATGACGGAGCCAAATCAGTGAAGAGTAAAGAAGTGGTGAGAACAAATCACACAAATGGCATTTTATTCCCATTGTAGTTGCTGTACCAAATTAATCATTTCAAATGACATTCCAGTCAAACTTGACTATGAATCATTATGTTGTTTTGTTAACTTGTTCAACGCAGTTGTCCAGCACTCATACCGTTCAGCTGGAGTGGTTCAGAGTGTCCAGTGCAAAGATGGCCCAGCCATCACGTGTGTCAAATTACCTGATGGCTTTCTCAGAGGTCTCCCCCGTCCTGCTGGAGCACATAGTCAACATGACCGATGGCAACGGCAACACTGCTTTACACTACAGCGTCTCCCATTCCAACTTCACCGTGGTGGACCTACTGCTTGGCACAGGTTAATAGAATTTAGCTTTTTGGGACACATCAGAATATCAAGGTAACAAGCAATGTAATTGGATAACCATGGGAAAATGCACTCAGTAACATACTTAATGTTAAGCAAAATAATATTTTGTTGTTGCATTTAGGATGCAACTCACTATATAGTGCATACTACGGTCTTGCATGTTTACATGAGTGAGCAAGTTTTTTGAAATTCACAACAGATGTTACTTATTCACTTGATGCTCTCGAAATGGGGTCAAGCTTTAAAAAAGTCTAAAGTTATACACTATATGCTAATGAGCTGTTCTGAGCTGTCCATCAGTTTGGGACATGGTTACAAAAGCTCAGGAAACTCAGCAATGCATACTGAGTTGTGGATGTGTTCATGTGCAGGCATGTGCAATGTTGATCAGCAGAATAAAGCCGGATATACAGCTGTGATGCTGGCAGCGCTTTCAGCAGTCAAGGAGGAGGACGACATGGCAGTGGTCCAGAAACTCTTCCGTCTGGGCAACGTCAATGCCAAGGCCAGCCAAGTAAGTCACCCAGTTAATTAGATATTCATCTGCGATTATATCTTCTGCTAATTTGAATATGACATTTCAACTCTTAAAGTTTCCTCATTGGCATCAAATGTTCATCCACTGAGTCCTTCCATTGCACAAAACAGTCTTTATAGAGGGAAAAGTGTTCTTGTTAAAATGTTTTGAAAATGTGATTCGTTCAAGAACTGTTCACTGAAAGGTTCTTTGGGGAATCCACAATGCCAGTAAGCTTTATTTTATAGAAATAACTTGTGTAATCTTTTATTTGTAGAATTCATTAAAGAATAAATACGCCACTGTTCAAACGTTTGGGGAAAAAATGTTTTCATTTTTAAAATATTAAACCTTTGATTAAATTGATCAATAAATTGATCAAAAGTAACATTTGTAATGTTACAAACGATTTCTGTTTCAAATAAGTGCTGCTCTTTTGAACTTTACATTTATCAAAGAATGTGGAAGAAACATCACAGTTTACACAAAAATAAAAGCAGCACTGTTTTCAATATTGATCATAATCAGAAATGTTTTATTGAGCTTCAAATCAGCATATTAGAATGATTTCTGAAATATCATGTGACACTGAAGTAATAGTTCTGAAAATTCAATATTAAAATATAAAACCATTTTTAAACTGTAATAATATTTTACAATATAACGATTCTACAAATTTTTTAAGCATAAGAAACTTCTTCAAACACATTTCAAAATTTTACCAACCAGGTTTTTGAACAGTAGTGTACTATTACTAAGATTTTCTGATATTTGCCAAAAAGTCACACCCCAAAATGTATGTATAGTTAAAACATTGAAAGAAAAAGAAAAACTAAGTGGCACTGATTTGAAAGGAAGTTAAGCAATGCAAATCCAATGCAATGAAATTCAGATGCGCTAATTCATACCGTCAGGCTTAGATTTCTAATAACTTCACTGTATTTAAATTGTTGATATGTATATAAATGACTGCATTATTAGGGTGTTTACTAATCAAAGGGTTGATTGCCGTACAGCACGGATCCTCCAGCTGAGTGTGTTTTTGTTTTGTTTGTGGTTAGGCAGGACAGACGGCTTTGATGCTGGCCGTGAGTCACGGGCGACAGGAGATGGTGCGAGCGCTGCTCGACTGCGGTGCTGACGTGAACATCCAGGACGATGAGGGCTCCACTGCTCTGATGTGTGCAAGTGAACACGGTCGGGCTGAGATTGTCTCCTTGCTCCTGGAGCAGCCAGGGTGTGACATTTCAGTTGTGGACAATGTAAGTACATCACAACCACAACCACCTTCATATAACCGTGATGAATATGTACACAACACTGAAATATGTACTGTTTCTGTATAATATATAGCCACAATTAAAATGGCGGTCAGATGGTCAGAAATCCAATGCAGTTGCTTGTTCCATTACAGTAGGAAGTGTATTGTTTTTTGATGACACAGAGAAACCGGTTACACCCTAAATGTTGCTGGACTTGGCCAGTGTTAAATCATCCAGTCTAACAATGCGTTATAAGTAAATCCATGCCCTTTGATTTCTCTCCTCTAGGATGGCAGTAATGCTCTCTCCATTGCTCTGGAGGCGTCCCACAATGATATTGCTGTTCTACTGTACGCCCACATGAACTACTCGAAAACACAGGCAGATGTAAGTCCTCTCACTCTGACCACACATGCAGCCCATTTCTAACTCATTCAGCTAGAACAAGACTTGTTATAGTGGTGTAAGTAAAATAGGATGTTTATTTAGAAAAATGTAGGGAGAGACAGCAGTTTGGCATTGATTTGGGTCATGAAAAGCGAGTGTTATATACTTGTTACATACCAGAATGGAGCCAGATGTGAAAGGGAGTTTGTGGAAAGCATGCCTTAATAGCTGTTTTATCCAATGTATTATGTATTATCCAATAGCCCATGTAGCCTAATTCACATCAGTATAAAAAAAAAGCTTAAGAGGCAGAGCATGTGATTTTCAATGCACTGATTAATTGTTCACAATAAGAACCTATTTTGAGAATTGCTTAACATTTTGATGTTAAAATCTGCTGTGATTCACAAAATGATGGAAAATTTATAATAGTACATCCATAAAAATGTAATTATGTAAATTGTATAATTCTGGAGAGAAGTTAGAATATTAGCATTATATTACAAATTGGTAACAATAACTTTTGTGTTTGTTCTTCGTTCAGGTGCCATCTAAAGCAAACACCCGAAGCCCATCCAGTCCTAAAAAAACATGGCCCTCAGAGTGACATATGGACATATTAACAACAAAATGGATATGAAAACAAGACTAACTAGCTTTACTGGAAGATTAACAAAGTCTGTGTTACAAGTTTATATATATATATATATATTTATATTGTATTCACTGAATATTCATTTTTATGCACATATTTAATGCACTATAATGCAACATTACTATGTAAAATACTTATTATTGTAGGTCAGACCAATCATTTTACTTTTAATCTTCAACAGGTGTATCTACTATAGTAAATTTCATGTAATAAGGAAATAAGGTATTTGGGATAAGCACAGCTCAGCTGTAATGTTATTGTGATTATATGGTTCACAAGCTGAACATTTGTTTTGATTAGCGGTCAGAAAAAGTACAAATCATACATCATCATGAGAATGAGAATAAGACTGAAATATTGCGGCAGATTAAGTTGAATCATTCATATTCACTTAAGAAGCTCAAGCCCTCAGTAACTACTTGTGTATTAAACATACATTGTGGCTTCATAATGCAGGCAACCCGTGACCGCTATAATTACAGCAACAAACACCTACATGAACTCCACCTTTGTTTTCTACTACAGTGATTTATTTTTATCCTCTGATATAATTGGATAAAACTCCAAAAGCCATTATATACAGTCTGTAATGTCTGGATCTGATGGTGGCCCTTCAGCTGAGTGTTTTTTCTTCTTCTTATTTTTGCAATCTGTTATTTGAACTGAAAGGACATTGCCTTGCTTTAGAAAGGAGAAATATTTGCCTTCAGGAGATCTTGACTGATCACAGAAAGGTTGCAGAATAGAACTTAAGAACTGAAATCAGTCAAGAATGGCCGCAAAACATAAACAAAACTAGTGGCATTTGAGAGAAAAAATAGCACTTTTCAGTTGTTACGCTTAAACTCCTGACACTTTGTGGCTGTGAAATGTTAAACATTTCCATAGTTGATGTGATGAACTACACCTGTGTTACCCTGGTAGGACACTTGAGTAAAGACTGTTGTGTGAGATTTATTTTCCATTCATAATTATTTGCTGACCATCAGAGTTTGCTTGGTTTATGAACTGCAAAACACTGATTTCTGAATTCAGCACTTTACAGAAATTAACAAACCAGGTGTTGAATTAAATACCTGTAAACGTTTTAAACTAAACTAGAATGTTTACTGTAGATTTTAAATACAGACAAATCTTTAATTTTGTCCAAAGATGCAGCAGCGGCTCTGCAAACAGGCTAGGAATGTTTCGGTTATCTTCGGTAGCTGATCATTTAAACGTATTTTGACAATTCAATTGTATTATTACTATTATTCCAGGCCTCAAGTATGGTTTTGTATAAGTTTTGGTCTGTCAGTATTTTGTTTATTGTGTATTTTACTTGGGATCTGTATCTTTGTTTAAATGATTGTATCATGCTGTGCAGCTTATGCTATTTCATTTAGCAGTTTTTTAGTATACGATTAAAGAAAAATTGTATGTTGTCATAAAGTTAGCCATTAAGAAAATGCACCTCCCCTACAAAAGTGAATTTTTTCTTATATACTTACATCAGTGTGACCAATATAAAAAGGCTGGATCATATTAAAACGCAAGAAACCTGGCAAATCTTCAGGTCTGCTTGTCTTCAAAACATAACATTTAGTTTTAAAAAACAACACAAAATGACACAGTATATGGCTGACATAAAAGGCCACTTAAGTGTGTTTGAGAGTATACACTTTAATGACTATGCTGCAATGAAGCACACTTTGTAATAATGTCAAACTAATAAAAAATTGTACATTTTTGTGCTTTAAAAGAAGTACTTATTTTGATATGTTGATTAACATACTAAAGCATGTGTAAAGTATGCATATGAAAATGATAGAAGATAGTATGTATATTTGTAAAAATATACACAGTAATAATAATAGTATGTTATACGTTAATACGTTAATAATAATACAATTGTAATTTGCAAGTTTAACATTATGATTGTGTAAGTACAAATAGATGACATAGAAGTTTCAATAAAAATGGCATTAAAGTATATTTTAGTTTACCCTAAATGCTTGTCAGTACATTCAACACTTAGTTTGAAAAAAAGAATAATGAAATTACATATAAAGGTGTACTTAAGTCATACCTAAGCTGATAAAACAACAACAACAAAAAACACTTGTAAGTTTACTAACAAGTAAATAACATACAATTAATTGTCCAAAAACATTACATTTAGTTCAGTTAAAGTATATTATTTCTGTAATAAGTACTCTTTTAAAAAGTTTGCTTAAGTCATATTAAAACACAAGAAATCTTAAGAAATAGTCTAAACAGACTCTCTCTTTGCAAACATAATAAAAGATTCAACCCATCTTCAGCCCAACTAGTCAAAATGCACGTATTTAGTGTCACTGAAGTTGTAAAGTTGCGATACAGCGGTAATAACTGGTTCTGTTGCTTTATAGAAGAAGAGATCAGAACTTAAGAATACGTTTCATGATAAATGCTGTGTCCTCTTGGCATAGCTGAAGTCTTGATGTTGCACCCAAACGTGGCCTTGGATCTGGTGTTAGCTCACGTTCTCAGGCTGGACCACAGTCTATTTCTACTGTACTAAAGACAATCATTACCTTTACCACTAATCTGCACGGTATCATCATCATTACAGTGAATTCACAAAAACTGCATGGCTCTGGATGAGTGTTTAGCCACTTTACAGCGTGGCTCAGTCTTTAAAATGTGCTTTTAAAAAGTCAGCTCTTTACTTTTAGAAGCTGTAAAGATGTTCAAATACACAAAGGAATCTTTCAGAAGACAATGGTGTTTTAACATGCAAACATGAGTTTAATGAACAATGTTGCTTGTGCAAGTTTCTTTCACACTTTAGTCTGATGCCACTGGTGAGACAGTTTATGGCTGACGTTCATAAGCTCAATATCACTGCAAAAAAATTTTATGATGCAACATCTATCAGATTGTAGTGGATTTCCAAAATGCAAAGCAGCACTAAAACTAAAGCATACAGTTACTCATTTCTTTTGTTTCTTATGAAAACAAGCCCATTCACGTTGATAAACTGCATTTGGTGGATACAAAAGAAGGGCAGAAACAGACATGTTTCATGAACAGAATATCTCTGAAGACCTACATATGAAATCATAATCAGAAAAAATCTTTGAATCCATTTATTCATTTCATAAATATGAAATACAAAGCACATACAGTATGAAATAGGAGAATATGGCACTCTTTCAACTCATGTGAGAAAAAAGCACATTGTTTTTATTCAGAGCTAAAATGTGCAATCTGATGCAGTATAATGATATTAATATACCCAAAAAATAAAATGAAATTCTGTTTGTAAAGCAAATCAATAAGATCTTTATAACAGTGTAGAAATACTGGAGTACTACCAACAACATAAGAATGATGTTTACTTAAAATCAGTAAAAAATTTCACAGCAAATATGACAGGAGTACTACAACCTTTAAGGACTAAAGATTTAAAGATTCCCATATAATGTACTCACCCCCTTATCATCCAAGATGTTCATGTCTTTCTTTCTTCAGTCGTAAAGAAATTATGTTTTTGAGGAAAACATTTCAGCATTTTTCTCCATATAATGGACTGATATGGTGCCCTGATTTTGAACTTCCAAAATGCAGTTTAAATGCAGCTTCAAATGATCCCAAATGTGGTTGAAAATGATCCCAGCTGAGGAAGGAGGACCTTATCTAGTGAAACGATCAGTTATTTTAATAAAAATAATATAATTTATATACTTTTTAATGTCATTAATGCTCATCTTGTCTTTCTCTGCCTGGACTGTTTTTGTTCCGGTTCATGACAGTTAGTGTATGTCGAAAAACTCCCATCTCATGTTCTCCCTCAACTTCAAAATCGTCCTATATCGCTGTTTTACCTTTTTTGTTAAGGGTGTTTGATCTTCTTTGCATGTTCACTTTGCAAAGACTGTGTCGGTACTTCTGCAGTGATGTAGGATGATTTTGAAATGATTTTTGAAGTTGAGGGAGAAAATACAAAAATTAAAATTTTTTCAGCATACCTGAACTGTCTTGAGTCAGAATACACACAGTTCAGGGAGAGAAAGACAAGACGAGCGTTTGACATTAAAAAGTATTTAAAATGTATTTTTTAAAATGAAAATAACAGATCTTTTCGCTAGATAAGACCCTTCTTCCTCGGCTGGGATTGTTTACAGCCGCATCTGTGATCATTTGAAGCTGCATTTAAACTGAATTTTGGAAGTTCAAACTCGGGGCACCATATCAGTCCATTATATGGAGAAAAATGCTGAAATGTTTTCCTCAAAAAACACAATTTCTTTACGACTGAAGAAAGAAAGACATGAACATCTTGGATGACAAGGGGGTGAGTACATTATATGTGAATCTTTGTTTTGGAAGTGGACTTCTCCATTTTTAGAATTACACTAAAAGGACTTTTACTTGCTAAAAAAGCATGTAGTAGATACAATAGTGTGTACAATAGCTCCAGCAAAGTTTTAATCATGATGATAATAATTCAGAGGCCTCAGAAATTTGCAAACAAATTTTGGTTAAAAGGGTCATCGGATGCAAAGTTCACTTTTACATGCTGTTTGAACAGTAATGTGTGTTGGCAGTGTATGTACAAATCTACCCTATAATGATAAAAATCCATGCAGTGGTTTTTAATTAATCTGTAAAAATAATATCCCCTTTTTCAAATCGAGCCGTTCTCAGATGCCTGTCGTTGTGGCGTCACACCCACAGAGGACACTCCCACGATAGTTGATTGACATGAGCTCTTACCTCAGATCAGCTGTAACAGTCCGACCTCCATTGTTTTGATGCCGGAGCAGGGATGTAAGTTAGACAAGAATTGAGCGATTGAGGTGTTGTGTTGCTGGATGTAATAATGAACATAGTGGTCGTCATTTACTCACGACATCTGAGCTGCTGAAGATGCAGTAGATTACGTTTGTTTGTGAAGGGAATGCGCCTCCCGATCTACATAAATGTGTCTATGTTCACGCAAATCATTCATGATCCAGCTTCACTTACAGCAGAAGGGAGTATAAGGGTTTTTTTATGAATCTTTGCGATCGCCTTTCCTAATAACGTGCTAGTTAGCAAGTTTAGCGGCTAAATGTGGCTAAATGCGGCTAAAGTAAACAGGCTCGTCACTCCACAGAGAGAAGAGAGGGGCGGGGCGAGCAGAGCTCATTTGCATTTAAAGCAGCCTCGACCAGAATGAGATGAGTTTTGCAGAGCTGATTCTGACAAGGTAAAAAGGGTGTTGTTTTACACAACCATTGAGAATTTTTTAACCAAAGTATATGAGAGACTTTTCATTAAGACCCTAAAGAATCATATCAACTTGTGGAAAATGGGCATCCGATGACCCCTTTAACATCTGATCTTGAAACAAGCTGTTCGTCCTGCCTCTTGTATCTGTAGGACTCTTTAATGACCTCAGTTATAATTGCCTAACATCTTTGCAAGGGAAGTAACATGGGAAATCATGTTGAGTGTGGAGTGTTGAGTGTTGCCCATGACTCCACAAAACCTCTGAATGAGTCCTGTGGCTAACAGCAGACCACTGCAAACTAGGAGATGCTGTTTTGGAGATGCGCTGACCTAGTTATTGAGCCGTCACTTCTTGGCCTTTGTCAAAGTCACTCAGATCATTTTGTTTGTTGATTTTTCCAGGACATAAAATTCAAGAACTGACTGTTCACATGCTGCCTAATATATCCCATTCCCTGCCACTGTAACACATTATTCACTTGTCAGTGGTTTTAATGTTGTGGCTGATCAGTGTATTCTCTTTACAGACATGACTGTAAACCAATCCACCGCACCAGTTCAGTCATTAAGTCTGCGGATGACACCACTGTGGAGGGACTTAATCATAACAGAGACGCGTCTGCCTGAAGGAATGAGGTCTGTAAACTATCAGAATGTTTCTTTGTGAACAATCTGGCACTCAACACCTCCAAAACAAAGCAGCCGATCATCAGATTCTGGAAGAACAAAGAGGGACCTGCTCCTTTCTACTTCGGGAAGATAAAGTGGACCTGGATTGTTAACATAAACTCAATAGTAAAGGCAGCACAGAAGACTTCTGCTTCTTAAAAACATTAAGGACATTAAGGTCATGTTGCTGGTCAAAGACCAGCATCAACCAGCAAAGGACCAGCTTAAACCAGCACCAAAACATACCTAACCAGCATCCCAGCATCAGAACATGCCTACCAGCATATGCTGGTTTTTTCACCAGGGTAGGCTGCGTCCCAAATCACATATGGGTTCTTTTTGGAATAAGTAATTACTTTGCGACTGCAAAAAGAGTATGTTGTATATGTTGTATCTTCAAGTCAGACTTTTCAGAATAGGATGAGGACTAGAAATTGAACGCTCAAAACTTGCTGCCAGATTCTTGAAGATAACTCCTAGAAAGAGTGGTACAAGAGGATGTAATGCTGCTCCTTTTGGAGCAACGTATCTGTAAATAAAGCCTTTAAAAAAAAAAAAAAAAAAAAATGAAAATCTGTCTTCATGTATTTCGCAGCACTTCAGCATGTGAGTCTTATTAAGTGAGGGTCATTTTTTGGGGGGGATTTTTGACCCAAGCGAAGTCTCTGAGAACCTGACACCTTGTACTTCTGGAGACTCTAGAGTAGGTTGCAGTTCTGGAAAATGGTGGTGTGGTAGACTAAAGGGTTCCAGATGGTTTCACACCTAATTCTTCACAGGGTTCCTACACATTTTCCATTTTAAAATCCATACTTTTCCAGACTCAAATTTCCAAACCTCTCAGACGTTTTTTTTTTTTTTTTGTTTTACAAAAATTTTTTTAACATAAAGGGTTCATAAAGAATTATTTCATAAAATAATAGAGCATTACAGTTGGTAGAATCTGTAAATATTTGTCTTTTTTATTGAATATTTTTAATATAGATTTTTTTTTAAATATTCGTATTAAATATTTCAATACATAATTTTTTTTTTTCTCTGTGACAACATACAGAGCCCCTAAAATAACAAATAATAATAATAAAATAATAATAAAAACAAAATACAGACTTTTTACATGCACACAAGAAAAATGTTTGTACCCTTTTTTGCATGCTTGCGCATTACAATTTCTAGTTTTATATAACCTGTTTTCCTTTGTGCATCACTGCCATCTTACTATGAATAAAATGAGAGCATGCATGCACATGAATTAACAGAAATATGCTTGCTCAAAATTTGGCTTTTCTTATGGAAGTACCTCTAATATCAAGACCTAATGTACAATTTAACACATCCTCTGTGACGGTGGAGAAACCATGACATGAAATGGGCTGATGGCATAAAATTTACCAAGTTCAAGGGCCTGTAAAAGAAGGGTTTAAAATGTGGCTTTTGTTAGGGCAGTATGCCATATTGTAAGGCCTTAGGTCTCTTTAATGTATAGACTGAGGTGGCCAAGAAACCACAACTCAAGATGGGCTGATGGCACTATAGGTGGATCAGTATGCATAGTCCTATATGCTAAGTTGAACGGTTTCTTGTGTGCACACAAAAGTCTGTATAGTGAAAAGAAACACAAAATGCTTATAACCTGACATTTGCACAATGAAAAAGTGCATCTTGAATTAATTTGGTCGTATTTAACAATCACTAAACAGCTGCCATGAAATATTGCTTCTTGTACAATACATTTATTTTCATTAAATTCATACTTTTCTATTATAAAATCTACACAGGGTCAAAATTCTGGAAACACAAATACTCTGCTTTTTTTTTTTTTCCATACTTTTCCAGACCTGGAAAATACTTTGATAAAATTACATACCTTTCCATACTTTTCCAAACGCCATAGGAACCCTGTCTTCATCTTAATCCTTTTGCAGTTAACACATGTCTTTTGTTTTTCTGACCCGATGAGCATTTCGCTGTCCCATGGTCATGTCTTAACTTTGCAAATTCTAGTATTGCATCCTTCTCATGGGCATTTAATAACTTTTGACTTTTCAGTTTAAGCTATATGTCTTTTTTAGCTCATTTTATCTGTAAAAGGAAACCTGCTTAATAATTATGCACACCTTAAATGTAAGAGGTTTTTCCACTTCCAGCGTTCATAGAAAATTACATATCACTTACAAATGATTAAACACAAAATTACCAGTAGTTATTAAGACTGATGTGGTTTGGAATTGGTAAAATGTGCTTGGAACAAAAAATACGATCAGAATATGAAGCACTCCCCTTTCACTATCCATTCAATTCCTGGTGTATGAAATTCAACCCGACATTTCTTCCTCATTAAAGTACAATTTTGAGTCTGCATTATATCACAGAAGTAAATCAGATGGCTTATTTCTGTCTTAACTAAAGTGAAAAGTATATGCTACTTTGACTAAAACGGCATACACGAAAGATAAACGACCAACAAATTCATAAAAAATATGTTCCTTTAATAATACACACTTAAAATATGAACTGCAGGTAGTAGTGTGAGGTGTCCTTACGTGAGAGCCACATGACTGCGGCTACCAGTGACGCTGGAATTCATGTTGGACCGAAACACGACTGCATTCATAGAACTGAAAAAGCTTAAGTTAAATGAGCAGAGGGGGCGGTAAGAGCATTTCTGTACGTAGGTGTAGAAATCCAGTCTCTGTATTCTGATAAGCCACTAACTACAAATTTAAAAAATAAAGACACATTTGGCAACATAATCAGTGTTTTGAAGGGAGCCGGAAAAGAAACATTACCTAGATGTGGCACATAATCCAAAATTCATTTAATGAGGTTAATGAGCTACTGGGTTCTTCTCCGTTCTCGGACGTGTCCTTCCTGTTAAAAGTGTGCCGACATGCGCAAAATTACATGAGGTTTGGGGACAAGTCTGTTTCTGGCTGCTGCAAAGACACTCCTTCCAGAAAGAGTGCGAGAAAGCAAAGGCGGGTTTGGGGAACCGGTGAGGGCCGTATTCTGTCATTTCTGCAGAAGGAAGTAGAGGACGCTGGGAATGGAGAAGGCCCTCATCAGAGGTGCTGCTGGAGGAAGTACAGTAGCATGATCTCGTAGTGCTCTCCGGACTCAGGACAGCGGATGCTGTGTCTCTCATTGGGGTAGATCTACAGAGAGCGCAAATTAATTATGTGGTTGAGGGGGGGAAATATACTAACATTATAAGGTTATGTTTTTAACACTGTTTTCAAACCTGTAGCTGATATGGCTTTCCTGCACGGATGAGTTGAGAAACCAGGAAGTTGGTGTGGAAAAAGTGCACGTTTTCATCAAGGAACCCATGTAAAATAAGTAATCGGTTTGGCCTTGGAGGGAAAAAAAAGCAAAGAATAAACATAGTTAGCTCACAGTATTTCTAATAATGCATTCTGGGAAGTTATTTATATGGTTAGAATGGAGGAAACTGTATCATATTTAATAATGACATTTCTAAATTGTCTTTGGCTGAAAACCCTGTTGTACACAATCTACTACATGCTTTCTGTTATCTGACTTTTTTTTTGTTCGTTTAGCATTTTAAATGGCCTTTCAGTGTAATTCTAAAAATGTCCATTAGGTTGTGGTTCATAAGTCTTTTGTGCTGTGAAATCCTGGAGAAAATGTAAGGATAACTTTTAAATTGTTAGTAATATTTCCAGATGAACACTTACAGGACTGTTTAATCAAGTATCCATACATGCTTTAGAAAAGTCATGTTAAAGTTTAAGTATCAAATATGATGTTCAGACTTTTACATGCAATGTATTGCATTGCATTATGTTTTTCTCCCCACAATAAATACAAAGCTTTAAATATCATCTTACTAAGAGATATTATTAGGAGATATAGAGAACTGCATATTTTACATTTTATGCAAGTAGTTTTGTTATTAATATTTGATAAATTATTGGAATTTTTGGGCATAAAAATAATGCACATCAAATTGCCTCTGAGTAAAATTGAGGTATACTATATGAGCCATAAAAGCCAGATGTATCAAACATGATTTTCTCAACAAAATTGTTGAGAAAAAAAAAAAAAAAAAAAAAAAAAAAAAAAAAAAAAAGATTCAACTAACTGTTCCGATTAAAAAAAAAAAAAAAAAAAAAGTTTAGGTTTAGGTGACTATGTCAGGCTTTACAAGGTTAAATAAATTACTGGCAACTTTACATGCTATGTAGACTTTAAAATGAGGAGCAAAAGAAATAAACATGCTGACATTTTTATACTTGTTTGAAGTTTAAGTATTTATTTAAAACAGAAATCTTCTGTAACCTAAATGTCTTCATTGTGACTTTTGCACACTTGTTTGCTAAAAGTATTGATTTCTCAAAAATAAATTAATAAATCCCTCAACCATTTTGGAAAATGGCATATATACGGTCATTGCCAGCAAGCAACCACTTAGTATTCATCTAGAACAAACTAGTAGAGCCACTGTCTTTGTTTTTCCGGATGAATGCTAGGTGGTTGCTTACTGTTTGAAAGAGATGAAGTTGTATGCCAAGAACACATAATGACGGTGAATCAAGCATTTTATGTTCTCTGGCCTGAGCCACAGTAACTCACTCGTTGGGAAGTTTGTCGACGTGCAGGGCGACGGAGCCCGCCTCATACCCCTGCTGGTTATTTTCAGGCACATCCATGTAGCGTTCGGTGTAGCCAGTATCGTATGCCATCCACACCGTCACAGGAGCTCCTGCTATGGCCACCTGGAGCACAGAATGGCTAATTTGCTTAACACATGATGAGAACAAAACTACAGCTTCTGATTTTCGCAGTTTAAACATGTTTGCTGCTTATATTCAAAATACAACTGTCTCTTCTATGTTGGTAATTCCTACAGTATAAAAACAATCTTTGATTGACTGACATTACAATTTTAGCAAAGCATCAAAGTTCAGCAATTCAATCTCTGTTAAGGAGAATCTGAGATGCCACCTGCTGGTTAAAGTAGGTAAACATGCATGGGTGGGGTTGAGAGATCTCTCACAAAAACTCAAAATTGACAAGAATTTTTTATTTTTAGGTAAATTATTACTTTAAGAAGAAGACATGACTTTGGGGAGGCTGTAAATCTCACCTTGAAGATGTTTGGCCTGTGAATGAGGCCCATGAGAGACAGGAATCCACCATAAGACCAACCATGGATGGCAACTCGACTCATGTCTATGAACTTGTACTTCTCTGCTACATACTGAAGCCCCTCCACCTGATCTTCAATCTCAACCTGCCCCTGAGGTTGAGGAAGAAAGAATATTAATATAAACAAAAGAGTACCATACACCGCATTTAAGTCATTAAAGGAGTATTTCACTTCCATAACAAAAATGTACGAATAATATACTCAAACCCTTGTCATCCAAGATCTTCCTGTCTTTCTTTCTTCAGTCGTAAAGAAATTGTTTCTTGAGGAAAACACTTATTTTTGATTGTGAATACTGATTTTTCTCCATATAATGGACTTCATTGGTGCCCTCAAGTTTGAACTTTCAAAATGTAGTTTAAATGCAGCTTCAAAGGCTCTAAACGATCCCAGTCAGAAGGGTCTTAGCTAGCGAAATGTCATTTTTGAAACAAATTGACAATTTATACACATTTTAACCTCAAATGCTTGTCTTGACTCGTCTCTGCGTTTCTTTCTACATCGCTGTTTTATCTTTTTTTTTTTGTAAAGGGTGTTTGATCTTTGTATGTTCACTTTGTAAACACTGGGTCAGTACTTCTGGAGCAATATAGGACGATTTTGAATTCGGGGAAGAAAATGAGATGGGAGTTTTCGACATACCCTAACTGTACTGTCCGTATTGAACCGGAGTGTTCATCCAGACTTAGACAAGACGAGCGTTTGAGGTTAAAAAGTATATTTGCTTTAAAAATGGCCAGTCGTTTCGCTAGATAAGACCCTTCTTCCTCGGCTGGGATCCTTTAGAGCCTTTTGAAGTTGCATTTGAACTGCATTTTGCAAGTTTATACCCATTATATTGAGATAATTCCTGATTTTTTTTCTCAAACACTTTCTTATTGACTGAAGGAAGAAAGATACAAACATCTTGGATGACAAGGGGGTGAGTACATTATCTGTAAATGTTTGTTCTGGAAGTGAACTTCTCCTTTAAACCTGGTATGCTGCATTCAATGATCCTTAACTACAGCCATGCGAAATACTCAAGGCAGTTTGTTTCGTTTAACTAAGATTAATAAATGCTGTCAAATTAAATGCTGTCCCTAGTCATATTGCCATAACTAATGTTAACATATAGATCTTACTGTTAAATGTTTACGAAATTGTAAAATTGATTTACATCCACTTATGCAAACAGTAAGATAAAAGCCACTGAAGCAATGACATTAAATATAGTAGTCAACATTTGAAATGGATCAATAAAAGTTCAAAGTTGTCCTAAGACAAGAACAGGTACTCTTTTTGGTTTTAGGACAAATTTATAAAAGGTTTTAATCCACTTCAAATGTTGACTACTGTATATCATTAAAGCCCAAAAAAATCCTGATAAGAATGGCAGAAAATAGATTTATCAATTTTCTTCATTTTTTTTGCAAGCCAAAAATTAGATCAGACATTTCTGTAAAAATCCAGTTGTGTGTGTGTGGGGTTTTTTTTGTTTTTTTTTTAAATGCAGTTTTGTTGACTGATTATTGTGAACAGAGTCTCCGACACACACACCTGGCTAACAGCAAATGGTGTTTTAAAAAAAAAAAAAAAAAAAAAAAAAAAAGGCAGAATTTTGTAAAACATCACTATCAAAATCTAGTACACTGCCATTTAAATGTTTTTTTTTTTTTTTTCATTTACTCCTGTGATGGCAGTTGAATTTTCACTGTCACATGATTCTTCAAAAATCATTCTTATTATGCTGACATCCATTAGTTTTCTAACATACTTTTACTTTTAAAATAAGTTTAAAACAGTATTTATTTAAAATAGACGTCTTTTGTAACCTGTCTTAATTGTCACTTTTGATCAATTTAAAGCATACTTGCTTGATAAAAAAGTATTAATTTCTCAAAAATTCATAAATAAATAAAGCCCTTAAACGTTTAAAAAAATAGCATATATACAGTCAATGCCAGTAAGCAACCACCTAGTATTCATCTAGAACAAACTAGTAACTACTACCTTCGTTTTTCTGGATGAATGCTAGGTGGTTGCTTACTGGTTCAACACAAATCATAAAAAATTTTCCTTTAACAATAACTAGTCAATTTATAGTCAGCAAATTAAGCAGTAGTCTAGTGCCTATGTTATTATATAAACGGACTTTACATCACACCTAAGTGACCTTCAATAAGCAGTGATATGAATATGAGTTTGACAAAACAGGAAGCGTCTAATTCAGTCTGACTGAGAGTTACACGTGGGATCATGTGTCAGAGTCAGTATGAGCTGTCACTCAGTAATCATTTTAACACCTTAACATTTCACAACTGATCATTTGGGCAACTTAAATTGCAGCGTGATCATATTTGTGTCTATATAAAGCATTTATGCAACCTGTTTTTAACACACACTGGCTGACCTTTTAAAAGCAGGCGGTAATGTGTTAAATGTGAAACTGTTTATAATCTCAGGTTCAGACAGCACCACATACCAACAGATCATGGGCCATGTGATGCACACAGCTCAGAAAAATGCCAAGAGCTGGCCGAAATCACCAGGTCCAAACTGAGTGGCTGACTCTGTCTCATTTTAACTGATAAATGTACACTGCATAGGTGGTACAGAAGTGATTCTAATGTGGCATTAAGGTCTTCACACAAACTTGCACAATCTTTTTTTTTCCAGCAGGCACACAACAGCCTGAACTCAGCTGTGTAAAAACACATGTACAATGACCAATCCCCATTTATTTTGATTACATCAGTCAAACTGTGTCTACTGCTGTGCAAGCGTTCAGTTCTTTGGCAAAAATCTGCTGCAATGTTGACAAATGTCTGGTTACTTGAGAATAGATTGTCTGTTCTAGTTACCATTTTGTTTTTAAGGGCCCCCTCAAACTTGAGGCCTCTTTGGCAAGAGCCTCTTCCATCAATGACCACCACTGCATAACCCAGAGATGCCAACGTGTTCAGACGCAGATACTTCACACCCTTGTACGAGTTATTCACTAACTGCACCTAAAAAAAAAACAGGAGGAAAAAAAAAAAAAAAACGAGAAAACATGTTAAAAGTACAGACGCAGTAAAGAACCTATGAAACCAGTAAGATAAAAGCCAATGATGCAATGAAATGAAACTCTTCATTTAAGCTGAAAATTTTAGATATGGTAGGGAGAAAATTTGTAATTATCAACAGACGGGGTTATTGAAAATGCACATTCATTCTCTGCCAACAGGTGGCGCTTTCAGAACGGCAGAAATATAGTGGTTTTCCCGGTACCAACTGCACGCAGGGCACCTGACTTTGAAACTTGCAGCACTCATATTTATTCAATAAAAATCATAGCCTTTTAAAGTTTAATCATCACATTCAGCCATGTGGCAATTCTTGTCTTTCCATCCCCAAATTACAACCTCCTGAAACGTTCTTGTACCATTTAAGATGTTTTATAGTCTTAAATTTAATACAACTACATGTAAGACTTTTTAAGGACCTTCGGAAGCCCTGGTTTTGTCACCTTTGATTAGGCATGAACAGTG
Source organism: Labeo rohita (assembly GCF_022985175.1). Classification (NCBI taxonomy): domain Eukaryota; kingdom Metazoa; phylum Chordata; class Actinopteri; order Cypriniformes; family Cyprinidae; genus Labeo; species Labeo rohita. The sequence goes on from NC_066876.1 coordinate 2,807,634, forward strand.
CACACACCTGACTAACAAAGCAAATGGGTGAATGAATGATGGCAGCTACTTTATGTAGCACAATAATGGGCATTTTTCAGAAATCGACAGCGACACTTTTCAGCCAAACCCACCTGCGGGCCGCCGTACACAAACAGGATTGTGGGGTGTTTTTTGCCTGGTTTCAGGTTGTGAGGTTTGTACAGCATTCCATAGAGGTGGAAACCGGAACTGGCAGGGAAGCTAAATATCTCAGGAGGGACATAATCAGCCGGGCAACCTGCACAGCACAAGCAAACATGTTTTTAGAGCATGTTATTTTTTCGCCCATCACTGCATGAGATCACCCTGAGCTCACGACCCTGCTCTCACCTGTAGCTTCCATCATGCTCGCCCAAAACTCCGGCTCTTTGTGCAGGGGGTCACTGTCAGAACCCGTCAGTTTGTAGACGTGAACGCACGGAGGCGTGCTCACGTTACTGTAGTGGCTAATGAACATGTCAAAGTTCTGCATTGAAAGAGAAGGAACAGATAGTCAGAGACTGTACACAGATCATGTAGATGTAACAGAATGCGGAAAAGAGATGACTGCATAGACCTGCCACGAAACACTACTTGATTTGCTTCAAGATGATATAAAGTAAAGCTTATTCAGCCTTTGGCCATTAGACTAAAAGGAGTAGTCCAATTCCAGAACAAAAATTTTAATATAATGTACTCACTTAATATTTTTGTGGGGGAAAAATGGCAAAAAAAGTTCATACAGAAACAGTTACTTTAAACTGTAATATTACTATACTTTTTTTTTTTTAACTATAGTTTTAATTTTTTCTTTTCTTTTTTTTTTTTGGTTAAAAAAATGTATCCTTCATGTAAAAAAAATAAAATAAATAAAAAGTATTATTAAATAGGAGTTTTCATCAAGTTATATTTTCAAGGAATTTTTTTGCAAGCAAAAAACTATGAAAATTTTTTGATAAAAAGCCATTAGCAATTTTTGTTGATTTGTTGTGAACAGGCATTAACAGGGTCTCACACAGACACACACACCTGGCTAACAGAGCAGCTGTGAGAGAAACCCGGCTTAGTAAGTCTGACAATTTCTCCAGGAGACTCATAGCTCACAACATAAAGATGGTGCTCAAGTGGAGTATCTTTTGTGCCTTGGAAATACACCAGTTTGGTTTCTTCATTAACCCAGATCTGCAAATGAAGATGAAGGCAAAAATATAAAGAACGGGAATAGAGGACATTTGCTTTTTGACTCATTGAATAAAACAGCAAACCTTTGAGCCGTGTCTGGCCAAGACTTCCCATTCTCCACTCGTTAAAGTCACCTCCTCCTCTACCTGGCATTTGAAATCATCTAAACAAAAAAATAAAATGTTCATACATGATCATACGCAAAATTTAGAATAATATCATACAACATAATTTGGGGAAAAAAAAAGACAGACACCTTAACTAATACTCTTTTTATGCCCAGCTAATATTTCTTATGTCCTCTACTGAGTTCGTAATCTACAAACATTATTAAGGATATCTTTTTTTCAGCTGGAGGTTAAACTGCTATCTAGCGGTTTTTAAACTACTAAACGAGACCTGTAAAAACTTTTTCTGAAATGAAATTATAGTGTAATATAGTGCATAAATATTCATTAGGTCATGTAGACAATCCCCCGGGATCTGTTGCTCAAAAAAAAAAAAAAAAAAAAGAAAAAAAAAAAAGTTTAATAAATATGCCATGTCAAAACAGTAGGACATACTAATTAATACATAACACATAATATTCTATACATAAACACATGGCTATTTGAAATTGCGAATTCGATTTTTTAAAAATATATTTAAATGTTCATGGACAATTGATCGGTTAAGCATTGTAAAATGTTTGTTAAATCCACTTATTACACTTATCCACTTATTAACTTCCACAATGAAGTTATGTCATTTAAAGTTTTTAATGCAGTGTTATCAATATATTTTTGTTCAATTTATTCAAGCTCAAGCGTCTGACCTTCTGCAGGACTGTATTCTCTGCTCCACTGCTGGCAGCCCGGCTGTAAGAAGCTGGTTATTCTGTACAAATGGCAGAAGCCCGTTTTTGATTCATTCACCCACAGGAAGGAGATCTTGTCATTAGTTGTTTGAATGAAGGGATAAAAGATATCATGGACCTATTGGGAATAAGAGTATTAGAGTAAGTATTAAAGCATAAAAGTATTATTTGTAAATTCCAGTTTACTGATCTTAAACTTTAAAAGGTATTGTAACAACTAAACAAATCATAAAACATTCCATTTAATTTAAGACATTCTTTCAGGTCTTAAGCATGTTATTAAATATCTTCCATACGTGTGCGAGATCTGCTGACAGCTCTGCGGTTCTTCTGTTTGCTTTGGTCAGTGAACGATATTAACTTTGCTCTGCTTTCTTCATACTCACATTGATCCAGATGTCAGTGACCTCCTCATAGATGATGAAGGGCTGGACTCCCTCAGGCATGGCTTCCACATGCTCGTCCCACTGCGGATCATCCACACTCACTGGTATGAAGAGCGCAGGCGGTAAAAGCACTAACTGCAGCTTCTGTTGACTGCGGTCTAGCAACACTGCCCAAGCACTGGAAAGAGACAAAATTAAGTATATAACAGTGTTATATAGTATCATAGAGACTTTCTTTCATTTTTAAATACGGCTATACAGTTTTTATTAATTTTTAGTATATTAAGTTACAAAGAATTGTTACCTTTGCAACTAGCTAAAATAAAATATGATTATTAAGTTTTTCTTTTATATACAAACTATATATATATATATATATATATTTTTTTTTTTATATTTCACTTTTCATGTTTATTTGAGTTAACAAAACTATTTATGACTGTTTTAGTTTTAGTTTCAGTTACCCATGTTAACCATTGTATATAAAACAACAAACTAATTAAACTGTCAACGTGCTCAACAGTGCAAACTAATAACTTTGCACATAAAAATGCATTGGTTACTAAATTTAGAACTATTGCTTAAACCTACCTAAAGCTATAGTATGGATTTTATTTTTTTTTCCTTTGAGAGCTTGATGGCCCCTGGTCACTAAACACTTTAGCTGTATAGAAACAGAACTCACTTTTTCTGTTTCACAGTATTCCTTTCATATGAAGATAGAAAGATTACACAAGAAAATACAAGAGAGTAAATTTTTTAAAAGCAAGTACTTGTGACTTACAATTTGCCATCTTTTGTCCATCCAGCTCTTGCGATGTACTCAACCCCAGGAAAGAGTGTGGTGAACGGGAGAACAAGCTCTTTGTTTTGTGCGCTAATAATCTACAAAAAGAATAAGAGATCATTGTAAAGTCTTTCTACCAGTCAAAACAAAAGAAAAAGTCTGGGTAGAGGCACCTACCTTGCCATGTTGGTCGGTCCGAATCTCTACTAATTTCAGGCTAATTTGAGGGTTCTTACTTCCTACAAGCATCAACAGGCATTCATCAGCATAACAATTAGCACACCTCCATTGACAAAATAATGCTAATATACAAAACGATGAAAAGATTGAACTCTATTCTTAAGGACAGACTTGCGAGTTGTGTTTCCACATGTATTCATGCCATAATTTCTGGCTTCAGTTACACTTAATGATTCTGTTAAGGACTAAGTACTACAAAGGGAGTTGATTTCAGTCAGAGATGACTCAAAGATAATGACCTGCAGCCCAATAGGTAAGTCAAGAAGCTCTTTGATTAATTCAGTTAGTTGTTAGATTGATTCAACCTGATAACTGATTTAAGGTTTGTTTTGATTCAAGAGTCATTTGTTTACAAAATGCACTAGAATGGATCCGATGTACGTTTTTGTTTTTGTTTGTTTTTTCAACTGGCGAGGCCAATGCAATATAAAGATGGGCTGACTAGAACTGGTTTCTTTCACCTAACCAAATCTCATCACATCCAGTTCAGATTACAAGCAGTGTGGTGATTAATTTACGAAATGGAACTGACTCTTAATTCCCAACCAAATGTTTGTGTTGTTCTAAAAGTGTGTGTTTGTGATTACCGGTGCGAGGATATCTGTACACATCTGCCTTCCGCTCCTCCAAAGCTGGTGAGGGCACATGAATAATCTCTACTTCTGACTCGTCAACTTCCTCATACAGCAGCTGGAGCGTTCTGCCTCCGTCTGCGTCTGTAAGCAAACAAGAGTAGGTTGATAAGGGTATGCAGCAGGGGCCCAAACAATAAAGCCAGTTTAGCTGGCTAGCCAGGTAAGTTTTAGTTCAGTTTGCGCCAGCTTTGGTTTGGCTTTTAGCTGTGTTCATCGTTATTGTAACTCATGCTCCACTGCTAACCTGCTCAGGGGCGGGTTCTGTTCTGGTTTATAGAACTCAGAAATTTGACCAATCAGCTTCTATAACACACTCTGACACAAAGTCACTCCCCCAGTTTCCCAAATTAAAGAACACTACATAGTAAAACATATTTAAAGACAAAATCATCTTTTAAACTTCCGCATAACGATAAGCCAGCTCGCAAACTTCCGGTGAAGCTCATTTTATGTGCGCTATATATAGGTGGAGACTCTTGAGATTTCTCTTCTGCCTCGTTCTTATCAGAAACTGAGAAAAATAATTGCAACATCGTAAATATGTTGATAGCATGATAGCGGCATGAACGTTCAGTTTCATATTATTTAACAACATATAATGTAAATTCTGAGCCTGGTAATCCCAGGAGAGTACACAGACATGTAGTTGTACATTTACATGCTGACAGCCTAAACACTTACATAACTGTTTAGGCTAACGTTAGATAGCTAGCGGTGCTTCTCTTCAAGGACATGTTATTCTTGATAATCAATAACCTGCCTTCATAGTAATGAACTATGAACTAGTCATGTAATATTTTAAAGCCTTTATTTTTCAGCTCACTTTAAAGATTCACTTTTCATTCATGAAGACGACATGAACAAAATGTCTTTTCATGGAAAACAACTTTTTAAGATGAAGATGACATGAAATTACACTAATAATCAGAAGATGGCAGTAGAGGATCACTCATGGGCTGCAGCTACCATTTCAACTCCCTAGTTTTTTCAAGTCTTGCTTTTCAATTTATTATAAAATGACTAGTATAACACATTTTAGTACTTTTACCGCACTGAAGCATATTGAATATCAAGTGCAGAAAGTTATTAAAATAAATGAATAAATGAACTCAGACACAAACAGCCTATAAGGGTGAATTATTTAAATACTTATATATAGTTCAGTAGAAATTAAGTAAGTTAAATATTAATGGTATAACATTTCAAATTCATACTGATTATTTAATTATTTAGATTTAATTTAATAACTACATCTTTTAAGTTTTATCTTGAACTGTAGAAGCTATTAGATAGCCTATATTTAACCAGCACAAACTTGTTACTGGTGTAGTTTTGTTACTCTAAATTTAGTCTGAATTATTTAAAATTAAGCTTTATTTTTGACATCAGCTTGTTTCCTTCGGTTATTACGGTCAATCATATAAAATGACTCGCGCATATTTAGCAGATTTACTCATGTAATTTTCTTACGCTGGCATTTGTCATTCTTGAAATGGTATACATGGACGTTTGGTCCTCTTAGACAAATAAAATTTTTCTTCGAACTGTGAATGGATTATGTACAGAAAACGAGCAAAGAACACTTCTATTATGGGCCACTGCAGTTGACCGGAAATGACTGAGCTGGCTTGTCTAAAACAAGGAAGTAATCCGTGCATATGGTCAATTACACTGACTCTCTCAAGAAAAAAAGTTTCAAAGCATGTGATTAGCTGTTCATTACTGATGTCATAATTTCATGTGCACACACTCCATAAACTCAGGATCAAAGCCTAAGTTGAAAGAGAAAGCTGATCAGTGCCATGGTACCAAAAGCCAAAAAAAAAACCATTGGTTTAGTGTTTAACAAACCTTCAGGAGCAGCCGGAGACCACCAGTATCCTGTGAAGCGATCAAACTCTTCCTGAATCACAAAGGTTGCGACACCAGCAGACTTTGGGTCTTCCTTGACGTTATTCAATCCTAGACAAGGGTAGTAGAAATATCAGATTGTAGAAAAGTCTATTCAATGTAACCTGATGTGTTTTCTACATGGATCAAAGCTCAGAGAGGGGGAAAAATAAATTAATAATAATAATAATAATAATAATAATAATACTACATTACATTAAATGTTTTTTCCATGTGCAAAACCCACCTCCAGACTACTTATACACCAAATTTCACTACGTTTTATTCTGAAAAATCCCACCGTGAGTAGTAGTAATAGTGATAATGTTGATTTCCTTATCAAAAAGCACAGCCCCTCTCCAAACCATTTAAATAGACTCTGACTGTAAGTTAAGCCATTAACCATAAAGCCATATTTAATATTTATAAACACAAAGCTTCTAGGAATATTTCCAGCTTATTGTATGTGTCGCACCTGCTGCACACTGCTGATTTTCAGACTACAATGTTGATTTAACCCTCAGTTCTAAAGACATTAAAGTAATATTTGCCAAACATAAAAATCTGCCGTTAATTTTCTCACTCTCAGGCCATCAAAAACATAGGTGGCGTTTTTCTTCAGTAGAACAGTAAAAAATATAATAATAATAATAATAATAATAATAATAATAATAATAAGTTAAAATTTTTCCATGAACTTTTTATTTTTGGGTGAAACTATCCCTTTAAGTTTAAAATAAATCAGAATATACTCCTAAGCAGGGGTCACCAAACTTGTTCCTGGAGGGCCAGTGTCCCTGCAGAGTTTAGCTCCAACCCTAATCAAACACACCTGAACCAGCTAATAAAGGTCTTACTAGGTATACTTGAAACTTCCAGGCAGGTGTGTTGAGGAAAGTTGGAGGTAAACTCTGCAGGACACCGGCCCCGTTTAAGAACAAGTTTGGTGACCCCTGCTCTTAAGAGTCAACACTATAACTGCTTGTGTATACTAACAGATCAACAAACCTTTATGACAGAAAGTAAGCCTTCGCTCCTCTCCAGTTTCGATATTCGTCACCCACAGGTCGTTATTATTTATGAAGGCAATGAAACTGGGATCACCAGGCGAGATCTTGGGGTCCATGCGAATCCCTGAGCACTGAGTCTTTATTTCCACAGGCTTCATTGGGGCGGCCTGCTAAACATCACATGACTTTCAGGCATGGGAACACAGAGCTTTGTGCGCACACACACATTATGCAGAAATTTCTCAGAAATATTCAACTGAGCGAAGCAGGAAAAAACAGCTAGACTCACAATGAAGCCGTTATGGCCGCCATCACGGCAATAGAAAAGGCTGTTGCTTGCTTGGAAGAGGAAAAGGCCGCTTTGTGGGTGATAGTCGTAGGACGTGATGCCGAAGACTCCAAGACGCTTCCTCTCACGGAGAAGCTCCTCCTCACGGGAATATACACCATGATGTGGAGTCGCCTATAGGAAGACCACAAATTAATATAATTGACCTATTAATGTAATTAATATGTTAGGTAATTAACATGAAGGTAAGATACCTGAAAGTGATCTAACATCTGTTTCCATGATAACACCAGGAGGGCTTCCTTCCGTATTTTTTTGGGGATTTCAGAGTACAATAATGAGTTTTCTCTGCTCCCATAGGGCATTCCTATTTGAATATAAGGAAGAAGATATTACAGAAACTTGCTACAATTTGAACAAATGCAGAAAAACCTGACTCATACAAATCCTCTGACATTACAATAATTTCTTTCTCATTGAAAGAAATTCTTTAATTCAAAACTTTAAGTTGTTCACCATAATCTTATTATTGTAAGATAAGTTTCTTTAAAAAACAAAACAAACAAAAAAAAACTTTAAGCAGGTATCTATTAATCGAAAGAGACAGTAAACAAATTCATAATGTTACAAAAAGTTATATTTCAAATAAATGTGGTTCTTTGGAAGTTTCTATTAATCAAAGAACAAAAAATGCATCAGTTTCCACAAAAATATCAAGCAGCACAACTGCTTTCTACATTGATAAGAAATGAGAGTGATTTCTAATGGATCAAGTGAAACAAAATATATTAAAACCAAATATTTATTTTAAATTGTAATATTTCAGATTCAGAATATGCTGTTTTAACTGTATTGTTGATCAAATAATAAAGCCTTGGTGAATCCAAATACATATTAAAAATCTTGCAAAATCTCTGCATGGTAGTATATAATGTCATGGGGTGCGACCAGAAAGGCACATGGTCCAACCAACATGCAGAAACGGGAGGGGGACACAACAAAACAGTAAATGATCAAATTAAGATGCCCTCTGCATACCTTCATGTCTAGAGTAATACATCAGATCATTTGACTATGTCAAGCAATGATTGGTTGACGTTTTGAAATGTCATGTGGTCCGACGCACTTAAAACACTCTAAATTTCTAACAACTTGCCATGGATTTTGCATCATTAAAAACACTAGCTGTGTTTCCATCCACCTATTTTTTTTATGCGCACTTTGGAATATCGCTTAAAAAAAAAAAAAAAAAAAAAAAACACTCAATAGAAACGCAAAGATGAGCATCAATTCTGAAAATGCGCATAAAAAAAACGTATGCACACAACTGAGTAGGATAAACTTTTTATCCGATGTGCATAAACTACGATGGAAACACTTTTACCCAATAAACTCCTCAATGCACATTAAAAAAGAAATGTGACTTTGCATGATAGACCGGGATAACTTGACTAACCAGCAGACCCATCTCCTTGCACAGCATCACAAATTTTGTTTTGGTTATAATGAAACGCCTAAGCAAAGTCTATTATCAAAGTATTTCTGTATAATTGTCCTAAACGACTGCATTCCCAAACAGCAGTCATCCGCCTTCGAAAGCAGTGACTGCATTTCTATATTTACTGCTTGCTACATGGCACCGGCCCCACCCTTATTTTGATTTTTTTTTAATAGTAATAAAAATCACTTTGTTCAGTTAGAGAACAGATAGTACAATTAAAAAACTAAACGCGGCTGCTCAGGGCAGTGTGCCGAACAACAGTTGCCGTGGCAGGAGTCCGATTTCATTTATCATGTGAGGAGAGTGAGTCGAGTAAGGTGAGAAAGGCAAGATGTTGCTGAAAGATTTAGGTTCGAAAAGAATTACAGAAGCACCTGTTTTAAAAAGATTTTGGACTTTAAAAAGGCCTGTTGGCTGTTGCCATTTATCTAAAAGATTTTGGAAGAACATTGGAAGAACATTTGATTCTTATTTATTTGGTTCCACCGTGTTTGCTGATTTTCAGTATTTTTTTTTTTTAATTAAACTTTGTGAAAGTTATTTAACAGTTATTTTACATTAGGCCTATACCATGGTGTATTTTATTAGTTTTGTTAATAAATTAATCATTCTATGTTTAATGTGAGTTTGTCCTTGACGTTGAATTGCCGCCAATTCGAAAGTGAAAGTAAACTGCACACGGGCATTTACAAGCTATTTAAAAGTGAAGAAACACGTGAAAAAAGGGGGGAAACTCTAATGAACTACCACTAATCTCTCCCCTGTTGCGTTGTCATACGTTGGTTAACCAGTGGGAAAATTTCCTCACTGTCATATCCCTACTGCTCGCCATGAGGTCCAAGCAATTTATTATATATGAAAACTATTATTTTCAGTGGCTTCACCTAGTTTTCTTAGTGATATTTAGTGAAAGCTTATCAGGAAGTGACAATTTTGTTCTCTTTGTCTCGCTGAATGGAAACGGTGCTTTATGCGCAAATATTTTATGCGATGTTCCAGTTTTGCGCATAAGTTAAATTTGCATCTTTGGACGGAAACATAGCTACTGAACGTTGTCGTTATTATTTAAAAACGTACAGGCTTATAAAACACAATTAACTGGAAAATGAAGCAAGGAACTAATGCATTTGTTGATTCAAGAAGCTGCATTCTCATGGTTAACTGTTTTCACACTGAAGGGAAAAGGGTACCAAGGTAGTAGAGCCGGTGCGAGTGAGGGCCGGACTCATCATGCTTCTGAACGAACTGGAAGTCATGGGGTGCCTTGTTAATGATCATTCCCGAGTACTTCCGGCTGCCGTGAATGATGTCACGCAAGCCATCCCATGAGTGCTTCTCCACGAAAAACTGGGAGGGGACGTCATCCATTTCCACGACCTCTGTGCTGTCTGAGATGTCATCTACTGCGGTCATTCTGACAGCTGCAAAACTGGACACAGGAACTATTCATCAGCTTAACATACAAGAGTCGTTTGATCTTTAACAAATGGGATAATGTCACAAAAATGTTTCCATACCTTTTCCAACTACCTTCAGTGTCGTCTTCAAGTTTCACCCTTTTTCCTCTATACATTAACCAGCACACAACCCTCAACAAGATCTGGCAACCTGCAGGAAAAGGAAGAAAATTGTTGAAACATGCATTTGTCTTCGTTGGTGGCTTTTTTCAGGAAAAAGCTGATAAGCTACTTTGGTTAATCGCATATCGCAATTTGATTAAAACTACAGCCTTAATATAAGCAATTTTGCAGTTGATCTACAATCGATCAATCAATGGGCCCAATATGGTTTATTAACATGTTTTGTTACTGATTTCAAATTACATGACAACAATTGCAATTAGTAACAATAATGTGCAATAATCTATTAAACATTTTAAGTTACATCATAAAACCCTTTTTTTATTATTTATTCTATTTTTATTACAGTATTATTACAGTATTATTGACATTTCAAATATTTAAAAGGAGTTTTGATTAAACTAGATATGCAATGTAAATGAAAAACTCTGTAAACAAAACCTAAGCTGCTTTCTAAAAAAAATTTTTTTCCAAACATAACAAGAGTGAAGCCTTTTTGAATGAAAAAACCTAAATGATAGAGATTAAGAAAATCAAATTATAAACAATTTCATGCTACAGTATGAATAACGTGTAATCATGTAATGATTAAAAAAAGAAACTAATCTGACTGATCATTTTTTAAAACTACCAGTCAAAAGTTTTTGAACAGTTTTGAACAGTAAGATTTTTTTTTTTTTTAAGAAGTCTCTTCTGCTCACCAAGACTGCATTTTTTGATCCAAAGTACAGGAAAAAAACAGTACAATTTTAAAATATTTAATACTGTTTTCTATTTATATTTTAAAATGTATTTTATTCCTGTGATTTAAAAGCTGATGTTTTTAAAAGATAATGAATTTTTAGCATTACTACTCCAGTCACACGATCCTTCACAAATCATTCTAATATTGCAAATTGCTGCTCAAAAAATATTTAGTATAACAATGCAAACAGCCGAGTAGAATTTTTTTCAGTTTTTGGTGAAAAGAAAGTTCAGAAGAACAGCATTTATCTGAAACAGAAATGTTTTGTAACATTATCAATGTCTTTATCATCACTTTTGATCAATTTTTCTTGCTAAATAAAAGTATTAATTTAATTCATTAATAAATTAATTAAAATAAATAAATAAATAATACTTCAAGCTCCAAGCTTTTGAATGGTATAGTGTATAATGATACAAATGTTTTTTTTTTTTTTATGTAACAAACGTATAAAGCTTTTTATTTAAGATAAATGCTGATCTTTGGATCTTTCTACTCATCAAAAAGTCCTTAAAGAAATGTACTCAATGATTTTAAATATTGATGATATTGATTTCTGAAAGATCATGTGACACTGAAGACTGGAGTAATGATGCTAAAAATTCAGCTTTGATCACAGGGATAAATTATATTTTAAAATATATTTAAAAAGAAAGCAGTTATTTTAAATAGTAAAAATATGTCACAATATTACTGTGTTTGCTGTCTTTTGGATCAAATAAATGCAGGCTTGGTGCGCAAAAGAGACTTCTTTAAAACACATTAAAAATCTTACTGTTCAAAAACTTTGGACTGGTGTAGTGTAACACATAATCGCATTACAAGTCCGTGATTTTTGGAATTTGATTATAAAATACAGTGTACATTATCCGTTACTACCCAACCCTGTTTCCAATAAACTGCAGAAATGAGTGTAGGTCGGTCAGTGTGTGCTTTCCAGTCAGAGGGCCTCTAAGTGTTCAGAACTAACATGAAGCGCTAACATGAGGAATGTTATTAATCTCAGCTCTGTGTGAGAGTGCGAGAAGCTGGTATGAATGATGTCACTGAGGAGGAAGTAGGACAGATGCTATAATTCCAAAAAGGTGATGCTGACAGTATTATTCCAGTTGGTGTCTAAATGTGGCTCACCTTTCTTTAACTGTTGATGTGGTAAACTGTACAAAGAGGTTGTGAAAGACGTATTAGTAAAAGCTATACTTGACCCACAACCTGTAAGCTAATGTCATTGTTCATTTTCCACGGTAATAGACTAGATAAAAGACATACAAATCTAAAGAGACTAAAAGTATACACTGTATAAGTTAGAAAGGGGGTGTAAACAATAAAAACTACATTTAAAAAAGTGGGTGGAGAATGCTACATAAATGTATGGTTTGGCCATTTAAAAATACAATATTTGACTGATACTAAACAAAAAGCTACACAATTAACATCAAAACAACATCTGTGGAAAGTGAAACTGAAATGTTCTGACTGATTTGAAGAGGTTGAAAGCAGTGAAACCTGCTTGCAAAGGACTAAATACACAATGTTTCCAACATGACTGTAAATCTCTCTTTTCAGTTAGAAATACAGTGTTGAACTACTATATTAGCACCAAAGGCAAATATTATTAACTGACTCGTTTGCTACGAGCATTTGTCAGGCTGATGTTTTTTTCATTCCGATTCAATTAAACGCTGCTGTTACAATTGCATTGAAAAGGCTGGATCCGCTTTGGACTTCACGTTCCTTACATGCAATTTAATTTGGGCCTCATATGTTTTCTGAACTTCTATTCGATAATACCAGGAGTTAAAAACGTTTCTTTGACTGTCAAAAATAATGCACGCCCTTATGACGACAAGTCATTCACACCTTCTTGCATTAGCTCCGTTTGCGCAGATAACCAGCCTCCACTACCGGCTAATACAAATTTACTGAGAAACGACGTGTTTTAAGCCGATCTGTATGTAATTTGTGTGAGTTATCATCTTATGTTTTAGATCGCTGGAGTCAGAATCAGCTGATAAAGGAATGACATGTTTGACCGCTTATTTGTGTGTGTGTGTGTGTGCTCTGTCAGTGCTAACAGTTAGCTTAGCCGCTATTGAACCTGGATGACGGGAAGTCAAGTCAATGACAACATTACACTCATTAGTTATAACTACATCATCTCTTATGAATCATGCTTTCTACATACCAGATCTCGCGTAAATTCAGCAGTTAATAACACTAGTATTGTTGTTATTAACACCAATAATAACATCAGGCGATATCATCATGCTAGCACATTATCTCTCTGGGTTTTCCAGCTCAATCGGCTGCGCTTTATGTTGTCAAACACTAAACCGCCTTCCTCAGCTCATCGTCACATTATAAGAGATGAGGATCAGTATGTGCGGGTGATTGTCAGAGATCATCAGCTGATTTCTTGTCTGCTCGGCCTCTGTTGACGGGCCGCTCACAGCAAACCGCATTGTTATGAACATTATGATTTTAATTCATGATCGCGCAACATCGCACGCTGGTACTTACAGGTAGACCCTCAAAGACAACTCTCATCTGTGACCTGTTGACTTCCTAAATGTATTTGCTGGTAAAAACACAGTCCATAAGCATGAGAACAGCACAAAGCGACAGTCATGAGTGCTGATGAAAACCAACCGAACATCATCAGCCACACCGGAAGCGCTGACGAACTCTTACTTCCGCTTTCCGTCTAGTCGCTTTCACTCCAAATATATATAAACAACTTAAAAAATATAAACTCTTTAAATTGTTTTAAACATACATATATAGTAAATCAAATTTTATGAATTACGTATTACACTTTTATTTTGTTATATTAAATGTATGTAACTCAAATACGTACAGTGTTAATATACAATATACAACCGAACTATTTATTAAACGTAATATATTTAAAAGTCCTGCAAAATTATTTTTTATGTGTAAAAAAAAATATTTATATAGTTGACAGTAGATAAAAGATTAACTTGTTTTTGTTGTTTAAATTATTTTCCTTCAGCTGTTTCATCTTATTACCAACCTTTACTGAATTTTAAAATATTTAAATAACAATCCAGTCTGCTTCAAAACCATACAAAACTTTTACTTTATTTTACTTTTAAATCTTTTTCAATTTAAAAACTAAATCACACATTGACACTCTATTATTAATTATAATAATTCTCAAAATATTTATAATGTGACTCTGTGATAGAAATTAACTAAATTGTTAAACTTGAAATTATTCTTATCCAAAAAGGTAAATTATGATGTGTTTCTACTGTATAGCTTTAGCATTACAGAAGCTTTTGTACAGTAAATAAAACCTTTATCAAGCATGCAGCAGTTTTACATTTGGCCTCTATAAAATAAAACAAGCACAACCAAAAAACTGCCATGCAAATTATTCAAATAAGGACCAAAGAGCTTTCCCAGCGCCGGAGTTAACATGAAACATAAATTACATAACATAAATAACATAAATTTGGTACACCATAATATCTAAGTGCTGTAATGTCCTTGTGTGGGCACTGTTGGCCTAAAAACGCCGTCTCTCAGCTCTATCTGCATGAACAAGGAGATTTGTGGGAGAAGCCACAGACAGAGATGGGCATAAATGTATTTAAAATAAAAATACAAAATGCTGTGTGGAAAAATGTATTTAAATACAAATGTATTTAAATACAGTTTTGTTTGTATTTTGAAAATACACAAAATACCTGTGAAATTGGCTATCCAGTCCAGGTATTTCAGAAATCTTAAAAACAACAACAAAAATAAATAAATAAATAAATAAATAAAACAAACAAAGAGAAAACATTAGAGGTGTACAACAGCTTACACTGTAAAAATCAATGTTACCCCGCTCCCTTGACAAAACACTTTTTCATTTATTTAATGATAGAGGCAACACTTTCATTCACATTTAAATTGAACAAGCAATTTGCTGTCAACACAACAACTGAGGGGAAAAATGCACACACACACACACACACACACACACACATTTGTTTCTGTGAATTTTAGGGACTTTCCATATACTTTTACTTTTATACTGACCAAACAATATTGTAGCACTGTTTCACTTTCAGATAAACATAATTTACTATTTTTAGTAAAAATAGTACATTTGCAGAAGAGGCTACTTAGTAAAAAAAAAGTAAATTTATGCAGAATAGGCTACTTTTTGCACAAGAGCTTGCTATGAAGCCCATGAATATGCAAAGATTCAAAGATTTTTAACCTTGTCATTGAGTTTTTTTTCTGTGCATATAATCTCATACTATGATTTACGCATGATATTTATTTTTTTGTTTTGTCATTACAGTTGTCCATTCCTTGATACAACCATTTTCCTGATCTTATATGTAATTATAAGTTCAGCAATAATAATAATAATAATGAAAAGAGAGACAGGTGCACTAACACCTCATCACATCAGTAACTCAGCAACCCTACCTACCAAGTACGGTTTTCATTAGCGTTTGCAATGTTTGCACAAAGGAGACATCAGGCATCTGCTATAAGATCTTGCCTTTGAAGAAGACCAAGAAGACAAAAATGTAGGTATTACTACTTAAAAATTAAGATTACGCCATAATGAACTGCATTGCTAGCCCACCCCAATACTTACACACAATAATAATGATAAATGTTAACCAATAAATAATTATTTTACTTTTTTTAAACTGAAAATGACAATTTAGTTAAACAAGCAAAATGTAAGTTGTTTTGTCATATGACATAGCTATGCATGAATATACACTAGTTAGACAAATGCAGCTGATATGAATACATCAATTTTCAGTCAAGCAATGAATTAATGCATGAATTAATTGAAATATTTATATTTGATTTATTGACAACAATACGAAAAATGAATAAATGAGTAAGAATGAATAAAAGCATCACATTAAATCATACATATACAAGACAACAACAGATGAATCAAAGCTTTATTCTAATTTATTAGTCTAACAATCATGTATTTACAGATGGTGAATCCCACATCCTACTGCCATCTCAGTGCAGCTGTGCCAAATCTGCTGCTGCGCTGTGCGTGAAGCATCCCGCTCTTCTCAGTGGGGACATCGTTGAGCCAGAGGATGAGGAAGACCATGATGCCACGCCCCTGAACCCCACAACCTTGAAGCAAGAGAACATTTGCCGGACAATCTGGCTGCCACTGTTCTGCCTGCTCTCCATGAACACAGCTACCTGTAAAACATTTAAGGAGAGTAAAACATTTTACAGTTCATATTGCCAGCATTCCATTTCTTGCCAAATTTCAATTCATGTTGTAGCTCTAATACTTTTGTAGTGGGCTAAACCACTGAACTGGTAAGCAGAAGGCTGTTGGTTCGCAACTACCAATGTGTCCTAGAACAAGGTGACTGTTTCACTTGTGACTGCTCTGATAGAACAAGATCATTTCTTTTATTTGTCCTCTTTCATGAGCAAGTACTTTTTTCATTGTAAATGCATTTAAGTTCATCATATCATCAAGTTGATGATCAGCATCATGGTACCAATAAAGCCGGATTGGAGTGGTTTGGTTTTGTCAACTCTAAACTAATCCTGTAACTCTGAATTTGTTCAACTACCATCATGGTACAGGCCCCTGGAGCTCCCCTGTTAGCTATACATAATAAAACATCTTTTTACAGCATAATCACAAATATACTACTATTTAGCATCTTTACACCTTAAGCAACTGAACAGTTTGCTCTACAGTAGTTCAACTAATGCAATTTTTAACACAAGGAACCATGTTTTGGTTTCTAATACTCACATCTGTAAACTAGTTTACTAAGCACCCGCATTACGAGATGCTCCTCACTGCAGGGAGCAGGGTTGGATCCACATCTAGGGGGTGGAGATGATAGGTTTGGGGGTGGAGATGGGTGGGTTTAGGGATCAGGGAGTGGAGAAGGGTAGGATTAGTTATATGTAAGGCAGGAGGAGTTGGATCTGTGTAACCCCTCTCCCCGGGTCCTACTTGTCCCCGCGACGAGCGAGTCTCGAACTCGTGTCTCTGCCATGGGAGGCGGGTGCACTAACAAGGAGCCTAAAGACTGCAGTCACTAGCGTTTGTCAGAACCTCCGCAACTCTCCACACAGCCCACAGCATGGTAACTTCAACTCAAAAGAAAACTGTATCAACAAAAACACACAGCAAACTAAACTGTGTGCACTCCAATTAGTTACAATGTACTGTGTTCCAATAAAGCATTCTGAAATGACATTAAAATAAAATGACATAAGACCCTTAAAAGCAATCAATGTATACATAGCAATGTGAGCAGGGATATTTGGATGTGTGTGTGTACATGTGTATGTGTGTGTGTGTGGACCCGGGTATATGCGTGTATACACTCATTACCATTCACTAATGTGTGGCTTCATTGTGGGCCATCACATACTCACATCAGGGCCTCCCTGCAAAAACACTGCTCCTAGGCCTCTATCTGAAAGCATCTGTTTGGAGAATGAAAGATTGTGTTACGCCCTGTCTAGGGTGAAGGCGCGACATGAAAGAGTTGCGAGGACACGGAGGAGTTTGTAAAACAAATAAACAGTATTTTAATGAAAACAATAATTTTTTACAATAGAAGTGGGGGAGCCGTCAAGGTCAAAATAACAAACAGAAAGCAACTAATATTTTAACCCTCTAAATTCCCTAGTTTACAAAAGAAAAGAAAAGAAGACACAATTACTTTCCTAACTTTCTGTACAAAAAACAATCAACAAAAGGTTTCAGCAAAAATGGCGTCAGTCTCCCTACCGCCCCAAGAATACTACATACAACTATTTACAATTAGCAAACAAGTCCAAATAGGGTCAATCCAAAATCAAAGTCAAACAGGCAGTAGTCAGAGTTACAAATATTTGGTGAATGCACTAACAAACAACAATCTCTCACAAGTTAAACACTCAAAAGAACACACACAGAATCTCAGTCTTACTAACACATGCTTACATCTAACTAACAGAGCGATGAAAAGCAAACACAGAAAACGAGCACAAAGCCGAAGCAGGAAGTGATGATGAGATCTTTATAGGCAGCCGGGAGCTGACCAGGCAGGGCGTGGCACTAGTTGGAGTACAGGAACCAATCAGACGTCATCCTGCACAGAAACACAGACACAACACTTCCCAAAAACAGAGCAAAACACAAATAAAACATAAGGGACGTAACAATTGAAATTGTGATTATGCAGCACAGAACCTTTACTTAAGGATGTTCTGAGCTCTCGTCCATCGGAGCTGATTGGGACTTCTGGAGACCAACATATCCGTCAAATTTGTTTTAAAATCCAGCCATGCCCAAGAACGATCTCAACTCCTTGCGAGTCCACGGTTGTGTGCACTCTTCAATAGCCTGCACTTTTTCCTGAGGCCTTATCACCCCCCAGTACTCTGTCTCAGTTCAATCAAAATCACAGTCTTGTCAAAACTGCTATGAAAATCACACTGTTGGTGTAAGAGAGTATGCACCGCTTTAGTCCATGAGTCATTGGTTTTTAAGAACGTGCAAGCAATAAGTGATTCAAGCCATGTCTTATTTTCTAAATATCAATTACTGCCATCAGGAAAGCATTATAGAGTTCCATTATGTAGAAGTAATTGCTATAAGAATTTATTTATACCTGTATCTATTGGAATTTTAAATAGTAAATTGCAGTAACTGACCACGGATTACTTTTTATATAAACCAGCTCAGTGATTTCCGGTCAGCTGTACTGTGCCGTGTCCTTTACTCACTTACATAATCCATTCACAATTCAAAGAAAAGTTTTATTTGTTTAAGAGGACCAAACGTCCATGTATACCGATGTATATTTTCAAGAAGAGTGTAAAACATTACACGAGTAAATCCTCTAAATATGGGCAAGTCATTTGATATGATTGACAGTAATAACCGAAGGAAACATCTGACAAGCCGATGTCAAAAATAGAGCTTAGTCTTAAATGATTCGGACTAAATTCAGAGTAACAAAAATACAACAGTAACAAGTTTGTGCTGGTTGAATATAGGCTATTTAATAGCTTTTACAGTTCAAGATAAAACTTAAAAGATATAGTTATTAAATTAAATCTAAAATATTTCAAATTAATATTGATTCATATTGAACGCATTATTTAATTCTTATACCATTAATATTTAACTTATTTAATTTGTAGTGAACTATATATATAAGTGTTTAAATAATTCACCTTTTTAGGCAGTTTCTGTCTGATTTATACTATTTATTTTAATGACTTTCTGCACTTGTTATACTATATACTTGATTGCTATACTATATACTCCTAAAACTATGGGAGTTGAAATGGCAGCTGCAGCCAGTGAGTGATCCTCTACTGCCAAAAGTTGTTGTTTTCTGCATTTCGTCTTTATGAATAAAACGTGAATCTTTGAAGTGAATTACTGCACAGCTGTAGAGTTGAAAAATAATAAAGGCTTTAAAAGATTTTAAAATGTGTTCATGACTATGAAGGCACGTTATTGATTATCAAAAATACTATTAAGATATCGTTGAAGAGAAGCATCTGTAGCTTGATAACGTCTAGGGTTACGTATGTAACCCTGGTTCCCCGAAGGGAACGACACGCCGCGTCGAAACGCTTTGGGAACGCCTTCAGCGTGACCGCGCTCTGAATCACGTGTGCAATCAAACCAATGGAAGAACGAAACGTCACAGGCGGGTGACGTCACTGACCAGGAAGCATAAAAGCACGTGCGCCAGAACGAGCGTCAGCTTCCAGGATAGAAGCAGCGCTCGCAGGGACGCAGGAGGATGGCTACGAGACGCGGCGTCTCGTTCCCTTCGGGGAACCAGGGTTACATACGTAACCCTAGACGTTCCCCTTCAGGAACTCGAGCCGCGTCGAAACGCTTTGGGAACGAGATGCCCACGCCGCCAGACCCCTAGTCCCTGCCTAGGATGTGCTAGGACAAAGGACAGAGGTACCAGGCGAGACCCGCAGGTCCAATTCGTAAAACCTAACAAAGGTCAAAGGTGAGGACCATCCCGCAGCGTTGCAAATATCTTGCATGGGAACCCCAGCAAGAAAAGCTTTGGAGGCAGCCATGCTCCGGGTAGAATGGGCTCTGACCCCTAAAGGAGGAGGAGGTCAGAAGCCTCATAAGCAGAAAGGATAGCGTCCACTACCCAGCGACTTAAAGTTTGCTTAGAAGCAGGGAGGCCCCTTTTTGGGGGGCCATAACAGACAAATAACTGGTCTGACTTTCTCCACCTGGCAGCCCTGTGGACGTATGCATCCAGCGCTCGCACTGGACACATACAATTAAGCTTCTGCTGGTCAGCATCCCGAAAGGGGGGAGGACAAAAGGCCTGGAGTACGACAGGCCGTGGTGTCGAGGTGGGGACCTTAGGGACATAACCCGCTTTTGGAAACAGGAAAGCTTTAGAAAGGCCTGGCGCGAAGTCCAGGAAAGAAGGGGCCACAGAGAGGGCCTGAAGATCCCCAATTCTCTTAAGGGAGGAAAGAGCTAAGAGAAGGACAGTTTTTAAAGTAAGGAATCTGTCCGAGATTTCCTCAACATATCCGTCAAATTTGTTTTAAAATCCAGCCATGCCCAAGAACGATCTCAACTCCTTGCGAGTCCACGGTTGTGTGCACTCTTCAATAGCCTGCACTTTTTCCTGAGGCCTTATCACCCCCCAGTACTCTGTCTCAGTTCAATCAAAATCACAGTCTTGTCAAAACTGCTATGAAAATCACACTGTTGGTGTAAGAGAGTATGCACCGCTTTAGTCCATGAGTCATTGGTTTTTAAGAACGTGCAAGCAATAAGTGATTCAAGCCATGTCTTATTTTCTAAATATCAATTACTGCCATCAGGAAAGCATTATAGAGTTCCATTATGTAGAAGTAATTGCTATAAGAATTTATTTATACCTGTATCTATTGGAATTTTAAATAGTAAATTGCAGTAACTGACCACGGATTACTTTTTATATAAACCAGCTCAGTGATTTCCGGTCAGCTGTACTGTGCCGTGTCCTTTACTCACTTACATAATCCATTCACAATTCAAAGAAAAGTTTTATTTGTTTAAGAGGACCAAACGTCCATGTATACCGATGTATATTTTCAAGAAGAGTGTAAAACACGAGTAAATCCTCTAAATATGGGCAAGTCATTTGATATGATTGACAGTAATAACCGAAGGAAACATCTGACAAGCCGATGTCAAAAATAGAGCTTAGTCTTAAATGATTCGGACTAAATTCAGAGTAACAAAAATACAACAGTAACAAGTTTGTGCTGGTTGAATATAGGCTATTTAATAGCTTTTACAGTTCAAGATAAAACTTAAAAGATATAGTTATTAAATTAAATCTAAAATATTTCAAATTAATATTGATTCATATTGAACGCATTATTTAATTCTTATACCATTAATATTTAACTTATTTAATTTGTAGTGAACTATATATATAAGTGTTTAAATAATTCACCTTTTTAGGCAGTTTCTGTCTGATTTATACTATTTATTTTAATGACTTTCTGCACTTGTTATACTATATACTTGATTGCTATACTATATACTCCTAAAACTATGGGAGTTGAAATGGCAGCTGCAGCCAGTGAGTGATCCTCTACTGCCAAAAGTTGTTGTTTTCTGCATTTCGTCTTTATGAATAAAACGTGAATCTTTGAAGTGAATTACTGCACAGCTGTAGAGTTGAAAAATAATAAAGGCTTTAAAAGATTTTAAAATGTGTTCATGACTATGAAGGCACGTTATTGATTATCAAAAATACTATTAAGATATCGTTGAAGAGAAGCATCTGTAGCTTGATAACGTCTAGGGTTACGTATGTAACCCTGGTTCCCCGAAGGGAACGAGACGCCGCGTCGAAACGCTTTGGGAACGCCTTCAGCGTGACCGCGCTCTGAATCACGTGTGCAATCAAACCAATGGAAGAACGAAACGTCACAGGCGGGTGACGTCACTGACCAGGAAGCATAAAAGCACGTGCGCCAGAACGAGCGTCAGCTTCCAGGATAGAAGCAGCGCTCGCAGGGACGCAGGAGGATGGCTACGAGACGCGGCGTCTCGTTCCCTTCGGGGAACCAGGGTTACATACGTAACCCTAGACGTTTCCCCTTCAGGAACTCGAGCCGCGTCGAAACGCTTTGGGAACGAGATGCCCACGCCGCCAGACCCCTAGTCCCTGCCTAGGATGTGCTAGGACAAAGGACAGAGGTACCAGGCGAGACCCGCAGGTCCAATTCGTAAAACCTAACAAAGGTCAAAGGTGAGGACCATCCCGCAGCGTTGCAAATATCTTGCATGGGAACCCCAGCAAGAAAAGCTTTGGAGGCAGCCATGCTCCGGGTAGAATGGGCTCTGACCCCTAAAGGAGGAGGGAGGTCAGAAGCCTCATAAGCAGAAAGGATAGCGTCCACTACCCAGCGACTTAAAGTTTGCTTAGAAGCAGGGAGGCCCCTTTTTGGGGGCCATAACAGACAAATAACTGGTCTGACTTTCTCCACCTGGCAGCCCTGTGGACGTATGCATCCAGCGCTCGCACTGGACACATACAATTAAGCTTCTGCTGGTCAGCATCCCGAAAGGGGGGAGGACAAAAGGCCTGGAGTACGACAGGCCGTGGTGTCGAGGTGGGGACCTTAGGGACATAACCCGCTTTTGGAAACAGGAAAGCTTTAGAAAGGCCTGGCGCGAAGTCCAGGAAAGAAGGGGCCACAGAGAGGGCCTGAAGATCCCCAATTCTCTTAAGGGAGGAAAGAGCTAAGAGAAGGACAGTTTTTAAAGTAAGGAATCTGTCCGAGATTTCCTCAACAGGCTCGAAGGGAGGCCTGCAGAGAGCCTCTAACACCACAGACAGGTCCCAAGAGGGGACACGAGGTCGTACAGGAGGCCTGAGCCTCAAAGCACCGCGGAGGAAACGTGTAACGAGAGGGTCCTTTCCCACGGAAAGACCACCAAGAGGGGCGTGGTAGGCCGCAATGGCCGCCACGTAGACCTTCAAGGTGGAGTGGGATAACCCTGCAGACAACCGGCTTTGCAGGAACTCCAGCACTGAGCCAACTGGGCAGTTAACTGGGTCTTGCTGGCGGTGTCCGCACCAAGAAGTGAAAAGTTTCCACTTCAAGGCGTACAGTTTCCTCGTGGAGGGAGCTCTAGATTGGAGGATGGTCTCAACAACCTCAGTTGAGAGACCGGAAGCTAAGAGGTGCGCCCCCTCAGAGGCCACACCCAAAGCTTCCACAGCTCCGGCCGGGGGTGAAGAATGGTACCCCCTGCCTGTGAGAGGAGATCTCCCCTGACGGGAATCTCCCAGGGAGAGCCGTCGAGGAGAGAAATCAGGTCCGAGAACCATACTCGGCCCGGCCAGTACGGGGCTACTAGAAGAAGGGACACCCCGTCCCGGCGCACTCTCTCTAGAACTCCCGGGAGCAGAGCGATCGGGGGAAAGGCATACAGACGTAGCCTTGGCCACGTCTGCACCATGGCATCCAGCCCCAGGGGAGCTGGATGAACTAGAGAGTACCAGAGGGGACATTGCGTGTTCTCCCTCGTGGCAAACAGGTCCACCTGGGCTGGACCAAACACTCCAGATCTGCTTCACCACCTCGGGGTGAAGCATCCATTCCCGGGCCTCGGCCCCTGTCTCGACAGGATGTCTGCTCCCAAGTTGAGATGCCCAGGAACATAAACTGCTCTCAGCGAGAGGAGTTTGTCCTGGGACCACACAAGGATCTGGTGCGCCAGCTTGTACAAGGGGCGCGAACGCAGACCTCCCTGGTGGTTGATGTAAGAGACCACCGAGGTGTTGTCGGTGCGGACCAACACATGGCGGTCTCTTAGGTCCGGGAGAAAGTGTTTCAGGGCCCGAAACACGGCCAGCATCTCCAGGCAATTTATGTGCCACGTGAGTTGCCGACCGCTCCACAGACCGCGGGCAGGGTGGCCACTCATGACCGCTCCCCAACCGGTGAGGGACGCATCCGTCGCTAGCGTTACGCGGCGACAAGGAGCTCCCAACACCGGGCCCTGAGACAAGAACCAAGGCTTCCTCCACATGTCCAGGGCACGTAGGCAACGCCGCGTGACCCTGATCATGCGAAGTGGGTTTCCCCTCGGGAAAACTCCTTGGTCTTGAGCCACCACTGTAGGGGTCTCATGTACAGCAGGCCAAAAGGTATCACGTTGGACGCTGCTGCCATCAGACCCAGCAGTTGCTGGAACTGCTTGACAGTGAGTGACAGGCCTTCCTTCACTCTCTTGACTGCAGTGAGGATCGACTCGATCCGAGCAGGAGACAGACGTGCCTGCGTCGTGGTCGAATCCCACACCACGCCCAGATAAGTGGTCCTCTGTAATGGAGAAAGCACACTTTTCTCGGCGTTCAGTCTTAACCCCAGCGCTTTCATGTGAGCGAGAACGACATCTCGATGCCGAACTGCCTCCATCTCCGTCTGAGCTAGGATCAGCCAGTCGTCGATGTAATTGAGTATGCGGATGCCCTGGAGTCGCAGAGGAGCCAGAGCTGCATCCACACACTTCGTAAAAGTGCGGGGGGAGAGTGCTAGGCCGAACGGAAGAACCCGATATTGGTAAGCTTCGCCCCTGAAAGCAAACCTCAGGAACTTCCTGTGATGAGGAAGGATGGAGACGTGAAAATATGCGTCTTTTAGATCTATCGTGACAAACCAGTCCTCGGACCTGATCTGAGACACGACTTGCTTGATGGTGAGCATCTTGAACTTCAGTCTCTTGACTGAGAGGTTCAGCAGACGCAGATCTAAAATGGGACGCAGGCCCCCATCCTTCTTCGGAACAATGAAGTACCGGCTGTAGAACCCGGACTCTCTTTCGTGAGGAGGGACCACCTCGATGGCCTCCTTCCTCAGGAGAGTGGCTACTTCCTGTTCCATTACCAGACCCTGCTCGGGGCCCACCAGAGTGGGAGAGACCCCGTTGAACGGCGGAGGTGGTGCGCCGAACTGAATGCGATAACCTCGCTCTACAGTATGCAGGACCCAAGCAGACACATTGGGCAGTAGTTTCCACGCTGCCAAATGATCTACTAAGGGAACCAGCCTCTCGAGGCTGGCCTCTGGTGTTAAGGGGGCCGCTGGAACGGTGTCCTGAAACGGTTGCCCGGCAGGAAGCACCTGAACCAGCGGTCCCAGAGACCCCCACGGGGGTGGCGAGCTCACCAGCTCCGCTACGTTGCCGGGCGGGAAAAACTGGGGTGGATGCTCGCTGGAGACCGCTGCGCCCTGAAACACTGGCAGGGTTGGCAGGGCGATCTCCCGGGGGGCACGGGGGGGACCCGGACACCGAATACTGCGGTGCTACCCGTTTCCCCCCAGATGGGGCTGCCCCCGGCGGTCCCGACCCGTCAGGACCGCTTGGTCGAGGACCTCTTCGACTGAAGCACGACCCTCAGATCGGGCTTAGCCTGGGAGGTCCTCGACCTAGAGCGTTTGACCACTCGCTCTCGATGGGGAGGAGTGCGAGTGGCCACGCTCTGTTTCTGAGCTTCCCGGTACGAGGAGCTGGTAGACGGCTGGGGCTGCTCCGTCGCAGCAGCCCCGCGAGCCGGATGACGGCGAGGGAGGAACCGCTGGAACGCCGCCGCTTGCTTACGCGCCTCCTGGTATCTGTCGACGACGGAATTGACGGCGTCGCCGAACAGACCAGCAGGCGAAAGCGGGGCGTCCAGAAGGAAGACCCTGTCCTTCTCTTTCATGTCGGACAGGGTCAACCAGAGATGTCTCTCCGCGGCCACAAGGGCTGCCATAGACCGCCCAATGGCACGGGCGGTCTCCTTAGTGGCGCGGAGAGACAAATCAGCGGTCCTCCTGAGCTCAGAGATATCGCTATCTTTGATCTCCTCACCCTCATCCAGCTCTTTAAGCAGGTCAGCCTGGTACGCCTGTAACACCGACATGGTGTGCAGACACGCACCAGCCTGACCCGCAGCCGTGTACCCCTTGCCCACCAGCGCTGAGGTGACTCGCAGCGGCTTGGAGGGCAAGACCGGAGCCTTCAGAGACGATGCAGACTCGGGGGACAGATAGCTCGCGAGCGTCTGTTCCACCCGAGGCATCGCTCTGTACCCTCGCTCATCCAACCCCGCCACATAACCGTAATTATAGGAAGCGGGGATGAACAAGCGGGACGAGAAGGGTGCATTCCATGATCTCGACACCTCAGTGTGGAGATCAGGAAAGAAAGGAAGGCTCCGGCGTGCTGGAGGTGGTCGAGACCGCAGAAATCTCTCGTCCAACTTACTTTTCTGCGGTTCGACTAATGGCTCGGCGGGCCAATCGATGCTGAGCTTGGCCACCGCCCGAGTCACCACCTCCAGTAGCTCCTCGTACTGGGGAAACTAAGGTGCTGCAGCCTCATCCACACTCACCACGTCAACCTCCTCGGAGGAAGATATGGTGAGCGTGGAGGCCGACCCCCGGGGGGAAGAAACCGCAGCGCGGGCTTCCGATCCCGAAGGCCGGGCAGCGGATCTAGTGGGTGAGGCAGAAGATAGGGGGTCACCCGTCTCCATACCCTCCACCAGATCCAGTTGCGAACCCCACGAGTGCAGCCGCCGCTCCGCCTCGGCGGAAGCGGGACCGGACCCACGGGGAACGCTGATGAAGGACCCCTCCGCGGAGAAGAGGTCCTTCCGGGAGCGGAGCAGACGCATCGGCAATGCGTCGCAATGCGGGCAATCGGACCGCTCGAGGGCCGATGCCGCATGCTCCGCTCCCAAGCAAGCCACGCATAGAGCGTGTGTATCCCCGCTCGAGATGTAACGAGAGCAGGGAGGAACACACGCTCTAAAACCTGGCTTGCTAACGTTTTTGGTTTTCTGTGATTTTTTAGACATCTGTTCCAAAATAAAAGTGGTGCAAACTAGCAACCAAAAAGGGAACAGCACAGACACAAACACAGAGCGCTGCTGAAAGACAGAAGCTGACGCTCGTTCTGGCGCACGTGCTTTTATGCTTCCTGGTCAGTGATGTCACCCGCCTGTGACGTTTCGTTCTTCCATTGGTTTGATTGCACACGTGATTCAGAGCGCGGTCACGCTGAAGGCGTTCCCAAAGCGTTTCGACGCGGCTCGAGTTCCTGAAGGGGAACGAAGGATTAAACAGTTATGATATATGTTTAGCTGTCAGCATTAAATGTATAACTACATGTCTAGGTACTTTCCTGGGATTACCAGGCTCATTTACATTATACGTTGTTAAATAATATAAAACTGAATGTTTATGCCGCTATCATTATTTACGATGTTGCAATTAGTAATTTTCTCTGTTTTTGATAAGAATGAGGCAGGAGAGGAGTCTCAAGAGTCTCCACCTATATATAGCACATATAAAATGAGCTTCACCGGCAATTTACGAGCTGGCTTATCATTACGCAGAAGTTCTAAAGAAGACTCCGTGCATATGATCAATTGCGATGGTATTTTAATGAACAAAAGTGTTGCTGTTGTTGTTTTGTGTGGTTGTGTGGTTACAGCTTTGAGTCCAAGACAAATTTCCTGCAAAGGACAAAAGTATAACTCTAACTCTAAATCATTATCCCAGCACTCATGACAGAACTGTTTTAACAAACAGCGATCATACCGATGCTTCAGATTTTTCATTGCAAGAGCTATGTGCAAACTCTATCCACCTTATTTTTCAATGCGGAAGTAAGCTGTTTTCTGGCAATGTGTTAAACGTTCATAATCATAATTTATAAAATTCAGATGTTATATGATCAATAAGCAGAGTATGGCTAAAACTGTCATACAGCATGAGCCATGGTTCCAGGTTTTGGTCAGGTTTTGGTCAGGTTTTGGTCATGCCACCATGACAGCGTTGGAAACATTTACATTTTCGTTTTTATTATTAACATTTAGATATCTCGTTTCACAATAACAGTTCTGTTTGATTTGTAATACTTAGAAAACACTGTTGTTGTCAGACAATCAATCTCCTGGCTGCCTCCCCCCAACTTTTTGGATCGCTTAGGCCTACTCTATGCAGTTAATTTATAGATATTGTAAGTGTAACACGGAGTGATTGACGAGAGACGAGCGGATCCACATGCGAGCTTTTATTGAAGGGACGAGACAGATACATGGTCGAGCGGGCAGGGTCAAACACCATAGCAGATAGGGATATCGTAGGCTAAGCACAATCGGAATCCGTGAATCAGGCGTAAGTCCAATCGGGAGCGAACAACGTCCGTGAAGGGAGATCCGAGAGAATAGTCAGACAGGCGAAAATCCTAAGGCAGGCGGCTAGACAGTCAAAAACGAGAAAACCAGGCAGGAGAACAAAAACCAGGAACTAAGAAACGCTAACTATGGAATACAAACAATAATCTAACAAACCGTGATTTTCATGGGGAAAGTCCAGGGTTTTTATAGTGAGCCTGATTGGCTACCGGAGGCAACGTAATGGGTGCGATGGGTGATGGGAATAGTAGTCCGGGGTGCAAAGCAACAGTCTGAATGTAATGATGGGGTGAGAGCGACCTCTGGTGGTGAGCGGACCGCAGAGCACCGACCAGATTCGTGACAGTAAGGGAGCGCGGGGCACAACCTCACACTTTTTGAATATCTCAGTTTGTGTAAATCCACGTGGGGTTCAGAGTATGCCTTTTATCCACGTTAATTTCACACTTATCTTGTAGAAATATGTCGCTTTGTTTCATAATTACTGTGTATACGTTTTTCGTTATTTACCTCAAAAGAAAGGAATGAAAAGTGACAACATGCCCCGTGTGTGGGGCACATTGTAACATGTGAAGGGTAGGTAACATGACCATATAACTTAAAATGTTATCTGATCGAATAAAAAATATATGCGACAAACTAAAATATTTTGTCAATAAAATAAAATGATTAACTTTATCAGATAAAATAATGGCGTTTTTTAAAGAATAATAATTAAAAAAAAAACAACACATTTTTGAGTTTCACAATGAACACATCACAACCATGCGTGGCTATAGCAAAACACAGCTATACAGTATAGTTCAAAACAATGTGCGCAAATAGATGAAACACATTCAGATATTAAAAAAAATAATAATAATAAAAAACACTCCCCTCCCTCCAAACACTGCTCTCATAGAACACGAGACACATAAACGAGCCAAAATGCTTTACATTTCTTGAAATAATAATTTCTCAACATTGAACGTCGATTGTGAGTCTTTATTCACCTGTTTCTTGTGGTTTCTTTTTAAAATCCATACAATAAGATAGTGAAAATGATTTATGTCATAGAATAGCATGGTTTAATATAGCGGGCAGATTGTAACGCAGTGTTACAACTTTCACCATCAGCGCAACTGGAATATAAAAGTGGTTTGTGTCTTCTGCTGACTTGCCAAACATTAATAAACTATCTAAACGGATAAACAACAGATTGGCAATTAAAATAATAGCAGATTTGTCTTATTTTAAATGAATACTATAATATAATAATAATATAATTTGTTTTAACTCGCAATTTGTTTTAACAGAACATAAAGGGTGAGTTGTTTCAATTAACAGAAAACAGTGAAAATGCAAACAAAACAAAACAAAACAAAACAAAAAAAAACACACACAATATATATATATATACACAGTACTGTGCAAAAGTCTTAGGCCACTTGTATTTTCATCAGCTAAAAAATGGTTTAAAGTCAGTTAAAGTCGGTCTTTTTCTGTAGTATGTCAGTAGGAAATATCAGATTACATTTCCAAACATTCATTTTGCCATTAATCGTAATAATCCAGTGAGATTTTTGTTTGCACAAGGAGTCTGACAACAGCCAGTGCTCTGCACAGAGATCTGAACTCATCATCGAGTCTGTCTGGAATGACATGAAGAAACAGAACAAACTGAAACAGACTAAATGTGACTGTGACAAAGTCTCCAGGATGCTTCAAGAAACCTACCTGCAAAGCTGCAGCACTGTTAAAAGTTTTAGGCATTTGTGTAAAAATGCTGTAAAATGAGGATGCTGTCATAATTAGATTTTCTTTATCAATTACCTTCTATTAACTAAATGAAATCAACATTTGGTGCGACCATTCTTTGCGTTTACAGCAGCTTTTGCCCTAGGTGCACTTGCGCAAAATTTTTCAGGTAGCTTTGCAGGTAGGTCTCTTGAAGCATCTTGGAGATGTTGCCACAGTTCATATATAGTATTCAAGTATTTTTTTAATAATAATTCAACCCCTGAAAGTCATGACCAATTTCTCAATTAGGTTAATTACACGAAAGGTTAATTAGACATTTCTCCAAACAGTTTTTTTGCACGCTTATACGGTGTCATTTTTAAGCCAAATTACTTTACCGACACTTTAAAAAATATATCAATATCCATACATATCTGTTAAATAGCCTTTTTCATAACACCATTACAACTTTTTACACTGAAATAGCTTTGTTTCATTGTTTTGCTGTTACATGTGACACCTTTTCCACATTTAATCAAAATAAATAACATTGTTTTTCTAGAGACTGTAATTGTTCTCAGTTGTTAAGGTATGTGTATTATATACAAGAAAAGAAGTGGTGGTTCCAATACACAAGTTTAGTTCCATTCAAGTCTGAAGTAGACTCAATACAAGTTTTTTGATGTTATAAGTAAAAGGGGCAGGAGACAACAGACTCCTTGTGTACTGTTATGTGTGAGGGCCTAATGTCCACAGACTCCCTCCAAGTGCATGTCTGTGTGAAATGTATCCAGGTGGTGAAATTAGGGGTGCTACAAGAAGCTGTCCATGGACTTTGGCTGTTTTGACCATTGCTGAAGATGGAGCAGGCAGTGCTGTAGACTTCAAGACGTCATAGTGTTCAGTTTTGTAATGAAAACAGAAGAGATGTATACCATAGATTAGCTTGTGCAAATGAACAGCTGTTTTAGATATAAATAAGGTCTTTATGTTGCTATCATGTCCTACATTTTGTCACAATGCAAAGTTCACTTTTACATGTTGTATGAACATAAATGTGTGTTGGCAGTGTGTGTACACATCTAGTGGTTTTTATTTAATCTGTAAAAATAACTTCCCTTTTTTCAAACCAAGCCATTCTCAGCATCCCACGATAGTTGATTGACACGGCCGTCTTATCTTAGACCCGCCTTAAATGAACAGTAACAGTCCAATCACCATTGTTTCGTTTCCATCTTAAAATGTCCGTTGCAATAATTTACTTTTAATTTATTTATTTTCTTCTTTTTATGTACAAGTTGGGCAACATTAGGTTGAGGGTTTTTTTTTTTTTTTTTTTGATTTTGCACAATGTCTTGCGATCAGCCATAATTATAGTCAGTTAATCAAAAGGCAGCTTATTTTGTTTATTTTAGGTTCCACTAATTGTTTAAAGAGGTCATCCGATGAAATGAGCAGAGCTCATTTGCATTTAAAGGAACAATCCATCAGAATGGGATGATTTTTGCAGAGCTGATTTTGACAAGGTAAAAAGGGTGTTGTTTTACACAACCATTGAGAATTTTTAACCAAAGTATATTATAGACTTTTCATTAAGACTCTAAAGAATCATATCAACTTGTGGAAAATGGGCATCCGATGACCCCTTAAAGAGAAGCAGACATAAGCAGACAGACGTAAGAGGCTGACAAGTAAACAGTAGTCTAATCCCTGTCTGTGAAACCGGGCCTTACATGTTTAATTAGTGATACTTAACCTACATTTAAATATCTTTATTGGAATATGACAACATTTTTGATGTTTATAAATGACAAGTTAAACTAAAATGTCAACTGAAGATCACAAAATATCACCCCCAGTCAAAGCATTTTTGTATTTCATTGTAGTTCTAGTAGGCCATCCACTGATTGCCTTGTTTAGTCTTCTCTCCTGAGGCCACAAGAGGGCGCATCGAGCCCCTCCGAAAAGTCTCAAGATACGTTTTCGAACTTGCATTAATTTTACATGGCTTTCTGAACATGTGTCTTTCCTGTGTGAGATGCAAGTGCAACGGTGATAGATGCGAAATGAAGTGATACGTCCTGTGTGAATGTCTTAGTTTCAGTTTTGACCTAAAGATGTTATCCGTTCTCTTTTTCCACAAAAGCTGGCTAATAAAAACATTGCAATGCAACGATAATTACATTGTCATCGAATCTTATGCACCACTGATAAGGCTGCCTCCTTAAAAGCACACCTAAAATTAAAATGCAACGTTTTTGCATTCGAATGTGGGTTTTTATTTAAAATTCGTTAAATATTCGAAATTCTAGAACTGGAACTAGGGCTTCACAATTAATCAAATTTCTAATTGTGATTATAACTGCAGATGTGCAAAGGCACAATTACAAAAAAAAAAACAAAAAAAAACAAAAAACAAAAATTACACTTATTCTGCTTTCTTAAGATTAATTGTCATAATTGTGCAGCCCTACCTAGAACCTACCTACATTGTAAAGTCAAAAAAGATAAATCATGCAGTTGTAACAGAGTTGAAAATAACCTTGCTTGGATAAAGTGAATTATTGTTATATCTGATTTATTGTTTTCTATTATAGCTTCCTTTGGTTATCAAGCACCACGTGTTCGAGGACATACTGGCCGTCCATAGTACTGCATCACCGCAGAACAACTGCAATTTTTATTGTCACTAAAATTTACAGTACCTCAGACATACTGGGTAGTTCACATCACACTGTGAAAATGACGCCTTAGGTAAATATCCTGTTTGGTTTTTGCCCACTTAAAATGTACACTATGTAACAATTTAGCCTTATTGAGATCCCAATATCTCTAGAACTGAACCATATAGGGCCTTAAAATGCAGATGCCAAAAGGAAAGTTTGGTAAAACTCAATATCTAAAAGGTTAAGATACCTCTAATATTTGTTGAGTTACAGACATAACAACTTTGGAGAAAAAAATGGAAGAGCACTTTTTCTCATTTTTGAACTGTCACCATTAGCATATAATGCAAAAAAAGACTGAAGTCAACAGATTTTACTAATGGAGCTACCAGTCTCTGTGTAAAAATGTGATGATGCCATTTTTGTGAAGTCATTTTACCCCCTGTAATTTCAAAATCAGAAATTAAGATGAGGATCTCTTGTTGAATTGTCACAGAATGATCCACAAAGATGTTTGTCAGCCTGACTTCAGTGTTACACTCAGTATTAACTTTAAATGCTTGTTGGCGTTTACAGATCATTCAATCTTTCTCTGCGTGGTGGCTTCACAAACATCTCCGATAGTTGCAATGTTATATTGGGTCACGTTTATCATAAAGCACTGATTAAAGCATATTTACAGTATTTAAATAGTGCATGAATAGGTGTGTGTGTGTGTACCTGGTATTTATCATGTTATGGGGACCAAATGTCCCCACAAGGATAGTAATGCCAGTACATTTTGACCTTGTGGGGACATTTTTTAGGTCCCCATGAGGAGACAGCCATATAAATCATGCAGAATGCATTAAGAGAGGAACAGAGGATGCTGTTGCATGCCTCCTCCATACTCTTCTCCAGCATTTGGACACTACGCCAGGATTCTTTTCACAGACTTTGGTTCCGCCTTCAATACTATTCAGTGCCATATAATGATTACTAAACTTCACAATCTCCGCGTGCCACCTCTCCTTATCCACTGGATTCACAATTTCTTAAGTGACAAACCGCAGGCAGTAAGGATGGGTAGCATTACATCCACAACTCTCATTGTTAATACTGGAGCTCCTCAAGGCTGCATCCTTAGTCCTTTTCTTACTGTATACAAATGATTGTCTCACTCCCTCCCAACTTACAAGATATTACAAATACTCAGATGATACAGCCATACTTGCACTTCTTAGTGGTGAGGACTCAGTCACAGCATATCATCAGTCTGTTGCTTACTTTATCCAGTGGTGTTAAGACAATCATCGAGTCTCTCAAAACAAGTCTTTCAAAGTGAAACACAGGATAGGCAGGAACACAAACATGGAACAACACAGAGATATATACAGGTGCATCTCAATAAATTAGAATGTCATGAAAAAGTTCATTTATTTCAGTAATTCAACTCAAATTGTGAAACTCGTGTATTAAATTCAATGCACACAGACTGAAGTAGTTTAAGTCTTTGGTTCTTTTAATTGTGATGATTTTGACTCACATTTAACAAAAACCCACCAATTCACAACTCAACAAATTAGAATATGGTGACATACCAATCAGCTAATCAACTCAAAACACCTGCAAACATTCATTGCCAAAGAAGCTGGCTGTTCACAGAGTGCTGCATCCAAGCATGTTAACAGGAAGTTGAGTGGAAGGAAAAAGTGTGAAAGAAAAAGATGCACAACCAACCGAGAGAACCGCAGCCTTGAGAGGCTTGTCAAGCAAAATCGATTCAAGAATTTGGGTGAACTTCACAAGTAATGGACTGAGGCTGGGGTCAAGGCTTCAAGAACCACCACACACAGACATGTCAAGGGATTTGGCTACAGTTGTCATATTCCTCTTGTTAAGCCACTCCTGAACCACAGACAACGTTAGAGGCGTCTTACCTGGGCTAAGGAGAAGAAGAAATGGACTGTTGCCCAGTGGTCCAAAGTCCTCTTTGAGAGCAAGTTTTGAATTTCATTTGGAAACCAAGGTCCTAGAGTCTGGTGGAAGGGTGGAGAAGCTCATAGCCCAAGTTGCTTGAAGTCCAGTGTTAAGTTTCCACAGTCTGTGATGATTTGGGGTGCAATGTCATCTGCTGGTGTTGGTCCACTGTGTTTTTTGAAAAAAAGTCACTGCACCCGTTTACATGTGAGCCAAATTAATTAATTAATTAGCAACACCTGAAATCAAGAAACACAATAGGAGCAGGAACAGGAAAACAACCAAATATGGGCACAGTCACACAGAGAAAAAAATAGGTCAAGGGGAGGAAAACAGACACGATGACTGTCCATGGGCATGACAATATTAATACACTTCAGCTCCATTTCAGCTTATTCTTACCAACCTTTACTGAATTTTAAACTAGTCTAATATTTAATCCAGTCTGCTTGAAAATAATAATACATATCATTTAAACAAAATTTATTTTACTTTTAATTCTTTTTTAAATTTTAAAATAGATCACACATTGATACTATCAATACTTAAAGTAATTCTCAAAATATGTTAATGTGATTCTATGAATTATTAACTTATATAATTCGATAATTTAACCTGAAATTATGCTAAATTATTATATCCAATTTATTATATCTAAGTGTATTATATCTAATTATATCCAAATGGTAAATTTTGTTATGATTTGCTGTATAGCCTCAGCATTAGCACTCAGCTTTTGTACAGTAAATAAAACCTTTATCAAGCATGCAGCAGTTTTACAATTGGCCTCTATGAAATAAAACAATCATACCAAAAACTGCCATGCAAATCATGCATATAAGGACCAAAGAGCTTTCCAAGCGCCGGAGTTAACATGAAACTGATACATAAACTTGGTACACCACAATATGTAAGTGCTGTAATGTCCTTGTGTGGGCACTGTTGGCCTAAAAACGCTGTCTCTCAGCTCTATCTGCATGAACAAGGAGATTTGTGGGAGAAGCCACAGAGAGGCCAACGTTCGCTTTAAAAGAGCTGTAGAATTCAATAGCTAAGAACAGAGTAAAGGTGACCCACTTGACCAAATGAAGAGTTGTGAACAACACTGCTATAAGAGGTTGGCACAAAGATGCCATTACTCAAAAAGAACCATGTGAATTTGCCAAGAAAACAGTGATTTAGTTCAGCGTGGGAAAAGATTTTGCGGTCGTATGAGACCAAGGTAGAACTTTTCCCTTCAAATTCAAAGCGTTATGTGTGCCGTAAAACATGCTATGGGACTGCTGTTCCTCGTGAGGGACTGGACTTTCTTCTTATAACAGAATGAAAATGATGCAAAATATAGTGAAATACTGCAAGAGAGCCTGTTTAAATCGACTAGAACTGAAGCTTGAAACACTGAACAAACACTGGAATGGCCCAAAAATAAAACAGGTGAATATCAAGGTGAATAGTAATGGTCAGGTCAAAATCTGATCTCACAGAGAATCTGTGGCATGTTTTGAAGTGTCTTCTCACTAACTTGAAAAACCTGGAGCAAATCAGTGAAGAACAGACAGAGGGACATAGAATACCTAATCCAAATAACTGGCAAAAAGTATCAGTGGTGCAGTTATTAATACATAAAAATGAATACTGAATACAAGAATTAAATATGCAAACAGCATATTCCAGCTTTTTATTTTTGTTAAGAAAATTCTCTAACATAAAACGATGGTACATAAAATAAGAAACTGAATTTTTCTCTGGATACTGTGTATATATAGTTAGTCATAGCAGAATTTTTGCATGCATCATTTTATTATAATAGAAATGAAAGAAAATGTTCGAACATATCTGTATGCAATCTTCTCTTCCATTTTTAATGATATCACAGTTTTATTCATAACTCACATTGTTCTGCTATTAAAACAGCAAAAGGGCTGATCACAGTAATCTAGAAATAAGCAGGTCAAATGTGCTTGGTCAGAATTTTGGGCGCTTTCAAACTTTTGGGTAGTAACTGCTAACTGATCATACTGATTAATAAAATTAATAGAGCCACATTCTGTCTAAATGCAGGATGATTACCTGGGTGAATTGCATGAAATTTGTCAAACACATGGGTCATATTTTACTCAAAAATTACAAAAGAAATTATATTGCATTGTGCTGCAATTTGACACAAATGTTGTTTAAATCGTTAAAAAAAGCCCTTATAGTCTTACATATATTTTTTTTTCTTCGATTTGTGAACAAATGAAATGTGTCCTGCGTTTCACCCACCCAGTTTAGTTAGTAGTGAATAACTTTGTTGTACATATAATGAGCATTAAGTGATTAAATGCATGTTTCAGTGCTTTGTTGGGGCTTTGCTCTTTAGGCTTTGCTTTTCTCAGAGGACTCCGATGTCGTCGCCTCACCACCTTTGAAGCGCTGACTGAGTTCAGCAGACATCACAGAGCAGCAGGACTTCTGTAAGAAATGAGGTCATTTTCAGTTTCAAAGTCTGTGTGTACCATAGCCTCAAAGTAATTGTCCAAAAAAAGTAACTTAATTATTCCAAACTTTTGACCTGTCACATATAGTGGGCTCTACTTCTGTATTTTGGACTCACCTGCTGAGTGTTAGCAGTTTTGCGTGATTTGGCGGCCAGTTCCATTAGAGCCAAGAAAAGCCCCAGTCCCAGACCAAGCGCCAGTAACAAGAAGATTCCCTTCAGACTGGTAGGCTTCAGTGGAGCACCCTTGCCATTTTTTCCCACACAACTGCTAGCCCACCACTTACTGCGGAAATAATCCAGCTCACCAGACTCGCTCAGGCGCAGAATGGCAACACTTAGGTTTTTCACCAAAGGAGAGCCTGAGGACATTAACACATAAACACATACATAGTGAGACTATGATTGTACCTTTTAGGAAGTAATATGGTGGTACTACATATAAAAAACAAAAAACACAATTTTTGTTGAGTCAGCTAGAAATAATTTGTTTCCCTGCTGCCTTAAAATTTTAAGTTCAGTCAACTCAACTTGAAATGTTAAGTTGGACTAAGTGACAACTTAGATATTTGTGTTTGTTAAACTTAAAAGCTTAAAAGTCACTTAGTCTAACTTACCATTTCAAGTTGAATAAACTTTTTAGTTGACTGAACTTAAAATTTTAAGGCAGCCGGGTAACAAATTACAAGTTGACTCAACAAGTACTTTTTTACAGTGTATGCTAACAGTACTGACTGATTACAATATTCATGTATTGTAGTGTTAACATGTTACATGAATGGTGGTCAGTATTATTTTAATGGGACATAAAACCATAAATCACCATGGTACTGATATACCTAAAAATGAGAATTTTGAGACTTACCTAAAGGCGCAGCGATGCTGTACCCCCTCATGCCGATGATCTCTGGGGCGCGTGTGAGGTTACAGTATCTTGCCACTGCCAGGTCGAGGGACACAGATTCGCCGATGAAGGCATAGTTGCCTTTCTGAGCCTTGCGGAATCCTTCTTCTGCACTGAGTGAATAGCTCTGAGCTTTCTTGATGTGCTCATAGATCCTGTGGTATGTGGGGTTGTTTGAGTTCTGGTCAAAGGCAGATAATAATAAAACATAGTTAAGAGCTGCTGTCGTATGTGTATTTAACCAACTGACATTAAATGATTTGATTCAGATCAGTTTGCACAAAATGTAGACTTCTAGTTGCATTTCTTATATAGATGTTAATAGATAGAATATGACTTTTTTGTTAATAATTGTCAGTCATCCATCAATACTGTTGAATATAAATTGTGTTAAACACAGGTTAAAATGATATAGTTCACCCTGAAATGAAAAATCTCTTATCATTTACTCACCCTCATGTCTATTCAAAACCTATAAGACTTCATCTTCATGACACAGATATCTTTAAAGGGGTGCTATTATAGTTTTTCACTTTTTGAACTTTAGTCAGTGTGTGGTGTGTATCTTTCGGCATAAAAAGATCTACAAAGTTACAAATCTCAAAGTCCACTCCAAAAGGAGATATTTCGTTTTTTTAAAAAATACCTTTTCAAGAACTACAATGTTTGTTTCCGCATGCAGTGATGTCACAATGTGGTCCATTACAATATCATTAAAATAAATCCCACCCATGGAAATTCGAATTGGTGGGGGGGGTGTAGCGACGAGGTGGGCCAAACTTTAGCGATGCAACGCGGAGAACCGCTTCAATGAGCCACAGCGTGGCGGGTATAAAGCTTTGACTAGAGTGTCCGCTTCAGAGCTGTAACGCGCCACAGATGTGTGCAGTACAGGGGGTCAAAACACATGCCGAAGCCGCGATCTACTCTGTTTGCGTGTCAGAGTCGCAATGTGCCGCAGATGTGTGCAGGGTGTGGTAAGACATTTATTCATCATACAGTGTAGATAGTTTCACAGTGAGTGTTTAACAGTGAGTGTTTTTTAAAATGCATAAACTTGCACTAGAATAGGCTAGGCTGATCATTGATAATGTTCTTTGATAATGTTAGGCTGCTTTTAGCCTTATGCTGGAGCTGGTTTCGGGCAATGAAACTAAGTATGTAAATAATTTAATTATTAAAATAGCACTATATATATTATGTATTGGCGATCTCAGGCTGATGATAGGACCCAACACTACTGTAGAGTACTATTTACTCATCCTCCATGCATCCTAGGTGTATATGACTGCCTTCTTTCAGGCGAATGCATTTGGAGTTATATTAAAATTTATCCTGGCACTCCCAAGCTTTAGAACGGCATAGACGAGTGTTTCTCCTCATCAGTCCAAAACAAGTCCAATAATATGCATCCATCCATAATAAAAAGTGCCTCACATGGCTCTGGGGGTCAATAAATGACTCCTGTAGCAAATCGATGCGTTTTGTAAGAAAAATATCCATGTTTAAAAGTAAGAATCACTTTAATTTAGCTTGCACCAACAGTTGTAGATGGAACTTGCTTCTTTGTCAAGGGGCGCGGCAGTACTGAAACACTGTCTAAGCTGTTCGCCAATCGCAATGCAGTGGGAGAGCTAACCAATCACAACACATTTTGTTTTTCGGAAGGCGGGCCTTCATTAAACCTGGAACTAATCGAGCCTTATGTGCCAGGCTGGGAGAAACGTATTGTAATAATGTAAATTATGTTAAAAATAATGCGTTTTTCGAACCACCAACCATGAAAGCATGTTCTTGTACACCCCCAAAACAAAATCAACACTTTGTAAAAGAGCATAATAGGACCCCTTTAATATTCTCTCATCAATTGTGTCCATTCATTAAGAGTCTGATTGTATTAAACAAATGCTGTGTCTTACCTTGAAGAAGTTAAAAGAGGAAGAATCTTTAATGGTGCCATATTCAATGACGTTTTGATTAGCGAGATCTTCAAAGCTCTTGATCGACAGTTGCTGGTTGTCTGAATGCAGCCATAAACTGAGGTTGGCGAAGTAACATGCAAGCAGCACTAATGAAAACAGCCACCAGACAGCGGTAATAACTCGTCCCGAAAGAGCCTTGGGGTGAGGGCCAGCACCTACAAAAAAAAATTCTAATGAACTTCTGAAATGCTATTTACTGAGACCAAAATTTCTGACTGCTACTCCTCCTAGAGCTTTAACTCTACAAACTCCAAACTCAGCCCAGATCTTCAGACTGGTCTGACTCAAGTTGCTATATCTTTTCTAACTGATCAGACTTACGATTTTCCTAAAACTGACGATTAAACCTGGGAAAAATCCCATAAACTTACACTGACGGAATGTTCAAATGAGCCAACACTATTCAAACTCCCAGAATCCCTTGAGACTCAATCAAGCTTCCCTTCTATGTACTGTATTTCTAATCCATTTAAACTCATTCTAAATAACTTGCTAATCATGCTAGAAACATGCTAACACCATGCTAGTAACTTGCTAATCATGCTAACACCATGCTAGTAACATGCTAATCATACTAGAAACATGCTAGTAGCTTGCTAATCATGCTAACAACATGCTAGTAACTTGCTAATCATGCTAGAAACATGCTAGTAACTTGCTAATCATGCTAATAACATGCTAGTAACTTGCTATTCATGCTAGAAACATGCTAGTAACTTGCTAATCATGTTAGAATCATGTTATCAAGATGCTAGCAACTTGCTAATCATGCTAACAACATGCTAGCAACATGCTAACAACATGCTAGCAACATGCTAATCATGCTAGAAACATGCTAGTAACTTGCTAATCATGCTAGAATCATGCTAACAACATGCTAGTAACTTGCGAATCATGCTAGAAACATGGTAGTGACTTGTTAATCATGCTAATAACATGCTAGTAACTTGTTAATCATGTTAGAATCATGTTAGCAAGATGCTAGCAACTTGCTAATCATGCTAACAACATGATAGCAACATGCAAATCATGCTAGAAACAAGCTAGTAACTTGCTAATCATGCTAGAATCATGCTAACAACATGCTAGTAACATACTAGTCTTGCTAGAAACATGCTAACAACACGTTAATCATGCTAGAAACATGCTAGCAACCTGCTAATCATGCTAGAAACATGCTAGCAACATGCTACTTATGTTAGAAACATGATAGCAAAATGCTAACAACTTGCTAATCATGTTAAAAATGTGCTAGTAACTTGCTAATGTTAATGTTGCTAATGTTAGAATCATACTAACATGTTAATTATCTATCCATCTATCTATCTGACAGACTGCATTCAAACTTTAACCTTTTAAAACTACTTTAAAACTTTTAAAATACTTTTAAACTTCAAATTATTTCAGACTGAAAACCATCTAACTTTTTAAAACTTTCTGGTCCGGCTTTCTCAAGCCAACTTAAAGTTTGTCTTGACAAACTTTTTTATCTAGTTTTTAACAAGTCCCTGCAAATCAGGTTTATTGGAAAACATGCCTTTGCCAATATTTCTGCAAAATCACCTTACATTGCTTCTTGCATGTTTTACGACATTTCAACGGCACGTTCAGTTTTATCTCAAACATATACACATGGCAATGTTTTTTGTTTTGTTTTTTTCCTTGGTTACCTTGTACTTTGATTACCTTGGATGTCCTTGCCGTTTGGAA
The DNA here is from genome assembly GCF_022985175.1 of Labeo rohita. Lineage (NCBI taxonomy): Eukaryota > Metazoa > Chordata > Actinopteri > Cypriniformes > Cyprinidae > Labeo > Labeo rohita. Next base: position 2,849,388 of record NC_066876.1, read on the forward strand.
ATTGAAATGTCTGATGAATGGTACTAAACAGTTAATGCTTTATCGTGTTTGAAAAAAAACCCTACCCTGAACCTAACTGATAGTGTCAAAAAAAGCAATCATGAAATTTGTTGAAGCTACCATGCCATTTAGCTTGTTTTTTAATCATGACTCATGTTTCATGTGACTTGTACTCAATCGCTCCTCATCACAAGTTCCGTTGCTGTACCAGCTGAGCATCCAAGCAAGTTTACTATGTATGACTTTTGATAATGTAAACAAAAGAATGACTTTTGTTAATGTAAACATTGAAATGTATTTGTTTACAAATCATGCATTATGGTTCAGGGAAATAAGCAAAAATACGCCAGTGTAATCATAAATTTGTGTAAAAAGGAATAAAAGAGTTGGTGTTTTACTGCCACTAGTGTTTCACCGCATTTCAACTGGAAACAGAAGTGAATTGTATGTATAGGTACATTTTTGGAATTTTTTTCCAATAAGCTACTGTTGGTTATATAGTTGTTGCAATGTTATTTACAAGCTGGCTTTGAACGATTTAAAATTATATAAGTAAATCCAAATCCAAGTAAATCCTGTCGGGAAAAAAATGTCCGAGCTAAGTTGTATAGATGTAGGCTATTGTTCCTTTCGTTCTGAATTGTGTGGGTGTAAATACTTATGATTATCCTACGCTACCTTGAAGGGTCAGTGCTCCCACAGTATACCAAAAACTGTGTGAGAGCGTGAAGAAATTCATTTCTTTCTCTGGTTGCTCCCATTCACAGGGGCTAATCCTAAAAAAAAAAAACAAATAAAAAAATTGTTTTAGCTATCATGTTAATTCTTTGAAATACCTTGGAATAGCATGTAAACACCATCCTACTGTACATTTCTAAGTGCCAAGGTTTTACCATCCCATCCTTACCGCGACACTAAGAATATGCAGATGGAGGTCAGCAGGTAGGCGACCAGAATACCCATCCACATCTCAGTGGAGAACAGGTTAAGAAGGCTGAGGAACTGCGAGTCATCAGAGGCTAAGTCTTTCCTTAAGATGAAACTAAGACCCGTCTGCATGAAGGGTTTGGTCATGTCCACAGCTGTCTCACGTTTAGCTGTAAGAGTCAGAGGCGCCACAGCGATGTCTGCTTCCTGTAGAAATGAGCACACACACATAAACACACAAAGAGGGTTTCTTTGGACACTTCTTGCATAATACAAGCAAAATTTATTAGAAACAGATACATGAATGTAAAAGGGATAACACTGCATTTTTACATAAATTAATACATAACACTGAAATAATAAAGAAACAAACATATTTAAGTCTTCAGTGTCACTAATCCTTCAGAAATCATTCTAATATGCTTATCTGCTGCTCAAGAAACAGTGATATGCTTAATATTTTTAATTTTTTTAATTTTTTGTCATATTATACATCTTTACTATCACTTTTGTCACGTTTAATGTACTGAGATGTAGGAACTTTACAACACTTTTAACTTCAAAATATGATACTCACTCCTCTGACAACTTCTCCAATCATGCCGTTCCAGGTGCCGCTGTCATCTGTGGTGCCATACCGGCCGTCCTTCACGAGCTGAATATCATACTTAAAATCTAATTTCTTTGAGACAGCTGATAGCAGGTCAATGCAGAAGCCCTCCAGTTCAGAGCCTTTGGACATTGCATACGGTTCCTCCTGCAAGGGATTGTGGATTAATGTCAGATGAAAATATGATTTATTTACAGATCAGTGCATGAGTGGCCCAGATAGAATTAATTTAACTTACCTTGATGGTTGTAACTTTTAATACCTGTGGTCCTAAAATATAAAACAACATTTCATTCAACTAGTTACAAATGCAGAAGATTTCTTCACAAACTCTTCATTACTAGAGAGATAAGATTAAATCCTTGGCTCAGCCTTTTGATGGATGTGGGTGACCAAACAGTTGCTGGTCCCCATTGACGTATTACGTTAAAATGAGAGTATAGTTCCTAGACAATTGCAACTTTTCATTTTTCATCTGTCTTTGTACGTGATGTAACTACAAAATAGTCAAAAAGTTTTAAATAGGAAAAATATTAAAACTCTTTGGTCATTTTTGAGTGAGATGCTAATGGTCTAATCAGATTCAATGATCTATGCTAAGCTATGCTAAAAGTGCTACCGCCAGACCCGGAGATCGGCTGAATGGATTCGAAAACGGTAAAACTCAACTGTTTAAACTCTAGGGGAGTTGGAAAATGAGCTATTTTCAAAAAAAAGTGGAGTGTTCCTTTAAAAACACATTACAATGACAAAAAATACTGGAAGTCATTGGGGACCAACTACTGTTGGAACAACCTGAGGGTGAGTAAATGTTGACAGAAATGTTTTGTGTAAACTGTGCCTGTAATATTTAGGGTTAAGGGTTTGTTCAAATCAGTGACCCTAAGTATGAGTGGTAGTAAAAGTGATGCTTGACTTGGTAAACTCTACTAATTGTTCTACATTTTTTATGACACAATATGATTTTCTTCTTGTCTCTAATTGGCTTGTTAGATGTCAGGGGTTTTGCGAGATAATCCAATTTTCAAATCAATGAGTAGAACCAGGACCAGGAGAAAAAAAAAAAAAACACTGCCTGTCTTAATTTGACAAGGTCAGAGCACTTGGACGGCATTCCTGGTTGCTAATGAAGCATTCTGTCATGCTGGGATGTGCTTTGCACTCTTCTTTAAACAACCACTAATATTCCCAAATTTAGCAGACGTAGACAATGTCCCACTTGTGCAACAGCGCGATGGTGAAACGGTCGCCTCACGGCCACTAATCTTGCTTTGACCAAATGAGACTTAAAAGGAGATAGTCGGAAATAAACAAAAGCTTGCTTTTGAGTGTGCACAGCCCCCTGCAGCGGAACGGATGCGGTGAGAGTTTGAGAAAGTTCCAGTAACTCTCTAAAGAAAGCGCTTACAAAATGATGGGAAAGTGCCCCACTCGTCTGGCTGCAGCATCTGAGACCACTTGGGAGTAGCTCTGTTTATTGTTTTAATCCTGCTTATTAATGCAGACCAGTCCACAGCAGACCAGCAGACATACTAAAAGATTCATGAATGTGAATGTCAGTCTATAATCATGAATCAAAGTGTTATGACATACATTTTTGACTCTTTTTAAGTCTTCTTTTTCATCTGACATTTCATGAATACCTAAATCAAGATGTCTTTGATCATCTAAAGGAATTGTTTTTACATATACATACATAATACTACTTGCAATTGTCCATGGGAATATATGAACCCCATCTCTTTTGGCACAGTTTCTATTACCATGGTAACAACGATTTCTTTGATGGATGAATCTTTTGGTGGAAGAACGAAATTTGGCATGATGCTAATATAAAAGTAAGAGATAGTAGTTTCACAATAGAATTTTTTGAGTGAACTATTGTTTTTGAAGTTATTTTTATTGACTTTCTTTTTGATTTTATTTATATCTAATCTAGTTTTCTAGGTAAAGTTAGAGTTAAACTGCTTGAGTAATGTTGAATAAGCCCGGCCAGTTTCTGTTGAGAATATGTGTTGTTGTCTAAGTTTCATCCGTGTGACACTCTGCAGGCCTCCATCAGTGTCACAGCATATCACTGACACCCCTCATCCTCCCATTCAAACTTTGAAAAACGTACATGCCATCAAAACTGAAGTCATGTCATGGGCTGCCCCGCATTAGTGACTGCTTAGTTAGCGTTGGCTAATTGATTAATCACACTCATTGTAGTGAATAGCAGCAGTGTTCTCCGGTTTGAATGCTGACTGCTCCATGCCTGGCGGGACGTTATGAGATGGTGCCAGCGCAGTGCCATGCCTCAGACTGAAACATGCCCTGTCAGACTAATATTGGCTCTATCTACATCCTGCTTTGTCTCAGCCTCAGACGGCACGTCTGTGGACTGTCTGGTTATAGGCGCTGGTAAACCCTATTCACCTCAGACCACTAAATCCTTCTTGTAATGACAACATCACATGAGCACCAATGAAATGATTTCAGGTGTCATGATGATAAATAACTCCTGGTGTTTATGAACTCACCAAGGGTTAAAAAGGGTAATATCTTTAAAAAATGTAAGCATTTACATAAAAGGTAAATAAAACATGGCGAGAGTCCAAATAAACTCATTTTCGGCAGAGGAACAAAATGTTAACAAAATCAAAAAATTGTCAAACTATGCAACCATATTAAAATAATTTGTGCCTTGAGCACCGAAATTGCATGCTGCAAAAAACAGTGTGTGAGGCAAGTATAAGTACAGTATGTCCGAATTTATAGTATTCAAAAAAGAGTAGGCAAGAAGTATGCGGATCACTTCTTCCACCCGGATTCTGAAGTGCACATTCAATAGACAGTTTACCATTTATGAATGACTGTGAAAGGATGCAACTCACAGCAGATAGGTCATGTGACAGTAACAACATGGCAGATGAAATACATCTGAATTTTATTCATACTACCCATATATAGAATGTATTTTTTAACGGTTGTGCAGTTAAAGGAGTACTCCACTTCCTGAACAACAATTTACAAATAATTTACTCACCCCCTTGTCATCCAAGATGTTCATGTCTTTCTGTTTTGAGTTGTAAAGAAATTATGGTTTTTGAGGAAAACATTTCAGGATTTTTCTCCATATAATGGACTTCATTGGTGCCCCAATTTTGAACTTCTAAAATGTAGTTTAAATACGGCTTCAAAGGCTCTAAATGATCCCAGCCGAGGAAGAAGGGTCTTATCTAGCGAAATGATCGTTTTTTTTTTTTTTTGGGGAAATAATTTTTTAAATACTTTTTAAGCCCAAAAGCTTGTGTAGCACAGGCTCTGGGATGCACGTTCACGACGCTACGTACTATTGAATCACGTCGAAAGGTCACGCAGAACTACAGACCCAATGTTTACAAAGCGAACACGCAAAGACTAAGAAAGTGCAAGTAGGTTTGTAAATGCTATTTACAAACAAATAGGTACAATGATGTCCTCCTCTCAAGTTGCAGAAGAAGTTAAGATGGAGTTTTTCGCCATACTCAGTACACAGACGATGAACTTACACGTGATTCGTAGTAGTGATGGGAAGTTCAGATCATTTTACTGACTCTGACCTTTGAGTCTCGTTCAGCAAAATGAACAAATCTTTTTTCGAGTCATTTCGTTCATTTTAGCAAAATATAATTAAAATGTTACGTGTTACTTCCCTAACACATCTACTGCTTACACAAACGTTGATCACACTACAAACAAGACAAAACTATAATGCTATAAGAAACAGAAAAGATTCATTCATTGTTTACCTGGGTCTTTAGTCTATGATTAGCTCACCTCACCTCTTATCCGACAAGTTTTTTGGGTTCGAGTTGTTCGTTCATCACGTGACAGCACCATAAGATGAACGAACGACTCGAAACAGGTGAACTAATTCCAGTACAGAACCTAATAGGATGTTGCGCATGCGCGACTGAACGAATCACTCCCCGAGACGACTCGTTCTTCCCGAATCACATTAAAGATTCATTCAAAATGAAAGATTCGTTCATGAACGACTCATTACTAATTCATAGCATTGTGGACGCACATCCCAAAGCCTGTGCTACACAAGCTTTTGTGCTTAGAGCCTTTTGAAGCTGCATTTAAACTACATTTTGGAAGTTCAAAATCGGGGCACCAATGAAGTCCATTATATGGAGAAAAATCCTTTGGAGAGGAGAAAAATTTCTTTACGACTATAGACAGAAAGACATGAACATCTTGGATGACAAGGGGTGAGTAAATTATTTGTAAATTGTTGTTCTGGAAGTGGACTTCTCCTTTAATTCAAATTCAAATGTAGTACCTACTGAGTCTGTCTCAGAATTTCGAATATCTAGTCAGCGGTTAAGGATAGATAAGATACAAGCTGAAGTTTTTAATTTTTTTTTATTATCCACCATATTCTTCAACGTGGAAGTAAGCCAATGGGCGAGACTTCTGGTTAATTAGGGAAATAATGGGAATAATAACAACTTGCAGTAAATGGTAAAACTGCACTACAAACTAAAGTGTTTATAATTAAGATAATACATTAAAATAATATGGTAAAGACACACCAATTTGCCATATCAAGCAGCAAAACGAGCTGTTTTGTACAGCTACAAATAGCTGGCCATGGATGAGATGCCACGCCCGTAAAATTTGCAAATGGCCACGCCTGCTCTTACGGGAAAAATAGTAGTGGCGCAAGCAAGCAAGATCTAAACTGTAAATTAAAATTCCCATTCAACTCAATGGCAGTTGCTCAGATGGCACAGAAGCCAAAGAATTAAACGATTTACAATCCTCCGTATTTACTAACTGGAACCACAGAACGTTCTGAGCTGATTAACTTAAACTAAATCTTGTGTGGCTAATCTCTAAGTAAACTGAACTCTGGAGCTGCAGGGAAATTACATCATGTCAACAATGATCATAAGAAGGCATCATGAAATGGACACAGTACCAAACCATCCTAGCAACTATCCTGAGACATTTTAAATTGTAAGTGCTCCCCTGTAAAAGAACCAAACTGCAATAAAACATCTACTGTAAACGAAAAGTAAACAAAAAATTCACAAAAAAATAAATATTTTATCAGAATACACATTGAATAGCCACCAATAGAGTGCTGCACCCATGACATTAAAACCCAGAAGACTAATTTACAATGGGTTTCCTTAACATGTTTGTTTTTCCAATTCATAAGTACACTGTTAAACATAAAATCTCCAAAGAGGTGTTTTTGCTGTGATGCCGTAGAAGAACCATTTTGGTTCCACAAAGAACATTTCAGTGAACAGTTCCTAAAAGAACCATTTTGAAGAACATTTTAAAAAACTAAAAATCAGAATTCAAGTCTTCAGTATGGGTGTGTGATTTATGTTTTAGAGCAAAAGCCCAAGTATCGCCAGTTTATATTTACCACAGACCCTGTTGTACACATAAATTGAAAAACCCCATTGTGAAAACCCATAGGAAAATCCTGATGGAACTTATGGGTTTTGACGTCACATCAGCAATCTATAAAGAGATATGTGTTTACCGCCTGCTAATGAGGCTACATTCCTCGAAATTACTGTTGAAAAGTGGGTTTTCGCAGCAATGCCACAGAAGAACCATTTTCGGCTCCCCAATAAACCTTTCGGTGAACAGTTCTTAAAAGAACAATTCTTTTCTTAGTGCAAAGAACATTTTAATAATCTGAAAAACTCTTTTCCACTATAAAGAACCTTTTGTACAATGGATATGTTCAGTGGATGTTAAAGGTTCTTCATGGAAACAACAATGGCAAAAAAAGAACCTTTATTTTTTAAGAGTGTATGCAAACAAGCCAAACACGTAGCTACAGTCTAAAAAAATTAATTAATAAAAAAAAAAAAAAAAAAAAAAAAAAAAAAAAAAAAAACGGTTACACTTTAGTTTGGGGACCAATTCTAAGTATTAACTATTAACTGTAACTCTTGCCTCAGTAAACTAAATAATTTTTGCTCATTAATAGTTAGTAACACAGTTGTTAAGTTTAGGTATGAGGTAAGGAATCTAATATACGATCATGCAGAATAAGTCATTAATATATGCTTTATAAGTACTAATAAACAGACAATATGTTAGTAATATGCATGCTAATAAGCAACTAGTTGATAATGAAAATTGGTCCCTAAACTATAGTGTTACCAAAATCATTAACCTCTATGCTGCCCCCACCAGCTCATGTGCATATTTACTGGAAAATTCCTTGGTTTAACTCGGTTGTAGACATAGATGATATTGTGATCTCAATATGGCAAGCAGAAAACTTTTTTAAGCTTAAAAAATACATTTGGTACTTATTTCACAAACAAGATGCTGTAACATTAGACTACTTCTGTTTTTATGAAAAGGCAAAAAGATTTATTGTACAAACACCACTAACTACACATTCATACTAGTCTATGTTTGATATTACAGTATGTAATAATTGTTACCTGCAGCGCAGACCCCAGCCAGCAGTGCTGATGAGACCAAGATGAGTCCTAATGGAGCCATTTTACCACTAGTAACCTGCACTGGAATGATATACATAGTGTTAGCAAAACATGATTTATTAAAAAATCTGTTCCGGATATGCAAAAAAAATAAAATAAAAACTTTATCCAAAAGATCTCTTTAAAGATCTGCCATTGTGCACTTTTAAGGGTTTTAAATGTTAAATTTTTCTAGCCCAGTATTTAAAAGTACATCACAGACAGACAATACCAAGATCAAAATGCTTAAAAGAGTTTTACTTAACTAAGCAGCTATAAATGAGCAAAAACATGGCATTCTTACCTCTTACCCTAAACTGTAGTCACCCCCTTAGTATTGCTCAATTCATGAGGCAACACACTATTTAAAGCTTACACATACACACAAGAGACTGAGAACAGCCAATAAGAGAACAGGGGACGTTCTTGAGTGGGGGGGAAAGGGGTGGTTGTGTCTGACCAAAACAAATCCACAAGGATTTATGGGTAGGCAAGCCATGAGGGAGATTGAATTTTGGACAAAGAATAACAAGCATGTGATCCTGCAAACAAGGGATCTGAAAGATGTGCATTACACAGGGCGTGCAGAAATGATTCTCTACAGATGCTCACAGAACATTCAATGAATAGCTGGATTTTATTGTTAGGCTTCTTTTTAACTCTCTAAAATGGCCTAATCCTAATTTATAACCCCACAGAATGGACCTGGAGTGAACGTAGGGGGTTTTCAACCTCTGCAGCATGGCCCCACTACAGACGAACTAAAACGGCAACTTGAAAACTGTGAAGCTAAACCACCGTGAAAAATACACATCCAAAGTGAGCGGCTCTGCCGCTCGAATCCTAATGAAGTGAACTTTTGTTAGAAAGACAACAGCCTACAATCTCTGTCACTCAAAGAGTCATGTAAATCCCAAGGCGTTTTTTTCAGCCGCACAGAAGGATTCGACTATGGTCCGTCTCACCAGCCATCGTAGTCTTGGTAACCGTGGCCCTCGGCATGCCTGAGCTTTTATCCAACACATCACTCATAAGTGGTGATGAATAGGTCATGGTGTTTATGAACTCATCAAGGGTTAAAATAGGCGGCAAATGTTCAAAACATCTTGGGTCTTAACAATAACCATTTCCAGGCAAAAGCGGCAGTGTGACAATGAAAAAAAAATGAACAGAAGATCTTTTAATTGTGTTTTGGTCTGTAGTAATTGGACATCCAGTGTGGGGCAAGCCTTTATTCTCTGACATTTTTTCTCAACGGGAGTTCTCTGTGCAGGGCTAAAGAGGTTAGAAAGGGTGAAGGCAAATAAAAGCGAGTCCTCTCAGAATGGGCCAGAATTACAGCACAAGGGGCGACATCTTTGAACAGAGCTCTACCTCATTTTCTTTATGTAGATGTCAGCTTTAAAGACACAATTTGCAATCGTCCCAGTCACGCTCTGAGAGCTCTAGTTAGTATTATGTTTTCGATCAGTGGCCATATCTGGACAATTACAAACACTTTAAATGTGTAAATGAGACTGCACTGGAAGATTGCAAATGTGCTTTGGCTTCACCGACAATCCAAACATGCAGGATAGGTAAAATGGTGACCCCAAATTGCTTTTAAGTCTAGATGTGTTCTTTTGGCATTCCCATGAATCTACTTGAGTTTTGAATATACTGAGATACAGTCCTTGTGACAACTTCAGTGCATGACAAGGGAATTACATGGATCTGAGAGCCATTCAAAATAGAATGCATTCTCTGCATTCTCATATGCTCCTAAATAAATAAATAAATAAACTGAAAGTCAGACTACTTCAGAACTACTTTTTTTTCTCTAAAATGGCCTAATCCTAATTTATAGATCCATAGAATGGATCAGGCATGATACATGGTACATCTCAACCTCTGCTGCATGACTCTACTACAGATGAGCCCAGTTTCGCCTTTTGTGCTTCATGAAAAGTTGATCTGATGAGCTGAGTGTATAGTACAGGGGTGGCGTCGGTCCTGGAGAGTTTTGTTTCAACCCTTATCAAAAACACCTGAACAAGCTAATCAAGGTCTGAAGGGTTACTAGGAAGCAACAGCCAGGTGAGTTTTAATTAGGGTTGGAGCTGAACTCTGCAAGGCTGTGGCTCTCCAGGACCGGAGTTCGCCACCCCTGGTATAGTAATTTCCATTCAAATTAATGACTAACCTTAAGAATCAATATATTAAAAAAATGCACACACAAATATTTTACTTAGCATATTACTAGATGATGCTTATTTATACTTTCAAATATGCTCTTGCATCTCTTTGCATGCTAATATTTTTTCATGTTTCTGCTTTCCATGCATAGACCCGGTTTACTCTAGGCAAAAGTGCATGGGATAGTCTTCATTTCTCAAAAGAGGTTGATGAATGTTTGATGTAGAATGGATGTAGAGAGATGTGTTTATGTTTAGCAGTGTTTAACAGTAAAATTGGACTTGTAAGTGTACAGTGACTATCAAGAAATGCAATTTTGGCAGCTGAATGTTTAAAAAAATGCATAAAGCAATAAAACAGTTATTGAATAAACATGTCCTAAATATTGGTCTCTCATTTTGAAGTCAATGCAATTTATGAAAGAAGTCCATTAAATCTGTGTGTGTGTGTGAAAAAATTCAGATGTAACCCCCTTTGTAATCATTAACATTTTCAAAAGTAACTGTAATTTAATTGCACATTTTTTCTCAGTAACTGTAACTAATTACATTTATTTTGTAATTAAATTAAGTAATTCCATTACATGTAACTAGTTACTCCCCAACACTGATTATACATTTCATTAAAGAAAATTCAAAGCAATGTTTTGAAACAGAATTTTTATATACTTAAATGTACAACACTGATCTTATAAAGACTATATAAAGTTTGTATTAATGAACATTATTGTTAAATCTTTTCTTTGATTGGAAAATTGATTGTTGCAATACAACATTCAGTGTATTGTAATTAAAATTTAAAATAGTATGTTAAAAAATAGGATGCATTTTAAAGTTATCTTTCTTAACCTAGATTCTCTCATTTACAGCTGCAAACTTTTTTTCCATCAAAGACATTTCAAAGAGTTGAGGCAACAGTGACTGAAGGTAATAATTTCCAGCCATTGCAAGGTCAGCTTCAAAATATCATGCCACTTACAAGTCTGCAGGTGTCCTTGGGTCTGCAGGAAGACAAGCAAAACAGCAGCGCTGAATGCTGCCCAGAAGATGAAATAAGTCACCATTATAGCCAGCATGAGTCTAATAACTTTGGGCCTTCTCTGTGCTGTGATGTAATGTTGAGCAGTGGAGAGGATCCGTGTAGCAAAACACCATTATAATAAGAGAATGACCTCCTGGACTTGGAAAATCATTTATTTTGTCTTTTGGGTAAAATAAAATTAGGGGAAGATGCGAAGAGACTGAGTAGACACATAAACAAAGCCATTATCAAACCCATTTTGCAAAACGACTTTAAAAGCATTACTGATTGTGTCGCCATGGACACTCAGCATATAATCTGTAATGATACGACACGTGAAATTGCTAAAGATCCACTTAGGCATGACGGTAACAGTTTTTTTTTAACCTCAACTTTAAGGTGATATACTAGTATACTACAGATCAGATCAAATGCTCTCTAGAATGAGTAAGCCCTTTTTGTGAAACCTGTTTGTCTGTTTACTTGCATGTCATTACATCACAGTTTTAGTCAGAAATATATAAGCATATCATACAGTCATAGCTATGGCTGTAACACAGATCTAAACACCTAGCAATATCATCATACAGACACTCATCAATATCCTCGACTTCTGCTGGTTTTACTGCAATCACTACCTTTTTGCGGCCCATATCGGTCTCCAAGCAGAAGGAGATGCTCTAAACTGAAATGCCATCAGTTTTCAAAAACACTGACTTTTGCTGTAACTTAAAACCATTAATCATGCTCATATACTGCCAGTCAGTTTTGACTGCGCTCAAAGATTTTATATTCAGTAAAATGTATTGTTTTAGCTGTACTTAACACTATAGGTCAAAGAATAATCGTACTGCTAAAAAGCGCTGCTTTATACTCGTAATTACAACTGAAATAAATGATTTTATATATATCCAAACATCCATAGAATTATAACCATATAAACTGTTGACTTTTCACCATACAGTCTCAAAGTTAAAGCTTTTAGTAGACTAATAATAGACGAATAAGCTAACAAATAGAAGAATATTAAGAAAAGTGATATATTTTCACAGCTTGGCAAGTGAAACTGTTGTGTTTGTTAACTTCAGATACAAGAATAAAGTAAAAAGAAGGATGTAATTGGTAAAAATTTATTTCCCTGTTACTGAGTAGCATTCTTTAAAAAAAAAAAGTAATAAAAGGTATTAGTGTATTTAGGACAATGACATTGAATAACATCTACATAACCGCATAACTAGACTCTAATAGACTGTACACTTTAAAATCATAAAATCTTTGAAACATAAAAATACGGTAGACAACAGGAGAAATAATAAAAGCAAGTGACATACAATAAAATTTCAAAAGGTAAACTACTGTACATAAAGTGAAGATATGCAATTTTTATATGAATTACAGTTTTTTTAGAGCTACACTTCATTAGTAACTAACTCAACTAAAGAACATACTGTAAGTTATAATTTTTTTCAAAATTAAAAACTAAAACAACATAACATAGCAGTCAGTAATATTACTACATCTAAAACTATTTTAAAAAATAGTTTCAGTCTACAATAAATTATTGTGACAAATACATCCCATGCTTGGTTACAAAATTTGTTCTCATACCATTAACAACACAAACAAATGCTTTTGTATTTGGCTGCAGACTAATAAACATCTGAATTCAGGGAATCATTGCGGTGAATCAGTAGTGCTTACATTTTTATCTATTGCTGCACTAAGCTGCATTTAAAAAAAATAATAAGAATACAGTACCACAAATGCCACAGGCATAATCTAATTTTAGAACGTCTGTAATATTATTTTTATATGCAATCTTGTATATTTTTATACACCATTTTTTTTTTAAAAATCCTCTGGTTTTGCACCTTTGGCTTTTTTCAACACATGCATGCACATTTACAAATAATTTGTACAAACTAGCAAACCATTGCATCCAATTTAAAGTTTAAAGCTTCTCATCCCATTTAACGGCTCATTATTCAGGGCTGGGAGTAGGTCAACAGTAGACATTAAAAAAACAAAACAAACAAAAATAAAATGATTGTGTGCTTTTCAACTTCTTTCATCAAGCCATAATGTAAGGTGTATTACAGTAGGTGCGCGTAAGATGTTTGACTGCTCAACAATCTTAATGAGTGATAGGTGGAGGCTGGCCACCATGTGTCCGTTTGCTTCCCACATAAAAACTTAACTCATTCTCGTCCTTTTACAGCTTGAGCATAAAGAAGACCTCATTGTCCGGGCTCAGAGAGCTTTGTTGGGGTGGTCCCGGTGGAAGCTGGCTCAAAAGATCCAAGCTAGCACAAGGACTGTGGGGTACACTACAAGCACCTTCAGGATTGCCACGCTCTTCGATGGGGCTCCCAGGCGTCCTAGTCAGGCTTTGTAGCCGCTGCCTCTCTTGGGCCTGCCTGGCACGGTTAGCGATGTATCTCACCCGGCTCTGGCTCCTTGAAGAACTCCTCCGCAAAGGGGGCATCTCCTCTTCTTCCTGTCCTGTTTCGGAATCGTTCCTGTATTGAGCAAAGTCTTTGCTAGTGAGGGGCTCCACATCAGTGAGCCTCTTGAGCTGCTCCGTTAGGTCATTCTGGGGTTTTCTGAAAGCTTTACCTTGTTGGCGGCTTGGCCTCACAATGAAACTGCGGCTAATGCTGCGATACTTGCTCTCAAAATTACAAGCGATGTCGTCTGAAGTGAGATCTCCAAGACTCTTGGATTTCGAGCTGCTGTCCATGTCTTTTGCTGAGGGGGTGGTTGACCTTCTGGGGCTAGTAGAAGCAGCAAGTATGGATGACTGCTTTAAGCCCTCCATGTACAACCTGCTCCACGTGTGGCGCCTCTGCATGGGTCGGACGGGGTCTTTCTCGGCCACCAAAGGCCTAGGCTGTAAATCGTCCTCTGGGTCGCACATCTCACCATCCCGCAGGTTGGGGTTGGACTTGCTCTTGCTGACGAGTGAAATGTTGCACGCGGACACTGTCGACCGAGGGTGGCTGGTCCGGCTGGCCAACGATACTTGGTTGTCTGAGTAGTCCCGGGCAGAACTAAGACAAGTAAGGCTTTTTCTGGAAAGGTTGGGCAAGGACAAATCAATCACAGTGTCATTGGACGAAATGCTGGAAGACGATGACACACTATCCCGGTGGCTGCCGGGGTCGAGTTTGCTCCAAAGCCTGTCGTTTAAAGTGGCGTCAATAGAGACTTCGGGGACCACCGATGGGCCTTCTGCTTTTATCACTGCCTTCATTTGTGCTTCACTTTTGGTCCTTCTGACAGGGGTCCTCAGTCCTGTTTGCATGCTTCGTCCAATGTCTCTGTCAAACACCCCCTTCAACGCCTGAATCCTTTGAGAGCTCTGAATGGCGGTTGTTTCCTTTGCAGTATCTGTCTCTAGAGTCAGACCTGTTCTTATTTCAGCCATATTGGGATCAGTGACTGCTTTTTGCACAACCTCGCCATTTTCCTGGTCTGGCAATGGGGGCGTATCACATCCAATGTCAAGGTAATTTGTGGAAAGTGAAGAGTTGATGTGGCTGTTCACAGAATTCTTGCCAGTGGTGCTGTATGGACCGATACACTGGGTTAGTGCAAATGATTTCAAGATGTCCTCGTTATTTTTCACAGGGCTGAGATTTTCCCCATTGGAAGATGTTGTTATTGCTGTGGATGGTGAAGACAATGTAGTGGAGGGACAATGTGGTGAGGTATCCACAGGAGTTTGTGTGGAGGTCAAAGGACTGTTCTCCTGAAATTCCTCAGTAATGAATCCCAGACATGAGGCGTTCAGAGATGGAGTTGGATTCTGCACTTCAGAATTTTCTGGAAGCACATGGCAAACAGAAAAAATAGGTATAAATAGGGAGTAATATTTTTAGGTAGTACAGTATAATGACTGTTAGAGATAAAAAAATAAAACACACACGCACATGCACAATGAGACTACGTAAAATGTATCATGAATGCCAAGAAGTCCAACAATATACAGAAATATTTTTGCACATAAAAGAAACAATGCATTTTTGCATGGCACATTTACAGTAAAACAAAAATGAAAAATAAAGGTGAAGTGTGTATTTTATGTACCACTTGTGTCACTAATTATTTTCTGCCATTGGTCAGAACACCTTAAACCATCTCTCAAATTAACACTACTGCGTGAGTCAATTCTGTTGTGTTAAAATAATATTTTGATAGACCCACAGTATTTAAACTTTTGGGGGGAAATCAATCTACAAATATCGGACAGGAGTATTTATGATGAAAAAATACACACTTTAGCTTTAAGCACAATTCAACAAAACCAAATGTTTGATAACAATTGCAAACATGTAACATGCATTTCTAAAATTGGTCCCATGTGTTGTATTTAAATAATAACAAAATATAATACCATTATATATAAAGAACAGACAAAAACAGACAAAACAACACATGAATAAACAAAAGGTATAAATTATATTTGGTATACACAGTATGATCCATCAAACTGCATGGTGCAAAAGTAAACAAAACAAAATATGATCACGTAGACTGGGGATTCAGGAAAATTATGTTCCATATCTTTTCAACATCACATTTGTATTGCTCCTATATAACTTACACTGTTTTGTTGTTCTTCCCTGCTGAAAAAAAACCCCAGCTAAAACCAACCTAAGCTGGTTGGCTGGTTTTAGCTGGCCAGGCTGGGAGACCAGCTAAAACCAGCCAACCAGCCTAGGCTGTGTTTTAGCTGCTTTTTTTTTTAGCAGGGTGTACGGTGCATTAGTATTGTGTAAACAGAATAGTTTTTTTGCCTTTATATTAAAGTGCCCCTATTATGGATTTTTGACAGTTACTTTTCATGCAGTGTGTAACAGCTCTTTGCATCCTGCAAAGTTGAAAAAATCTGAAAGTGCACCGTATATAAAGTTATTATCTCTCGAAAGAAAGAGCCGATTCTGAGTCATTTAAACAAGTCATTTTTAAAACGAATCCCAAGCTGTTTCATGTTGACGTCATTAGCATATTGCCCGTCCACTTGTTGCGCACACAGACCCGGGAACACTTGAACTCAAACACTGTAGCAGATTCCTGTGGATAGCATCATGTCGAGAAGACACTGTGCTCTGCACCGTGAGGGTAAATCGGTTAGGGTACAGTCAGGGTATGTTGAATGAATGCGCTTCCCAGAGCTAAACAAGAGGTGCATTTGTGGTTATAAAGTGTATATATATATATATATATATATATTTAAGACAATGACCGATTGTTTCGCTAGATAAGACCCTTATTCCTGAGTTGGGATTGTTTAGAGCCCTTTGAAGCTGCATTGAAATGGCATTTTTACCCTTCAATCTGTTGAGCACCACTGAATACCACTATATGGAGAAAAATCCAGGAATGTTTTCCTCAAAAACTTTAAATTCTGAATATCTTGAATCATGAATATCTTGGATGACATGGGGTAAGTAAATTATCAGGAAATGTTTATTCTGAAATCTAATCCTTTAAAAATTGTTGCTCTCATGTAGTCTCCAAAATACGTATTTAGTTGTGTGTGTTGCGTTTGCTCTGCGCAGGTCTCTGGCTAACCGGCTAACAGCAATATCTGTTTGCTCAAAGTTGTCCAGAAATGTGCTGATGAATAGTGAATGTTTGTCATTGTTATTATTTGGAGTTCTGATAAAGAATAGAACAATACGTTGGTGTACAAACTGCAGTGCTTTATCAATAGGTTTCTGTGTTGGGCTAACACATATACCATGGAGGTTTTGGTGTTTACCACCGAGCTGTGGGCTAAGTAATTGTGATGGGCGTTCCATTTACGACATGTGCTGCATGCAGAAGACCAGTCACAACAGACTGGTTTATTGGACCAGTCACCGCAGATTAGCGTCACGCAAAGGAGTGGTTTGGACAAATTAATCTTTGAGCAAATCATGTGGGAGTCGTTGAGCAGAAAAAGGTAAAAATGAATGCATATTATAACACAATGAAAGTGTTTTTTGTCCTTTGCATGCATGTCAACCTGTTGTTGGGAACTCCCAAAACCAAAATTTGAACCTTTCATAAACCATAATAGGGGCACTTCAGGCATTTTTTCTTTCTATGAAAATCCCTCTCTCACTGATAAAAGATTAATGTTTAAGCATAATCCAATAAAAATGCAATTCCAGATGTAAATATTAATATATTTTATCCACATTTTGTTATCTCCCAAACACATATCGCAAGTCCGATCTTTTCCGGCATGATTAGATCATCATGTCTGTAGTATAAATGGTCACACCTTAGTTTTTGGGCCAATTCTCACTTTTAACTAATTATTAACTAGGACTTTTGCCTCAATGAACAACTAATTTGCTGTTCATTAACAGTTAGTAAGGTAGTTATTAAGGGATCCAAAATATTGTTATGCAGAATAAAACATTAATATATGCTTTATAAGTACTAATGAACAGCCAATATGCTAGCAGTATGCATGCTAATAAGCAACTGGTTAATAGTGAAAATTGGTCCTTAGATGAAAGTGTTCCCAAAGCAATAGAAACATTGATGCTTTAGACCAACAAACCCAACCAAATGATGTTTCTTTGCACATGTTCGGTAAAGTGTATGATGTTGAATATAACACATATCATGATGAAATTTTAAATAATTTCAAAGAATAAGAAAAGGCAAACTTGCTTAAAATAAAATGCTGAAAATCTTTTTACCTGGTAATTGGTCAGCCCCTCAGTTTTGCACTAAGGATAGAAAGCATGCAAGAAGGAAGGAACAAATAGGCATTTTAACAGGATAAGTGCAGAGTGAAACAGAAGGACAGTGTAAAAAGGAAGGAGACTGGTACACCAGGAAATTGCTATGACAAAACACATATGCTTTGTTCCAATATAAATTTATAGATACACAATAAAAAATGTGGGCATGGGAAGGTTAATGTTTAAAGATCTAAATAGTTGTGAGTACTAAGAGGGTTTAGCACCATCATCACGAGGAGCTGAGAACCTACGATCTGGATGACACCTTTAGGAATAGGAAAATGCAGCTGCACCCATTCATTCATATGTCATATGATAATCCCCCAACCCCTAACCCCAAAATCAACATGCAAGAGGAAAGTTAGCCAATATTCCCCAAGCAGAAAACTCGTGATTTCAAGACCTGCCCCAGTGGTAAAAAACGGAGCATCTGGTTTGTATTTGCCCAAGTGCGTGGGGGAGAAACACATCCTCACTCCTTACACAAGAGTCTTGTGACTCTTACAGTCTTGTGACAGCACTAAAATCAGTTACATTGCTGCATTAAACATATAAAAAACATGCATAGTTTTGCTAGGAGTGTCCCCACACCCAAAACTTTTGACCAAAGTATTTCAATGACTTATCCTTTCATTTGTGATTACTGGATTTTTTACACCAAAAATATACCCATATCATGTTAGAATATATACTGTAAATTTGTATATTTATATACAGTGCTGCCCATTAATATTGGCACCCTTGGTAAATACGAGCAAAGCCGGCTGTGAAAATAAATCTGCATCATGTATCTTTTGATCTTTCATTAAAATAATTCACAAAATTCTAAATGTTCATTAAAGTACAACAATTAAAAGTAGGGGGAAACTCACATTATGAAATAAATGTTTTTCTCCAACGCATTTTGGCTACCATTATTGGCACCCCTAGAAATTCTTATGAGTAAACTATCTCTCAATCATATTACATGTTGTAACACACCAGGGTAACTGAAATTGTCCAGCCATGACTTCCTGTTTCACAGGATTATAAATATGAGAAACACAAAGGCCAAATTCCCTTAATCATTGATTACAGGGAGCAAAACCAAAGAATATAGTTCTGACGTACAGAACAAGATTGTTGAGTTTCGCAAAATAGAAAGTGGCTGTAAGCAAATAGCTAAAGCATTGAAAATCCCCATTTCCACCATCAGGGCAATAATTAATAAGTTGCAATCAACTAAAGAAGTTACAAATCTGCCTGGAAAAGGATGTGTCTATATTGTCCTAATGCATGCTAGGACGAGGAGAGTGGCCAAAGACTCTCCAAGGATCACAGCTTGAGAATTGCAGAGGTTAGTTTAGTCTTAGGGTCAGAAAGCCTAAAAAAATATATCAAACAGACCCTACATCACCACATGTTGTTCAAATGGGTTTCTAGAAAAAAGAAAAGTACTCCATGCCCATGGTTCAATATATAGTACTGCTGGATCTTTAATGTTGTGGGCCTGTTTTTCTGCCACAGATCCTAGACGACTTGTTCGGATACATGGCATCATGGATTTTATCATATACCAACAGATAAAAAAGTCTAAACCTGACTGCCTCTATAAGAAGTTTTAGAATGGACCATGTTTGGATGTTCCACTAAGAAAATGATCCGAATCAGACATCAAAATCAACACAAAAATGTGTCACTGAGCACGAAATTAAGCTTCTCCCATGGCTGTCTCTGTTCCTTGACCTGAACCCTATAGAAAATGAGTGGGCACCAACATGGAGCTGGGAATCTCTCACAGATTCTGGATGAAGGAATGGTCTCTGATCTCTTGTTAGGTGTTCTCCAAACTCATTACAGGCATTACAGGAGAAAACTCAGAACTGTTATCTTAGGAAAAAGAATAACTGTGGCTATGTGATTATTTACACTGTGGCTATGTGATTGATTATTATTTCATAACGAGATTTCCCCTCTTTGGATTGTTTTACTCCAATGAAAGGTTAGAATTTCATAAATTTTTGAATGAAAGATCAAAAGGAAAAAAAAAATGCAGATTTATTTTCACAGCCACCTTTGCTCATATTTACCAAGGGTGCCAATATTAGTGGACGGCATTGTACAGTATCACTTTTATTCACTATATACATTTTCAATATTATTACATTTTATTTTATTTTATTTTCTATGACTTCTCCAGGCCTTGAAATTACAACTTTACAATTCTGGCAACCCTGTAGTAGTTTTTTAAACTAAATTTTCATTGCTCAAAGGTTGCGCTTTTATAGATAAGGTCATTTAGTGAAATTGTCATTTACGTATCAAAGTATCAGTAAAGTAAAGTTTGTCTCAGATGTTGTTCCTGTTCTAAAACTGACTGCAGACTTTGCTTTCTTGATAAATATGAGCACAGCACTTTGAGACATTACAACAGTAATTGCTCTCCATTTAAGAGAAACAAATTTCTTTCTAATGGAAGGATGTTTTTCCTCTGCATTCTTTCTATTCTATTAAGTTTTGCTAAGGGAATTACAGATCATTCATCATAGTAATTTATATAAGAGTTGGCAAAACCTCACTCTACAATCATTTCCCAAACCAATTACTTCAAAATCACAAAAAAACATTGATGGGATGCCCTCATTGTGTCAGCTACTGATGCCTCCACTGTCACCATGCAGCTACATTTGCATTTAAATCCGGTTTCAGGATATTGATTCAAGGACACAGAAACTAAAAGGAAATGGACATTAAAACCAGTCAATACTAAGTTCTTGTTTCTGTGACAGGATCCCACTGATGACGTTTCCCAGTTTCAGGATCAGCCTTCATTGAGATCCATCCACAAGGTCTTTGGTGGGTATTTGTTGGGTTTCATCACAACCTACTAAAATCTATCCTACTGAGGCTTTGGGACATTCTAACAACTGAAATCCATCTACCTGCAAACACCTTACCATCGAAAAACAATGGGGATTTACTGCGGATCTCCTCCATTTTCTGAGCAAACAGAGCATTCATCTCACGTTGCAGTGTTCCTGCGGCCCGCTTTCGGTTCTCCATTCCTCCCGACGGGAAGATGGTGGGTAGATCGAGACTGGCCAGACTGTCACAGCTGCTAGAGTCGCTGTCAGACAATCTTTTGACGTCACTCACAGATCTGGTGTCGTTGCAGCTGCTGCCATAGTTGGGTGGGGCACGGCATTGCCGACAAAGGCTAGTTTTGCTGTCTGGAATTGGAGGAGGTGGGGTGGATGGGAACTGAAAGAGTTGGCGTGGTACGCTACATGAGCGATCATTTCTGACAATGGGATCCTCAGTGGGGTTAAGGGGTCGTGCAGCCAGTGTTTGTCGGACCTTAGCCCTTGATCTAGGTAAGGGCACAGGCTTGGGTAGACCCGGAGAGTCTGGTTTAGGCTTTGAGTCAGTTTGGGCCAAACCTTGTGGTTTGAGAATGGGCTCTGGCTGAACTTGTCTGGAAAGCGTTGGAGACCGAGACACCCTTTCAGGTCTGAGGGGAGCAGGTGTGCGCTGGGTAAAGGTTCTTGTATCCTTCCTCTCCAAGACTGGGCTCTCCTTGGAGCCAATTACACACTTTATGCAATTGGAGGTCATCCCAACCCGCCCAGAGCTGTTGATAGCAACACGGGCAAATACACCCGGCTTCTCATCCAATGGATCCTGGAGTCGCAACTTGTTGGCTCGCTTCAGAGGTTCGCTCATTGCGCCCCTGTTTCGGGAAGGTGTGGCACGGGGCTCAGGATTAAAGAAAGTACTCTTACCTTTACTGTCGTCAGGGTGAAGCTGCCCGTTGGTGCCGTGACCCCATGATTTTGCAGATGCAGTATCTCCATTGTGGTGAACAGGTGGCCCCTCTTCCGATTCCCGCTCCTCACTGGCGCCCTCCGAGCTGCAATCTTTTGTGTCAATGGAGATCTCAGGGAAGCCCCTCTTGACTTTGGGTTGGCCCTTGGTGGGGGCACTGGCCGTGCGACGCAGGAGGTGAGCACCGAAGGTGCTCTTACGGTTGAGCAGAGCAGCAGCATGGCTGTCGAGAGATGCCTGCTTTGGGTTTCTGTGAAAGAGTCCTTTTATACCACTGACTGCTCGAACCTGCAATGAGACATCAGAAAAAGTGGTAGGCAATATGGCAAAGAGATGACTTATGGAATCATCCTAACAATATATAGTAAAGAAGCTTGACTTGTTTACTAATTTGTTCATTTCTTTCCTCCTTTCCTCTTTCCTTCATGATTAATGATAAGTTACATTATTTTTCAAACTAATAACCAAACAAAAACTGCTGACCAAACCACTGATAACCTGTGCCCAGCTGGAAATAATTACTACTTAAAGTATCCCTTTAAAACCACCAAACCCAGCCTGACAAGTGGTAACAAGAACTTTGTTCCCAAAGGCATTGTAAGCCAGTGATTTCTACAATTTACAGAGGATTATAAAAAGCAGCCAGGCTTAGTGGCCAACTAATCACCTTGGGCTGGTTTAAGATTTTCAGCATAGCATACAGACAATTAACCATTTTTTTTTTCATACCAGCTAGATGATCAACAACATTTGAAGAGAACCCTATTATGATCATTTGCCATGCAGCATTTATCCACAAACACTTAAAAGTGTTACCATTAGAAAGCAGTGACATTTTAAATAACAAATGTTATCACATATGTAGCAGAGTTTGGAATCAACAGACAAAATGTGGGTGATCAACACAGATCTGTAAACATGAAGATGCAGACAATGTTGGGAATTTGTGGTGGTAGTGTTAAAAACTGTGAAATGTGAATGGATGTCAAGTGAAAGGTGACAGGACATTCATGTCCAACCATCTCTGATTTAAAAAATGACACTGGGTTGTCCATTTTGATTCATGCTAAAACAACGCAGGGGACGCCTAGCTTTGAAATGGAGAAGCAAGGTATTAAAATCTTTATTATATAATGGTAATAATTGAGTAATAAATACATAAATATGATATTTTTTACTCTGCACACCCAGTGTCATTTCATGAACCATGTTCAAGTAGATCCATGTGAGACTTCAAAGTGCTGTCAGCCACCTGATCTCCTCACTAATTATCCGTCAAATAAGTTCATGCATTTGTTTGTAATTCTAAAGCATTGATGCTAATCTACACAATTACAGCAACCAGCTCTCAATACCATAAGGCATATCTTTGGCTCAGAAAAGGATGTAAAAGGTACCTGCTAAACTCCAGCTCTCATAGTAGACCCTCATAATCATGGATAGGAATAGAGAGGACGTAACGCACTTCACAAAATAAGATTAACGCATCTCTCTCGCAGACTGTACAGCTTGAGTGCTGTGTTACTGTGAACGAGGCAGCCAAAACCCTATCATTGCCCTTAAATGCCCTGAGTTAAGTGAAATAGGAGTGCATGCTGTTGCCTGCTAAAGGGACACTGACACTGGATCTGCTTTAGGGGTCAATGAGAATGCAGCCAAGGAAGGAAGTCACAATTATGTCACAACTCATTTTGTATGAGTTGGCATGGTGAAGGCTAGCAAATGAGTCAGGGCTTAGCCGCTCACTGTGGGGGGGAGGGCGGGGTTTGCGGGGAGCATGCAGGGTGCTGATTGGGTCTCACTACACCTGAGTTTTGAACGAGGATCCTAACAATTTCCTGCCTCTATAGACAGCTTTTCGACTAAGATGGGCGCACTGAAATAAACATAAGAAAAAGAGAAGTAAGAAAAAAGAGAAAGAGGGAGAAGGGGAAAAACAGACAAACTACACAAATAACATTTGTTGTTGACGCTGAATGTTTAAGGCACAAATTATGGACAAAAGCATGACATAATTAAGCAGTGAGCATGTTTACAACAACATGTGGCACTTTGTACGAGCACGGTACAAACTGTCCTATTACTTTTTATAGCAATAGTGGCACAAATAAAAAATGTTCATATTTTAGAAAAATAAAATTGACAGCATAAACTTAATGTGGCTTGAAAAGTAGGTATTAACAATTACAATCATACATAAATAACATAATAGTGTTGGATTTGTATATTTAACTAAATTTGAATTACTACACTTATTAGGCGAGACACTGCAGGTGAATAGGGTAATGAAAAATTAACTAACAGTTATCGCCTTACCCAGTTGATTACATTGATAATTGCAAACATTTTTTGTATTACAAGTTTTCTAAAATGTTAGGTTTAAATATGCAAATGAGGCATTATTCAATGAAATATGCACCAATCTGCATAAATGTGTAGTACAAAAATCTAAACACTGAATGAAGTTTCAAAACTCTCATTTTTTTGACATATCAGAGTCTCAGTTTTTTAGAGAGGGAATTTTGGGTCTTATTATCTTATTAATATCTTATTTTTGTCACTCCATAATTCAGAAAATACTTAGAACAGACAGTAAACAATACATTTTCACAATTTGTTGGGGAATAAAATGTTGCATATAATCAAGCAAATTATGTATGAACAAATCCTTCTGTAAAAACCTTAAGGATATAAACAGGAACAAAAATGTAAATTTTGATGCATAAGTACTACTGAAGTTGAGATTTATGGCTCAGTGTAGGAGGAAAATTTCATTTTGAGAAAACAGCCTTTAATATGTATTGTAATTGAAATCTATTGACACAAATAGATAAAGTGCTATAAAAGAAACACTTAGCAGTGTCTTTTGGATGTTTTCTTTCCACTAGTCTGAAAAAACACTAACCCAAAATTTCAAACTTGACAGGTGCATGAAAAAACAACGTTTTTGCCTGCAGTGTCTCCCCTTAAAGAGAAGAAAACAACCTCTTTATGAGAATTTATGGATGTACAACTACAAAACAATTGTAGTCTCAAATTAGCCAGCTCCTATTGGCTGATATCAAAATTTTTACTTATTCTACAAAAGCTGAAATTTAATTTTTGAATTTTAAACATTTACAAAATGTAATGTTTATGCTGTTTATTTAATAAGCAATGCTAAAACAAAATAAAATCTTATAAATCAGGATTTTATTTATTCAGACCTGTGTCAGATTGAGTTATAAAATTGCAAACTACATATAAAACCATTTTTTTTTTTTAAATCAGCCAATAATTAAGGTTGTAAAAGTAGTAGGTAAGAAATAGTAGGGAGGTACAATACCATTTAGCTGTGTTAAGAACCTACTGTAACAAATAAACACCATGTTTTGACAGTAAATAGTGTAATGCCTATGGTTAGTATTAATATTTTGAGACTTTTTTCCACAGGTTTTTAACACTTTCTTTTTGACTTGCAGATTAATAATGCCAGCTCTCTCCACACAATAGTACCAACAATTTTTTGACCGCAAACCACATGAAGAGCTCACCTTACTGGTGATGTCATTCACAGCAACATGAACAAAGATGGACGCTTCCTCCATGCCTTCCAAATACACATGCCGGTAACCTGACAATCAAATATAGACAGATATTAATTGAAGATGCACTCAACATATATTCCAAATATATTTCATATATTCCATATATATCACAAAATATTTTTGTTATATAAAGAAGAATGTAACATATGAATGAAAGTTGGTACCAGGAATCATGCTGTTAAAGGCAATAGTCCTCTGGCCAATAAAATCTTGGCCAATCGGGTCATGGTCCCAAACCAGGAAGCGTATAAGAGCAATCTCTGGCATGTGAAGAGTGAAGACGAGTGTCTCCTCCCACATGGGATTGAATCCTGAGAGTGAAAGACAAACGAGGGGGAATGCAAAATAGTGCAAATTTATGCAGAAATAATAGAAAGGAAGAAAGGATTGGAAGTGTCAGAATGTTCATATCCATCTGCCATTTTCACTCCAACAAAATTGCCTCCTTGACCTTCACAAACCAGACAAAACAGGCCACTTAACTGAAATTGCTTGCCTCTGAGTGACTGAATTACTTAAACCTGCCTGAGCACCTTTACACTCTAATATTCTCTTGGACTTCCATTGTATTTGACAGCAGATCTAGAGTCCTTCTTGGACAAAAGTGCTAACATACAACATACAATAATCAGTTTCAATATCCTGTACCCAGTAGTATATGAGGTCCCACAGGGCTCTATCCTGGGGCCAATGCTGTTCACTTTTCACCTGGTGTCATTATGAAAGCGGTTCCTCTCAAATTCTCATCGCCATTACAGCCACTTCAAGTTTCAAAACATACAGAAAATAAGCCCATTTCCACACCTCTATTTCACCTAGCCACTTTCTCAGGGTTATCTTTTTATGAGATGGCATCTACACATTCCTCAGTAGCCTGCATTTGACAGTATCCAAAAATGATGGTACTCTACATGTACCCTACTGACTAATTCTAGCCTCCACTTTTCAAATAACATTTGATTACACTTCAGATCTCGATGTTACTTTCTTTTTTATCTTTAGTTATCTCTATGCCACATGCACCTGTGAGTCGCTTTAGTAAGACAATGCCTGCAAAGAAAATAAATGCAAATAGAAATTGAGCTCATGAATTATTGAACTGTTTAGTGGTCGGGAGATGCTGGTTGAGATTAGATTTGGTGCAAGTTTCATGCATAAATTTACTGCACCACTTCCAAACAAACACACGTAATAATGAACACTCCAAATATTGGTCTCACAGTTTAATGATACTTTAATGACCAATCCCCCAACAATTACAGGTTAAATGGCAAGCTGTGTTGTTGTTTTGTGTGTGTAATATAAAACCTGTCATGGGATATTGCTCTCTCACCATTGTCATCAACCACCCTGGTTTGCTCTTTGCAGCAATCCACTGGTAGACCGATAATCTCCACTTCCACAAATGGGTCAATTATCTAAAGAAAAAGAAAAAAAAAAAAAAAAAAAAACATTTAAACAATACAAAACTATGCAACTGTGATATTAATACCCATTTAAACATCTCAAGATAAAATTCCTGAAAAATATACAATTCAACAAAAAACTGAAACAAGCGTACATATTTGCTTTAAACCTGTGTCTTTTATAGGTAGTGATTTGTATGCTAGCATTACTTTGGTTTTACGATTATTTGCTATGGTGCAATGATTGTAGAAATGATTTAATGCTTATTAGATTGTGAGAAGGTCTGATTACACACAGGCTGTTTAAAAAAACAGAATGCATTTACATTATTAATAAATGTCACTATTGTACATGAGTGCACATTATTCTAATGAGAAAAAGGCAATCTATCATCAGTTTTTTTTGGATATCGTAGCTTACATTTCACAACCCTGTCAAACAACCCTGTCAAATAAAATGAACACAACTGATTAAATCAAGTCCCCCTCAATATTCCTCACTGAATGTTCAGTTTCACTCAGAAATACTTAACATTATAGAAGTTAAATGCATTGTAACTAATTACAAATATTCCCATTGTGTACATAATTTGCAGGGATGAATCAAAGTCATTTAATTGAAATTTATTTTGCAATGCAGATAGATGTGTTAGATAGTTGAAATTGTGGTGGAAATCATTCGAGATTGCAGGCTGATCTGATCCACAGGCTCAATGAAATCCCACGAAGCAGGCTAAATCTGCAGTCAGTGGCAGCTTTAGTGATTATAATGGGACCGGAAATGTTGTACTATTGTCATGCTTCTCATTTTCTATGTACAATTCAAAACCATTTTGCTGTCCTGATTTACCTCTCCTCGGTCACCCAGCATGGAGTCTTTAGGCTTGGGTAATTGCTGGCCACTGATGATCTTAAGAACCAATTGTTTTTTCAACCGACCTGGTAAAGGATCCTCAGCCACCGGATTTAAGGAACCTGCAAGAACAAAGAATTCTGTTCTTACAAATCCAGAATCATATCTTAACATCGTAACATCAACAACTCTTCTGCAAAATTCCTAGCTTGGCTTGATAATTCTTAGATTTATAAACACAGACATGATTTTGACTTAATCTATTAAACGTTCCATAAATTCATTGTTGTCCACTGTATTTTGTTATAACATACACTACAGGTCAAAAGTTTTTGAACAATTAGATTTTTAATGTTTTTTTTTAAAGAAGTCTCTTTTGCTCACCAAGCCTGCATTTATTGTATCCAAAATACAGCACAAACTGTAAAATATTGAAATATTTTGACTATTTAAAATAACTGTTTTCTATTTGAGTATATTTTAAAATGTAATTTATTCCTATAATTTCCAAGCCAAATTTTTTTGCATCATTACTCCAGTCTTCTAAAATCATTCTAATTCCAATTTGCCGCTCAAAAAACATGTATTATTATTATTAGTATTATTTTTATTTTTATTTTATTTAACTAGATTTTTTCAAGTTTATTTAAAAAATAAAATAAAATAAAAACACGGACTCCAAACTTTTAAATGGTATAGTGTATAATGTTACAAAAGCTTTTTATTTCAGATAGATGCTGATCTTTGGATCTTTCTATTCATCAAAGAATCCTGAAAAAAAATGTAAAGCTATTTAAATAGTAAAAATATTTCAGGACACTACTGTTTTTGCTGTACTTTGGATCAAACATATGCAGGCTTGGTCAGCAGAAGAGACTTTAAACAACATTAAAAATCTTTTGACTGGTAGTATATATTATATTTTTGATAAATGGCATTGTTTTGTACTGGATCTATTGTAATGCATGTGACATTAACAATGAAAGAAAGCAAACTAGCCATGTAGACACTCACCTTCACACATACAGGCAGGTTTCAGGATGTAACCACAATTGCCGTTGCAATAAAACTTGGCCCTGTTGAGCTGCAGCACTCTGCCCTCTGTCTGGTAGTTCAAAGCCACTGCATAAAAAAGCCATCAAAATTCAATGACCATTATGATTACATTTTATAAGAATATCTCTGGTGTTAGAGGCCATTTCAGCAATTGAAATCCTAAAAAAATGTACCCTTATTATTGCTAGTAATTCCTGTAAATCCAGTAGTGTCTTCCAAGAATTGTACCATTTTCATATTAAATTAAAATACCACAGCGTAGCAGTGAGCAGCAGGTTCCCAGTATGTTTCAGACATACTGTTTATTCTTGGTTTCTCCATTAAACATAAACATTTGTTTGTGGGTGGACTGGCATACCCAGATGGCAGCCGGCGTTCCAGAAGGGCTGTGGGTTGAAGTTGCTGGAGTCGACGCGGTAAGGGGAGGGGTAGATACGTGAGAGCTGGCGCTGGTTGAATCGCATGAACTGCACCGGCTTCTGCTGCATTAACTGATGGGCTTTGGTCTCACTCATCGATGACACCTGCCAACCGCTGCTGCCCACTGCAGTGCAACCCAACACACATGCATCAGACGTGAAAACATACAAGGACTGCGACCATTTGAACTGATCAGAATGGATCAGTTAGAGCCATATGAAAGATGAATGCCATTTAAAAAATAATGAAGGAATCAGATATCAGTTTAATACATGAATTTCTGAATGTTGAATTTCACAGGAAATGCTCTGCATGCAAATGTTAGGAGATTTTCTCATATATTTTCTGCTCTTCTCACCTTGTGCTTCAAAGTCTGGAATGCCCACGGATTTCGTGTACACCAGATCAGACAGTGCTCTTGACAACTTCATTGTTTTTTTCTTTCTGTTAAAACAGGTTGCAGTTACAGACATAAAATATTTATCCACGTTAATGACTATATATAAATCCACACAACACAAGCAAATTTAATAGTACCTGCTGTGATGCACTGGTGCTTTAGACGCCCCACTCGAGCTCTCCTGATCAGTGTCTGTATCCTCGAAACTAGAGGACTTCCTTACTTTACTTGTCTTTTTCTACAGCGAACAAGTGGAGTTGAGGTGATGCAGTGTTAATGAAGTCAGCACATAACACATGACATACAGTCAGCCGGTCGTTATCAGAAAATAAACCCTGAATTTTTGACACAGCTGAATGTAGCTTCCAGAGAGCCGTATACACATTTTATTATTTATATTAATCATTCTTTCAGTATGAATAATTGATGTATGCAGAAGGCAGATGTATTTTTCACTGTGTATATGCAGTATGTTTTTATGGGAGGAAACATTGTTCAGTTGAGTATGGGTGCACACGCACAATAATCTATATGTAAAACTACCTTGCGTTTGGAGAAGCTCCCCATGAAAGATCTGCCCAGACGTTTGTTGCCACCAACGTTGGCCTCATCTCCAGTGTCAGTGCTGTCTTCTGCTTTTCCCTGAATTAAATAAAAAGATGTACTGCAATGAAAATATGGACAGGAGCATTTACACTAAATATAACAAATATACATAAGACCTTGCCATGACAGTTAACTATGTAAATATAAAATAATATTCATACAAATCTAAATTTTTGAATGGAACAGTTTATCTAACGTTTACATGAAAACAAAACAAAACGTTTTATTTATTTGTTTGTTTGTTTTTTGAGTATCATATTTGTTATTCAGGCTTTTATGGCTCATATAAATGGGAATATACACCTTGGTTTTATTCAGAGGCCCAAACTGAGCATAAATGTTCAGTTTGGTGCAGATAATGATATTCATGTGGCTGAAATGTAAGACGCAATTCTAAGAGCTTGTAATGTAAATCAGTGAGATCTTTATAACAGTATATTAGACTACTTACATAAAATGCACATAAATATCAGTTTTTACTCTACATCTCAAAATAATATGTCTAGTAAGATATTTAAATGCTTGGTTTTATGAGCAAAGCTCTGAAGTTTTTATTGTGGTATAATGCCATGCAATACATTGATGACTGAGAGACCATCAAAAGCAAATGCATCATATTTTCACATTTTTAAAAAAAAAAAAAAAAAAACATGTAACAATGTATGTATAATCAAGAAAAAAATAAAAAAGCCACTTTAGTCCTCTTGACATACTAAGTACTAACAATATAAAAGTTATTTTTACATTTACTTCAGTAATCAGTAATGATTTCACATCAGAAAGACAAATAGACCAATTATCTGTTTGTAAACACTCGGGAGGTGCGTGCATCATGGTT
Organism: Labeo rohita; assembly: GCF_022985175.1. Lineage (NCBI taxonomy): Eukaryota > Metazoa > Chordata > Actinopteri > Cypriniformes > Cyprinidae > Labeo > Labeo rohita. The sequence goes on from NC_066876.1 coordinate 2,880,330, forward strand.
GCAGAAAACCCGGGAGAGATAGCTTTTACAGCTAGAGAATTACACGGACACGGTACAAAATAGTTAGATTTAAAAAGATTATGGATTATATTGATTAGATGTCATTTTCAAAATGTTCTCCGCATATTACAAGATCTTGTCACACAGTGATAAGCGCTGTTATTCAATGAAATTGACGTTAGACAGTGGGATAGTCTTACAGATCAGAAACAGGGATGATGTTTTTTTGTGAGCTTATCTCGTGGTAGAAAATTACAGTTTTCAAATAGCAGCCTGTGGAACCATGGAATAAAAGAATAAAAACAAAGGTCAATTTGATTTTATATTTCAAAATTCTGACTCTATCCTCGCAATTCCGTGATTATATTACACAATTCTAATAAAGAAAAACAACTCGTCATTCTCTCTTTTCCCCTTGGCTCTTCTGGCTTCCCCCAAGACCCCCCCCCACGCCCCCCCCAGAATTTACTCACTATTTTTGAGTTAAATCAAGTTATAAAGTCTGAATTAGAAGATATAAACTTGCATTTGCAAGAAAAAAATTCAGAATTGTGAGATAAAATACACAATGTTCTGTAAAAATGCTAATAGTAATAGGTTTAAATAATATTGTAGGGCTAATACAATACATCCCCTATGAACAGCATATGTGAATATTATGTAGACCTATTGTTTAAATCAAAATTATGGTTTAAAAGTAGAGTGACCATAGCAGTTTTCATCCATTGCATGTCTATTTAAACATCTACGTTTAAATGGTGTTTTCGAAGACAGTATTCTATAAAAATTATTTGCATTTTTCTTTTATTCCATGGATTTTACCCATTTACCTCCACTTGTTACCAGTGCTTTTCTGCAATCAGTATGTACGCGCAGCTGCAAGTGACGTAACTGTGAAATTTACTCAAAACTGGTCTATAAACCATGACCTGAAGGACGTTTTTGGAATTATACTAAAAGGTCAGACAACAGAAGGCATTTTAGCAGATTGTGTACAACAGGTTCTTCAGAAAAGTTTTGATCATGTTGATAACAGAGGCCTTAGAAATTTAGCATATCAAACATGACACAGTAGACTTTACAGATTCAACTCTGGCAGCAGATGAACAACAGACTTATTCTTTGACATAACGATCACTAGGTGGCAGTAGCAGCCTATTCATACAGAATAAACACTTATCAAAGACAGCAGGATTTTTCTCACTGGAACAAAGATTAGCTATAACATAGGCCACTTAGATTTAGAAGTTTTAAAGGTACATCAAACAGACTTTTTAATTCAAGGTGTCAAGGACAGGGTGGGCTTCAGGGGAAAAATGCTATAAATGTATGGCATATGGCCCCTTTAAGCATGTTCGCCTGTATCTCTGTGGGCCGTCAAGGACGATGGTGTGGCACCTGCTGAGAAAATACCTCTGTGCGCAGTCCTGTGTCTTATTTGAATAAGCCTCGAGTCAGTCTTTAAAAAAAAGCACAGCACACACATCTGTACAAGGACAAAACTAACCTAATTAGAGCACTTGACGAACAGTTGAAAATGAAAAGAGAACAGTAAGGTAAGACTGTAGTAAAAATGTTCTTTTTTTGTACTTTGATTATCATGGTAAATTACTGTGAAGATTAGTGTTAAAGGTCCATTTAGGTTATGCTCATTTCCTGTCTGTCTAAATAATAAGTGTATAAAATAGTGATTAATTGAACAGTAGACAAACAACATTAATCTAAATGCACTACCATAGAACGAAACTAGAACATGATGCAAACAGTAAATGAGGTAAATTTCTCTGTGAATGTAGTAATATTTCCTCTCCTGCAAAGGAAGGGCTGACACGTATGTACATGTACTGTGGGTGAAGTACAGCATATTAACCTTCAGCGGTGATTTGTCATGTTTTCCCGTGGGCGGCAGGGCTGCGATGGTAAAACTGTCTGGATCTTCCCGGTCACGAATCTTTGACTCCTTCATGAGGTTATCTAATTTTTTCTTTGCAACATTTTCAGCCTGCTTCCTGTTCATAGATGTCTGGAAAGAAAGACAGAGAGAGAAGTGAATTCGAATGGACCTCATGGGTGGACTTATGGTCTTAAAATTAGCATTGTAATAGCATCTGCAGAGAACATGAAGGTCAAAACCATTCATCAAAATATCTAGGTTAGTTCAACTTGAGTCCTTGACCTAATTTTACACGCAGAGAAAAATTCATGACAAAATATTCACTTGCCAAAATGCCATCTTTTACTTTTTACATTAAGGCACTTAAGAGAGAAGAGCTTTCATCCAAAATGCATGAGTCTTTGAGGTTTCACTAAGAGACTGAAAAGTCCTGCTAAAAGAACATGACAGATGTAGAACGACTTGAAGAATTGAATATTAAGGATCTCATTAAACTTTCAATAACACGACCAGGTGATATTTCAGCTGCAAATTTAAAAAAATAATAATTAAACAACAACAATAAAACGATATTTTGCATTAAGGAAATGAAAACTAATCTTCATAACAATTAAACATATTAAATCTCAGCACCACCTACTACTCTTACTTTTTCTTTCTAATATAGTATATTCTGTATGGTTGATTATCTTGCCAAAATGTGCAGTATACAACAGAGCGGACTGCTTGTAATAATGTATCCCATAATGCAATGCACTCGAATTAATCTTCTATTTATCAACTCTTTTTCATTTTTTTGAAAAAATAATTAAAAATGCACCACACCACCTGACAATACTTACATCTCCGTTCATCAGCTTACAGTCGTCCTCCATCTCGTCTGCACTGTCTTCATCAGACACGTCCCCCTCTTCTGCATTCTCATCTATATTTGGGGACAGTTTTTTACCCTATGAACAAACATACACAAAACATGTCAATACACGATTTGTGAAACATGTTTTTGTTTATATCTAACACTAGTTCAGTGTATGAACATGCTTAATGAACAAAAAATAATATTCATTGCTTTGCTTTTTTGAGGATCTCAACCAGCCACATTCAGCAACACGGTTCAACCAGTTGTACAAGGTACTATCTGTTTTTCATACCAGTGGCAGATGGGGCAGTGTTTTTGAGATAATCTGTTTGGAAAAATGTCTGAAAGTATGTTTAACTTCAACTGAGGTGAGCTTTAAGAAGGAGTTGAAAACTTTCACTTTCTGCTTTCAGTAGTAATGTTTGTGCTCTGTTTGCTTTCTTTAATACAGTGGACTAAATGCAATATTTGCCAAATAAACAGATGTTTCAGACATGTTCCTGAAGCAACAGAAACTCTTTTTAATCACATTTTATTTTAAGGTCCAATTCTCACTGTTAACTAACTATTAACTACAACTTTTGCCTCAATAAACTCACAGTTTGCTGCTTATTAATAGTTAATAAGGCAGTTGATAAGTTTAGATATGGGATGAAAATAAGGGCAGTGTTTGAAGTGGAAAAAAGAAGTGCCAGTACTCCACCCCATTGTCCCCCTCCCCCCCAAATAAATAAATTCACAATGTATGTATAGTGCCACAATCAATACATCAATAATTAAATACATGTTTTCCAAGTCACTACACCTCTGACCACCACATAATCTAAAACTCCTTCAGCCAGCATTCACTATAAAACACTGGACACAAGTCACTATTCTCTGCATTAGCGCTATTTTGAACTTTCAGTATGAATGCTTTCACTTATTGAACCTTTGGACTTTCCAGGAGTTTACCGGTTTAAAATTATGTGATCGCAAAAACCTTCTTCTTTTCATTTTAAGGTATTGTTTTCGTTATAATGCACGGACTCGAGAGCCTGGTCTCATGAATATGGTCTTATGTGTGTGTACATATAGCACGAGTTTCTATTTGGCATGTTATTCATACGCTGAAATTGACTTTTGGCGTGCATATGATATGTATGTGTTTGTCGTGCATATAATACACAGTTTTCGCGTGCATATTATTGTTTTTGCCATGGGATTGACATCCCGTGGTAACTAGGAATTCACAAGCTCCAGTCTGGATCCATAACACTTAAGAAGAGATGATGCCAACCCCTCAGAGGACTTCAGATGATACCAACCCTGAAACAACATACAGCACTACCGAATTCTGCTGCTAATTTATAGTGTTCTTTGTCTGTTTGATTACGTCATTAATTGATCTTTACCACACATCTCTGCCATATGTACATCAACTTGACATAGTCACAACTAGTAAGCTACTAGTACATATATTGTAAAAATGTTAATCTGGTGTAAAGCTGCTTTGCAACGATACGTATCGTGAAAAGTGCTATACAAAAAAATTTGAATTGAACTGAATTGAATTGAATATTATACGCATCTACCCCACGCACTTTCATGAGATCGGGTGACAACTCCTGAGGTAGACTAACTCCGCTTGCATCCATTCGAGATGAGATGACTGGTAGTGTGATTTTTATAGTGCCATTTCTAATCGCCCAGACACAGATGCTTTCACTCTGAGTACCGGCAACATGTCTGAAGTGAAATAAAAAAAGTGCCAGTACGCAACAGGCTAAAATACAGAAGTGCCGGTACTGCTTACCGGTGCGTACCGGCCTGCTTAAGGAGCACAGATTAAGCACTGATTAAGGGATATAAAATATGGCCATGCAGAATAAAGCATTAATATGTGTTTTATAAACAGCCAATATGCTATTAATATGCATGCTAGTTAATAGTGGGAAATGATCCTTAAAATGAAGTATTACCATCCACAGCATTCAAATAACAATAAAGTAAGGTATATTTTTGTTTTTATCTTATTTGTTTTAAGAGCTTTATCTTTTGTTGCTGTTGTTGTTGTTGAACACACCTATGATTTTTTTATTAATTTTGTTGACACTAGAAAAAATAAAATAAAATAAAATAAAATAAATAAGATCAAATCTGTGGTTATTTTGTTGTGGTGATTAGATGCATATTTGAAGATATGGTGTCTTAAGGCTACAAATCCTTATTTACACTATGCACAAATGCTTGAACACAAATATTTTTAGCAATTTCTCAGCACACTGCATTCTCAGTATTGCAAAAAATAATAATAAAAAAAAAGATTTAAAAAAATCTTGCTGAGAAAGTTACTTTTTATAAAAATATTTATAGCATCTACCTGAATAAGAACAAGTTTGGTCTAGTGGCATACACATCTGAAGAAAACTCTACTGTCCCCTCGAGTACTGAGATTTCTTTCTGCAAAAATGTTTAATGCACCTGTGTCTGCATTTGCATACTTGAATAGAGAAGGTTTCTGGCCCAAGGGTCTTCTAGCAGTAACAGCATCTTACAAAACAATTACAACCCAGGGGACCCATCACCACTTAAGCTGCTTTATCAGTAAGTGCTATGATTGACTGGCACAGAACAGCACTCTTATGGACTACAGAAATGCAGCACTGACATTGACAGGGACATTAACAGAAAGAGGCCAGTGATAGATGACAGAAATGGGTTAATCAATAGCAGTTAATCAATCAAACAATGCCTAACCCTAAAGAGTAATTAATTTTAGCATGTGCTGTTGTTTTCTGCTAGTATTGGCTTTGATATTGCATTAGCATACTGTAAAATTACAACTTTCTAACAAATTGTTTTTGTTTTTGAGTTTCTTCATCAGTGATTCAAATTAAAAGTATTTACAAAAGTATACAGAGCCTTTCACTGCAGGTTATAACTTTTGTTTTACAAAATTTGCATTATAAATTAAGACAGAAATTAAACTTGAGGAATTATAGTCTTGTTCAATGATAACAAAGCAACGTTCCAGTCAAATTCAGCGTATTTTCAAACACGCAGTCTGTTCGCTGGGCTCCCGGTAGCCACGTGCTCCATGATCCACAGCCTGTGCCGAACAATTTGTCAATACCACCGGCTGGCCCAGTTTGCAGTTCAGGATTCACTCTCTGGTGGGAACGCCAGTCTGTCTTCCAATTATAGCGCCAACTCGCTTGCCGAGATGCTCCATCTACGGCCCAATTTTCAACCCTCACACTTTATTAAAAGCACAGGAGAGGGCTGCACTTCAGCAAATAGATTTGATACCATTAAGACTGTACTGTTTTGTGGCTCTAAAAGGTTTTCTCATAGAAAAAGACCAGCAACTGTGGAAAAAAGGACAAAACTCAAAATGTGATGTTACTAAATCATGAACCAATTATGCATCCACTATGTTATTATTAAGAAAATATTTTTGCAAGGCTAATCTTATTACATGATATCCTATTCATTTGTGCTCGTCACTTGTTCAGCTGGATCCTAATTAGCACATTAAGTGATCACGCACCAAAACAATAAAATAAAACTACAACAACCATGAATGTAAAATACATAACAAAAAAATGATGCAGTGCACTACATGCACAATTACATCAGGCAAGTCAAATAACCTTAAGTTTACTTCACCATATTACAAATAAATCCTAATCTAATCATGACAAAATATATATTGTTGGGAAGGTCTAAGACTCCTAAATAGATATTTTACCACTCTTTTGTGTTACAAATTAGGTAATTATCTATTATGTAGTAATAGATTAATTTATGACGAGTGCACCTCAAAAATCTACATCATAACAGGAGTTCTGACCTTTGTCACAAAGTTTGTTGCCTTTTTCCCTATCACGCAATAGAACTATTAAAGGGGTCATCGGATGCAAAGTTCACTTTTACATGTTGTTTGAATGTTAATGTGTATTGGCAGTGTATGTACAAATCTACCACATCTAATAATATCCCCTTTTTCAAATCAAGCCGTTCTCAGATGCCTGTCGTTGTGGCATCACACTGACAGAGGCCGCTTCCACGATAGTTGATTGACATGAGCGTTTTACCTCAGGTCAGCTGTAACAGTCCGACCTCCATTGTTTTGATGCCGGAGCAGGGATGTAAGTTAGACAAGAATATCTCCGATTGAGTGATTGAGGTATTGTGTTGCTGGATGTAATAATGAACATAGTGGTCGTCATTTACATCTGAGCCGCTGAAGATGCAGTAGATTACATTTGTTTGTGAATGGAATGCGCCTCCCGATCTACATATATCCGTCTATGTTCGCGCAAATCATTCATGATGCAGTTTCACTTACAGCAGAAGTGAGTATAAGAGTTTTTTTATGAATCTTTGTGATCGCCTTTCCTAATAACGTTCTAGTTAGCAAGTTTAGCGGCTAAATGCGGCTAAAGTAAACAGGCTCGTCTCTCCAAAGAGAGAAGAGAGGGGCGGGGCGAGCAGAGCTCATTAACATTTAAAGCAACCTCGACCAGAATGAGATGATTTTTGCAGAGCTGATTTTGGCAAGGTAAAAAGGGTGTTGTTTTATACAACCATTGAGAATTTTTAACCAAAGTATATTATAGACTTTTCATTAAGAACCTGAAGAATCATATCAACTTGTAGAAAATGGGCGTCCAATGACCCGTTTAAGAAATTATATATCAACTGAAACCTTAAAATCTCAAAATTCATCCTTTGAAAACCATTTTTAAATCAGACATTACATTACCATGGAAATCGTAAATCAAAATCATATTATAAAATGTTTTCGTTTATGTATTATAAAAATGTAACTTTGGATAGTGCATTTTCATGTCTATGTTCAAGATAGGGAGTGACAGGTAAAGGGTTAAGTGCATCTGTCCATTCATCATCTGAAAATGACAACACATTTGCCGGTGTTGATGTAAAAATGTTTACACAGTTACCTTGATCAGTATTTTGCCTTTTAGGGCTTCAGGTGAAGGCAGAAGTCCAGATGGGTCATTAGGGATGGAGGACACGTCCAGTTTGTCACCCAACACTTCAGTCAGATACTGAGCCATCTTTTTCTGCTGGGGGACACTGCAGTGATTCTCAATGGACAGAATGATTGGATACCTGGGGAAACATAGTCCAAAACATGCATTTACATAACCACAATAATATGTTGAAATGGCATTACATTTTGAGACAAATAGCTTAAAATGGCAACTTCAAATTTTTAAAAAAATTGCTTGTTCCCTGTCTGAGGTGGACAAACAACATTTCTCAAGGTTAAGGAATAATTATATTATTATATTCAGTGATTTCAGGTCTTATTTCGTACTCTATTAGTGGAAAGCACAGACTATTTTGGTACAAGAAACCTTGATAGATAATCTGTGAAAACAAATCGCTCCGGATGACAGATACTGCTGCAAATGAGCACTGTCGATGCAGTTTATAACCTAAACAAGCTGAAGTGGCAAGTCAAACAGACACAAGATAGATACATATCACATTCGACATGTGTGTGAGATGTTGTCTAAAAATAGCTTTTTGTTTACTGCGACCCTCACGAACTCTTGACAGCACGCAGCTTTATTGTATTATCACCTTTAGCAACAACAACACCTGAAAGTCATAGCAATGGAGGAAATCATGTGGAAACATGCTGTCAGTGTGAAATGTTCATGCGGACACACACGTTCACACACTCCTGGAGCTCAACTGCACAACAGTGCTGTCTTCAGGCTCAGAGAATGGGATATTACAAACAAAATGTGACTGTGGGCTAGAATTGACTGTCCTTCACTGCCAGCAGTCAGAGACGTAACCTTCAAGAATGAAACTTGAAGGAATGCTCACATAGACTGCCAAGTAATAACTGGCTTTAAAAGACTTGGTCACACTTTATTTCAAGGTCCAGTTCTCGCTATTAACAAAGCATTAACTATGGCTTTTGCCACAGTAAACTCTTAATTTGCTGCTTATTAATAGTTAGTAAGGTAGTTGTTAAGTTTAGGTATTGGGTAGAATTAGGGATGTAGAATCATGTAGAATGTCATGTAGAATAAGGCATTAATATATGCTTAATTAGTACTAATAAATGGCTAATATTCTACTAATATGCATGCTAATAAGCAACTAGTTAAGAGACCGTAAAATAAAGTGTTACCAGAGGAATTCACTAATAACATACATTTGTTACAACTTGTGATTTTAATAATCCATTAGTAAATGCTAAAATTAACATTAACTAATAAATGCTGTAGAAGTATTGTTAATTCTTAAGGCATATTAACTAATGTAGCTAACTAATGTACAAACAAATATACATACACATATCCTTGCACAGTCCTGTATAATAATAATAATAATAATAATAATAATAATAATAATAATTATTATTATTACATATATTATTATTACAATATATTAAAAAATATATTTTCTCCAAAAAAATAAAATGTTTATATCTCTGTCGATTAATGTCTACTGTCTAATAACCTTCTGAATCAGCTCATATCCAATACATCCGATGTCTCTTACTGGTTTTTGATGAATGCATATTTGTTGATGGTCTCGATAACATCTTTGAAGAGGATTTTGGAAGTCAGGGTATAGCCATGATGCACAATTGGTTCTCCATCCTGTCCATCCCAGCAATCCACTAAAGGATCATAATAAAAAAAAAGTTTATTTTTAGTTTATAAAATAAATGTAAAAGGAATTTATTTAAAGGAGAACTCTACTTCCAGAACAACAATTTACAAATACTTTACTCAACCCTTTGTCATCCAAGATGTTCATGTCTTTCTTTCTTCAGTCGTAAAGAAATTATGGTTTTTGGGGAAAAAATCTGCGTTTTTCTCCATATAATGGACTGATATGGTGCCCCGATTTTGAACTTCCAAAATGTAGTTTAAATGCGGTTGTAAACGATCCCAATCGAAGAAGAAGGGTCTTATAAAGTGAAATGATTGGTTATTTTCAAAAAAATTATAAAAATTTATATAGTTTCAAATGCCAAACGCTCATCTTGTCTTAGTCTGCCTAAACTGTTTTTGTTCTGGTTCATGACAGTTAGTGTATGTGGAAAAACTCCCATCTCATGTTCTCCCTCAACTTCAAAATCGTCCTATATCGCTGTTTTACCTTTTTTGTAAAGGGTGTTTGATCTTCTTTGCATGTTCACTTTGCAAAGACTGTGTCAGTACTTCTGCAGCGATGTAGGATGATTTTGAAATGATTTTTGAAGTTGAGGGAGAAAATACGATTTTTTCGACATACACTAACTGTCTTGAGCCAGAATACACAGAGTTCAGGGAGAGAAAGACAAGACAAGCATTTGACATTAAAAGTATTTAAATTGTATTATTTTTATGAAAATAACAGATTGTTTCGTTAGATAAGACCCTTCTTCCTCGGCTGGAATTGTTTACAACCGCATTTGTGATCGTTTGAAGCTGCATTTAAACTGTATTTTGAAATCGGGGCACCATATCAGTCCATTATATGGAGAAAAATGCTAAAATGTTTTCCTCAAAAAATTCTTTACGACTGAAGAAAGAAAGACATGAACATCTTGGATGACAAGTGGGTGAGGAAATTATTTTTAAATTGTTGTTCTGGAAGTGGACTTCTCCTTTAATTTATCTAAACAAAACAAAAGCATGTTTTAAAAATCATGCAAAGAGCTTTTCTCATTAATCTTTTGGAAATCACTGTGAAAAGTAGAAATCCACACTGATTCTAAGAAGAAATGCTAAAAGATACTAGAAAATCAGGCCAATCTTACCTTCAACACATCTACAGCCAGCTTGCAGCACCCAGGCATACATGTCCACCCGAGACTGGGACATGAGCTGGTCGCCCATCAGGTAGGTGTTGTGGGAGGAAGCAATGAAGTAGTTACTGAGGGGCTGCGACATGTCCTGATTCACCTCGTAATGCTCAGGGTTAAAGATGTCACCAGCAGGACTGCGCATGTAATTTGTAAAACCTGTGAGGTACAATTAGAGGTTATTGTGAATTCTTGTCATAAATATTTACCAGTAGTTGATCATCACTTGATCTAAGATGAATCCTTTGCTATATGCACATTTTATAGCTCTATATTTTATTATTTTCTTTTGTGAAGTTTACTCATTTATGTCTCATGTTACGTCTAATTTTAGCAACATCTAATTTATAACACTTGAAAGACCTTTGTCAGAGTAGCACCATTTTTAATCTTTGACAGGAAAGAAAACAAGACTGTGAGGTATAGAAGTAGTGCATTCAATACATTTTACTGTTGTTTAACAAGATACTGAACAGATTATACTCTTCCCAAAAAAAAAAAAGAAAAAGGAAACATTCAGCAGACAAGAAGCCCATAAACAGTTTTGAAAGTTGAGAGTTATTATGTGATCTAGGACCTTTATAGAGTACATGACACTGTAAAGACTGTAGCTCTATTCCTCACAGCCTCGTTTTCATCTGTTAATGTGGCTCCTAACGTAACTAAGGTCTAGTCTCAGTTGGTCTTTTTCACATTTCTCAGAAGCAGAAGTCATCATAGTTGGGTAAACTTTTATAGTGGTGAACTAAAATTACAACAAATATAATTTTTGTGTTCCCATTTGCCCTAATAGCTAAATAAAAAATCCATAATAGTGACAAAATCCCTGATGTTAGTCAGAGGATAGAAAAATATTGAATTTACAGTCACTCCTTAAGCCACTGTATCAGAAACCCTCACAGAGAGTTCGTTTTCTGTAACTCAGTGCCAAGCTACACAACATATAGTGTTATAAATGTACATTCATGTTTATAGAAATGAAGAAACTAAAAACTGCTAGATATACGATGTGGAAATGCACCATTACAGTCTGTAAAAGGGTCAAATGCATGCATTTCTATTAAAAGGACTGGCAACAGGACATGCGGTCACACTATAAGCCCATGAACCTCTTAAAAAGTAACTTTTCCCACAAAAGAAAATATTAGAAATAAAAAGTGCATACCGTCAATACCCAGGACACCCAGTGTCTGGTTGTCAGGACAAGGCTCAAACTTGGACACAATTTCGAGGCAGTGCTCCTTTGAGACATTTGTCATCTGAAACACAAACAAACAGTAAAGATGAACAGGTGAACGGTTAAACACTTACAATGCATTTAAAACAGTTACTACAGCCATCTAACTAAATCAAAGCTAAATTTTTATTCATATTACATGTGAAGTTTCTGATAAATAAGACGACAGGGAGCCATACTCGCACAACTAACTCATCTCCGCTCTGGAGTCCGATTGTGACGCCTGACAGCTGGCGTTTAAATGGACTGATTAGTCAATGAGATTCCCATCCACGCCAATCAGTGTCAGATCTTTCCTCCAGCTAATGCAGCGGGGGATGACGGGATCCTGCCAGCTGTGGATACCGAACCGCAGAAAACCGTGCAGTACATCAACACTCTTGTTGATGATTAGCTGCTGGTGGAACTCGAATGGATTGGTCTGCTTTGTTCTCAGCTCTATTTTTCTCAGTCCATTAAGAAACTAGCAATGACGTTTGATGAGGGACACTTTTTTCCACTGGTAACTACTTGAGACAAATGAGCTTGAAGTGTTATCATGAAGAAAAGGTCGCTCTGAGTGGTACATTTGCTTGAAATGCTCATTTTCTCATTCTATATAATTCATGGTGGGCTTTTTGTGTTTTTAATTTCAATTTGACTGCATGCTAGTGCTTTATAATGCTGTACATTAACACATTTTTAATGAGATTTTAACGATTGCCTGAAACATATCAGCATTCTGTCAACCACTCACTTGAAACACCACTTGAATCAAACATCATGTGGATTTTTGATTTGCAAGTCTAAAGAAATATGATAATTTACCAGTAGAGGTGATTTTGCAAATGAGGTTACATAGGTTAATGAGCGTCAGAATAACATTCATACTTGTTAACATATCGTTTCACTTGCGACGACTGTAAGTTCATTGATTTCATTTTAAAATCACAAATCAGTTTAGAGTCCAGAGGCATCTTTCAAAATATGTGCATATGATCATAATAAATGTCAACATACAATCATTTCCTGAATGTTTTTATAAATAATTTATAAAACTGAAAAACGTTAATGGATGAATTACATTTCAATGAGCATTTTATCAGCTCTTCACCTTCACTGCTGTGGTGAAAGTACAAATTTTCTATGTAGTGTCTCAGTGTCAACAAATATGGAGGGGGTGAGAACAAATATAAAGCATATGTGAAAAAAAAAAAAAAAAAACGCAAACATAATGTGTGGTTGGTGAGGTAAACTCTTTTCTCATTAACCAGTGTTTATTTTTTTATCATATTTAATTTTTTTTATCGGATTTAATAATCAATTGACCATATACACAGAGCGTTCTTTAGTTTCCAGTGTAGCTCATTTTATATGTGCTATATATAGGTGGAGACTCTTGAGACTTCTCTTCTGCCTCGTTCTTATTCAGAAACTGAGAAAAATAACAATTGCAACAATGCAAATAATGATAGCGGCATAAACATTCAGTTTCATATTATTTAACCACATAAAATTTAAATTCTGAGCCTGGTAATCCCAGGAGAGTACATAGACATGTAGTTGTTGTGCTGACAGCTACACACTGTCATAAATGTTTAATCTAACATTAGAAAGCCAGAGATGCTTCTATTCAAGGGCATCCGAATAATATTCTTGATAATCAATAACTTGCCTTATTATTTTTCAACTTTGTGCACTAAGATTCACTTTCCATTCATAAAGACAACATGAAAAAAATGTTTTTTTTTTATGGAAAACAATGACTTTTTAAGATGAAAATGACATGAAATTAGAGGATCACTGCAGCTGCCATTTCAACTCCCATAGTTTTTTCACGTATTGCTTTTCGATTTATTATAAAATTACTAGTGTAACAAATTTTAGTACTTTTATAGCAAGTGCGGAAAGTCATTAAAATTAATAAATAAATAAATAAGCTCAGACACAAACAGCCTATGTGGGGTGAACTATTAAAATACTTATATATAGTTCACTACAAATTAAATAAGTTAAATATTAATGGTATAAGAATTAAATAATGCATTCAATATGAATCAATATTAATTTGAAATATTTTAGATTTAATTTAATAACTACATCTTTTTACTTACATTTTAATAACAGTATTATCTTGAACTGTAAAAGCTATTAAATATTCAACCAACACAAACTTGTTACTGCTGTAGTTTCGTTACTCTGAATTTAGTCTGAATCATTTAAGACTAAGCTCTGTTTCTGACATCGGCTTGTCAGATGTTTCCTTCGGTTACTACTGTCAATCATATCAAATGACTCGTGCATATTTAGCGGCTTTACTTGCAGATTTTTTACACTGGCGTTTGTCATTCTTGAAACAGTATACACTGGCGTTTGGTCCTCTTAGACAAACAAAATTGTGAATGGATTATGTAGAGAAAACGAGCAAAGGACAATTATGAAACAGTACAGTTGACCGGAAATGACTGAGCTGGCTTATCTAAAACAAGGAAGTAATCCGTGCATATAGTCAATTGATTCCTCAGTTGACGACAGGTAGATGCAGACCATTTGCCGAAGGTCCATATTTATTCTACATGCCTTATAAAGATGAGAAACTAGACTCATATCTAAATATTTATGTGCAAACAAGGTCACTTATTTATGAAATTCATAGCCACTGCAAGTGTATTTCATTTTTCAGTATGAATGACCTGCTAATGTAGTCTTAGTGTTTTCAGACTACTAATAAAAATTCATATAAAGCTTAAGCTGCCACCCTAAGCAAAGCTTTATTGAATTCTGTTTTTCAAAACCATGAAAGAGGAGATCTGGGAGTGTGTAAGGACAATCCTTCCGAAAAGCGCCTATGGTCACATTAGCGTGGAAAGGACACATTGTATTTTCATCAAGTTTATCAAATTATGTGCCTGAGTTAAAAAGCGGGACATGCAAACAACAAATGCTTCACAGTACCTGCTGCCTTTTTACCTATTTGTGGATTATACCCACCAACCACACCTCACCTTTTGTTCAGTCTCGAGGAAGCGTTTGAGGTCATCTGTGTCCAGGTGGTCTTTGTGGTTGCTGTAGGTGAGCATCAGCAGGTAAAGATCGCGTCGAGTTGACATCATCTTATAAAAAGAGCAGAACTCCTCAAATCCCAAAGTGCCCTGGTTGTCATCAGTGTCTGCCTCCTAAAAATCAGTGATGGAGAAAGACTGAGATTAAAATCAGTGAGATGGAAAACTCATGTTATTAAGTCCTTGAATTATCAATTAAGAATTAGCAAAAAATGATAAGGAAAATTAATGCGAAGCAAGTGGTTTGCCTTTACATGAAAGTTGGGTTTGAGATATTACACGTTTCATTCATGGACTGATGTGGTATTGTTTATTGTTTTATATGGCTAGTTTTATCCCTGAGAGGAAGCAGGTCATAAAACACTGTGTCATTGAGGTGGACATTTAATGGCTTTTCTGTCGTGGACAACAAAATGTGAAGCAGAATATTTATGCTGCACTTTTTCAAACAAAATCATATTGTGTCCAGGGGCTGCCAGTTACAAAAACAGCTAAAATCACCATTAAGAAACCATAGAAGTAGCCTATTTGACTAATGTTCAATATTCCAAGTCTACTTAAGTTATATGCTGTGAGGAGTGTGAGGAACAAATTTACAGCTTTCCTTTCTCATTTGCTTCCATGTATATTCAAATATTAAGATTTTTGATGTTATTGATGCCAAATGGGTAGGCTCTTGTGTACTTTGTAACTCTGGTGAAGGGGAAGTTTTTTAGGTAATAACGACTGAAATTATGGTTTGTTTCTGACATGAAGCTATTGTAGATTCTTAGTTTCAGAATGTAGTACATAAGTTGAACCACTTTTGTGAACGGCTATGGTGCCATAATTTGCCGTAGTTTGACCTTGAGAATCCTAATTTACTTTTATTGCATGTAGAAATTAAGAAATGTAGTTTTTGAATGAAATATTTGTTTAAAACCTTGTTTCTCCAGGGAATAGTATCTGTAAAAATTGGTCTATTACATGTACAATTAACTTTGGATGCTGTTTATTTTGTTATAAAAATTCAGTAACACTTTATTTTAAGGACCAATACTCACTATTAAAGGATAAGTCCACATCCAGAACAACAATTTATAAATAATGTACTCAGCCCCTTGTCATCCAAGATGTTCATGTCTTTCTGTCTTCAGTCATGAAGAAATTATCGTTTTTGAGGAAAACATTTCAGCATTTTCTCCATATAATGGACTTCATTGGTGCCCCGATTTTGAACTTCCAACATGTAGTTTAAATGCAGCTTCAAAGGACTCTAAACGATCCCAGCCGAGTAAGAAGAGTCTTATCTAGCAAAATGATCTGCCATTTTTTTCAGAAAATAAAAATGTGTATACTTTTTAAGCACTAAAGCTTGTGTAGCACAGGCTCTCACATACTTTTGAATCACGACGAAAGGCCACGTGGAACTACAGACCCAGTGTTTACAAAGCAAACGTGCAAAGACTAAGAAAGTGCAAGTAAGTCAAACGCTGTTTACAAACAAAAAGGTACAACGATGTCGGACGATTCTGAAGTTGTAGGAGAAAATGAGATGGAGTTTTTGCCATTCTCTACCTTTTTGAGCTGGAGTAAACAGGCAATGAACTACGTGATTCGTAGCATCGTGGATGCACATCCCAGAGCCTGTGCTACATGAGCTTTTGTGCTTAAAAAGTATAAAATTTTTTCTTTTTTTTGAAAAAAATGTCCGCTAGATAAGACCCTTCTTCCTCGGCTGGGATCGTTTAGAGCCTTTAAAGCTGCATTTAAACTACATTTTGTAAGTTCAAAATCAGGGCACCAATGAAGTCCATTATATGGAGAAAAACCTGAAATGTTTTCCTCAAAAACCATAATTTCTTTATGACTAAAGACAAAAAGACATGAACATCTTGGATGACAAGGGGGTGAGTAAATTGTTTGTAAATTATTATTTTGGAAGTGGACTTCTCCTTTAACTAGTTGCTTATTAGCATGCATATTACCAGCATATTGGCTGTTTATTAGTACTTATAAAGCACATATTAATGCCTTATTCTGCATGAGCATATGTGACCTTGAACCACAAAACCAGCAATACACTGTATGGGTCAAAATATTAAATAATGATCATGTTCCATGAAGATATTTTGTAAATTTTCTACCGTAAATGTATTAAAACTTTTTTTTTGGATAACATGAATTGCTAATGCAATGCTTCATTTGGACAACTTTAAAGGTGATTTTCTCAATATTTTGAGATTCCCTCAGCTTCCAGATTTTCAAATAGTTGTATCTTGGACAAATATTGTCCTATCCTAACAAACCATGCATGGCCACACTTTATTTTAAGGTCCACTTCTTGCTATTAACAAGCCAATAACTATGTCTGTAGTCCTAAGGGTTTATGAACTGTAACCATTTTAGTTACATTGTAAATACTTAGGTGAACTTCTGTAAAACAGTTATGCACAGTTGTGGGTAGATTTGCTTGCTAATGCCTGACTTCAGTAACTGATTTTGGTTATGATGGAAGATAAACCAGCAGCTCTTCAATCAACCGGAGGAACGACTCATTCAACAGCAGCAGCCCATTGTCACAATTAAACCCCTGCCACGCTGAGAACTCAACCCCCTAGAAAACAACAGCGCCTCCACATCTCCTACAGCTTTCAGCCCATAAGAGCCCAAAAGTGTTTTCTCAGCTCAGTGAATCCCAGGCTCAGACGCCAGCGCTGATCCGGAGAGCTGCTGAGTCAAAGGCACACATAAAGGCTTGCGGTGAGCCGAGGCGTGGAGGATGTAATAAACCCTGAGCTAAGCGGCTGAGAATTGCTGCTTTATGGAGAGAAGCGTGAAAACAGGTCACAAATACTGGATGCTCAGAAGAGCCACATTCACACCGCTCCCCCGAAGAGCTGACATCACTTCCTCTGAGTGCACCAGACTGAGGTATCTAAATTATGCTCATTTGAAATGTTATTAAATTTAATCAAACACATAACAAAACGTAACTTTTTACACAATAGATACATTTAAAGAGTGCTGTTGGTGTATGTCCGGGTTTTGCTATGTGATTGCTAATGTATTCTGAGTAGTTGCTATGTTATTTACATACTCATGTTAAAAGCGCCAATCCATGTCTGTCAGATATGCTGGTCTATTGGACTTTTTTCTCTTATTTTATTGTTTGTCAGGTAAAGATCACAAGTCCATTTGTTTAAAAAATGTGAATGATAATTATTTCACATAAATAACACAAACTCTGCAGGTTTAATTTGTAGGGTTTGGGATTTATTCAAATCAATAACCATAAATATAATAATAGTGATGCCTGACTTTGTTAGTAATACTACTAGTACTATTACTACTACTACTAATAATAAAATGTTTTGGGTCAATAAAATTTGTATTCATGTTTTTGAAATAAAATTATTGCATTACAAACACAGTAAAAACAGTAATATTATGAAATATTATTACAATTAATTACTGTCACTTTTGATAAATGTAATGCATCCTTACTGAATTTTTTTTTTTTTTTTACTTTTTTTGACAAAATTATGAACGCTATAGTGTTTAAAAATACTAATAATTAAAAAAAAAAAAAAAACAACAACAACAATAAAACAATATTTTCTCTAAAATGGATTATACACAAATTATTTAAAATGTTTGATTTTAATTTCAAATAAACACTGGTTGTTAATATGTATTAGGAAAAAAGACAAAACAAAAAAACTTACAGTACACGGTGTGCTGAAAATCACACAGGTTGTTTGTGAAGTTAAGCCAAAGAAATCAAGGCCAAAGACTTCAGGTGAAAAACACACTCACATCACACTCTGTTGTTAGATAGCAGGGCCAGATTGCCCCCCTGTGGTTTACTGTGTTTACACTAAAGGCCATCTGTGTCCATTTACAGCAGATGGGGTGGACGCTGATGAAGTGTGAAGCTTAGCGACCTGCAAACAGCTGATGTGAGGTCTCAACCACATACTCACACACACTAATCCAGACGGCCTGGAAAAATGGAGCACAGTGGAGCCATACACACCATGAGAAGGCCATGGTGTGGCCCAGGACAAAACAAATAAAAATCTGTAATGCTGTCCAATTACCTGGTCAGACAGGAGTATTCATATTCAAAGAAGAATAATTGTAGATGATGCATGACAACTGTCTCATGCATATGCATGGAAAAAATGGTAAAAGGCTTTTTCAAATGCTAAGCTCTAATCTGATTGCAGGTGTGAGGATGCATAGGTTGTTAACAGTTAAACACCACTGTCAGTGGCGTAACTTTGTTTTAAAAAGTGGGTGGGAAGTGTGAAATATGTATTATTAGCCCCGAGATAATTCATGTCAGCGAATAAATACATAGATAAGAATCACTTATTTATCATCCCAAATAGTCATGTGGTAGAATTTTCCATCAGGTGAGTGAAAGGTTTTGGGTTCTAACCCGCCATCACATGATTTTTTCCCACCATGTATAAGGTAAAGATGCTCTTTAAGCAGCCAGTTATCAAAAAGTTTGTGGTAACTTTCCAAAAGTACTTTTTGAAGCTGATTTGGCAATATTTTGCAAGTGGCTATAGCCTTTATCAACCAATACCAATGTTCCCGAGACTGCAGCTTATCATAAAGGCTTACCTTAAACATCTGTTTGACTTTCTGTCTGGGCAGGTTGACATTGAGCTTGTGCAGGAGCTGTAGGACTTCACTGATACTGAGGCAGCCGTCTCCGTTCTTATCGGCCTCTGTGAAGGTCTGCTTCAGCCATGTGACGGGTAGAGTTAAGGGTCTGAGGGCAATTTCATCATGACAAGCATTTAAACTGCTAAAAGTGAAGTTGCAAGTTTGTCCAGTAGTGTGACAATAACTCTGTTCTGAAAACTGTGTAGCTTAAGTAACAATGCACTTTTTCCAGAAAGTAGTGGTTTAGCGTTAAGAGCTTTATCACTATTCACTCATTCACTTGAGGAAAAAAATATTCAATAGTTTGAGGGTAGTGAATTTTCACAAAAGTATAGCTGGACTCTAGCTAACTATGTTTATAGAAAGCCAGTTTGACTGTAACTAACTACATCGTAACTACTAAAACATAAGAAGCTTCCCAAACAGAGCATTAGGGGTGTGCAATATTTATCCTCTATGAAAATATTGTAATTGTTGTTTTAGCGATTTGCGAGCTGAGTATGACACCCACTTTGCAAAAAACAAACAAAAACATGTTTTGACAGTTCAAACGCATTCGGTACATGATGAAGCCTATTAGAATAGAATGCAGTTAGAATGCCACAGTAATTCAAGCTATGAAAGCAAAATTACCTGTTTTGTTTTTGTTTTTTCTATATAAGATATGATATAGGCAATGTAACACAAGTATGAGCGCTGGCTGTTTTCTTGAATTATAGCATTTGAGCAAATGTGATATTAACTTCATACAACAGTTCAAAAAACAGGAATTTAATACTGAGTTACATTTTAGACACAATATTGTCTGTTTTTTTTTTTTTTTTTTTTTTGAAAACAGCCCCAAACAAAGACAAAGCAGAACTGTTACACGTCTCTAAGCAACAGTGTTTTGTTCTTGAATTAATCTGTTTTTAAATGAATTATTTGAGTCAATGATTCAATAATCCATTCATAAGCCCTATTCGGATCGAACTAGATTTACACAGGGGTTCATTAGAGAAATTTGTGTTTCACAGATATACTTTGCAATTTTAATTCCGTCCGAATCTGCCATGTCTGTGTTTTTTCACAAAGTGTTTCCTTATGTGTTTAGGCCACGTGAATGTAGGTGCTCTTACTGCTTGCATTTTTGAAATGTTTGCCTCCTGGGCAAAGAAATAAGAAATAACAAGATCGCATGATCTCTGCAATGCGCAGTGACCCTCCCATCTCTGTAATAACCACAGAGATGTTAGTCCTATTCGAATTGGTGCATTAAAAAAATCGCAGACGCCGGGTGATAAGAACTGAAGTTGAAACAAAGTTTAGAAAAATAGTCCTGTCCAAAAAGGGCTATAAAGACCATTTTGAATGAATCGTTTGAATGAATGATTCAAAGGATCACTCATTAAGGCAGGGACTTGCTGCCAACTATTGGCTGCTTTTTGTTTCACATTTACTTATCCATGACAGGCCCAAACCAGCCAGGTTACTGGCATAAAAACGCACTAAACTAAATATTGTTTAATTATCAATGTAAAACACACACACACACACAAAATCGAGATATCATTTTTTGTCAATATCGCACACCCCTGCAGGGAATCTAACTCTTCTGACAGTTCCAATGTGCTCATTTTTCCTAATCTACTTAAAATTGGAATATTAGTAAGACATATTGCATCAGCTTTATTGAGTTTCTGAAATGGGAGCTCCATCAGGAAGGATATTGGTCACGAGTGCGCTGTCGTTTGGCCAGACTGTCTTCATCGCTGATGCCAGCCATAAGGTACTTAAGGCCAGTAATCCAGGTGCGAGCTTCTTCTCCTGTACCTGACACCAGGTCAAGGGACTCCATGTGCTCGCCATAGTAGATGCTGAAGCAGCAGTTGGGATCAAAGCTGCCGTCTGCATACCGCTGGAAGATCTCCGACTGCTTCCCCTCACACACCTCCCGAATGGAGTCGATTGAGACTGTGAGGAGACAGAGAGAGAAAAAAACACTGCAATAGGGACTGAGAAGTTAAAGAAAGAGTTGACATTTACGCTGTAATCCTGAGGTGTTCATTAACATTCTAGTTTCCTCCAAGCTGCAAAATATTCTAAGAAACATCATCTCGCATCAACATCCTAATGCTAGGAATGTGTGTAATGAAGTCTCTCAAGAACAGATTATGTAAATGAGAAGAGCAGATGGCTACCTCAAATTTAAACACTCTCTAATGCCAATGTAGACCATCTAGAAACATTTAATTCATCAATTTGGGCTCATTTAAAACCTGTCTGCCAAGACTAGCCACATCTGAACAGCATGCTATAGTAGCACATTCCTTGACTTAAAACAAGCAATCCAAATAACTACTGGAGTGACATCTGATTCAACACATGCCGGTCGTCTAACACCCATGGCTGAAATGTATCACCATATCAAGATGGGATTTTAAACAAATAAACATAGCATATCTATTTACTTGTTCTCTAGAATACTTGATTCTGATGATCAGTCATGGCTTTCTGTATATTTAATTTAATTACATTTTTCTGTATATTTAATATATTAATATATGATCTGTATATTCTTGTAATGAAGCTAAAGTGCACTAAACTGTAAACTGTACTACACAAATTGCCCACAATGTAATTAGGAAAAAAAGATAAACAACAAGAAAGTACATTTAGGAAAGATAAGCTAGAAGAAAGACCATATAGAGTCATTTTACAAGCATATTTCCTTTTGAAACAGGAAGTTGGAGGAAGACAAGCTGGAGCTTTTTGAAAAGAAGCCAAAAGCTTCCAGTATACATGGCTACAAGGCAAAACCACACTTAAGAGCTTGTTAACTATTGTAATCTATCGTTGACATCTGTTTGTATATTGTTACACTGTAAAAAATGACCCTGAATTTAACGGTAAAAGACTGTAAAAATGCTACAGTAAAATCCTGTTAAATGGTTAGTGGTAAATTCCCCTACTATATAAGGTAAAAAACTGTATTGAACATTGCATGTAATTTTATGGTAGTATACCGTTTTTAGAAGTGAAAAAGAGCATATAATTTACAGTGAATAACCGTAAATTGACATTCCCATAATTCCCTGCGTTACATTTCAAATTTAATGTTTAATTAATTAATTTATTTATTTTAAATAACTGTTTCTTCTTAGTTTTTTCTTATCAGTTTTGTAGATTAGGGTTGTATGTTAAACATAATGTTGTTAAATGAATGTTTACTGCATTATTTCAGTTTCATGTGTGTTACCATGATGGTGTTTAGTGTTTGTGTGAATGACACTGTGCATGACTATATATGTTAACATTTAAAAGCTGCTTGTGATGGGCTTTGGTTCATCATGTGACTTTCTCATAACCACCTGCTTTTGGTGGTTATCAGTGTATTACAAAGGTACAAAATAGATTTCAGTACTTCAGTAGGTTGATATATTAACATTATATCAGTTAATGAAATTACGGTATTTAACTGTAAATTTAAGTTAAATCCATTACACCTAAAATGCTACCATATTTTTTACGGTAAAATTCCGGCAACCACAGCTGCCGTTTTCTTTTTTTACAGTGTATGCAACTATTTTTGGTTTTCAAAAGGACAGCTTGATTGTGGTATAAATACCTAAATCTAAAGTGAAACTTTCCATATACAGATAAGACTATAAAAAGCATAAAAAGTGCCATCTGTGCGTGATTTCCAGTAGGAGACTTCTAGGCTGCTAAATAATGCAGACTGAGGTGGCAGAAAACACTGTTAAGATGTTCTTATTGTTGCACGCTGTCAACATATTTAGTATCATTTGCAGTCTCTATGAATCCATGCAGACTCAGAAGTTCTCTAATGAATCTCACATGCAGTTTTTTGAGCACGAATCAACTGGTGCATGTGTGGGCTCAATGAGGCGACTGCAATCTTTCCGGTTAAGACTGATGAATAATTGAGTCAACTTAAGAAGCTGATTAATTCCCCGGGCTGCGGTGGAATGTCGGGACTCTGAACTTTATCCCCCCTCACGAGAGACAATGAGCGCTGTCATTTAGACATGAATCATCGGCTGTGCTACTGAAGTAACGTTCCCCTGTGAGGCGTGATGTCAATAACTCATGCGAGTCGAGGACACCCTTAGGAAATGCAAAAGACAAGTGAGGCAGGTCAAGATACAGACGCTGTAATCTATTCTAGTCACGCATGACAGTTTGAGCCATCAAATTAAATTTAAAACAACAACTGCAACAGACATAAATATGATTGATTAGCAGCGTTCCTTTTTTAAATGCTCCTCAAGCTATGCTCAGGTTATATCACCACTGCACTCATTGGGGATCTCAAACTGTCACACAGTTAGTCATCTTAGTCATCTAAGACTCTTAGATGAGATATGATTGAGATCTCCATTATTTCAGCGTTAGTACTTCTTAGGACAGGGGTGTCTAATCCTGCTCTAGGAGGGCCACTTTCAAGTAGAGTTTAGTTCCAGCCCCAAATTATACACACCCGAAACAGTCAAAGTTTTTGGAATCATTAGAAACTTTCAGGGAGGTGTGTTGGAGCTAAACTCTGCAGAAAGTCGTCCCAGCTGGAGCAGGAGTTGATACGCCTGTCTTACACTCTCAAAAATAAAGGTTCTTTATTGACATGTGTTTCTATAGATAAACTTTAATGTGCAAGGAAACTATCCATTGCAGAAAAGGTTCTTTATGTTGTTATTTAGATTACATGTCAATAAAATGTTATTTTATGAAGTGTTATCAAACTTGTCCTGGGGACCCTCCACCACTGTAAATTATCATTGTCTCCCTCATCTATCACACCTGATTCAAATCATCAGTTTCATTGTTCAATGGAGGACACTATCCTGCAGAGTTTAGCTCCAAACCTAATCAAACACACCTCTTGAACAAAGCCAATAGAAGGCAAGCCTGCAACTTTTAGCCAAATAAATAAATAACGCTAATGCTTCCGGGTTTGGAAAAAAAGGACCCGAGGCAGTTTTCTTTAAATGGATGTCAATGGAGAGGAGAGGCTTCACTACACTGAATAAACAGCTTTTTAGAGGAAACAGCTTATCATTTAATGCATTGCTGGCTAGTTTTCAACGTTTTTGCATTTTACACTAGACCAGGGGTCACCAAACATGATCCAACTTGCCTCAAAACACCTGCCTGGAAGTTCCTAGTATACCTAGTAGGACCTTGATTAGCTGATTCAGGTGTGTTTAAGAGCTGAGTTGGAGCTAAGTGTGTTTAAGTGAGTTGGAGCTAAACTCTGCAGGAAACCAGCCCCCCAACAGCTTTGGATTGAACTATGAGTTTACACTTTAAATGCTGTTTTTATAAGAGAAGTCACTGACTTTTTGCGACAGGTGGGATTCAGTTTACGGCACTTCCCATTCATTCCTATGGTATCTGTAAACACAGATTGAGTGTCGCACAATTCTGAACTGAAATGTAATGACTTCAAGGCTGTAATGTGATTGGTTATCAAGGCACACATGATACAAGTTGACCATTATGCTTTCTCGAAAAGCAAGTAATACAGACCCTCTCATCTACCTATAGTAAAAAAAAAAAAATCTGTCTTGACATTTGATTTGCTTGTTCAGGTGTGTATGATTAGGGTTGGAGCTAAACTATCCAGTTGCCCAGCCCTGTTTTATAGAATCACTACAAGAACAATCTATTGGAACCTTTATTTTTAAAAGTGTAGAAAAAGATCAGAGACAATAACAGGCTGGAGTACACTACAACTTTTAAAATCTGAACAGATTTTGAAACACAAGGCAGCATACACTTTCACCACACACCATACACATCGACTTTGCTGGCCATCATACACTGAACGAGCGTTTCCCAATCCTGGTCCTGGATAACATCCAACACTGCACGTTTTAGACGTCTCCCTAATCAAACACACCTGATTCAACCTGATCAAATCATTAGTAAACACTCCTGGAAAGCCACTGTCCTGAGTTTGGCTCCAACCCTAATTAAACACACCTGAATCAACTTATCAAGACTCACTAGAAACTTCCAGGCGAGTGTATTGGAGCTAAACTCTGCTAGACATTGGCCCTTCAGTAGCAAGGCTAGACACCTCTGCTCCAAGACCTTAAAGTCTCCATGAATTCAAAATTGACATTTTTTGGCTTTTAGTATGAATATGTTAACCTTAAGGTTATCTATAAGCTAGTCTGCTCCAAAACAACAGCAAGATTTGTGTTTACAAGATATAAGCATTCAAAACTTACAGTCTCTCACTTCCGCCAATACGAATCAACAATTTTGATGACATCATGCTGCACTTCAGCTAATCATCAAACTTTCTGTCCAATCAAATGCTCTCTAGAATCCGAAGCGTCCCGCCCCCTACACTATAAATAGATGCTGAAGCTGTGGCTGAGATCGGTCACTTGTTCACAGTGTTAGTATTTTCTGTATGGTGAATGGCATGTAGTGCACAATAGAGGTGATAGGGAACGATTCAGACAGTGTAAATATGGTTTTTGATTGGGGCAAATGAGGTCTGGTTTTGCATTGTGTCACACGAACTTTGGCTCCGGTCCAGAGACACGATTGCACGGAGCTGATAATATGCACGAGTCGGCATATATAAAACACTTTTAAAACTATCCAGCCTCAGTATGATTATGATCACTATTTTGTATTAGTAAGAGTTTCATATTGAATCTAGTGGGTGTCATTTAGACCGTGGCTGTCAAATGCGGCTTTACCGAGCTCAACGGTTCTGCCCGAGCAAATATAAATGAAACGCTATTGGCTATTTTTAAAAGGGGGCGGGGCTGCTCTATATGTCCCACCCTGTTTTCCTGTTTCAGCCGAAATTACATCACCACATAGAATAACGCTGCGTGTTTCGAGGCACTTCAGTGGACCTTTAAATGTATGTGTCAGATAAAAGAGACATCAAAAATGTGTAGGGTTGGGGGTTCTCTTGGACCAGGATTGGGAACCACCATATTAAACGACTGAGGATCATTTACACATTACTAGCCTTTCAAGTCGTTCTGACCACAACAAACGTATGCAGACATGTGTGCTTTGTTGCTAGCAGACACTTGATAAATGAAAACAATAGGTGTTCTAAAATCAGCTTAAAGTATCAAACATGTTTGAAATGTTCTGACTGGACGGAATCAAAGTCTGTAAGTTAAAAATCGCAACCTGTGACCATCATAAACTACATGATTTTCTATGAAATTACCAACTGTCTGCAGATTGGCTCTAGTGTCAATTTGTCCTGACTGTAAATCATCCAGCCTTAATCCTACCAGGCTATAAAAGAGCAAAATCTGAGTGATGAGGTTTTCATCAAGGTCAGAATAAATCGTGGTCAGTAGTGATAGATGGCTAATAAAAACAGTACATTATGACACTTACTTTTGGCTTTCTCATTCTTCCTAGAGGGCCGCCAGCGGATGCAGGACTTGTGCTCGTCCAAGTAGAAAAAGCGCACCAGGCCTTTGGATCCTCCACGCAGTTTCACCATCTGAGTGCCCGTCTGCATGGAACTCATGCATTTCTCCACTAACAGAAGAGAGACGCAAATCATTAGATGGATGAATATCGCACAAACTCTCCACACCAAATTATAAATAAAACATGATAATGCTCTATTATTTGTTGTGTATAACAACAAGATAGACAACTCTTGCCCAGATCCAACTCTCACTGAGAGCGAAAATTCACCAACGTTATTTTTATCATTTCAGATAGCCAAGGTTAAGTTGTCTGCTCCACAGAATATTATTGGTAAACCCCACTCAGGCATTTTTCAGTATTATTCTGTGTTCGTGTGCGTTACCCAGAGGAATAACCATCCATCAAAATATCTGACATGCTCCTGAATCAGCCCTGAGCTCAAAGCGGCCAGCAATCATTACTGTGACCTTTGTGAACCTGATCGAAATCCAATATGTTTCATTTTCAAACGTCCCTATCCCTGCACAACACAACTACTGTTTGGCAAGATTGAGTGTTTCTCTATTCGTACTGTATTTATGAAAGCAAATGCTTGTTGGAAACAATCATAGATTTTTAATAACTGGCATAATCACTCTTAAATGTCCTCCAAATGGCTCATTTTACAATTGTAAAATGTAATCTTTCAACACTGAGGGAAAAACTGCCTTGAAAATTGAATTATCTGAAATTACCAAGCAATGTTCCAATATTAACAACATTTCCGATTTTACCTTTATAAATAAAGACTATAGCAGGAGCATGGCATGTGATGCTTTGATTTATGCATGACATTATCGAGGTAGGCGTCCAGAAACATGGCGCTTTAAGTGTCATAACAGTGCAAGGACAAAAAAACTAACAAGAACAAAATGCCAGCAGATTTTACTCCACCAAACTGCCTTCAGGAACAGAGATGACTGCAAGATTTTTGTTTTTCATTATTCATGCACTTATGCACACAAAGAGTGTGAAGTAACACTTAAGACAACAGTAGATCTGGCTCTGGTAAAGAAGTTTCTTCGGAGAACAGACCGCTGTTACATAAACAGCAGATGAGCTGAGAGACGATTATATAATAATCAGTGATGAGTTCACAATAGTGTGCCACTGCTCTGCGTCCTCCGTTTCCATCTCCTAGTATTAATGTGGCATTAATATTGGCAGAGCTCATCTAAGGTGGCTCTTTATTTGATAATTATGCAGGGAGCATCGACAGACAGGATGTAATATAAGAAGATTTTAGCGAATCACTAAATCCAGGTTTGAGTGATTGGTGTATATGCTTGTGTGTTATTCAAAATGACAGTACACTGATTGCATGGCTAAAGTACCTTGTTCAAGGCCAGGTGGAGATGGAATAGTGATCCCAGGGTCATCAGTACTTCTAACTTCTAAAAATACACCATTTATAGTTCCAAAAAGAACCAAAAAGGATTTTAGAGCCTGATCCCAAGGCGTTCTAGTCTTGTAGAAGACCATCTACAAACCCTGAAAACAACTGTTCAACCCCTCAAAAAATTCTTTTGTGCTCCATAGAAGACAGCAATGCATACAGGTTTGGAGCAACATAAGGGTGAGACATGATAATGGCGGAAATTTTGGAGTTCTTATGTCTTTAGATCTTTTTTATCTTTCTGTCCAGGGTATTTTTTGTCCACTGCCTGAGACTTTGAAGTAAGTATCACAGAAAACAAGCAGTTTGGAAAATGGATGGATAAAATGGTAATGATAGTAACGTGACATGTTTCTGAGTAAAACAGGATACTTATGAAGCAAAATGCCGAGCAGGATTATAAAAAGTGTGCTTTCCATACCTGAACTGACCTGAATGCATTCAACTAAAACTAAAAAAAAAAAAAAACTACTGCCCCGCTACTAAAAAACGTAATGTCAAATAAATAAATAAATAAATAAATAAATAAATCACTACTTAGATTAGAAATAAAATAAAACTTAACTGACATGGTATAAACGTAAAAAATGCAAAAATGCAAAAAAACAAAAAAAAAAACAAAAAAAAAACAATGAAAATGTAAAAAACAAACAAACAAAAAAGGCCTATTTCTCATTTTCATTCAGTTTAAAATGAAGTACTAAAGCTTAAACAGAAAAATTAAACTTAAAAACTAATTACTAAAACTTGAACTAAAATTAAAACATAAAACTAATAAAAACAAAATCTAACCCAGTTAACGAAAACTATAATAGTATATTACAGTCTTACACAAAAATATTACTATATTTAACAATACTAAAATAATGGCCTGTTGTCATTTGCATTAACTTTCAGTGAATTATTGTATTAAATATAGGCAAAAATTTTAAAAGGCAACATTTCCCAATGTTTCATTTTAGGTGTTAAGCAAGTTAATACATTTTGATGAAAGATTATAAAGACAAACATTTATTTTCTTTGTAGTAACATGCACTGAGTAGTCATAACAATAAGGCCAGGAATGTGCTTTAAAAATGTCAGTGTGGTCAGCTTGGATTTCATGTTGACTTTAAAGCACTCAAAATAAATAAGCAATACGCTCAAGAATAATGGAAAATAGTTTTTGATATGAAGAGGGTCCTTTGCTGAACATACAAAGAACTGGTGAAAACATTTCTTTTAAGAATATGAAACGGAACCTGCAACCTTTGTGGTTGATTAGGCAGCTAAACCTTTAAACATAATGTAGCTGGGTTTAACAAAAGTTCAGCAAGACAGTGCCAGCTTAACGCACCGTAAATTCAGCCAGCATTTTTCCCTTGGTCTTTTAAATTGATTTGATCCCTATTGCTGAATACACAGCAGGAAGTTCAGAATCAATAGGGGTTAGGCCAAACCGCTTTTTGATTGCTTGAACAGCAGACGCCAAAAAAAGAATGCTTTAGTGAATGTGTCCCATGTTGTGCAAAAGCAGTCTAACGCAGGCGTTTCCCATGTGGTATCTCATCATAAAACGCTCCTCTAGTGGGTCTGAAATGGTTGCTATGGAAACCAGGTTCATGGTTGAAGCGTTCGAGAAACCTGAATGGAAATTTAAAATCAAAACGACTAGTTGTGTTGCTCATTGACCAGCTTGAATACTCGCATAACTAGTTGGCTCAAGAGCGTTGTTGGCAGCAAGACGCTACAACTGTTATCAGTTAAGTCCACGTCACTGAAGAGTCAAAAGAGGCTGTGGCGATTGGTGGCGTTTAAGCCCGTTTAACAGAGGTGATCCTCTAACGCTGCCACATAGCAGGTCAAAGGGGCTCGTCTGCAGGATGTGTGCCAGAGAGAAGTAAGGTAAACCTCTCACGCAGCATCCATCAGGGAATTAAAGCTTAAAGGGATTGCCCATATGTCAGCCCTTGTACAAACAGGTGCCTTTCCATCATGACAAACAAAAGAAATCAGGCTTCTTGACGTCTCAATGCATTGATGAAGCCAAATGTCACACCGGTACGCTGTAAACAACC
This sequence comes from Labeo rohita, assembly GCF_022985175.1. NCBI lineage: Eukaryota > Metazoa > Chordata > Actinopteri > Cypriniformes > Cyprinidae > Labeo > Labeo rohita. The sequence continues at coordinate 2,910,768 of NC_066876.1, forward strand.
GGGAAATAGTTTTGGAGAGCAAGTAAACAACATTTTATGACTGCAATGATATTCAGTTGCTATGATTTAACTGTCAAGTATCTCTCATTTTACAAGCCGCACAGTTGATTTATAGATTTGCTCTGTAATAAGAAAGAATTTGCCATATTTATTCTTTTTTATATAGGTGCTCTTTTTATTATTATTATTATTATTATTATTATTATTTTAACAGTGCACAGTAAGATGATATTTGTGTAAGTATTTAACACAAATTATAAAAAGTTTTTGTAAAACAATGCTGGTTTGCTGGGTGCCCCAAGCCCAATATAACATGACCATACTTAGATTAGAACTTTATTATATAGCCAGTGATCAGAATGGATTTTAATGTAACGTTTTTACAGTTCATTAAATGTATTTCAACAGAAAATAGTCCTGTAAGTTTTATGCATCATGATGATGGCAGAACTGTCAATTTAAAAGATGCTTCTGTTGAATATGTGACTCCATCAGGCTAATCAAATTTAGACATGAATGGCGATTTTAGATTAAAACTTTGTACAGCTAAACTATCAAAGATAGATTTTTTTAGACATTGCATTAAAATAACTGAATCTATAAGATAAATCAGTTTCTAAACCTTTACTGTGTAATGTACACAAATAACAGCATCAGCACGGGCCTGTCCCAATACTAGGGGTGCAATGGATTGATGATTCATGATCTGTACCGATCAGGCCCCACGATTCGACATGCACGTGATTTGCAAATTAGTTTAAAAGTTTAACCATCACAAATTGATGCGTTTTCAGCAATTTAAACATTCAAGCATTTTTAAACCATTCAAGTGCAACAAGAGGTAAAAGAGAACTCAATTCAGTACTCGCGCAAAGACAGCTACGTTTCAGAGACTGCATGAGCAGTTTATTAAATTCTCTCTCTTTCTTTAACAGACACAGTCGGTTATGTGTTAAGTCAAGTGAACGGAATCATAAACAAATCGCTTGTGTATCATTATATTGGATATGTGCAATTGGGCTTAAAGTGACAGCAGCCTATAAATACCTGCTGCCGTTTGCGTCATTTATGTTCATCAAACAGCAAAACAGCTTTTGACAAGAACTACTTTAAGACCTCATTTTATTTTAAACTTTATTTTATTGCATTTATCTATGTAATTTTTGTACTTGTTCTTATTTTATTACTAACTTCATTTGTCATTAACGGTAATTCTGTTTACATTTTAGTGTTTACTGAGGTATTAAAAAAGTACAGTAGATAAAGGGTTTGTACTGTGGGATATGGGTTTGAAGAAAAAAAATAATTTTAAACTAAATACTACTATAAACATTACATTATATACACTGAATATGTGTATTTTGTAAAATGTTTGCAATTGCTTTTTATCGCTTATTTTAGAAACACCGCAATTAAACTGTTTTGCCTGTTCCACAGGGACATTTAGAAGTTTAAGTGCAAAGTGTTAAAACTCAAAATGTCTAAATAGAGCTCTGTAAAACCTTTACTTACTTCTTTACAACACTATGTTATACTGTAAAGTTGTTTTATCAGGTAATCAAAAGAACACTTGGGACAAATACAAGAAATACGTCACGTAAGTAGAAAAGTGGTCAAGTGCAAAGACCACGAATGTGGGTATTGGGACAGGCTGCATCAACACCAAACTAGAACGGTGACAAAAACAAATACTACTTTTAAAAGCAAATTATTGAACATAAGCCTCTCTAACTAAGCCATATTATAAATACAAATAAGATATTTCTGATTTAATAAATGTTTATTATTAATTATTATTATTATGTTTACAGATTAACATCAAAATGTTCCCAAATACTCTCTGGAATCTTTCAAAGACATGCCACTTTGCAAAATGACTTTGGCAATCCACTAAACTGAAACTAATTAATACATTTATTTAAAAACAAAGATTGTAAGAATGAATCGATTTATCCAGGTTTTTTAACTCTTACCAAATAAGCCTAGCTTCCATTTGGATCCGTACACAGAACTATCCCCCCTCCAGAAGAATCCCGCCAAGAGTCGTGACAGGGTCAGCTTGTGAAGAGCTTTAGAGCAGGCAGCTGCCACCACTGGGGTCGGTACTCGGGCTGAAGGTGTTGGCGACTTAGTAGCAGGCGTGGGCTTCATCTGAGGTGCTAATGTTGGGGGCATCACGACAGAAGTGACCGAACTGGCAGGCAAGACGGCGGCGCACATTGCTCTGTTGCTGATTTACTAGCAGAGTCCTTGATTTCTTTCTTTCACTTTGCTTCCTCTGATTCCTCTTTTCTATCCTTACAATCACTCTGTCAACCAAAGCTCTAGGCAAACGTCCAATCAACAATGTTTCACGATACAATCTAATGGCGAGAACAACAGTACAATACGTCCAAGCCCGCAGGATTTGAAGGATAGTCTTGCAGACATCAGAGCACTTTTAGCATCTTCAGTCCAGGCTGGAGCTGTCTTTGCAATGGCATGCTGTGAGACGCCGTACTAGTAAAGATGCTAACTTATTGACTGTGTAACACCTGTCAAGCCGACACTTAAATCCCCTCAGAACTATAATCCAGGCCTGGGGGATTTAGGTAGCTTATTGCGCACACAACCACAGCACAGATACAGAGCAATAGCGAGAGAGAGAGTTCATTTCATTTATCAGCTCTTCCTATAATCATAAAAGCATCTACATGATTGTTTTCTAACCGCTCAACTTCAAAGTAGTGGTGTAATGCAATTGCATTTGCTCATACACAGGAAGATCATTCAGGTTTTCGGTGGCTCTCGCTAAACCAAACATCACCATCACTATTGCTCATACTATATAAATAAATTCGTAACCCTGTTAAGATTTGATGTGCAAACTTCTTCTGCACTATTTGTGCTACAGGCATGAATAATACCTCAAATAATACAGCATGCTGAGCAGAGGTGTGCTATTGCTTTTCAAAGAGATCTGCTAAGGGAGGATAAAAAAACAGGCATGTGTGGGTGGATATTTTAGGTAAAGTAAATATGAAAATAACACCATTAAAACAATTAATACAATATGTTTTATGTTTACAATAAAAGTGCATTTAATGTTATATTTATTGGAACATAAAGTCACATAAAGTCAACAGTCACACTTTAAGGTCCAAATCTCATGATTACAGCTTTTGCCTTAGTAAACTCCTAATTTGCTGCTTATTAATAGTTAGTAAGTTGTTAGGTTTAGATAGGATATTGGAACATGATCTTTACTTAATATCCTAATAATTTTTGGCATAAAAGAAATATTGATAAATTCGAACCATACGATGTATTGCTGGCTATTGCTACAAATATACCTGTGCTACTTTTGACTGGTGTTGTGGTCCAGGGTCTCATATGTAAAGTAAATTTAATTATGCATTTGTCAGTAAGGTGTTGACATGTGTTGATACCAGTACATTTTTGGAATCATAAAGAGATCTATTACAAGTAAACCACCTCCTGAACTGATAGACAACAAAGAAGATATATTTTAGCCTACTACAGCTGCATTACATCAAATGCTAAACTCGTTTATAGTAAATGAGCTGTAGTATGTTGTTGTTTCATGAGCATTGTGCATATTATACATTCAGTCAGCTTTGAAAGGATAACTGTAATATCTAGTCTTTTTGTGAAACATATGATGCACATGTAATAAAGTGATAAAATAATAACAGTACCTACTGTATGTGCCAACACACCATCCCATACTGATCCTAATGGAAAGCGCTCAAGCTGAGTGCTGTTGCTATGGTTACCTCCTCAGTCTAACACAACTTTACATCACAAGCATTGATTTCGAGCCAGGTAGTGTAGGTAGCTCAGGTAACGCATGTGTTAGCGAGATGGGTTTTTTTGTTTTTCCTGGCTCTGTGTTTGGAACAACAGTACAGGATGAAAGTGTGCTCCGTCAGCTAAAGGTTAATTGTTTTTTTTTAAAGGACTTGTACTTTCTGACTACAATGCAAACACAGGACACATTTAAGGAAACAACCTACAGCTTCTATGAATGCTGAAATGTCTTTCTGTCCAAAAACGTCCTCAGGCGGAGGAAATTATACTGATGCACTGATTGTCTTGCACTTGCAAAAAAAGCTTGGGAGCAAAATAATTTGAATTCATTATAAGTGCCAGGGCAAATGCTAAGAGATAATTAGAAAATACATTTTAGGTGATGAAAATTGCTGGTTGAAAAAGTCACTGCATAATGACTAAATGGTCCTGCATGTACAAATTTTCTTTGACAGGGTTCCGGTCAAAAGAAAGACAGAGGTCATGCTGAAATAGCAAATGCCTTGTGTAAACTACAGTGTCAGTGCTCTGTCTGCCTGAATTTCCTGCTATGTTTTAAAAGTTCGGCCCTAGACTGCACCTGAGAAACCTTTACACCCACGAGCATGCAGCTGCCTGCTGCGGTCAATATGAAGGGCAGGATGGGGTCAGCAGAGGCACTGTTTCTGTCTTCTAAAGCAAGACTTGAGAATTCATTGTTTGCACTTGAACACACTTCTACCACACCACCTTCATACGCTTTATTGATTCCAAAAGGTTTCCTTTAACCAATAAAGGGTATAATAATTCAGCATTTATTAAATCATACTGAAACCTTCTGGCAGTGTTAGTTTTGTTGATGAATAATTTTATAGTCACAGTTTTCGCCAACGTTTTTTTTTTCACAGGTGTCATGAATGACAAAAAGTATGCTGAAAATCTATTGACCTTTTTGTCAAATAATTAAAACAAGAGTAAAATGTTCAGAAATGTCAATGTCTGGGGAAAAAAGAGAAAAGCAGACATTTGGATGAATTTGAATAACTGAGATGATGTGAAAGAGAACTCAGTTTGGTACTATTTTCTGTGCACACACACCTGAACCTCTGACAATGTACGAGTACTGAATTGAGTTCTCTTTTCCATCCTATTGCTCTTGACCAGACAAATGCTCCGAAAAGTGTCAAAATGTCTATTTTGGTGAGTATTTACATGAACTACACTCTTAAAAATAAAGGTGCTTTAAAAACACAAAGAACCATTCAGTCAAAGATTCTTTAAAGAACCATCTCTTTCTTACCTTTTTATAATCTGAAGAACCTTCTTTCACCACAAAGAACGTTTTGTGAAACAGAAAGGTTCTTCAGATGTTAAGGTTTCCTTCTTGAACCATTTAGACAAAAAAGGTTCTTCTATGGCATTGTGAAGCACCTTTATTTTTAAGAGTATAAGTCAGTTATGTCTTAAGTGAACATCAACAGTTGGAAGAATATCGGATGTGAATCAGCACATTGGATCTGTGCATTCAGTCTTAAAGTGACAGCATCCTAATATACCTGCTGCTACCTATGTCCTTAATCTAAATCAAATACCCAAAGAGATGCGATGCTATGCAACATGACTTAACAAAAGGAACAAGTGGTGTATCTAAAAAAAATAAGCAGAGGGCAAACACGGAGCAACGAGGAGCCTTTTATGAGTGCCTTCGCAGGTGTTAAAAAATAAAATCATATACACGCAACAACGAGCACGGTTATTCCCACAGACGGCATTGGAAGTATTGGACTTAAAGTGGCGCTGAGCAGACCAATCAGTGAATGTGTACTTTGATGTCATACACCTGCAATGCCACTTTAAAGAGTTCTGTCACAAAATATACGTCATTCAACTCAAACAAACAGGTTGTAAACAAATTACTATGCCTTTAGGTTCAGTGTGAAGCAGACCAAGACCAAATGTATAATTTTCCTTTTTGGTCTGGACCAAATAAACTAAATGAACTACATGTGAGAACACACCCTTAGAATGTTTTTTTATAATGTTTTAAACAACAAGGGCATCCATCAGTGCCTTTTGGAAGGCAATAAAGAGTTTTGACAGTCAGTCCTGCTTTTTACAGTAGTTCAAACAAGTGGATCAGCCATGCACATACAGACATTCAATAATATAAAGCTACAGAAGCTTAAGCAAACTACTGAACTGCTGTTGGGTAGCTTTAGCTGACCAGTCTCTCGTGGTTGGGATTTTGTATCCTTTCTGCAAGAATCCCCAGTGTGAATGTCACACTGCTTTCCTTTGATGCATCTTTCCAGCATCCCTTTTAGCAAAGCTGCTTTTAAATTCCATCAGGAGTTTGCACAACTCAGTTCTAGATCCAAGTTTTCATAGCTTCTTTGCTAGATTTTACTGTCCTTTACTGAGAAGAGAGGTTTCCTGCTAATGTGTATATAGTTATTTGATGCTGAACAGGGTGTCATTCCACCTGTAACGGACATTCAACACACAGGTGGGGTGGTGTAGTGGTAAAGCCCAGGGCTGGTAGTCTTAAGGTTCCTTGTTTGATTCTACAAGAAGGAAGCTACGAGCCAGCTCTAGCAAAACACTCAACTATAGGAAGCTTCAGGGGATTTTTCCCCTACTACAAGTCTGTCGTTGTATGGTGACGTCCTGTGAAAGTCATGGAACAAATTCTCATAACAAAAAGTAAATGTTTTGCTACAAGACTGACAGAGCTGAGAGAGACTGAGCAGCTCAGATGCCTCTGCAGATTTGAACTGGCATGTTGCAAGGTAAACAGGTGTGAAGGGGTCATGGTGACAACAAGGCCACCCTCATAGAAGCATGCTGGCAATATGTGCTCAATGGAAAGTCCAGACTCAGGATACAGGGTTTTGCAGGATTCTTGAAGGAAATAGTTTTTTGGAAGCTCACCTTCAACAAATTGCACATATGGTTGACTGGTTAAACAATCAGTGTTGTTTGCCAGCATATGCCGTGGCTAGTGCCATGCCGCCTTCGCCCATTACTCTTTTCTGAGTGTAAGATCCAACTGCAAACATTGTCTAAAATGAACAAGATTAAAGTGTGAAAAAGAGAAGAAAGCCCTCATCAGCGGCCATCTGGCTTAGGTGGGTCTTGTGTTCTTCACCAGCAATATTCACTCATCAGCAAGCTAATGAGACATTATGTCTGCTTCCGTCTTATCACTTTGAGTCATCCTGAGAGAAACTACTTGTAAGTTTTGAAATCGTTATTACAAAGGGATGTTTAAGTGATGTTAAAGTATAGTTTCAGAAGTAACAAAATGAGGGAAAAAAGATATACAGTCACACTTAATGTTAGGTGGCCTTAACTACTATGTATATTAAATACCTACAAGACTATGAATTTACTGTGTAACCACATTGTTCTAGAAAATTCTAGCATTCTCACATTTACTGTTGATGAATTTAAAATAATTTGAATTTGAAGTATGGTTAGTTTTAACCTTAAGGAAAGGGTTAGGGTTAGGAATATAAGGGTTAGAGTTGGGTTTTGGGGTGAGGGTTGGGTAACAGTTAGGGGTAAAGTTCAGGTACAGTGTAACTATATGTGTTAATCAAATGCAAGTACCATAAATGTACTGTAAAGACAATGCACCAACATGTATAAGTACATTGTATCATATTGTTATAGGTTACTTACTTAAGACCACCTAATATAACGTGTGAACAGAATTCTGTTTTATTATTGTTGTACCTCCAGAAATTTATGGAAAATTACTTCTAGTTCTTGGCAAGCAACAGTTCAAAAAATCATCCAAACTATTCCTACGACATACTGTACAATATTCTGGCGTGAAATCTCTAATCGGCACATTCCCAATTCAAACTGTTGCCGCTCACGAACGATCTTGTGCTTCCCACTGGTTATTATGATATTTTGGTTTATGAGGGATTCATGTGCATGCATCTAATAAGTGTGACTGTTCTGACATGACTTGAAGCCAGCGTTACCTTTGCATGAAGTTTTAGAGAAGTATTTCACAATCCTGCTCTAGGCTTCCCCCGCAGCACAGCACATACCTGTCTAACACACCTATTTCAACTCATGATCTCATTAGATTTCTTAATGGCCTGAATGGGCCATGTCAGATGAGTAAAACACCTCAAATGAGCAGCGCTGAGACACCCCCAGGAGCAGAATTGAGAAACACTGCTCTATGACTCAGATGGAGGATTTTTATTAGGCCACCCAGCCTTCCTTTTCATTCTGATTCAAATGTTTGGATATTAACACAAGATGCGGGACAGGTTAGGTTAGGATAGGAGTTTCTGAACATGTGGCTAATGTATAACCCAGTGGTATTCAAACATGCTCTGGGAGGGCCACTGTCCTGCAGAGTTTCCATCCAACTCCAACACACTTGCCTGAAAGTTTCTAGTGAGTCTGAAGGCCTTGATTAACTGGTTCAGGTGTGGTTAATTAGGGTTAGAGCTAAACTCTGCAGGAAAGTGGCCCTCCAGGAGCAGAATTGGACACCCCTGATATAACCATTACCCATGCCAAACGAAATCACAAACTAGAGATGCCAAAGTTGCCCACTGCTCTAGAAACTCTAAAGCAACAAATTGCATATCGGATTGACTTATTTACATACAAATAACTTTATCATTATTGCACAGAAATGAATCACTTGGGTCATTCTGTAGTGTAGTCATTCTGTTTACATTAAATGAAATATGGATAACGATTGACAGTGTATCAAATTGCTTTAGACTTGGAATATAGTGCAAGTATACCTTGAGCTACTTCTATGATTCTTTCAATGTACTTTTTGGTGATATATTTGTCCTTTGACAGACATGATCACAATTAACTATTGTTGCATGGAAGAGCTGCATGAAGATTCTTCCAAAATGTATGTGTTCCATAGGAAAATAAATAAATAAATAAATAAATAAAAAAAATATATATATATATATATATATATATATATATATATATATTATTTTGGGAGCATTAACCCTTTAAGTCTATTGTGCACATCATTGCAATGCATTTTATTTAATAATAGCCTGCTGAGAACAGGGATTACAGCAGTTGATCTGTACATGCCGTATAATCACAACACAACCAGCAACTGATTAAACCATTCGTGGTCAGCTTAATAGCACAAAGTAAATTCATATAGCCATTTATTTTACTTGTGGTCTCAAGATAACTTATTAGCTTTCAGATAGAACTACTTTCTTAAACATAATGATTCAAAATCTCGTAATGATGAAATAATTAAATGGTAGTGTCAATCATCATGTGTAGCCTGTTCAGCAATTACAATTGTGTTGACGATTTACTTGCCTAAATTAACCACCGTGACGATGTATAATTGCTCCGTATTGATTATGTTGTTAACAAGTTATTGGACACAACATTTTGAAAAGTTTGTCTGTATATTCTTTTCTTTTATTTATTTTTTTAATTAACTGATTCACTTTAGTTCAAGTAAGTAAGGCTAGGCAAAAAAATTCAAGTAGTAATAGTTTAAATGATAGTTCACCCAAAAATGACAATTCTGTCTTTAATTTCTCACCCTCATGTCAGTCTAAACCCAATAAGACCTTTGTTCATCTTCAGATCACAAATTAAAATATTTTTGATGAAATCTGAGAGCTTTCTGACCCTGCATAGACAGCAACACATCTTACACGTTTAAGGGCCAGAAAGGTAGTCATCATTAAAATAAGGAAATCATTAAAATAATCCATGTGACATTAGTGGTTCAACCATAATTTTATGAAGCTACGAGAATACTTTTGTGCGCAAATTAATTCACACAACTTCAAACACCATACAACAATTTCTTCTCTTTGTGTCAGTCTTTGATGCGCGTCCACAAGAGTACCACAACGCATGTGTGTGGTGCTGCTGACACAGGAGAGGCGTTCTGACGTAGAACGTCTGTCTCTTAATTAATCTTTGTCTGTATATTCTAGTTCAAATAAGTAAGGCTGGGCAAAACATTGCGATATTCTACAAGTCCTTAAGCTTTCATGTGGCTCTTGTTTCATGTAAATCATACCCAAGTGCTCCTCATCAAAGTGCAATGCTGTACCGGGTGTGCTACTGAGCAAATTTACCATGTCAGAAAAGCCATACATAAAGAGCTGGTTATGTGATGCAAACATTAAAATGTATTAATTTACAAATAATGCACAATAATACAAGTGTTTTGATTTCAAAACAGTATTAAACTGTTTATAATTCTTAAAAAAAATCATTTGTGTCAAAAAGGAATTGAAGTTGTTGGTGTTTTACTTCCAATAGTGTTTGTTTCAGCTGGAAATTGTAGTAAATCATAGGTACATACAGTATGTACATGTATAGGTACATTTTTGGAGTTTTGTACATTTTCCATTGATTCTATTTTGAATAGCCTCTCTCTAGAATATTGAAACAGTATGTGATGCACATGAAATGGACTTCTTGAGTACTTGTGTTTTGGGAACAATGCTAATGGATTACATAATTACCCGTTTTCAGTAATGCATGTTTGAACAATGTATTTCATGTAGCTTAAATATTCCTAATATTGAAAGACAAATGTTTTATATCAGTTTGAAATACAGGGTCAAATCTATAAAACCTAAGTTGTTGTTGAACTTCCCTGTGTGACAATTACCCCCGGTTTTCTTAATATATTTATATGCTTTGTTGAAAGATTAACTCTCATTTAATGTGCATGTATTGAGCTTGTGTTCTGTCCTTTTCAAAAGCAGGCAGGCCTGTTTTGATTATCACTAATTGTATCTCAGATGAAAGTGAAATCACATAGCTCTTCCCCTTACACACACACTCACACCCCTCACAGGAAACGCTCCTGTTGGATCACAAGCGTCAAAAGCGGCGCAGAGAGGGCAGCCTCCAGTGTGGAGAGAAAGGGAGTCTGAATGAACAGATGGCGACACAGGGGAAAGGATACGGTGCCCTGCTGGTAAACTTTCCCCGGGCGAAGGCTTGGCTAGGGAGGGGGCTCAAATGTTCTGGCTTAGCTAATCCTGTGCCTATGGACGACACTGACTGCTCTTGCAAAAATGAAGATCTAACCCTGTCATATGTACTTTGTGTTTACTGCTAACCCCTGTTGCATTTATTCTGCTTATGCAGAAAGAGAGCTCTCTACATAAGACAGGTTTGCTGTTACAGGTCGCACTTGTATATTTATACATGAGCAAAGCATAGAATCAGTATGTGAACTATAAAGCAAATGCTGCTTTGGCACAGTGAAGGATCAGCATGATTTTGCCAAGTGTCTAGCTATTAAAACAAATTGGGCTGAAAAATGTTATCCTAACAGACTTTAGTCAGAGCAGCACCATATTTAATTTTTGACAGATATGCTCTTTCATTGGAAAAATAAGATGTAAATACATGCACAAACACAAACACAATTCCCATGACTCAACATGTGCCAGACTCTCTCCTACACATTAAGCAGCTCTGGGATTTGATGTGTAATCTATGAATGGTATCCTAGATTTTTAAATCATAAATGTATTATTTCCTAAAGAACTGGTTTTTTGAAATTTGTCTAACTGTGATTTAGATCATTCATGTCCTGTCTGGCAAACTTCTGATTGACTTTCTTTAGAGGTCTCAGCTACACATCCCCAACAACTATTAGATCTCAAAGAACAATACTGAACACATAGGCATCTCACCGCAATGCTCACGTTCACATAGACATTTGGACAATGAATTCAGTTTGTCTTTGTGACTTCTGATCTTACTGAAGGTGTGCAGTCCTGTGATTGTTAGAGTGTGAGTTCGGGTTGTCACATTAAACCAAGATGTCATGCTTTACAAGTCTACCTGTGACTATAGCTCACAGTTCTAACATAGTAAAAAACCCGTACAAACACCAGCATGTTTCACTGTCTTCAACATAAAAGCACACCTCCCACATACAGCTAGCTTTGTCTCTGCAAGAGCAATCTTTTCTGCCATATTTTAGAAAAAGCACAAATCGAATCTCACCATATCAGCACAGCACAAAAGGTTTTAGTAATCATTGAGCCAAAATTTCATACTGTCATTTCAACATATAAGAAGGGGCTACAGTTCTCTTTAAATCTCCTGTATGATTCCATGTACCTTAGTTTCAAAGACAGACACCTAGTAGTATCCTCAATATTAACAAATGGATCTACACGTTAAGCTGACCTGAAATTTGAGCAGCTGAATCACAGAGCATTTTTAAATAAAATAGAAACTCTACATTATAAAATAATGATTATAATAACAAAATTAGCAATAATTGCAGCACTGGTGCTTCAAATACAATTGAAGAAGATTAACTTTTTCATTGACTAGACTTTTAGAAAGCCTCTGTTCTCCACTGTCAAATTTAATGACACCATTGCTCAGGTACAAAACAGCCCCTTCTTCCTCTTCACCACCAGAGAGAGATGTCATGTTAGGCAGGATATGCTGAATAGAGCTTGATCTCCTCAAAGCACAACAGAAGAGGCAGTTCAGCGTGAAGTAATCAAGAAAAAAGCTCAAAGAACCATCAAAGAAAGTGTCAGAGTTCTCAAAAGTTGAGCAATCTTTTGGTTAAGTGATGCCTCTCACCTCTAATATCTTTTCAGCCGGGTATTTGCAGACTATAGAATGCCTGAGTGTGATACAGATGCCAGTGCTTGACATCCTCTTCACTGAGAAATTTCTCTCCGAGACATTCTAATGAAATACTTGTGTGAGGTCTTGAAAAGCTGTATCTCAGGATAGGCAAACAAACAAATGGAAGCAGCATGCTACAGTTGTTTTCTAGACTGTATGTATGGTAGCTGCTTTGGATCTAATTTAAACCTTGTTGTCATCATGGTTTTGACTTTGGATTTGACTTTAACCTTTTACATGTTTGTTCACATTCCATTTGTACAAACTAATCTCATTTTCACGAAGACATACACAATATTAGGCATTGTCTCAATCTGTACAGCCAAATTGAGCCAAATTGATATTTGACTGCTTTTAATAGAAGAACCACATTTGTCATTCACCCAGGCAGGGTTTTGGACTTCCATTGTAGACATTAGGTCTACAATTTTAAGCACAGAGTATTTCTTCACAGTGTCCTAACCTTGTACATGCTAAATCATTAATGTTACAGTTCTGTTAGTCTTTCTTAGGCAGACTCTGGGTAAAAACCTTGTCTACCCAGCCAAGACTTTTCCACTTTGACAAGAACATGTAAGAAGTGTGTCCAAGGATTTCATTGTTTACCTACTTTTACTGTGTCCCAAACAAAACTATTGGACATCTTTCAGAGATTCAACACCATGATCCTTGCACATACTGGCAAATCCAGTGACAAGTTCTTATTCAGAAGAAGTAGCAGCCTGGAAACTTTAAAATACAACTTTATTTCTTGGCAAGCTGAAAAAAAAAACATGCCAAGTTTGATTCTTAAATTGTGGTAGGCCACCTGATCAATTTGTATCTTGCCACCTAGAGAAAGTATTTTCCATTTATGAGTGCAATATTCATCAGGCAGTCTGTAGATGGTCTATAGGCGAACCGTAAGAATGGCATCTAAAGCTGAGACTAGTCTCCCTGAGAGATGATCAGAGATGAAGTTAAGCATCACAGTTTGTTACTGAACCTCAGAATGAAATACAGTGCCCAAATGATTGTTAGTGACCCAGTGTTGCCTCCTCAGTTTATGGAGCAAAGCTATCTCCATAGCACAACAAGTAACTTTACTCTTCATACCTTCTCATGGTATGAAAGATGCTCTCAAAGACTGGGACAATCCAGCAACAATTACACATCATCTCACAATATGAGTCTAATGAGCGATAAGACTAGTATTAGGTGACCTCAGGATATTGCTGTATCTTTAGGGGATACTGAGTGGTATCAGTGTAGAGAAAAGGTAAAGATTTTATTGAGATGTGAATGTTTTCACATATTCAATTGCTTAGATTAAACTCAAGTTCAACTCCACCCCCTGAAACCAACATGTTTTTTTCAGTCGCAGTATGTTTCTGTCACCAACTGTGCATACTTGAGGACAGCTGTTTATCACTCTAGACATGACTCAATGTTTATGTGATGTTTTTGTCTCTTTGTTATTACTACCAAACCTTAACACACACTGACTTGGGCTTGTGGTTTCTGTGGATATAATACAAGGATTCAGGAATCAAGCTGCTCTAAAGGTAGTTTCTACTTAGATAAACAACAAGAAATGTGTTTATCTCAAAGAATAAAATTTGCGATTTTGTGCTTTTTAATATAATACATTTTGCAAATGTATTATATTAAAACAGGTGAGCTGAATGTCATCAGTCAAAGTTCACTCCAGCTTGCTAGGCTACATTACTTTTGCACCAATAGTGAACTACAAAAAGGTGTCCATGAAGGCACTCCAAAACAATCTTTTCAAGCAGACTCGGAAATGATTCAGTGGTGCTCACCCAAGTTTCAAAAACAGCTTTCAAACGAACCAAGCTTTGACATCAAACTGACTCTGGTGCACAACAAAAGCTCTAGTGTGGAAACACCATGACGGTCCTATAATCCCATGTGATCAATTATTTGAAAAAAGATGTCTACAGATTTCAAATGAAAAAATAAACGCAAGAAGCAGAATACTGCATGTGCTGCCATGTGCAGTGAGATGTACTTTAAACACTCTGAACAGCAAAATACCAAGTTTTGCAGGTTAAAGTTTTGTGTTCTACAGACCCTCAAAAGGAAAACACAACTGTGTTTGAAAAGCTGTCAGTGATGTAAGCATAATCAGAGAAACCCAGAGACCATAAGCAGCTTCTGTTTTTCGGACTGGAGGCAGGCCATGACCACAGTGTGCAGATGCAGCTGACAGGAAGCTGGCAAGGGCCGCAGGTACACGCTAAGGAATCTTGAGAAAGCGTGACAGTAGGATATGAAGCAGTGGGTATGCGCTGACAAGATGAAGGGTGCTCAAAACTTCAGGATGTCAGAGCACTTCTATTTTGGATTGGTTTTGTGGAAAGCGATGATGCTTGCAGTATTCTTTAAGATGGTGTTCTTAGCATGCACCATTAGAGCATCACAGGTTGGCCCCTGTGAAACACTGCAGTCACAATAGTGAAAAACAAGAAAAATCCAATAGTATCAAGATTTTACTCAATTGGGCTAGTTCTTTCTGCATTTTTCTTCACATTGGCCCTGAAGTAGTTTGTTCTTAAGGTAACTTAAAACAGAAGAGGCCTAATTATTTCAGCTTTAATTACAATTATGGTTGCACTACATTGATTAATTCAGATAATTTTGTACAGTTACCATTTTGATTGCAATTGCTATTATGTTAACAATTCCAATAACGATTGCAATTACACTGAAGCCTGATTACTTTAATTTGTATTGTGTACAATTATTTTTGTGGTTATGTTTTTACTATGATGTTAACAATCACACTTTTAAGATTTCTGTTACTATTGCAATTCCACTTACATTTATGGTTATAGTTATCTTTATAATTTCCATTTTGACTATTCTTATGATTATATTTGCAATTATGCTTTGATTTGTATTGTTAATAATTATGCTTATTCTTATAATTTCTATTATGTTTATGACAACACTTAGCAACTGCTAGTAAGTTATACTCTAATTTTGTTTCCAATTAACAATCAAGACCTCATAGAGCCTGCCGAGGTGTCATTAGGTGACCATTGTTGCAAACAGATGTCTGTGACATAACTGAAAATTCAGCTTGTCTATGAAACTGCATGCTTTGTTAAACTTATCTCTGAAAAGGCCTGAATAAATCAGTTCTTTTATTCTTCCAGACTGATTTTCCCCTGCTTTGCAGATGCTTTTGTATTTCATATTCCTTCAGTGATGTAATTAAACTGATATTGCAGCACTCCTTCTCACATCTTTTGGCAAAAGCAACACATCTCATCTCATGCTTTAACCAGTACAGTCATCAGATCTCTACCCAATATAAAACCACTTTCATTCAGTAAGTAACTTTGGGAGTTGGGGGAAAATTACATAATCTCAGACACTGGTGCTGTAAATAATGTTTTGTCAGTTGACCTAGAAATGTGCTTTATGTGGTAAAATCTAACTGGTTTATTTCAAGTCAGAAATATTTAATCAACTTTCAATAATAAAAGCATTTAAAGGGTCACATCAGGGAAAACAGCTCTTTAAGGCTGCACATGTTTACTTTTTACAGTGCACACTTTTTACAGTGAGCCACAGAATGTTGTTTTTTCTGTTTTTGGCAATTAAATAGTGCAAATAAAATCATACACACAATGTTATAGCTTATTTACCAAGGCATTATGGTGTGAACCACAGGGACATCACAAGATAAAAAGAGAAATTACATTGAAGACAAAAAAACCTCCCATGAGAAAGACAGAGGTGTACACAAGAACTCCTACTTAAAAGCATCCACCATTTTTTTTTAAATTTCTCATTTGCCTTATTTAACTGAAATTGCTCTTTTTGTTCTCAGAAGAAATGACAGAGTGTGGAAGCTTACCTTTCTCTGGACTAAGACTCCTAATATTGCTAGAATCCTCCATAATTCAAACTGAGAAGCCTCCATGTGCTAACAATAGGTGGCGAGATGTGTGCCGCTCTTCAGGAGAACAATCCCATGAGCTGCTTTTCCAGATGAGAATGGCTGAATACTCAGATTCTTGTGTCTCATCCGAGATGGGGAACCAAAGCACCTGCTCCTGTCTCTCTGCTTTGATTCTTTTCTTTGCTTCTCCCTCCCTTCCTTTATCTCTCTCTGCCTCCTCCTCCCTCTCATCCAGCGCTCTTTCCCTTCGCTCGCAGCTGAGAGTACGAGAAGAGCCGCTCGGAGAGCAGAGCCACGTGTGCGGCCGCTTCAGTGGTGCCTTATCATCTTAAAAAAGGATGCTAGGAAACAAGTGAGTAATTTAAGATAGAACACCAAGGGAGGGCCAGTAAACTTAAATGGCAAGAGAAAGAAAGACAAAGAGAGACGGAGTAGCATGAGGTGATGGTGATTTGCAGAAGCCAAGTGTCTCTGTCTTCATCTCATGTTTTATTCAGCAGTACTCTGCTCAGGGAGAGTGAATGGGTGCGTCTGCGAAGGAAAGAAAGCTTCGGAAACACTGAGGTTAAGGGAAACCGGGGACACAGAAGAATGTGAAGGGCGAGGGAAGAAGAGAAGACTGAAGGAACAGGAAGGGAATCTTAGGACAGTTTTGTCATTATTTACTTATCTTCAGGTTGTTGTTGAAACTAAAATTAAAACCATTAAATATATTTTAAAAACATTTCAGCTAGCAGCCAAGGCAACATTTCTTATTTTAATTTAGTTTAACTTGATGTACTAAATAACTAAAAGAGAAAATTTATAAAGAAAACCTACTAAAAATGCCAAGAATGCACAACAAATTACTAAAAGTTTAACTAAAATTAAAATGAAAACTACAAATATAAAATAAAATAAAAAAAAATATCTAATTAAAATATTAATAAATACTGTAATAGTGTCTAAATGATACAACAATAACACCGACACAAAAGGGAAGGAAAGCTCCTTATGTAGCAAAGTCTTAGTGACTTTGTCTGTTAAACTCCAAAAACAAAACTCTACAAGGACTCTAATATCAAGTAAATTGGCATTCGCATGTGTGTTATAACTAAATGCATGTGCACCAGTTTGAAGTTTATGAAGAGAGGGGAAGATTATCAGTAAATAACTATTTAAATTTCATATGGTTTCTGAAGGCTTAGAATTTAGTACTGGTACCTGACACACATGGTGATCTGTCATCAGATAGGAAGAAAAGGACTGCCAAAAGTTATACAAGTTTGAAATAACAAGTAAGTCATGACAGAATTCTATTTTTTTGCTTTAAGTAAATGAAACACAACTGCATAAAAGTTAAGCAGAAGTACATGAAATGATAAAAGTGTGTAAAGATATAGTTCCTTAAAGCACATCAGTTTTCCTTGAATGTCATGACAATGAGACTCACTGTCACTTAAGTACTTTTGGAGCTGATAATGCTTTTTGTCTGCTAAACACGGACTGAAAGCAACATATAAAAGCTTTCCTGACAATGGAGAAAAAACTCTCCAACATTGAAACATCAGTGCACTCATGATGCAAGGATGCGTGATGCACAGTGCACTAAGAAACAAATCACTTGTGCAGTTTTGCATAATCCATCACACAATAAAAACTGCCAGCTGTTTGTCTCGTCCTTACAGAAGATGGAGACAAACTGATTTTTAATGCAATTATATGCCATTATTA
This sequence comes from Labeo rohita, assembly GCF_022985175.1. NCBI lineage: Eukaryota > Metazoa > Chordata > Actinopteri > Cypriniformes > Cyprinidae > Labeo > Labeo rohita. The sequence continues at coordinate 2,928,844 of NC_066876.1, forward strand.
AACTGGTTTAAAATATGAATCATTTTTTTATTGCATCGCATGTCTTAAGCATTTTTTAAAATGTCAGAAACAAAAGCAGATTAAAAATTCATATTTCAATCATATTTTCTGCATCATAAAATGTATAAATTAACATGAATCATGCATATGTAATGCATTACAGGATAATGCACTTATGCATTATAATGCATTCATAATTCTTTATAATACACATTATTAAGCTATGCTCTAGTAAAAAGTATAATCTATATTATAACAATTACCTATTCATGGTTATGCATTAATGATTATAAAACACATAATCAACAGCAAATTAAAAACTGCAATAAATATAAATTCATTATGGGACATATTATGCGTTGGATGAATTTAATGGTGTAACCATGACTACGTAAGTAGTATAATGCACTATAATTATGAACAGAATTATTTCTAAAATATTTATTGCATTAGAAAGCGCAGTTTAAACCATATACCTCTAGAATACACTAGATATACTGTCTTTAATTGCAGCGTTGACAGACGTAGCTTTTGTTCTTTCGAAATATTGAGTACAATTGTGTTTTTATAAAACATGTAATTATCTACATGCCATAGAATTCTAGCGTGACAGCAAATAAATACCACTGACACCTTTTGTCCAGTCATGACAACCATATAGTGAAAAAGACCTCCTAACAAACGGCACTTAGCTCTTGTCAAAGGCAATCATTCTGCCTCCATCTGAGATGTTATCACCAAAGCTTTATCCACCATGAACCACAAACAGAAGACTGACCCATATGTTAAATGTACGGCTGGTTAACTAGAACAGGGCAGGAAACAAAAAGGACTCAATGCATGGCATTGGATGGTGTCAGGAAAAAGACATTGACTCAGAAATCCCCAAGATACAATTAATCACCAGAACAGAACGAATGTGCTTTTAACTGCTGCTACTTTTAAACGAACCCAGAATGCTTGGATGCGTTTACTCTAAAGATGGAAAGCAAAGCCCAGGAGAAGTGCCGTAAGAGCGTGTGGCTGCGTTCAGGAGCTGTCCGTGGTTCTGACAGCTCCTGCAGTCCGCCTATGGGAATCACCCTTAGCTCAAAGAAAGTAGGTCAGAAGAGACCAACAGAAAGAAGCAGGCACGCTGTACTGAACTGGACCATCTGTGCTTTGAAAACACCACTTTACATAGCTAGTTAACTCAAAGGATGACAAACAGTTTTCATGTATTACATTTCATTTTTAATTACACAAAAACTGAAAAGGCACTTGAACTACCCAGGGCCATCGGAAATACGTGCCTCAACCTAGATTTCTGCAAAACTCAAAAAAAAAAAAAAAACGTACCTATACATATGAATCGCTGCAGTTCCCAGTTGAAATGAACACCAGAGGCAGTAAAACTGACAACTTCTATTCCTTTTTATACAAAGTATGATTTACAGGCCCAAAGTTTTGATTAAGAAAGCCAAATTTCTCACAATTTCCTGCATAATATTATGTTATGACTTCAGAACATTTTTAACATGCTGTGTGATTTGAAAAGTGATACTTTCAAATGTTAGCGTGACATATCCTCATATCCTTCTGATGACGCAGGTTAGCTTGGTAGTTTATGTGATACAGCACTGCACTTGAGAGGTGAAGTGCTCTGAAAACACCTCAAACTCGCCCAAGGTAAAATAGCATGGTTGCATCAGCGAATGTGTTTTCATATAACTTTCGGGTAGGTTAAGGGTTGGGTTTGGTGTGCTTTAACTTTTTAGCCACACTCCCAAACATTTGACCGCCTACCTAAAGCGTATCTGAAGCAACGCAATTAAAGGAGAAGTCCACTTCCACAACAAAGATTCACATATAATGCACTCACCCTCTTGTCATCCAAGATGTTCATGTCTGTCTTTCTTCAGTCGTAAACAAATTATGTTTTTTGAGGAAAACATTTCAGGATTTTTCTCCATATAATGGACTGATATGGTGCCCCGATTTTGAACTTCCAAAATGTAGATTAAATGGGGCTTCAAACGATCACAAATGCTGTTGTAAACGATCCCAGACGATGAAGAAGGGTCTTATCTAGTGAAACGATCGGTTATTTTAATAAAAAATAATACAATTTAAATATTTTTTAATGCCAAACGCTCATCTTGTCTCGCTCTGCCTGGACTGTTTTTGTTCTGGTTCATGACAGTTAGTGTATGTCAAAAAAACTCCCATCTCATGTTCTCCCTCAACTTCAGAATTCTCCTATATCATTTTACTATTCACATATCACTATTTTTGTTAAGGGTGTTTGATCTTCTTTGCATGTTCACTTTGTAAAGACTGTGTCAGTACTTCTGCAGTGATGTAGGATGATTTTGAAATGATTTTTGAAGTTGAAGGTGAAAATACGATTGGAGTTTTTCGACATAACCTAACTGTCTTGAGTCAGAATACACAGAGTTCAGGGAGAGAAAGACAAGACGAGCGTTTGAGATAAAAAAAAAGTATTTAAATTGTATTTTTTAATGAAAATAACCAATCATTTCGCTAGGTAAGACCCTTCTTCCTCGGCTGGGATCATTTACAACTGAATTTGGGATTGTTTGAAGCCGCATTTTGGAAGTTCAAAATCGGGGCACCATATCAGTCCATTATATGGAGAAAAATCCTGAAATGTTTTCTTCGAAAACATAATTTTTTTTACGACTGAAGAAAGAAAGAATTAACATCTTGGATGACAAGGGGGTGAGTACATTATATGTGAATCTTTGTTTTGGAAGTGGGCTTCTCCTTTAAAACACGTTATAATAGACATTATGTGCCTTTACCAATGTAAATAAAAAAACGTGCCACAATCAAATATTGAAGATGCATTTTAGTGCCACTCACTGGACATTTAACTTTAATACTGCCACGAAAATTCAGAAAGCACATGCCTCACAATCCAAAACATGGATTTTAAAGGTAAATATAAGTGGTTTTAACTGAAAATTGAGTGTTTACTGTTGTCCTTTTGCATTATTGACACACTATTTCCTATTTAATACTGTAAAGCTGCTTTGTCACAATCTGTATTGTTAAAAGCGCTATATAAAGGTGACTTGACTTGACTTAAGTTTGTGTTTCTAAAGGCAAGAATCACTATTTTTATTGCTCATTTTTAGAATGAATGATATCTGAAATTGTAAATTGTGTGGTATGTTGAGAAGAGGTGTGATATTACTTTTTCAAGTGATTGGACTTATTTAAAAAATATCCCATAGACTTAGAGCCAGATTTACTAACAGCCAGCGCAAACCCTTTTTTGGCATTAAAAAATACTACTGTCAGGATTTACTAAAGATACGTAGTGAAAGATTAGTGATGAAAAGGTGTGGACACTGTTTTGTAGCTGATCTTATTGCATATGCATTTAAAAGGGTTTCCCTTCCAGACACAAAATTTATGTAAGTAGAGTATTTAAATGAATCACGCAACATAATTTACTAAAGGTTGCGAATTTACTGGTATTTGCGCCATTCGTGATGCCCAAAAAAGCATGTTTTAACTCATTTTGTGCCTGTGTTGTTTGTAGATTAACAGGTTTATCATCAGCTCTGCTTGTTTGCGGCTCTACGCTAATTTGCGCTGCTCTTGGTGAATTGCGTTGGTCATTATGGAAATGAGCTGACTGTGCCTGTGTTCTTTCATTTACACATTGTCAGTAGATCAACCGCAGAACTTTCCACCCCCCACCGGTGCGCTTATAGGATTGCGCTCTTACGTTAATTTGCTTTGTTTGGTAAATCAAAATATTATAGAGACTTGGGGATGAGCTTTTGACTTTTTAAATCAGAAAGAAAAAGCTAGTTTCCTAGTTACCCATCAAAAAACTGTTCAAATGTTGTTAAGTTCCCGTAATCCTCATCTCACTTCAGAGGCCACTTCTAAATCCTTTGAATCTGAATTGGGTATTACCTCCTCCACGCGGTTTGAATCCAACTATGATGGACCTGAGTGCGTGCTAAAGTCGTCACTGTTGGATCCTATGGGTCCACAGCCTCTGCTACAGGAAGATAAGGAATGAAGAAAAGTGAAAAGAACAGACAGAAAGAGAACAATGGCGTCTTTCACCAGGTCGATTTTATCTTAAGCTTAGATTCAGTTTCTGTAGAAAGGGGGTCAACCCACTTCTCTTCCAGAACCACCAAAATGAGACACATTTGCTGACAGCCTGACCTGTATTTCCCCAACGCAGAGAAGCTGGGTGTTGTTTTTCATATGTGCATTATCATATAATGAGCAGTTAAAGTGCCTCTGGCTGGCTATGTTGTAATATTTATAGGAGTTCCACAGAAGCTGATACAGCTGATAAACTACAGACGGAGACAAAATACGCTTACTGTTCGGGATAAATAAAAATGATCCAATATAACCCAGTGCTTGTCCCCAGGCACTGGGGTCAAATTAAACGGGTTCTTTAGATTCATATTCATCTCAATTCCTTTTATATGCTTGTCATGCATATAGTCTGCACAACAAAGGAAACAAGATATGAATAATGGATAGATATGAACCTGTTTAACAATTATTGATTTGCTTCTCACTTCATTTGGATGAAGTCGTGGAGTCTTAGCAGTTGGAAAAATGCCTTTCAATTCATGCTTTATTTTTTCTTTTGGACTGCAAGTAATAGAAAACATTTTTAATGCACTTAATTTACTTATGCAATACAATTTTATTAAATTATTAAATTATTTAACTTAATATTAACTAATGTAAATTTATGTATTTTGGTAACACTTTAGAACAGGGAACACTTATTCACTAATAACTATGACTTTTCCCTCAATAAATTCCTAATTTGCTGCTTATTAATAGTTAGTAGGTTAGTTGTTAAGTTTAGGTATTGGGTAGGATTAGGGGTGCAGAATAAGGTCATGTAGAATAAGGCATTAATATGTGCTTAATTAATACTAATAAATGACTAATATTCTAGTAACATGCATGCTAATAAGCAACTAGTTAAAGACCGTAAAATAAAGTGTTACCTTTTTTTGTTAAATAAAATAAATAAATACAATGAAACATTTACTTTAAATTTAAATATTGTATATATGCACACATGAATACACATTAACCCTACATAGAAAGATGGATGGGCAGATGGATGGATGCATGGATGGATGGATGATCAGAGAGGGCAGTCACACACTATAGGGCAAGGGTCTGGTCTTGTGACTGCATCACATGTAAGAGAATGAGGCTTGGCGCTTCCTTTGATGGACAAGAGCTCAGAGAGAAATGTCCTCTGGGGCTTGAATAGTTACGGCCACAGAGCTGAGATCAGCTAGCAGACCTGTGAAGATCTGCACTGACAGAATAAGGTAATATTCCTGTGAGCAAGGACCGAAAACAAGAAAGATATGGAGGATCAAAAGGTGAAGATGGAAATATGGACAGAAAAAGTTGGAGAGGAGAAAGTTGAAACAGTAGAGATTTTGAGCTACAGTCATTAACTAACTCAGTTTCCCTGTTATAAAAATGAGTGATTAGTGGTGCTTGCCAAGTAAAGCATCACAGTTATCATTGCCCATACACTCTAACAACTGTACAGCAAAGTCCTGACAACCATTTACAATGTCCCACCATTGTGACAGCGGGTTGGCATGGGCAAGCACTTATTACCATTTTTTTCATAAAATGTAACCTAGTTAAAATCTTGTTTTTTTTTTCAGAGCTGTTTGAAACCACTTTTTCAGCTTAACTAGTTTCTCACGCCAGCTTCATTGTCACCTTCACGCCACAGATGTGCAATGCTTTCTGCTGAGAGTTGATGAGTATTCACAGCATTACAACATTTACACACGCAAGAGAGAGATCCGCATAATATGCATGTTCAAAACATGAATAAATCAACAGCTAAAAATGTACATTAGTCATTTACGTGCATCTACTTGAACATGTAAACAGACTACATGGATGTCAAGGATATTGATATCACCAACATGATGTTAATATGTAATACTGAGCTGTCATGAATTTGTACTGATAACACAAGTAGTATTTGCTTGCATACAGGAGTCAGTTTGGTCTCGCCACCATCATCAGTTTTGTCAAACCCCTGGGTCATACCTGTTTCACCCATATAAATGCTAATTGGAACTCAGGGGAAGACCTGGGCTATTGCAAAACACACACAAACACACACGTGACACTGCCAGTGCAACAACACTTTTCAGAGGATAAAGAATGAGAGATGATATATGAGAACCAATGATCTACGCCCACATTTCTGTGACCTGTACTTCAGAAAGGTGAATGTTGCACTGAGAAACAAAATGAATTGGAGCAGAGGTCAAAAATAGAGCATTATTTTTAACTTCATTGCTTTTTCATGACCATTTTACACCCTTTCTCTAATTTTAAAATGTGAAACAGGCTGTTTTTGCTACTGTACCTTTAAGGCTTCCAGAGCTGGGTAGTAATTGATTACATGTAATCTAGATTACCTAATCAGATTCCAAAATTACTAAGTACTTGTAATTAGATTAAATTACATTTTAAAATAGTCGTAATCAGACTGCAGTTACTTTTTTATTGATTACATGATTACATATTATTCAGACAATAGCAATAATTAAATAAATTAATTAAAAGACATTCATTTTTTTTTTAAATTCTTTTTGTCTTTCAAATTCAGTGCACAAATTTATGAATTCACTAATGCACAAACTTTTTTTCTCTCTTTCACCTAATATATTTACTGAAAAAGAGATTTTAAAATAAATATTGCATTTGCATGTTTACGGTTCTCTGATGTTGGTTATGGTCGCATGACATGCAAACAAATAAAATATTTCAGTTTTTTAGTAAGTGTTTTATTTTGATTGATTTAATAATGATTTTTTTTTTTTTACATTTTTATGAATTAATATTTAGCCTTTGATTGAACTCACAAACACCTTCCAGTTCCTTTACAAATCCCAGTTTGGGAAACCTTGACGGAATATAATATTTAATGCACTTTATGTTGTTAATTACAATGAATGGAATACATTTTCTTAATCTTTGTATTTTTATATCAATATGGTACAAGATTATACTATTTAAATCAGTGCAATAAATGATATAGGTCAAAAGTAATCTAAAAGTAGTCTGATTATATTACCTAAAATGTGTAATGTAATGGATTACATTACTAACTACAATTTTTGTCATGTAATTTGGAATTAGTAACGGATTGCAATTTGTAAGTAATCTACCCAGCTCTGAAGGTTTCTCTACGCAAATGACCTCTGTTAAAACTGGCCACAATGTGTATTTGTAAAATCACAGTTTCAGCGTTATAGTATAGCTACATAATACATTAAAGTCTTTCATTTCAGAAGAGCAATAAAAATCCATTTTTCTATATAGTACTCAACATAACTGCAAGACAGTCGTGAGGTTTTCTGTTCAAGAGCAATAACGATTTACTAACTTCAGAAAACAGTAAGAGGGAAAAATCACAAAGCACACTAATTCACTTATGTGTGTTTTTCTAAAGCAGAATGTGAACATTCTTCTAAACATCTACTGTTGAGGAAAGAGTCATATCGGTTTGGGCAACCTAGACTTTTTGGAAATACGTGATAGAACAATGTCATGAAAACACATGCCTGTGGATACAAAATAGTTGCTTGTAACAAATTTCACTTTGCAAAGTGGACTGTCCAGTGTCTGGTGCTTAAACTGTAATTTTTATATGGAGTGGATTATTTGATTCAAACATTAAAATGTATTAGTTTACAAATCATGCACTATGGTAAAATTGGTTTAAGTTCATTGCAGTGTAAGAAATTGCACAAAAAAAGAAGTGTTTATTCAATGATAATCTGCCCCTTTAATCATCATTTCTGTAAAAAAAAAGTTGTTGGTATTTTACTGCCTCTAGCAATCATTTCACCTGGAAACTGCAGACAGATGTATGTGTACTGTAGGTACACTTTTGCAATTTTACAGAAATGTAGGCGGAGAAATCAGCCTAGGTTGAGTTTGGATCAACAGAGTTTGTACATGATGATTCCTTTAAGGGTCCAGTATGTTGCTAAGACTTCCTCACAACTTGTCTTTCTCAACTACACACTCATTAAAAAGAGCAGTGTGACCTAGAAGCCGACTCAATTCTCCATTTCAAGAGATTGTGATCTTAACCCTGAATCTGAACATGAGACAATGGTCCTGGTCTCATTTTTCACAGAAACAACATGTGCGCCCATTCTATTCCACATGGTGCACAAATGCGAGAAATGGAACATGTTCTTCCTGCTTTAATTTAATCTGTGGCCTGTTTTCTCAGTGGAAAAAAAGGAACGAGGCAATAAAATAAGAGGAAGCGTTAGTGTAAGCGCCCCAAGAATCAACGTCTTTAACTATTAAAGGCTAAATGAAATTTGACTCCTAATACGCATTTCCAATCTCATTATAAATGATTCAGTGATGCATGTTTTTCCAAAAAAACAATGTACATCTTTAAAGCCTTTAATCAAATGTTAACTGTAACTTCCTTTATTGCTTTTCAGCTGACGTCTAATTTCTCCAAACACATTGCCTCCATTCTGTATGTGAGACCCACTTGATCCAATCAATTTCTGAGGCATAAAATAAAGCTCTGACTTCATATCCTGTCAGTGTAAAATAGACTGGGGGCTTTGTTGACTTGAGAGTGAGTGAGCCCATGGCTTCGGTCTTAATCGCTTTTAATATTTCCAGTCGTTTATCAGTAATGCTATTTACAGTGATGACAAGTGTAAATGCAAAGACTGGCTAGGTGAAGAGTGCAATAGTGCTTCAGGTTTGAATTAGGTCCCTTTGGCCTTCCTCTAGCGTGAGTCCTTTGGGTGTTAACTGTAATTGCTCGCTCTCAGAGAGAACAGGCTAATTTAGGATGGTGCCACACACAGCGAGTCTGTCAGGGTAATAGGGTTTGCACACATCCCCAGCGTGTGGATCAGCCCGCGGCTCCAGCGAGTCTCAAAGCGATGTGGTGCTGTTACGTTCAGCAGATAAGGCAGAGCTCAATGCTCAACGCTACGGCTCATCAAATTGATTGTGTTCTGCCGAGTCGCAGTTTCATGCTCATTAGTTCTCTAATTCATATAATCAATATTATGGATTACAAAGACATTTAAGTGTTTGCTTGCCTGGTTGAAGTAATTCGGTGAGGTATGGCAATAACTTGACAGCGGCACTATCACAGTCACTTTAAGGAAAGTCAGTCACTTATTATTTGTTTTAATTAACATCTGTCAGCTTTCACCTCTTTTACAACTTTTTTTTTTTTTTTTTTTTTTTTTTTTTTTTTAAAGACGAATATTAAAAGAGGTGCAAAGTAATATACTACAGTGACTGTAGCTGCACTAGCTATGCCAAGGTCATTGATTTGATTTTCCTAGAACTTGCGTGATAAAATATAACTTGGTTGTAATTGCTTTGGAAGTGTCTGCAAAATCAATAAATGTAATTATCGTCTTTAAAAAGTATAGCAACTTCAGGCACATTACAGTATTACGCTTTTCTACATCTACTCATTTATTGGCCAAAGCCATATTTATCACAGACCTTGAATTAAAAGCAAGGTATTTGTGAACCGTTTTCCCGGAATGGAAATGAAGATGTGGTGAATGTGAAAAATCTCAGCAGGATCCAGACTGTTTGTGTATTGAAAGGCCAGCAGTGACTATTCAAAGGCACATACATTTCAAGGCTATGGGTTTTCAGTTTATGTTGAACTGAGTAAGAAAAGAGCGCAGTCATTGTGTCTAGCGACAGACACGGATGAGAAACTGCTATAGCTTGATTTGCAACACTCGAATATCTTTCAAATCACAATCCCATTATAACTTTAACACATTATAGATTTAACCTTCAGTCAGAGCTTTTCCCTTTCTATGTGACTCTGATGGAGAATTAACTGGAATTACTGCAGTATATCAATTTATTTTGAATAAGAGGCATGAATATTTGTTCTGGCAAAGATTTCATATGATTGTGAACTCAATTATTTATTAGTATTTTTTGAGCTATATATATACATTGCACAAAATGTATGAATTGAGCATGTAATACATGAATATTATTAAACTGTAGCAACACGCTGTGATATGTTGGAGCAGACAAGGAGGCTGCAGGAGCCAGATAATGCAAAACCCTCAAGGGCAAATCACAAATCCCATAAACATTCACAGAATAAATAAATGAATGAAATTTTGATATGAATAGGTCAATTCTGTTATGCACTGTTTGGACTATATAAAATAAAATAAAATAAAATAAAATAAAATAAAATAAAATAAAATAAAATAAAATAAAATAAAATAAAATAAAATAAAATAAAATAAAATAAAATAAAATAAAATAAAATAAAATAAAATAAAATAAAATAAAATAAAATAAAATAAAATAAAATAAAATAAAATAGTTGTAATTTAAAAATGTAATGTGTTGTAAATATACACAAGCCATTTACAAATACAAAAACAAAAGCCATTTTCAGACATATTAGCTTTATTCATTATAATGGTTGCTTAGAAAAGGATTAGGTTATGGTAACACTTTAGATTAGGGAACACATGTACACTATTAACTAAGAATTTTCCCCTAATAAACTCCTAATTTGCTTCTTATTAATAGTTAGCAAGGTACTTGTTAAGTTTAGGTATTGGGTCGGGCTAGGTGATCTAAAATACGATCATGCAGAATAAGGCATTAATATGTGCCTAATAAATACAAATAAACAGCCAATATGCTAGTAATATGAATGCTAATAAGCTACTAGTTAATAGTGAGAATTGGTCCTTAAAATAAAGTGTTACCACAGTTATCTTCCGGGAGGTTGTCAACAAACATATGGTTTTAATTTTCTTTAAATATCTTTTACAGTGTTGATAATATATCAATTTCTGCGATTTTGTCTAAGTGGAGTGTTTAAAAGACAAACCAAGTAATACCACAAAACATCCTCAAATTTATCACTAGCACTAGCTCAACTTAATTTTAAGCTGTTGACTTAACCCTTTAACTGTCACCTCTGTGGGACGCCTAAGTTTACTTCACCATAAAACATATAAATCCTAATCTAATCATGACAAACTATACATCGATGGAAAGGTCTAAGACTCCTAAATAGATATTTTACCATATTTTTGTGTTACAAATTACATAAGAAAAGTAATAGATTAATTTATGACAAGAGTGCAACTTAAAAAAATCTACATCATAACATGAGTTCTGACCATTGTCACAAAAGACTTTCTTCGTTGCCTTTTTCCCTATTACGCAATAGAAATCATAAGAAATTATATATCAGTTCAAAACTTAAAATCGTAAAATTCATCCTTTGAAAGGCATTTTAAAATCAGACATTGCATTACCACGGAAAATGTACATTAAAATCATATTACAAACTGTTTTCATTCATGAATTATAAAAATGTAAGTCTGGACAGTGCATTTTTATGTCTGTGTTCAAAAATGGGAGTGACAGTTAAAGGGTTAATATTAATTTAATAAAATAAAACTAATATGATTACCATCTTTGAAAAAAGAGTGATTTTATTTTTTATCTAATGCATATATGCACAAGCATAATAGGAATGCAATGTGAAATACTGAATATCTGAAAAGAAACTAGCCTTCCTATTCCTATTCTTCTGGTGTAATGCAGTTCTAAACACACAGGATGTTTGGGGAACCCAGCTGTGTTCTGTTCAGCCATTATTCAGAATCACACTGTGTGTATGTGCATTTACATACAGCCAGAATAATAAAACAGCACAGAAAAGTGTCCAGCAATCATACAGAGCCATTATACCCTTATTATATGCAACAAACACTGAAAGTAAGCAATATAAGAATGTTATTTTATGTTATTTCACCCTGCTTCTAATGCCCTAATTTTTAACAGAGACATTTCTGCATAGCTGTATCATGTATTTAGTGATTTAATGTGTGAAATCTATCAGTTTTATCCAGGTGACTTGGATCCACACATTTTATTTAAATTTTATCTGCTTCATATGTTATTGTAAATATGTCAGCATATGTGCACAGAAGCCAAACATTACATAAGAGTGAAAGTGAGTCTCATGGGTGTTCAGGCATAACGAAAGAGGCTCTGCACAAAACGCTGCTTAGCCAAGATTTACATTTGCATTAGTTAAGTTGGCAGCCTGAAAATTTCTACTCAATATACGGTAAACATTGCAGAAAAGCATGTGGACAGTCACAAAATGTGAATAATACAAAACTAAATATTGTAACTAAACTTATATGCAAATGATATTACTGATGCAAATAATGCTTCAAAAATAAATGGTCTGTTATTTTTGGGAAATATATGTGCTAACCAAACTCAGAGACAGTTTGGTACATTTTTATTATCTGTCCAGTATGCTATTATGCAATAACCTATGCACCATAGTGACATTTTTAACAGGTTCAATTTTCATAATGGTTTATCATACAGGCAATTGAATGAATGAATAATTTTTATTAATAATACAATAAATAAATAAATAAAAATTCAAATTACCAAATCTCAATCGCAAGCTGTACAATGGTGTCAAAAGGGCTAATTTTATTGGTGTTAAAGGTGTCTGCTGTGTGGAATACATCAACACCTCATTATCAGCTCTTTTTTAACACATTGTCTTTCCTCAGCATGACAAGAAGAACAAATCCGCACGCTAGAGTCTATTTTAAAGCAACAGTTCTCCAGGGAGAAGGATCCTTGTTTGCCCGCAGCCCATTAAGATGGCAGTAGCTGATCTGAAGTGCTGTGTGTTTCGTTTTACATCAGAAAACATGCAGGCTGTGTAGTGCATGGATTGTATGTGCACATATTTCAAATGGCAAGAGTTTGCATGTCTGTGACCAGACAATGAGAGCAAGAAACCTTCAGTCCACCTTGTCTATGAGAGGAAAGTTTGGAAATATGACAATAAAATTAGTCGACGGAATAGAGTTTTATAAAGCAATTGTAACGTGGGGTTTGGGTTTTGTTTCACATTCATGTTTTCATGCCTTTTATTTTGTATTTTCCCTTGCCCTCTTGTATTCCTGCCATTGGTTCCTTACTTTTAGTTTTAGTTCAATGTGTCATGTTCTCATTGGTTGTTCAAGTCATGTCTGGTTGGTTTGTGTCATGTGACCCTCATTGTTTGCCCTCATGTTGCCATTGTCTCTTGTCGTGTATTGAAGTATTTACCCTGCTGTTTGGTGAGTTGTGTCATGCCTAGTCAAGTCTGTATCAAGTCAAGTCAACTCTTTGTTTGTTTGTATTTTGGATTTCACGTTTGGATTTAATAAAGCTGCACTTGGGTTCATCCACATCTCGCCTTCAGTTGGACTTAATCGTTACAGCAATAAGCCAAGGTGTGAAGCTGAATGCTTGAAATCCCCTTTAATGTAAAATCATTGTATAGCCAGTGATAAAATGGCAGTAACAGCCATTCTTAATAATCATAGTACAACTCATAATGCCAAATAATACACACACAATCACAATCAGTAGCGTGTTCTTGTAAATAATTGTAAGCCACATGCAGCGTTCACACAATATATTGATTTGAACCTTCGAGAGTGTATTTACCTTACCAGCCACCAAACACATGCTGTTGTAGACGTGTCTCCGGATAAATAAATGCTGTAGGTAATAGGATAGAGGCTCGCTGGCTGCTTCTTAATTACATCAGTTCAGTTCTGAGCTTTGTCTGTACCATCTATGTTCAATAAGTATGATTCTGGATCAAAGTAACACTGGAAGAATTCCTGCAAGACAACAATCGCGCAGTGATTTATGAATTTGATTTCTTTTTTCAATAGTATTCTGGAAACACTGTCTTATTTTGAACTGGGAATATTGATATTATGCAGAAAATCACCTTAAGGCTTTTAAGTGTTCGTTTTTCATATTTATGGTTGGTACTGAGACAAATATACACTCCCAGCGTCTTCCATTTGCATTTGTTCGATTCTAACTGTAAATTTAAGAGCATGTAAAGCTAAAAAAAAATCATTCAAGTTGCTAATTTGGAAAAGATGATCAGTGAAGCATGGGACGTGGTGGGACATGCTGATGTGACAGGCATTCGGCTGAACAGGATTGTGATAAAGATTCATAACTGGCACAGAATCAAGGAATGATGAATGACAAATGATTTTTCATTCAGTTTTACAACAACACATACACACATTATGTAGTCAAATGGAGACATACAATATTGTTTTCAAACTATTTATAATAGAACACAACCCAAACCCTAACCATCAAAGAAAAGTAAGACTTCTGGGTCTCAATACGCATATAAAAGAAACAAAGCCCCAGACATTGATATTATGTAACAAGACGTCTAACTGCATCTGAGTGCTTTTGAAGTCACATGATCGCAACAGACTCTTTGATATACACTAGCTTGAGTAGTAATTTATTCAGTGCTTTATGCGAGTAGGGATTGTTATTGTGCATCTAGACTTTTGACTTGTGCACTGACTGCTGCTTATTGTAGCCAAGAAACGCCCACAACCAGGAAAAGCCTGTCTGACTGACATGTTCCAGCAACTGATTTATTAAACAACCAGTTTATTTAGTTTTTTGTGTCATTTAGGGCCGAGTCATTATAGCACAATAATATACTGGCATGGGAAAATCACATAATCAATCACAAAATCAACATGTTTTGATAGAGGGACAACAAACAGTTACACTGAAAACACTGTAGCAATAGTTGAAAATGTATTTATTACACTAACAACAAAAATAGAATATACGCTCAGTCGGCATTTTTTTAATTACATACACTTCGCTACTGATTTGCATCCCCATTTTGCCTTCAGAACTTCATTTTTGGTGGCATAAAGTCAACAAGGTGCTAGAAGATTTTGACAGCATTCCTCAGAGATTTTGACAGCATCATGCATTTGCTGCTGATTTGTTGGCTGTGCTTTCAAGATGCAAATCTTCTGTTCCACCACATCCCAAAAGTGCTCTATTGGATTGGGATCTGGTGACTGAGGAGGCCATTCAAGTATAATGAACTCACTGTCATGTTCAAGAAACCTGTTTTGTAATATGAAGCACTATCACGCTGGAAGTATTCATCACAAGTTGGGCACACTGTGGCCATAAAGGGACTGATATGGTCAGCAACAATAGGCTGTGGCATTTAAACAATGCTCAATTGGTGTGCCAAGAAAATATCCTCCACACCATTACACCACCTGCAGCCTGAACCCTTGACACAAGTTGGGATGGATCCATGCCTTCATGTTGTTTACAGCACATTTTAACCCTACCATCTAAAATGTTGCAGCAGAAATTGAGACTCATCAGACCAGACAACCTTTTTCCAGTCTTGTCCAATTTTGGTGTAGCCATGTGAACTGTACTCTCAGTTTCCTGTTCTTAGCTGACAGCAGTGGCAACTGATGGTCTTCTGCTGCTGTAGCCCATCTGCTTCAAGGTTCAACACATTCATAGATGTGCTTTTGCAAACCTCGGTCGTAACGAGTGGTTATTTGAGTTACTATTGCCTTTCTATCTGCTCGAACCAGACTGACCATTCTTCTCTGACCTCTGGAATCAACAAGGCATTTTTTGCTACAGAACTTCCGTTCACTGAATATTTTCTCTGGACCATTTTCTGTAAATCCTAGGGATGGTTGTGTATGGAAATCCCAGCAGATTAGCAGTTGCTGAAATACTCAGACAAGTCCGTTTGGCACCAACAACTATGCCACATTCAAAGTCACGTAAATCACCTTTCTTGCCCATTCTGATGCTCTGTTTTAACTTCAGCAGATCATCTTGACCATGTCTACATGCCTAAATGCATTGAGTTGCTGCCATGATTGACTGATTAGATCAGTGATTCTCAGTCCTGGCCCTGGGGGCCCCTGCTCTGCACATTTTGCATGTCTCCCTTATTTAACACACCTGATTGAGATCATCAGCTCATTAGGAGAGAGCAGGGGGTCCCAGGACCAGGATTGAGAACCACTGGATTAGATAACTGTGTTATCAAGCAAGTGGACAGATGTACCAAATAAAGTGGCCAGTGAGTGTATCCACCTTATTTTTTTCAGCAAGAGCGGGAGCGGCCATTTGTACATTTTATGGGTCTGGCTTCCAGTTTCATCTGCGCCCAGCTGCTGGATATTGCAGATCAGTGTGTCTAACCATATTATTTTAATGTATTATCCTAATTATGAACACACTGGTTTGTAGTGCAAACAGCTTTACAGTTTACTGCACATATTCGTCTTGTTATTTCCCTATAGCGGATAATGAACGGGAAGCCTCGCCCATGGGCTTACTTCCGGGCAGAAGAATAAGGTGGATAGTTCTGTTGATACTGTAAGTGTCCCCAACAAAATTCCCATGCAACATTATAGCTTATTGTTATAGCTATAGAACATTGCAGATTGTAATTTTTAGTCACTATGGTTTCACTGTATAGAAATATGTAGCCTGAACATTTTCAAAACATCTCCTTTTGAAGAAACAAAGTCATACAGGTTTGGAATGACATGAAAGTGAGTAAATGAACGAATCATGACTGCTGGGTAAACTATTCCTTTCAAGTCTGATGCACAGAGCTGAATGAGGTTGTTTACTCAGAAGATTCTGATGGTAACACGACCCATGTGATGTCTAAACAGCAGCTCTATTACTTTAGTAGCACTGCAATATGAATGCAACCATTTAAAGCTCATTAGTTAGAGCTCAATTACATTTTAAACACTTTAGGCATATATGACAATGCAATAAAGCTGACTTACTGTAAATGAGATTTCTGGGAAGGCTTTGGGGCTGCACATTCACTTTTATTATCTGCATTCATCTAAAATGAACATTAATGAGGATTCCAGTTTACAGGCAGCAGGTTAGAAACTAACAAACAGAAACATTAACTTTGATCCAAAAGTAAGATGCCTAGACAACGTTTTGTACTTCAGAAAAAGAGTGAAATTCCGAGTTTTGTTTTAGTTTTAGGGCGTTTTTGTTCTCAGAGTTTTCATTATCTTCTGACTAGGCTGAAGTAGATGTTGGAAGTGACACAGGAGAGAGTTAAAGTTTCGGTTAATTGACCAAGCGGGCATGGTTATTGAACCATGCAATAATCTCAAAATGGCCAATTTAAGAAGATATACTGATCTATCACTATTACACAGCAAGACAGCTCAGTAGGTTTTGAAACAGATCTTGTATCAACAGTCAACTCATTACAGGAGAACTGATGGTGATTTGAGAAAGATAGAAGCAGACGTGAAGTCAGTGCTTCCTTTGCTTTGGTTGTTTCCTTTCTGTCTTCTCGCCTTGGGCCACTACTATTCTCCAGAGAGAGGGGGCAATACAGAAAATTACATGGTCAGTGCAATTCCAAGCCTTATTTAAGGGAATGATTGTTTATCCTGAAGACATATGAAGAAAGTTAAAAATGGAGGTGGGCAGAGTGAGAGAAAAAGAAAAGCGAGAAGGCCATTAAAACTGGACCTGTGTGGAGGTTTGTAAACACCAGCATCCTCTGGGGCCGAGCACATACGGAGTGAATGAGAACAGAGACGCTGCTCATTAGCTGACAAATCAGAAATGGCCATCTCAATAGCTGCTTTAATACGAGGTGATGAGCTGTCAGATCGGACATACTCCACTGTCCAGTAGCACTAATGGACTGTGAAACATCCCTACAGACCTCCGCCTGCTGAGAGAGAAACATACATCTGATATCTAATAACCCTGTGCAAATCGCCAGAGCATGAGAAGGTTCCTTCAAATAACTGTCAGTTCTCCTTTTCCATGTCCTGTTTATGAAAAAAGGTTTCAAGGAGGGCAAAAACCCTGTGCGTATGATGAAACCAAGTGCATGCTGTACATGAAAATGTGTTACAAATGTCTTCACTGATGCATTTTTTACACAAAAAATGTGATGAAAATCTTAAGCTCTGACTGGCAGGCTTTACCCAGGGGCATCATGATGCACATGTTTTTAACCCAGCCAGCATTTGAAGGTTGGACTGATGTAGGTACAATATGGCTCTTACATAGGTTTGTCCACAGGTTCTATTTCCATGACCTAAATTAGGCCACACTGCATGGAAACAACAGAGATCTAACAATATTATACTTTTTAGTTTAATATAATATCTCAAAAACTGTGTTATACCATCTGGAATACCTAGAACCTCCCATCACCAGCCACAAAGTTGAATCCTGTTATTCTCCAGGATTAAGGCTCTTACCACGGACAACAGGATTCATAGATAACAGGACACATTCAGCTCTATAAATTCCCCCGAAGGATACCTACTTTAGAAATAAGTGGCTGAAGTTTATTTTTAACAAGTTCCCTGATGACTTCAGTCTCATTTTAACAATTTAGTAACAACTGGTGGATTTAATATCTGTCATGCTCTAAGATGCTGTAGACCCTAGATAGCTGACTCTGCTCCCGAACAGCTACAGTACCTTCCTGCAGCTCCATTCCTGCTTTAACATACCTGCCTGTTGTTTTTATAATTAGTTGTTTCAGGTGTGTTTGATTGAGATTGAGATTGAAGTTAAACTCTGCTGGATGGTGGCTCTCCAGGAGCAGGGTTGGCTAAGTGTTAGTATTCATTTCACATGCAAAGTAATTAGCAAATCTTAACAACGTTTATTCATATATATGCCGCATCCTAACCAGACACGACGCTTCGACATGCAATAAAAGGCATCTTTTCTATGTGAGTTTTTGTGCTAACCATCTGCGACACTTTCAATTTCTGAGATGTTGTGGATATCAGCTCAGGTGATTGTGTTTTGTGTAATATGAAATTGCTTTTATTTGAGTTTAAGTATCATTTTATGTGACTTTAACAGCCTTCATGTATGAGACTATGAGTAATAACTAGATCTTCAAACAAAAATGTTCAAATATTTGTGTGTTTTGAAGCCACGTAGGCAGAAACATTGCTTGTTGCTGTAGTCTTATCACATTGTGTCAAGTCAAGTCACCTTTATTTATATAGCGCTTTTAACAATACAGATTGTGACAAAGCAGCTGTACAGTATTAGATACGAAATAATGCAAAAGAGCAACAGTAAATGCTCAGTTTTTCAGTTAAGGGCAGTTCATCAGTGAATTCAATGACGTCATCATTCAGCTCAGTTCAGTTCAAATAGTATACGATGTCTGGTTAGGACATCTTGTAATGGTTAGTAGAGGTTGTAAAATGGTCCTGAGTAACTAAATTAGCACTTTTTAGTGCAGGAAACCTTGACTAAAGTGGACTTAAAGTGGGAATTTGAATTTAAGAATACTGAGTACACAATGCAAAGGCAAACATTCTGCAGCCCTAAACATCTGACTTGACATCCAGCAACACATTACTGCTGCATTATGCCAAAACCACTACGCAGATGACCAGTGGAAAGGAGAGGATGTCTCATTAGTGCTGTGGTGGGAGAACAGGGTTTCTAGAGAGAAGATATTTCTGTCAGGGTTGTACAATTCATCTGCAGTGCTGCTATGCGCCGTTATACTGAATGAGAGCAATTAGCTGAAACTATAGAGTCTGTTACTCGTCACCCATATAACTAAAGACCTGACCAAAGACAGATGAGAGAATGTGGAATGAATGGCTCGTTTTCACTGTGAGTTTGTGTGTGTGTGAGAACATGTCATTATATTGCAGAACTGTACTGATTTTCCTCTTGCTTCTTTTTCTAGTTTAAAACTTCCTGCAATTAATTCAACTCAATCCGCTTAACACACAGGCTCTTTTTTATGGGTAGATAATTTCAGCCTTGGGTTTGTAATTTATTTTAGTTTGTATAAACTTCTCCTTTAAAGCTGCAGTGTGTAATTTCTTCACAACTAATTTCTAATGCCCCTTTTGGTGAAAAGATCTCATTTACTTACTATTGTTAAAACTGACCAATAAGGATGACACTATTGTAATGACTTTGATTGGTCATAGCACCGGTGTGTACTTTAGGAAATGTAAATATAGTACTAAATAGGTTTTCTGGACAACAACATGGCTCAGATCCTGGACAAACCAACCACTGGGAAAAACAATATTATGGTAACTATTTATTAATACATCAAAAACTATATATTCATGTTATTACATTGTTATTACATAGTAACTATCAATAAATATGAAAAATGGTGTACGTAGCTTTCTGACTGTTTTTGATGAGAATGTACAAATAATACAAAGTTGCCACTGTTTATCATGTAGTTAAAACAAAAGATTGTAGCTGGTTACTATGGACAGTTTGCCATTGATAGATAGATAGACAGATAGATGGATGGATAAATGGATAGATAAATGGATAGACAGATAGACAGACAGATAGATACATAGATGGACAGACAGACAGATAGATAGATAGATAGATAGATAGATAGATAGATAGATAGATAGATAGATAGATAGATAGATAGATAAATGGATAGACGGACAGACGGATAGATAGATAGATAGATAGATAGATAGATAGATAGATAGATAGATAGATAGATAGACAGACAGATAGATAGATAGATAGATAGATAGATAGATAGATAGATAGATAGATAGATAGATAGATAGATAGATAGATAGATAGATAGATAGATAGATAGATAGATAGATAGATGGACGGATAGCACACCAAAGCATCATTTAAAGAATAAATTAATAAAACATATATCCATGAGTGCTGTTTTGCATTGTTAATATGCATTAATAATGTAATCACAAATATTAATATTTGAACACTCATATGCTAATGGAACTCTTGTAATCACAAAACGCATGTAGGAGTCAGTAGTAGGATTTGGACGGGATCCCTGTGTTAACACAACTCTGGAGGGATTGACGTGTTCAAATCCCTGTATTGGCTAACCTTTCCATGCAGCTTTATTATTAATATCGTGCACATCTAATATTGTGCCACCAGAGGCCTTCCCAGGTTTGGCCCCTTATGAATACTGGGTGAGGGTGACTGCCAGGCCACGGCTCTGACAAATTAACAAGCATTTAATCTACAAAGCAATACTTCCTATTACCCTGAAACTAAGGAGTAAAGCAAAAGAATAAGAATAGCTGCGATTTAGCGCTTAGAGGAAAAGTACTAATCAAAGCTGGCAGCTCTAGAAAATACACAGACTGATGCTGGGTGTGTGTGTTTGACTTTAGTTGAACATGTGTACGTACAATGTCAACATCTGCACCACAGAGCCTTCAGTCTTTTAGCATTTAATGCCGAATGTGAATCATTTATGGAGCCCTGAAGTTCTGCTGGAGCTGTAATTTATTCATCAGCGATCCCCAAAATACACACTTCTTTTTGAATTTTCAAAGCGCTCTCTTGAGAGAGGACAGGCAAATGAAAAGAGGGGGCAGAGAGGGAGGTTTGGAAAGAACACTGCTTGTTGGTACAGCATCCTACACACACATACACGCTAAAGACGGCACATATTTAAAGATAAAGCACATGTCAGCGTACATCACCGTTGTGTAGGAATGAGATGCAACACAACAGCTTTAATCGAACAGATACAAACATACGGTTAATTTTCTCACATTCCCTCCCTAGTGATCAAGAATAAGTACATAAAAACACAAAATGAGGTTTTTATGCTAATATAACTGCAAAGTGAAGAAAACTAGATTTTGCATTAATGAAGAAAATGTGCACGTTGCTTTTTCTTGCAAAACTCACCAGGGCATTGCTCTCTGGTTTCCAGCTCTGGAGTTGCTAAGGTGTTCAGACTGGTTGCTAGGTGGTTGCCATTACTGTCACAAATCAAAAAAGCCCATCCTCAATTTTCCTTGATTATAGTCCCACCCATATCATCTGGCTTGTGAAAATTATAATTCAGAACACTTCCAGAGAAAAATCAACATTTATTTTCAGTAAGCATTGGCAATTTCTTGCAACATGAGTGTCAGTGATCATCGGTGATGTGGGGGTATTCAGAAGCATGCCATATTTCATGTAAATGAATGGTGCATTATGCACTGCTGTAATTTATATCAAACACCCCCAGAGTGTTATAGCAGCAAGAACTCTGATTCCAATTATTTTTAATTAGTATTTGGAATCAGATTACTTATACCTTCAGTACATCTCATTAGTGATCATATTTTTAATATATATATATATATAATATTAGAGCATCTAGCAATAGAAACAATACAGCCACTTCAGGCTTTATGTGTGAATGCTCCATAAGCTTGTGCAATAGTTTTAGTGATGCTTGCCTGAGCAAACACTCTTAAATATCATAAGACCAGACAGAAGACCTCAGTTTCAGCTAATGTGGAATATCCACTGCAAATGAGCTATGCATCAGTAAGCGAAATACATGGTACTGACTTTAGGCGACACAAATAAGCAAGCCATATTTCGGCTAAATTTCCATCATTATGGGAAGGGGAATGCATTATTCTTCTTATTCAAGGACTTATTAGTGTTGCCACCGAGAGTCAATTTCAAATCCATTTCGGCGTAGGATTGCAGGCAGCTATGGCGTCTTTAAAGGTGCCTCTCTCACCTCTCTACAAACCAGGCAGAGGCTTAATATATTACACAGCATGAGGTTTCACTTTAACCGGCAGAAATATCAACCTCAAATATAGCACCGCAGCAGAGAGCATGTGTTTGAAGAGACAAAATTTGCAGAGAAACCTCCAACAAACATTAGCCTATTCTATTCATCTTCTAATCCACAGAGAGCACCTAATGCAATTCTCTTGAAGAGAATCTAGGACTAGGACTCAGAGATATCTTTCAGCACCAGAATATTTCACAGATGTATTATTTGTGACAGGAAGTGCATTAAATTTAATCTTTTCCATGCTTCCCTGCTGACTATTTGCAGTCTGGTGGACATGAAGGTGCTCCTGAAATTTGTGCACAGCTAAGGTCATTTCCTCCAGTTCGGCTTTTCAATAGGTCACCCCCTCAAACTCAATGAGATTATGAAAATATCAGAACATATAAGTGCTGGATCTAGACATGGCCCTATTGATTCACAACACAATATTCTTTCAGATGAGAATTCATGATAAGTTACTGTCTATTTTCAGAACTTCTGACGTATTGCATGACAGACCATAGGTACATTTCCCAAAAGCATTATTAGCCAACTATGGTTGCAAAATCCAAGATTTTTTACAGTTCTAAAAAATAAACATTTTTTATTGGTTTTATGGTTCCATGAAGAACCTTTAACATCCATTGAACTCTTCCATTGCACAAAAGGTTCTTTATAGTGGAAGATATTTTGTGAAATTTTCTTCCCACTAAGAAAAAAATCATTATTTTAAGAACTGTTCACTGAAAGGTTTATTGAGAATCCAAAAAAATTGTTCTTCTATGGCATCACTGTGAAAATTCATTTTTGGAACCTTTATTTTTAAGAGTGCAGAGTAGAACCCTTGTGGCTGCTGCAGATTGAAGCAATCACACAAACTCAAGCAATTGTGGAGTGTTTAGAGGCTCATACTTGAAGATTGTTGGTGTTGCACCCATAAACATAACTCTGAAAAGACTTCAGGCTGAACTGAAGCAATCTGTGGTAAATATTTTGAAATATTACAGCTGGCTGAAGAATGTTGATAAAATGAAATGATATCAACACTGAAGGCAATTTCAGGTATGGACATACTACTGCCGGAAATGCAGTGAAGAGTGAACATTACAGATATAATCTCTCTGGATGATGTTGTGGTAATGTGTAAATGATAGCGTATTAGATTCCTTATGAATTTCAGCTGACGTATCCAGGTAACCCCCAAGGCCCATTTAAAGGCTGTATGTTAGAATTTACATGTATGAACCACTTTTTTATTGCCAGTGTGTGAACAGCTTCTAACAAAACTTAAAAACAAGGACAAGGATGTCTATGAAAGCCTGTAGGCTGATTTTTATGTGAAGGACTTGGGGTGAAGGACTCTCTTCCATTCTGTGACACATGAAACGAATGCTTATAATGTTCAGGAAAATGTTAAAGGGGTCATCGGATGCCCACTTTCCACAAGTTGATATGATTCTTTAGGATCTTCTTTAGGATCTAAGTCTATAATGTACTTTGGTTAAAAATTCTCAATGGTTGTGTAAAACAACACTCTTTTTACCTTGTCAAAATCAGCTCTGCAAAAATCATCCTGTTCTGGTTGAGGTTGCTTTAAATGTTAATGAGCTCTGTTCGCCCCGCCCCTCTCTTCTCTCTGTGGAGTGACAAGCCTGTTTACTTTAGCCACGTTTAGCCGCTAAACTTGCTAACTAGCACTTTATTAGGAAAGGCAATCGCAAAGATTCATAAAAAAAGCCCTTATACTCACTTCTGCTGTAAGTGAAGCTGGATCACGAATGATTTGCACGTACATAGACGGATATATGTAGATCAGGAGGCGCATTCCCTTCACAAACAAATGTAATCCACTGCATCTTCAGCGGCTCAGATGTCGGGAGTAAATGACGACCACTATGATCATTATTACATCCAGCAACACAACACCTCAATCACTCAATCGGAGATATTCTTGTCTAACTTACATCCCTGCTCCGGCATCGAAAGAATGGAGATCGAACTGTTACAGTTGATTTAAGGCGGGTCTGAGGTAAGGGTCATGTCAATCAACTATCGTGGGAGCGGACTGTGTCTTTGTGACGTCACACCGACAGGCATCTGAGAATGGCTCGATTTGAAAAAGGGGATATTATTTATTAATTAATTAAAAACCACTGCATGGATTCTTATCATTACGGTAGATGTGTACATACACTGGCAACACACATTAATGTTCAAACAACATGTAAAAGTGAACTTTGCATGTGATGACCCCTTTAAAAGAGCCATCATGTACTGTAATTTCAATGTGTCATGCAAAGGGATTCATTCAAACTACTGTCTCACATAACCAGATCTATATATAGTCTATAGTCTCAAATATACTTTATAATCAAACTGTCATAACACTGTATTATTATTAACTGTCAACATGTGCGAGTGAAAACATATCCACATCCACACTATGATCAGATGCTTTCTCAACTGCTGTTTTTCACCGTTGTCATCCTGTTGTGTGTTTACTTTGTTATTGAGAGGAAAGCAGTATAAATTAACAGATTCATGTAAACATTGCTCTCAGCAATGTGGACGGCATCTGGTTGTTCACTGAAATTATATTGCAAAGGTTTTCCAACTTCTCTTTCCTTCTAAGCAAAGAACATATCATGGCTTTGAATCATGTTCAATTTCTTGTACATGAGTGCAAGCACAAGCAACAAGTTTCTGGCTGCAGTTCATTTAACGGCCACCAGTGTTGCTAATAACAAGAGATTCTGAATTCTACATACAGCCCCTTTGTGTTCACTGCACGTTATCATGTTAGATCATCACTCTGCACATTTATAGAAGAAGGAAAATTTTGGGACTACACAACTGCAAGTAAATGATGACATAATTTATTTTTTAGGTGAACTATTCCATTAATGATTCTTTCAACACTTCAGAAACAAGTTTCCAACCAAACTTCGGATCTAGAGTACTACTGTTTCCCTTTTTTAAACTTATGTTGCATTTCCTCGTGTGTAACATCCTTGTTGATGCTAACTCAAAGCCTTCAGAGAGCTCACTGACCTTTCTATAGCAGTACAGGCCTTGACCTTTCCGTACAGTGAGTGTGGGTTAACATCACCACAAAGAGACGCCAACCAACTCCGACAGAAAGGCCAAAGGCCATGAAGATGCTCTCTAAAACCTTATTAACCTTAACTACATAAATACTTTATGAACAATAACTGCACTGACTCATCTGAGCTGGCTTTAATTGAATAGTGTTGTCAGTACAGCCGAATACTCTCATCTCACATCAGTTCAGCCAAGCACTGAGTGAAAACTGATGAGTAGATTTGCGGTTTTATGTTATAAACAAAAGCAGGGGGCAAACAGATTTCATTAACTATTAATGTAATGTAAGCTGACATTACCCTGCTTATTACAAGGCAGCTCACTAAACAAATAAACAAATGAACATAATATATTAATTTAATATGATTTTTTAAAATTATTTTATTTTATTTTTGCAGATTGATAGACATCAATCACAATCAAGTATTTCAGAGAGCTGTGGAGTACTGTAAGTAGATAATGCATATCAATAAACATATTGATTTTAGAGGCATATCCATTTGACTAACCAGTCTCCTGTATTACCTAACATACTTCTACTGCCAAATATAGACAAAGCCAAACCATATGCTGAGCGGGAATCTTTAAACATCGATATGATTTGATCAGAGTTGGCTATATTTGAGTTTCTGAGAATTCATGACATGCTATTTGGTGTCTCCACTCGAGTTTTGTCCCATTGAAATTAAATCTAAGAAGGTCACTATATAGTAAGGTATACATTTCATATGCTATGAAGCTCTATTAGAATTCCAAATACAAATCCTACAATATTCATTACATTAGAATCTTAAACGATGGTTACATGATACAAAATATCATATTATTATAGTATTTTAATGGCTTATTATTATAACTGTAATTGATTATTCATTATTGGTGTGTCAGTTTTTTTTACTAATTATATTTTGTTATTTTAAACAAAAAGGAGACTGTGAGAAAGTGTGAATGCTAAACAAATGAGTAATGAATGGGAAAAATTAGCACAACTTTGCAATCCAAGCGGGAATTCTGGAAATAAGATGAATAGAGCGAAAACATTATAGTCAGCGCTGTTATTTATAGAATAATTACAGCTGCTGAATAGATGAAAGACAAAACCCAAAGCTTCTTTTATACAGTAGAAGTTGTTTAAAATGAAAACGAGATATTGACTAGGCTGGTTTCTGACGCATGTCGTGAGTCGTGAGAATATCGGTAATTACACACATGCCCTTAAGTCCCTGATTCAATCTCAAGTAGTTTACAAAGAGAATGAAATCTATCCAAAGCCAATGAGATGAAAACAAGCAAGACACAAAAGATGGAGGTTATAAATGATACACAGGATGCATATAATTTTGCATTACATATATTGACAGGATGGCAGCGCCGGAGATTAATCTACACAGTCAATTATAATGTAATTTAAAATCCTTCCTCCTATTATCCCAAACAAAAGACAGAAGGCAAGCAAGAAAGAAATGCATTTTTTTAACTTTGTAATATTATCTTTATTATTACTATTAGTAGTAGTAGCAGAAAAAAGGTATTCTTATTTGTCAATATTAAGCACATCTCTATCCAACTTTCTCATTACTGTTAAATCTTAATGAAAAAAAAAAAATATATATATATATACACTGTATCGAAAAATGCTTTTCATTACAGTATGATAATAACTACAATAAACTCTCTTCACATTACTAGTATGTATTTTAAGTGGAAATGTGCTTAACTGTCGTGAAAATGTTATACACACACAAACAAAATATTTTTTTGCCCTTTTGATTTGGTGAAATATTATAAAAATGTGCACTTTACATAAGATTGCCTATGAAAACTAATGTCTGTGTAACTAATCACATTCAATAATGCAAGAGAGAGATGTTTCTTTAGCAACAAGGGAAAACAGTCCCTGATCTATTTCCAAAGTTTGCTTGAAGTCTCTAAAAACTTTTCATGTCCTATTATTTTTTTTTTTATCATCTCTCGTTTGAGGTCAAAACCTGCTACAATCAATTTCATCCTGAGAATGAAACATCTTATCAATCTCACACAAGAAATGCCCCGAGGAACAAAAACATCTCCGTTTAATCAGCCGGCACCTGCGTTAAGAAAAACGAGTGGTGTTGTGTCCTGTTTATGACAGTTCTGAGAGAAAGATAAATAATTATTCCCATCTGGCTTTCTCATTTGCAAACACAAACACACATATATTAGATTATACTACTGCCAGAAACTGCTAAAGCACACCATTTTATTACTATTAAGGTTGGCTTCGGGTAAAATCCCAGTATCTGCTGTATCTTCATGGCTGTGTGAGCTCAAGAAACATCTTCTCTAAAAGGCTGTTTTAACTGCAAAGGGAGTCTGACAGCACGCTTAATTTACTTCTCAATACTTAGAGGAAGCAATCCGGCTTTAAAGAGCTCTAAATTGAAACGATGACAGACAAGCCACTCTTGTGGAATCTCGCGCATAGCTTTATCGTTTTAATTGCTTCTGCTTTTTAGGAGAATGTGATGATACTTTTAAACTTTTTTAATAACCACTGCACAGGCAGAGATGGTTACACTCAGCAACTGTAAGCCTTTTTTCTAATTAAATAAGTGGTGATTAATGCATAAACAGTGAAAAGTTGCACGCTATGTTGCAAGCTAGAGGTGTGCTATTAAATGATAATATATATCTTTGAATAACAATGCGGTGCATGTGCTCTCATGCAAGACAGTAATTAAACACAGCTGCATGCTAAACATTTGACATGCTCATTTGAACATTAGGAGCAAATTATGTATACCTGAGATACACCATGAGGAGCCAACTGAATATATAATGGTTTTATATTAGGGAAAAGTGGACTGAAGGCAGATCCAATGCTACGGATCTAACGCTAATGACACATATGCATTTTTGTCAGGATATAAATGTCCATACAAGGTTTTTCAATGTGTGGTTGGGAAAAGGTCATAGATTTACATCTGATTTACATCTCTCGTATTTATCTATTTATTGACTGAAAGCTTAGTGTAACAGCAGAGTCGACACTACATACACAGAAATGCTATTGTGAGCTGCATGCGCAAACAGCATATGGTACATGCAATTATCTATAACAGATCTAGACAGGTGGAGCTGGAGGATTTCAGAGGAAATCTGATAAAGGAGGAATCAGATTTTTTTAGGGTTATTTGATAAACAGAAATTCAAATTCATGTTTCCTTGCTTAATAAAAGTATAATTTAAAAAATACATCTATGTATCTACCTTTGCAATGGTCATAGATCATATAACCATTTCAAACAGGACATCTTAAAATGATTAGTGTAACACTGACACATGAATATGACAACAAATTGACTCTAAGAAGAAACAAACTCATTTCAATGACATAAGATGCATTCAATTCATGCCGGAAAGATCGTATTTACACCACAAAGTCATATTAGGCGTGGGAAACACGAAATTATCTTTAAGCCCCGAGTGTCAGTGAAAAAATGTGCCGGATGCAATGGATGCAGCTAAAGACAATAGATATGCGATAGTGACTTGAGCGGACTTAAAGTCGTAATGACGACTTGTCAACTCGTAAGTACGAACTTCCCGGGAGGACTTGAACGCAGCGTTAGTGTTAACCAATCAACATATTTTTACTGCAGCATTTTTATAGTCTTTTACAGTTAAAATTTGCAGTATGATGATTTTTTATTGTGTAGATTTTTACATTTTTACAAATGTGAGTGGTGATATCGAGAGCAAAACTTGCAGCCACAATATTAATGTTTTGTGGGTGGACTATACAGTTGATATGGTGTTATATGTGGGTTGCTGTGTGATTTGCTAGGATGTTTTGTTGTGAAATTGTTGCTTACTGGTCTGAATCAAAAGAGCACAAGTCTCTATGATATTCGAGTCTCTAGACATGGTTCAGCTCCTTTCACTTTTTTTTCTGGCCTTTTAAAGGTAAAAATGTCAAAATCTGATCTCTTAGAAAAGCAATAGCAGAACTCCCCTGAACAAGCTCCATGATTTCAAGTATCATTCATATCCTTAGCACAAATGTGACCCTGGAAAACAAAATCAGTCTTAAGTAGCACGGGTATATTTGTAGCAATAGCCAAAAAATACTTTGTATGGGTCAAAATTATCAAATTTTCTTTTATGCAAAAAATCATTAGGATATTAAGCAAAGATCATGTTCCATGAAGAGATTTTGTAAATGTCCTACTGTAAAAATATTAAAACTTAATTTTTGATTAGTAATAAGATTTTTTTTTTTCATCCTCAGATTTCAGATTTTCAAATCATTGTATCTTGGCCAAATATTGTCTTATAACAAACCACACATCAATGGAAAGCTTATTTATTCAGCTTTCAGATGATGTATAAATCTCAATTTCCTTATGGTTTTGTGGTCCAGAGTCACAAATGAGTTACATGGTGTAATTTAACTTTGCATCTGTGTACAATGCAACATGGCAAAGGGGTTTAAGGACAAAGTTTAGGCAAAAAGATCACGCAAGTCCTAAAAAGGGCTCAGATTAAGATCCCGTGAGCAGTTTGCTGTTAGGAGCTGTCCACACTTCAGGTGCTGAAACAGAACACACAGTACTCGTCTTGCAAGAAGTACAATATATCCACAGTGCTGATCTAAAGATTTAACTGTGTTGTTCTATGCATAATCAGGCTACTTTGTAATGCATATTTTAGCCTTTACAGCTTGTTATAACCACATTATGATTATAATATATACTATATCCTTTCTACATGAGACTTGAAGCAATTATGTTAACAGTGGACTGCAGAAAACCATGTGCAGCTGTGAATTATTAATAATGCAAATGTTTGGCAGTGCAATAACAATAAAGCACTACAGCATCAAAAGCTTACTGTCAACAACCAAGCCATTTGTATGAAGATAAATGTATGTAGTATTATTTGGCTACACTAGAAAAGTTTTCATTGGAAACAATATTAGCATACTCTCTAGCTCATAGGCTTCTGCAGCTGCTGAAACAAAATTACACCACTTTACAAAAAGTGAAATTTGTGCAGTAAACTCTACAGTAGACATTTATACCATTTATTCATCCTCGTGTCGCCGCAAATCTGAATGGCTTTCTTTCTTTCATAGAACACAAAGGAGATGGAAGGAAGGAATGCTTAAAAAAACACTAAACTCATGTTGCAATATCTTTTACCACATTAAACTAAAAAAAAAAAAAACTATATCTTGATGGAAAAACTTTGCCATATGGCAACAGTGTGCCCCAATTTACTTTTTCTATAAAATTATGATTCAATTTAAATGCACATTTCTTTTAGAAATTGATGCGTCCAGTCTTAATCTGCCATACACACATACAGACACATATACACACGCACAAACATTATTACGGTCACTGAAGGCTAACTCATTGTCATTGTCATCCCATAGAAGAGGCAACTCTGTATTCTTCCTATTGCCCTTTCTGTAAAATATTGTTGTATGCATTTTTTGAAAAGACTAAATAATTTATAATTTCCTTATTTATGCATAAATATACATATACTACAATAAACACTTCAAAAAAATACATAATTGCAATCAAATTATTGATGTTACTATCTATAAAAAAAAAATCCCAATTGGGAAAATTATTTCAATTCCCCTGCGGTACAGCGTTGCCATATGGCAACATTGATATTTTCTCATTTCACAGAAACTATGAATTTACAGAACTATGTTAGATAATATTGATTTCTGAATAAAAATGTGTAATTTACTAACCAAAGATGACGCAAAAAAATCCCCCTTGAGAAGAGATGTTCAGAAATTAGGTTTACAGAGTAATTTCTGGAGCACTTCAATGGGTGTCCTCCATGTTGGGGAGACAGTGGAAAAAAAGTGTTTTGGAGGAAGATTCAAATGTGGCTTAAAAACAGCACATCATTGACTACCTTAAGGCTGGCTTTTTTAATTAACATATTGTAATATATTGTATTTTTTCAGAATAACAAAGAAATAAGTAGAAAGTTGCCATAAGGAAACTCCGTACCATAGAGGGATATGCATGAATGAATAAATGAATGAATGAATGCATGAATGAATAAATAAATAACTGTAAAAAAAAAAAAAACAACAACAACAAAACCTAAAAATAAAATAATTAAACTATTACACTAAAAATAAAACAAATAATAAAATAAAATATAAAATAAAATAAAATTTTAAGTTTAGACAGCGTTAGTGATTATAATGGAAGGATTTCTGTTGAACTGATGTGTGGTCACAGGTGTTTGAACATGGCTCACCCAAGCATATTCATAATGAATTACAGCCTTAAATGTTTTGTTTTTAATGCAAGTGTTATATAATGTACAACACTGCACTACAGCTGTTTCTGAACTGATGCCAGACTAATGCATTTGTTATGCATCTTACATTTTGATTTCATTCCATTCCATCAAGTTAATTTTTACTTGCCCCTTTCATTTCAAGTGCAACAATAAGATCAAGCAGCTTGCAAATGTAAGATAAGTATAATTCACTTGATTAGTGAACTTGATTAGTTATATTCAATTGATTAGTAATTAAGTGAATAGTATAATATATAGTAATAATATATGTGACTCTGGACCACAAAACCAGTCTTAAGTGGCATGGGTATATTTGTAGCAACAGCCAAAAATACACTGTGTGGGTCAAAATGATGCCAAAAATCATTAGGATATTAAGATATTAAGTCTTCATGTTCCATGAAGACATTTTGTAACTTTCCTACCGTAAATATATTAGAACTTAATTTTGATTAGTAACATGCACGACTAAAACTTCATTTGCACAACTTTAAAGGTGATTTTCTCAGTATTTTGATTTTTTTGCACCCTCAGATTCCAGGTTTTCAAATAGTTGTATCTCGGCAAAATATTGTCCTATCCTAACAAACCATACATCAATGCAGAGCTTATTTATTCATCTTATTCAGCATTTAGATAATGTATAAATCTCAATTTAACAAAATTGACCCTTATGACTGGTTCTGTGGTCTAGGGTCACATCTATTCGTACTGTCCACACCTTGTTCCAAACAACATGAGGGTGAGTATTTTCATTTTTGGCTGAATTATTCCGCTATCAGTGGATGGGTTCATTTGCACACACAGTCATCAGGCTGAGCTCATTTATGTAACACATTCCTCTTGCTCTATTTGACTCAATTCTTGCATAAAAATAGCACAATGTGATTATAACTGACACAGGTAAACAGAAAAAAAATGCACATATGGCTGAAACACCGAAATGTAGCGTAGCTCCATAGGACGGATGCACAGATTTTGTTTCTGTTTCTCCCTGTTTCTCATAAAGACAAAATTTGTGGCCACTGGGGCTTGTTACTGGGTATTAAATCCACCATCATTACACTGTAATTACATCTGAAACACTTTTGTGTTTTGTGCCTTTGTGTAAAACAGAGCACATAAATCTAAATTCTCTGTAATCTCAGCATTTCAAAGATCTGACAGCATTTTGATCCAAAGGGGTTTTTGATACCGAGCTCAAAGATAAGCGTTGCACGGTAAATCTTTGATTCTCTTAATACCTCAGCAGCCATCATTCCTAATGTCAAGCTTGACTTCATTCAACTTACATTCCCTGCCTTATCTGTTTCAGCTATTAGGAATAATGGGAAAACATCCTTCAACCCCGCACACTGCAAAGAAATTGTTCTGTCAGGCAAGAAATGTGCTTCATATATTAGTATCTATATTGACCGGTTAAAGTCAGGAATTGAATCTAAAACCACTAAATCAATCAGATTATGTATTATATATTACACTGCTAAAAGTCATTTTAAGGATCAGACCAGGCAGAAATCTATTCTTAAGAGAAATGCATATGCAACAGTCTTTATTCCTCATAATGCGTGATCGTTAACATTTGACGCATGCATCTTAATGGTTCTTTTCAACTTCAGAACAACAGTATTAATTTCCAGTCTTTTTTGAAAAAACCTGCTTAATAGTACTTAATATTCCAGGGGTAAAAGACCCTTTTTTCACTAATCCAGATATCAATGACATGCGATATGAAGAGATCATCCACTGAGAGAGCTCATTTATAGCACACAGACTCTAAAACTTTACCCTAGGTCATATGTCTCATATAGTCATTTACAGACTTGTGATTTTTCTCACAATGATGTCAAGCATGCAGAGAAATGCCAGGAGCAACAGTTCCACAAGGGATTCAAAGGCAAAACCAGGAATGCATTAATTAAAAAGTATAGAGGCATCAGGAGAATAGGATCCAACATGCACTGAAAGAGCAATTAGAAGATGAGATAAAACGAGACATTGTTCATTGTACGTACTGTGTTTCTGAGGCAGCGCTCCAATGTTCTCCATGCTCTTCTGTGAGTTCAGTGCACATGTGTGTGAGTGAATGAATGAGAGAGGGAGAGAGGGAGAGAGAGAGAGACCTTCCCCTTTCTGTGTGCTGTAATGTTCACACCAATAGTGACGGTGTGGCAACAAGGGGAAGGGGGTTATGATGTTACAAGATAGAGCGAGGGAAAGAGAGAGAGCAGGAGAGATAAGCAGAGAAAGGGTGGGAGAGGGGAAACATATTACGGCATTAAACAATGAAGCAAAAGCAGAAACACTGAAAAATCAATGCCGGGGTGCTGAGATCAAGAGAGGAGGTTGACATCCAGAGACAGGGTGAAATTGCAGGGGAAAACATGTAATCAGAACTTTTAAAAGAATATATGAAAATATTGCAAATAAATGCAATCCTGGGAAATCCACCTTACATATTTAATGGGAATATGCAAGATCGCATCTCCTTTCTACACTTTCTTGCCTTCATTATCAAATGTGTGATTTAAACACAAACCTCGCCTTGCAACGGATTCTAAATAATGCCTTACATTAACCATAGAGCTTTAGTAGCACTAAACATGATAGATTGCATTACTGCTTGTCGTGATCAGATCAATCCATGATATTACTCACTTATTAACTGAATCCAGGAAGTCTGAACTTGAGCCTGAGCTGAAGCAAGAACTAGGCTGTGGATAAGGTTTGCACCTTAAAGGAGAACTGCACTTCAACAATTCAGAAATAATTTACTCACCCCCTTGTCATCCAAGATGTTCATGTCTTTCTGTCTTCTGCAATTATGGTTTTTGAGGAAAACATTTCAGGATTTTTCTCCATATAATGGACTTCATTGGTGCCCTGATTTTGAACCTCCAAAATGTAGTTTAAATGCGGCTTCAAAAGCTCTAAATGATCACAGCCGAGGAAGAAGGGTCTTATCTAGCGAAATGATCTGTCATTTTTTCCGGAAAATAAAAAATTGTATACTTTTTAAGCACAAAAGCTCGTGTAGCACAGGCTCTGTGATGCGCGTCCGTGATGCTACGAATTAGTGATGGGTCGTTTTTGAACGATTCTTTCATTTTGAACGAATATTTAATGTGACTCGGGAAGAACGAGTCGTCTCGGCGAGTGATTCATTCAGTCGCGCATGCGCAACATCCTATTAGGTTCTGTGCTGGAATTAGTTCACCTGTTTCGAGTCGTTCGTTCATCTTATGGGGCTGTCACGTGATGAACAAACGACTCAAACCCGAAAACTTGTCAGATAAGAGGAACTTCCCATCACTACGATGAATCACGTGTAAGTTCATTGTCTGTGTACAGAGTATGGCGAAAAACTCCATCTTATTTTCTCCTACAACTTGAGAGGAGGACATCGTTGTACCTTTTTGTTTGTAAACAGCGTTTGACTTATTTGCACTTTCTTAGTCTGTGCACGTTCACTTTGTAAACACTGGGTCTGTAGTTCCGCGTGACCTTTCGACATGATTCAATAGTATGTAGCGTCGTGAACGCACATCCCAGAGACTGTGCTACATGAGCTTTTGTGCTTAAAAAGTATAAACATTTTTATTGTCCGAAAAAATGACCGATCGTTTCACTAGATAAGACCCTTCTTCCTCTTCTGGGATCGTTTAGAATTGTTGTTCTGGAATTAAGTGGAGTTCTCCTTTAAAAGCTCCTTTACAAAATATCATGCTTATCAAACACAGGTTCTTCAATGCTAGTATATACTTAATCTAGTGTTATTTTAAATCTGCATGTAATTGTTTTTTTTTTTTTTCTGTTGCCATTTTATAAGTTGCGTCTAAATTTGTTGTCAGCCATGTTTTCTGTAATTAGACATGCAAAAACCTATGATGTCAGGCAGACGTTTGACCAGTGATATCCAAACCTGTCCCACAGCTGCATAGGGGAAAACTGTTAATGAATAAGGCACATAGTTTGGTCGGTTTATCACAATAACGCTAAAAAGTCCTCTTGTCTGCTTTCATGGTGCTTTCATGGGGTTTTTTTTGGAACTTGACAGACACTGGGCTCTATCATACACCTGGTGCAATGCCACACAAGTGTTTTTTGCTAGTTTCAGCTTGACGCAGTTATCATTTTCACATCCTGCATCACGTTGTTTAAATAGCAAATGCACTTGCACCCATCTGTTCACCCATGGGCATGCTGGTCTGAAAATGAGGTGTGTTCAGGCGCAATGTTGGCGCGTTGCTATTTTGAGGCAACTTAAAACAATTGCACCATCGACCGTCTAAAACCTGGTCTAAAGTCAATGGTGCAGTATTTTTTTTATTCTTTTTAAAAGGGCGTGTTAGTAATATGTGCTTTTAGGCAAGTGCACAACGTGCACACACTCTGCTTATCGCACACAAAGGGACACGCAGCAGCACACAAACATGCCAGAAATTAAACATAAAAGGATTACAATGTCAAAGATTATTGTGTACATGGTGAAGCATCCAGCCTTTGCTCCTGCAAATTCCGCCATGTAAATAGAGAATCCATCATGGTGCAAGCCCAGCTGGTGTTTAAAGGGATTGGGAGATAAGACTCTGATTGGTTTATTGCACATTACGGCCAAAACACAGCCATGATTCATTGAGAAAATAGGTACAACCCATTTGGACCATGTGCCTTCTGCGATGACCGTTATTAAACTAGCAAAAGTCAAATGATTGAATGATTCCTTTAAAGTCAAATTACACCTTATTATTTTCTTAATAAAGATTCCTGTTATCATTGGAGTAATTTATTCCCCAAAAGAAAAAAAAAGCCTCTCCTTTCTTTTTTTTTCCCAAGCCTCCTCTCTAGACAGACCATGCCACAATCCAATTAATTCTTAGTGTATAAAATAATTATTTGAAACACTTCAGGTTCAAAGAAGTCTCTCTTATCAAGAACCATTTTTCCCTAATTAATGTTCGATTATGGTTCTTTAGTGTGTAATCCTCAGCAAAGACCACAAGAACCAAATGAGTTCTCTGCACAGACCCTGTGGCTAGCTTTGATGTGATGTACTCCAATTGGATGGATGTTCTGAGTGATGCCAGTCCACAATCTGACTTGTGTTGCAGCCTGGAATTAAACCACACCATGTTGTTTGATCTGGCCAGAGGAAAACTGGCCTTCTGACTCAGCCTGGTTTCTCCCAAGGTTTTTTGCTTTATTTCTCACCGATGGAATTTCGGTTCTTTGCCACTGTCGCCTTCGACTTGCTTGGTTGGGGACACTTAATATTTAGCAGTATTGTCGAGGTGATTGCACACTATTGGAAGAGAACTGAAGTGAGCTGGACGCTGACATCACTGAATCAACGATGAACTGACTTTAACTGAGATATTAGCCCCTTTCACACAGCAATCATTGATAAATTGCTGTGTGAAAGATCTAAAATACACAAATGTGCTGCACAGGCAACAGCGTTCTGGCTTTTTACCGGTAAAGCCGAGAACACACTGCACGACTATCATGCCAATTATGAATGGAATTTGATCTTGAGGACCAATCGTGCCCAGTTGGACTGGGTCTGTTCCAGCTGGGCTCAGTCGCTGTTTGCAGATGGCAAAAAAATAATAATAATAATAAAAAAATAATAATAATAAAATAAATAAATAAATAACAAATCGCATAGTGTGTGGTGTTTCAGGATTATAATCTTACAATTCAGGAACCAGTCTTTGCCAGTCGTTTTCACAAAGATATTTTTTAATGTGTAATATTTGCAGCTGACACCAGTGATTGTATTCAGCTATGCATACAGATTGTTCTTGTTGTGATTTATTTCTTGTCTTTCTTTTAATTCATAAGTTAACACTGCAAATTTAAATAGTTTCATTTTCATGCAATCAAAGATTTAAAGATTATCAAGAATTATTTTATTCTGATCTGCAGTCGTTAAGAAGAAAAGAACAATTAGCCTATAGCCCTTTCTACAGACTAAAGGCTAATTCAATTTTTTATTAACTTTTAACAACTTCTTAAAATTTGTTACGAAAAATATAAAATCAACTTTAGGCTAGGCTTTCTTTATATATTTCAAAAATAAGTTTACAGAAATAAATTAATAAATCATAAATATGACAAAATAAAATTATTCCATAAGTATTAATTATATATAATAGTTTTGTATCAAATTACAGTGCCTTGAATTTATTAATGTTTTATTTCGTTTGTTTCGTTCTAACTCGGGAATTGTAACGAAAAAAATAGCCTACCATTTTTACTTAGAACCTACATGAGATAATTGATATATTATTAATTGAATAAACATTTAAAAAAAGCACTAGAAATGTTATAATTAAAGGACCTAGGCATTTGAAATGGCATAAATGAAATGTGTCTACTCATGCAATAATTCCAAAAAGAAAGAGAAGTATCGGACTTATTGCAAAATAGAGCTGTTCAAGACACACTGCTGTGACATTTATTAGGAACTCCAACATAGCAGGAAAGCTAATGTTTTCTGTTATATTAAGCACAAACAAAGACAAGTAAAACAAATTTTAACGTATCAATAGGTAAAATAGATTTTAAATAAAAGCACCAGTTTTGTACACAGTCATGACTAGCCAGTCATCAAGTGTGTTGTGCACTGTAAAAAAATTTAACAGTAAAAGACTGTAAAAATGCTACAGTAAAAAAACTGTTTAATGGTTAACGGTAAGTTCCCCTATTATATACAGTGAAAACCCGTTTTGGACATTGCATGTAATTTTACAGTAGTATACCGTTTTCTGGAAGTGAAAAAGAACATATAATTCACGGAGAATAACCATAAATTGACGTCCCCAGAATTTCCTGCGTTACATTTCAAATTTGATGTTTTTTTGTTGAAATAACTATGTTTCTTGTTAGTTTTCTCGGATACGTTTTTGTACATTAGGGTTGTATGTTACATCTAATGTTGTTAAATGAATGTTTGTTGCATTATTTCAGTTGTATGTGTGTTACCATGATGGTGTTTAGTGTTTGTGTGAATGACACTGTGCACCGTCTATATATGATAATATTTACAAGCTGCTTGTGATGGATTTTTGTTCATCATGTGACTCTCATCACCACCTGATTTTGGAGGGTATCAGTGTATTACAAAGTTACAAAACAGATTTCAGTACTTCACTAGGTTGGTATATTAACATTATATCAGTTAATGAAATTACAGTATTTAAATAAATCTGTTCCAGTCGATGGAAAGAGTCGTTAAGTGTGTTGAGGTCAGCCATCTGTCCAGTCTGAACAACGTGTTTAAAGTCTGATTGACAGGCATAAGAAAACATGCTTTTGCTCTTATAAACATGAGATGCGCATAATAGTATACAACTGCAGAGCTGCAGTGCTGATGAAGAGGAGAAGAAGTCTGGGTTTTCGAATGTGACAGGTTAAAAAAAAGCTGCGAGAAGAGGCGCAATGGTCAAAGATGTCCATCTAGCACATATTTAAATAGAAAAACTATTTTTAAAAAGGAGCTGAGCTTTGTAAAGAGCTCAGCGTAATCACGTCATCTCCATAATAATGCTATGATTGGCCAATTTGGACAAAAGCAGACTTTATTTGTCAGCACTTTCTACTCTCATACTGGTAATCTCATTCTGCATTTGCACAGAGCACATTACCGGTAATTTACCAGTAAACACTATATATGTGAAAGGAGCTATTTACTGATTACTACTGTCCTCTTTTTAGAGCTGCTTTACAGCAGAATTGAATTTTGTTCGCATTATTGACACGCTATTTTCCTGTTTAACACTGTAAAGCCGCTTTGACACATCTGTATAAAGCGCTATATAAATATAGATGACGACTTTAGAGATTAAGATATTTTTAAAGTTTCTTCTAATTAATGTTATTAAAGCATCAGTGTGTTTTAGATGGTGTTCTAAAGTTCTTTTTTTTTCAGGAGCTTTATCTCATTTTGCTCATGTATTAAATTGCAGGTGCTCATATTGCTTCACAGACTGAACTATCTGCTTTCCTTCCAAATCATGATCCAACCACAGCAATTCTGTCCATCAAGCATTTGGAGTCATGCGGTCTCTATCTTGACTTCTGTTGATATTTTTTGTCACATCCTCATCATGTGGCAATGCAACAGTGACAGCTAAATAAACATTCAGCATCTCATCCCAGCGCTCCCGAAAGATTTCCTGCCAGACCAAGTGGTTTAGGAAAGAGTAAAACTGCAGAAGTCTCATTTCCATAGCGACAGCAGAATAAAGAGACCTTGGGGCGCTACTGCGCAAGCTAATGTACCGCTGACCCTAGGAAGCGGGACACGAATTTGAAATATATTCAGTATCTCCATGTTGCAAAAGCTAGCGAGCTGCCTTGTTATTTAATGCCTAAGGCGGCATCATAACTGAACCTCATAATTGACTTACTGTGTCATCAGATCTCATAATAAACCAGCCGACCGTCCGACCACCGAATCAAAGAGTCCAGCGCAAATGCATTTCGAGTTACATGTATGAATTCAATTATGAAGACTGACGGACTGGAGATGCTTTTCTGTGTTGTATACAGGTTTTTTTTTTTTTTTTGGAAAGGACAAAATCACAAAATGCCAAATGCAGTTGTGTTTCTAGCGTATCTACATAGCGCATAGACACCCCAAGAAAAAAGTGTGCCCATATTTTGACATTCTCTTTTCAATACTATTTTGGATATATATGGATATAAATCATCTTCAAGGAGTCAAGGAGCACATGCACTAAAGAGCAGCTTTACTTTTGACAAAATGAGAAAACATTTGCAACTTTAGTTTTCTACACAGGATTGTGGCAAGTAAACACCTCATCCAATGCACTTTTTATTTTATTTTATTTTATTTTAAATATCCTGTTGCTATTTCGGTGTGAGAAACTGCAGTAAAGAATCCAGCGCATGAGTGAACCATTCTAATGAATCAAACTGAATCAAACAGACCTTTTTGTAATCCTGTTTGACCGATTAGATCAAAAGACTGATTCCAAGCTCTGATACTAAACATCTGGTAGAAAACGCATATGACTTGATTACTGAAATTTCTTCATTCATTCTTCATTTCTTCATTCAAATATAAAGATTTTCCAGTCATATTTTACTGGGGCACAGCGACATTTATTACTGTAATATTAAAATGGTCTAGTGTTGCCCTGATGGCAATACATCCCAGCTGTTCAACAAGCAAATGATAACTATGTTAACTGTAAAAAAATAAACTTTTTCAGTTTATTTAGCATTTAATATTATTTATTCTGAGTTTCTTAGCTACTTCTTGCTACGTTGTATTATTCACTGTCACATTTTTGTAAACAATGTCAAGACCTAGCATAAGTTTTCTCAACTAACAAATGAGTTTGTTGTTAATATGTAGCTAAAAGGATGAATGAGCAAATATATAAAGATAAAAAAAGCATAAAATAAGCACAAACAATTTTGGGGGGTTAAAATAATACTGTTTTTGTTCAATACAATTATTTTATATTAACAAAGGTATACTGTATATAAATTAAATATATTGGAAATATATCCTAGATAGATAAATTGGAAAGCAGCATACACTGCGGGAAAATAAATAAATAAATAAATAAAAAAGATGTAGGATTTACTTTAAAACAATTTTCTCTCAGAAATTGCTAGTAAATTTGACAAAAAGAAAGAAAGAAACAGCACATAACACTGAATTAGACACTAAAGTTTGAAGTATAAACACTGAAGTAAAACATGAACTATAGTGTACATGAAGTAATCATAGTTTTTTTTATTTACTTAAAAATTACAGTGTATTGCAGCCTTCACATCGAAAACATCTGAATGAGAACACGATGATGCCTCAAAATACAGTCTAGCTAAACAGTTGAACAAAGTCAATGATTTACTTTCTATTAATACTTTTTCAGCAGAATAAAATATACATAGGCCTATATTTGCAGTTATCATTTATGAATTCTTTCACTGAGTTTGTCACAGCACATTCAGGGATTGACTTATCTGTGAAAAACACATGCAATCCTGACTTCGACTGTGACCAAAACTCTTTCAGGAGCTTGACTATGATGCCTATCAGCATGAAGAATGCTGTCTGGATAGGCAGCTTAGGTAGTTTTGGAATAGTCACTGTGTCCTCAAAAGGTTGTGGGGCGAGGAAAACAATCCATGTGGGAAAATATCACATTGACACGGTGGACGGTTTGGAGACCAGGACAAGGAAGTCCAAACAGCAGGAAGATTGTACCATAGAGAATGGAAATGAGAAAGCTAAATTCTCTTCTTTCTGTTCTATTGGTTTTTTAGTCCCCAGATAGCGATATCCTGCAAGAAAGCAGAAACCATCCCTCTCCTCGACCGCTGGGCTGTAGAGATGCGCCCATCCCTCAGGACCGATTTAGAATTGCAGAATAAGAGGGTTGCCGCCACTGAACTTCCCTGCGCCTTGAGTTTTTTCACTGACTCTCTGGGGAACGGCATGAAGACTGCTCTCAATACATGTCATTACTTTCTGGCCCCATTGTGTTTCCACAAACATCCAGCAGTCGCTATCTGTGCATTTTATCTGTACACTCTTTAGAATTCAGTGGAAAGCAAGGTCAGATCCTGTAGTATGTTGGTAATTACATACTGAAAACACACAGAACAGCACACGCATGCAGCATCCATGTATCCTTCTGAATTGTGAATGAAGTGGCCATGGGCTGTTTTCCCAAGTTTCTCATTGCCACCATTCATTCAGTATTCATATATTCGCTCAGATTCGCCTTGATCTCGCTCGTGTCGGCAGACAGCACAAATCAAGCATTCATCTTTCATTTTAAATGAGCAGTTATGAATTTGGATGGATGAGATTTTGGGTCAAAGCTGCGGTGTTGTTGTTGATCTAAGAGGTGAGATGAGATTTTGCAGTAAAAAACAGAAGGGAATAAAAGAAGTGAAATACGGCTCAGTCAAGTGATGAAAGTATTCTATTGCGCTCATGCTATCAGATCACTGAAGTCAATATGGGAGCATGACTGCATAACACCTAAAAGTGCAGTTGTTCAAATGCATGAAATTGATTTGTGTGTGTATCATAAAACTAGTTTTTTTTTTTTCACATTTTCTAAATGAAAAAGAGTGGTGCTTTTGCCTGCACAAAAGATGCCTTCACAATGCTAGGATATTGTAGATGGTTGCCAAGGAAATAGTCTATTTTTAATTAGACTGACGTATTTAAAGTTCTTAGAATTAAATATATTTATAATCAACATTGTTCTTGCTTCATTCACCATCTTGCACCAAAAAAGCAAAAGACACTTTTTTTACACCTTCATTCCAGTGCATCTCCAGTGTAATCAAACAGAGATTCATGCATAATGCAAAATGACACTTGCATATTACATGAGA
Organism: Labeo rohita; assembly: GCF_022985175.1. Classification (NCBI taxonomy): domain Eukaryota; kingdom Metazoa; phylum Chordata; class Actinopteri; order Cypriniformes; family Cyprinidae; genus Labeo; species Labeo rohita. The sequence continues at coordinate 2,972,228 of NC_066876.1, forward strand.
GTTTGTGTGTGTTAACTGACCTATTTAGATTGTATTATTTTATTTATTATTAACTGACATATTATTATTATTATTATTAATATTAATATTATTAGCAGTATAACCTAATAGGGGTTGTGCGCAACAGACTTCTGTATTCTGCTAAACAAGTATTGCTGATTCCGGTTTACACATTTTATTCAAGATGCTTTCAAAGTAGACACTAAAGATGATCATAACCAATGTCCATCACATGTGGATTGATATAAAAAAGTTTTTTTATTTTTATTCTTTTCACTAATATTTATATACAGTGCACAGCATAAATGAGTGCACCCCCTCTAAAACTTAACAAATTGAGAAATTACTCTTTACCTGCAAGACAGGGTTCTTTGGAGATGTAATGTTCCAACAAGCCTGTTTGATCAATTACCAAAGAAGAATGTCTAAATTATTTAGCAAGATTTTCTTTGCAAAGTAATAAAATGTTGTGTTGCAAAAATGAGTACACCCTCCTGAAAGTTTCTAATTAAAACTAAAAAAATAAAACAAAAGTGTAGGTTTAAGGCAATTTTTGATCAACAGGTAAGTATCTTAAACCAACACTTTTATAGACAAGTAATTTCCTGACAATTAAAAGTGTTATATAGCCCACTGAATCATACTCAGACTTAATGCTGGCAACAAAGGAACCACTTGGAAGAAAACTGTCAGGAGATTTATTTCTTAGCATAAAAGAGGACAATGGTACAAGAGGAATACCAAATTATTGTTTTAAGTGTGAAAATATAGCAGAAATAGCACCAACATTCAAAAACAATGGACTTGTGACAAAGCTCCTGAAATAACCAGGTCTTCACTTTAACTTTTCATTTAATGATGATTGAATTTTTGCTACAAAAAGAGCCGGAGAAATATCATGCAAGTGTCTCAGAGCTGGAAAAAGGTATGAAAAGAGTGAAACTTTATCTCACAGAATATGATGCAGCCTGCAGAAGTGACATGGATATAGCCAAAGCACAATGAACTCATTTAACCTCACCCAAGGCCCATATTTACAAAATATAGACTTTTGGGAATCCATACTCTGAATCATTTCAGATCCAGAAGCATCCAAAATGTTCTGGTGTTGCTAGAGGAGGAGTACAGTGAGGCGCGTCTGGTTCCCACAGTGACGTTCAGTGGTAGTAAAGCTCTTCTATAGGGATGTATGAGTGCTGAAGGTGTGAGGGAGTTGTGTTTTATCAATGCTGTCATAAATTCACACACCACTGTGTGATGTATTACAAAAACCTGAAACAGACAATGCTACCCTCCCCTCATTCCCTGCATTATTGGGCATTTTTCAGCATGACAATGAAGGTATTCATTCTCCCAAGGTGAAAATCCTTCAGTGGACATGTATTTCACTCAGTCTTAACACTCTTGAGCAGCTGTGGGGGATTCTGTAGAGACGAGCTGAGCAAAACTCCCCATTAAAGACCAGGGCATTTAAGCAGGTCGACCTCCAGGAGTTAAACAGGACAGATGTGAAAATTTGTAATGAACTTGTACTCTCAGTGCCAAGAAAGGTCGGAGCAGTATACTTAAAGTTCTGGAGGACATACTAAGTACTAGAATATTATAAATTAGCTGAATTGCATCTAGGGTGTACTCATTTCTGCAATCCTTTATTTAAAAAAAGTTGGCTAATTTACTTATTTTACAAAAAATATTGGCATATAGTTTGTTGTTTATAGTATATGTTTAATACATTTACATGTTGCCATCTTTTCATTAATTATATTAGTGATCATTAAGAAAATACATCTTTTTATTTATTCAAAAGGGGGTGTACTCATTTATGCTGTACACTGTATGAAATTGAATAAAACATCAACAATAAAAACAGCTAACTAGTTTAACTAATTACTTTAAAAGTCCATCAATATCACTATTATTTAATACGTCTATTAACACATTCTCCAACAAGCGGAAGGGATGAGACCTGTTTTCCGGATTTGGTCAGATGACGTTTGACATATATCCTATGACATTTTATTAACGTAGCTCTACATATTGTTTCGGTGCAGTTTTATTTGTCTGGTTTTATCTCTTGTCAGCTGATGGAGTTTTTTGTTTTTTTCCACTGTCTGCTTTGGCTCGTTAATGTCCAGTTACATTATCAATTTAACTGCACTGACACTATAAGATGAAAATAAAATTTGAACTGAATTGAGCTGGATAAAAACACTAACCTTGCAACATGCACACTGTTATCAAAATGACTGAATCAACTTTGAACTGACTTGGGCTGAATAATGACACTATTATCTTCTTTAGAGCTGCTTTACAGCTCAAATTGAATTTGTTTCATAAGTGATAAATGTTACAACAGTAACACCGTTAGTTTCCTGTTTATCCATTCAATGTAGTAAAAACCCATCGCAGACCATCTCCAAATGCATTTTCAATCATCCGATTACAATGTGTCTGGAGTGTGTCTGATAGTTCTGGCCCAAGCCAAAAAACAAAATCCTGTGTCTCCATGATAGTTTGGTCTTATAAAAATGATTTTAATTTAACGGTAGAAGACTGTAGAAGAAGTAGAAGAAAGTGCAATAGATCTAACGTGACACTTCATTTCATTTTACAGTAAAATAGTTTTTGTCAGTGTTTATTTAAAACCATGAAACATTTAATTTTTTTAACAGTAAAGTTCTGCCAAACACAGTTGCTTTTTTAGCTGTTATTTATTTATTCATTCATTTATGCATGCATTCATTTATTTTCTTTCTTTCTTTATTTACTTATTTTACAGTTTGCAAAACATTTAGAACGATGTCTGTGCTTCTCTCTTCCATACAACAAAATGCATAAGGACCCAGTTCTGTCCAATTATAAAAAGACAAAAAGTGCCGCAAAAAGGGCAGTGTATGTGATAACAGGCTAAAATTGAACTCATTATTCACTGAAAATCTTGTCTTGAAAATCTTGCTTGACAGCCACAGCTATAAATCACTTTCATTGTATGGAAAAAAACAGCCTGGACATGCTGCTATAGTAAATAACCCCTTTTTTATTAGACAGAAGAACGAAAGTCTGTATTGAAACACATGGGGGCGACTAAATAAAGACAGAATACAAATTTTTGTCGAACTGTTCTTTAAGGTTTTATTTACCAACCACTGCAACGTACTTCGGTCGTACACAAGCATTAACCATCATGGCGGGCGTAGCTGGATGTCAGCCGCTCACTCCAGTGTAGCTAATTGCATCTGCACACAATGCCTTCACCTCTTATTCCATTCCCTCAGACCTTGCAAAACCACAAAAGGCAGCAGCCACCATTGTGGCGGCACAATGCGTGTATGCCTGGCTGGAAAAAAAGCCAGGCTTCAATTGATCTCAATGGACAATACGGTGCACCCTGATGTGTGAGCTATTCAGCTGGGCCGGACCAGCCCTGTTTGCAGCTCAAGGATCATGTTTGCTCAAGCTCATTAAGTGTTCAAGGCAATTAGAATGGATAGGACTTCTGGCAAACCTCAAAAGATTAATAATCATTTCTGAAGCCCCCAGTGAGGGTGGTACATATTGCTGGTGAGAAAGTGATTCTGCAGGCAGCCAGAATCTAATGCGTTTAAGTGCCACTTCATGTATGATGAGATCCAGAACTCATATTCAAAAGCTCCCCAATACACCCATGAACGCGTGTGTTTTTTGTGGGTCATGTGTGGCATGAATTACCTGATCCGTGGCTAAATTGCATTTCCTGGTTGGCCTATCTTTCATTATGAGAACTAATGTGACTGCAGTTTTATCAGGATGGCAGACTGCTCCTCATCTTTTATATCCATTGCGTGCAAATCTCAGTGAGAGGAGGATCATGATACCGGTTTTAACAATTCATAAAGTCAACACTTTAGAGACGCAGCATCTGCTGGAACAACATCACTCTCACATTCTCACTGGAACAAGATGCTGTCTTCATGAATTAGCACACTGTTAAAGCATACTTTAGCATACTTTTTAAAAAGCATTTGCACACATATGACTGCACGTCAATTTTATGTAAATGCAAAAAGTTGCAACATTGCTCAGCAACAAAACTCTGCATCAAGTTCTTAATAATGAGTGGATCTAAACAATATCCAATTATTTACTAAAAAAAAAGTCTTCCAGCTGACCCCCCCCAAATTTTCTGTTGAATTAAACTTCTTAATTATTGCATTGATAGTGGATATATGTAAAAATGAATTTTAGGGACACCTTTTTTTTTTTTTTATATATATATATTTTTGAATAGAAGATCAAATAGATAATCGATGCCGATTTATTTTCATAGCCATCTTTGATCATATTTTCCATCTATACCTATATATATATATATATATATTTAGAGCTGATGATATACAGTATAGCTGTAAATTACATCACCAGAGGACAGCCTCACCTGATTCTATGTATTTGTTTGACTTCAACGTCCTATTTTACCACTCACCTGCCTTGCCCTTGCGTTTACAACTAATAAGTCATCGATTAAGAACTTTCTTTAGTTGTTGTGGACGTCTTCCTGTTACAGAAACCTCATTCTGGATTTTTTTGGTGTTGCAATAGCTGCATTTAATGTTCATGCCATGTGCTGCTATTATGGCTGATGGACCTTTAGACTGACTAGAAGTGTTTGCTGTGTTTGCTAAGGCAAGTGTAATTACTACTGCTACTACTGAAATGAAAATTCACCCTACACTTTTAAAAATAAAGCTGCTTTAAAAGGTTCTTCACAGTGATGCCATAGAAGAACCATGTTTGGTTCCACAAAGAACCATTTAGTTAAAGGTTCTTTAAAGAACCATCTCTTTCTTACCTTTTTATAATCTGAAGAACCTTCTTTCACCACAAACAACTTTTGTGACACAGAAACAAAAAAAAAACAGAAATCAGAAATCTTCAGATGTTAAAGGAACCATTTAAACAAAAAAGGTTCTTCTATGGCATCGTGAAGCACCTTTATTTTTAAGAGTGTATCCATTTGGTGAATGCATGTTGTTGGACTTACTGTAAATGATGTTTTGAAGCTCCTATTTAAATTTGGCACCATTCATTCAACAACTGATAGATAAAACCAAGTCTTCACATTTTTCTTTATCAGAAAACGGCTTAATTAGAATGTATGGTTCAATAGGGAAGAAAATATATTTCGCTACTTCTGCTTCAGAAATTTGCTGTTATTTTTTTTCTATGCAAGCAGACTTATGAATCTCGCTTGGTGGATGACAAAATAGGGAGAAAGATAATAATAATTAGACTACCCAGAATACCCAGGCAACCACCCTAAGAGCTTGTTTGTACTATGATTTTACAGCACATCTTCCTGTATCTCTTTACATTCACTGACTACTGTTTCACTGCAAATGAACACAAATCAATGCAAAAGATCCAATTACAGGTTACAACGGCAATGTCAGTGATGTGTGAGATATGACATGCTGGTGGGGTGGGGCTAGTCTAGGTCTTGAGATCTGGACTGAAAAAGCAAAAGTTGTAAATTAAATCCTGAATCTTCAGCATGCTAAAATTGCTCCAGTGGTACCATTCCAGCAATTAGCATAATGCTATTAGGCGTAGATCAAAAGGTTCTCCAATATGACAGTCACTAATGGTGTCTGATACATGACTCTTAGCCTAGCGACAGCCATTAACATTTATATTATATGTTATCACATCATCAAGGCTAATGAATGCCTAATGAGTGTGCTTTGCAGACGAATGGTGTGTCTCCTAGGTTAACCACTTGGTTTCTTATTAAGCTGTTAAATTGGAGAATTAAATGTTTAATGGGCTGTGCTCTAAAATCTAGCGAGATGCCTACAAAGACAGCATTTTAAGGCATAACAGGGAAAGTGATGCACAAGCTGTTGCATCAGAGAAGCAGTACCATCCTGCTGTCTTGCACTTTAAGTTAAAAATCCACCCAATATGGCAGACAAAGTGAGAGAAACGTTTAGAAATAAATCAATACTAAATAATATTTTTCCACCTTTTTCCACTGAACATGGAAGTAAGCCTATAGGGAAATAACGAGAAGAATAATGAAGTGCAGTAAACAGTAAAACTGTTTGCTCTACAAAGATAATACATTAAAACTGAATTTTACCCAATTTGTGCTTGTGCAATGTATTGTTTTTACTCAAGTATTGTTAGCAAAACATGTGTACAGCTTAGCTAACATTAAAACTGTACTAAAATCAACTGAAATCAAATAATTAATAGCTGACTGATGTTTTCACTTGTTGACATGACATGACTTGATTCAAATGTCAAAAAAGTGTCACTAATTAGATAGACGATATTCACTAGATTTATAATGAAACCAATATAACAATTATCATGTTTTTAAATATATTAATTATATAAAATACGCATTGTTAATGTAAAGCCATATTCAGATTATAATTATTTAAACAGAAAATGGTACAAACTTTAATGAAGTGATTGGTCTGACCAAGTATTAACTTAGATATTATGCAAAAGATAGTACTGGGTGCGATTGGCCTCATGCTTGCAAGACTTTAAATGCTCTTTATTCAGAATGTTGCTTTTTTTTTATGAAACTTGCCCAAATTCAAGAAAAAATAAATAAAATAATAATAATAATAATGTATGAAGCTAGAAACCTGAACTTAACAGTCTCAGTTATTTTATTTTAATTTTTAATATTTTTTATTTATTTATTTGCTTATTTATTTTGACATATTGCTTGTTCAGATGTGACCCTGGACCAAAAATATTCAAAATACGTTTTGAGAAAATGATCAAACATATTGGCAGTGGCTGACAAAAAAAGGCTGGTGGGAAAAGAGTTAAACAAAACAAATCATTTTATGATTCCTTTCCCACAAAATGTACTGCTCCATCAACAATCAATAAAAATATACTTTTTTTTCACCCTGCAGTATAACTATGGAAGAAGTAAAAAGCACATTAGAAATCATTCACATATGACCAAACAGAATATACAAACTTTTTTTGTGCTGAGCTGAGAGTATTGGTAGCCAAAAGCATTATTAAATTAGCTAAAATATTTACAAAGTGAACACACCAGGGGCAGGGGATTTGTGGAGCTTTGTGTGAATGATGTTTTTTTAAATTGGGGTTCTGCGGGAGCAGATTCCATGTGGGCCTAGTTATTTTTTTCAGCATGATGCCTTAAGGGGTGTTCACTTAAATGTAGGCAATTAAAATAAGGTTCCAAAGTCTCTGAGTGGTTGGTCACTAATAGGTGTTTTTTATTGTACTGCTGTATCCGGCTGTATCAGGCAGATCCCTGTCTGCTAGTCATTTTACCTCTGCGTTGCTGCTGATTTGCATAATTGTCATTGCCAGTGGTCACTGTCACAGACATTCCCTCAAACAGACTTAGTCACTGTGTATGTCAAAGCTCCTTCAAAAGGCCTATGTAGGCAACAGGTTCAGTACTGGGGAAAGTTACTTTTTAAAGTAATGCATTACAATATTGTGTTATTCCATAAAAAAATTAGTAAATTTTATTTTTTGTCACTTGAGTTAACAAAAAAAAAAAAAAAAAAAAAGATATATATTTGGCAACTGTAAAAGCCCTTTTACACCTAAAGTGAAATTAATAAGCCTCAGGGCTAAAGGAAGAACCTCTACCTCTGCACCTCATTCATGATTTCTCTCAGCACAGGACAGGAGTGGTGTGAATAAATGGGAAAACGAAGTAACTTGTGTTACTACACTGACCAAAATTATAAACACAACACTTTTGTTTTTGCCCCCATTTTTCATGAGCTGAACTCAAAGATCTAAGACTTTTTCTATATACACAAAAGGCCTATTTCTCTCAAATATTGTTCACAAATCTGTCTAAAACTGTGTTAGTGAGCACTTCTCCTTTGCCGAAATAATCCATCCACCTCACAGGTGTGGCATATTAAGATGCTGATTAGACAGCATGATTATTGCACAGGTGTGCCTAAGGCTGGCCACAATAAAAGGCCACTCTAAAATGTGCAGTTTTATCAAACAGCACAGTTTTGAGAGAGCGTGCAATTGGCATGCTGACTGCAGGAATGTCCACCAGAGCTGTTGCCCTAGAATTGAATGTTCATTTCTCTACCATAAGCCGTCTTCAAAGGCGTTTTAGAGAATTTGGCAGTACATCCAACTGGCCTCACAACCGCAAACCACGTGTAACCACACCAGCCCAGGACCTCCACATCCAGCATCTTCACCTCCAAGATCGTCTGAGACCAGACACCTGGACAGCTGCTGCAACAATCGGTTTGCATAACCAAAGCATTTCTGCACAAACTGTCAGAAACCATCTCAGGGAAGCTCATCTGTATGCTTATCATCCTCATCGGGGTCTCGACCTGACTGCAGTTCATCGTCGTAACCGACTTGAGTGGGCAAATGCTCACATTCGATGGCATCTGGCACTGTGGAGAGGTGTTCTCTTCACGGATGAATCCTGGTTTTCACTGTACAGGTCAGATTGGCAGACAGCGTGTATGGCGTTGTGTGGGTGAGCGGTTTGCTGATGTCAACGTTGTGGATCGAGTGGCCCATGGTGGCAGTGGGGTTATGGCATGGGCAGGCATATTTAACAGACAACGAACACAGGTGCATTTTATTGATGGTATTTTGAATGCACAGAGATACTGTGACGAGATCCTGAGGCCCATTGTTGTGCCATTCATCCACGACCATCACCTCATGATGCAGCATGATAACTCACGGCCCCATGTTGCAAGGATCTGTACATGATTCCTGGAAGCTGAAAACATCCCAGTTCTTGCATGGCCGGCATACTCACCGGTCATGTCACCCATTGAGCATGTTTGGGATGCTCTGGATCAGCGTATACGACAGCGTGTTCCAGTTCCTGCCAATATCCAGCAACTTCGCACAGCCATTGAAGAGGAGTGGACCAACATTCCACAGGCCACAATCAACAACCTGATCAACTCTATGTGAAGGAGATGTGTTGCGCTGCGTGAGGCAAATGGTGGTCACATCAGATACTGACTGGTTTTCAGACCCCCCAATATAATAAAACTGCACATTTTAGAGTGGCCTTTTATTGTGGCCAGCCAAAGGCACACCTGTGCAATAATCATGCTGTCTAATCAGCATCTTGATATGCCACACCTGTGAGGTGGATGGATTATTTCAGCAAAGGAGAAGTGCTCACTAACACAGATTTAGACAGATTTGTGAACAATATTTGAGAGAAATAGGCTTTTGTGTAAATAGAAAAAGTCTTAGATCTTTGAGTTCAGCTCATGAAAAATGGGGGCAAAAACAAAAGTGTTGCGTTTATAATTTTGGTCAGTGTATTTAAAAAACTATATAAAAGATATTTTTTTTATGTTACTTGAGTTGCTTAAAAAATTAATCTGATTACATAACTTGTGTTACTTGCAATGCACTACCCCAACACTGCTAAGCACAGACAGCAGTGCAGCTTACTTAATATTGGAAAAGGGCGAGAATCATCCTTCACTTCTTGTGTGTCTTATTTTTCCTCTAGTTTTGTCAGTATTTTCTGCACCTGCTTACGACATCTCTCTTAAGAAAACTTACGATTCAGGTGTCGTTTACCTGCTCCTACAGCAATCAAACCACACACACACAAAAAAAAGACCTACATTGAGATTTCATCCCCCCGGCAGGAGGTTTCGATTCAACCGCACATTATCCCCCATCCTCTGTGTATCACGCTCTTCAAAACAACTGGGGATAAAAGAGCAAAAATGGAGCTAAATCACTTTCCCCAGGGAAGAAAGAGATAAGTCATATTCTCAGTGGTGTTATCCATCATCTGCAGCTCATAACGTCTACTGTGCTGAATCACGGTTGAGATGACTCTGGGCACACGAAACGACGAGCTTTTCTCACACTACAAACACACATTAACTATCTCATTTATAAAGCAACAGGATTTACAAGCACTGAATGGAAGAAACTTCAATTTGGTGTGAATAAAAATGCATTGCATTTTAAATGGGCTCTTGAAAAGAACTGCGATTTATGTAATGACAACAGTCTCATCCTCAAACGGGAAGCTTGTGAGCCGTCCTCAGAGCGCCTGAAGGGCCGTTCACGCTGACAGCGACTAAATGGCTGCAGGTCACCCGGCTGTTGTACTGCTGGTGCTATTGAGCGCTCTTACTCACTGATGTATGCATCTGTATCAGGATGAATCACATGAGCTTCACTATCTTCACTTCTGCAGGTAACAGCCTTATTATTTTGCTGCATATTTACACAAGGATGAATTCCAACCGTCTCCGTCACTCCTGTTGCATAAAATTGCCTGCTCTAGTTGAAAATGAATGCTTTTGGATGCTTTTCACAGCAAATTACTGTTAGTATCAATGTTCTTTGATGCATTTTGCATACAAAAAATGATAAGAGCTCCAAAAAAGCATCAAAGAAGCTTCAGTCTAAATGGCTACTTTTTTGGAGATGTTCTGAGTTTGGCATAATTAAAACAAAAAACAAAAAGAGAGTAGTTTACAGTAAAATATTAACACAATTTCCATCAGAAACTTAAAATGTATACACAAAAGCTTCATTTTCCCTTAGTTTCCCATTGCAATAAAGGCTCAATGATTTAATATCAAACAATGGCACATGAAATGACGAAACTAAGACAGAAATATGCATTTTAATTTTGTAACAAAGTGAAATATGACAAATAATAATACAAATGCATATATATATATATATATATATATATACATTTTTCTTTCTTTCTATATATATATATATATATATATATATATATATATAAGTTTTCTGAAAATAAATAAATAAAATATATAAAACATTTTGTTCATTTTTATTAAACCAAGCAAAGAAAACACCATTAGGGGTTATAAAAATAATCTTAATTTAGAGGCAAAACAAGATAATTTTTTGTCCCATTAGCAGATTTGTTTTTCTCTTAAAAAAAAAAATAATAATTTAAAAAATATTTTGCAGTGTTCTGCATGATGTCAAGTACCTATTTCTCAGTAAAGTTTTGTTTTCCACTGGAAATCTGACTGACATTCTATCCAAATTGCTCAATCAATCAATCAATCAATCAATCAATCGGTTAAATCAACCAAACAATCAACCAATAAATATCAATATATCAATCAATAGTCACTTGATTAGTCACTCAAGACTCAACACTTTATGTCTTCATGTGGTTTTTGTTTCATTATATATTTTGAAAAAAAAAAAAAATATATATATATATATATATATATATATAGAGAGAGAGAGAGAGAGAGAGAGAGAGAGAGAGAGAGATGTTTTGGAGTTTTTTTGTGCTAATTAATATTCCACCACAAATGCCATTGACAGAGGCTCTTCCCTTGAACCCAGAACACTGATTTAATGAATTTATCTCGAATTGATATGACACAGAGCAACACGGATGTCTGAGAATGATTAACGACAATAATTTATTGTGCAACTGACACTGAAATACTTTCAGACAGATGCTCCCAGACACAGCAGAACAGTTCTCACATCAATAATGTATTGTCAACATCATGAAAAATGCTACAATGGACAATTGATGCACAACTCATTTTTCTCTGTCAATGGTTTTATTAAACGGTTTCCTCTGAGCCCAGCTCTTCCAAAGAGAAAAGCTTTCTGCAAAGCAGCATTTGACAATGGTCAGGGACTGAATAGAAAATCAAAGGCTGAACATTAGAGAACTCTCCCTGAAGTGTTTGCTTAAAACATCCCGACAGAAGCCATTAAGCCAACATATCCCTATCTTACAGCAGTACATTTCTGCCTTAATGTGCGCTTTAGTGCAGCACATAAACACATAAAGCACAGCTATTTGTGGGAGAAAAATGGCTGTGGATTTACACTGATGGCCTTTCGCATCATCCTGATTAGCCCTGATGGCTTCCTTAAGAGGGCCATTGAAGCCTGTTGATTCTCTTGCTCAGCACAACTATAAGTGCATGGGTGGTGATAACTTACACCGCATGTGCGCTCGCTGATAAGTGACGGGACAATAATTCCATTCCTAAGAGTAACATTAACACAACGACTGTGTATACATACACAACCGCACTAGCACACACACAGTAAAACCACAACTTGAAATAAAATACTTCTGATGTTTATTCATGTTTTTTTTTTAATGCTTAAATTGCGTAAAGAAGACGATCGGTTCACATATCGATTGATCTAATAAGGCTTTTATTTTATTTTATTTTATTTTATTTTATTTTATTTTATTTTATTTTATTTTATTTTATTTATTTTATTTTATTTTATTTTATTTTATTTTATTTTATTTTATTTTATGCCAAAACATTTTTACAGTGCAGGGCTCTTCATTGTGAGAACTGATTGTAAATCACATTGTCTACATCTCTGCATTACATAAAATGTGCTTTGTCAGATGTTCTGTCCAAACTCCAATTCAAAGAAACCTTACAATATCACTTTATGACACTTATGTTTTAAAAACTTTTCAAAGTCATTTTCCCTAAAAATTCAGCCATATGCAAATAATCCCAATTACTGATGACTGATGCTTTACTGTTTTCTTTTATAGTATTAATAGGGATTCAGTTCAGAATCTTCTAGCAGAGTCCAGCTCAACATCTGCATGCTCTGAAGATGTGAAACAAACAAAATCAATTTAATGACGAGCATGGCGGATTCAGAGAAAAGAGTCAGTGAAGCAGATCCAGACAACAAATAAATGAGATCTTTGCCACAGATGTGCAAAACTATAAACTGTGAAGTTGGTGTTTTTCAGAAAATTCAATTTGTGTTTTCTGCGCTTTGTCCTGAAATAGTTTCTTTAAAGGATGACCGAGTTGAACAGAGTCAGATGAGCTGTCATTACTGTAGTCAGCAGTGAAGAATAAAACACTTTCATGTCTATTATATTAATGCTGATGCTAGTGTAAAGACAAAGGCCAGATACACATACACAAGAACATAAAATAACTCTAGAAAATAACATTTCAGTTATTCACCAAAGCAACATCTCCCATTTTCATTTAGTTTGACTTGATGCACTAAAAATAGCTAAAACTGAAATGAAAATGAATAAAAATAAAGACAAAAACATTAAAAAAGACAAGAACAAAATTACTAAAACATTAACAAAAATGAAAATGAAAATGGAAAATACAAAAGCAAAACAAAACACAACAAAAAAAAAATCACAAAATCACACTGCTGTGATCCAAAATGTGTCAGAGCAAAACTAACAATGAAATGTAAGTACATAAGTCATTCTTAACAATGCCACAAAGGCATTAGTGTCTATGTTTTCTCCTACAAGTGAACTATTGTCATAATATAGCAACAGTCGGATTAGAGTTCAGCATATTAGAATGATTTCTGAAGGATCATGTGACACTGGAGACTGGAGTAATGATGCTGAAAATTCAGCTTTGGTCACAGGAATAAATTGCATTTTACAATATATTCAAATACAAACCAGTTATTTAAAATTATAATAATATTTCACTATTTTACAGTATTTTTGATTAAACAATTGCAGCCTTGGTGAGCAGAAGAGACTTCTTTTTTTAAAAAAAATAAAATAAACATAAATCTTTCCAACCCCAAACTTTTGAACAGTAGCGCATAAAAGGAAAGCTCAAGTACAAGTTGTCTTTGTATGGTTATATTAATATGTGTTGTTCCGGATAGTAGTGTTTTATTTTTATAATACTGCAAGGGGAGGGAGGTGTTCTCGTCTTGTTGAACAGAGCGAGGGCACGTGAGTCGGGAAAATCAGTGGCCTACTTTAGCTTTGTGATTATTCAGGCTGTACGCTACATAAATAACCATCAAAGCCTTTTTCAGATTTTTTGATTATGGAAGCCAGCAAAATGGTTTCCTGTGTAATCAAGCCCATCAATATAAAGATGGTCCTCTCTAAAAAAAAAAAGAAAACAAGGAAATCACAGAGAGGGAAAGAAAAAAACAAGGTGCACCTGATTATACCGATCCATGAGGGATGTGTGTAAACCAGTCCACAGTTGCTTCTTCTTGAAGAAGGATGACAAATGAGGGATAGCATCAAATTATTTAACAAGGACAACCTGCCTTTTTTTCTGACACACAAACAAAACCCTTCCTCTAACAAAAAACACCACGAGCAGTTCATAACACCTGCTAGAATGTATTCAGCTGTGAATACTGCAGTAGAGTGAAATACAAAATCAGAATCACAAATGGTTTGGACACTGAAGTATTTTGGCATGTATGTTTTGGGAATATTCAAAATTCAAAGAAAATGCTGCTAAGTTATTGTTTATTAATGACTTTCAGAGTGGATTGCAATTGAACACCCAGGGATATGCTATTCCATCTCCACACAGCGCCGCTGAAATAAAAAAGTGATTTATGCTGGGACTCATGTATGTGAATGCGGCTTGAAGGCACAGAACAGCTGTACGTGCCAATCAAAATGAAAGATTCAGTAACAAGTGACACACTACACTATTAGTTTTAGTCTTTTTATAGGCATAATGTGATGAGCAAATAAATATGACTAGTAAGATAGTGGGAAGATTCTCAGCAATCCAACACTGCAAAAAGTATTTTTCAAAATAGTAAATTAAATAAATATCATTGGAGAACATTTTACAAGAAAATACAATTTTAGTCTTTCTACGTCTTAGTCTTTTCTACTTTAATGTTTTATTCAGTGCGTCGCTTCTTTGTAATTATTTGTGACTCTGGACCACAAAACCAGTCATAAGTTTAGATTTCTTAAATTAAGATTCATACATCATCTGAAAGCTGAATAAATAAGCTTTCCTTTGATGTATGGTTTGTTAGGACAATATTTTGCAGAGATACAACTATTTATAAATCTGTAATCTGATCTCAAAATAAAAAAAAAAAATAAATAAATAAAATAAAATAAAATAAAATAATATAATATAAAATAAAATAAAAATTAGAAAATTGCCTTTAAAGTTGCCCAAATGAAATTCTTAGCAATGCATATTACTAATCAAAAATTAAGTTTTGATGTGTACATATACAAAATGTCTTCATGGAACATGATCTTTACTTAATATCCTAATGATTTTTGTCATAAAAGGAAATTTGATTTTTTTTTTTTTTGACCCATACAATGTATTTTTGGCTATTGCTACAAATATACCCATGCTACTTATGACTGGTTTTGTGGTCCAGGGGCATTTTTTGTGAAATTTACTAGCAATTTCTATTTTTATTTATTTATTTATTATTATTTTTCCAGTAAGGTAATTTAAACATGTTTTTCCTGCAGTTTAATTTTTTTAAATAAACAAAGAAAAACAAACACAAAGAAAAAAAAGCAAACAAACAGTGTAAACTCTGCATTATGCAACACTAAGCATAACTTTGATATACTGTATGTTTAATCCAGCAAGCCATGTCTAGTTTATATCATATTGGAAAATATAAATAGCTATTATAAACATTTCAAAGATTCGAATAAAGAGCCTAGTGAAACATAAATTAAAATACAGTATTTAAAATACAGCAATCAACATTTGAAGTGGATTAAAAAAGTTAATCAAAGTTGTCCTAAGACATGACCGGGTGTTGTTTTGGTTTTAGGACAACTTTGATGAAAGGTTTTGATCCACTTTAAATGTTGACTACTGTACATTTATTTTATTTTCAAGTATACTACAAATCCCAATCAGTGCTCTGTTGTATGCTGCACATTTTGTCAAATGCAAATTCTATATGCATACACTAAATTCATAGTATGTACAGTATACAGTATGTACTTAATCCTGCAGAAATAGTAAGAGTAGTATGTTTGTGGGCTGTTCTGAACACATTCATTAATATTAGATCTACTGTAAGTCCACATAAGGATAAATTCTGCCCTCTATTGGATTACATGAGCAGGCATCTGAATGATTCAATCAAAACCTTTAGATATGAATGAAAACATCTCAGAAAGATGTTTCACAACAAAAAGCAGTGACTAACTTGTTCTTTCAAGCTGTAAAATCTGAAAAGAGCTTTACTCTCACTATGGTATTAATAATGTGTGTAAAGGTGTGTGATGTGCAATATGCATCAAAATCTGGAAGTATGACAAAAATACGTCCTAACAGGAAGTGTCATGGAGCCTGGTGAGTAATCAGTGCATGAGTGCCCGACGGGCCGCAGGGAGTCTGTAACAGCGAGATGTTCTGTCAGCAGATGATGATGATGAATGAGGCCTACGGTTTTGTTTGCTTTTGTGCTTGTCGTTTCAACGGGCCTCTGACAATGGCCTGTTGGGACAAGTTACCGGTGGATTCCGAAGTGGAAAGTTTGACAAAAAGTTTGGAAGCGAACTGATGAAGTGAGTCCGCCCATACAAAAAACTCACAATTAAATTGAGATAAAAGAATTTAAGGTGCCTTAGTACAAAGATAAGAAACCTCAATGCTGGGAAACTGTTGTTACCTATCCTTCACACAGAACATGTGGTGGCACATTACCATTTGTAAGTGTAACAAATTAAGACTTTAAGAACTTTGAAAATTTTACCCAGAGTACTATGAAAGCCTACTCAAGTTACAGATGATCTTATGAATATATACACATGGATCAGTGGTTACTGCTGTTCATATTCCAAAATTGATTTTTTTTTCTCTTTCAATTATTGAGTGGTAATTTCAATTTAATTGGTGACAATTGAACAGACAGGATGTTGAATCAGAATAACAAGGACGCATTTATGGTCACAGTTTAGTTTAGGTAGCTATTAAATATGACGTTTGCCTCAAAAAAAAAAAAAGCTGCGTATTAATAGTTAGGAATGCAGTTGTTAAGTTTAGGATTATGGGATCTAAAATATGGTCATGCAGAATAAGACATTAATATGTGCTTTATAAGTACTAATAACAATCAATATGCTAGTAATATGCATGCTAATAAGCAACTAGTTAATAGTGAGTATTGTTACCTAAACAAAAGTGTTACCAAATTTACTGAAATGCAATCTAAAGAAATTCATTATTAAAGAGGATTTTCATTATACTAACACAAGTTTTGCAAGAAAACATACAAAAAATAAAATAAATAAATAAATAAATAAAATAATAATAATAATGCAATTAATAAAAATGCACACCTGCTTCATGTTGTTTGCTTTGATTTTAAAGACTGCAGGATAGATTATTGTATTATTCCACCATGACCCATAAAGTGAAAGATAACTTTATGTGTAACATATTTAAGTATAATACAGTAAAATTAATGCCAGGCAAAAATGAATAGCATCAAAAAAAAAAAAATATATATATATATATATATATATTTTATAAATACATATATTGTATATATATAGATAAATAGATAGATAGATAGATAGATAGATATTTTAAATTTATTTATATATATTATTAATTATTAAAAATATACACACATAAATGCATGTAAATATTTTCAAAATATATACTGTATATGTGTGTATTTATATATACATTATAAATGTACACAGTACACACATATATTATATTTTGGATGCAAATAATCACAATTAATCATTTCCCCGCATTAAATGTAAATAAATAAAACTATACATTAATATTGCTAAAAGTTTCTGGAAATGCTTAATATAGCGTAATGATCTACTTAAGTTTAAATGCAGACTTCCTTTAATTTAATTTCATATTAAATTACTTCAAATAATACACAAATTTGTGTTTCCTAAAAAAAGAGGCCAAAATGTACACATAAACGTCAGATAGAACCTTATAATTCCAAAGCGACGAAATGATACACAAATCTTACTTTGCTTAAACCCTGGAATTAAATTGATGTGTAATTCTCAGTTCAGTTCTAAATGTGGCACAAACCCTAATGAACACAACTCTGAATTCCTTCAAGTAAATGAGCGATGTAGAGTAACTGTAAGAGGGGAATTCCCTAATGCACTTGGTACAAATGAGGTTAAATTCACTTAAAATAAATTATAAAGCATGTTGTCAAAATAAATCAATTGTGTCTGATTTCAAATAAATTCTATAAATGGACCTTATGGAATCCTGACGGTGTTGCAAACAGTTTTCAGTTGTGAGTTTCCTTTAAGAAGTAATTACCCGTAATTGCAACAGCAAACACATGTAAAATTAAATAAATCCAAGATAACTGTTCACGGTAATTAACCTCCTAGCATTTACATGTCTGAGATGCTGAAACTCACAGCACGAGAGATTTGTCATGGCAATTTAGAACTCATCAAGAGTATAAAACACTTTGATTAAGTGTTAATTAACTCAAATACTGACCACGGAAATTTGACACTGGCAATAAAATGAAGTGAAACTAAAGGAATTTTCAGTTCAGATATGCTTGCAAAACAATGTGAATATCAACATTTATCCTGGTACAGAATCTTTCTCCATTGGAAATGCTAAAAGTCTGTTACTTGCACTGAAACCAAAACATTTTGTATCATAAACTCTGTATAGTATAACTCAGCTTTTAAAGCTCAAAATATAGCATATATACAAACACTCATTTCTATGCATAAAATGTATCTAATGTTAACACTGCATGGTAATTCTGTCCTAAGGAGCCCTTCCGCTCTTAGAGATTGTTTCCTCAATGTTCATTTATGCAATCATCACTTTTTAATGCCATGGGGGCTTTACAAACCACAAAACACAAATCCCTCATTCGTGAAGCAAACTGGAAGTCGGAGGATTGTCAGCAGCAGCTGTTTATCTGATTGAGACTCTGTACTATGCCATTATCTGATGTGAGAGATAACCTCATGTACACGAACGAGTCAGACGCACCTAATAAACTGATCGCTGCGCTGCAGACAGACATCATAAACATACTTTAAGAGCTTTGTGAACAATGAGTGATTCATTAAGGAGATCACACGTGGTGATTCGGGAGATGTTCGACATCTTTTACCAGCAGAAAAAAATGAGAGTACACGATGTTTGAAGAGAATCTGGGTGGCAGAGCGCTGTGATTGATTGTTCAGTCTCTAGAAATATTTGTTGACTTCAGCTACAAATATTATGGAACACAAATCTCTAACAAATCAAACCCAAATTGAAACATTGACTCCAAACATTCCAAAACATCCTTGGAGATTGAAAGTATGCAAATAATCATTCCTACAACCCATATAGCAAAGAAAACATATTTATATGTATTTAATATAATATATTTATGAAATAGAAAATATATTTAGTTTCAACCTTCATATACCAAAATACATTTCAGGGGCAAGAAAATACATTTCCAGTTTACAGTAGCCTAAACGCAAATGTGGATGCCCTACTAGAGATCAAAATAATTTAATAATGTTTAATATTTTCATATATTGCAATATTGCTTTTTTGCGCAGCATTTTAAATTCTGTTCCTTGCTGAAGTTTATTCAAATGTGTTATACTGCATGATGTTATTGACAACAAATCAAGTTTTTTAAACGTGACATGTAAATGTTTTTTTGTGGAATATATAGAGGACAAAATACTTTTAAATGTGTTTAAAAAACATAAAAAAAAACATACAAAAAATTGTCACAATATATTACTAAAAGATATTTTTTGAAACATATTTTACCAAATATATATTTTTGCCAATTTGTGCATTTTTTTAAATATATATATATATATATATATATATATACAGTGTTGGGGAAAGTTACTTTTAAAAGTAATGCATTACAATATTGAGTTACTCCCCCAAAAAAGTAACTAATTACATTACTTAGTTACTTTTTATGGAAAGTAATGCATTACTTTACTTTTGCGTTACTTTCTAAATCTGGGCAGGGCTTGCTTGTTTGTTTTTAATATAAAAAGTTATATGATTGGTAAATGTAAAAGCCTTTTCACACCAAAAGCCTCAGGCTTTGAGAAAAGTACTTTCACATCTGTACAGTAGACAGCAGAAGAAAAAGCAATAAAAAAAGGAAAACAAGTGGAAAACAAGTTAGATTATCTTGAGTAGTTTTTGCTTTTTAGAATTGGATCATCGAAGGTCGGCAGCAAAGACATTGTTTAATAAAATGGTATTAAATGCATAAAGGATATTTGTATTACTTAACATTTAATTATTGCTGGTTTGCATCATATTCTGAGTTGAATTTCACTGTTTTTATTCATTTTGAGGAATACTGAATCTGTTTTTTGTGAGCGAGATGAATTAATGCATGTTCACATTTAGTCTAGAACTAACGTCTTACTCCTGATTTCTCTGAACATGGCGACAGGAGAGCTTTTAATCAATAAATGGGGGGAAATGTAACTGGTGTTACTTATTTGAAAAAAGTAACTCAGATATTTTCTCAGAAATTAAAAAGTAATGCGTTACTTTACTAGCTACTTGGAAAAAGTAATAATATTATGTAACTTGCGTTACTTGGCATTACCCCCAACACTGTATATATATATATATGTGTGTGTGTGTGCGTGCGTGTGTAAAAAAAATAGTTTCTTTTTTTTTTTTTTTTTCTTTTTTTTTTAGAAAATATCTTGGATTAGGAATTGTGAAGAATCTAAATTTCTACTTTTGTGTTTCCCTGTTTCTCTCTGAACTTTAGGATTAGGGATGTAGAATATGATCATGCAGAATAAGGCATTAATATGTGCTTTACAAGTACGAATAAACAGCCAATATGCTAGTAATATGCATGTTAATAAGCTCAAGTTAATACTGAGTATTGGTACCTAAACTATAGTGTTACCCTTTTTTTCTTCTTAATAAAAACCAGATTGACTTACCCACACGGATGTAGTTGGCGGCCAGGAAGAAGTTCCAGTGTAAGAGTGTACTGCTGCGGCATGAATCCGTGTCATTGGTGAAGCCTGCGGATCTCATGGACAAATTGGGAGAATCCATACTGATGCTCTGACTGCCAGAGAACAGGGAGGTGTTCAGAGATACTGTATCCATATTGCTTCGTTTAGAAATTCACATGCAAATGCATTCAGGAGCCCCAGGAACAGTCATGTGTAATTCCAGTTCTACAGATTCCTGACAAAGTTATCCGTTGTCTCCACACGGTGCTCTTGATAGAAAGAAAAGATCTTCTGGTTTCCAGTGTACAGCAGGACGTTCCACAGATGTTTAGCGTCTGGGTTTGGGAGTGATTGTGGTTGGAGGTGTGGTACAACCGTCTGACGGAGCTTCACAGCCAGTAATTGACCTGTAGACACAAGGTCAGTGTGCTGACGGCCTGCAGCAAAACCACACCTGCAGAGGGAAGCACACCTGTTAACACTGAGCATGCAAGACTTTCACACAAACATTTCACAAACGCTAGATTTTTAATTCAAAAGATACCATCTAGTACCATATCTATTGCCATGGTGTGTGTTCAAAAACACGGTATTATCTTGGAACCATGTCCAACATAATATAGCATTACCATGGTAGCATGTCAATGAAACACACAGTGAAGTGTATCACATAAACACAGGAATGAATGGAAACTTTCATATTACTGTAGAGAATCAAAACAAATGATGTAATCCCTTATCAGTTATTTTTGCATGGCTGCCTGTGAGTGAGCTGTACAGTTGAATACTCCCATTATAATCAGCGCTGATCTCTTATAGCACGTCCTTCTGAATTCCTCTCTCCATTCTGTCAAGAGTGGGACTTCATGAGCTGCGCTAGAGACATGTCAACTGCCTGCTCACCCCAACAATGGCTGTAATGTTCACTTTGAGTGCTTGTTGTGTTTGACGTGACATGTTGATACCTGAGGATGCAGGACTGGACGTGTCAGCCATGTAACACCTGGCCTCGGGTAACAGACCAGGCGATGAGACGATCCCCTCCCTCTAAAACACGACCCTCAGTCTCGGCTAAAACAAATCTGTCTGGCTTATGATCCACTACATTCCTCGGTAGACAAAACAATGGGAGTCTGTTCGGAAACACTTCACTTGATGCCTGTATATATAATTCATTGTAAAGGTATACTTAAAGCTATGTGGGCCTTTTTGGTTTTTAAGAAACTTTTTAAGGAGATTATTCCTTACAACCACACTGGCATACTTTTAAAAAGAGTACTTGTTACAGAAATCATATACTTTAAAATGTTTTCAACCCCTTAATTGTATGTCATTTACAATTAAATGAAAATGTATTATAGTTTAAGTTTATTTAAATGTAACCTAAGAGTGCTTTTTGACCCACTTTAGTAGGACTTAAACATCTTTAGCTGTAATTTCATAAATTACTTTTGTTGTCTTGTACTCATAGGCGTTCATGGTTACAAAAATATTCTTTAAAGACATTTAATGTCATCTGAAAGTTGTATGTTAAAATCATAATCAAGTGCTTCACATGTGCTTTCAGCCTAGTAAAAAAGTAATAGATTTAAAATGCATTTATTTTACACTATGTAAAGTTCAAGTCTATTAACATATTTACTGACACGTCGCTCAAGATATTTTTTGGAGTACATCTTGTGCACAATGGACATTTCTTATTTTTAATATTTCCTAAAATATGTTTTAATGTCACTATTGATGAGGATTGTATGATCTTTAAACAATATCAATCTTTAAATGCATTTAAAGTCTAAGTATACTTGCAATTGTTCCACTTTAGCACAATCAAATATACTTAAGTATATCTTTAGTTGGACTTCAGCACTACTTCTGGACAATTGCATTAAGTGCATTAAGTACAAAATTAATTGTTCCGATTTAGCAGACTTTAAATATAGCAGTTTCGTATACTAACAGTACAATTTCAGGGTATTTTTATTAAGTACATAATATGTAAATGTTATTAAGTGTACTTATTTTTACGATAGTCAGTGCATCAACAGGTATACTTCCGCACAACAAAAGATGAATAAAACGTGATTTTAAATGTACTTTCATGTAACACTATCAATTTCACATCATTACAAAGTGCACTTTTTAAACAGTCATGAAAGTGCATGCTTAAGTGGCCTTTTATCAATGTTATATTATTCACAAGTAAGATTTGAAGCACACTACATGTGTACTTTCAACACATTAAGCACACTTCTTTTCACAAGTGTTGTCTGTGATAAACAGCATTTGAGGCTTTATATGCATTGATTCATGATAAACATTGAATTGCATTACTTACCCATGGCTTAACCTTAAAATTATAAGATTATAATGCATTATTAACTCATCAACAGTTATAACAATAATTGTAAAATTATGTTAGCATGCATTATACTGTTTTAGGGCGTAACCTAAGTATCTTATGTATTCTATTCATGCAATATCTGTGACTACAATTATTCACAAAAACATTATAATATGTATTGTATGACATTATGAATACCTTTAAATGCATTATCTAAACAGGCTTCAAGCAGTGTGATATAGTATGGGTGAATCATGAAAACCATCCCAAGCCAATAATGAAAAAGCTGTGTCTCATTAAATTATATAATGTAAATAATTAATGGGTAAGTTGATTCAAAACAAGTAAGTCAGGAATGAAATGTTTGTACTTGTGGTCCTTTTTGTACTTGTGTGTCACCGTGTACATTTGATTCATTTCTTCAGTAAAACTTATGTGATACTGGTTGTGGACTTGGTGCTTGCAAATTCTATTTTTTATAAATACATTTATTTTTTTCTTCATACAAAGTATCATTTATTAATTTTGTATGAATACAAAATTAAATATATAATATCATTATAATATCATTATTTATATGACATTAAAGGAGAAGTCCACTTCCAGAACAAAAATTGACAGATAATGTAAATATAACCACATTTGTGATCGTTTGAAGCCGCATTTAAGCTGCATTTTGGAAGTTCAAACTCGGGGCACCATATCAGTCCATTATATGGAGAAAAATGCTGAAATATTTTCCTCAAAATACATAATTTCTTTACGACTGAAGAAAGAAAGACATGAACATCTTGGATGACAAGAGTGTGAGTATGTGAATCTTTGTTCTGTAAGAGAACTTCTCCTTTAAATGCATTCTGCACCTCAGTGTGAAATGTGACAAAATAAATGAAAAATAATAATTACATTAACTGTAAATTGTTAAATATCAGGCATTGGTTGTACCGCCTGTAATTTATGCTGCATTAAACACTAAAAAAGTACAGCATTACAGGACATATAAATTTGTCTTGTGGATGCATTACAGTAAGAATTTTTGAATAATTATTATGAAATCAATATCACAATGAACATACTTGTATTTACTTGGTAGTACTGGTGCTCCCAAATTCAAAAAGTTAGGAGCACCAAATAAAATTTAGAATCACCCAATGAATATTAATGAGCGCCACAACTGCCAATTGAGAGGAAAGGCCGGCAACATCCTTATTTTTATTTTTTTCATAATTTTTTTTTTTATTTATTAATAATTTTTTATTAATTTTCAATAATTATTTATTGCCTTAAGAAAGGGACAAGAAAGAATGAAAATATGAGTACATGAATAAGATGTTTATTTTCTCTATTACAGGTCAAACTCTCTGTAGCCATTTAAATTACAGGCAACCACTGCATTTGTAAACTTAATGCACACAAAGATGCTGCATGCATGAAGCGTTTCTGGTTTAAATTAGATTATAATTTCAATATCGGAAGCAAAAACAGAATGGTCTGACAGACTTTAGCTTTGTGAAACTATGCTACATAAAACACCTGGGCCAAACCACACATGAAAGATAACTTACTCCAGCAACCAGGTGCTGTCTGACAAGCTTTTATTTTATTTTTTATTTATTTATTTATTTTTTTTGAGTGTGCACGCTTCAAATGTAAGCTCATGTCAGAACAGCACACGAATGAAATGTTTAAGCGGCAAGGTTTAAAGCACATGCAAATAATGTACGTGTGTGATTGCAAATAAGTGCAGTGTTTAGTGAGTGGAATTCTGCTGCTGAGTAAACATTTGGTGTGAATGTATGTCGTGTGAGACGGAGGCACCAGAACTGCAACAGAATGTGCGCTGTAGCACGATAGGCTTACTTTATTTCTTCAATAATAGCAGATCGTAGGGATATTTTAATAGTCAAGAATCAAAAATGTTCACATCGCATACCCCTAATTGCAATGCAGTGCAAATCCGGAACAGAGATTGGTTGAAAGAAAACGTTTGGAACAAAATCCGGCCGGTTCCGAGTTCCAACGGAGCACAACGTGAATGATTGACAACTACTATCTAAAATCTGCATTAAAGCTAAGAATGTAAAGATGAAGTTTAATTGGTTATGTAAGCTAATGTTGGATAGAACGGCTCACTGTATCAGCTCACAGCAGTCATATACTGTGCAGTACTTAGCGAAAGTTTTGTAAAGAAATAAAAACAAGTCGCACCACAACAATTACTGCACTCGCACAAATGCTCCCAAATATATTTTGAGGTCACGCAGATTCAATTCCGGGAGAATATGCCACCAAAACGGCCGCAATTTCGAGCCCTGATTTAGGAGTGAAATGTGCAATGAAATATTTTCCTTTTGGGGTGAAATCATGAGGTTCAGTCACCTTCAATATTAATGTGACATCAAAGGTATTTGAAGCTCAATGACTCAGATAGGTCAGAGATTTCAGAATGAATCCAAAGCGCTGTTGTTTACAGACTCTTTCATTCATTCAGGTTCAAAGCAGAGGCACAGACAATTGAACCTCAGTTTTATAGGAAGTAAGGAAGATGTATTGCCTCACAGAACGTCCGTTCGGACTGCCGGCACCTCTTTAAATCTGCTGCTGAAAGACACACAAAAGCCATTGTGTGCACAGTGCTGACAGGAAACACAGTGTGAGTATGCAAATGTTTGTCCTTAATTTCCTTCCCTTCCACTAATATAGGACAAAAAGAGTGTCACTGTCGATAAAAGGTGCAGAGTATTTGCTTTCAGATACGTAAAGCCATTCTGTACGAAGCAATAACAAAGACACATGGTTGATGTGAACATCCCCTGAGAACAAGCCTGCACACAACACAATGCTCTCGATACGCAACGTAACATGAGATCTGGCCAATCTGGCTGAACCAAACACACACACACACACACACTATCATGGCACAAACATTCCAGTATCAGATACAGCCAAATGTCTGTATCGCTTCTACTGGCTTATAGCTGTTTCTCGTTCTTTTCCTGTTGTGTGCACGAAAAACAGATCAGAGATGATGCAAGGCAAACAGCAGATGTTGACAAGTTGACAAGCTAATGGCATACCAGCTGGCAGGCCGCTGACCGGCGATCGCTCAGAGTTGCTCAGCACTGCACAGAGAGCATGACACAATAGACCTTTTATTTCAGTTTCAACCGACCGGTTCGCATTGCAACTCGCAAGACGTCCTACACCGCACAGTGTTTGGGCTGAGATTTCCAAAGGAAACAGGAGCATGACTGTGTCGCCTACGCTGACAAACAAAAGCTACTTTAAATGGAACCAAAGTGACTCCGATGAATTATAACCATTGCACATAAACATCTGAAATGACATAGATAGAAGGGTGTTCCCTGCCTAAATACACCGGTTAAGTTTTAATTTACGGTTGTCTGATTCATGTTTAGCCTGCAGGCGCAGGTCAAGTTTAACAGGCGCAGATTAAATCAGGTTTCTCCTGTGAGTAAGTACAGAACACTGCTTGGATGTTTATATAGAGGAGTCTCAGGGAATCTCAAGTCAACCTGTGATTATTTTACCTTAAAAAAGACTCAGCACTCACACACAAAAAATGCACAGTGCTAAAAATATCATTCTTATTACAGTAATGTGAAAAATTGCAATAAATATGCAATAGAAATAAGTGTATTACAGTAATGAGAATGTATTCTGATTATAACAGAAACTATGAAAAAAATGTCAAAGTAAAACATACAAATGTAATGTTTTCATACACTTTGTTGCATGTTAACTGCAATTAAATGAAAGTGTATTATAGTTTACATTTATATTAAATGCATTTTGCTGAAATTTAGGGTCTTAAACACGTTTCATTTCAAAATTACATCTGTTGTCTCTGAAATATGCAATGTGGAAAAAAATAAATGCAATAAATATATAATAAAATGTGCACAGTATTGAGAATCTAATGAGGATATAATAATAATAATAATAATAATAATAATTATTATTATTATTATTATAACAGATCAAAAGTTAAAACTTAATGTATAAATGCATTATGTTAATGCATTAAAATAAAATTTGTTTACTTTATAGGAATCAACCACACCTTGTGAAAAGAGGTACACTTTAACATAGTTCAAAAAATAATATGTATTATAAAAATAATATAGCTAATTTAAAAGAATATGTGTCTATTGAATGTAAACAAAGTAAAACATACAAACGTAATATTTTCAGACACTATGCTGCATGTTAATTGCAATTAAATGTTTTTTTTTATATAGTTTAAATTCATATTAAATGCATTTTGCTGAAATGTAAGGTCTTAAGTTTCATTTCAAAATTACATCTATTGTCTCCGAAGTATGCAATGTGAAAAAAATAAATACAATAAATATATAATAAAATGTGTACAGTATTGAGAACCTAATAAGGATATAATAATAATAATAATTATTATTATTATTATTGAAATTAACACGCTATGCTGCATGTTAATTTTTATAGTTTAAATTAATATTAAATGCATTTTGGTGAAATGTAGGGTCTTAAATACATCTTTATAATTCATTGCAAAATTACATCTATTGTCTCTGAAATATGCAATGTAAAAAAAAATAATAATAATAAATGCAATAAATATATAATAAACATATACAGTAATGAGAATCTAATGAGAATATTCATATAATAACAGTTTAAATTTATATTAAATGCAGCCAGCTGAGCTTTGAAGTGCTTTTTGACCTACTTATGTAGGATTTAAAAACATCTTTAGAATTAATTTCATAATTACTTCTGACTTCTGATTACATTTTTACCACTTCAGTACGTTAGGCAACATATCAAAACATGTCACGAAAATGATGTCACAAAAAAGTAATGTTCCTTAATAAAGCTTAAGTTATTAAGACAATTTCATATTTCTTTTCTTCTTATTTTGAGGTGAAATGTGACCTGGACATGTTTTGATAAGAATAACCCATACAATATCACATCCAATCACAGAAAGAGTTCACAACAACCCCTCTAAAGTTCATCCTGTCTTTCTTCTTCTCATTCTTTCTACCTGAGCACCCAGGTAAGAAGTGTTGGGTTTCAGAATACAAAACTCTCAGAGAAAAAAGCCCAAGTGAAACTCAGAAACTAACTTCCCAATCTTTTATCCAGCTTCACATCTATTCAGGCATGTTAAACGTGCCAGACAAACTCGTCCGAGTAAAATCTCCTAAATGTAGAAAAGAAAAAGCACTGTGTTAAAGTATTGTGAAGTCTCACGTTACCTTTGTGAACGGGGTTCTTGAGGGAACAGAAACAGGTAGTTCAGAGTGAGAGCTGGAGATGATGTGATAGTGAGTAAAACACTTCTCCAGGCACTGATTTTACAGCTCCGATCCGCTTTCGTACAAAGACTATGTCTTTTTTCATTGCAGGCAACAGCTTCAGGCACACAGCTCCACACTGCAGGTAAAGGAAGTTGTCATTTGAAAGCTCTTTGTACACAGTGGGTGTTCCCTTATGGAGCAACAGTTTTCCCTGCGTCGAAATCAGACAAGTAAGGGCAGAGGAGTCTTTGCACAGGTGGGCGGGATATGGGGTGGAGAGCAGACGGCTAGAGCGTATGGGAAATGGCCCGTATTGTCTGCAAGTATTAGGACTGTTAAAGGACGTTTAGTTATTTTATTATTTAAATCAAGTTTGATACATAGAGTTATGCTTTGAGTTATATACATTTAGGTTTTTCAACTCTGTCTTTATACACAATGGCATTAGCACAGAGCAGAACGGTGATGCAACATTTAAAATCCCGTCATTTTGTGTGTACAGACGTGTTTCAGATACACCAGGTAAATGGGTTAAAGGTAAATCAGTTACCTTCTGAACACATTACATGTTATGCAACCATGGCAATATAAATTTAATGGCTAATCTTGCTCTTTGAGATTCTTTAATAAAGGCAACCAAACGTGCAGAGCTCAACAGAGCAATTGCTCTTCTGCGTCTTGACGTTTTACTCTTCCACGTTCAGCAGGTGCTGTCTGCCTGCTGTGCATTCATAAATCAACACAAAAAGGTTCAAAGTCCTTTGAAGAGACTTCCCATAACACCACTTGATATTTTACTGCCCCGCCACATAATGAAAATGTTCCTAAATGAGCAAAGTGTGATATTTTACTAGTCTATGCCTTAAAAGAACTTTAGTATATGTCTAGGACAGCATGTCTGCTTCTTATGCCACTTATTATCAAAGTACCTGAATCATATGCTTGACTTCTCTGGAAATTAATTTCAGTTTCACTACTGAGAATTGCAAAAGCCTGTTCGAAGTCATTTATCCATATGTAAGTGTTTTTTTTTTTTGTTTTGTTTTGTGTATTTGTATGATAGTTTCCACAAATATGACACCTAAACTGCATGTTATTTGCAGTTCAATGAAAATGTTTTACAGTTTAAATTTACATCAAATGCACATACAGCACTGTTGCGCTCAGGGCATCCCGTGTTCGAATCCTGACTTGAGGACCTTTCCCGATCCCACCCCCATCTCTCTGGGGGCAGTCGTGGCCTAATGGTTAGAGAGTCGGGCTGCCCACTGCTCCAGGTGTGTGTTCACAGTGTGTGTGCATTTGTTCACTTCTCACTGCTGTGTGTGTGCACTTGTGATGGGTTAAATGCAGAGCACCGATTTCGAGTATGGGTCACAATACTTGACAATACTTGTGACTTTCACTTTCATATAATGTAATGACTTCCTTGTCATCCAAGATGTTCATGTCTTTCTTTCTTCATTCATAAAGAAATTATGTTTTTTGAGGAAAACATTTTAGCATTTTTTCTCCATATAATGGACTGATATGGTGCCCCAATTTTGAACTTCCAAAATACAGTTTAAATGCGGCTTCAAACAATCACAAATGCAGTTGTAAACGATCCCAGCCGAGGAAGAAGGGTCTTATCTAGCGAAATGATCGGTTATTTTCATTAAAAAATACAATTTAAATACTTTTTAATCTCAAACGCTCATCTTGTCTTACTCTACCTGAACTCTGTGTATTCTGACTCAAGACAGTTAGGGTATGTCGAAAAACTCCAATCGTACCGACTCAGTCTTTGCAAAGTGAACATGCAAATAAGATTAAACACCCTCAACAAAAAAGGTAAAACAGCGATATAGGACGATTTTGAAGTTGAGGGAGAACATGAGATGGGAGTTTTTCAATATACACTAACTGTCATGAATTAGAAAAAAACAGACAAGACGAGCGTTTGACATTAAAAAGTATATATATTGTATTATTTTTTATGAAAATAACTAATTGTTTTGCTAGATAAGACTCTTCTTTCTCGGCTGGGATCATTTACAACCGCATTTGGGATCATTTGAAGCTGCAATTAAACTGCGTTTTGGAAGTTCAAAATCACCATATCAGTCCATTATATGGAGAAAAATGCTGAAATGTTTTCCTCAAAAAACATAATTTCTTTATGACTGAAGAAAGAAAGACATGAACATCTTGGATGACAAGGGGGTGAGTACATTATATGTGAATCTTTGTTCTGGAAGTGGACTTCTACTTTAAGTATATCTTAATATGTAATTTCATAATTACTTTTGTCTTTGAAATGTGGTTAAAGTGTATCACCAAATGTACTGAAAAGCACTAAAATACACTTTATTGGAATTTCTATTAAAATATGTATGTTATATAATAATAATAATAATAATAAATATATATATATATTTAATTGTATTACACATTTTTAATGATGATGTTTTAATTATTACAAAGTGCACTTTTTAGTGTGCTAAAGCATATTAAGAAAGTACACTTAAGTGTCCTTTCATTTAATATTATATTATCTACCAAAATATACTTTAAAGAGTTAAAGTACAACTATATGTGCACATTCAATACAATGAAGTACTTTTCATTTTCACAAAGTATAAAGTTATACGACTAATTAACCACATTCAGAAATAAATTCTGAAAATACAATATTTTATATAGATCCAGCTACAAATCCTGGCTAAAAACTAAATTGAGTTCTGTGCTACCACAACTAAAAAACACTGTGAGTCCATTATCCAAAATAACGCTTCTACAAGTACAGTTTTTGAAATATACTTTAAAGAGTTGAAGTACACTACAAGTACACATTCAATACAATGAAGTACTCTTCATTTTCAGAAAGTATACTACATAAAGTTATACAACTAATTAACTGCATTCACAAACAAATTCTGAAAAACACAATTTTTTCATATAGATCCAGCTACAAATCCTGGCTGAAAACTGTTCAGTGCTACCACAACTAAAAAACATTGTGCTTTTGAATTTATCCAGAAGACTCTTAATTAAATAATTCATTTCATTCTACCTCAGATGGCTCTATTGCTGCTTCTTCCACGCTCAGGTCTCCTCAGCTGCCCTCAGCACAACCTCGCCTCTGCCTGCAAGAAATCACATGTGAGTCTGAATGAGAAAGAAAGCCA
This sequence comes from Labeo rohita, assembly GCF_022985175.1. NCBI lineage: Eukaryota > Metazoa > Chordata > Actinopteri > Cypriniformes > Cyprinidae > Labeo > Labeo rohita. Next base: position 3,003,791 of record NC_066876.1, read on the forward strand.
TCCCTATGCTCAAGTGTAAACATTGGGGTGCTTTCTTGACTGCCACTGTGAGTAAACAGCCTTCAACAAGCATTTACAAAAACTGCAGTCTGACCTTAATATGGCTTTCATGATCAGCCTTAGGAAAGGGCTGAATAAAGTTGTTTAGTGTGTGTGTGTTTTGAATTTTAATGGTTTGAATTGATCTCAGTGCATTAGAGTAACAAAAAAAAAAAAAAAAAAAACAGGTTTTACAACCTTGTTGTACAAGGAGGTGACTTGTGATCTGCTAAATAAAGAGAACAAACGAAAGTGGATAAAGAAGAATAAAGCAAATAATACAGGGATTCATAAATGAATTTCGTTTTGTAATTTATCACTGACAATGGCCATATTTATTGTAGACAATGGCTGTGCTAGTAATGTATGAATAGCTAATATCATATTACTTATACAACTGTACTAGAGGCTTTAGGGGTTCACAGCTTTTCACTGGGACAGTACCCTCAAAGGGACACTTTTTCTGACAGTCTACTCTTTGAAGCTGCAATGCATAGCACAAAGTGCCATGCAACTCATTATTTCATCACACTGACAAAATTGTAACACAAAATATTGACATATTCTTTGATTTCTGAGGAATAATGTATGTGCTCTGTGTGATCTTACTGTGCTATGACAGTCTGCTGGAAATTTCATCTAAGATACAGATGAGTTTGTTTCTTCACTGCAACAGATTTGGAAATGCAGCAGTGAATGGGTGCCGTCAGAATGAGAGTCCAAACAGCTGAAAAAACATCACAGTAATCAACAAATAATCCACACCACTCCAGTCCATCAATTAATGTCTTGTAAAGCCAAAAGCTGCAGGTTTGTATGAAACAAAAAACATCACTTGAACTTTAAAATTGTCGCCGCTGGACAAAATACAAGTCCACAATCCACAATAACGTTTCATCCGGTGAAAAAGTCTATACCTTCTTGTCCTCTCACATCAAAATCCACCCACATATTTGTTTAGAATTGTTTTGGACTGTTTTTACTTGTAAACGGTGCTCAGTCTGTGCATATTACGCTCCTGATTCAGACAAGACAACTTTTCACTTTAAAAAGGGTCTTATGGATTTGTTTATTACAAACACACAGCATGTTTACTACATAGTATACAGTAATAATTATTGCTATTATTCCTATTCAGTCGACAAATGTGTCGAAAGTACAGGTTTGATTTACAATGTGCAAAGCTTCAGGCGATTTTAAACTAGTTTTTGACCGCTAGTGAGTTAAGATTTTCTGGATATCGAGATTTTGCTCATATTCATAGGAATTTATTATTTGAAGCCGGATGGCGAAACAAATAACAACATATTAGTACGCCTACATTATTACCTAGTCAATACACACACACAAACACACACACACACACACACACACACACACACACATATATATATATATATATATATATATATATATATATATATATATATATATAACTATGTTTTAAATGAAATGAATAAAAATAAAATTAATAAATTAAAAAATAGATTGGAATTCCTTAAGACTCACGTATAGGTCTTTAACTTCGACAAAGTGTCAGATATGTGTATTTTCATTGGATGATAACTGCATTTACATTGAGTTTGACCAGCAGATGTCCTCATTATTGCCCGGACGTCATAGTAAATCATTTTCCAAAGCGATCTATTCAATTATTCGTTTGCGCCTTGTGGGCGAACATTAAACTTGATGCTGAACTGAGCTGAGCTCTGTAAGGCGTTTTTGCTATTGTAGACTGCAACAGCCAGACTGATCTCAAATCAGCAAACCATCTGTTACCAACCAGCCAATGGAAGGCTCGTTTGAGCGTCACGTGACTAAACACGGAAGTGTTAGAAGCATGCAGAGTTAGGAGAGTGAATTAGTGCAGCAAATAGATTCATAAACATAATAGAACCCCGTTTTTATAAAATGAAGTAGATGCATTGCTAGTAAATACACGTCCTGAAGGTTTCTGAGCTGAGCAATGCCTCTAGTTCCCGCGAACCAGCCGCAGCTGATCCGCTCGAGTCAGAAGGATGAATACTACCAGAACAACCTGACAAACAACGCCAATGAGCTCTTCCACACGTTCGCGGGTAAATCGCTCACAAACACACTTAAATGCAGCAGTTTGAGTTATTTAAAATGCATATTTTACACATTTATATATTGCTTACATTTTTGTACTATTTATTCTCAGCCTAAAAATATACAATCGACATGTCTTGCAAAAAAAAAAAAAAAAAACAACAACAGCAAAAAAACAGTCGTAATTTAGTAGTTTTAATATGTAGGCTTTTTTTTCTTTCTTAATGACTTTTCCTGCCATTTTCAGCTAAACACGATAATTTGTACATGTCAGTTACATTGGTTTTTAGTGGCTGGACCATTTGCACATAGAAAGAGTAACATATACTTTTGGGAGATTATGCGGGTATGACATAGGTCTGACGTCATAGCCATGACACTGAATGACCTAAACTTGAAAAATGTAAATGAATATTAGAAATGTTTGAAATAAGTGACTGAAATAAGTGTTGAGTTCTAAACTAAAGTATCAAAAAATTAAAAGCTAATTTATTTATTTATTTATTTTAAATACAATAATATTATATAAATAATTCAAATATAACACTGGTGCACAGTATACATACTACATACTGCAAGAGTAGTAATCTATTCTTAATTTGTATTTAAAAAGGAAAATTCTGTTTTCCATTATACATCCCCTTTACAGTTTTTCACATCTGCCAAAACTATAAACCCCATTCTCATTCTCATTCTCTCTCTCTCTCTCTCTCTCTCTCTCTCTCTATCTCTATATCTCTCTCTCTCTCTATATATATACTCATACATATGTGTGTATTTTTCCTTTTTTTTTTTGTTTTTTTTTGTTTTGTTTTGTTTTGTTTTTTTTTTTTTTGTTTGTTTTTTTTAGATATAATTACCAAACTATAATTACCTATAAATATGTGTATTTTTCTTCTTTTTCTGGTATATTCACCCGACGTAGGTGTGATTTCGTTTGAGTATGTGTGTGTTTATGTATCTTTTTTATTGCTAAATAAAATAAATAAATAATTACTATATACAGTAAACATTCTTTTTTTGTAACTACATGCACTGGGTACTGTGTTCTCCATTTTTTGATGTAGTGTCTAATGAATGATCTGTGGTGTGTATAGTATTGACTAATGTGTGTATGATTTGAAAGCTTTGTTTGATTTTGAGTACAGGTGAAATGGTTTTGAAGCGATTGTTTGATTTTGCCAGAAGAGTCAGGGGTTCTGTGATTTAACTTTGAACATTTGAATTTGTGTTTAAGGTTTTGGGAAAATGAGTGATGGTTCCAAAAAATGTGTTTTAGCATTTCAGAAAAACTGTAATAGAGCTGTTTTGTTTTTTTCCCCATTGAGGCTCCAGACGTTGGCTTCAGTGGAGGAAGGAAATTGAATTACTGTCTGATCTGACGTACTATGTCTTAACAACTTTATCTGGTAAGTTATTCTCTTCTATTGCAGCATTGCCAATGTGTTCTTCATATGAGTGTTTGTTGTATCTGAGAGCCCTGCCTTGTTGTCTCCTTCGTTTAGGATATCAGACGCTGGGCGAGGAGTATGTCAGCATCATCCAGGTGGACCCCAGCAAGAGAAGAATCCCCTCACGGATGCGCAGAACAGCGCTCATCTTCTTCCACACGTTTGTGCCTTATCTTTTGGACAAGGTCTTGATCTGCATTGAGAATGAGCTGGAAGCAGAAACACCTCAGAACACACAGCAGCAGACGAGCAGAACGTGGAGGCCGTTATCACATGTGCGGCTGTGGATTCAGAGAGCTGTAGGGATGCTGACGGAGTCTCAGAGGAAGTCTTTGATTCCGCTCGTATTCGCCCTGCAGCAGGGAATCACACTGCTGTACAGGCTCCATGTGGCCGTCTTTTACATCACCGGAGCCTTTTACCACATTGGAAAAAGAGCTTCAGGTGTTAGTTATGTAAGTATTTGTTCTTCAACACATTACACTCAGTAATGTGAGAATAAGATCCTACATTCTGTATTAATAAAGCACACTAATACAGCAGAGGATATAAGTTAAAATCTTTACCAAAAAGTACTGTGTGAGAGCAAAATACCATGGTGCTTCAGTACACACTAAGGGGACTAAATAATAAATAATAATCGTTTTTGGTAGCACTTTACAATAATAAGTTAATGTAACATAAAAGAACAATGAGCAATACATTTATTATTTGTTAATCTTTATTAATGTTAGTTAATAAAAATACAGTTGTTCATTGTTTGTTCATGTAATTTCACAACTTTTGATTTTAATAATGCATTAGTAACTGTCTAAATTAACATTAACTAAGATTAAAAAAGTGTTGTACAAGAATTGTTCATTATTAATTCATGTTAGCTAATGAACATTATTGTAAAGTGTTACCTTTTTTTTTTTAACCAATTCAGGCATTTGATCAAAAAATACCATAATATTAACAATAATTTTGTGAAAAAATAACATTAATATTGTGAGATATTATTAGAATTTTAAACAATCTATTTTTCTTTAGTGTCACATGATCCTTCAGAAATCATTCTTTACTGCTCAAGAAACATGTATTACTATTGATATTATAAATAGTTGTGCTGCCTCATGTTTTTGTGGAAACCATGATAGTTTTTTTTTTTTTTTTCAAAATTCTTGAGATGAATAGAAAGTTTATTTAAATGTATAAAATCAAGTCATTCAACATTTATTTGAAACAGATCTTTTGTAATATAAATGTCTTTACTGTCACTTTTGATCCATTTAATGCATCCTTGCTTGGGGAAAAAATACTGAGCTCAAACTGTTGAACTGTAGTGTACGTCACTTTACTGAAGTGTAAAAGTTTTTATCTGTGTGACTGTGTGAATATGTTTTCTTTAGCTGCGAGTGGGAAATGTGGCTGGCGATGACCCGCGGATCAGTAACAGTTACCGTCTGCTGGGGGCTCTTTCCCTTCTGCAGCTGGGCATCACTCTCACACTGCAGTTTAATAACCTCAGGCAGAGACAGAGAGCTCGACAGGAGTGGAAACAGCATAGAAACCTGCTCCCCAGGTAGTGCTCTATACAATCATGGCCTACATTTGACAAATGCTCCTTGGCTTTTTCATATACACACTCTTATAATACAAAGAGATACCTGTAGTGCCCTAAGGCTTGTTCCTTCCGCTGTTGTTTCTCTCAGTTCTTTTGTGGGTCAGTGTCGTAATATAACTTTTATTAATTTATTTAAGCTGAATTAGTTTATTGAATTTGGTTATATTTACGAATATAGGATGTATGTATGTATGTATTTAGGATCAACAATTGTAAAAAAGAAAGAACGAAAAAATCATAAATAAGGTCAGTGTGGTGTACCCATAATACCAGGAATCTATTTCTCACATTACAAGAAATCCATAAAACAGAAATTATTTCACATTATTAGTTTTACTTGATGGTTGCATCACTTTCTCACATTTTTGAGTTATTAAAGAAAAAATGGTAAAATTATTTATAGAAAAAAAAGTATAAATATATTAAGAAAATAGATTCAGATATTGCATTTGGATGACTTGACACAGAACATTCATTTATTTATTTTTCTTCATTTTAGAAGACTTTTTTTGTATTCATTTTGTGGTAACGCTTGTGACAGCATGACGGGAGGTTTCACAATACTCTAGATTTATCTTTTCTTATTCAGTACTCTCTGTTTTTCCTTTCAGTCATCAGGTCAGTCAGTCATCGTCTCGTTCTGCGCGCTGTATCTTGTGTTTGGAGGAGCGCAGGAACACCAGCAGCACACCCTGTGGTCATCTCTTCTGCTGGGAGTGCATTACTGAGTGGTGCAATACTAAGGCAAGACCTTTATATAACGTAATGCAGTGGTGTAAAGTTCAACATTACTCATGTCTGATCAGTCATTTTCTTTGTTGCTCTTGTCGTAGACCGAGTGCCCGCTGTGTCGAGAGAAATTCCAGCCTCACAGATTGGTTTATCTGAGAAACTACAAGTAGACCGTGGGTTGACGAAGACTAAGATAATTTAACTCTGTTTGTGTTAGTGTTTAACGAACACATGACATGAAAATGGAAGTTATGTATTTTGTACAAAATAGACAAAGAATACAAATTTCTTCCTGTAATTTGTTGTGTAATTTAATTTGTTGATTATGCAGATTATTGTATGGTACTGTAACATTACTCAAATAAACTAAGATTGTAATATTTTTACAGAAATTGGTGTTTGTCCTGCTTCACATAGTTTTACATCTGTTTCATTATGATAACAAATTGCATGTCATTTTTGTCTAAAGAACTTTAATCTGTGTAAGAAATATAACAGAGAAGTTTTGTGTACATTATTGCAGTTTGTTGATAAATGGTGTGTTCTTAGTCTTAGTGATCAGACTTAAGATTTTCACCTAAAGAATGTGATAAAACAAGAGCAGGCATGGACATTTGTAAATTGTATGGCTCAGGCTTCCGGTCTCACTCACATCCAGCTATTTTTAGCTGTTCAAAAAACAAAAAAGCTTGTTTTGCTGCTTGATATTGCAAATTGGTGTGTCTTATCATGTTATTTTTATGTATTATCTTATTTAGAAATACACTGGTTTGTAGTGCAAACAGTTTTACAGTTTCCTGCACATTATTTTTCTTAATATTTCCCTGTGCACTAAAAAACAATTTGTTGATTCAAAATTTTAAGTTCAATCAACTCAAAAAAGTTTAGTCAACTTGAGATGTGAAGTTGTACTAAGTGACAACTTAGATATTTGAGTTAATTCAACTTAAATTTTAAGGTAGCTGTTTTGTTTTATTTTGTGATATTCAACTGTCTAAAAACAAAACGGGTCAAAGCTTGTCTATATATGTTCACCTTGGTCCATAAAAATTCTATGAAAATGTAGTTTAAATGCAGTTTCAAAGGGCTCTAAACGATTCCAGCCGAGGAAGAAGGGTCTTATCTAGTGAAAAATAAATAAATAATAATAATAATGTACAATTTCTATACTTTTTATGCTCAAATGCTCATCTTGTCTAGCTCTGTGATGTGCATGCATACGTAAAGGGCATTTGAGATCCTTTGCATGTGCACTTTAGTCGGTACTTCTGCAGCTATGTAGGATGATTTTAAAGTTGGAGGAGAACATGAAATGGGAGTTTTTCAACATACATTAACTGTATTAAACCGGAATGCACAGAGTATACAAGCACATCGCAGAGCTAGAAAAAAAAAACGAGCATTTGAGGTTAAAAAGTATATTAATTATAATTTTTTTTAGAAAATAACCAAATGTTTCGCTAGGTAAGATCCTTCTTCTTTGGCTGGGATCGTGTAGAGCCCTTTGAAGCTGCATTGAAATGCCATTTTTTAATTTTTTTTTTCGAAGTTCAAACTTGTGGGCACCATAAAGGCCACTATATATGGAGAACATTCCATGTCTCCGATGTGCATGCATATCTTCACGCATTACATCACAATCACATTGGAAAAGTCACACGCACTGAATTCTCATCTGTGTACTTGAGTTAAAAAAAAACATTAGGTTAGGGTGAAAATCTCCATCTCATTTTCTCCAACTCCAAAATAATCCGATATCATTGTTTTACCTTTTTTTTGTAAATGGTGTTTGACTTCCTTTGCACGTTCACTTTGTTAACACTGGGTCAGTACTTCCGCCTGTCACGCATGTATGATTACGTGATGCGTGAGGTCAAGCATTTGCAGGTAAAAAGTATATACATTTGTATTTTTTCTAAAAAATTACAAATTGTCTCGCTAGGTAAGACCCCTACTCCTTGGCTGGGATTGTGTAGAGCCCTTTGAAGCTGCACTGAAACTGCAATTTGAACTCTTCAACTCGTTGGCCACCATTGAAGTCCACTATATGGAGAAAAATCCTTGAATGTTTTCCTCAAAAACCTTAATTTCTTTTTGACTGAAGAAAGAAAGACATAAACATCTTGGATGACATGGGGATGAGTAAAATCTTGTTGTCAGCGACATGCAGTGAATTTGCTGTGGCTAGTTCCACATTGAAAGCATGAAGGCTGTCTTTATAGATGCTATAGTGAATTTCAAGTTTTGTCTTCCGCCACATCCGCTCAGCTTTTCTGCATTGTCTTTTCATACTCTGTACTGCTGTTGATTTTCTCCAACATGATTTTTGTCTGCCACTGTCTTTCACTGGTGCAATGTCATCAATGACATTCTTAACTTTTGAGTTAAGTAAATAGACAAAAAATACAAATTTCTTCCTGTAATTTGTTGTGTAATTTAATTTGTTGATTATGCAGATTATTGTATGGTACTGTAACATTACTCAAATAAACTAAGATTGTAATATTTTTACAAAAATTGTATATAAATTTGTATTCATGCAGTGAATTTTGGGAGAGTCTGGGCTGTGAAGGATCAATTAGTTGTATCCTGTGTGGCCTCTGGAAACAAAGGATGCATTTCAAGGTGGCGTTGAAGGAGCCTTTGAAATGGGACAGACTTTGTCTTGCCGTTGTGATGCATTCGGTGTTGGAAGTTCACAAAACATCTTTCTGGGGAAAAAAAAGACTTTCAGTAGACAAGAACTCCATCATAAAGCAAATGAAGTTGTGAGTTGTGAAAATGACATGATTTAGGACCTTCACACAGTGTGTGCCCTTGACAGTAAGCCTTGTTTAAGTCTGCATTAAGTTCAATACGGTGTCTAACATGATTAAGCTCTATGCCGTCGTTAAATTGTGGTGGAGTGTTTTGCATTGGCAAACACTACTCATGTTTTCGTCTAAATTTTCTTTTTTCTTTTAAGTTTTAAAAGGTCATCTGACAGCTTAGACTGAGCAGTAGACTGAGTTAATTTACCAGCTCCTCCCAGCGGGTTGGTTGTACAGTAATCTGGTTGTAATCTTCTTAGCTCACACAACGTGCGCTCTGCAGTTTGAAGGATTCGTCCACATTTGGTTCAGATCATTAATTGAAGATGACAAAATAGAGGCATTAGCATATATAACATGCTGCCCCTGAGGGTGAGTGATTTTTGTAAATACAATACAGCTGTAGCCTAATGATCATCATAATTGCCACTGCATTATCTAAATGTAGGAATATAAATGTTTTATCGCTTGACAATGAAATGTTTAGATAATTAGGTGTTTTGCACTCATGGTTATGTCTGATTATTTAATTAAACTATGTAACGAGACCTTGTTTTTTTAACTGATACCTGGGCAGGTTTATATTGAGCTGGCAAAATATGACTAACAAGCAACATCCTGTTGCCTGAGGAAAACACAGATGAGCCTCCATATGCTCCAAAAGACGGTACAACCTCACACAAGAGCACCCCGCCGAGCAGACTTCCCTGCGTGCTAGCATTTGTTTCTGAGCCTTTCATTCAGCAAACACTCTTCAAGAGTGAAACAGACTGCACTTTTGATCTTCCGCGCAGCAACATGTGGAACATGAACATTTATTCGGTTTCAGACACGGCAAGTGGCTCAAAAAATGCCAAGAGAGATACGAGACCAAGTGATGCTACAGCCCTCAGATGTTGTAATACGGCTGCCAAACGTAAGTGTGTGCAATGGAAACCCCCAGAGAGGGATTTTACAGAGGATTCCTCATTATCCGCAATTTCAAAGAGAGACAGCGAACCGACCTGCTTTAATTCTGCAGACATAGCTTATAAACCCCATAAGGAAGCACTCGCTTTTCAAAGGCAAGATGAAAGGCTTTCGTCCTCTACCTTTCATGAGCTTCTCCAGTCCTCGTGGATGTCTGCAAACTTGCGTTGCTCGATGCTACACTTCAACACAACGGAACACGCATCCTCTTTTGTGGAACGTCAGACGCCCAACTTATCTGTATCCAACTCAGCGGTGTCCTCTCTCGCTGCACCTGTTGTCTCTGAAGGTGAAAGTCACAGCTACATTCAAAGACATATCAAAAGACAACCGAGAAATGAGCAGTTTCAGTGCTGTAATACAAGATTTGGCTCTAGTTACGTCCCTAGCGTTTCTACACACTCAAACGAATCTGAGGAAAATGAAGATTTTGTCAGAGATATGAGGCCTGAGAGCAACAAATTGGCTTTTGATAGGCCTACAGTGATTTACACTCATAAAAGTCTTGAAATGCAAGAGAGACTGAGTCAAACTGACCCTCTGGTGATTCAGAGAGAGGATATGCAGAAACATGTGCAAACAACGCAAAGAGTTTCTATTAGAGGAGCATGCAAATCTCATCCAGGACAGGCTGGAAGTAGAAATGAACAAGTGTACACAGTCGATGGGCAATACTTTACATCGGATCAACAACAGTCACCTTTTGTGAAGTGTAAAGCCATGGCTGCAACAAATGCTCAGGTATGTTGACGTCCAAAATCCCATAATGAATAAATCCAAAATGAGGCCTACTGGAATTTCTGTCACTATTTGGAACTAGTTCATATGGGAATTTCCTTAAGAATTTAAACATATGAAAAAATTCTAATAAAGATGACAAACTATCCACTTGGACTGGAAAAAAATGATTTAATATTCAAAATAAAGATAAAATATAATCTTGTTTGATTGTTAAGGCATGGTCATGTTCTAAACTCTGGCAAAGAAGGTCTGGTGTACAATAGGTCTAATAAATTACACATTAATTTATTGTCACATTAGGAAAAAGTTTCTGGACTCTACCTACATTTTTGCATATCTCCAAAATAATTAACTGCAGTTTTTGCTGAATTGACACTAGGGACAGTGGAGGCAGTTGCTGAAGACAACAAAAACTTATATTCATGCAAATTATGACAACATGGCAGATGATTGATTAATAAAGACTTCACATGGATTCTTACAGAATACTATTTTATAACCTCAAAACGGTTTTACCATACAGTACATGATTGTAAACTAACACATTTTGACGTTTGCGGTATAATCATCTCTATTCAGTTGAGGTTAAAAGTTTACATACTCCTTGCAGAATCTGCAAAATGTTAATTGTTTTACCAAAATAAGAGAGGTCATTCAAAATGCATGTTATTTTTTATTTAGTACTGACCTGAATAAGACATTTCACATAAAAGACATTTACATATAGTCCACAAGAGAAAATAATAGTTGAATTCATAAAAATTACCCTGTTTACATATGCTTGATTCTTAATGCCGTGTTTCTTCTTTTTTGTTTAGTGTTAGTTGTTCATGAGTCCCTTGTTTGTCCTGGACAGTCAAACTGCCTGTTTTGTTTTTTTTTTTTTTTTTTTTTTCAGCCTGAATTTTTCAGCTCCCACAAATTCTTTGGTTTTTCAGCATTTTTGTGTATTTGAACCCTTTCCTACAATGACTGTATGCTTTTGAGATCAATCTTTTCACACTGAGGACAACTGAGGGACTCATATGCAACTATTACAGAAGGTTCAAACACTCACCGATGATCCAGAAGGAAAAACCATGCATTAAGAGCTGGGGGGTGAAAACTTTTGAACAGAATGAAGATGTGTACATTTTTCTTATTTTGCCTAAATATAATTTTGTTTTTCATTCAGTACTGTCCTTCAGAAACTACAGAAGATACTCACATGTTTCCCAGAAGATAAAATAAGTTAACTGTTCAGGACAAACAAGACAAACAACTCATTAACAGCTAAAAGAAAACAAACAAACAAAAAAACAACAACAACAACAACAACAAAAAAACAGGATCATTCAGGTAACAACATAGTATAAGAATAATGTTACATGTCTCCTAGTGTTTTTCCCCCAGTGTTTCTTGTTGTTTTGGTTTGTTCCGTTTGCTCCACCTCTTGGTTTAGTGTTTTTGGTTTAGTCTTACCCATATTTGGACTTCCCCTTGTTATCTCGTTTGTAGCCACTCCCCTGTTTCTGTATATATAGTGTTCTTTGTGCCTCACTCCCCTTGTCGGTCTTTATTGTTGATTTGTGTTTCTACGTGTGTGGATTATCGCTCTGTGTTCCTGCCAGTTCCTCTTGGAAGTGATTAAAATAAGATTTGTGTCGTACGTTGTATCCTGTCTTCCATCCAGCACCAGCAACTACGTAACAGAAAAGACCGACCAAAAACAAAGGATGACCTGGGCTGATGACCTCCTCCTAAACCTGCAACAAGGTGAGCGTTCGCTGGAGGAATATGTGGAGGAGTTTTTGAGTGTTTACCATCTGGTGAGATGGAGTGACAAGATGGTTAACGCATGTTTCCAGATGGGACTCAAAGATGATAGTTTGTTTCAATTGATTAGTCCTAATGATTGCTACCGTCCTGTAGCAGACTTTATAAATTTTGTTCTTGATTTATGTGGTTCCTCGTTCCAAGTCATGGTGGAGGATGGTAATCCTCCTCCCATCTGGAAACATGCAGTCGCCCCACCTCACCAACAGCCAGAGCCCTCCGCATATCACTCCAGCGACCTCACACCCTCCTTGTCTCCTGCGTGTCCCCAAGTCTACCTTAGTTCCACGATGGTCCTCAGCCCAGCACCTCAGGCCGCCGCCACGCCAAAGCCTGCACGCAAGATGGCAGCCGCCACGCCAGCGTCTGCTCGCAAGATGGCCGCCACGCCAGCCTGCTCGCAAGATGGCCGCCACGCCAGAGCCTGCTCGCAAGATGGCCGCCACGCCAGAGCCTGCTCGCAAGATGGCCGCCACGCCAGAGCCTGCTCGCAAGATGGCCGCCACGCCAGAGCCTGCTCGCAAGATGGCCGCCACGCCAGAGCCTGCTCGCAAGATGGCCGCCACGCCAGAGCCTGCACGCAAGATGGCCGCCACGCCAGACGCCAAGATGGCCGCCACGCCAGAGTCTGCACGCAAGATGGCCGCCACGCCAGAGCCTGCCGGCCAAGATGGCCTCCGTTCCTGAGCCCCCGGCCAAGATGGCCTCCGTTCCTGAGCCCCGGCCAAGATGGCCTCTGAGTTCCTGAGCCCCCGGCCAAGATGGCCTCCGTTCCTGAGCCCCCGGCCAAGATGGCCTCCTGAAGCCTGAGCCAGGGCGGCCAAGATGGCCGCCAAGCCTGAGCCCCCAGTCATGATAGCTGGAATGAACATTATGGACAGGGCAATCCCACTGGAGTTCACGGCTCCTATTATCTCCCCTGATTTTCCTGAGCCTCCGCTGGTTCCGCCCAGCCTTCCTGAGCCTCCGCTGGTTCCGCCCAGCCTTCCTGAGCCTCCGATGGTTCCGCCCAGCCTTCCTGAGCCTCCGCTGGTTCCACCCAGCCTTCCCAAGTCAAGCCACGGCTATAGTTCCTGAGTCAAGTCAAGTTGTAGCTGTGTTCCCCGAGTCAAGTCAAGTTGCAGCTACTGAATCAAGTCAAATTGCAGCTGCGTTTCCCGAGGCAAGTCAAGTTTCTGAGTCACGTCAAGTTGCAGCTGCAGCTACTGAGTCAAGTCAAGTGGCTGAATCAAGTCAAGCCAAAGCTGTCGTTCCTGAATCAAGTAAAGTCACAGCGGTTCCCCATGAGTCAAGCCAAGTTGTTGCGGGCATTCCTGAGTCAAGTCTCATAACCGTTGTGGTTCCTGAGTCAAGTCACGTCACGGCTGAGTCAAGTCACGTCACGGCTACATCTCCTGAGTCAAGTCAAGTTCCTGGTGCTTCTCTGAGCCAAGACAAAGTCCAGCTCGCCCTCCAGAGCCGGAGCTCTGCCCAGCTCGCCCTCCAGAGCCGGAGCTCTGCCCAGCTCGCCCTCCAGAGCCGGAGCTCTGCCCAGCTCGCCCTCCAGAGCCGGAGCTCTGCCCAGCTCGCCCTCCAGAGCCGGAGCTCTGCCCAGCTCGCCCTCCAGAGCCGGAGCTCTGCCCAGCTCGCCCTCCAGAGCCCTCCAGAGCTCTGCCCAGCTCGCCCTCCAGAGCCGGAGCTCTGCCCAGCTCGCCCTCCAGAGAGCCGGAGCTCTGCCCAGCTCGCCCTCCTGAGTCGGCTCCTCCTTCAGCTCGCGCCCTCCTGAGCCGGCGCTTCATCCAGCGCTCTCTAGGGCTGGCAGAACTGTAAATTCCCCCAAGAAAATTTTGGGGGGCTACTCCCCTGTTCAGCCATGGCCTCCTGGACTATCTGCCCGGCCATGGCCTCCTGAGCCCCCAGACCCGCCATGGCCACCTGAACTGTTTACCCGGCCATGGCCTCCTGAGCCCCCAGATCCACCATGGCCTCCTGGACTATCTGCCCGGCCATGGCCTCCTGAGCCCCCAGACCCGCCATGGCCACCTGAACTGTTTACCCGGCCATGGCCTCCTGAGCCCCCAGATCCGCCATGGCCTCCTGAACTGTTTGTCCGGCCATGGCCTCCTGAACTCCCTGATCCACCATGGCCTCCTGAACTGTCTGTCCGGCCATGGCCTCCTGAACTCCCTGATCCACCATGGCCTCCTGAACTGTCTGTCCAGCCATGGCCTCCTGAACTCCCTGATCCGCCATGGCTCCCTGATCCGCCCTGGAGGCTTTCCCTAGCTACTATGTTCCTGTCCCGTATCAGCCTCCAGGGCGCCCGCCCTCCCTCCCCAGTTGTATTGTTACGGTGCGGGACGCACCTACCGGGAGGGGGGGGTAATGTTACATGTCTCCTAGTGTTTTTCCCCCAGTGTTTCTTGTTGTTTTGGTTTGTTCCGTTTGCTCCACCTCTTGGTTTAGTGTTTTTGGTTTAGTCTTACCCATATTTGGACTTCCCCTTGTTATCTCGTTTGTAGCCACTCCCCTGTTTCTGTATATATAGTGTTCTTTGTGCCTCACTCCCCTTGTCGGTCTTTATTGTTGATTTGTGTTTCTACGTGTGTGGATTATCGCTCTGTGTTCCTGCCAGTTCCTCTTGGAAGTGATTAAAATAAGATTTGTGTCGTACGTTGTATCCTGTCTTCCATCCAGCACCAGCAACTACATAACAAAGTGTATGTAAACTTTTGAACAGGGTCATTTTTATTAATTCAGCTATTATTTTCTCTTGTGGACTATATGTAATTGTATTTCGGGTCAGTGCTAAATACAAAATAACATGAATTTTGTATGATCACTCTTATTTTGGTATAATTAACATTTAGCAAATTCTGCAAGGTGTATGTAAAATTGACCTCTGTATGTATAGCTTTTCTGACACAGTAAACTTGCTCGGTAGTGCACCTGACACAGTGTCACAACTGCGATACTGCAATAAAAGAGCAAATAAGAAAACCTCACGTTTGCTTTTGTAACACTGTCAGTTAGGTTTAATCTAGGGTTAACATAACGCTATTTCTAAACATAACTCACCGGACATTTAATTTCCATACTACAGTGATAGGCACAACAACCAAAGTAATTAAATGTTGCCAAATTTACATGCATCTGCTTCAGATAAAACTGAAAGCACTTTAGCAGCACTCAATACGTATTTAACTTTTAATGTGTTGCAAGAAGCAATGTAATAAACTCCGCCACAGGCACGTATTTCCAATGAGTCTATGTTGTAAATTTCCTATCGCACAGATTCCTGTCAATATGCATTTTGCTGTTCAAAGGGTGTGACCGCATTCTTATTTGTTTCCATTAGGATCAGCTTCTATAAGGAAACCTGTTCACACTGCAGATTGTTTTGACTAGGGTGTTTTGAAGGGATAATATACTTATATTTAATTGTACGAAGCTTTACTGAACACATTTTTAACATATTTCTCTTTGTTTGAAAAGCTTGATGTGGCATCAGAGGCTCACGGCGATGAGTTTGATGAAAAGAAAATAGCAGAAAGGTACAGAAAATATATGATCTGTGTCAAGTACCAGTGCTTGTGAAAGCGTAATAACCCTTCTGACAAAGCTGGTGTTACAATAATTATCTAACTTGTTGTGACACGTACCTGTAATTGTGTGTTTAGTTGAACAGGTAGAATGAAATGTTTTTAAAACCCATGTACAGTGTTTAGACTGAGATTAAGAGGCTCATCTAGAGACTGGGCCTTGAAATCTGTGCTGCTGACAGCATTGTTACGGTTTATTTAATTGTCACTGTGTGTTCTACACAGGTGTGAGAATCTGTACCGGTTTCGTCTGCAGTTGCGATATCTGAGGATATGGAACAATAGACTCAAGTTCCTGTCTCAGGCCTGCTGTCATGACAGGAGACGGGCTCTAAGCAAAGCTCTGTATGCTCTGAGATGGGCCGTCAACATGCATTGTGCTCAAACCGATGCAGTGGAGAGGAGGAGAAGCGCTTTTCTGCTCTATCAGAGTTTTTACCAGGTGGGAAGAGTACAAAAGCCCAATACCTCGAGACTATAGAGAACCGTATCTGCCAAATTCTCAACAGTGCCATTTGCGTCCCCATAACACTGCAAATAAAATTCTCTTACTTAGTATTTTTGTCTTGTTTTCCATTACACATATCTGAACATTCTTAAATCAAGATATATTTACTTGACAAGCAAGATGACTTAAGATATTAAGTCTTGTTTTCTGAAAAACGTATCAGTTTTTGTTAGTTAGTAACACAAAAAAAAAAAAAAAAAAAAAAAAAAAAAAATCTGGCAAAAATAAAAAATAAAAACAATTTAAAGGAAAAAAATCTTGTTTGAAAGGGAAAACACTTTTTTCTTTCTCCATTGGCAGATATTTCTTCTTGTTTTAAACAAAAACTAACAAAATTTGTTTTTTGTTTTTTTTTCTCCAGAAAACAAAACTTAATACATCAAGTCATTTTGCTTTTCAAGTAAATTAATCTTGATTTAGATATTTGTAATGGAACAATGGAACTGCGAAAAGCATTTCTTGAGTGGTCACTAAAAACAATTTCAGTTAAATTCATACAAAATGTCAGTGTTTTCTAAGAATATGCCTTGTAATCGCTATTCACACCAAAGTTGACTATGATAACATGAACTATAGTGGCACAGACATGTGCTAAAATGCCTTGTGGTTTTAGACAGTAGTTTAAACAAACATTTCAGCTTCACTTCTTAAAGGCAATACTGTCGTTCTGTTACAGTGGAAGAATCACTATGAGAGCAGGCATCTGAAGAACTCACTCCACAGTGAGCGCAACACAGAAGCTTTGAGAAAACGACTGATTCAGCCCAGCAGATCTTTAGCTCTGATGACCACATGCTCCACTTGGAGAAACCTGCATGTGCTCAGAACGGCTGTGATTCATCATCAGTAAGAATCATCCTGCAATCTGGGTCAGACCTAGAGTTACCTCATCATGAGTAAGAGTTCATAGAAATGCCTGAGTCACAGTCTTGGACATGAATTAGGATTTTCCTCTGCTAGTTCAAAAGTTTGGGATCAGTACGACTTTTTGAAGTTTCTTATGCTCATCAAGGCTGCATTTATTTGATAAAAAATACAGAAAAAAACTGTAATATTGTGAAATATTATTGCAATTTAAAATAATTATGTTCTATTATACAGTAATCTACTTTAAAATGTAATTTATTCCTGTGATGCAAAGCTGAATTTTCAGCATTATTAATCCAGTCATAGTGTCACATGATTCTTCAGATCCTTCAGGATTTTTTGATGAATATAAATTTAAAAATATTCAAAATGGTAAAAATTCTGTTAAAGGGGTCATCGAATGCAAAGTTCACTTTTTCATGTAGTTTGAACATTAATGTGTGTTGTCAGTGTATGTACAAATCTACCCTATAATGATAAAAATCCATGCAGTGGTTTTTAATTAATCTGTAAAAATAATATTCCCTTTTTCAAATCGAGCCGTTCTCAGATGACTGTCGTTGTGGCGTCACACCAACAGAGGCCACTCCCACAATAGTTGATTGACATGAGTGTTTTACCTCAGATCAGCTGTAACAGTCCGACCTCCACTGTTTGGATGCCGGAGCAGGGATGTAAGTTAGACAAGAATATCTCTGATTGAGGTGTTGTGTTGCTGGATGTAATAATGCACATAGTGGTCATCATTTACTCCCGACATCTGAGCCGCTGAAGATGCAGTGGATTACGTTTGTTTGTGAATAAAAATGCGCCTCCCGATCTACATATATCCGTCTATGTTCACGCAAATCATTCGTGATCCAGCTTCACTTACAGCAGAAGTGAGTATAAGGGTTTTTTTTATGAATCTTTGCGGTCACCTTTCCTAATAAAGTGCTAGTTAGCAAGTTTAGTGGCTAAACATGGCTAAACGCGGCTAAAGTAAACAGGCTCGTCACTCCACAGAGAGAAGAGAGGGGCGGGGTGAGCAGAGCTCATTAACATTTAAAGCAGCCTCGACCAGAATGAGATGATTTTTGCAGAGCTGATTTTGACAAGGTAAAAAGGGTGTTGTTTTACACAACCATTGAGAATTTTTAATCAAAGTATATTATAGACTTTTCATTAAGACCCTAAAGAATCATATCAATTTGTGGAAAATGGGCATCCGATGACCCCTTTAAAATTAAAAGTTTGAGATCAACTAACTTTTTTTATTCAGCAAGGTTGTGTTAAATTGAGTGTGAGAGACTTACAGTACTGTGCAAAAGCTTTAGGCTTTCAAGTCAGTTATTTCTGTCTTTTGCTGTAGTGTGTCAGTAGGAAATATCTGTTTACATTTCCAAACATTCATTTTGCCATGATGTCATCATGATCCAGTCTGTCTGGAATGACATGAAGAAATAGAACAAACTCAGACAGACTAAATCCAGAAGAACTGTGGTAACTTTAGGGACTTGCTGTAAAATGAGGGTGCTGTCAAAAATAATATTCATACATGTCATAAATATATTTTCTTTATCAATTAACTTCTATTAACTAAATTAAATTAACATTCGGTGTGACCATCCTTTGTGTTTAAAGCAGCTTTGGCCCTAGGTGCACTTGCACATAGTTTTTCAGAAAGCTTTGCAGGCAGGTCTCTTGAAGCGTCTTGGAGACATTGCCACAGTTCTTCTGGATTTACTCTGAGTTTGTTCTGTTTCTTCATGTCATTCCAGACAGACTGGATGATAATGAGATTAGATCAGTGTGGAGCACTGGCTGTTGTCAGACTCCCTGTGCAAACAAAAATCTCACTGGATTATTACAATTAATGGCAAAATGAATGTTTTGAAATGTAAACTGATGTTTCCTACTGACACACTACAGCAAAAGATAGAAATAACTGACTTAAAACCATTTTTTGTTGGTGAAAATACTAGTGGCCTAAAACTATTGCACAGTACTGTATATTGTAAAAAGATTTATATTTTGAATAAATGCTATTCTTTTAAATGTTATATTCAACATAGAAAAAGATAATAAATATTAGAATAATACATATTAGAATAATTTCTGAAGGATCATTGGACACTGAAGACTGGAGTAATGATGCCGAAAATTCAGATTAGCATTAAATTACAATTTAAAGTATATTAAAATAGAAAACCATTATTTTAAATTGCAATAATATTTCACAATATTGCTGTTTTTTCTGTATTTTTAATCAAATAAATGCAGCCTTAGGAGACTTTTTAAAAAAAAGGGGAAAAAAAAAAAACCTTACTGATCCCAAACTTTTGAATGACAGCGTACTTGTGCATCTACTGTAAGTGTGTTTGTATGTTTTATATCCTGACAGTCTATCTGTACTGTATAAGCACTGGCTGCTCTGGAGGCATCTGTGTCTAAAGCGTATATCAGAAAGACAGCAGGAGTGGTGGGCATGTGTTTGGTGGGAGAGACGACTCCAGAGCAAAGCCTGGACCCTGTGGACATTAACCTGGCAGAGAAAACAGCTGGCTGCACATCAGCACAGGTACAGACAAACATCGTGTCAGTGTTACATCAGTGTCACCAAGTGTTTACCAAAATGTTGACTGCATTCTCAGAATGTGCTATATCTTACATAAATATCCTGATTGTTTCCCTTAGACATCAATTTTGTTTTTGTTTTTTTCTAGGATGGATTTGTTAGCATCGGCATGGACGGAATGGAAGGTCAGAAACAGTCAGAAAAAGCTGGAGACGTTGATTCAGTCTGTTCAGAGAAGCAACCTTCGTCACTGTTTTCATCTCTGGCAGAAAAGAGCAGAAACACATCAAAAAGACAAAGAAAAACAGTTTGTTTTGAGCCGGTACGAGTCGATCTGTC
The DNA here is from genome assembly GCF_022985175.1 of Labeo rohita. Taxonomy (NCBI): domain Eukaryota; kingdom Metazoa; phylum Chordata; class Actinopteri; order Cypriniformes; family Cyprinidae; genus Labeo; species Labeo rohita. Next base: position 3,023,876 of record NC_066876.1, read on the forward strand.
TCTCACACTATACATAACCTTCATGCCATTCTCCTGTATGGCTGCTAGAACACAAAAACCAACAACACTGTCGGAAAAAAATGTGTCATTAGGGATACAACTTTATAGTTTATAAAGTACAAACTTAAAGACTCAAACATGGCAAAAGCAAAAAGACAGAAACCAAGGGCCTTTCTCACATTTCCGGGTTTCTCATAGCGGAAGTCGTCATAGTTCGGTAAAATCCAAGAGCAGTGAATGGGAGAGCACCACAAATATATTTTTTGCATTCCCATTTGCTCAAATAGCAAAAGAAAAACTACATGATAGTGTTTTCACGACTTTCAATCAAAAGAAAAAAAACTGAGAGAGACTGATATCGGCAGTCACAATTTGAACAATGTCAAATTTACCTTCCCTCCCATAGACGTGGCATTAGAAATACTATGATGAAAAGGTGATATAATACAAAGTACATATTTATATAGTATAGATGTACATACATATTTTTAAAAATCAAAATATAAAACACTTTAAAGGATTTATGATGATGATGACCGTTGAAACGCATCATCACAGGCTTGTGAAAAGCGTCCATTACAACCAGTTGAAAGTTTTAAAAAAGTCTTAAAAGTCTCATCATATACAAATGTGGAAATTTCAGATCCGATTTGAGCTGCGGATGCAATATTTGAACTTTAGCAGTTAGACGTATAGGACTGCCCGACCAGACGTGATCCATTCTATTAAAAACTATGAACGTCCGGTTAGAATTACCAGTATTTTGTTCACTTTAACATTATTCTTTAAACACTATTTCTGTAAGATGGTGCCTTTTAGAATAATTATGGCAGAAATAATTATTTTAGAATTATTAAATCATTATTTACGTTGATTAGCCCCATAAAACCTACCATGTTTTTGTTTGGGGGTCATTTATTTTGTGACGAAACATTCATACGTTGATTATATATTAATTCAAATCATTAATTTTACCAAGGCGAATATGCCGAGGTAACGGTTGCTGCACGACCAGTTTAAAAGTTTTGTGCGACCACCACTATGGGAGCGGCAGTCGTGTCCAAATGTCGTGTGCAGTGGAAAGGCGGTTTTAAATAGTGCTTAAAGAATAATGTTAAAATATTCAAAATATTGGTAATTCTAACCTTGAATGAATGACTTCTGTTCTGTCGCTTGTCGGAGATAGTGGAAAGGCAGCTTTAACTTAGTCAGGGCAAGTCAGACGATCATGTCAATCAGTCGTGGGAGCGGCCTTTGTCGGTGTGAATTGTGTTGGTGTTATAAAGATTACAAAAATACCACTGGGTGGATTTTTATCATAATAGGGTGCTTGTGTACACACACTGCCAACACACAATTATGTTCAAACAAGTTTAGCATCTGATGACCCCTTTAAGGAATTTAGATAATGGTTGGTTTTGTTTTAAACACGCAGAACACACTACTAATCACATATTAAAGCCCTAGAAACTGTCTAGAATACCCTAGTACAGAGTATGTACCTATTAAGACCTTGATTAGCTGGTTCAGGTGTGTTTAATTATGGTTGGAACTAAACTCTGTAAGACACCGGCCCTCCAGGACCGAGTGCGGTGACCCTTGCCCTAGTAACTGCATAACAAGGTTAGGGCAACCCTTCAGAACACCCTAACATTGTGGAGGTGATTTTGGTACAGACAGTTGTTCAAAAATCTAGTTTTTAGGTGCATATGTCAATGCAAATTCAAGTTTACTATTAGAATGCTGTATATACTAGCTACCACATTATTTGTTTCCTGTACATTTCTCTGCACAGACACACCCTGCACTCCTGGCATTGCTACGTTCAGAAGAAAAAGCTAACACGTTTGAGTGCCAAAGCACCGTGGATGCTTTCCAGATGGATGTTAGCAGGTAGGTGGAGGTCTCCTCCGGACAGGAATGACTGACAGTGTTCAGTAACTGCCCCTGACACTGACAGCACTGCGCCTGAGGCCTTTTCACAGCGAATGTGAGGGGAGTCTGCTGAGGTGAGAAACTGGAAGTGACGGCTGCTGCTGAAATCTGTGCAGTAACCTTCAGGAAGTGGAGAGATGTCATAGAGAGGACGCGGGACACAAGGAGATGTCTGGAGAGAGTGCGCCTCCTGCTGGAGAAAGGTAGAATGCAGACTGCATTTGTCGTTTGCCGCCAAAGTACTCGGGTGAGGAAGGAGTTAAAGAGAATATGGGAGAATTCACAAAGAGCTCAAGTCTCACAGTAAGTCAGCTTGTTTTGCTGTACTTCATTTGCAATCTGGCTGTTACACTCAAATGAGATGTTGAAAAACTGGCATTTTATACAAATACAGTACCAAAACCTTTTTCAAAAGATGTCAGTTACCTTGTTTTTCAAAAAAAAAAAATGGTGTTAATCAATATCAGAAGTTTGTTCTAAATATTTTATGAGCCTTGTTGTTTTATATTCATGTTAAATGATGTCTGAAATGCAAACAGTTATCCCAAAATTGGTGTAAATAAAATAAAATAATAATTATTAAATGGGGAAAAAAAAAAAAAAAAAAACTGATAATGCTGGGGTTAGGTTTTTTTTTTTTTTTTGCTCCCTCAGACTTCCAAAATAATAAGTGGTTAAGCTTGATGAATATTACAATAAAAAATTCATATATTTTTCTTAAAATTACACTGAAAGGTTAAATGGATGAGCTCGACTTTCCGTTTCCAAAAACAAACAAACAAAAAAAAGTGTTTTTGTGTCCTATTTAAATTACCAGCTTATCCTGTAACATTTAGAATAATATAATCTTAAGTGGGTTGAAAAGTTCTGTCAAGACTGCTTAAACCACAGGTTACCAGAGTGGAGAATGAAGCTGTAATAATTGTCACACATATTTTATTTACCATAGGTCCTAACAAGCCATATGACTTTTTTTGATTGCTGCATTGAATTTTCCTTTATAAATTTTGCATTGCTTTTATAAAATATTGTCTTGTTTTACTACATGTTGAAAAAGCCATATCTTTTGTTCAAAAATGATGTTCATATCACATACAACCCTGGTATTCAGCTAAAGTTGTTGCTCATTCTACTCTGAATTTAAGCATGAAAATGACCTCAAATCGAAATTAATTTCATCGTACTTCTGATTGGGCTGAGGCTGGTATTTTAGTGAGTTTGAAGTAAAAGTATTTGATGGACGTATAATATGTGTCAGGAGCATTCACTCACTATCATTATCTCATTTTTGACCGAGATGGCATTTAGCTGGTTTTGCATCTGAACTCTTCATACATATTTTACAGTTATTGACCCCAAACTTTTGAGCACTTAAATTGTGTTGTTGTGTGGTTGCTGAAGTGTTTGATTCTGTTCCACTGATTCTCTGTGTGTTTTATCAGGTGTTTATCAGCATGGAGAACACTGGTTCAGCGCAGTGCATTGCTTCGGCATTTCTGCCATCAGAAAAAGGCGCAGACACTCAAGACATGCTTACAGCACTGGAGCAGATCTCTACAGCTACACGCTCTTCACAAGCATTTCCTCATCCAGCAGTTTCATCCAAGACATAGACACACAGGTTAGAACACTTCATAAGTGTGATTACTGCATATACTTCAGATCAAATCCAATAGTGATACACACTATACTGTTCAACAGTTTGGTATCAGATTTAAAAAAAAATCTCTTCTGCTCACCAAGGCATTTATTTGATCAAAATATGGTAAAGCGCTAATATTATGAATTATTAACACAATTTATAATAACTCTGTTCTATTTAAACATGTTTTAAAATATAATTTATAATGCAAATCTGAATTTACACTCTTCTGTGTTACATGTTCCTTCAGAAATCATTCTAATATGCTGATTTGCTGCTCAAGAAACATTTTTGATTATTATCAGTCTGTCTGTCTATGTATGTTTTTTAGGGCAGGGAAAGATTGCCTGTAGGATGGAAGTGTTGAAATGGAAAACAGGTATTTCAGCAGCAGGACTATCAGCCAGACTCCTGCTCCACAACACTTTTTATAAGTGGACAGAGATATTAGAGAAACACCAGCTGGCAAAGTATGATGAACTCTTCATCCTCTCGTTCTCTGTAACTATATTTCTCTCTCTGTCTTGTCTTTGCTCATTTCTTACATTTCTCTTTGAGATCTCAGAGATCAGCTCGTGATAGAGCTCTTCAGAGGGCTGTTCTTCTAGAGTGGTACAGACACACTCAGGCTGGTTTCTCTGATGGAGTTCTGCTCTTCACAGACAGACTGGCTCATCTTCATCCATCATCCTCTGCCTCATCCTCATCTGATCCTCTGATGTCCACCGCTTCGCCCCAGGTACAAGACTAAGTTCTAGCTAGCCACTGCCTGCATTTTCATCATTTACATCAGTTAGCAGACCACTTAAGACCTAGACCAGGATTTTAGGTTTCACATCAGAGTGCAGATTTCAAAAGCACCACAACTACTGCTAGTATTGTGGTATTGTTGACACAATAAGGGATTGATTTGATTGTCTATTTGTTTGCTCTTTAGCTGAGTAATTCTTAAGAAACATACTGTAAGTAATCAAGGGGAAAAGAAAAGTTTGGAGGAAGTGTGTTCACACACACACACACATACACAGAGCAGCACTGCCCTCTACAGGCTGCAGAATCAAAGCACAGCCACATGACATGAATGCAATGTCTGCTATAATTTAACCAGTAGGCTACATAAAACTAAAGAATTTACATGAATTTTAAAGCAGTTTAAAATAAAGGTCATCCTGCTTTGCCATCCAGACTTTGTAGTGTTGATCAGACAATCAGTTAGTTGCAAATTAGATTGTTTAAACAATTTGTTACTTTTGTTATTTTTGTTTGTCAAAAATATTTTACAGATACTTAGCATGCAGTTTGTATTAAAAATCTAAAATATGAATAATGTTTTGCTTTTTTACTCAGTAAAGCTATTGGCATTCATTCATTCATTTATTCATTTGTTCATTCATTCATTCATTTGTTCATTCATTCATTCATTTGTCCATACATTCATTTATTCATTCATTCATTTGTTCGTTCATTCATTCATTCATTTGTTCATTCATTCGTTCATTCATTCATTTGTTCATTCTTTAATTTGTTAATTTATTCATTAATTAATTTGTTCATTCATTAATTCATTTGTGCATTCGTCCATTTGTTAATTTATTCATTCATGTGTTCGTTCATTCATTAATTTGTTCATTAGTTTGTTCGTTCGTTCATTCATTCATTCATTCATTTGTTCATTCATTCATTTGTTCATTAATTCGTTCATTCGTTCATTCATTCATTCATTCATTTGTTCATTCATTCATTTGTTCATTAATTCGTTCATTCATTCATTTGTTCATTTATTTGTTCATTCATTTGTTCATTCATTCGTTCATTCATTAATTTGTTCATTCATTCATTCATTCATTCATTTATTCATTTGTTCATACGTTAATTTGTTAATTTATTCATTTGTTCATTCGTTCATTTGTTAATTTATTCATTCATTTGTTCATTTGTTCATTCATTTGTTCATTTATTCATTTGTTCATTCATTCGTTCATTTATTCATTTGTTCATTTGTTCATTCATTTGTTCATTTATTCATTTGTTCATTTGTTCATTCATTCGTTCATTCGTTCATTTGTTCATTTGTTCATTCATTAATTCATTTGTGCATTCGTCCATTTGTTAATTTATTCATTCATGTGTTCGTTCATTCATTAATTTGTTCATTAGTTTGTTCGTTCGTTCATTCATTCATTCATTCATTTGTTCATTCATTCATTTGTTCATTAATTCGTTCATTCATTCATTTGTTCATTCATTTGTTCATTCATTTGTTCATTCATTCATTTGTTCATTCATTCGTTCATTCATTAATTTGTTCATTCATTCGTTCATTCATTAATTTATTCATTTGTTCATACGTTAATTTGTTAATTTATTCATTTGTTCATTCGTTCATTTGTTAATTTATTCATTCATTTGTTCATTTGTTCATTCATTTGTTCATTTATTAATTTGTTCATTTGTTCATTCATTCGTTCATTTATTCATTTGTTCATTCATTTGTTCATTTATTCATTTGTTCATTTGTTCATTCATTCGTTCATTCGTTCATTTGTTCATTCATTTGTTCATTTATTCATTCATTTGTTCATTCATTCGTTCATTCGTTCATTTGTTCATTCATTAATTCATTCGTTTGTTCATACGTTCATTTGTTCATTTATTAATTCATTCATTTGTTCGTTCATTCATTCATTCGTTTATTTGTTCATTAATTTGTTCATTCATTCATTTGTTCATACGTTTATTTGTTCATTCATTCATTCATTTAACAGTGTTTTGCTTTTTTCCAGTAAATCTATCTAATATCCTTAAAAAGCTATGTAAGCTAAATTTATGTAAAGAAAAAAATAGGATTCTTTCTTTCTTTTTCTTTCTTTCTTTCTTTTATAGTTTGGTTCCATTTGTTAACATTACTTAACTATATTATTTAACAATATCTAATAATGAAAAATACTCAAGTATTTATTATTCCATCATTTAGTAATACAGTATTAAAAACAAAAGTTGTATCTATTAATATGAGTTAATGGACCTGAGCTAACATGGACTATCAGTGAACAGTTGTGTTTTTATTAACTAACGTTAACAAAGATTAATAAATCCTGTAACAAATGTATTGCCCATTGTTAGTGCATTAAATATAGTTAACAAATGGAACCTTATTGTAAAGTGTTACCCTTTTTGCATGATTCCTGTTATATGTTATATTCTTTGTTATATCTTTAGTATTGATGCTTTCCACCACATAGTTAATTTAGGATCCCATAATAAGTCTTGTGGTAAATCATTTAGAACTTTATAGTGTGATGTTACTGATCCAGTGTCAGCTTTGCCTCTCCAGTCATATTATTAATAAGACACCAACAGGACCAAACAATTTCAATTCAGCACTTCTTTTCATATAAATCTGACACATTTTCATTCCTCTTCAGGTTGTGTTTCTACAAGCCCTCGGCAGGATGATGCACCCTGATCTGAGTCTGGCTTTTTCCCAGTGGTGGAGTGTAGTGCACACTAACAGAGAGATGAGACTGCAGGCAGATCTCTGTAGAAACAGCAGGAGACATGAAGAACTGACTTTGCTTTTCAGGGTGTGGAGAGCTCAAACACAGATGCACTCCCCAGCTGTCCGACACTGGGTACATCGCAACATGCTTCATCAACAAAATCACTTAGTAGTCCTCTGACAGAAATGCTGCTTTATAGTAACTGTGCCAAGTCTGAAAAATATTGGTTTTTATTTTTTCACACATTGTTAGCATATTTGAGCCAAAGAAGAAAAAAACGGATGCATTTTATTAATTCTGGTGGCATTTTTGCCTCAAGTCCCTAATAATTTCTAATGCTGCTACAGAAAATATCAGTAATTGATAAAACAATGAATTGAATTGGCAGTTCTGTATATTGTTGTCTGTCAATCCACAGATGGATATATCTGACTTTACAGTGCTATGATTTGATAGGAAAAGAGGCAAATCTCAGCAAATATAAAGTATTACATCATATTAACTACAAAGCATAGGATTCGTCTATAATAGTCATTTTCTATTGACTATCTTTTGACAGCAGTGTTGCCAAGTTTGCAGTTTTCCCGCGGAATTGGGCTACATTAACACTGTTGCCCGCGGGATGTTTTTCATGTCCACAGGTTTAAGTGACCCCAATAACGTCATATTATGTCCCTCGAATGTGAATTTGCCAGGGAAACCCCAACTAAAAACGTGTATTTAGGTGATTTTAATGGGGGACCCTCCTTGAAACACGATTGGGCTAGTTTTAGCCTAGATTTGAGAAGCGACTGGGTCGGGTTTTGTTGTGAAAACCTGGCAACCCTGATCGACAGCCCTAATCTACATTTCCAAACATAAATTTGCATAAAGAAGCATGTTGTTTTACGCATTATATTACACAAATTAACTATAACAAACAAGTTATAGCTTACATACCTTTTCTTTTTGAAGTGATGAATGTAAAGTTCAAAGTCGTGGTGATCTTGTCTGATATCGTGGCTTTGCAAATTGTGCATACAGCAAATTTCTTTTTATGACCAATTTTGAATTGTTCCAAAAGCAACAAAATGATTCTCTTCTGTCAAAAGATTGTATAAAAATTTATTAAAAAAAAAAAAAAAATTGATTACAGTTGTTAAAAAGTCATTTTTGAGCCACACAGTTGAAGTCAAGTCAAGTCTGGAATTACTGGATCTTAAGCCAAAGTTATTTTCTTAGTAAATCAAGCAAGTCACGAGTTCTTAAATTTGGGACTCGAGTCAAGTCATGTCCAATTGACTCTCCTACCTCTGATATAGCAAATGAGTCATGTGGCCTTCTTTTATCATATTCATTTGTAAAACTTTTTCATTGTGTCTCTATCATACAACAAAAAATGTTGTAAAAATGTCCGTAACCAATCATTTTGTTGTTTGAGGGACAAGGTTATTTTGTTATTTTTATTGATTTATTTATTTTTATACAGGAGAGGAGGGTGCTCTTTCAGTCTGTCATTCAGTGGAAACAAATGGTTTGCCAGAAACGCAAGAAACGTATGTTGGAGCAGCAAGCAGCAGTGACTCATGACACCAGTCTACTCAGACACTGCTTCACTACATGGACCAGACTGGTAAATATGGAGAGCAGATGCCTTAGTTACACTAAACATGTCAACACGTTTAGAAAAGCTTCATTAGCATTAAGAGGCTTGATATTTCACTTCCTTGTGCATTTAAAGCAGTGGTTCTCAACCTTTTTGACTTCAATACCCCCACTATCCACAACAATATGAAAAGGCCTGCAATTTTAATTATTTTAAAAATGTATTTTAAAAATGTATGAGAACCACTGATTTAAAGTCAACATGAACTCAGCTGTACAAGGCTGGCAATGTGTGTTAAGTTGAAAAGTCCATACCCATTTTACTTTCTTAATACACATTCCTAATGTTATTCAATGCACCAATCAAGTCAAGTTAAGGCAAGTCAGTTCACTTGACGGCCTATATGGTAACAGGCCCAGGTTGTTATTTTCTGTGTAGGTATAAAAGGTATTTGGAAAGCTTTGACATGTATCTGTATGTTTGGTATCTGTGATCTCCTGCTGTCTGGATGTGTGTGTTTTAGGCCGTAGGGCCGCACTGTGAACAGCAGAAGTGTGCCGTTAAGTTGATGAAGAGCAGAACAGAGAGACACAGACTGAACTTGAGCTTTTCCACATGGGTTACACGTGTACGCCAGCAGCAGACCACCAGAGCCATTTATAATCGCACACTACTGAACAGGTACATGTCATATCTGTGACCGCCTGAAGAGCACTGGCTTGTATTTTTGGCTGTTTTATGGTAGATATCAGATTTCATGTTTTAAAGCTGTCATGGTTAATTTAGGCACCACTGTTTGCACCAGACAGACCTGCAAATCATTTAAAACAAGTCATTATTTTTGCATTTCTGGTTAGTCCTGCTAGATATTATATATTATATTATATATATCAGTAAGAATGATTAATCCTATAATATCTTTATGAACAACCACACCTGTAGAAGTGTCACCTGGTGTATTTAAATATAAAACAATTTTGTAAAATGATAAAAAATATATGTATATGTATTTTTTTAACTGTAAATTTTGAGTAAATGTAGTATAAAACAAGCAGTGTTATTATTAACTAAAACTAAAACCATAAAAAACATTTAATTATGTGATATGAATAAATATTTACTGGAAATTAAATTAAATTAAATTATAATAATTATATAATTATAATAAATAAACAAAAAAGTAGACTTATAGAACAATATATAGACCAAAAAAAAAAACACTTAGCAAAAATTACTAAAACTTTCAACTGAAATTAAAATGAAAACAGAGAATACAAAAGTAAAATCTAATTCATTTTTTTTTTTATTTGCTGTTATGCAAATTATATTGTGTGTGTATATTACTATTACACTGGCCAGCGTACTATCAGCATCAGTCACTGAAATGGTCAACTGCTTGTTTTAACTATAGATTATACATTTTGCTTTGTTTTATTCAGCTGCAACATGAAACATGATGTAAAACAATGTTATGTGTATGTTAATGGTAGCGTGTGTATTCTAGTGTCTTTTTAGATTGGCTGAGGTGTGTTCAGGTCTGTAAATGGAGGCAGGCACTGGCTCTGTTCTATGCACACTACAGACTCTTGCGTGTGTGTTTCTGTCAGTGGAGAATCATCTGCGCTCAGCAGCGACTCGCCAGCAGCAAAGCACAACACACACTCCACCTGGGAGCCAAAGCCATCTTACAGCAGTGGAGAAAATATACACACAGTGAGTCAAAATCACTACTCCAATTGTATCATTGCATGTTTCCTTTGCTTTTCTGTCTTTCTATAAAGAAGTTTTACTTTAAAAGGCCTATATATATTTAGTATTCACATATAATTCACAATGCCTACATAATAAGCACATGCATTGCATGTCAAATATCTAATAATAGAAACGTATTATAATTTATAATGAAAAGTAACTAATATTAATGAATTATAATGTATTAGAAAAAAATGTAAATGCATTTTATATAATAGTTTAACCCTCTGGGCCACTTGGCTTCCTGTCTCATCTGTTCTGTCCTCTCATAATAATAAAAGGCAAAATATGTGAGATGGGGAGAGTAATTTTCTTGTATTTAATGTTTGATTTTAATCATAATGCAACCTGATATTTATCTAACCAAAACTATCTAAACCTTGACAAAAAAATAGTTTTTTAGAATGTCTAAATGTATATCTAAAAGCAAAACCTAATAAAATATGTAAAAAAAAAAACAAAAAAAAAAACCAATGGTAATCCAAAAGCCTCTGTATATATGTATAATATGTATATAGGGAGATATACAGGAGTTTACATGACATTACACGTTTTTATTTTTTTAGTGACACCGAATGGCACAATTCTCAAAAAAACAAAAAAAACCAAAAGATTTTACAAACATTCACTCTGTTTTAATGTGAAATGTTGCATTTATTGAAAAATAGTTAAAAAATGTATATAAATAAATATATATTAATTTTTATTATATATATTATTAATATATTAATATATTAATTTCCCTAATGGGAAAAAAAACTCATTAAATTGTATAAATATTGCATACTGTCATAAAATCCCCTCAAAATTCTAAATAATAATTAAACAATATTATTGAACAAAAATATTGTACAATGATTTTCCTGAAAAAACAAAAAGTTTTCAAGGCTTCTGTCACTTTTGACAGTGAAGGAGCCAAGAGTGACTCCTAAACGAAGAGGCCCAGTGGGTTAAAAAAACTGTTACAAATGTATGTATAGTTCATGCCAAATCACCAACTGTGTTTTGTTTGCCTCACCAATAAAACATGCACAGTATGTGTTCTTGTGATTTAGTCAGGGGCCATCGACATGCTCTCCTGTGTGAGTATGATGAGAAGAGGAAGACTGTCATGAAGAGAAGATCATTTGTCAGGTGGAGCCATGCAGTGGAGCAGTTCAGAAGAGCTCAGCATTATCACCAAAGAGCCTTAAAGCACAGGTTTGTGTGGAAATGGCAAAAACCAAAAAGTTGTTTACTAGTGGACACTGTCATCCAAAACAACTTAGGTCATCAAATAAGGGTATCACTCATTTGTGGTGTGCTCTGTAATTTTTATTTATTTATTTAGCACAATAATACATGTTAAATTAATGCTAAAACTTTGCCTATTTTTTAGGTTGAATGTCAGTATATTATAATTAATAAAAATTAAAAACAGAATCTTTTATGCTCACCTAGGCTGAAATTATTTAATCAGAAAACAGTGATATTGTGAAATATTTTTACGATTTAAAATAAATGTTTTCTATTTCAGTTTATTCCTGTGATCAAAGCTGGATTTTCAGCATCATTACTCCAGTCTTCAGTGTCATATGATCCTTCAGAAATCATTGTAAAATGCTGATTTGCTGTTCAAGAAACATTATTATTATCAATGTTAAAAACAGTTGTGCTCCTTCATATTTAGGTGGAAATTGTGATACTGTTTTTCTGTATTTATTACTCTGTATTTATTGTATTTTATTAATTTATTACTTTTCAGCAATTTAATGCATCATTGGTGAATAAATGTATCAATTTCTTTAGAAAAAAAAAATATATATATATGTATATAATATATTATTAAAATAATATATATATTATTATTTTTATTTATTTTTATTTTTTTTTAACTGACCCCAAACTTCAGAATAGTAGTGTGAAATATCAATACGAAAATTCCTTAATTTTAGATGCATTGGGCTGCATGTCTTAGTCACTGAAACAAAGGATAAATGAAGATACATTGTGTTTTACCCACAGGTGTTTCCGTCAGTGGCTTCATGAGTTCAGGCATCAATCAGAGCTGCTGTGTGTGAGCAGAGAGCTGAGGGAGGTCTGGACACGGAGACTACAGCGGAGAGCCTTCAGCCTCTGGCAGCTCAAACTCAATCATGCACACTCTCACCTGCATTACATCTGCTGCTGGAGAAACACACAACATCTCTGTCTTCATCTGAGTGTGTGGAAACAGAAACTTGTTGAGAGGAAGAGGGCCCGACTGGCAGTGCATCAGTGGAGATGGCACATCTCACGTGTCAGAAAGCAGAGAAACATCATGTGGAGGATGAGAAACACGTTCCTGTGCTGGAAAGCAGCGTTCAGACAGAGAATCAGGAGCAGAGATCACTGGACACAGACACAGCAGAGGAGGTGAGATTACAGACAACGCAGGTGAAGAAAATTAAAAATAAAAATTAACTTTCCCCTGCTAATTACTGACATTAAGAATTGCACAATGAAATGCTATGTTTAAATATGCAAGTGAGGCATTATCTAATTAAATATGCACTAACTGGCACAGCGGAAATCAAAATCTATGGATAAATTTAGGTTAAAACAAAATATCTTCCTTTTTTTTTGGACATATTAGTGTTAACGCAAGTAATTTTGAATATCTCTTTTTATCACTAAATAAATAATAAAATGCTGACAAAAACCAGTCAATAAATAAATAAATAAATAAATCTCTCCCATTTTTTTTTTTTAGCTCTTTTCCCCTCCTTTTTTCTCTTTAAATATGTTTTATGAATTTTTTTTTCTTTGCTTACTTGCTGTCTAAAAATGCATGTGATACCAGCACTGGCCTCAATAAACCGGCAAAAGCTAGTAAAAAATAATAATAAAGAAGTGAATAGCATTTCTGTGCTGTCATTAATGCGTTTGGCTTCATCAGGTCTTGTTCTGCACTCAGGGTTCTGCTGGCGTGGCATGGACAAACAGTATCAGCGCAGAGACGGAGGTACAGAGAGGCCTGGTTCCAGTACAGCAGTGAGATGAGACTGCAGGCTGCTGTATTCATGCAGTGGAGAAAAGCACTGATCCAGGGTCAGCAGAGGCAGTGTGCTCTGGAAAGCCTGCTCATCATCTATCAAAGCAGAGTCAGCGATCAAGCTTTTCAGCGTTGGAGAACTGCGGCCGCAGAATGGAAAACAATTACAACATTCAACAACAAATTACTTAACAAGGTTTGATTCAGTTCCCATATTTCCTGGCTTTTTTCATGATAACTGAGGTCTAGGGGCTATGTAACTACCATGTAAGTTTCAAACAGGGGGGGAGGCATTATCTAATTAAATATGCACTAACTGGCACAGCGGAAATCAAAATCTATGGATAAATTTAGGTTAAAACAAAGTATCTTCCTTTTTTTTTGGACATATTAGTGTTAACGCAAGTAATTTTGAATATCTCTTTTTATCACTAAATAAATAATAAAATGCTGACAAAAACCAGTCAATAAATAAATAAATAAATAAATCTCTCCCATTTTTTTTTTTTAGCTCTTTTCCCCTCCTTTTTTCACCCCCACACCTAACCTTAAACCTACCAATACTGGGGTGGGGGGGGTCAGAATTGGGCACAACACCGGCAGTTAACGTGTGAAAGTGCAGTGTGAAAGGGTCTTTACTACAGCAATAGTTACGTACCTTACTACATTCGGTGTTTGATAAATAAATAAATAAATAAATAAATACATAAATACCATTCTGAAACATCCTGTTGAGTATCACCAAGCCACAGCAGGCTACAATATACATGACCTTAGTTACCGGTGGTTGGCATGGCCATGCATCACTCAAAAATCAATAGGCCAATCAAAGAGAGGCTCATGAATATTAATTAGACAGGCCAAAATCAACAGTTCTTGACAGACCTCCTAAGAGAGGAGCTGTAAAAACATATTGAGATGGATTTTGACACTTGTACTGCAAATATATATTCTTAAGGACATAAACAGCTAAAATAAACCTCCAGAAAGGTGTACAATATCTGAGCTTCAAGAATTAAATTTTCAGGCTTTTATCAGTCATCTGGTTGATCTCATGAAATTTAAAAATCAAGGTCTAGATGTAGATTGTAAGTTTTGAGTGTTTTAAAAAGTGTGAACACAATTGTTCACAGTATTCAAAAAAAATTATATAGTATATAGCTAATAGTAAAAAAAAAATATATATATATATATATATATATATATAATCAGCCTAAATAATATAATCTACAAATAAATCAAAATAAACTGTATTTACCTTTCTTAACAGTGGTTCATGTGTTGGACACACAGCAGGGATCAGTTGAAAGTAGCAGACATGTCTTATATGAAGAAAAAAATAAATGAAGCCCGGTTTGTTCTGAGGACGTGGTCACTGTGGGCTAAAGGTACAGTAAACTACTGTTTTTACAACTTTGCCTTTGCCTCTACTATTAGGTAACACATTATTTATCTGTAAGGTACTGCAGGCAATTGAAGAAGCTATTTGGGTCAATCACCTCATGCAAATATAATGTCAATTACATTGCATTGCATTAGATAACAATATCAAACCGAGTGACATTTGAGAGCACGAATGCACTTTACAAGCAAAGCATTTTACAAAATGCTGTGTCTGAATTGAAGTTTGGAGTGACGTCAGGTAGAGCAAATGATGACACAATTGTAATTTTTGGGTGGACTGTGCATTAAAGTGTCAAAAAAACTTCTTTCCCTGCCAGAACGTAAAGCACAGAGACAGATGGAGGAGGCTGTGAGTCTCTGGCTGGAGGGCAGAGCAGTATCTAGAACTTTCCATCATTGGGTCAAAGTTTATCAACAACAGCAGAAAGCCTCTCACCACAGACAAACACAGCTTGCACACAGGTAAACACTGTGATGGTTTTCCACAAGTAAAAGATAAATATAGCAGATTCAACCTAACACACACAATCACATCTTTGCATGCACAAATGCTTACAACTCAAGAATATTTCCGTAATATTGAATAATGAGCTGATTTAGAGCTAGATTCTCGAAATAGTACAACAATATGAAAAACATTTTTGATAGCTTTGATAGTTTGAGAAACAAGAATGGTTATGAATATCTTGCTAATATGACAATAATATGATATTTTCATGATCAGTATCACAGCAATAGAGGGAAGTGGACTGCATGGACTGACCCGTCGTTACTGGACCTGCTGGAAAAACCAAACTGAAGCATCACTGCTGTGTACACAACAAGTAAATAATCAACATGAATCAACATTTATTATTATAATAATTAACAGCCAGTTGAGTTCAGTCACCATAAATACTGCAACAGATTAACTAGCATAGATATTATGAATACAAACCTTCCTCAAAAGTCAAAATATGCCACAGATTTTTTTTTAAAAGATATTTAAGATGTTTTCTAAGTTTCAACCACATTTAGATAACAGAAATAGCACTTCTGTTCCCAAAGGCTTGTCACGTTTTCTCAAAAATATTCCTGGTGCCAAATTAAACTGTGAGCAAAAAATATGAGCAATTAATTAGTTATCCAAATTAATCTGTCTGCTAAAGATCTGTGGCTGGCGGCATAAATGTACGGTTAGGTATATGTATATAATAGTCATTACTTATCCTTATTTATTAGTTTATTTATATGTCCATCCATCCATTCTCCAACCATATGCTTTAGGCTCACAGAGACACCAGAATGTTATTATATATAATAAATAGGTCCAGCCTATGTGTGTATAGACCCTATTTAAATTACTTTTTGTTAATGCCATACTTGATTTTCACAAATTTCTAATTTCTTTTGCACATAGTTCTTGCCCACTTTTTATATACTTTTACTTTTTTCTACTTTTACTTATTTTTCAAATTTAACCATTAAATGATATTTTTATGAACTTAGATAAATTTCTACATGATTTATTTGTACTTGGAGTAATTATTTGTCTCACCACTCTTTAAAGGTGAAAGATGATTAAAAATAATGAAACACTTCATTAGTAGTATACACTTACATATACACTGTTCCTTAGAGATTAATTACCTTTGTGTTGGAAAAAAAAAAAGAAAAAAAAGGACGTTTTGTCAACAACTTTTAGGGTGTGCTTATTTTCAGTGATTTCTGTTTCAGAGAAATTATAATGTTTGTAGTGGCTATTTGTAGTTCTACTAATGTCAGTACTGGTGAGGCCTATTTTCTATGCCTACACTCAGAATCTGTCACTGGGGTAGTATATGCTCAAAAGATACACCTTTTTTCCATATTTAGCCCGAAAAGGTACATATTGGTATCTAAAGCACCCAGTGAGGTGCTGATATCTATACTACAATTTGACATTACCATGACTTCTTTATCTCAATGTTTCTGGTGCAGTATGAGCACCGTGTGCTGCAGAAAGCCTGGCTTACCTGGAGGAAGCGACACATCAGGAACAGAGTGTCTGCTGATTACTCAGCCAACTTTAACAACGCGCTATTGGCCCAGGTGAATCAGACGCAGTCCACCGCTCTTTGAAATCTCGCCATGTTAGCAGAAGATAAACAGGGTCATCGTGCACTTGTACTATCTCTAATAGCTGTTTAGGTCACAGTAATCTGGTCAGTGCTTCATCAAACCATTGTGCTTATGAATAAACACATATACATTGACTTTCAGCCTTATTTTTCTGTCTTATCAGTGTTAAGCAATGTGAAGCAAAAATTCTAGATTACTGGGTAACTGGAAAATTTACTTGACTTTTTTCATTACTGTTTCTTAGGGTTGCCAGGTGTGCGTAACAAAACCAGCCCAGTTGCTACTTAAAACTAGCCAAATTATGTTAACGAGCCCAATCATGTTCTGAAGGAAACTGGCTATTAAAATAGCTCCAATTATGTTCCGGGGGTTTCCCTTGATCGAAATCAAACGCAACAGCTGCAACAGCATAAAAATAGCCCAATCCTGCGGAAAAAATGCAGACTAGGCAACACTGCTGTTCTAAACACATTTAAGTACGCTTTAAAAAAATAGTTGCACAAATTGTTCTCTAAAATGATCCCACACAAACAACTGTGTACAGATTGATACTAATGATTTTTTTTTCTTCCTCTGCTGTGTTTTATTGGCAGGTGTTGCGAGTGTGGTGGCAGCGAGCCCACGGGGTAGACTTTGAGCCCTAACCAATTCTGTCTGTTTACAAGCAGAGAGTTAACAGATGAAAATCAGCCAAAGAAGATTGTGCTAGATTGCAGAAACTCCACACATCACCTCCAAAACAATCATCATTTACTTGAGTTTTCAGCAACAGTTCAACAACACATTTGCACACTTTCCTCAACCTTGCATATTTATTAACCCCCACATTAGGCTTTACTCTAGAGGACAATAAAAGAAGGAAAAAATCTCATAGATTTACACCGACGGAAGGAGCCCATCACAACAACATGATAGTGGGCCTTTTTGACTTTTTTTATTTTCCAAATTTGTTTCAACATTGCAGTAGTTGAACAGTGTTTGCCATTCACTCACCCTCAAGTTGGTCTGAACTTATGAGTTTCTTTCTTCTGCTGAACATAAAAGATGATGTTGTAAATATTGTGTGTAACCAAACACCTGAGTGACATCATTTGTGACCCTGGACCACAAAACCAGTCATAAGACTCAATCTTTTTGAAACTGAGATTTATTGAACTTCTGAAAGCTGAATAAATAAGACCTATTCTATATAAGCTGGATATAAGCTTCTAGTGACTTCGGTGCCGATAGCCTAGTGGGTAAGTGCGCTGACATACAGTGATGTTGTGCTATGGGTGTCCCAAGTTCGAATCCTGGCTCAAGGACCTTTCCTGATCCCACTTTCCTGTCTTCTATTGATGTATGGTTTGTTAGTATAGGACAATATTTAAAAAATATTTATAAATCTGGAATCTGAGGGTGCAAAAAATCTAAATATTGAGAAAATCACCTTTAAAGCTGTCCAAATTAAGTTCTTAGCAATGCATATTACTAATTAAAAATTAAGTTTTGCTATACATATAAGGTAGGAAATGTACATAATATCTTCATGTAACATGATCTGTACTTAAAGAAGTCCACTTCCAAAACAAAGACACCCCCTTGTCATCCAAGATGTTCATGTCTTTCTTTCGTCAGTCGTAAAGAAATTATGGTTTTTGAGGAAAACATTTCAGGATTTTTCTCCATATAATGGACTGATATGGTGCCCCGATTTTGAACTTCCAAAATGCAGTTTAAATGCAGCTTCAAACGATCCCAAATGAGGTTGTAAACGATCCCAGCCGAGGAAGAAGGGTCTTATTTAGAGAAATGATTGGTTATTTTCATAAAAAGAATACAATTGATATACTTTTTAATCTCAAATGCTCGTCTTGTC
The DNA here is from genome assembly GCF_022985175.1 of Labeo rohita. Taxonomy (NCBI): domain Eukaryota; kingdom Metazoa; phylum Chordata; class Actinopteri; order Cypriniformes; family Cyprinidae; genus Labeo; species Labeo rohita. The sequence continues at coordinate 3,042,665 of NC_066876.1, forward strand.
TTTCTCTCCCTGAACTCTGTGTATTCTGGTTCAAGACAGTTAGTGTATGTCGAAAAACTCCAATCGTATTTTCTCCCTCAACTTCAAAAATTATTTCAAAATCATCCTACATCACTGCAGAAGTTTTGATCCAGTCTTCGCAAAATGAACATGCAAAGAAGATCAAACACACTTAACAAAAAAGGTAAAACGGCGATATAGGACGATTTTGAAGTTGAGGGAGAACATGAGATGGGAGTTTTTTGACATACCCTAACTGTCTTGAGCCAGAACAAAAACAGTCCAGGCAGAGTAAGACAAGATGAGCGTTTGACATTAAAAAGTATATAAATTGTATTATTTTTATGAAAATAACTGATCGTTATGCTAGATAAGACCCTTCTTCCTCGGCTGGGATCATTTACAATCACATTTGTGATCGTTTGAATTTGGACCCATACAGTGTATTGTTGGCTATTGCTACAACTACAATGACTGGTTTTGTGGACCAGGGTCACACACACACACACACACACACACACACACATCTCTTTAACAAACTGGATGATTTGAGATATCGTTCATTGCTTTAAAAATGACTGCAAGAAACAGATACATATTATAAAACAGTCTAATTTGTATCTTAACTGTAACCCATTCAGGCAAACAAGCAGCAGGTACTGGTTAATGTTAACTACTTATAAAACAGTTCACTAACATTCTCATTTTCCACTAGATAAAAGGGTTTTGAGTACTTTGACATTCTGACTGGTCCACGTGATATTAGTGCACAGGTGTTGATAGATAGTTCCAGAAAAAAAGAATTCCCAGAACTTCCATAAGAACTGCCAGCGGTTCAGAGGGTTCACTTATGTAACGGTCATATAGTGAGTTTAAAATGAGTGTTTCAGGTTACTGACTCCTCCTCCTCCTCCTCCTCCTCCTCCTCACATGTGGATTGAGAACTCCATGCAGGAACCAAGAGTGTGTTCGGTGAACTTTGTTTCTGCACTAATGAAGTATATGAAGTATTGGTATAGAATATTTTCCATTCCATTTTTGTCTAATAAAACTTCTTGAACTTTTTTTTTATATGCAATAGAAGCAATAGAAGTATCTGCCATTCTTTCTGATTAATGAAAATAAACTTTCATTTTTGCTATTATAGTTTTTCTTTCTTTCGAGATATTTCACTTTAGATAACTCTTTTAGTGTCCTTGTTATACATGTTCTTACTATAGTAATGAGAGTAAATTATGCATAATTAAACCAATCCCTAACTCCATAGTAAGTATGTGTTGTTAATTAATATAACTCAGTACTTAACTGTACTGACAAGGACACTAAGTATTTGCTGTAGATATTTTCATTACTTTATTTTCTATATTTACACACCTGGAAATTATTTTAAAAATAACCCCATTTTTCCAGGAAAAACAAGATGATAGTAATTATTCATGATGCATTACTCACACTCATTTGTTAACTGCAAAATGCTCTTAAGTTAAGAACATTTTTACTGAAAATATTTATTGCAGAATACAAGTGCAACAGTGAAATAAAGTTTAAAACTTTAAAATGTTTAAATGCAAAGCTTAAAAACACCTAGAGATGTAATGGATTCTTACACATATACAGAGAAGATGAGATATTCACTTCAAAAAGCAAACTGCACCAATGAGTAGTGCTGAAGAGAGAAAAAAAACAAAATCACATAAATGAACTTGAATACCGGCCATGTTTAAGCGATGACGTTTGCACATGCCTGTTTTAGAAAAAAACGCGGTCAAGTTCATACTGTTGGCTTCCTTCCAGCAAGTGTAATGTTTCATGTGACGGGGAGATAAGACGACACACGTGGATTCGAATGTGTGCAGCTGTTGAAGTAACTTCACCCCTTCAGGTTTAACGTAACATCTGCTGATGGCAGCGCACCAATCCTTCACCATTATCAACTGCAGTGCGTCCAAAACAGTCATGGACTTTGAGATTTAGATGAACTCCAAATATAAATGTTATGTGAATCCCAAGCAAACAAGCAATTTAGCGATAATGTTGAATAATGTGGATATGTTAGCACAGGGGGGGAGGAGTGCATGTTTATTGAGCTTTCTATTGCTAGCAGAACAAAAATGGTCAGACAGCTCAATCCAAAAAAAAAAAAAAAGCCAAATGGGGGGTGGGAAATAGGATTCAAAAGTTTAAATTCATAATGGCAACACATTGCCACTGATTGTAGTAGTAATAAATCATAAAATCAACTCCATCAATTCACACATGACTGTAGAAAAATATAAGTGAAATCTCACAAAACCAGTCTGGGTTTAGGATGATTTTTTTTTCTCTCCATTTTTTCTCCTATTATATATAAACACGTTCACTCCCAATTTGCATTACTGTATATAATGTAAAAATACCATCAAAATTAAATAGTTAATTATTTACATATTATGGCAATATTTTGATGTATTCTTTTATTTTTTACCACATTAATAATCATCAAAAATAAAACATCCAGATGCATTAAAGTAATGCGAATTTAGAGTGAAAATGTCCCTTAATTGTCATGAAAATTGAAAAATTTTAAATCCAAATCCATAAATCTTGTGCATTTTTGTTCGTCTATTTAAAGTCAAACCATGAAAAACTTCAAACTTCAAAAAGTACATAAAAGCTCTGAAAATAATCTTGTAATGAATCTACCATTTTCTTGCATGCGTCTTATGCATTTTTTAATGCGTTTTATTAAAAGACAGTTTCTTTATATGATGAACAGATTTAATTTAGCCCTTTATTAATGTATAAACACTGATCAATGCACATACAACATAAAACACATCAGCCTCACTCTCAACTCTCATTGGTTCTTGTGAAAGCTCAAATGTGATTGACATTACAAACTCACTGCTTATGCACATTAAACATGCATGTTTAATCTTCTGTTTACCATATTTGATGTACTTTACTTATGTGTATTGATCAGTGCAAATTACATGTTTTAAAAACAACAACAACAACAAAACACATATGAAATCTGTTCATCATATAAAGGGCTGTCAAACAATTAATCGTTTGCCTAATAAATGTGTGTGTACTGTGTGTAATTATGATGTATATATATGTAAATATACACAAAGTAATGTATTTAAGAAATATTTATGTACAAAATATTTTGTTCATATCTAACAAATTATATAAAAATGATAATAAATACATACACTTGTAAATATTTCTGAAATGTATACATGTTTGTATTTATATATACAAAATAATTACACACACATATATTAAGCAAACTCAAACTTTTATTTTGTATGCGATTAATCGCTTTACAACTCGGATTGCAGCTTTTGTTTGATACAATGTTTTTATGTATATATGGAGGCTTCAAAATTTGATTGCATGGACTTTAAATGGATCAACTGAATGAGAGAATATTAAAAATATCTTCATTTGTGTTCTGTAGATAAACGCAAGTCATATGTGTTGGAACAACATAAGAGTGTATAAATGAGAGAACTTTCATTTCTGGATGAACTATCCTTTTCAACAAAATTGTTACTTTTTTTCTTGATCTTGCATAGAAATATGACCTGTTTACATAGGATATGACATGTTTTTATAAGATTCACCTATAAAGAGTGAAACACAGTAGCCATATACTGTATTTTGAGTCCGTTGAGTACGTTTGACCTGCTTACAGGATTTCCTCGTATTCACAATCATATATTGAACATACTGTATGCGATATCCAAAATATCATCTATAAATAGTTAAAAACATAAAATAAAAATATAAGAAAACGGCACTCAAAACTGCAAACTTAAGTCCCTTTAAAGGTCAAGGCGGATCATCTTCTGTAGTGCTACATTTGTCATAATTTTGGCACTGATGATGAATTAAGCTCTGAAAATGACTAAAAATACTGTCGATGCAGTAAAGTACTCAGTATGTGCGTGTGCGTCGAGGTGTCTCAATAGCAGCGCAGGCAGACTTTGCGAGTTCTGTGATGCTACGATTCACTTCCCTCACCCTGAGTTGCTTGAGGCGAGTCCAGGAGTGTGAACATGTCTTCAATCACCTGCCACAGGCAGCTGTCGAGAGGGAAGTCGTTGTCCACCAGGTTGACTAGGTAGTAGTTGTCGTGGATGTACTGAATGATCATGCGTGAGGGCGATTCCTCCTCGTACAGCTTCGCCCATTGTTCGATCCACAGCGCAAAAGCCTCGTCCTGTGGGAACAGACAGACCTGAGCTTGGTTTCAAGTCTAGATTATCTTTTACTACAGCAGAGAGTGTCTCTTATCAGTGAGACAATAAGAGTGATTTAATGTCTGTAAGAGTGCCAGGGTTGTCTTAACTGGGACGGAGTACAAATGCGAGGACTTCAGAAGTGTCACATGTGGATAGGCAAGCTAGACCTAATAAGTGTACAATGCTTAGAGGTTGTTAGGGTGTTTGAAGTGGAAAAAGCATCACCTTCCAGTACATAAAGCTGACTGGATCCACCACGGTGGGCTGGATGATCTCTCTGCCTGGGAATATGCCCCAAGTCACAGCGTTGGGCTGCATTTCATGTGCATTTGTAATATTCCTGCCCTAAAAGAAAAGATTTCATTATGTCAGTACTAAAAACTGGAGATTACGTGATGTAATCTTGTTTTCGTACTGGTTTTACCTGAACATTGACTATATGGTAGTTCACACGAGGTTCATATTTCTTCAGCACTTGCAGAAGTGCAGTAACATTTTCACTGGATGTGAAAAACTCCAGGTATGCCTGTTGATTTCAAGAGGTAAAAATAAAGATGCTGAAGGAACCATTTCCAAAAGTAAGCCAATTCCAAATAAACCTAAAAGATAATAAATCCCAAAATAAACCCACAGATCACCAAGTGCACAGTTCCCACGGTATCACAAGTATTACTAGATCTGACGTAATCTATGCATTTATAATATGAATGCACTGACAGCATCGTTGTAGCAGTTTTTTTTGGTATCGTTAATATTCCATTATAGTTGGTTTTGTATATTTCCTTTTTAAGTTTAGTTTTTACTAAGGTTTAGATTTTAGCTGAAATAATTTGTGTTATTTTAGTACTTCATATTAAACTAAAGAAAACAAAACATTAATTTCAGTTAATGTTTATTTTAATTTCAGGTAACAAACATATTTTTCATGGTTTTAGTTTTATTCACTCTCAGCTAAAAATAAAAACTAGGGGGGGGGGATTCATATCGATTCTTGAGGTCACGATTCGATTCGATTTACTTCAAAAATCATTTCAAAATCATCCTTGTAGAAGTTCCGACCTAGTCTTTGCAAAGTGAACATGATCAAACACCCTTAACAAAAAAGATAAAACAGTGATGTAGGATGAACATGAGATGGGAGTTTTTCGACATACACTAACTGACATGAGCTAGAATACACAGAGTTCAGGGAGAGAAAGACAATATGAGCATTTGGCATTAAAAAGTATATAAATTGTATTATTTTTATAACCGATCGTTTTGCTAGATAAGATCCTTCTTCCTCGGCTGGGATCGTTTACAACCGCATTTGTGATCGTTTGAAGTCTGTATTCTGGAAGTTGAAACTCAGGGCACCATATCAGTCCATTATATGGAGAAAAATGCTGAAATGTTTTCCTTCAAAAAGCACAATTTCCTTATGACTGAAGAAAGAAAGACATGAACATCTTGGATGGCAAGTGGGGAGTACATTATATGTAAATTGTTGTTCTGGAAGTGGACTTCTCCTTTAATATGCGGGGCATTGAAATTGCTTTTGAATTCACGCTGGCTTTCCAGCGCTGTTCGCTTACCATGCTTGTTCCGACAACATCATGTCATTATTATTATTATTATTATTATTATTATTATTATTATATTAACTAGAAAATTGATTTTTGAAATTCGTGAATCGCTATAAGACTGAATCGTGATTAATAAGTAAATCGATTTTTCCCCCCACTCGTAAATAAAACTACAATGATTTGTTAATATTTGTGTCCAGAATTTGATGTAAAACATGAGACTTTAAAGATTAAAGTTTAGAGAGTAACGGAAGATTTTTAGCATCATGACTTAAAATTCAGCTTGTTTCTCACACAAATCTATCAGATGACGTCATATAGACTACTTTTATAGTAATTTTTTTAACTCAGCAAATCCAGACCTGGTTCCTCTTTCATTGTATATAAAAGGGCAGTTCCCTCATTCCTGAAAACATTTTATTTTACATTCCATTAAATAAAATATGCCTGCATTTTCAAATGATCTATTCTTATAACACAGTTGAGTATTTTTGTGCTGACCTTTTGAAAGACGTATCCCCCCGCAGGGCCCCAGCCCACAATGGGGTCGGATGAGGGTTTGCCGTTAATGTTGGGTTGAGAGTTAATGGTCAGAATACCCCTGCGGTTCACCTTCTCCAACTCGTCCTTCAGCAGATTGGTCTCTGGAGCCAGAGGATCGTCGTTCCACGGCAGACACATGACCTACAGAAAGCAGAAAGATACATGCAAAATTGGACTGGTGTTTATGTATAATTTGCAGCAGGTGTAGAACATAAACTGAACACAAACCAAAGTCAAAAACTAATTCTGTATCAAAAGAACAACAAAAGACTGTGTAAAACCAACATTCTAAGAACAGATAGTTCTATATGTCAATTAAGAACAAGAAAGTCATGTTTGCTGATAAACAGACCTCTGCACATCACTTCAATTCAACATTAAATGTACAAGATGTGCCTAGTTGTGACACTGTTTGGCAACCGCAAACAATTAACTTTATTTTGTGTTGTTCTCAAGTACACATCTTCATGACATGTTCTTCCTCGCTTTGACTCAAACAAGTCAAACAAGTTCATGCTGTGCTTGTATTTGTATTTTACTCTGTGTTCCTTTATAAATCAACTACACAAATACACCTAGTGGAACTCTGTAGGTACTTTTACCATCATACGGTCCAGCAGTACAAGGCTGTATACTGACACTGGCTCTACCTTGTGTCCATTGTGGTTGGTTTGGCCGGTGATGTAGTTGGTGAAGACTTCATAAACACTCTCCTCATTCATTAGTTCCTCACCCCACATCTGCAGGAGAGCCTCTTTCGGAGACTTACTCTTCAGGTAGAACAGGTAGTAGTCTGTCAGCTCGCCAAAGGCTGGTGAAGAGGAGTTACCCCTGACAAGATGGAAGACATGGCAATTCACTTTTTTTGACCTCCACATCTTGAACTACTAGGACAAAAGGTCAGAAAATTCATTTTAATGTATGTACCATCTTCCGTTAGGGAAATCATCCCAGTCCTGAGTTCTGTAGATGTAGCTTTTGGGTCGGGAAGCCCAGAAGATTGGCCTGACGTCTTCTACCTTACGTTTGGGATGAGCACTGATGGCCCAGGGCAGAGGTCGCCTAAAAAAAGACAAGATTAATGCAAAAAAAAAAAAAAAAAAAAAAGAATCACACATGGCTTGTCAAAAACACTTCCAGGTCACATTTTACCCCAAAAACAAGAAGAAAGAAATATTTAGTTTAAAGATTTTTTTTTTTAAACTTTAACCTTATAAACCTTCCTTTTATTTTAGTCATGACATAGTTTTCAGAATAATCAAGCTTATTTTCCCGATATATTCCCATTACTGTAATGTGAAAATTTTAAATATTGAGTATTAAAATATCAAATGGAAATGTATTACACTTCATTTTTATGAAACAAATAAGTATAAATGAGTATAAGACTAATAAGAGCCCTACAACTCAAAATGTCTCACAATAGTGGCATTATGATAATAACAATTTGGGGGAGGGTGTATAATTGTTATAAAACAATATCTGCACTGGTTTGACTACACATTAACACCTACACTTATGGTCTACACACATACAATATAATCTACAATTAGATTAATAAATTAATAAGTGACAAAAAAAAATATTGAAAAAAAATATATATACTGCGATTAGAATTCCAAAAAAAAAAAAAATAAATAAATAAATAATAATATTAATAATTGCATATTAATGTCTTATAATATATTGCTGGTGCTGTTATATTAGGGCCTTGTTTTTTCCATTTTATTTATTTAGATATTTTTTCCATTTGTAATTTTTTTAATTTGTAACAGATGAAACTCCATCAACACGCTCAAAACTAGTAAATAAAGACAACAGTAAAAGTGAAATACCGCATTATTCTGCATACAAAACAGATGAGGATAAAGATGAACAACCTGACCTTACTGCACCTGTATGCAAGCTTTGTTATAAATCATGCATTGCCACAGACAACACATCAAATCTTGCCAAGCATTTGTCATTTGTGACTTGCTCATCCTCATCTTTAACACAAATTTAGAGATCGACAAGTGAGTGCATCATTCATCATTCATCATTCAGAAACTCAATTTTGATTAACTTTAATTCACAACTGATTAACGCACATACCAAAGTTGTGATACAGAGTAAACACGAAAGCTCAAATGTGCGTCACACGCTAGAACCAGTTTAGCTTTTGGTCGCATAATATTTGCACTTGTATTTAAAAAAAATCAAATAATAATTTAATTGACTGAAGCACGAGTTTTGCTATATTAATTTTAGTATCAGTAATATGAAGGTAATGTTTCTGCCGCGCCGCCAATCGCTAATATGAAGCTGCCGAGAGAGCGCGAGAGAGATTTATATTTAATGCTTTTTCTTTGTCTGTCCGAGTCTGAAATCTGAAAACAATCAGAGAGAGATAGAAACGAGATTTTGAGTACTCTGACTGTTAGAATAACACTTTACAGCAGTGGTTCTCAAAGTGTGGTAATCACTAAATTAAATATAAATCAATGTTAAAACACAATATAATTTTAATTTAATCTTTATTTAAAGGGGTCATCGGATGCAAAGTTCACTTTTACTTGTTGTTTGGACATTAATGTGTGTTGGCAGTGTATGTACAAATCTACCCTATAATGATAAAAATCCATGCAGTGGTTTTTAATTAATCTGTAAAAATAATATTCCCTTCGAGCCATTCTCAGATGCCTGTCAGTGTTGCGTCACACCCACAGAGGCCGCTCCCACCATAGTTGATTGACATGAGCATTTTACCTCAGATCAGCTGTAACAGTCCGACCTCCACTGTTTCGATGCCGGAGCAGGGATGTAAGTTAGACAAGAATATCCCTGGATGTAATAATGCACATAGTGGTCATCATTTACTCCTGACATCTGAGCTGCTGAAGATGCAGTGGATTACGTTTGTTTGTGAAGGGAATGCGCCTCCCGATCTACATATATCCGTCTATGTTCGCACTAATCATTCGTGATCCAGCTTCACTTACAGCAGAAGGGAGTATAAGGGTTTTTTATGAATCTCTGCAATCTTTCCAATAACATGCTAGTTAGCAAGTTTCGCGGCTAAACGCGCTAAATGCGGCTACAGTAAACAATCTCTCAGAGCAGCACGTCACTCCACAGAGAGAAGAGAGGGGCGGGGCGAGCAGAGCTCATTTGCATTTAAAGGAACAATCCCTCAGAATGGGTTGATTTTTGCAGAGCTGATTTTGGCAAGGTAAAAAGGGTGTTGTTTTACACAACCATTGAGAATTTTTAACCAAAGTATATTATAGACTTTTCATTAATCATATCAACTTGTGGAAATGACCCCTTTAAGTAAAGTTTTTTTCTTTTCTTTTTTTTTACATTTAAGTACAGTACTAATTCAATCATTATTTAAGTTGTTATTTATCTGTTTGTAAGCACTGTGCAGTGTTAATGTTCAGTGTATGGTGGTACTAGCCAAATATATACACTGAGGTGGTATTGGGTATAAAAACTTTGGGAACCACTACTTTACAGTAAAGCAAACTTTGTTCAAATTCATTAGGTAAGCTGACCAGTATTACAGCACTTATACATCTAGGTCAATAATTAGTTGTAAGTGATAATTGAACCAATACATGTTTAATAGGTTAACATTACTTACTAAACTGTTTTTAATTCTCTTGTCTTTTGAGGCAGGTTATTTGTTACCCATGGTATCGATTTAGAATTGATAGCAAGGCATCACATTCTGGTATCGTACCAAAGCCAAAATGATGGCATCGAGCCATCCCTAGTTGCCAATGTGCGGCAGGATGTAGTCAGTGGATTTCCTGTTTGAGAACAGGACCAATTTATCACATGATCAGAATTAAAGTCACTCACCGTGGATCCTCTGCCCATAAGCCCAGCTGTCTGAGCACTTCTATGGTGGCCACCTCTCTGTTGAGCGTGTAAAAGTGCAGGCCCGGGACCTCTCCACTGGCCAGAAGAACCTTACACATCTCCACCGCCTGCTGGATGCCATAGCTGCGAATGGCAGCGTCGTTATCCTTGATGGGCTCAATCACCTGTTTGATCTCCTCCGGCACTTCCAGCTTGGAGAGTTTGACCAGCTGACGGAGTGAGTGATATCCCTGCGCAAAACAATGGAAATTCAAACTTCGAAGAATAAAAAAAAAAAGAGGACCAATATGAAATTTCTAAAAACAATACAACGAAATCTAAGAGGAACATACTGAAACACTTAAGAAACAAGACCAACAGAATTGTGCATTTCTGTGGGAACACTATTATGGTCTAATGGAATTGGAACAACATGAGGGTGAGTACTTAATGACAGAACTTTTTGGTTTTAACTATCACTTTAAATCTGCTTAATTTGAGCCATCATAGCAAACACGATAGCAAATTCTTTATTAGTAAGTTTATAGTTTATTTAGTAAAGCATTAGATAGTTATTAAATGTTTGTTGAGGAAAACATTTTAGCATTTTTCTCCATATAATGGACTGATATGGTGCCCCGATTTTGAACTTCCAAAATGCAGTTTAAACGTGGCTTCAAACGATCACAAATGCGGTTGTAAACGATCCCAGCTGAGGAAGAAGGGTCTTATCTAGTGAAACGATCGGTTATTTTTATTTTAAAAAATAGAATTTAAATACTTTTTAATCTCAAATGCTCGTCTTGTCTTTCTCTCCCTGAACTCTGTGTATTCTGGCTCAAGACAGTTAGGGTATGTCAAAAAACTCCAATCGTATTTTCTCCCTCAACTTCAAAAATCATTTCAAAATCATCCTACATCACTGCAGAAGTACAGACACAGTCTTTACAAAGTGAACATGCAAAGAAGATCAAACACCCTTAACAAAAAAGGTAAAACAGTAACATAGGACGATTTTGAAGTTGAGGGAGAACATGAGATGGGAGTTTTTCGACATACACTAACTGACATGAACCAGAAAACAAAGACAGTCCAGACAGAGTAAGACAAGACGAGTGTTTAACATTAAAAAGTATATAAATTGTATTCTTTTTTTGTAAATAACCGATCGTTACGCTAGATAAGACCCTTCTTTCTCGGCTGGGATCATTTACAACCGCATTTGTGATCGTTTGAAGCTGCATTTAAACTACATTTTGGAAGTTCAAACTCAGGGCACCATATCAGTCCATTATATGGAGAAAAATGCTGAAATGTTTTCCTCAAAAAACAATCTCTTTATGACTGAAGAAAAAAAACACATGAACATTGTGGATGACAAGGGGGTGAGTACATTATTGTTGTTCATTGTTGTTCTGAAAGTGGACTTCTCCTTTAACTACATTTTAATGCAGAAGCTGCTGCCCTATTGGGTTTTTCCTCATGGTAGAATGGTACAGTATAAGTCAGAGATCTTAGGAAATTCAAAGTTTACAAGTTGTTTTAGTCTTTTTTGGTTTTTCATAGTGTTTTTTTTTTCAGACTAGTGGAAAGAAAACATCCAAAAGACACTGTTAAGTGTTTTCTCAAAACTAACTAACTTAAACACACCAAACTTTACATTTTTATTCCTGTCTATATCTTGAAGGTTTTTACAGAGGGATTTGTTCATATATAATTTGCTTGATTTTATACAACATTTTATTCCCCCAAAAGTTCTAAAAATTAATTGTTTTCTGTCTGTTCTACGTATTTTCTGAACTCTGAATATTTCTGACAAAATGAGATACCCAAAATTCCCTTTGTAAAAACATTTGACTCTAATATGTCAGAAAGACAAGAATTTTGAAAAAGACTTCATCCAGTGTTTAGATTTTTGTACTACAAAACTTGCATATTTAAACCTAACATTTTAGAAAACGTAAAAAAAAAAAAACAAAACAAAAAAAAAAAAAAAGAAATGTTTGCAGTTATCAACGTAATCAATCAAGTAAGCCGATAACTATTAGTTATTTTTTTACCCTATTCACCCGCAGTATCTTGCCAGATGTTAAAGGACATTAAATCGTTTTCCATTTTGTAATTTCGACATGGCGTTAACGCACCTTAATATACTAATGAAAAAATGACAAAAATTTTTTTATTAATGTATGAATCACAGGATCTGAAAAGAGCTAGGTGAAGTACTTTAACCCTTGTGCGCTGTTGAAAACCCCACCAAAAAGAAATATAAAACCTGTCCTAATTAAAAGAAAACATGTTGATTAAAAGTTTGTACCCAATATTTGGGAATAACTGCAAGAGATGTATAAACAATACTGTGTAGGCCACAACACTACAAGCATAACAGGTACAAAAAAGCACCACAAAAAAAGAAGCTGTTATACCCTGTCTGAGAAGGGTTTTAGTCTTGAACATTTTCAGGAAAAATAAAATATTCTCTGGCCCCAAATGACCGAAACACATCATATGGGTTAAAAACTATGGTGCTGGCTTACATATAACCAGTAGTTTGTATTAGATCATCTTATCTAATAACACTACTCTGTATGAACTGTTTTTTTAATTGTACTAAACCGTTGTGCAATAAATATCTTAATCACATTGCGTAAATTCCAAGACAGTCTATTATGATGTTTGATAAGGTGCATTAAGTGTACAACTTAATTGGTCTTTTGCAATGACATGACAAATGACCAATGTTTGGCTGATAAGATAATTGGATGACTTCCACATCACTGAAGTGCTGTAATGGGTCACATGAATCTGTTCATGTGTTCATGTACCTGGATGGGGAAGATTCCTGGAAGAATGGGGCAGGTGATGCCAATGGCCCGACAGTCTTTGACAAATTTAAGGAAGGTTTCGGCCCTGAAAAAGAGCTGGGTGACGATGAAGTGTGCACCAGCATCAACCTTCTCCTTCAGGTGCCTTAAGTCATCTTCATAGCTCTCCGCCTCTGGGTGGCCCGTGGGGTAACCTAACATTACATTTGTGACAGGTTTCACCCGGTCAGTTTAGAGCTGCATGCAAAAATGACCATCTATGACCAGTCAATGTTTTTTCTTGCCAACTTTATCATCCACCAGGTAATAGCAATGGTAATAGTGATATTTAGCTTAGCAAAGACCATTAACTGCTTGTCTTTCTAACACTCACCTGCAACACAGATATCAAAGTAGTCGTCGAATTCACATCGAATGTGCTTGACCAGATCTGTAGCATAGTTGAAACCGCCATCTTCCTCCACCCAATCTTCCCCAATAGGATCTGGAGAGATCAGGGTCAAATCAGATGCAAAAAAAGCTGCAGATCCATAATGGCGGATGAACTTGCTGATTATAGTGTATTATATATACTTCAACTTCATTTAGCACTGAAATCTTAGAAGGGTTTAAAACAGAGCTTATTTATTTTTTAGAAAATGTCACATTGGAAAATGTGTGGTTTGGACCCAGTAACAGATTTTTAGATCAGTCAGTTCATACCTCCTCTCAGGGCCATGATATTCTTTAGGCCTAGCCGCTTGGCTTTATGCAAATGGCCTGTTATTTTCTCTTTCGTCTGATTGCAACATGTCAAATGCAGCACGCTCTCCAGACCGCAGTAATTGACGGCTGTGCTTGCTATCATCATGGAGGACGTTTCTTTATCTGAGCCCGGATCTCCAGCCGGATGCCAAGTGATGTCAATGAAGAGAGGACCTCCAGAACCCATTCGGTCAAATCTAAAACACAAACAACAATAAGACCAATACCATTTATGTTGTCACAAAGCAAATATACAGGGGTTGGACAAAATAATGCAAACACCTGGAAATAGGTGAGGTTACTATTTTAAAGGTATTTTACCACCATTTATCACAATCTGCACCATTTTGCATTTCCTTCAGTACAGCTTCAAACCTTCTTAGAATAGATTCAATAGGTTAGCTTTAATAGGATAAGACCCCAGTCTTAGTGAGAAAAAATGATAGTACAAAGCGCATAATATTGCAACAATAACAACATCTTCCATTCTCGATCGTTCTGCACTAGTGCAATGGAACTCGCAGATAACGTATCACGTCTGTGTGAACAGGGTGCACGGTGGTATGCAAATACACACGTTGACAGGCAGGTAGGACAGGCTATTGTAGCCCTTGGACTAGAGATATGACTGGACAACATTCTATGTTCCTACACCTTCCACAGTTGATATAAAAACATATAAAATACATTTAGACCACTTAACTAAGTAATTGCTGTCGGAATGTGAAGAGACTTTAAACCAGCATAACAAAAATTGTGTCTGACCCAAATCACATACCCTGCCTTTAAACAGTCTCCAGTTGAATGTTTTCTATCAGAACATCTGCGTTTCTTTAGAGATGTTGGAGAACCAGTTTCTCACTCTTCTCTTCAAAACTGGCCACAAGTGTTGGTTTTTTGTTTTTTTTGCAATTTAGCATGGATGTCTTGTGATTAAAGTGTTAGCAATACAGCTCTTTCATGGATGTTGGCTTTGTGAAATTCTCTGTGGTTGGTGTTTGGGGAAATAGTGTCATCAGGGTTAATGTTTGTTGTAAACTGAGCTTTCCTTTCACTTTTGCTCCAGTACTTTTGTTTTGTTTGTACACAATTCTTCCTAGTGTCCGATAGTCCCTATCTTTCACTTTTGGTTTTCAATCATTTTAAGCAGCCCAAAACAGGGATGTCAAACAGTCCTACAGTTTAGTTCCAACCTGCTCCAACACAATACCTGTAGTCTTTAAATAAGCCTGAAGGACTTGATTAGCTGGATCTGGTTTATTTAATTAAGGTTGAAGCTAAACTTTCAAGGGCTGTGACACCCTGACCTAAACAGAATAGACAAAAAGTGTTTTTATTTTTTTTACTGTAACCTTTGTGAATTACATGAAGACTCCAGAAGCAAAAAAAAAAACCCTCCTATGTTTAGGTTCAGTCATTTTACTTTAATGCCAATAATAAGGTCAGTTACTGAATGCCATGTTTTCAAAATTGTCCACTGTAATTTTTGTAGGAGGTTGATAAAAATGCTAATTTAAAAGATAAAAGTCACAGGCAGACTTACAGGTTTTTGCATCATAAGCATTCATATTAAACCCTGTGTGTTCACATTATCTTGTCCATATACATATATATATATATATATATATATATATATACCAGTCCTGTGTAAACTACGGCATGCAAAGTTTATTTATTTATTCATTTTTTAAAATTTTTTATATCGTGAGATGGCGGAGCGAAACAACGCACTTTGAAATATTGCAGCTGCTCACTTAACCGATCTCCATTGGACGTTTCCTATTAGATGTCAAATAGATGTCTATTAGATGTCTTTAAGATGTTTGTAATTTAGAATGTATGTAAAACTTTACACAGCAGATGCTTTCCAGATCAAGTGATCTTCAAAGGGGTCATCGGATGCAAAGTTCACTTTTTCATGTTGTTTAAACATTAATGTGTGTTGTCAGTGTATGTACACATCTACCCTATAATGATAAAAATCCATGCAGTGGTTTTTAATTCATCTGTAAAAATAATATCCCCTTTTTCAAATCGAGTCATTGTCAGATGTCACACAGACAGAGTCTGCTCCCACGATAGCTGATTGACATGAGCGTCTTACCTCAGATCAGCTGTAACAGTCCGACCTCTGTTGTTTCAGTGCCGGAACAGAGATGTAAGTTAGACAAGAATATCTCCGATTGAGCGATTGAGGTGTTTCTGTTGCTGGATGTAATAATGAACGTCGTCATTTACTCCCGACATCTGAGCCGCTGAACATGCAGTGGATTATGTTTGTTTGTGAAGGGAATACGGCTCGCGATCTACATATATCCATATATGTTCGCGCAAATCATTCGTGATCCAGCTTCACTTCACTATACTAGGGTTTCTTTTTATGAACCTCTGCAATCACCTTTCCTAATAGCGTGCTAGTTAGCAAGCTTAGTGGCGAAACGCACTAAATGCAGCTAAAGTAAACAATCTCTCAGAGCAGCAGAGAGAAGAGAGGGGCGGGGTGAGCAGAGCTCATTTGCATTTAAAGGAACAATCCATCAGAATCAGATGATTTATGCAGAGCTGATTTTGACAAGGTAAAAAGGGTGTTGTTTTACACAACCACTGAGAATTTTTAACCAAAATATATTATAGACTTTTCATTAAGACCCTAAAGAATCATATCAACTTGTGTAAAATGGGCATCCGATGACCCCTTTAACAGACATCTTGCAGATGTACGTGTGCTATCTGGGTAGAAACTCATGGCCTTCCTGCTTTGGCTAATGTTAATGTTCATGTGTCATCATCAGGGCAACACAGAACAATCATGGTGTGAGTTGGCAGAGTTGCAAGGAGAAAGCCGCTGCTCTCCAAAGAAAACACTGCTGCCGTTTGCAGTTTTGTCTGCAGTTTTCTAAAGATCATGTGGGCAACCAGACAACTGGAGAAATGTTTAATGGATGGATGAAAAAATAGAACTTTTTGGTTTAAATGAGAAGAGTTATGTTTGGAAATATGAACCTTATCCCATCTGTGAAATATGGTGGTGGAAATATCATGGTTTGGGCCTGTTTTGCTGCATCTGGGCCAGAACCATTTGCCATCGTTGATGGAACAATGAATTCTGAATTCTGAATTCTGAATCTGTCCGAGAACTAAATCTCAAGAGAAAATGTGTCATACAGCAGGACTGGTCAGCAGTTACAAGAAATGCTTAGCTGTAGTAATTGTTGCAAAAGGGTCACACCAGATACTGAAAGCAAAGATTCACATACTTTTGCCACTGACAGATACATAACACTGGATAATTTTTCTCAAAAAATAAATGACAAAGTATGATGACCCAGACATGTTTTATGTGAGATTCATCCAATTACAAAAACAAAAAAGCAAATCAGCAATTTTATTATTTCCTACCTAGAGATAAGATTGACAGCTCCAGGCGCTGTACGAGGAGGGAAGAACTCCAGGGAGAACCAGCGGTCCCCAGACTCAATCCGCCGCTTCATCTTGTCCCGCAGCCGGTCAGTGCGGTCGGCGTCCAGCACTGGGGTCGAGCACCTGGAGCTCTCTTTGGAGCTCTCTCCGCTGTTACTGACCCCGCTGGAGTCGCTCTTAGAGGACTGCCAACCCATGTCAGCTCTTTGGTTTACCATGTTACCTGTGCCCAGGGTTGAAAATTACCCCACAAAACATTAGATGTCATAAAAACAACCTCATTGACCTCACAATGTTCCAAGTGTGCAGGATTCAGCTATAATCATGTGAACAGAAAGCAGTTTCTTATGCATTTTTAATTCAGGTTTATGTAAAGACGCAGACTTTCAGCAGTCTGACCATCTAAAATGTGTTCAAAGGTGTAGCGGTAATGACCATTTGTCACAGTAGAAATGTCAGTCCCACTGAATTGTGGGATACATTATCCAGAACAGCATGTTCTCCTACTGCGCACATGATATTTGAATATATAAACTTTATGCAACATTTCAGTAACAAATATGACTGATAGCATTTAAAATAGCATTTAACACTTAACTATTATAATGTGGCATTTAAGTTTAATTCAAAGTTTACTACTTGAATATTTATGACTGACAGCTAAATGATAATGACACGTTATGACTTACACACGTGTTTTCCCAAAACATAGCAGCTAGCTGTTTAGTAATTGCTACCGATCTCATAGAAGTAAATGGTTAGTAGTACATGCGAATGTTGTTAAGCGTCTTGGAGAACATTAAAAAGCGCCATAAGAATAAAAACTATTGTTCTTATCATCTTGATCCTATTTGCTTAATGCATTAAATCTTTTGAGTCTATAACGTGTCTCCTCTGACATATAAGGAAGACACGTTCATTTATTGCTTTTAATGACACTACTTTTAAAAAGACAATCAATGCAAGCAACAATCAATGACTTATATGACATGATGACTTGATTTGTGCATCTTTTAAATATTGTCCATAGCTCGAATGGGTCTTGCTCGACATGCGGCTCCGCGTGACTGCACCGGTCCCTTTAATTAGCCTAACCGGAACCGAAACAAGTCGTGCCAACCCTGTAATAATATCAAAACGCCTTTCCTCAATTACCTTCAACCTTTTCCCAATCCTCCAGGAGTTATGAGGGAGAGTGCAGTCCCAGGGAGGCGCTGTACCCGAGCTCTTCCTAAACAGCGTGTGCGGATAGCATGGACGACAAAGAGGCTGGGGTATGATCGGCCACGCCTCCTTTGTATAAGACACGCCCACTGTCTATCAAAAGACCTTCCCATTGGATGCAGGGTCTGTCACCGCGTGTGATGTAAACACACCACATGTACTCATTAATAATTAAATAGGCCACACGTGCAGATACGCGCACGTCCATACAGAAAAGAAGAAAAGAAAAGAAAAGAAAAGAAAAGACAAGAAAAGACAAGAAAAGAAAAGAAAAGAAAAGAATCTATTTATCCAAACTCTTATCTGTCATTTGAAGCCTTTAGTTTAACCCCACATGATTTGTAATACACATATCAGACTCTCAGCACCCCAACACACATCCACGCTCCCATCCCCCACAATGGCCCATTGTAAACAAAACAATTATTTTTAAAACAAAAATGATAATACATACCTAAATTATGACACAAACGCTGAAATTATTAGAAAGCAACTCATAACAATGAAATATAAAGTCAGTTATGACATGAAAAGTCGAAATTTTGACAAAATGGTGAAATAATAAGTCATAATCACAAAGGGGAAACAATGAGATGGGTTAGCATAACAACTAATTATGACTCTCATATTTTTTACTTTTTATGTCATAATTTTGACCGTGTATGTTATATTTTCAAAATCAGTAATATTGTGAAATATTTTTGCTATTTAAAATAACTGCTTTCTATTTGAATGTATTTTAAAATGTAATTTATTCCTGTGATCAAAGCTGAATTTTCAGCATCATTACTCCAGTCTTCAGTGTCACATGATCCTTCAGAAATCATTCTAATATTCAGATTTGCTGCTCAAGAAACATTTTATTATTATTATTATTATTATTATTATTATTATTATCAATATTTATAACAGTTGAGTACATTTTTAAAGACAGATAAAACAGTCAGCATTTATCTTAAATAAAAAGCTTGTATAGTATTATACACTATACCATTCTTTTTTTTTACTTTTTTTTAAACAAATTATAGAAATATACTTTTATTTAACAACGATGCTTTAAATTGATCAAAAGTGATGATTAAGACATTTATAATGTTACTAAAGATTTCCATTTCAGATAAATGCTGTTCTTCTGAACTTTCTATTCATCAAAGAAACCTGAAAAAAAAAAAAAAAAAAAAAAAAATCACTCAGCTGCTTTCAACATAATAATAATAATAATAATAATAATAATAAATGTTTTTGAGCAGTAAATCAGAACAGTAGAATGATTTCAGCAGAATCATGTGACTGGAGTAATGATGCTGAAAATTCAGCTTTGAAATCAAAGGAATAAATTACATTTTAAAATATATTTAAATAGAAAGTAGTTATTTTAAATATATATATATTTAAAAAAAAATATTTTTTTTTGCTGTACTTTGAATCGAATAAATGCAGGCTTGGTGAGCAGAAGATACTTCCTTAAAAAAACATTAAAAATCTTACTGTTCAATAACCTTTGATTGGTAGTGTAGTTATGACAAAAAAAGTCGAAATTATGACAAAATGTCAAAATAATGACATAAAGTCATAAACACGAGATAAAAATATGAGATGAGTTGGCATATCAACTAATTATGACTTAGTGTCTCATATATTTTTCTTTTAATTTTTATGTTATAATATGTTACTTTTTATCTCATAATTATTGCTATAGTATCTCATAATTTAGACATTTTATGTTTTAAATAATTTACTAAAGCTTGATTTTTTCCTTATGTGGCTGAAATTACTTTATCGCTGATATATATCACAGATCCGTGATTTATGTATTATAGATAAGTGGATTGCGTAAATACTGGTCCGTTCAGCTTTTGCGTTAAAACGGCGTAGCAGGGTCGCGCTTGAATTCACTGTGTCTGCATTAAAGCTACGCATGTGGTGCCTCTTGAATAGCCCAGTGTGTGTGATGGTCATGTGATCAGGCGCTGTAGCGGTGTGTGTGTGAAGATGGCGTGCTGTGGAGGCTGTTTGTGTTGTCAATGTTGTTGCAATGAAGGCGAAACAAGAACACCAGAGGAACTGGTATAAAATATTTTATTTGTGTTATCTGTTTCCTAACGCAAAACGCCGTGTTGAATGAAATATGAGTTCATTCTGATGCTGTAAACTCTGCTTCATCTGTTGTTCTCCACCCAATTTGACTGTAAACAGCCTGATGTGAATCAGTTGTACATTAACAATGGGTCGACCAATCAAACCAAGTCTGCTGAGAGTAGTAAAATTTTACAAGCTACCGAATAAGCATAAACATGCTTGAAAATGAAACTGTTTCTGAATCTAGTGTGTTCAGTGTATAAACGACATTGTTGGTCATTTTTGGCCAGTGCTGCAGTTTTGGACAATGTGTCATTAGGGTGTCATGTAATTTGAGCGTTATATCATTAGGTCACCAAATTATTGTCTAGAGCTCATCAGGTGATGAGACACACCCTGTATTCCCTGATGATGTTATGATGATCAACCTGATCTTATACTGTTAATGTGGTCTTTATCGTTGTAAAGTAAAACTAATAGCTTTTAAAATCAGTCATTATTCTAGGTATAATAAAGTGAAATGTCAGAAATGTGCTCAGAAACAGTGACTCCATTGTTTAGTCATCACACAGGCCATCTGTTCATTTTGAGGACTGAAATCCCAGCCTGGGAAACCTTAGGATCCACCAAAAGGAGACTATCAGACTGGGGCTTTGCTTTCTAAACTTCTCGTTTTCTGAACATGTTAACTTGATTTTACTGCTGGCCTTTGCTTGTTAGACAATACTGGGTGAAACCAGAGAAGATGAGGATGAAATATTGCCAAGAAAAGACTATGAGGTTAGTGAATGATGGACACAACAGACTGTACGTCTGATAAAAGCATATACAAGTCTTGAAACATGATCATTTGTTTCTAACGGATATGTTTAGAAGATATAAATGCTGCCTGTCTTTATGCATATTTTATATTTCAGAGTTTGGATTATGACCGATGTATTAATGAGCCATTCCTGGAGGTTTTGGAGGGGTTGGATAATAAGGTAAAATGTGTGATGTGATGTCTGCATTTATTACAATCATGTGACCTCAGGTCCCAGTTTACCAAGTGTATTATCTCATTTCTCTCATAGAAAGCTGGAAAGTATGAAGCGATCAAGTGGATTTTGGTTTTTGCAATTGGGGTGTCAACAGGACTGGTGAGTTTAGGGGTGGTCTATGCATGTCAGATCATTTTGATAAAGGGCCATGGCACCAATACAATGGTGCATGATGTTTTTATACCCTACTGGAGAATGAGATTTCTAGCAAATAATAGATCTTACTACTGGATTTGCCTGAAATCAAATGTTATTGGGATATAATAAAAGAACAGTATGAGAAAACAAAAACAAATGTCTTTGTTTTCACATGCGAGATTACAATAAAGGTTACAATACATGGATCTGTTTGGTTTATACTCTCTGAAGGCATTTCTGATGGAAAAAAATAGTGTCTGTAATATTAGCATTATGTAGTGTTTACATTTAGTCCATACAAATGCCTACAAATAACTTTATTTTTAAGTACGTTCAAAATTTAAACACATATCTGTGGTCCAATGAAATGGTGATTTCTGATTTTTCTCTTCAGACTGGCCTGTTTGTTGATTTCTTTGTGCGGCTCTTCACTCAGCTAAAGTTCAAGCTGGTTGGACAATGTATCCTTTCTGCTCAGTGCTGCTTTGTGTTTTGGGTGTGTATAATTTTGCACTATTTGCCGAGTGGAGTCCTTGACGTGTGGTTCAGCCGTGGAAGAATGCAGTGAGAATGGCTGTCTTGCTCTCTCATTACTAGAGCTGCTGGCTCTCAATATGGTGTTCATATTCGTCTCCAGCGTTCTAGTGCTCATTGAGGTAAGAACATCTTAATTTAATATGTTAAAGAGTAAAGTCATTACACACAACACCAGAGGGTAGTGCATATATAAAAGTCATTAGAAAAATGCTCATTGATTTATTAAATATCTTTAAAAGACAAGACATTTATTACTATTATTTTGGACCTGTTTAAAAAGTTTGGAGTAAATAAGATTTTTTTTATTGTTTATTATTATGTTATGCTTACCAATGCTGTATATATATATATATATATATATATATATATGTATGTGTGTATAAATATAAATATAAATATAAATATAAATTTTTAATGTTATTAATATATTTTCAAATAATATTAATATATAAAACAGTTATTTTAAATTGTAAGTTTTACAACATTAATTTTACTACAGTTTTGATCAAATGAATGCAGCATTGGTGAAGATAAAATACTTATCTTAAAAATCTTAATCTTAATGATTTCACACTTTTAATACGTATGTTAATGCATAGTATTTTAATATACGTGTAAAGTGTTTTAATTTACTGTAAAATCAAAACTGCATGCTATACTTAGACAAAAGTGAATTTAATAATTGCACAGTGTTTCAGTGTGTGGGTACTTTATAATAAATCTGTTTCTTTGTGTAATAGCCTGTTGCAGCTGGGTCTGGTATCCCAGAAATCAAAAGTTACCTGAATGGAGTAAAGATTCCTGGCATTGTGCGGCTGCGAACCTACATATGTAAGGTCACAGGAGTCCTGTTCGCTGTTGCTGGAGGTAATGATGAGAAAAGCAGTCTATATCAGCACAGACAAAGTTAAAAAATCTATCTTAAAAAGTTAAAAATGTGGCTCTGTGCTGTATTAGACTATTAATGATGGTTGCCACTTTTTAAATCAAAGTTTTTTAAAGAAAAATGTATATATACTGCCGTCGTTTTGATAGCATGTCAATAAGGTGCTTGGTGTTGATCAGAGCCATGCAGCTAGATGACACTGATGTGTCTTTTAGAAGCTGTTACAGTATATGCTGATTCAGTGTTGTTTTTGTTTCAGGATTGTTTGTAGGTAAAGAGGGACCAATGATTCACAGTGGAGCGATAATAGGAGCAGGACTTCCTCAGGTACTCCTTCATATGCTGACGTGTTCAACAAGAATCAACTGATTTGACTAATCTTTAACCGTTCTACTATTTATTATTGTTTAAGGTCAGCCTGACATAGAAGTTGAGATGGTTAATGATTGTTTTCTAAATGCTATGGGTGATTCATTTATGCATCATCTTTCTTGTCACAGTCATACTTAAGGTCTAATGAAAGCATGCTTGTCTGTTTGGTTAGTTTCAGAGCATCACCTTCAAGAAGATCCGCTTTCACTTTCCCTATTTCCGCAGTGACAGGTGCGCATTACATCACAACAACCACTAAATCATTCATTACACTGCACACAATGAATGTAAAACATTAAGTGGCATCCAAGCCCAATTTACTACTGTATTGTGATCTGTTTCCTCATGGACAAAAAAAGGTCAAGATCAGATCAAGATTGCGTTTTAATTAAATATTATGAAGACAAATTTTTCTTTAGAGAGGTGTTGTATATTATTCTATTTATTATAATTATTAAATGTATTAAAACATCTGCAGTAATACCAGGAATGTGTATTAATCAAGTAAATATGGCCAGTTTTGATTTGTCAGTGGTATCTGTGTTCAGGGACAAGAGGGATTTCGTGTCGGCGGGTGCGGCGGCTGGAGTTGCGGCTGCCTTCGGGGCACCCATAGGGGGCACTCTCTTCAGTCTGGAGGAGGGCTCATCCTTCTGGAACCAGGCCCTCACTTGGAAAGTGGTATGTGGATGTATTGTAGGGTTTAGGTCATGTATTTTTGGTTTGTGCTGAGAAAGTTTATAATTCTCTCTCTCTCTGTCTCTCTGTCGTAAAGTTGTTCTGCTCCATGTCTGCCACTTTTACACTCAACTTCTTTCGTTCTGGGATCAACTTCAATAAATGGGGATCGTTCCAACTGCCTGGCCTGCTTAACTTTGGAGAGTTTAAGGTATAAAAGCTACAGGAAAAACATTAAGCCCTTTTGTTATATGCATTTACATTGGAAGTGATGTGAACAATCCAAATCCTGTTGTGTTCTAAATTTAAATATTTAAATGCCATATTTATTATTACTTTTTATTGTGAATGATTCATTATCAATTCATGGTATTCCAAAATAAAAAAAAAAATCTTAAGCATGCATCAAATTGCATGAAATTCTTGTTGAAGCAACAGTTGTTATTTTCATCTGATGTAACCATTTTAAAATGAATAGTTAAAGCAAGAATTTAAAGTTAATTAATGTAATACATGTTACAGCACTAATAACAATTAATGAAAGCTTTTGGAATAAATGAACATGGCCTTGAGGATGCACTTGACCTTAAGCTTCCACATTTGATCACTTGCGAATAGATTTTGACTTACAAGTAATCATTGATCTATTGGAAAAGCAAATCAGTTGGATGTGTGCTGTTAACTTATTTGTTTTTCTTTGTTGTCTGCAGTGTGTAGACGGAGATAAGGCGTGTCATTTGTGGACGGCAGTAGATTTGGCGTTTTTTGTGTTAATGGGGGTGGCTGGAGGTTTGCTCGGCGCTCTGTTCAACTGCATCAACAAACGTCTCGCAAAATACCGCATGAGAAACGTTCACCCCAAAGCAAGGTTCATCAGGTACCCGAGAGAGATCTCAATCATATGGCTTTAATATTGAATAAAACTACTCATAACAGCTGGAGACTTTAACTGCTTGCATAAGAGGAGAGTAGCTGTCTGACATATTCATGACACTATATTGGTTTGATTGGCAGGGTGCTGGAGAGTCTGCTGGTGTGTATGGTAACCACATTAGTGATCTTTGTGGCTTCAGTGGCTCTGGGGGAGTGTCGAGATTTAGTCTCCACCAATAACAACACATCAGCACAGGTCAGTCTTAGACCAGCTTTCTTACTCTCTTTAAACTTCATTCCTTCGTTCTCTCTTTTAATGCTGATCTGTTTTCCTCAGTTCCTCTCTTTTGCCGGGCTTTTTAAAGGAGAAGTCCACTTCCAGAACAACAATTTACAGATAATCTACTCACCCCCTTGTCATCCAAGATGTTCATGTCTTTCTTTCTTCAGTCGTAAAGAAATTATGTTTTTTGTGGAAAACATTTCAGCATTTTTCTCCATATAATGGACTGATATGGTTTAGAGTTTGAACTTCCAAAATGCAGTTTAAATGCGGCTTCAAACGATCCCAAATGTGGTTGTAAACGATCCCAGCTGAGGAAGAAGGGTCTTATCTAGCGAAATAATTGGTTATTTTCATTAAAAAATTACAATTTAAATACTTTTTAATCTCAAATGCTCGTCTCGTCTCGCTCTGCCTGAACTCTGTGTATTGTAAAGAAAAGGAAAGGAAAGGAAAGGAAAGGAAAGGAAAGGAAAGGAAAGGCTCAAGACGGTTAGGGTATGTCGAAAAACTCTGATCATATTTTCTCCCTCAACTTCAAAAATCATTTCAAAATCATCCTACATCGCTGCAGAAGTACCGACACAGTGAACATGCAAAGAAGATCAAACACCCTTAACAAAAAAGGTAAAACAGCGATATAAGATGATTTTGAAGTTGAGGGAGAAGTGGGAGATGGGAGTTTTTCGACATACACTAACTGTCATGAACCAGAACAAAAACAGAGGTCGGGAAGAGCAAGGCAAGACAAGCGTTTGACATCAAAAAGTATGTAAATTGTATTATTTTTATAATAAAATAAATGATCGTTTCGCTAGATAAGACCCTTCCTCGGCTGGGATCTTTTGAAGTCGCATTTAAACTGCATTTTGGAAGTTCAAACTCTAAACCATATCAGTCCATTATATGGAGAAAAATGCTGAAATGTTTTCCTCAAAAAATACAATTTCTTTACGACTGAAGAAAGAAAGACATGAACATCTTGGATGACAAGGGGGTGAGTAAATGATTCGTGAATTGTTGTTCTGGAAGTGGACTTTTTAATATCACGATGTGCTGATAGTCAGGAGTTTGACTATGTGAGACTACAGATACATTTCTGGTCCGCTTTGTAGCTCAATATGGCCAAGAATGCTTAGATTTGACTGACATATCCAATGTCCAGTCGCAGTTAGTTTATGCATCATTTTCAGGTGGGTAAAACTTGTCATAAATGATCAGACAGCAGTGATACTGATTTAAGTTTCACAAACCTTAAGTACATTAAGTACAGATGAGGACATCATTGTAAGTAATTATGACTTGCTGAGCTGAAATAACAGCAGCAAGACATTGAACTGCTGTTATATAGCATGTACATGTCTATAGATTTCTACATATCTATATAGGCTGCTATATAGGTATGTAAGATATACAGCCTGGTTCAAATTGTAGCTTGTTCTCATAAAAATAGAACTTGCCGTTTCGAGAAAGCTGTGCTTTTTCTGTGCAGTATGCATCAGACAGTCTGTAAGTGCAGTATTGTTTTGTTTTGTTTTGTTTTATAGGGGTCTGTAAATGAGGAAGTGAACTCAACCATACGACACTTCTTCTGCTACAACAACACATATAATGACATGGCAACCCTGTTCTTCAACCCTCAAGAAGTGGCAATTCACCAGCTCTTCCACCAGAATGGTAAGAAAGTTACATGCTGCATAAGCTGCACATTTTTGTTAATTCACACATCACAGCATATTCTGCTTTTGTTGATTGTACTTCCTTATTGTACTACCTTATTCTCAAGCAACATAGGTTCTTCATAGGCATTACAGAATGCTTAGCTTTAAGCTTACCCAAAAAAGCTTTACCCAAAAATTAAAATTCTGTCATTTGCTCTGAACCTGTATTAAGGACTATTGATTGTTTCAAAAATCATAATCATGTTATTTATTTATTTATTTATTTATTGTGGTCAGTATTGAGATCAGTGAATCAATGACTTTGGAAACAATGCAATTTAATATTGTTTAACAGTGGCTCTTCATTAAACTTTAAATACAACTGGAAAAAAAAAGAAAAGAAAAAGATTGTTTACAAAACATTTTTGCAATAAAATTTATAGAAACCCCTTGACCTGAAAGACATTCTACTGCTGTGAACAAAATATTATGAAAATAGTTTAACCACATACCTAATGTGCAAAACTTCCACATCACTCTTAATCTTTGGGTTTCATGTTGCCATTGCTTGTTTTAAAACAATTCTGTACCCTACCATACAAATAAATGACTTAAAAAAAGCACAGTGTTTGAATAGGGGTTGAATAATTATGACACAACTGTATCACAAAGCAAACCTACTGAACAACTCAAAAATATCACATTATATATCACTTTTAATTTGCTACTAAACTGTTGTAGATGCAGGTTAAAAAAAAAAAAAAAAAAAACTCTTGGTTGAATACAATGCAAGTTTAACTATATATGCATTTATATAAATGAGATAAAAATAACTAGGATCTACTTTAGCGCACATCCACAACTTACTGAAAACTATTAAACATTTATGGAGGGCAGAAAACACAATGCTTTTACAGGAAAAGGGTGCGCTGGATTTATAACACAAGACAAACCAAGAACTTCAGTGCAAAATAATCACTTTAACTTGTTTTCATAAAACAAGGAACCCAAAATCATAATTGAAAATAAAGTTGGATTAAACAGGATGCCTTAACCTATTTGATGTTCTCAGTAGTAGTCGAGTTGAAGTTTCTGAGAAGTGTGCATCACAATACCTTTACATTTTCTAACCTTGCTGTCTCTTTCTCCCCCTTTTGTCTGGTTTTGTTGACAGCTACCTTCAGTCCCGTCACCCTCTCGCTGTTTTTTGTGCTGTATTTTTTTCTGAGTTGTTGGACATACGGTGTGTCCGTCCCCAGTGGTCTGTTTGTCCCGTCTCTTCTCTGTGGAGCTTCACTTGGGCGCCTAGTGGCAAATGTCCTTAAAATGTAAGATTTATGCATGTTTAAAATCTCTTAAGAACTACCAAGGGCACCTGTTGGAACAGGACATACACATTTATTGTGACTTATCCTTCATAATTTCTTGGCCTACACTTACAATGTTGTTTCTAATGTGTGTAATTGCAGTAACTTCCACATGCAAATATATTCGGGAACCTTTGCCTTGATTGGAGCAGCTGCCTTTCTAGGAGGTGTGGTCAGAATGACCATCAGCCTGACAGTCATCTTAATTGAATCGACCAATGAGATCACATACGGACTTCCCATTATGATAACACTGATGGTAGGAATGCATAAATCATTATATGTGATCCTGGACCACAATTCCAGTCTTGAGGGTCAATTTTTTTTTTAAAATTTAGATTTATACATCATCTTAAAGTTGGATAAATAAGCTTTCCATTGACGTATAGGATGGACAATATTTGGTCAAGATACAACTGTTTGAATATCTGCAATCTGAGGGTGCAAAAAAATCAAAATGTTGAGAAAATCGCCTTTGAAGTTGTCCAAATGAAGTTCTTAGCAGTGCATATTACTAATCAAAAACTATGTTTTGATATATTTATTGTAGGAAATGTATAAAATATCTTTATGGAACATGATCTTTACTTAATATCCTAATAATTTTTGGCATAAAAGAAAAATCAGTGGTTTTGACAATGTACTGTTGGCTATTGCTACAAATATACTTGTGCTACTTACAACTGGTTTTGTTTTCCAGGGTTACATATGGCATTGTTATGGCATTTTTTTCTTTATATGGGAAAACATCATCTAGGATGTTTGTTTAATTAATTAATAAAATGATTTAAATTCTATCTGTTTTGAATGTCTTCCTAATATAGGCTAATTAGAATTTAATGAGGGGGAAAAAAACAACAAGAACGAAATATACACTAACTGGCATTGTGTGTTTTGACAGGTGGCCAAGTGGACAGGAGATTTCTTTAATAAGGGAATATATGATATTCATATTCACCTGAAAGGAGTCCCACTGCTGGAGTGGGAAACAGAAGTGGAAATGGACAAGTGAGACCATTGCACTACCCAGAAGTGTTTAAATATTAAGCTGCACTTAATTTTATATCTCTGTCATAGTGTTATTTATCATCTAATGAAAGTTCTAAGAAAAATATGATTTTATTTTAATCTGATGCAATGATATTCATTCATCAACTGTCCAAATACTGTATGTTTTTAGTTTCTTTTTTTGTTTTCTTTCTTAATCTGATGGTTTTATCCACTGCTTTCGTCTGCTAGTATTTGTATTATATTTATTTATTTATTCTTATTTATTTCTTATCTGCTTCTCTCTGTCAGATTAACAGCCAGTGACATCATGGAGCCCAACCTGACATACGTGTATCCTCACACCCGTATTCAGTCTCTGGTCAGCATCCTGAGGACCACAGTCTATCACGCTTTCCCCGTCGTCACCGAGAACAGAGATAATGAAAAGGAGTTTATGAAGGGCAATATCCTCATAAGCAACAATATCAAATTTAAGGTACAACATGACATGACACCAATTGCAGCAGTGTTGAACTACAGAGTTTTGACCACAAGATGGTGCAAATGGTCTGCTGG
Organism: Labeo rohita; assembly: GCF_022985175.1. Lineage (NCBI taxonomy): Eukaryota > Metazoa > Chordata > Actinopteri > Cypriniformes > Cyprinidae > Labeo > Labeo rohita. The sequence goes on from NC_066876.1 coordinate 3,072,544, forward strand.
TTTTATATGTTCCACTAAGTAGCACGGAAGAGATTTTAGCAGCTTTATTTGATACTCAAATCATGTACTTTGTTGAGGAGAGGTGTATTATCACTTCTGACTGACTAATGTAAGGAAATAGAGTAAGGAATTAGAGATCAGATTATCATAGAGAATTGGAGGGTGGTTCATTTGACTTGAACTAATGCAGTTTTTCTCATTCGCTTTAGTTTTGTTCTTGAAACAATTGATACAAACAACACAAAAAGCCTACAACCTGCAAAAGGCAGGTTAAATAACTTGCTCAAATTCCTTAGTTCATCTCTCAGTAAGTATCTATTTATGTCAAGTATCTGTATATTAAAAGTATGCTTTTATGTCAATGCCATCAGAATAAATTATTGTCTTTGTTCACAAATAAGAGCAAAGTGCTTAGCTGTGTTGTCTATATAACAGTATCCTTCAGTATCAGTATTTCTTGATGTGAACTATGGCTGTGGATTTGATGGCAATGATTAAAAATGCTCAAATAACTATGTGAGCATTGCTAGAATAAATTAGAAGTTTTTTTAATATAATTTTTCATTAATGTGTAATAAATTTATCTCTAAAATAAAGTTTAATGCTCTCCACTTTCAAAATCCAAGAATTACATTTTTTTTATGTTAATAAAATAGGAAATATTTCACATTTTCGAAGAGAAATGCATTGTGAATGCTGTGTCGTGTTGTCTTTAAAATGACTAGAACCTGAGAGATTAAATGAAACAAATTAAATACAAAAAAATGTTGGTACAATATTTATGGTTTTAATTTTTATCATTGATTAAATCATTTTTACAGAATCAGTACAAACTGATGTTTGTTTATAATACATGAACTCATCAAATTAAATGTTATGTAAAATTTGACGAATGTTAATCTATTGATCTTCAAAATGTTCAATGTATTGGCATGTGCAGAAAATAACATGGTTTCATTAATGGTAACAGATTGAACCTCATAGTATGTCTTTTTGTTTCCATGTCTAAAAAAACCTGTTGACGTTTCCTCTCCTTCAGAAAACCAGTGTGTTGACGCGTGCGGGGGAGCAGAGACGGAGGTGTCAGTCCATGAAATCATACCCGTCAAGTGAGCTGCGCAACGTGTGTGACGAGCAGGTTGTTGTGGAGCCGGCGGAAGAAGGGCAGGACATCCTTCAGCAGATGCTGGAAAGGAGGTCAGTGGATAAACTTTGACCTTTAGAACTATTATCACCCTGTCCCTGTTGAAAAGCACCCACCTGAAAATGACGCATAAACTAACTGTGATTGGACATTGGATATGTCAGTCAAATCTAAGCACTCTTGGCCATATTGAGCTACAAAGTGGACCAGAAATGTGTGTGTAGACTCACATAGTCAAACCCCTGACTAGCAGCACACTGTGATATTAAAGGAGAAGTCCACTTCCAGAACAACAATTCACAAATAATGTACTCACCCCCTTGTCATCCAAGATGTTCATGTATTTCTGTCTTCAGTCGCGAAGAAATTATGGTTTTTGAGGAAAACATTTCAGGATTTTTCTCCATATAATGAACTTCATTGGTGCCCTGATTTTGAACTTCCAAAATGTAGTTTAAATGCAGCTTCAGAGGCTCTAAACGATCCCAGATGAGGAAGAAGGGTCTTATCTAGCGAAACAATCTGTCATTTTTTTTTTTTTCGAAAAATAAAAATTTGTATACTTTTTAAGCACAAAAGCTCATGTAGCACAGGCTCTGGGATGTGCATTCACGATGCTACAAATTAGCGATGGGTCGTTGTTGAACGATTCGTTCATTATGAACCAATCTTTAATGTGACTCAGGAAGAACGAGTCGTCTCGGGGAGTGATTAGGTTCTGTACTGGAATTAGTTCACCTGTTTTGAGTCTTCGGGTGTTTTCAAGTCGTTCGTTCATCTTATGGGGCTGTCACATGATGAATGAACGACTCAAACCTGAAAACTTGTCGGATAAGAGGTGAGGTGAGCTAATCATAGACTAAAGACCCAGGTAAAAAATAAACACTGTGTCTGTAGTTACGCGTGACCTTTCGATGTGATTCAGCAGTACGTAGTGCCGTGAACGCGCATCTCAGAGCCTGTGCTACACAAGCATTTGTGCATAAAAAGTATACACATTTTTATTTTCCGGAAAAAAAAAAAAAAAAAAAAAAAAATGGCAGATCGTTTCGCTAGATAAGACTCTTCTTCCTCGACTGGGATCATTTAGAGCCTTTGAAGCTGCATTTAAACTACATTTTGGAAGTTCAAAATCGGGGCACCAATGAAGTTCATTATAAGGAGAAAAATCCTGAAATGTTTTCCTCAAAAACCATAATTTCTTCACAACTGAAGACAGAAAGACATGAACATCTTGGATGACAAGGGGCTGAGTAAACTATTTGTGAATTGTTGTTCTGGAAGTGGACTTCTCCTTTAAGAGAACACTGAGTCTAATATCAGACAAGACGGATTTTTATGACAGTACTTTAAATGTTTTGTATACTGTCACACATATATTTACTACATATTCTGTACTTGCATAGCCCAGAATCCACTTATAATTTTAATCAAGGTTTCTTACATAAAAAACTGCATTTAGTGACACGCTTTTAAACTTAAAACATCTTTATCTTTAAGACTCCTATATTATAATACAGGACAGACCAGTTAGCTGAATATTGAATACTGTAAATATAGAAGATCATACGTTAGCACACTGACATTTTTGAGTAACATATATATATATATATATATATATATATATATATATATATATATATATATTTCAATAAATGATGTTCATGGACTGGGAATGAGCTTTGAGTTGTGACAGTATTGTGGGTAAAACAAATGTATTTTCCTGTGTGAGCCCTTTAAATGAGTCTGATGTTGCTGTCGACAGACATGTGCCGTACCCAAACCTTTACCCGGACCAGTCACCCAGTGAGGAGTGGACCATGGAGGAGAGGTTCCGGCCGCTCACCTTTCACGGGCTCATTCTGCGCTCACAGCTTGTCAACTTGCTGATCCGCGGCGTCTGCTATGCAGAAAACCAGTCGGTCAGTGTCATTCAGACCCCTCCTCGTTGATTCTTCTCTCTTTCTCCCTTTTGTTTGTTCTCTTCCTGCCTCATTACCTCTTCTCTTGCCTTTATTTCCCACCTCAATTTTTCTCATCTTACTCTCAATCTTTTCAAAGGCTCAGATCATCCCTGCAATCACCCCTTATGGTTATGTCCTGTACTTACTTTAAAGGGAATATGACATTATGCTGCTTCAATTTACTGAAATTATTAACGGTTCCTGGTTTTACGTTTTTAGTTATTTTATTAAAATGTAATCTCTACCATATTATAAATGTAATCAATACAGCATGGTCAGGGAAGAATAATTAAAAAATTATTTACAATACAATATTTCTTGCTAGATATTCTGCTTCACTCATTAATGTCACATTGCTATGAAAGTATTTGATTCCAAAGAAAAAAAAATCTTTATAATCTTTCATCAAAATGTAATAACTGTCTTTTTTTTTTTACCGATGTGTCACCATGCCCTCCTGTTTTCTTAACCATATTTCACAACCCAGTGAACGGTAGTGTGCTTTAAATCTTAAAAGTAAGTTTAAAAGCTATACTTGCAGATATTATAATATTAATAAAATAATAATCAACTTAAGTGTACTTGGAGACACTTGCATGACTGTTTCTTAACACACTTTGTTGTAAAGTCAAATAAAAAAGTATTAGAATTAATTTTTAATTTTTTGTTGTGCTTCAAAGAAGTACACTTGATGTGTTGACTAAATACTAAAGCATTATAATTATAATTGTAAACATTTTATTTAATATTACATTCAATATATTTAATTTTGTACTAAATTTTTTTTTTTTTTTGACATGAAAATTTCAGTACAAATGACATTTATTGTAGATTTTATTTACCTTAAGTGCTTGTCAGTATTTTTCTGCTGTCAAATTATTTTAAGTCCTATTTAAAAGTGGATCAAAAAAGCAACCAAAAGTTCATCTATATGCATGTAATATAAATTTAAACTAGAAGATATTTTAATTTAATTCCAAATGAAATGCATGCAATATAAATGTAATAATAGTTTCACTTTTTTCTAAATAAAATGCAATTAGGTTTGCATGTAAGCATATTTTTTTCATTTCTATAATACAGACTATTTTTAAAAGAATGCTAAAGTGTAGTGCTTTTTCCATAAGGATCTATTTAGCAGTAATCAGAGTAAGAAACATAGATACTTAAATCTGACCTGTTTGAAGCATTTACCACACTATTAAATGCTCTCTGTTTCCTCTCCCTTCTGTAGAGCGCCTCACAGCCACGGCTCTCTCATTCAGAGATGACTGAGGATTACCCACGATTCCCTGACATCCACGATCTTGACCTGGCCCTTCTCAATCCACGCATGATTGTGGTAAAGTCCTCTGACCTATCAGACTCTTCAGGGGAATGTTGTGATGCTCACAGTAGTTCATCAACTGGGGCTCTTTAAGCTAGTTATCTATGATGTGTGTTGTTGGTGTGTATAATGGCGGTTAATTGGTGTTAATTGGAAGTGTAGAAGTGCACTTGTTGTAAAGTGAGCCATGCAGTGATGACAGTTTGTTCAGCGGTCTCTCTCAGACATAATTAGTCCATTTCGTTTTTTACAGGACGTGACTCCTTACATGAACCCCTGTCCATATACAGTCTCTCCAAATACACGCGTCTCCCAAGTATTCAATCTGTTCAGGACCATGGGGCTTCGACACTTACCTGTAGTCAATGCAGTGGGAGAGGTACGTCCAAAACACAACAAACATCTAAACATGTCAACATTCTGTGTCTTTAAATTTCTTCATTTATACTTTCAGAATTAGTTCACCCAAAAAAAAAAAAAAAAATTGGCATCTCTCACCATTATAGGGGTGCAAAGTTTTTTTTCTGGTGGACAGCAAATCAATTCTATTCACAATTCATAGGTTTTCAGTCCAACTGCAGAATGATTTGTGCAAATTCAGAATGATTCTATTCAATCGATTTACAATTATATTCTATTTAGTTTCAATAAATGATTCAATTTTGTATTAGAAAGTGCATTAAATGGATTATGGAAAGTACATGTTTCTTATAATATTTTGGTTATTATAGTGATTTAAAATTTAAACCATTATTATATATATATATATATATATATATATGACAGAGAGAGAGAGAGGCGCGGTGTTGGGAATGTTACTTTAAAAAAGTAATTAGTTATAATAGTTACTAGTTACTTACAAATAGTGACTAAGTTAGTAACTGTTACTATTGTGTTGTTGTTGTTTTTTTTTTTTTTTTTAAATGTTCAGATATGTCAAATAACTTTCCCGTCAATATTAAATATGACAAATGAATAAAACATTGTACACTGATATACACTATTTTAATATTGCTGTGGGACAATGTGAGAGACACCTTCCAGGTGCTAAATATTACATTATTGGGGTCGCTTCAGCCCGCGGATATGAGAAACATCCCACGGCAACACTGTTAACTTTCTGGGGTCAAAGACTGCACCGGTGCGTTCTGTCTCGTTTTTTTTCTTGATGACCGCGAAAAGATACTCCGTGGTTTTGAAACTGCAAAGGGTCTACTTTTATTTGTTTTTTGTCATAATAACTAGAAAACCATGTGCTTTTGTAAAATAAAGAAAATAAACAGGGTGCGCTCTCTGCCGTCTGGGTCTTCGTCGCCTCTTTTCACAGACACGGAAATAAAACAGCCTGATCTCAGCAAGTATCTGCCTCACAGACATGAGAAATGTATCTATAGACAGCTTGAAATGTCATGAAGTCATGTCAAAAAACTAATGAAGAGTTCAGATGCAAAACCAGCTAAATCCATCTAACGTCTTTCTTTAAAAAATGCATTTTTATCAGGATCAGATGTATTTGTTTCTATGTAAGTACTGGTACTTCTGATCGGGCTGAGGCTGTTATTTTAGGAGTTTGAAGAAAAAGTATTTGAAGGACGTATAATATGTGTCGAGAGCATTCACTCAGTATCATTATCTCATTTTTGACCGAGATGACTTTTAGCTGGTTTTATCATACAAAGTAAATTGTATGATACCAATGCAAGCTCCAGTTTTCCGTCTAAACTCGTCTCTAATGTAATCACGCCTACGAGCGGCTCCGCTTTTCAAATTATAAACATCCACGTGAGACGTGCGGATATGTAGGTAAATGCCCACATCACCTCCGTAAACAAACGTGAACATTCATAAAGTTCATCTCGGCTACTTTTTGTTTCTGGAAGAAGACGCACTGAGAGGAATAAGCCAGAATTTACCTCAGAAGAAGAACGCAACGTGAAAATTATAGTAATGCTACATTTTATTGTCAGTAACAATAACGGTGTTGTAACGGGGAACAGTAATTTGTTTGATTACTCGTTTCTGAAAAAAGTAATGCCATTAGTAATTCTGTTAATTTATAATGCTTTTATTCTCATCACTGTATATAGGCAACAACATTTCTCGTTTTCATTTAGTTTATCTTGATGTACTACAATTTATTAAAAAAACTAAATATAAATAAATAAAAAAAAAAATATATATATATATATATATATATATATAATTTTTTTTTTAATATTTATATATTAAATATTATAAAAATTAACAAAAAATCACAACAAAAAAAATTCAAAATATTAATAAAAGCTATAATATTATGTCAGCAATGCTTAAATAACCCTGCTAATGTGTTAATGTGAAAAAGAAAACGTCTTAAGCAACTTGAAGTAAACACATTAAATATATTTGCAAACAGGCTATTTGAAACATAACACAGTGCAGTGTGCTGCTGAAGTAATTTAAAGCTGAGCACAGCTTTTTTTTTTTTTTTTTCTCCAGTTTTTGCGGTTTTCTGGAATATAATGATTTTATAATTTCATGTCTCCAATAATTGCATGTAAGCAGTTTAAGGTTTATATATTTAAAAATATGAAATGATACTTTACAGACTTCGAATTCATTTGCTTTTTTTTTTTTTTTTTTTTTTTTAGCATTTTTTTTTTTTTAGCATTTTTAGCGTTTTTATATCAATTTTTGACTAAAACAAACAATTCATGATGAAATAATTAATGTTTCAAGATAAATGTATGTGCATTGGCAGGATTTGCAATTAATGCATTTCATTTCCCTTCATATTTCAAAGCTTTCTTTGTGGTGTGAAAAAGAAAACATTTTGTAGAATGTTGCTGCTGCTTTTTCTTCATTCAGTGAAAGCTTTTACTGACCATGTGCGGTAAAGCTCTAAAAGGATGAATAGATAACGCCATATTAGTTTATTTTTAGGTGAACTATTCCTTAAAATTTTTTTTTTTTTTTTTAAATGTAATTTATTTGATGAAGCTAGTTGTGCAAGAATGGTTCCATAAATTTTTGATTGATCATCTGTGTTTCTTTTTCAGATTGTAGGAATAATCACCAGACATAATCTTACCCATGAGTTTTTAGTTGCTAAACTCCGACAGCATTACATCACGATCTAAGACTCCATTGCGATCAAACACCCACCTTGAGTAATGGCTTCCTCTGGACGAGGAGAGCCGAACGCTCCGGGACCTGAGACTAGATCGCCTCCGAACCTGAACCCCTGCTTCAGGTCGCACCCTAAAGCCATTCCCAGTATCCGCGTGGGCCGCCAGAGTTCGGTACCTGACCCGTCCTGACACAAACACACCTCATGCTAGCACTAACGCAGGTGAGGTCCCGTTCATCAACACACTCGCTGCCTGTGCTTTACCAACCTCACTGTAGCACTTTTAATTTTGTCTCTCTGAGTTCTGAATGTTTTAATTGTGCTCAGCATTTCTGTGTATTTCTGAATGTTTGCTTTTGCACAAAGAGTGATATAAACCACTGACCACAGTCCCTGGTCAAAAGGGTAAATGTCACGAAAACGGTCAAGAACATGTCTGGGTCATGTTTCACCCTAAAATCAAGCAAAAATTCCAATTCTTTCTTTTGAAGAAAATGAGTTTTTAGGATCTTTAGGATTTGTAGCATTATGTCATTATCTTAATGACAATTAAGCACATTTTCCCCCAAATTAAAAAAAAAAAAAAGCTTATTACTGTACTGCCAAAATATTTAAATTGTATTCACTTTTTTTTTTTTTTTTTTTTTTTTTTTAATTTATGTGTTTTGGAAAAAGTGCACTACTGTAATAAAAATATTTTATTTTTTAAATGTTTTACAAATTACCATAGTAGAGTAGTCAGTGTACAGAAAGTCACCAATATGTAAATATTATTATGGAAATATGATTGATTTTTTTTTTTTTTTTTTTTTTTTTTTTGCAAATAATTCTAAAATGCAACAAAATGTTTTGCTGAATTTGGCTTAATTTACTTGAAACTGAATATTTTTTCCTTTAATTTGGGGTGAAAAGTGACCAGTGTTCACAAGATGTTTTTGTCAATTATGAAAACCATTGCAAATGTGGCATTAAGGAAATATTAATAGACATATTTACAGGGTTCAACAATCAGATCTTTGCATTTTATGGATATTTCATCTCATTTATTCATGCCTTTTTCTAGTGACACGACACATTTTCTCAATTTGGAAATGCAATGTAAAGTTATTAATCTCCAGTGTTTTGGCATTGATTCCAAGTGATGAATGTTTTAATTGTGGCATTAATAATATTTTTACGGTTCGTTTTGCCCATTCCATTGAAATGTCCTGACCTTCTTGACATTGTTTTGTCAGGGAAGAAAGTTCTCAGGGTGTGTTTGTAATAATGAACCAATCAAACCACCATAAAGTCACTGAATTACAGGGATTTATGTGACACACATGCTTGTTTTCATAACGTAATATACGGTCATGATATTAATATATGGTATAATATAATTCAACCGTGGTTTGATTTCAAGGGACTTACAAGAGCAGACTAAGTAGTATTAGAAGAAATGATGGCACATTTGTATACTACACATTCCTTACTTAATTTTGTTTACTGTAATTTTCTTTTTTATTTGATTTATTTAAGATGAAGGATATTTTGTCACATATATGCTGCAAAAATGTTTTAATTTATGCTTTAAAGAGTCATTTATCGTTTGCAGTTTTTTTTATTGTGATGAGGAACTGTCACAGTTTTATTTGATGTGTCTTTTTAATGTATGTTTTATAACATACTGTTTAATTTGTTGACTAAATATGTGCTGCAGGTATGGAGAGCCGACTAAACACAATCTATCTGTTCTAAGAGCTTCATAAAGCGATATGCAAATGTGAAAATCATCTGTGATCTCGATACTCCATTGTGATGTCTTGTACACTATCGTTATGGTTTTTCAGATGATTGATTTAATGCAGTAGTCAAAATAAAACAAATATGCCCTTGTAAGACTTGTGTTCAGTGAAATGACTTCAGGTTTTGGGTAGAATTCATACAGCAGGCATAATAGCATTCATAAAACTGCTCAGATATCCTAAAATGATTATGGAAAGTCATTTTAATACTTGCATCCTTCCACTAGAATATATTTTCTGCATCAGTGTTTGTGACCAGATCCTGATCAAATTAGTTGCTGCTCAGTGAGGGGTTGACAGTCAGCTTGGTGTTCACACTGACAACAGTTCTAAGCAAAGCAACAGGGTGTATATATATATCTAGAATTGCGGGTACATTTTGCGTCTCCGAGATAAACCTTTTATTATTTTTCAAAAACAAAAAATTTATTGAAAGAGTTTTGAATAATTACACAAATTATATCAAGCTATCACTAAAAATAATGTTTATATGTGTATTTAGGAACGTTTTGTCTTGAAAATATTAAATTAAAGACTCCCTCTATACCTATTTTTGACTGTCTATGCCTCCTGAATCATACATTCAGCTTCAATTATCATGAAATAATTACGTCTAATTTGAATCTTTTTGTGTGTTTACTCTACTAATTTATGTAAACAGTTGCATAAAACATCTATTTTCTGTATTATTTGTAATTTTAGTAATTAAAAAATACATTTTGTGCCTGTCCCTGCGTTCTGGTCAACTCTGTTAACTCTGTTATAAAAAGGCATAACAAACTTTAAAGCACTGATAGAAAAAGCATGTGACTTGCTCCAAGTGATGTCACTTCCTCTGGTGGGAAAATCTGGAAGGCACTGAGGTATGTCATTATTCCTCTCTCATTAATTTGTACAAAATGTTTAGGATACACCAATAGTAGATTAATTATTTGTCAAATCTGTTATTGTGATATTTCAGTGAATCTCTCATTCACTTTTTTTAAAAACAATAATATGATGAAAATACATACATTTCTGTTTTAGACATGCCATGTGGTATCTGGTTTGAGGTTAGCATCTTGAGCTAAAGCACAAAATGGCGGAAAATGTCAACTCTGTTATTGTCAACTCTGTTAGTGGTCTAAAAAGTTTAATGATAACAGAGTTGACAATGATTAACAGTGTCAAATGTTCCCTACCACATTTAAGCATTTTGTATTATTTTACAAATATGGATTTATTTTATTGTAAATTATACATTAGTTGTTGTATATCATTACAGGTTAAGGAAAATGAATGATAGGTAAATGAAGCTGTCAGCAGCAGAAAGGCCGCGGCAATACAGGGCACGGCGAGATTCAGACCCTGTAAGGAAGTCAGAAAATTTGAGAAAGGACAGAGAAAGATGGCACAAAAGGAAAAATGCAGGGCAGACAAATTTGCTCTTTTTGCAGAGCAAAAAGACAGAGACTTGTAGAGATGACACCACCACAAAGTCCTGAACTAGACCCTGAAACACAGATATCCAGGTAACATTAGGTCCAAGAGTAGAATTTTATTTAGGCTATGTAGACACATGCAGATTGAGGAAAGTTAAGTGCTGTGTTAGGACTGTGTAGCGTCTGGACCAATCAGACATACATTAATTGTTACATTTAACAAATAGTCTTTAAACACAACAGGCCAGCTACATGCTGGAGCTTTGGAGACAAACCCCCCCAAAGCAACTAACACCCCAAAAGGGCTCAGTTGCCAGGACAACGATCTGATACCACAGGTTTTATTGCTTCAAGGAATGCACATCTGCCCATGCTACATTTGCCATAGGAAAGACACAGTGCCTATAGAGATAGACTCTTCCTATTCATTCACAGACAAACCTTTCTTTGACCTTCCTATCACACATAGCCCAGGTCATTGTGTACAGTATTACTGCAATGTATTTTAATTTTGTCTGTTGTATTTGTATTTGTCTTTCTACTGTTTTATGCATGTATTATGATAGATGACTAGTAGTATAACCCACCTATGTCATGCTTGGACTCTTTGAGTTCGTATTTTAATGATCTAAAAGATGGTGTAAATTAGATGTTGATACCTTTGCAACATGTTAGTGTTTTAAGAAACCTTAGTAGTTTTTGCATCAACACCCAATCAAATTACATATGCAAAATACCATGCTCACAGACAAAGAGTCGTAAACTTTCTCTCCAAAGGTGAAAGTTACCATTGGTTCATGGACCTCCTGGAGGCACAGCCTCCAGAGAGTTTAAAGGCATCGACCCCTCTCTCTTCTCTCTCTCTTCACTTTCTCCTTCGTCTGCAACATCTTCCGATTGCTGCTTGTGTGGAGGAACCCACGGGGAGCCTGAGCTGGCACAGGGCTTGCCTGGCGGGCCCGACAGGCCCAACACTGGCTCTCGACCACTAAGAGCCAGACACTTCCACTCAACTCCTGAATTCATCTTCATGACTCGCCTCAGCCAGTCAGTGGATCTTGGAGAACCTAAGAAGATGAGCTAGAACTCCTCAGGACTTCCCTAAGCATGCGCCAGGCCTTGCGGCCTTGTCTTTCCATTCCCCAAAGATCACAGGACTTCAGCTGAGTCCCTCTCAGCTCTTGGTTCTTCTTCACTTTTCACATGGGATGAAACTCCCAGTCACCATCGAGTCAGAACATCTTTGGAGTTCATCACTCTTCGGACCCGGAAGAACGTGATCACGATTCCAAAACCACCACTGCTCCAACCATCAAGACCTTCACCAGAGACTGCATTTGGACACTTGTTCAACGACCAAGGCAATGCAAGTATCGTACATTTAACTAAACAAACAGAGGTTTAGTATAAGCTGTAGACAGCACTGATGGTTTCACAGCAGGTGGTTAACTGACTCTTTTCATAGCTTCATGTTCCTTCTCTCTCTCTAACTGCTTCTCACTGACCCTTCTCCTATGTATGAGTGCTTTTATGTTTGTTGTTTAGATTAGTTATGTGTTAGTCCTTCGTTAATAAAACTCTTGTGCACAAATTACATGAGTGTTGATTCTGATTCTGCTTTGCAAATTAATGTCCCTTTACAATTCCGATTCGGGCTACATGCTCTAATGCAATGGTACTTTAAGAAAGTTGTTTTCTGTGGCTAAGAAAATATCACTTCTTATAGATGATATAAAGATTATACTGAATGTTCGCTGAGCGAACAGATTAGTTGATGGAAAATTGATTCTGCTACAGTTACTACTGGCAGCTGATATAAGTAATTGTAATTAATCAGAATTAATTGTAATTATTTATATACATTTCCCTTTGAGCAAAATTCGCTACAACTGACAACATAATAACTGAACTGTTTCCTCCAAGATGTTGTGTCTTAAAGGTATACTCCATAATTCACATTGTCTGTTTACACATTTTAATAAATAGTTCACTGTGCAACTTTGGAACTGCATAGGAATTCTCACCCCACCATTACTTAAAGGTATACTCCACCCCAAAATGAAAATGTTGTCATTATTCACTTACCTCTATGTTGTTCCAAACCCGCTGGAGCTTTGTTCGTCCTCGGACAACAATTTAAGATATTTTAGATGTAATCATTGACTACCTGTTAAATAACACTGTCAAGATCCAGTGAAGTAGTAAAGACATTGTCAGAATACTCTATACTGGATTTTATCTAAAATATCTTAAATTGTGTTCAGAAGACAAACAAAGCTTGGAACGACATTGGGGTAAGTGATTAATGGCAAAATTTGCATTTTGGGGTGGGGTATCCCTTTAAAATACAAGCCTGTTTTGTTCTAATGTTTACAAATACAAATGTAAACATATGGCTTACAAGTAATAATTAACTTATAACTATGGGTGGTCAACTCTGTTATTAATGTCAACTCTGTTACCATCAGTGTCAACTCTGTTTGTTTAAGATTTTGCTTTAAAAATATCATTATATGTGTTTTATTGTTAAAAAAATGATTAGAAACTGATTAGCCTAAATAGTTTTCTTACTACATGAAATGTTGTAGAATTTCAGTCATTTTTAAAGCTATATTTAGAGAAAATGCACAATATCTTGGCAACGTTTCAGTTAAAGGTGTTGATATTTTTTACTCTAAAATAAAAAGTCAAAAATTTATCAGGCTTAAAGTTGAATTAATTGATGAAAAGACATAAGTTCTCTTAGGGCAGACAGTGTTTTAAATTTTGTCACATTTGTTAACTGTATATATTTGACCCAGTTTGTCTATAACAGAGTTGACAGATTTTTCTGTTCGTACTTTGATTTTCAGAATAATTTCTAAAAATCTTTAAATCTTTAAGTTTAAGATCAGCAGATATTGAAAAAAAGTGTGTTCTATGAAAATAAAAAAGTTTAACATAAAAAGAAAATACTATTTTTTGTCTTCTTTTTCTATTTGAAATGTACCCGCAATTCTAGAATGACCCATATATATATATGCATGTATGTATATGTATATATGTATATATAGTGTATGTATATGTATATATGTATGTGTATATTTGTGTATATACAGTACTGTGCAAAAGTTTTAGGCCACTAGTATTTTGACTAGCTAAAAAATGGTTTAAAGTAAGTTATTTCTATCTTTTGCTGTAGTGTGTCAGTAGGAAACATCAGTTTACATTTCCAAACATTCTGTTTGCCATTAATTGTAATAATCTAGTGAGATTTTTGTTTGCACAAGGAGTCTGACAACAGCCAGTGCTCCACAGTGAGATCTGATCTCATCATCATCCAGTCTGTCTCTGGAATGACATGAAGACACAGAACAAACTGAAACAGAGTAAATCCAGAAGAACTGTTTCAACATCTCCAGGATATTTCAAGTAACCTACCTGCAAAGCTACCTGAAAAACTCTGCACAAGTGCACATAGGGCAAAAGCTGCTGTAAACACAAAATATGGTCACATCAAATGCTGATTTATTTTAGTTAATTAAGTTCATTGATAAAGAAAATCTATTTATGACATTGTTTTTGACAGCATCCTCATTTTATGTGCCTAACTGACTAAAATTTTTAACATACTATAGCTTTGTAGGTGTAGGTCTCTTAAAGCATCTTGGAGATTGCCACAGTTCTTCTGGATTTAGTCTGCCTCTGTTTTTTTCTGTTTCTTAAGACAGACTGGAATGAATGATGGAGAAATCAGATCTCTGTTTGCACAACAGCCTGTGCTCCATACAAGTTTACCTGACTTTAAACCATTTTTACACACAAACCACTTTTGCACAGTACTGTAGATATATATATATATATATATATATATATATATATATATATATATATGTATATGTATATGTATATGTATATGTATATGTATATATGTATGTGTGTGTGTGTGTATATATATGTATGTATGTATGTATGTATATGTGTAAATATTATATACACTGTTTGGAAACGGCCTAGAAAAGTGGGGTTTTGGACAATATTTTTTAATTTGTAATAATTTTGCACTGATAAGGGACAACACAAACTACAAAAACATATTTTATTACATGAACAGTTAGTGAGAAAGAAAAAAACCTAGAAAAAAACCTTACATTTTCGATTCATCAAAATATCCAGCATTAGCAGCTATTACAGCTCTGCATAATCTGGGCCTAAATTCATTGTATTCTGAACTTAATTGGCAATCGATTATTGAAGATATTAAGGTGTGCTGACCCAAAAATCTTTTAAGAACCTGGGCCAAGTTTAAACCAGTAACCAGGCATCACAGCTGGCAAAGGTGCATGTCTGACTTTGACATGTATATATTGACATTATTATGTCATCAAAATGAAAATTATTATTGCTGCTCTTTAATGATAATGTCAAGTTACTTTAATGTATTTGCACCAAAAAATGATAAGGATTTATGCTGATATCGTCCAAAACCACAGTTTGCCAGGGGTGTTGGTGTTCACAATTGTGAAATATTACTGCAATTTAAAGTAGTTTTTTTTTTTTTTTTTCAAAAAGTGCTGCTGTCGTGGAAAAAAAAAAAAAAAAAAAAAAAAAAAAAACTTCTCATTTTGTGTATTTTATCTCGCAAGTCTGACTTTATTTTCTCATGGCTATAATGTTAAAAACATCAACGCACACTGATGTTGGTTTGCAAAGGCTAGCAAGCCTTCATCAGGGTGTAAAAAAAAAAATAATCAAGTATTTTTATATTGCAAGTTATATGGCAAATATGGTCAAATAAGAGAGGAAATTCAAATGGTCAACATCAAAAAAACAAAAGAAGAATCACAACATATTAAAATCAAACACAAAATGTCAAAAATCAACAAAACATCTAAATTTATATTCACATCAAATGCATCCGCCAATGTCAATACCAGTACATAAAATAAGTACTTTTTATTTTATTTTTTTACACCCTGATGAGGGCTTGCTGTAAAAATAATGTAATTTATACACTTTTTATTCTCAAACGCTCGTCTTGCCTTTCACTCCTTGAGCTCTGTGTATTCTGGCTCAAGACAGTTAGGGTGTGTTGAAAAACTCCTATCGTATTTTCTCCCTCAACTTCAAAAATCATCCTCAAATTCAAAATCATCCTACATCACTGCAAAAGTACCGACACGGTCTTTGCAAATGAACCGGCAGTCTTTGTCATGAACCAGAAAAAAAAAACAGTCCAGGCAGAGTAAGACAAGACGAGCGTTTGACATTAAAAAGTATAAGTTGTATTATTTTTATGAAAATAACCGATTGTTACGGCTGGGATCGTTTACCACTGCATTTGGGATCGTTTGAAGCCGCATTTAAACTACATTTTGGAAGTTCAAACTCAGGGCACCATATCAGTCCATTATATGGAGAAAAATGCAGAAATGTTTTCCTCAAAAATCATAATTTCTTCACGACTGAAGACCAAGATTTGGTTAGAGAGAATAACCACCCCGTCCTTCTTTTGTCAATCACTGTGTCACACCTCCCACCACACACAACGCACTACACCACACTGGTCATTTGCAACTCTACATGGTCCTCCCTGCACACCTACAGCCCACCACAGGCCGGCAGGAGGGGCAACTATATGGACTTCACCTGCTTTTACATACCACAGGGGGTCTGCGTGGGAAGCAGGTAAAGTACCACAGAGTTACTACAGAGAAACATGTCAGTAACCCTGCGAGGAGAACAGGTACATCATCCGCTGAACTGCAACTCTGAGGTCCATTATTAAGACGTATATCTGATGGGCACATGACAGTGCAGTGTACAGTAGGAGTGAGTCCTGTGTGATGAATAAAAGTGGCTGCACCTGCTGTTCAGTCAGTCATATTCACAGCAGAGCTTAGAGTCTGATTCATTACGCTCTTCACGGCCGAATGCGTGAGTTAAACTCACTCTGACACATTCATACAGACCACCTAATGTAGGATGATGTGTCGGACATGGACCATTTCAGCACAGATCCGATTTCCACCGAGGAAACAAGGCTCATAAAATGTTGAGAGCTAATTGTGGCATTCCTCAATGACAAATTAGGACGCTGTCACTTTTTTATTCCAGTTGATCTGTGGTTTTGTACTGAGAATCCACATCACAGTGAATGAGAAAGGCAGCACGTTCATGGTCTACGGTCAATAACTTATTGTAGATCTCCCATCAGATTTACTGACTGTCACTCACTGACACAGGCTTTTCTTGAAAAGACTCTTGATAAGAAGCTCTGTGATGTAATACTAGTTCAGATTTCAAGTTTCTTTTTTGTGTCAAATTAAGATTACACATATATACAGTTTTATGCAAAAGTTTGGGAACCCCTTGCAGAATCTGTGAAAATGTGAATAATTAAAAAAAAAAAAAAAAAGTTGAAGAGCATGCTTGAAATTAAATATAAAATTTAATTCAAGAAAACTAAGAAAAATGCTTTTGTCATTTCCATCACTGTCATTAACATAATTGAAGAATAACAGAATGTATGAATAAAATAATATATATATATAATATATATATATATATATAATATACAGTTGAGTTTACATACACCTTGCAAAATCTGCAAAATAAGAGGGATCAGAAAAAAGCATGTTTTTTTTTTTTTTTGTTTGTTTGTTTGTTTTTATGTACTATTGACCTGAATAAGATATTTTACATAAAATATGTTTACATATAGTCCACAAGAGAAAATAATAGTTGAATTTATAAAAATGACTGTTCAAAAGTTTACATACACTTGATTCTTAATACTGTGTTGTTACCTGAATGATCCACAGCTGTGTTTTTTTAGTGATAATTGTTCATGAGTCCCTTGTTTGTCCTAAACAGTTAAACTGCCCACTGTTCTTCAGAGAAATCCTTCAGGTCCCACAAATTCTTTGGTTTTTCTGCATTTTTGTGTGTTTGAACCCTTTCCAACACTGAGAACAACTGAGGGACTCATATGCAACTATTACAGAAGGTTCAAACGCTCACTGATGCTTTAGAAGGAAAAACAATGCATTAAGAACAATGCATTATTTTTTACAAATTCAACATTTATTTTTTTCTTGTGGACTATATGTAAACATCTTTTATGTGAAATATCATATTCAGGTCAGTACTAAATAAAAGATATGCATTTTGTATGATCCCTCTTATTTTAGTAAAATAATTAACATTTTGCAGATTCTGCAAGGAGTATGTAAATATTTGACCTTAACTATATATTATATTATATTATATTATATTATATTATAGCATATTATAGCATATTATAGCATATTATACAATTTTCATGACTTTCAGACAGAATTATGATGAACTACGATGCATGCAGTGTTGGGTGTGAAAAAAAAAAAAAAAATATTTTAAGAAACTTTATTTTATAAAAGTCAACCAAAACCACTTTTGAACCAAAAGTGTCCATATTTACTACAATTATCTCAGTTTACCTAAATTGACCATGTACATGCTCTGATGCTTCTGTCAGTCCTTATAAGATTCAGGTCAATGGGTGAAAACCCCTCTCCTGACAGAGATGTATCAAGTAAGAGTGTAAGAAAGTCTGAGAATGACTGTCTACCACCTGGAGGGCGTTTTTCCTATGGTCATACATCATATCTGCCACTTTATCTCTCAGTGCAGTGAACTGAGCGCCAGTCCTCACCTTCAGCTCTGACACGCTCCTGCAGTCTGCTCGTCTAATTGGAGGAGATGTAGTTCCCGCTCATTCTCTTGTCACTGTGATCTCACTGGATTCACAGCAGACCCAAGACATCAGTCTCTAACAGTCTGTTAGTATGTGACACGGAGCGGAGAGCTGAAGTTTCTAATGAGAGCAGCGGTCTGGATGGAGGCATTATTCATGCAATCAGGCGAGAGCCCGCTGAGCTTGTGTAATAGGATTAAGGCTGACATGGCTGGAGTGTTTTAAGGTTAGCGCAGGTGTTGATAAGCTCAGGAGTAATAACCACCTGCAGCTGCTGGACTCGTTATAGCGCGCTGCTGATGTGTCCTGTAATGAGTCTGATAATGGCCATTAGAGGAGATGGTGTGGGTGGTAAATGAGCAGATTCCTTATGAATGGGAGAGAGGGCTCGATGGAGGGTTTATGTGAGTTTAGTTTTGAGAAAGACTAAAAATGATTTAAAAACCAGGATTTTATTATCATTTTAATATCACATTCTGCAACCAAAAGTCTGTTCTTGAAACAAAATTGTATTTTGCATTTTATTTCAAAGTACAGGTTCAGCACAAACAAATAGCAATTCACATTCATGAGTGTCGTCATTAAAAGCAGAACTGCACACCGGACAGGAGAATTGCAATTTCATAAACCTCATAAATGAATGCAGAATGATTAAAACATTATGAATGCACAGAATTATCGTGATTGTTGCCATATATCGTATTTCAACATGCTTATTAGCACTCAACTACTTGTACACAATAAATATATTAAACAAAAATAAACCATCAGATAATATAAAGCACAACAGGCATTGCAAAATATGGAAGAATTTTATAACAAAGTCTTATTGGCTTCATTTCCACACGTTACATTCATTTTCATGTTTGAAGATTTGAGGAAAGATTTTCACACAGTTTTAGTTTAGCATGCATTTTGTAACATTTTAATTTAGTCTTTCTGTTTTCTAAATTACAAATTTGTTTTCTGTCAACTTTGAATTAAAATACATGCAGTTTTTATATGTTCATAGTACACTGATATTTATTCTACAAAAGGCTGTAAAAATAGGGCCCAAATGAAGGATTTCTTCCATGTTTATTTTTAACAGGTGTTTTTCCCCCACATATTAAAATTCCCCATTGCATTGTGTTTAATGCGCATCACGGTAACACTTTACCATAAGGTGACATTTGTTAACATTAGTTAATGTATTAACTAACATGAAACAATGAGCAGTACATTTATTACAGTTAGTTAATAACATAGTTGTTCATTGTTCATGTTAGTTCACAATGCATTCACTGATGTTAACAAACACAACTTTTGATTTTAATAATGCATTAGTAAACGCTGAAATTAGATTAATAAATGGTGTTGTTCATTCTTAGTTCATATTAACTAAAGTACTTAACTAATGTTAACTAATGAAACCTTATTGTAAAGTGTTGCCGGAATCACTTTAATATAAGGTTCTACTTGTTGACATTAGTTAAGATTATATTAATCTTAATGTTAATTTTTACATTATTAAATCACAAGTTGTATCTGTTGATATAATTTAATGGACCTCAGCTAACATGAACTAACAAATAACAGTTGTATGCATATTCTTGTACTTGTATACTGTAAGAAATGCATTGCTCATTGTTAGTTAAGGTTAGTTCATACATTAACTCATGTTAACTAATGAGACCTTTTGTAGAGTTAACAGATGATGAAAATTACCGGCATCTTTTCTGTTTTTTGAGATCAAAAAACAGAAGTCATCTGGCACACCTCAGGACCATGTAAAACTACTTATTGAAGACAAAGGTAATTAAAAATTTGGGGGGAAAATTGTGAAGTTTACAGGACCTTAGATTTACTTTTATCTAGAGTTACAGAGATTTTTGCCCTCTCTTAAATACATGAAAAGTTCATGGACAACTGCCCACATGTAAAATAACTTATATATCATAAATATATTTTGTAATCTTAACGTCACTGTGTTCACTCATTGTAGCTAACCTTTTTTAGAGTTGCACCCAAGGGTGCTGGAGGACCCTATGCGATCCAGCCTTCCCCCGAAACAGCCAGACAGGCTTTTGCTCCGGGTTGACATGAGGAGATCTATGAGGCGGTTTCTCTGCGCCTCAAATCCATCCTGGTTGTTGGTGTCCTCCGCCGGCGGTGCTTCTTCCGCTCTGTCTCTGTCCCAGGATGCAGAAGCTGGGCTCTGCTCCAGCGCAGTGTTGCTGTCCTCATAATCGACGGATCTCTCAGGAGCCTCTTCTGCGGCCATGGCCTCCTCAAACTGCTGCAGCAAACTCTAGAAAGCAGAAAAGCGTAAATTTAACCATTCTGTTGAAATGCCTCAAGTTTTAATATTCTTTGCATGTTCAATATGTGATATTATTGTTTTTTACAGTTTAGCTCACATTAAATCTCATTCAATTTAAGGCCTTGATGAAACTGACACTGTAAAAATTTAAACAAAAAAAATGGAAGCGACTACAATAACTGGTTTTATTCAAGTCCAAAAATTATTTAAAGGGACAGTTCACCCAAAATGGACATTCAGGGTTGTCCCAAACCTGTATGAATTATTCTGTTGAAGATATTTTGAAGAATGTGGGTAACCATATAGTTTCTGGTCCCCACTGACTTCCATAGCATGGAAAAAAAAAATGTTATTGATGTCAATGGGTACCATCAAGTGTTTGGTATCACGCATTCTTCAAAATATCTTCTTTTGTGTTCAGTAGAAGAAATAAACTTTTTTTTTTTTAACATAACCGAACCAACATATATGCACCATTTAATACCAAAAAAAGGTATAGCTTTTGAATTTAACAATTGCTGGTTATCACCTTTCACCACAGTTACTGAGTAAACAAACCGAAAGTTCTCTTGTTGACTGATTTACTTGTTCAAAGCAGAAATACCTTCAGCTTGGCCATGTTGCTTGCGGGGCTGTGTCTGCTCAACGTGTGCGCTTGTACATCCATCTGGTGCCAAAGCAGGACCAGTAGTCCTGTGAGAATAAGTCCTCTGATCATCTCTGGCTTCCTGTGGCTGCTGGTTCTTTCCCTCTGAACTGGCTGTCTGCCTGCTTGGCTCTTTTATAGGGACAGTTGACTGTCAGGAGCTCATCCTTTGTAAACTGTGTGAAGTGCATTCCGACACCTCGTCTGTGATAACGCTCCTGGGGCAGATTTCCTTTTAAGTGGCTGTTTGGGGCAGCGCGAGGTGGCTCGCTGGAGAACTCCTGATGTGTGCTGCTGGGTCTGTAACTCGGACACAAACAGTGACCTCAGGCATCATGGGGAATGCATCCGCTGCACGAGTGGCTCACATGGTTGTGGCATCACCTCACAACTGATACAAACTACAACTAACTATACCATAAGGGGTTAAAACAGATGATGGTCTATATATAGGCCAGTGACTGTGACTGAGAAGATGACTTTATGAAAAAAATAATAAAAATGGTAACACTTATTTCTATAAACTGGTTCATAGACATGTTAATACCACTGGCAATCTTAGAGTGGTTAGTGAAAATTAATGAAGTATAGTTTGTTAAATGGCTTAGATAATGCAGTTAGGGAAGAATGAAACTTGTTAAATGCTTTACTCTAGAGAATATTTCTCAGGAATAGGTTTTGCCGTTCAAAAGTAAGATTTTTTTAATTTATTTTTTTAAAGTAGTCTTTCTGCTCATCAAGGCTGCATTTATTTGATTAAAAATACAGAAAAAGCAGTAATATTGTGAAATATTATTGCAATTTAAAATAGTGTTTTTCTATTTTAATATACTTTAAAATGTAATTTATTCCTGTGATACAATGCTACATTTTCAGCATCATTACTGCAGTCTTCAGTGTCACATGATCCTTCAGAAATCATTCTAATATGCTGATTTATTATCAGCGCTGAAAACGTTTGTGTTGCTTAATATTTTTTTGGAACCTGTGATACTTTTTAAGGATTCTTTGATGAATAAACCGTTAAAAAAACAGCATTTATTTATAAATTAAAAATATTTTTTAACAATATACACTCCCATTCAAAGTTTGAGGTCAGTAATTTTTTTTCTTTCTTTCTTTGTTTGAAAGATATTAATACTTTTATTCACCAAGGATGTGTTAAATTGATAAAAAGTGATAGTAAAGACTTATATTGTTAGATTTCTATTTTGAATAAATGCTGTTCTTTTTAACTTTTTATTCATCAAAGAATCCTGAAAAAGTATCACAGTATCAAAAGTATCAAATAAATAAATAAATGAATATTATGCAGCACAACTGTTCCAACACTGATAATAAATCAGCATATTTGAATGATTTCTGAAGGATCATGTGACACTGAAGACTGGAGTAATGGCTGATGAAAATTCAGCACTGCATCACAAAAATAAATTCTATTTTAAAGTATATTAAAATAGAAAAACACCATTTTAAATTGCAATAATATATCAATTTTTACTTTATATTATATATACGTTACTGTTTTTTTCTGTATTTTACATTAAATAAATGCAGCCTTACTGAGCAGAAATGGCTTCTTAAAAAACAAAAACATCTTAAAAATCTTAAACTTTTGAATGGCAGCGTATACATATGCATGAATGTATTCATTCATTCATTCAGTGTCAGTGATCTTTGAAGTCATCAAAAAAATGAAATACTTGAATCTATATAGTATTTCCATCTACTATCTACACTCTTAAAAATAAATGTGCTTCACGATGCCATAGAAGAACGTTTTTTGTCTAAACGGTTCCATAAAGAACCTTTAACATCTGTTTCACAAAAGGTTCTTTGTGGCAAAAGAAGGTTCTTCAGATTATAAAAAGGTAAGAAAGAGATGGTTCTTTAAAGAACCTTTGATTGAATGGTTCTTTGTGGAACCAAAAATGGTTCTTCTATGTCATCGCTGTGAAGAACCTTTTAAAGCACCTTTATTTTTAAGAGTGTACATTTGTGTATTTAAAATGTATTAACCAATAAAACAACTATGAAATAGGATTATTAAAGTTAACTAAGTACGAACTATAAAAAGTTAACTAGTTACTAAAATAAACGATAACTTAAATAAAATAATATATTTATATATAAATGTATAACTTCTTTTATTTCAGCTTAAAAAAAGTATTGTTTAGCTAATTGCCAAGGAAAAATTTTTGTGTAGTTTAACTTAAAATAATTAAAACTAAAAAAGTTAATAAAAAGAGAGAGAAAAGAAACTAATACATATGACAAATGCTTACAAGACAATTAGCAAACCTCTAACTAAAATATAAAAAAAATATTCCTAGGTATTACTAAAAATTACAACAGTATCATGTTTAAATATACACAGTAAATATGCAACAATTTGTCTCAACTCGCAAATTTTAGTTCAGAGGACAACCTTATAGTTAACTGACTCTGGCTGCCCATCTTCATTAACAACTTCTAGTGCAAGTCTAAATTACACCACCAAACTTTGTTATAATGCAGGCCTAAATTATACTGAAAGTAAGTGCAATGTTACATCGAACTCAGGATAGTGACCTTGAGTTCCCTTGAGTAATGTGAAGAACTGCTGCTCTCCATGGTGCTGAAACAGGTTCAACTAATAATGATGCCCTGAGGAGGGACTTCCTATGAATTCCCCTTCCTACGACTCCACGAGACAGTTTGATCAATGCAACCGTGTTGTTGTTGTCAGGCAAACAGTGCAATATATGTCTTAAACTATACTTATAAAAAAACAAACCAGGCTTCAATGAAAACCTAATCACATGTATTATGCTAATGCAGAAGTAAGGGAAGATAAAAAAAAAAAAAAGAAATGAAATGAGAAAGAAAGATTTCTGAAACCAAGGCATGTGTAAACATTTATTACAACTGATCTGAATAACAATTCAATTAAATATGCATACAAATATATAAATTGACTATTTAAACAATTTAATAAATATCTAAATAAATATGCATGGTTAAGAACATTTTTTGGAGTCATAGATAATAACACCGTAAAAAAATATTTTGTCAGGTAACCTAAAAATGTGCTTCGATAGTAACATCTTATTTTCTGTTGATGTCAAAAATATAATTTAATATGACTAAAACAACCTGAACACTTTAGGTCACACCAACAAAAGTCATTGTAAGGTCAGATCAAGTAGAAATAACTCTTCAGTGTACTGAATGTTCACTTTTTACAGTGTAGAAGTTCCTAATCATTAAGACTTCACCACTTCTTAGAACCTGAAAAAAGAGAAAAATAGAGAAATGTGTAAATTAGTGAACCATAAGCCTGTATTTTAATATTATAAACGAACTATTAGGAATATATGTCAAGAAATAGCCTAGTTATTTCAAGTACGTTATGTTCATATCAACCGTGCGATGTATAAATGAAGTCGTTACCTGAGCGCCCAGCGGTGTTACATCCCAGAGACGACATGGAGCCGATCCTGTCCAGTTTGCGCCCGAAACACCCGGAGTATCTCTTGGTGTCTTGCCGGACTGTCCTCAAGTCCCGAGCAGACAGATAATCTCTCATGTCAGCCTTGGGTTGAGGTTCAACGCGGGTTTCTTTATGATCAGCCTCCTCTTCTTCCACTTTCGTCAGTGTTTGCTCTTCAGAAGAAGCGGGAATGGACTCCTCCAGCCGCTGTACAAGAAGCTGAAAGGGCCGCATGTGGCTCATTAGTGCTCTGTTGGGCAAGCATTATTAAGCAAGTATTCCTCTCTTATTCCTGATGTTCGACTTACCTTTAAGACATCCATGTCCTCGGTGGTTAAGGCTGTGTTTTGTAGCGGCAACGCGCCTGTGAGCTGAACGCTGAAGAGTAAGAGAAGGCCGAAGAGAGGAATGTCAAACGATTTCATGTTTCCTGATGTTTTTGCTGTTCTTCTGTCTTGTATGTCGTTGTCTGTATACTCCCTCACTAGAGCCTCCAGCTCTTTTATACTTAAAAGTTTGACACGCCAGTAATGTGAAGAATGGGCTCTGCATTCCGACACCTCGCTCTGATAACGGCTGCTGTCGGAAATGACTCCTTTAAAGCTTATAGACGAGTCCAAATGGGCCATACAGTGACGGGAACACCTTAATGATTTCATTATACTCTACTTCCCTGAAATCATTCACATCAAGTGTCTTTCATGGCACTGTAAGGCATATTACAGTAGCCTACATGAAGGTTTTATAATAACGCTCTATCTAAACTAATAGGCTAGTAATAATGTCACTAACGAGTATAAATTTGGGCAACACGTTCGCACTCCGAAATCGTCACATATTGACGATTGGCCAGGACCCCTTGGCGTCACTTTTTGACGAGCAGGGTCCACCATTGTTTTCAGCTGTTTGTCTTTAATTTCATTTAATGGTTTGCATGCATTTGTAAAAAATATAAATTATTTTATATAAATATATACTTTAATTGGAGCACCTAACCCCACCCCTACCCTAAACCTACCCACTTCTGAACAATATAAAACACGCAACAGGCAAATATATCGGTCTCGAGACACCCAAGAGCCAAAAGCATTTCACAACCAAGGCTTGCATCTTCTGGCATTTTTTGAATTCACGCACAGACTGCAGCAGCACACAGAACGGCGGGCGGAGACGGCGATCGCGTCTATTCTTCTCATAAATCAATCGTTTTGCTTCGGAACCCTTGGAATATTCATACTTTTTGAATAAATTATGAATATAGTTGTATCTGCCTGTTATATCTTGCGTTTTGTTGACAGATGGTTAGGTTTAGGGGCAGGGGATGGGATAAATGTGTAAATAGTGTAATATAAATGAAACTGTTGTGACTGTCTGCACTGAAAAAAATCACACCCAAACATATATGCAATAATGGCAATATTATTACCCAATATATAATGTAATCATGACGATAAAATCCCCAGTGCCTTTCGCGTCAGCACATTGACGCCAAGGTTTCTTATGTAAAGTACTGGAGGACCCTGCACGTCGAAAAATGACGCTAAAGTATGGCCCATACTCCATGCCAAAATCAAGCGTTCTATGGCGCGTACCCAGTGCCAAAATCAAGCGCTCGACAGGTCAGGTAACGTAACGTCACGTCAGGTCGTCACGTGGGTCACCCGTCCTGTAAGACGTTCAAAGCACGTTCGATTAGCCGGTCGGTCGAACGCTTGATTTTGGCTCGAAGTACGCGCCATACTAAAGGGGTACCCTGAGCGTCCAAAAGTGACGCCAAAGGGGTCCCGCCCAAGCCTCACGCTTTTCCACTGTCGGGCCCAACCGTTCTCTTCGCCTAACCGTTCGCCTAATCGGTCCGTGCCGATCCGGGCCAGTCAGCACGGACACGGTTTCATTTTCCACTATGGTGCTGATAAAGAAACTCTTTGGAATGTAAATACAAATGCGTTAGTCGTTGCCTTGGTAACGCAGTTGTAATATAAACAGAGAAATGGACGATGATCAGATATCATCGTCCATCGCAAAAAATAAAATAAACAGAAGGCGACGACAGGTATAACGTTACCAACAAATGCTGAGGGGATATGCATGCCAACGGAGACGGACACAGAAGGTGAAACCTTTCTAAAAACTAACACATTTATTGACAGTATTAATGCATGAGCTATGAACGCAGCGTAACAGCTGTTTACTTGGCTGTTTGATCATACAGCGCGCTTTCGCTTAGCACACGCATTCTATCAGCACGGTATGGCACAGTTGTCTAACCGTGCCGAGAACGGTTTGTAATCGTGCTGTGCCGTACCAGGCTCAGGCGGAAACGCAGCTGGAACCGAACCTGACCGTTCTAAGAACCGTTCGGCACCATAGTGGAAAAGCGGCTAATATATGTGATGAGTTAGGAGCGAGAACGTGTTGCTTTGGAGTGAGCAGTTTATAGGCTGAAACTATTACAATACATTAATATGTATTAACTGTGAACATTACACAACAAGATAATTCTCAAGACAATTCATACGATCTCGCGCAAAGTTTCTTCATGTCGTGCTCCTGCTTATAGATGGAGCTTCGATCATTTTTACGTCGTACGTTTTTATTCGGCAGTTTGTAAAATACGTTTTCCTATGGGATTATATATATATGAACAGTGTTGGGGGTAATGCATTACAAGTAACGCAAGTTACATAATAATATCACTTTTTTAAGTAACTAGTAAAGTAACACATTACTTTTTGCATTTCTAAGAAAATATCTGAGTTACTTTTTCAAATAAGTAATTACATTTTTCCCCATTTATTGATTGACATGTCTCCTGTTGGGAAATTGTGAGTAAACATGATGTTACTGTATTCGAGACTAAATGTGAACATGCATTAATTCATCTCACTCACGAAACAGATTCAGTATTCCTCAAAATGAATAAAAACAGTGAAATGCAAACTCAAAATATGATGTAACCATGCAATAATTAAATATGTTAAATAAAAGAAATATCCTTTATGTATTTAATCAAATTTTATTAACCAGTGTCTTTGCTGCTGACCTTCGATGATGCAATTCAGCCCTACTAATAAGCAAAAATTACTTTAGATAAACTAACATTTGTGCTTCATTTTTTTTATAGCTAAAGAGTGACCTTTTGCATAAATGCACTTTTTTTTCAGCCAGAGGTGAATTCATTTCACTTTTGGTGTATAGGGCTTTTACATTAGAATTGTTTTATATTAAAAACAAAGAAGCAAGCCCTGCCCAGATTTAAAAAGTAGCGCAAAAGTAACTTAACACATTACTTTTCATAAAAAGTAACTAAGTAATGTAATTAGTTACTTTTTCAGAGTAATGCAAAATTGTAATGCATTACTTTTAAAAGTAACTTTCCCCAACACTGAAGAGTTCAGATGCAAAACCAGCTAAAAGCCATCTTGGTCAAAAATGAGATAATGCTCCTGACACATATTATACGTCCATGAAATACTTCAAACTCGCTAAATTCCAGCCTCAGCCCAATCAGAAGTACCAGTACTTACATAGAAACCTATACAAAGTACCCAGAAAGAAATGCTCATTTTAAAGAAATGCTCTTTTTGCTTTTGCATCTGAACACTTCATATATATATATATATATATATATATATATATATATATATATATTGATGAGATGCAGGCCTACACTCTTAAAAATTAAGATTCTATGGTATGAACAACCTAATATCAATGTAATCTTTGCACAAAAGTTCATTGCACAAAAAGTTCTTTATAATAGAAAAAAAAAGAGATGATTAAAATGTTTTCACACTAAGTCAAAAATGGTTCTCCTCCTTTTTGACCCGTATTTATTTATTTATTTATTAAATTAGTTATGGTTAGGTTTATTATTGAGACATACATACATATACTATACATAAGGCTTTCTTTAGTGGGAATTATGAATCCTAGTTTAACTGTCCCTGTTACAGTGCATTTAATGATTGTTTTCATATAAATCAAACCTCTGTAGAACACAGTGCCTGAATTGGCTTATGATCATTCTCTAGTCTTATGATCTCTTAACATTTTAATGCTTTTAAGCTCAAATCATCTGTTTTCAGATTGTTCTGTATTCTCAAAATCCAACACGTTCTCACTCCCAACTCTTCAGATCGTTGTCAGTCATTTCTACTTTTACAAACCCTTTTAAAGAATGAAATGCTCCTGGTCGTGACGCACAGAGCAAACAACTGAAACCAGTGGGGTTCCCTACACGCTGATAAATTACGCTAAAGGGGCACCTAGTGCGTTAAAAGCGACGCCAAGGTGTCCTGACCAAGAATCTGTATGCCATGAGATGAGTGTGAGAACGTGTCAGAGCCTATAATAAACTATAGAGTGGATTATTTAACACCTAGAATGTAATAATAATAAGTTTCATTGTAAAAGAAGATGATGATTTACATCATAGAAGCTTAGTGAGTGTGTGCATTGCTTTACTTTTTTGTGTAGTGATTTGTTTGTGTATCTGGGTCATGCCTAAATTCAATAGATCTCACCAACAGATATTTATTTCATTGATTATGTCAATAATTGACGCATGTGATCAAAACATCATGTGAACAAAAATTGGATTAAAACAATTTTCAGTCATGGAAACATCTAAATAATAGCCTAGTATTAATAATAATACTACTACTAATAATTTTTCCGTCAAAAATTGACTTACACTATGTTCGCTCAGGTAGAAATAGACTCTTATGGTAATCTTGGCACTTTTAAATCACTGATTCAAGATTCAATGACAAAAAATATAACTTAACTCCTTTTGCATGGAACAAAACTATCTTTTAACTTTAATTTTTGCTTGTATGTATTTCTTTATGTCTGTTTTTAACGAGACAACTAAGACATTAACATATACAGCATGCACATACATTATAACATATGTATTAATTTACCTATTTAGGTTCATTGTCAAATTATTCACTTTAGTTTTAGACCACATTGACACACACGTTA
The DNA here is from genome assembly GCF_022985175.1 of Labeo rohita. Classification (NCBI taxonomy): domain Eukaryota; kingdom Metazoa; phylum Chordata; class Actinopteri; order Cypriniformes; family Cyprinidae; genus Labeo; species Labeo rohita. Next base: position 3,102,419 of record NC_066876.1, read on the forward strand.
CGCAAAATATTTATTTTGCAGCAATATACATTATCTATAACACGACTGGATTTAGAGAGGACATAAATAAATACATACATAAATAAATAAATAGATGCAACAGTACAAAGCAGCAATCATGGAATCTTCAGATACAAACTATTTACATGTCTGAATCTTAAATAAACAATGACCAACACACACAGCATCACCTGAACACAAATCTACGGTAAACTTTCAGTCAACACTCTTTTTTTTTTTTATCAAAGATGTGCCTGCCCAAGTATGTCAAGTATTTCAAAGTCCCAACCTGCAAGAAGTGACATGACATGAAGTAATAAGACATGACTTATTTTATTTCTAATACGCGTTTGAACAATTTTCCATGTTTATATCTGGTCAAGATGAGTTAACATCTCCTAACATACCTCCGCTTAACACCCGAGTCCGCTAAAAGACCCGATTCTTTCGAGTCTGACCCCAAAGCAGCTCCTCAGCCCGCCTTTCTTGAATCGACTCCACGAACGCTTGGATGTGGACAGCAAGTCACCTAGGAGACGCTCGAACGCGCTATCTTTTCCCGCCAGCGCTGAGTTGCGCGCGTCTGACTCCCACAGTTGTTCCGCGTGCTCGTCCAGTGCGCTTTTCTCCGCTCTTGCATCTTTCTGCTCCATCACCGACTCCTCCGACTCCACAAACGGCGTGTTCACTTCTTCATCTAAAAACTGCTTAAGACTCTGCTATAAAAAAGTACATGATTATAGCCAGAGTCTAAATCACGTTTAAGAGCGAGCTAAGCCTGAAAGACTCACCTGTAAACTGGTAACTGGTTTGGCACCGACCAAGTTTAAAAGTAGAAGTGAAGACACGCAGAAAATAGAGATGTTGGCAATCATTGTTGATGAAGTATTCTGGAGGTCAGCACTCTTCAGCGGTGGTTGTGCGCGGCTCGTTCACTTTTCGCTCGTACCCAAGCAGCGTGTCCAGGTGAGCGCTTTTATTTCGCCGATTTCGTCACGGTCACCCAGGAAAATCCAGCAAACCCTACGGGGAGGGCTCTTTATGTTCGTCAGGATCCCACCTCGTTGAAAGAACATTACAGTGCTGACGTGCAGGAGGCTCCTTCCAATTGTCAAAGCATTAGATGTCAAGTGGACGGTACAGGCAATAGTCATCCTGCTCGAACAGTCTAAAGCTTTTTCTATCCTATACTTTGTGCATTTAGTGCAAGGCAAGTTACCGTAAGATTAAGTAATGGAATATTTTACCTGGACAGAAGTCAAATGTTTGGTCTTTGATATTTTCATTTGCAATAGCCTATGTTCTTAAATGAGGCATGAAGCAAAACATCCAGCACAGCAAATGTAAGAAAAGATGAGACTGAAAAACATTCATAGGTGTATCCTTCATTTACATATGATGGATAGAATAAAAATGGCTTTTGGAGCAGCTTCCAAAATAGTGAAAAAACTTTGTTTATACAGAGAAATAATCATTGTGGTTGAATTCGTTCTAGATCATTAGAGGTGACATCATGATGTTTTGGAAGCTTGCCTGAGTTTCCTTAGGAGGTAAACAAACACTGCCTTCAGTTTTGGACGGCCATTGTCAGTCACTTCAGTTTCCTAGATTTCACGCAGGCAGTGTGTGGTTAACTCTCAGTCTGGGAAAGTCTTCTCAAAAGCAACCGCTCGCTTGTTCTCAAGGCGATGTGAATGCACAGCAGTCGGATTTTTATGTAGTGATGCAACAGTTTCTTTACACACAAAGATGACCAAACAAAACAGAAGAAATGTCTTTTAAGAAGGCTTCAAATAATAGAACCACAGAATCCAAATCTTAAAGGGATAGTTCACACAAAAATGAAAGTTACCCCATGATTTACTCACCCTTAAGCCATCCTAAGTGTATGTTTTTCTTCTTTCAGACGAATACTTTCGGAGTTATATTAAAAATATCTTGGCTCTTCCAAGGTTTATAATGGAAGTGAATGGGTGTTGAGATTTTGAAGTCTAATAAAGTGCACCCACCCATCATAAGAAGTACTCTGTATTGCTCTGGAGGGTTAATCAAGGCCTTCTGAAGTGAACTGATGCATTTGTGTAAGAAAAATATCCGTTTTATAAACTGTAATCTCTAGCTTTCCCTGATTGTCATACATGCATGCATGAGAGAGTGGTGTTCCAGCAGATGACATAACACAGAAGTGACAAACACAAAAGTGCAGAGGAGAGAGCAAAACAAAACACCAGTCAAGAATCAGAGGTACAAAAGGAGTATTTTAGTGTAGGACGAGAGGAAACTGATTTTACTTTGCTGTAAACAAAACTTGGTTCTCGCTAGACTAGCATATTCTCATCAGCGCTTATGCGACGCCTACGTCCTACGTCATCCGCTGAAACGCCACTCACTTGTGAACACATGCATATGACAGCTAGTGGAAGCTAGAGATTGAAGTTTATAGTTTTAAATGTGGATATTTTTCTTACATAAATGCATCGTTTCATATCCGGAGAAGTGTGGAGCACTTTTTATGATGGATGGTGCACTTCAAAATCTCAACAGCCGTTCACTGCTATTATAAAGCTTGGAAGAGCCATGACATTTTTTAATACAACTCTAAATTGTATTCGTCTGAACGAGGAAAGTCATATACACCTGTCTTGAGGGTGAGTAAATCATGGGGTAATTTTTTTTGGGTGAACTATCCCTTTAAGCTGATTTTCCCATATGTATGACAGGCTTTCACGCCCACTTGTATTTGGTGGATATTTGAAACAAAGAAACCACAAAGACATACAACACAGGTCTCACTAATGGAAAGCAATTTCTACACTAGAATACGTTTTAAAGGTGAAGTCCACTTCCAGAACAAAAATTCACAGATAATTTACTCACCCCCTTGTCATCCAAGATGTTCATGTCTTTCTGTCTTCAGTTGTGAAGAAATTATGTTTTTTGAGGAAAACATTTCAGGATTTTTCTCCATATAGTGGACCTTATTGGTGCCCTTGAGTTTGAACTTCCAAAATGTAGCTTAAATGCAACTTCAAAGGCTCTAAACGATCCCAGCCGAGGAAGAAGGGTCTTATCTAGCGAAACGATTGGTTATTTAAAAAAAAAAAAAAAACATTTGACATACTTTTAAACCTCAAATGCTTGTCTTGTCTAGGTCTGCATGAACTCTGTTTTTTCCGGTTCAAGACAGTTAAAAACTCCCATCTCATTTTCTTTTCCAACTTCAAAATCGTCCTACATCACTTTTTTACCTTTTCTGTTTGACCTTCTTTGCACCCTAACTGTCTTCAACCAGAATACACAGAGTTCACGCAGACCTAGACAATGTGAGCGTTTGAGGGTAAAAAGTATATAAATTGTAATTTTTTTTTTGAAAATAACTGACTGTTTCGCTAAGACCTTTATTCCTTGGCTGGGATCATTTAGAGTCTGTTGAAGCTGCATCTAAGGGGAGACACTGCAGGCAAAAACACTGTTTTTTCATGCACCTGTTAAATTTAAGATTTTGGGCTTTTTGTTTTTTCAGACTACAGTAAAGAAACATTCAAAAGACACTGTTAAGTGTTTTTTTTATAGCACTTTATCTATTTGTGTCAATAGATTTCAATTACAATACATATTTTTAAAGGCGGTTTTCCCGAAATTAGTTTTTTTCTCCTATTCTGAGCCATAAATGTCCACTTCAGTAGCATTTACACACACCAAACTTTATTCCTGTCTATATCTTGAAGGTTTTACAGAGGAATTTGTTCATATATAATTTGCTTGATTATATACAACATATAATATATTTTATTCCTCAAAAATATTTGAAAATATTTGTGTTCTGTTTGTTTTAAATATTTTCTGAATTTAAAGAGACAAAATGAGATACCAAAAAATCCCCTCTGCAAAAACATTTGACTCTAATATGTCAAAAAAAAAAAAAAAACCAAGAATTTTGAAACTGACTTCATCCAGTGTTTAGATTTTTGTACTAGACAATTATGCAAATTAGCACATATTTCATTAAATAATGCCTCATTTACATATTTAAACCTAACATTTTAGAAAACTTGTAATACAAAAAATGTTTGCAATTATCAATGTAATCAATCAACTGGGTAAGTAAGACGATAACTATGTGTTATATATATTTTTTTTTCACCCTGTTCACCTGCAGTGTCTCGCCTTAAACTGCATTTTGGAAGTTTAAACTCAGGGGCACCATTGAAGTCCACTATATGGAGAGGAATCCAGAAATGTTTTTCTCAAAAAACATAATTTCTTTACAACTGAAGAAAGAAAGACATGAACATATTGGATGACAAAATTATCAGTAAATTTTTGTTCTGGAAGTGAACTTATCCTTTAATTTTCTCAAAAAGTGTAAACACAATGACTTTATGGGTTTATGAGAACATTTTGTTTAGTCCTGGCATAGCAACATTGTCTCAGCCAATAGTGAGAGTTTGTTGTGAGACTGTGCAACCAATAGCAGACCGCAGAAACGTTTGGGAAACCTGTTTGAAAACAAGCATTGTTTTTACATTTGCTTTGGTGACGCCAGTGGTTCAGAATGTACACACCTCAGCTTTAACCCATCATTGTCGCTCATTGCTTTCACATTGTCTGCTGGCTGCGTTTATTATATTCTGTCATATTTCATTCGGGCAGCTCTTAACTTCGTGCACAGTTCACTGAGCACTGCTCTTTCCCTGATGAGAAGCCAATGGGGCTAATTAAGATTTTAATGACAGGCTGCACTGCAGTCTGTTCCAAATGTCATTTATTTGCTCAGATTATATTCATAATGTGTAATGAATGTGTTACAAACAAAATGATCAGCAAACCGCAAATCATAATTCAGTATTTGTTGTCTTTTTGAAAACGTCTCATTTCAACATAAGCCGTTTCGACAAGACAGTTAGTGTTTAAAAATTTTTATAGCCACATGTTATTAGGCTTGCGGAGGGAAAGATATCTTCCAGATGGCCTCCGACCTGTTTTCCTAATAGCTGTGCTAGATGCCGATGGCCGCTAAAATGCTAATCAGTCCCTGTTTGCTTTCATACTGTGCTCCAGTAGAAAGCTAGCAAGAGATCATCAGTCAAGCCCTGGCCACCTGTCCTCCTCATGCTGGGTGGAAAGCAGCCTCGGGGCTTTATTGGTTTGAGCCAGGCCTCTCTTGATGTTCAACCCAAACCTGAGTAGCCAGCGGCTGTGTTAGAAGGATGAGATACATTTATCTTAAAGTTTCTGCCTCACCCTCCCTTGATCTTGAGACTCAAATGGAAATTTTTACAGGCTTTAACTGCTCACAGGCTGCATGTTTGAGATCTCTGTTCACAAAAGTGGTTTACAAAAAAAAAAAAGGAATAGTCTGTGTTCATTACAAGTTAAAGAAGAGGTAAATTATTTTGTGTCTGTGTGTTACACAATTTTTCAAAGGATTATTGATTTCAGCAAACTCCTAAAAATAAACCCTAAAAATGCTCTAATTTGTTTAGCCATGGTTTCATTTCTTTAATATTTAATATTTATTGTAATATTTTAATATTTATATTTATTATAAAGACCATATATCAAACCCATGTGTTTGTTTGTTTGTGTTTACAACTTAATTTCTCATTAAACAAAGGCTAAATTAGCTATGATATGAAGGTATACAATACCAGTTAAAAGATCTTGAACAGTAAGACTTTTTGTTTTTTAAAGAAGTCTCTTCTGCTCATCAAGCCTACATTTGATTTAATTTTGAAATATCTTTACAACTTAAAATAACTGTTTTCTATTTGAATACATTTTAAAATGTAATTTATTCCTTTAATTTAAAGCTTATTTTTTAGCATCATTACTCCAGTCATATGATCTTTCAGAAATCATTCCAATATTTTGATTTGCTGCTCAAAAAGCTGATCTTTGGATTTATTAATTAAAAAAAAAAAAAAAAAAACAAAAACAAAAACAAAACTGTTTAAATATTAATACTATTAATAATAATGATAATAATAATAATCAATGTACAGCAATCAATCATCATTTCTGATGGATTATGTGACACTGAAGACTGGAACAATGATGCAATGATGAAAATGTAGATTCGCTCACAGGAATAAATAACATTTTACAAATTACATAAAATATATTAAAACAGAAAACAGTTATTTTAAATGGTAAAAATATTTTACTATTTTTGCTGTACTTTGGATCAAATAAATAAAAACAGGCTTGGTAAGCAGAAGAGACTTGGAAATCTTACTATTCAAAAAGACTGCTAAGTTTTGCTTAAAGGAGAAGTCCACTTCCAGAACAAAAATTTACAGATAATTTATTCACCCCCTTGTCATCCAAGATGTTCCTGTCTCTTTCTTCAGTCATAAAGAAATTATGTTTCTTGAGGAAAACATTCCCGACTTTTTCTCCATATAATGGACTTCAATGGTGCCCCCAAGTTTGAACTTCCAAAATGCAGTTTTATCGTCCATTTTCGAAACAAATTGACAATTTATATATTTTTTTAATCTCAAACACTCGTCTTGTCTAAGTCTGCGTGAACTTTTTTTTCCAGTTCAGTATGGTTAATGCAGTTAGGGTATGTCGAAAAACTCCCATCTCGTTTTCTTTCCGAACTTCAAAATCATCCTACATCGCTGCAGAAGCACCGACCCAGTGTTTACAAAGTGAACATGCAAAGAAGATCAAACACCTTTAACAAAAAATGCACAACAGCGATGTAGGATGATTTTGACACTGAAGAAGAAAACGAGATGTTTTTCGACATACACTAACTGTATTGACCCGGATTACACAGACTACACATGTGCGTCACAGAGACGAGACAAGATGAGCGTTTGAGGTGAAAAAGTAAATAAATTGTCAATTTGTTTAAAAAATGACCAGTTGTTTTGGTAGATAAGACCCTTCTTCCTCGTCTGGGATCGTTTAGAGCCTTTTGAAGCTGCATTTAAACTACATTTTGAAAGTTCAAACTTGGGGCACCAATGAAGTCCATTATATAGAGAAAAATTTGGGAATGTTTTCCTTTAAGGAACATAATTTCTTCTCAACTGAGGAAAGAAAGACACGAACATCTTGGATGACAAGGGGGTGAGTAAATAATCTGTAAATTTTTGTTCTGGAAGTGAACTTCTCCTTTAATAAAAACAGAACATTTTGTTTGTCACATTATTACAATAAACAAATTTGAAAGACCTCAATGTACACACACACAAAATAAATAATGAAAATAAATAAAATGTTATTTTATAAATTTGCACAATATTTTCTGTAGGCGGTAAAGGTGTCAAGAGAAAATGCTTTTTTCAACAATTCCTTTTTTTCTTTCTTTTTAGTATTAATATTTAATATTTGTACGTTAGGTTTAAATAAATCCCTTATTCAAGCAATATGACTATTAGAGGAGGTATTAGAGTTATGAAGAACTCTGACACTCTTTGTTAGTCACACATATCTGTGTCCACCGAAGGAATCTCACAGATGATAAAACACAGGACGGTCTGTTGGACATTCAGCCTGTCAGCAACATCCTCAATCTCACTGGAATGACACTCTTGAGTTTTATCATTGGACCTAGTGGCCACAAAGCAAGTTTATTACCGTAAATGAACACTCAGCAATCATACCATTTTCAATAAATAATGGATAACAGCAGAACTTGTTTTTTTCTGCTCGTAAGAAAATGAGGTCATATGGCCAAGGGGTCAGTTTGATTTATAGTGCATATGCAAATACAATCAGTCCTCCTCAAGTTCACACAGATGTCCTAGAGAGAGCAACCACTGGTGTAGTTCATCACATTAACTATTAACATGTTCCATTTGACAGCCACAAGGAATCTAAGAACATTTTGTTTTTACTTTGACCATCATTTCTTTAAAATAAATTCCACTTGCTTTGGCGTTTAGTTATCTGATGATGACACATTGTTTTACAAATTCAGTTATCGGAAAAAAAAAATTTCCACAGATGAATATGGTGCAGACTGTTGAAATACATTCCCCTGGATGGTTGCATAATTTGTGTGCATATTTCCATGTTTACTGACCACGGAAATATGCATACAAATTATGCAACCATCCAGGGGAATGTATTTCAAAAGTCTGTGTCATATTTATCTGTGGAAGAAACTTTCCGATAACTGAATTTGTCATTCACTTCCAAGTTCATTAACATCTCACAATCGTCCTTTTTACCCGGATTGTTGCCTCTTTCCCGGCATCCCTCCCGCATCCCCTAAATTACATCATAGTTGACCCGTGGTCCCGCGTTTATCCAGCCCGCTGCATTCCAATCCACTGACAGCACTCCACACTACACCATCAGCTATGGTGCTATTTTAGTAAAGATAAGACCAAGCATGGACCTAGTTTGATATATTTAGGCTTGCCCTCTGCTATATTTAACTTCCCATGCAAATAGGACTAGTAAAGTTGTGCTTGACAATGTTATCGGGTCAGAACAAGCAGGAAATATCTTGTCAGCCCTCCTATTATCTCTTCAGACAGATATTCAATGTTCTGAGTGTTGCTATGCAGTTCCAAGAGTGTTTTCTAAGGTTGCTAGGTTTTTACTTACTATGCCAAGTCAGAAGAGTTCACCACGTTTCTATGACATAGAAACGTTTCTATAAAGTCTTTTCTTGGCATCTATGGTTCTGTGAAGAACCTTTAACATTCATGGGACATTTCCATTGCATGAAAGTTTCTTTATAGTGAAAAAAGGTTCTTTAGATGTTTAAAATGTTCTTCTAAGAACTGTATACCTAAAAGTTCTTTCTGGAACCCAAAATGATGCTTTTTCTGAATTCTTCTTCTTTCCACTATTGGAACCTTTATAGAGTCTTAAAGGGATCATCGGGTGCAAAGTTCACTTTTACATGTTGTTTTTCATTAATGTGTGTTGGCAGTGTATGTACAAATCTACCCTATAATGATAAAAATCCATGCAGTGGTTTTTAATTAAACTGTAAAAATAATATTCCTTTTTTCAGATCGAGCCATTCTCAGATGCCTGTCGTTGTGGCGTCACACCCACAGAGGCCGCTCCCATGATAGTTGATTGACATGAGCGTTTTACCTCAGATCAACTGTAACAGTCCGACCTCCATTGTTTTGATGCCGGAGCAGGGATGTAAGTTAGACAAGAATATCTCAGATTGAGCGACTGAGGTGTTGTGTTGCTGGATGTAATAATGAACATAGTGGTCGTCATTTACTCCCGACATCTGAGCCGCTGAAGATGCAGTAGATTACGTTTTTTTGTGAAGGGAATGCGCCTCTCAATCTACATAAATGTGTCTATGTTCGTGTGAATCATTCGTGATCCAGCTTCACTTACAGCAGAAGTGAGTATAAGGATTTTTTAAATAAATCTTTGCAATCACCTTTCCTAATAACGTGCTAGTTAGCAAGTTTCGTGGCTAAACATGCTAAATGCGGCTAAAGTAAAAAAGGCTTGTCACTCCACAGAGAGTAGAGAGGGGCGGGGCGAGCAGAGCTCATTTGCATTCAAAGGATTTGAATGCAAATGACAATTTTTGCAGAGCTGATTTTGACAAGGTAAAAATGCACTACCGTTGAGAATTTTTAACCAAAGTATATTATAGACTTTTCATTAAGACACTGTAAGGAAAAATATCAACTTGTGGAAAATGGGCATCCGATGACTCCTTTAAAGGATTAGTTCACTTCCAGAACAAAAATTTTGAGATAATGTACTCACCCCTTTGCCATCCAAGATGTTACGTTTTATGAGGAAAACATTTTAGGATTTCTCTCCATATAATGGACTTCTATGGTGCCCCCAAATTTGAACTTCCAAAATGTAGTTTAAATGTGGCTTTAAAGGGCTCTAAACGATCCCAGCAGAGGAAGAAGGGTCTTATCTAGCGAAACAATCGTTTATTTTTATTTTTATTTTATTTATTTATTTATTTATTTTTTTATTACAATTTATAGACATTTTAACCTCAGAAGCTCGTCTTGTCTAGCTCTGTGATAATTCAGTTTTTTTTTTTTTTTTTTTTTTTTCCTGGGCATGATAGTTAGGGTACGTCTGAAAACTCCCATCTCATTTTCTTCTCTAACTTAAAAATCATCCTACATCACTGCAGAAGTACCAACACAGAGTTTACAATGCGAACATGAAAAGAAGATCAAACACCCTTTACACAAAAGGTAAAACAGCGATGTAGGACATTTTTGAAGTTGGAGGAGAAAATGACCTGGGAGTTTTCAGACGTACCCTAACTGTCATGACCGAAAGAAAAAAACAGTTCACACAGAGCTAGACAAGAAGAGCGTTTGAGGTTAAAAAGTATATCAATTGTAATTTTTTTTTTTAAATGACTGCTCATTTTGCTAGATAAGACTTTCCTTCCTCAGCTGGGATCGTTTAGAGCCCTTTGAAGCTGCATTTAAACTACATTTTGGAAGTTCAAATTTGGGGGCACCATAAAAGTCCATTATATAGAGAAAAATCCTGAAATGTTTTCCTAAAAAAAACATAATTTCTTTATGACTGAAGAAAGACATGAACATCTTGGATGACAAGGGGGGAGTGTATTATCTATACATTTTTGTTCTGGAAGTGAACTACTTCTTAAGTGTGCACTCAGGTCTTTCATCCAATGTAAGTAATAACAAACCTCTCTTCAAGTCACATGTTTTGAAGCAGACTCCACAAATGGTGCAGGAACAGGTTAAGTGCTGAAGTTCAAGTGTTTAGGTTTTCAGACGTACCCTATAATAATAGTGATGTTTGCTTTAGAAACACAACAAATGAAGGGTAAGGTATACATACTATATCTCTCTGTTGCCTTGCTTTAGCTTAGTATAATGAATTCCGATGGGAATCAACTGTTTCCATTTTCACACAGACTAGCGCAGTAATGTGGGAAATATTCTGCCCTGAAGCTGGAAAAAGCGTGTTACTTATTGGCCTTTAATGGGTAAAAGTGTTGTTGCGCTTAAAGGAGCCAGTCTTTGGTGTCTGAGGTGTTTTGGAAAATATCACCATAGATTTTAGAGATCACACAGTCTGGTTTAGTTTGAAACTGAGTTATTAGAGTAACGTTCTTATTTAACATCTAAAAGGATTTTCCTTTCACACTAGGTTTAAGTTAACAGTGCATGCAAGCCACAAACAAGTAGCAGCTTTTTCAAGTGCAGTTTTTGCAGGCGATCTTAACGTCATTAGTATGATGAGTATAGTGAAATTCTGCGGAATATATAATCTATTATATACTTCTGAGCACACTTTACATCAGTGTGTGGGTAGGTAATTCTCTAATTTAGTGGCAGGACAATAAAATAAATAGGCTTTTATTTAATTTTTTTTATTTATTATTTAATTTAATTTTATTTAATTTAATTTAATTTTATTTTATTTTATTTATTTTTTATTTAATACAGCATATTCCTACACTATAAATAATGATATAAGTCATGGCAACTTATTGTTTTTACTTTTACTCATCAAAATACATTGAGCAATTTAATTTAATTTAATTTAATTTAATTTAATTTAATTTAATTTAATTTTACAGTGTATGCATTCTACGACTGCTTTGTTGATGTTCTTAAAAAGCAAAGCAGTGCTTATCATTTGTCTGTAGGCAGAAAAATTAAATGGTTATGAGGTTATGGCTTATTGACCAACCTAATATTAATGTCTGAAGTATAATATAAAATAATTTCCCCAGTGGATCGAAGGTACACTTGGACAAATTATTGTTTTTACTTTTACTAAAATAAGTTGAGCAATTTTATTTTATTTTATTTTATTTAATACAGCATATTCCTACACTATAAATAATGATAGAAGTCAAGGCAACTTATTGTTTTTACTTTTACTTATCAAAATAAGTTGAGCAATTTAATTTAATTTAATTTAATTTAATTTAATTTAATTTTGTGTGGGTAGGTAATTCTTTTATTCTTTAATTTTTTAATCTTTAATTCTAGGTAATTTATTAATTTAATTTAATTTAATTTAATTTTGATTTAATACAGGATATTCCTACACTATAAATAATAATATAATTTGTGGTAAATTATTGTTTTTACTCTTACACATCAAAATAAGCTGATTTTATTTTATTTTATTTTATTTTATTTTATTTTATTTTATTTTATTTTATTTTATTTTGTGTGGGTAGATAATTCTCTAATTTAGTGGCAGGACAATAAAATAGGCTTTTATTTATTTAATTTAATTTTATATTATATTTTATTGTATTTTATTTTATTTTGTGTGGGTAGTTAATTCTCTAATTTAGTGGCAGGACAATAAAATAGACTTTTATTTTATTTTATTTTATTTTATTTTATTTTATTTTATTTTATTTTATTTTATTTTGTGTGGGTAGGTAATTCTCTAATTTAGTGGCAGGACAACAAAATGAATAAACTTTAAACCTTGGAGGTTCTGTAACCTCGCCCACATTAATCCATCATTTTTGATCATACAGATAAGAGTAATACATAATTCGAAACACTAAACGCTCTACTTTTATTTGCATACACACACAATAACGAAACGTTATGCTTTTGTAGATGCTTTCCCGTATCTTTTTTTGTTGGTGTTTACAGATGCCATCATGTGTTATATGCTCTTGAAAAAACAGGGAACGGAAACAGTGAACAAATAACAGAAAACTACTGAAATTCAAACATTTATAAGAATAAAACAAAATTGGTCAGTTATCCTGTCACTTTAATAATTTTGCATATTGAAGTCAGATCATGCTAATGTAAATAAATATGTTTATTTTTAAAAAGCAATGTTTAATTTTTATTTGATTTGATTATTTTTGTATATTAAACCGCTGTGTTATTGTGTTGTTCTAAAGTTCTAAGTTCTAAAGCAAAACAACCGTAGTGACCTTTATTTATATAAGGGATAAGTCGTGATCAAATTGTACCTGTCTTTCTAAAGACGGAAAAAACAAGACAGAAATGAGTCATTTCTCCCACTGTCTTGCACATGTCATTCAACTGAACGAAGTAAAGACGTTATAATACAGCTTCAGTTCCTTTTTATTAATATATGTCACATTAGTCCTTCCAGACACAGATTCGATCCCGACGTGCATCCATTAGGCGTCCTTTCAGCTTCATTAAACTGTCTTTGCTACTTTGCTAACTTACTGACAGATATCAATGAGTGTCTGTAGGGCTCGGGTTCCCTGCGGAGGCTACTGTTGGCCAAACAACAAGAGAAAATGGAAAAATGAAGCCGTTCTAGCCAGGCTAAAAGATACATTGACATTTTACAAGGTTGTTTTTCTGAAGATTATATCTCAGGGACAGTAGGGGGAAATGAAACTGTTCTTTATTTTCGGTGCCCTGTTTCACTCATTACTCTTTTGCCAAGTCAGTAACCAGCAGCTACATTATAACCTTGCGTAATTAGTCTTATAATTAATTCTTCTTTTAATGAACAGATTTGAAGGATTTTATAAAGCAACATGCTGGCGAAACCCTAATCAATCACAGCTCCATTGTTATTCGGTGAATGTATGAGGTATGACTACCTTTGAAATCCTCCCAAATACCCAAAAGCGCTGGCTGTGCCATTCAGACCCGGAAAGCCACCGAGTCGTATTAACACGAGCCAGAGTTGTAAGGAGTGATCTGCATATTTGGTTGTTGTGCTGTCAACTCACGCCGGAGCCGCTGGCTCTATCTGCCCCAAGGCACTGCCTTTTTTGGGGTGGAATGTGTCAGGCCCCTCGGCAGCCACGACCCCCCAGATACCTGTGAAAGCCATGGATATAAAGCGCAAAATCATGCATTAATCTGCTATGGTCACTCTCTGTCTACAGATTTACGGGAAATATGAAAGCTGATCAGAGGTTGTTTTTCTGACAGATATCTGATATATTGGAAATGATATATCTAAATATATGAACTTTGGAAATTGTTCATTCTTTGATCCTTTGATTTTTTTTCAGGTCTAAATTAAACATATATTAAACTGTTTTTTATTAAAATTGAAAATACTAATTATAATGTCAGAATTATACGTTATCTAAAATTTTAACTTCTATTTTATTTTATTTTTTATTTTATTATATTAAATTACCCTTTATTTAATTTAATTTAATTTAATTTTAATACAGTCTATTCCTACACTATAAATAATGATATAAGTAATGGCAACTTATTGTTTTTACTTTTACTCAACAAAATAAGTTGAGCAATTTCTTTCTTTTTTTTTTTTTTTTTTTTTTTTATATAAAAAAGTTATATAAAATTAAAATTTTATTTTATTTTATTTTACTTTATTTTATATTAATACAGTATATTCATGACATAAGTAAGTCATGGCAGCTTATTGTTTTTACTTTAACTCACCAAAATATGTTGAGCAATTTTGAACTTTTTGTTTTTAGTTTGTTTTATAAAATTCCACTTTTATTTTATTTTATATTTTATTTTAATACACTATAAATAACGATATAAGTAAGTTGTGACAACTTATTGTTTTTACTTTTACTCATCAGAATAAGTTTCAAGAAGCAATTTCAACTCTTTTTTAAAGTTATGTAAAATTATTTTATAAATTTATTTATTTATTTATATTTCATAATACAGTATGTTCCTACACTATAAATAATGATATAAAGTAATTATATAAAGTAAGTCATGGCAGTTTTTTGTTTTTACTTTAGCTCATCAAACAATTTTAACCTTTTTTAAATAAGTTATATAAAATTCAACTTATTTTATTTTATTTTATCTATATTTGCTGTATTGTCATTAGAACTTGAGTTTTTAAGTTGAAATAGGTGATATTTATTTTATTTTATTTTATTTTATTTTATTTTATTTTATTTTATTTTATTTTATTTTATTTTATATTTTAATTATAGTATATTCCTACACTATAAATAATGACATAAGTATTTTTATTTAATTTTATTTCATTTTACAGTGCATTCTAAGACTGCTCTGCTGATGTTCTTAAAAATCACAGCAGTGCTTATCATTTGTCTGTAGGCAGAAAAATTAAACGGTTATGAGGTTATGGCTTATTGACCAACCTAATATTAATGCCTGAAGGATAATTTGAAAGCATTTCCCCAGTGGATCAGATTTTATTTTATTTTATTTTATTTTTATTTAATACAGCATATTCCTACACCATAAATAATGATATAAGTCATGGCAACTTATTATTTTTACTTTTACTTATCAAAATAAGTTAAGCAATTTAATGTAATTTTTTTTAATTATTTTATTTTATTTTATTTTATTTTATTTTATTTTATTTTATTTTATTTTATTTTATTTTATTTTATTTATTTTTATTTAATACAGCATATTCCTAAACTATAAATAACAATATAAGTCATGGCAATGTATTGTTTTTACTTTTACTTATCAAAATAAGTTGAGCAATTTAATTTAATTTAATTTAATTTAATTTAATTTAATTTAATTTAATTTAATTTAATTTAATTTTGTGTGGCTGGGTAATTCTTTTATTTTTTTAATTCTTTAATCTTTAATTCTAGGTAATTAATTTAATTTAATTTAATTTAATTTAATTTAATTTAATTTAATTTAATTTAATTTAATTTAATTTAATTTAAATTTAATACAGCATATTCCTACACTATAAATAATAATATATTTATCTGTGGCAAATTACTGTTTTTACTCTTATTTATTTTATTTTATTTTATTTTATTTTATTTTAAATACAGTATATTCCTACACTATAAATAATGACATATGTATTTTTATTTTATTTCATTTTACAGTGCATTCTAAGACTGCTTTGTTGATGTTCTTAAACAGCACAGCAGTGCTTATCATTTGTCTGTAGGCAGAAAAATTAAACGGTTATGAGGTTATGGCTTATTGACCAACCTAATATTAACGCCTGAAGGATAATTTGAAATCATTTCCCCAGTGGATCGAAGGTACACTCAAACAGATGAACTGATATTTACTAAACGTTCTTTTGCTTCCAAAGCATTATTTGGACAGAGGTACTAAACAGCACCGTCTCTGAGTGGTTTCCATGGTGACCCTGCTTCAAATTCCTAGAAAAAAGCTTGCCAGGTTTATGGCGCTGGTCTGAGTAAGGCTCAACTTTTTGTAACCAAACAGCACTGCAATGCCTGAATGTATATTACATAAAATTGGTTTGTTCAGAGGAGACAAAATCACTTAAAACTAGATTTTATAAAACCCCTAACCATAAACATAAGCAACAGTACTAGTGATGCTCAGTAAACACCACTATCATGCAAATTTACATCAGATTGACAGTCATTTTATACACGCAAGCTGAAGCTAAAGATTCCACGCAGCATTATTCAGTCTTTGGCCAGCGTTCTGCACTTCCTAATAACTTTAACTCAGGCTATTGACGGTGAAGGCGATGCTCGGTGTGGGCTGTGGATTACATGCGCGCGTGGGGAGGAAAGAGGCTCTCTCCGTGATCCGAGAGGTAGCAGGTCTGGCCGCGAAGCGCTCGTGGTGCGTCTGCCCCCGTGACCGGCACATTATCTGCTGGAATGTGAGCCGAGTCATTTCCAATAATGATTCTGCCAACTTCCACACCTCCAGACAAGTGAGTGTGGGTGACATGAGGCTGCAGAGGGAGGGAGCTCGAGATGCTTGTCAGCTTGACTTCCAAGCCCCTCATTCACTGTAATGTGATGCAGAGGTTAATTGTGGAGCTGTGCAATAAGTGTTCACGTTGTTGCCTCTGACGTCAGTAAATAAGGGCAGGGGACATCTCATGAAACCCTTTAGGTACTGGTGAAATAATCATTTCTTTTATTTTATTTTTAGAACACACATTTGTCTCAGGATGTCTACGTTGCTTAACCATCTCTGGAGTAAATACTTTGTACATTCACACAGTGGATGAGAAGTGCGCTTAAATCTATCGAACGTGCACTTGAAGTAAACTTAAGATATTATTATTTGAAGAACTGTACTTGCAGATTATATCATAATGATGAATGAAATAAAAGACTTTCATGACTTATTTTATGGCACTTTCATGCATCTCAACAGTTAGAATGTTAAATTAGTTTATTTTAAAATATTTATGTTTTAATAACTGTGTTGTGATTTAAAGAGTACATTTTGATGTGTTAATTCAAATACAAAAAAAAGCATGTAAAGTATTTGATTATAATTTCGACTGTAGTGTGTTAATTGATATTATACACTGTAAAACCCGCCGAGTTAAACAACCCAGGCTCATTAGAAATACGTGCCTCTTCATACATTTCTGCAACACCGTAATTATGTACCTTACTGCATGTTTCGCACAGTTCCAAAGTGAAATGTCCAGACAGTGGTGCTAAAACACGTTCAATACGTGACCTTGGCATGTTTTTATTACGTTGGATTTTTATTACGCTGCTTGAGGTACGTATTGCAGCTGTTCAGAATTCAAATATCCGGGGCGTGTTGCTAAAGGTTAATGCTCTGTCTTATTCTAAATATCCCCTACACCAAACCCAACCCTAAACCTAACCGATAGTGTTAACAAATGTAAAAGTGATTTAAAAATGCATTTTGTGATGCAGCCGTGCTATTTTTACTTCCTCATTCAGATTTGAACTGTTTTGTCAAACTGTAGTTTCACGGGGTTCAAACCGGAGCTCTTCATCACCCAAGTGCAACACCGTATCGCGTGAGCTACTAAGCAAACTGACTATATTCGAAAACTCATGTATATGAAGCTGTATATGTGAGGACAACGTTCAAAAGTATCAATTTTAAAAATCGTGCAGGATGTTAAAATTGTTTTAAAACCATAATTAAATTTTCAACACATTAATCTTCTGAAAATTAGGCTTATCGATCAAAACTCTGTGTGTAAATCATACTATGTGTGAAAAGAAATAAAAGTTTGACTGCCTCAGTGTTCATTTTAACTGGAAACTAGGGCTGGGAATCGATTCCCAAAAAGAATTGATTCCCAACGCCTCGGAATCGAGGAATCGATTCTTTTTGGAATTGATTCCCAGCCCTAGTTTCCAGTTAAAATCAAAAGGTTGCTCAAAAGTTGGAATCGATTCCGTCAGGGGGAATCAACTCTCCATTCAGAGTAGTTTTCAGTTCAACAAAACTTAAATACGGGCGCCTCTCAAATGAATGGCTGCATGATACGAAGGCTGCATCTCGGCAGCTGTCATCAAACGTCGCTGAACGTCGATTCACAAAAAAAAAAAAAAAAAAACTGAATGAAAAGAGTCGGTACTGAGCACATTTGAGTTTGAGGATAGTCCTATTGCCATCTTAAATAAAATGCTATTTTTAACCTTTCTATCAGCCTATGATAATTCTGAAAGAAAGTGCAGAGAGCACAGATCAGTGGCAGAGAGTGCACGTCTGACTGACAGACAAACCATGAGCTCTTATATCAGTGTTATATTGTATGTGTTGTTTTATTCAGCTTAACTGTACACGTCTTTCATTCATGCAATAAACGCATGTCCACTGCTGAGCTGTGGGCTATGACTAATTTCATGGGCAATGCAGAAAAATTCTAGAATCAGGAAACGGAATCGATTCTGAATTTTTTCGGAATCGAACAGCCCTACTGGAAACTGTTTTTTTCAGGTTTGCAGAAATGTAGTTATATAGAGGCACGTATTCCCAATGAGCCTAAGTTGGCCTTAAACCATTCAAGTTTTAAAACTAATAGTTATGAGTACTTATTTCAGTTGAGTTCACTAAAGCCAGGCTCACACTACAGGATTTTTTAAATCCTAACCAATTATGAAATCTGGTTGTAGCGCACACATAAGGAGAATCTTTGCAGATTATCTTTCCTAAAATCTTAAACATGTACACACTTCAAGATTCGAAAATTGTGGTGCATCACATACTACAAGATATTATTAAGATTATCATGACAGAGGGAGCACGTCATCTTACGCAACAGATCGTCATTTCAGCAACTAATGTCTACATATGTTAGCGTGCTAGCAGCTTTACACACTTACCCAGTATGTTGAAAACTGACGATTTCGACGATTTCGCTCCAGAGCTTTCCTTGCTCCATGCGGTTGTTGTATGTTTTCAACATATTATACAGACAGTGTTACTACAAAAACTTAAGAAACAGTTTCCTCCATCTCCACTATCCAATGCTCCATACAGGAGCTGTTTTGGGGTCGCGCATTAGCTGTTGTGAAAGTACTGATGTAATCATAGCCGTGATCATCCCGATTTAAAATCCTGAATATCAAACATGTTTGATATGATCGGGGCGGCTCCGATTTGTGTGAGAGCAGATCGGGAGGTGCAAGATTCGATCTGTGAATGTCTCACATTACCAGATAGTCTGCGCCGAACATCGGGACCGATCGAGGTGCTCGACAAGATTTTTGCTCTGATTCTCAGGAGGGGAAAATCGGGGCAAAACCGGGCTAAAAATCCTGTAGCATGAGCCCGACTTAAAAGAAGATATACATTGCAGTAAGTAATTAATTAAGTTATAATTGAGCATTGGTGATGAACACCTGCTGTTAACAGAATCACTGAATAAAAAAGAAACACAAGAACTACAACTGACTTTAGTCACATCCTTAGATGAAATCTTCTGAAATAAAAGAACACATGAAATCTCAAGATCTGATTAAACAAAACCACAAACAGCATTACCAGCTCCATTTATTAATAACCAGACATACTTTATTTCTGTCTGACATTTAGATATTATTGTGAAGTAACAGAGGTTTAGATGTTGATTTGTGGTTTCATTTAAACCACGAAAGTGATGAGTGTTTGCTGTAGTTGGGCTCTTGTCCCTTGAAATCATAACATTAGGATTTTTTTTTGGACTGCTATTGTTGTATGTTTATAACACAAATTTATTATAGCACAAAAGCCAAAAGAAGTTATAAACACGCATTAAAGGTTATGTATTGAAAGCAGATATCTTTGTTCAGTGGTTTGGTTGATTGATCTTTTCCAGATCCTGATATTAAACAGGTGATGTGTTACTATTCATTTCATTAGAAGAGAGATTCTACACTGTAAAATCCAATAGCTTACCTTACTTAGATATAATTAGTTATCTTTACTTAGATGCTATACTTACTAGGTTTTAGCAAGTTACATCTACTTTCAAGGCAAGTAAAACAATTTACTTACTACTTAGAGTGACGCTTACTTAAAATATTCAAGTAGCCACAAAGGAACCAATGACATTAATAAACCAGTGAGAGGCAGCAGTGCACTAATATGTTGCTAATTTGCAAAATAAAAACAGAAGAAGAAGAAAAGAAAAGTTTTTGAGGTGGGGCAATTTTTAATCTGCAATTATTTTTCACTAGTTATATTCACTCATTTCCCAAAGTCATCTTGAATGTTGTTTCAATACAACTGAAATATTTAGTAGAACATCATATAAGTTGACTTCATAAATTGATGTTGATTTTCGTAAAATGTGGGGTTTTTTTTGTCTTTGTTTTTTACTTACCATTATAGTGATTAATGTTCCCTTTGGTTGGGCACTTGGAACTTTGTTTATCTTGTTATAAATTTTTTTCTCTTGATGCAGTAATGCAACATGAAATCATAATTTTTGATTTCAAGGGAAGAAAAATAATAAGTAGATTTCTTTTAGAAGGTAATCCACTCATTTTTATTAATTAATAACTTAATTAATTAGCTAATGTTTTTTAATATATTTATAAATGATCTCTAACAATTTAAATGTTCATCATAAACACCTTGAGAAACTTAAAGTAAGACAATCCTTTGATATTTGTGGTAATGTGCTCTAGTCAAAGTGAGACTTTAACATTCAGCACGTGAATCACAACAATGGTAACAATTCAATTTTATTTATTTTTATTAATTGTAACAATAACTATTTTATTATTTTCTTTTTTTTTTTTGTTGTGCTACTACTGACACAAAACAGTAAATAAAATTAGCAAATAAAAACAACAACAGTAAAACAAAGCAATTGCATAATTTATTCATGCTGCAATGCACTCTGGGAGTCAGTGAGTAGCTATACTAAGTCTAAAGTAAGTCTAAAGTAAAGGATCAAGTACCCCCTACAGTTCTTTTTTAGTTACTAGAACTCCCGTGTAAGTAAACTATACTAACTAAGCATTTGTCAGTACAATATACTATTCCTATTTCACTTTACTTAGTTTTTTTAAGGCAATCGGTTTGCATGCTTTTTTTAAGTAAGCCCAACTAATTAGATTTTACAGTGTACAGTGTAAAAGCTCTACAGTATTGTGTTGATTCACACAGACATCAATAATCAGGATGTGAACCTCAACAAATGTGAGGTTCAGATAAACCGCTGAACATCACAAAACAAGCAACTAAAGTTATAAAAACAGTGAAGCAAATAGTGAGAATAAAAGGAAATAGACAATTCATCTGTTTTATTTATTCATGCAGCAATGCATGCTGGGAGCCATGGAAGCATTGCATCATGTTTTTTTTTTTTTTTGGTCACCATTTTTGAGATTCATATGCTGATTCTTGATGTCTGTGTGAGTCTGATTGATACTGTAGATGAAAACTTTTTTTTGTGCACAAACTGTTTATTAAAGCCTTTATATTTTCTGAGCTACTGGCTTTTAAAATCAGTTGTGCTATAATCAGTTAAATAATAGAACAAGATTAAGGTTAAACTCTAAATAAGGTCAGCTCAATAACTGATGACTGCCATCATCAATATGTAACCATCACCACCTGATCATATTTTTTCTGGGCTTTCATATTATAGGAAATGTGTTTTATGAACATACGGTTACAACAGCCAGACAAAAAAACTAAAGTGCAAACGACAAGGGTCAAAAGCTGAACTAAACAAACACTGATCTCTAACATGGTTACTGTAGAAGAAACTAAATCATCACCTAAACCTCTTCTGTAGTTGCTGACAGAAATAAAGGCAGTCTGGTTATTAATAAGTGGAGCTGGTAATGCTGTTTGTGGAGTTGTTTAATCAGATCTTGAGAAATTTGATGTCTTTTATTTCAGTTGTTTTCATGTAAGGCTGTGGTGGATGAAGTCAATTGCAGTTCTTGTGTTTCTCTTTTCTTCAGTCATTCTATTTGTTAACAGCAGGTGTTCATCACTAATGCACAATCATCACTTAATTACTTCACTGCAATGCATATCTTCTTTTAGTGAACTCAACTGAAATAAGTTCAGAGTACTTATAACTATTAGTTTTAAAACTTACATGGTTTAAGGCAAACAGTTTATGTTACTGTAACTTGTCAGGTTTCACAGTGTATTTGAAGTTTATATATTTTAAATGTAATAAATTGCAACTTCATTGTTACAAATGTGTAATTACAAATATATTTGAATTCATGACATAGAAATTAAAACAGAAATGATGTTAAAGTATAGATTAATTTACCACAAATGCTTCAATTATATTTCAAAAACAATACAGGTAATTATGACATTTGTAAGTCCTACTTAAGTGGTTAGAAAACCCTCTTAAAGGAGAAGTCCACTTCCAGAACAACATTTTACAGATAATGTACTCACCCCCTTGTCATTCAAGATGTTCATGTCTTTCTTTCTTCAGTCGTGAAGAAATTATGTTTTTTTGAGGAAAACATTTCAGCATTTTTCTTCATATAATGGACTGATATGGTGCCCCGATTTTGAACTTCCAAAATGTAGTTTAAATGCGGCTTCAAACGATCCCAAATGCGGTTGTAAACGATCCCAGCCGAGAAAGAAGGGTCTTATCTAGCTAAATGATCGGTTATTTTCATAAAATAACATTTTAATTACATATATAATATGCTTTATACATGTAATACTTCAAAACATGTTTTTTTTAAGTAAACACATTTATGCAAAACTGACTTAAAAATGCAAAATAGTCATTATTATCATCTAAGATGTTGACTGTAAGAGTGATGGGGTCATGTGACAACTTACTGTTTGAAATGTTTATCACGTAAAAATGTCTACTTTTAAGATAGTAGAAGTTCGTATATTTTAAGAAAAATCGGTATCTGTGTCCATTCTGAACATAAACCAAAGCAACATGCAATAAAATAAAATTATTATTAACATATTTGTAACATATTTCTGTGTTTTTGTGCTATATAAAGTTACAGACAGATTTCTCTTTTTAAAATGCATTTCACTCTCAATTTCAAGGCCGTGCCCTCAATATTGATTCAGTCAAAACTCATTCTCTGCATAGTGCTTGAAATACTTGACAAACACCACTGCAACTGGCTTCCACTTTTGTGTGAAGAGTCTAGAGCAATAACGTCAAGGCTGCTTCATCTCACCGAGGGCTTTGCTGAAGTTTCCATGTGGGATTCTTCAATTTATCACCAATGTTTTCTATCATTACAATTGCGAATAAAAAGCCAGATAAACTAGCAGCAGGTTTGCCCATATAAAAACAACAAATGTTTACTGCTTTCAAGGTGCAGCAGGATCCAGATTGTCATTACGTAACACTATGCCACTAGAGTACAGAAATAGAGGCCGAATGATTGCTTGAGGAACGCACCTGTTGGCACATTTGCATTATTTTCCAGGGTCTGGTGTTGACTGGATTGATCTGGTTGAGGATGAGAACATCAGTCACAACATGAGCTGAGCTCTGAGTGTCTCAGGGGTTTCTCTTCTTCTTTTTTTTTTTCCCACTTCTTTATTTTATCGATTTATTCTTACAGAATCATATTTCATTGTCATGTCAGCTGTTGACTGAAATAATTTGGGTTTGTTATGCTAATGCTTTATGCACAGGAACTATGCACATTACTGTCTACTAATTTGGACTTTCTTTTTTTTAATAGAAAAGGAATTAATAGGAATAAATAGGAAATAGCATTAAAATAAAAATAATATATATAGGTTACTATAATGGCAGTTTATTTTGAAAAGGTACACTGTAAAAATGATATGATCTATAAGACATGACAGCATGTTTCTCCTCTTTAACTTAATACTTTTTTTTTAACAATTTCAACTTCATTTTTGTATTTCAAATTATACAAAATTCTGTAAAACTTTACAATGTGTCATTTCTTAACATTAGTTAATGTATTTAACATGAACAAACAATGAACAACACATTTATTACACTATTTATTGATACTTTGTTATTGTTAGCTAATAAAAATACAGTCGTTTATTCATGTTAGTTCACAGTGCATTAGGTAATGTTAACAAACACAACTTGTAATTTTAATAATGCATTAGTAAATGCTGAAATTAACATTAACTAATATTAATAAATGCTGTAGAAGTATTGTTTTCTTAGTTCATGTTAAGTAATGTAGTTATCTAATGAACCTTATTGTAAAGTGTTACCCATAATTCAACTAGACAACTAATGCAACTATTAACTTTGACTTAACTTTGAATTGTACAGCCAATTTTATCATATAAAAATACAGGCAAACTACAGCTGATTTTTTTAAAGTGTAGATAAAAGTAAAAAGGTAAAATTAAAGCTTTTAAAATGTATTTGTATTTTCATTTTTTTTTTTTCATTTTTATGAGATAGATTTTTGAGGTTAATTTATTTATTGATTGATTGATTTATTTATTTTTGCATTGTTAAACCTTTTTTGTTCAACTTTCAGATCAGCTTAAGAAACGTTATTTGAAATTATTTGTACTTACATTTTTATTTATTTATATTTTTTTAAGCACAAGTATTGGTGTATGTTCAGAATAGAATATTACTGCATACTGCTCGGTATATACTGTAATCTGAAGTGATAATAATGTTATGTAAAGAGTAGTATGCTACAGCATTGCCATATGATCTTATTGCATTGCCACTTACATCAGTAAATAAATAAAGACATTCAGTGTATTACAGAGATAATACACTGAATATAATTATTATTATTATTATTTTTTTCTTCTTTCCTAAAATATATTACAAATCACAGCTGATATTACTGGATATGAAAGGTCAAGACTGCATTGCATTGTGGGATATAGTATTTATGTGCAGTATATTCTGTGAATTTTGACAAGTGTAGTAGTAGATCAGATTTGTACCATCTGTACTTTACTGAACATACTGTTCACAGTGTGTTAGTGTGTGGGAAATATGGTATAATGTCTCCTCCCAGTGGTCAGACTCTGAAACGTGAAACTGAGTCTGATTTTGGGAAAACTCATGGCATTTGACTGATAAAAACTGTAAAGGTAAAGTCTAAAACTAGGTTAAATAATTTTCTTCTTTTGTTTCTTGATATTAAGCTGATAGACATACAGACATTCATTGTACAGTTGAGATGAACAGTTGAGTTTAATGAGTTGGGCAGTAAATTGACCTCATGCTAAACTTAAAAGTAGTGTTTGAGCAATGAATGAATGAATGAATGAATTCATACAGTATGAAATTTTTCCTTGCTGTCTTGGTATTGCTTTTGCTTTGTGTGTGTGTGTGTGTGTGTGTGTGTGTGTTTTATATATTGTACCCTGAGTGGCTTGTGCCGCAGCCAAAGTAATTACCCCCAACCTTCATTTAACTGGAACACAATGGCTCTGGGCGCAGGCCTTTGTCATTTTAAAGCCTCTAAATAAGGGCTTCTCCATCCCTAATCATTGCTCATGTGCGCTGGATTTCTCTCTCATTATCAGCCACTTCTGCTAATGGAGTTGATTTGCTCAGTGTTCTTTGAGGATCTGGAAGAGGAGTAGCCGTAAGACACTGGAAATCACCTCACAGCTTCGGGTTATTGCATTTCACCTACAGTGATTTTCAGGTGCAGACTCTATAAAGCTGATACTAAAGCTCTGATTAGGAAATTTCTCTTCATTGTGAAACACTGCAGAATTAAGCACAGACCAATATAAGGTTTTCAGTGGCCGCTGTCTACTGTACAAGATGTTTATTATAATAATGTTTATTAACATATTTATCATAACAACATACATAGATCAGTATAGACATGTCATTATTTCTATATTTCCCTAATCTACAAATAGTTGGTCAAATGCAAATTTGGTCAAATGCACAAATGAGCCGACACCTGCTTATTTGTACTTTTTAATTAAAATTTTATTTTGTACTATCGAATAGATGGATACAGTGTAACTCATTTTGAATTGATTGTCTTTAAAAAACAAACAAATAGACAAACATCCAAACAAAACACCATACATTTAGACATACATATAAAAATGTGATTCAACACCACACAATAAAATCTCAGGCAAGACAACAAACAACACGTTTGCAAAGAAAGATAGAAGAGAGAATGAAAACAATAAAGAAAACTGAACAGTTCAAAATGAAAGATTACACCAATAACAATATAACGGAAACACTGAGATAACAATGGATTGAGACGAGTAACCCTGAACATACTTGGTAACTATCCTCACTTTGCAAAAAAAAAAAAAAAAAAAAAAAATATATATATATATATAGACTTAAAAAGATAAATCTTTAATCCTGTTTTTTAAAAATATTTGAGGTTTCATAATAAGCAGCATTATTTCAAGAATAGAAGAAGATGAGAAGATGAAATATTATGGGAATTTGTAACAGTGAAACCGCACAGATTTTTTTCCCTTCCAGTTTAAAAAAAAAAAGTTCTTCAGGAGCAAGAGTTTTGTAGTTTGAAAACAAATAGTAAAAATATGGCTATTAGTAAATGTCTAAAATATCTTAACAGTACAATAAATATATTTTAAAATACATATTACCTATATTATTTTCCTTACTGATTTAGATGTATTAAAACACTGAAAAACAAACAAAAAAATAATACAAAGTCTTTTTAAAGGGGTCATCGGATGCCTATTTTCCACAAGTTGATATGATTCTTTAGGTTCTTAATAAAAAGTCTATAATATACTTTGGTCAAAAATAGTGGTAGTGTAAAACAACACCCTTTTTACCTTGTCAAAATGAGCTCTGCAAAAATCATCCCATTCTGAGGGATTGTTCCTTTAAATGCAAATGAGCTCTGCTCGCCCTGCCCCTCTCTTCTCTCTGGAGTGACAAGCTGCTCTGAGAGATTGTTTACTTTAGCCGCATTTAGCGCGTTTAGCCGCGAAACTGGCTAACTAGCACGTTATTAGGAAAGGTGATTGCAGAGATTCATTAAAACACCCTTCATACTCACTTCTGCTGTAAGTGAAGCTGGATCACGAATGATTTGCGTGAACATAGACACATTTATGCAGATCAACTATCATGGGAGCGGCCTCTGTCGGTGTGACGCAACAACGACAGGCATCTGAGAATGGCTCGATTTGAAAAAGGGGATATTATTTTTACAGATTAATTAAAAACCACTGCATGGATTTTTATCATTATAGGGTAGATTTGTACATACACTGTCAACACACATTAATGTTCAAACAACATGTAAAAGTGACATTTGCATCCGATGACCCCTTTAAGGAGGAATATAAAATAAAATAAAATACATTTGAAATGTACAGTAAATGCCCACATAGCACACTGCACACTCATTCACCTTCATACAAAAACACTAAAAACATCTTGTGCGCATTAGTACCAGGACAGTGCAGATCAGTTGTGTGACACTGCACCAGGAAGCAGAGAAGTTTTATCGTTGTGTTGGTCAGGTGGACGTTCCTCCGTTTCCTGCTCTCCCTGCAGCGCTCCCACCATCGAGCCCAGCGTCCCGAAGCTGCTTGTGCAGTTCTCCACCTGTGCAGAAACGCACAGTGTGACCTCTGATCCCTCCAGTTTGGGCAGGGCTTCAGGTTGAGAGGCTGGTGTGATACTGTCACCTATACTCTGGACAGTGATGCTGGACTGAAAAATGTGGTGTAGATATTGTATTAATGTATTCTTAGTGTAATATCAATGCATTTTCTTGCAATATGAAACACCTTCACCAATAATATACAGAAATGCAGTGCATGCATAATTATTAGATAAGCTGATATTCTTTTTAGTCATATTTTTTTCCAAGCACATTTTACTAATAAATCTTAATAACTACTATTAATATTGTAATTAGTTATTTATAAGTGATATATAATTGTCCATGAATGCTATAAGTGAAAAACGTCTTATATTCAGGTGTGCGTAGTTATTAGGCAAAAAAAGGTGAAAAATTATTAAATGGCCATGAGAAATATGCAAAGTTAAGGCATGACCACTGAACAGCCAAATGTTCTTTGAGTCAGCACGGTCAGAAAAAAAATAAAAAAATAAAAATAAAACAGGTGAAGAAGAAAAGACACATGTTAACTGCAAAATAATTAAGAATTAAGGAGAAGAATTAGGTGTGAAACCATCATGAACCACTTAGTCTCCAGTGCCACCATTTTCAAAAACTGCCACCTACCTAGAATCTCCAGAAGTACACAATGTCAGGTTCTCAGAGACTTGGGTTAGACAAAGAACCTAAAAAATGACCCTCACTTAATAACATTAAATATTAGGAATAACATGCTGAAGTGTTGTGTAGTATACGAATACTTTTTTTTACAGGCTTTATAGACAGATAAGTTGAGAGAGTGACTCTTGAAGAATCAGCACCATATCCTCTTGTACCACTCTTTCAAGAAATTATCTGCCAGTAAGTTTTGGGAATCCATTTTTAGGGTTTTTTAGACTACATATTTAGACTAGAAATGCACACTGACCAAGGAGATCAGAGTGGCTAAGAGGAGCTACTCTAAAAAGCTGGAAAACCAGTTTTCAGCCAACAACCCTGCTTCAGTGTGGAAAGGCCTGAAAGACATCACAAACTATAAGACAACATCCTCCAGCACTGAGGCGAATCAACAATTTGTTGAAGACCTTAATGAGTTTTACTGTAGATTTGAAACTCCTGGTCTCACACTCCACACCCATTCTGACCATCTCTCTACACAAACATCAACACCCTCCATCAACTCAAGATGGCCAAGATGGTGTTTCACCAGCCTGTCTAAAAACCTGTGCTGACCAGCTGACCACAGAGCTGCGACAGATCACTGGAGCTGTGCAAAGTCCCTGCCTGCTTTAAATGCTCTATTCCAAAGAAATCCAAAATCACAGGACTGAATGTCCATAGACCAGTTTGTGGATGATGCAGTGAACATGGGACTGCACTTCATCCTGCAGCATCTTGACAAATCCTGGACTTGTGTGAGGATCCTGTTCATGAACTTCAGTTCAGCCTTTAACACCTTCATCCCAACACTCCTCCAGACCAAACTAACTCAGCTGTCTGTTCCTAGCTCTATCTATCAGTGGATCACCAGCTTTCTGACAGATACAGTAGGCAGCACCTGCACCATTAGCACTGGTGCTCCACAGGGATGCATTATCTCTGCACTGCTTTTCTTCCTGTGCACCAACTACTGACTCCTCTGTCAAGCCTCTGAAGTTTGCGGATGACACTACAGTCATTGGCCTCATTCAGAGGTTGAGCAGCTGGCTGTCTGGTGGAGTCTAATGCTTAACACACTCAAAACTGTCGAGATGATTGTGGACTTCAGGAGAAACTCCCCAGCACTCCCCCCCACTTACTATTATGAACAGCACTGTGGGAGCAGTTATTCAGGGTCTTGGGCACCACCATCTCTCAGGACCGGAAGTGGGACAATCACATTGATTGTTAAAAAGGCCTAACAAAGGCTGTACTTCCTCTGCCAGCTGAAGAAGTTCAACCTGGCACAGGATCTGCTCACACCGTTCTACTCAGCTGTCATTCAAATCACTCTAGATTCCTCACATCCATCTCCTTTTTGAACTTTTGTCTTCTGGTCGACCCTACAGAGTTAAGAAAACCAGGACAGCCAGACACAAGAAAAAATTCTTACCTCAAGTAATCTAACTCATAAACAGTTAAATGCTCTCCCAATTGTGCAATAATAATATGTGCAATACCACTTATATTTATTTTGACTGTGTGAGTGCAGACCGGCATTCAGTTCCTGGTCCAGCCTAGAGCAACACCTGCATATCAACTGCTTCGAATGATAGCGGTTTTTCCAGCCCCGAAAACCTTCCTGCCAGCCTTAAAAGGGCACTACATCGTCGTCCATTCAGACAACATAATGGTGGTAGCCTTTATAAATCATAGGTGTCATATGATTTATAGGAGTCTTGTCATGCTCCCTTTACAGGACGACATAATGCCTCCTCCTATGGGCACAGTGCAACCTGTAGTCACTGAGGGCGGTTCATGTGCCAGGCAGACTGAACAAGGGAGAAGACATAATGTTTCGGGGCTCTAGGTATAGCTTCAGGTAAATGGAGACTACACCCCCAAGTGGTTCACATGACTTTGTCTGTCTTCGGGAGGGCAGAGGTGGACTACTTTACCTCAGAAGACAACTTTCATTGTTCAACCTATTTCTCGAAGGAACAAGATGCTTTGGCCCACGAATGGCCCAGATCGCTCAGGGATATCGGATACTCTGTCCTCGTGGTGGCCCCACTCTGGAGGATTTAGACATGGTTCACTGAGTCAATCTAGCTGCTGTCTGCAGCTTCTTGGCCAATTCCACTGAGGAAAGACCTCCTCTCCCAAGCTAGAGGCATGATTTGGCATCCCCTGCCTGAGCTGCGGAGCCTTCATGTTTGGCCCCTCGATGGGTCTTTAATGCTCCCAGCGAGGGTGACTAACACGAGACTCCTTTACGCCCTGAAGTGGCCAATCTTCTCTGACTGGTGTGCAGTCCGGAATGAGGACCCATCCTCTTGTAAAGTGTCTTCCATTCTAACTTTTCAGCAAGGTTTGGGGGCTCATTCCTTTCCCCCTTAAAGTATATGCGGAAGCCATCAGAGTGAATCACGCTTTAATGGCTGGCCAGTCAGTCTCAAAAAAACGGCCATGTCATTATGTTCTTGAGGGGAGCTCGGAGACTGAATCCAACTTATCCTCATACTGTGCTGACACGGAACTTATCCACAGTCCCTCCCTTTGAGCCCCTCCAGTCATCTGAATTACGGCCTCTGTCACTTAAGACCACTCTCCTTCTGGCTTTAGCATTGGTCAAGTGAATGGGCGATTTACAATTACTATCAGTCATTGCTTCTTGCCTTGAGTTTGGGCCTTAGGACTGCAGAGTTGTCCTTAAAACAAGACATGGCTATTTGACTAAAGCGCTCTCCACTCCATTCAGAGCACATGTCATCTCCCTTCTAGCTCTTCCTAACCCAGAGGATGAGCAGGGTCCTAATTTACTATGCCCGGTTTGAGCTCTTAGAGTATGTAGCGTGCTCTAGCCACTTTTAGCATTCAGAGCAGATCTTTGTATGCTTTGGTTTTATAACTTGGACATCCCTGCCCTTCAGGCACAAATTTTGCCTGCCTAATTTACCTAATGCCCTGTATAAGTGGAGAAGGTCTTGTTATGTAGTAGCGGCTTGGGTCTCATAATTGGCACATGGTTTTTAGGAGCCCTCATTATGGGTGCTCCGGGGATGAACTAGTGTTATGTATGCAATGGGAGAGACTATTTTGATAGAGAACACTCCGGTTAACTTCGGCTCCCTGAGGTAACGGGAACAAGCGTTGCATAGTCTGTTGTGCTGTAAGGCTGTACGCGAGTTGATGACTCTCTGTATCAGTTGAAAAATTCAGAGCTGACTTCAGATGGGGGTTTTATGTATAGAAAGTTTAAAATAACAGCACTAAATATATATATGGTAACAATAAAAGTCTTTACCTACAGTTGATGCTTCCTTGCTGAATAAAAGTATCAAATTCTTTTTTTTTTTTTTAATTTCACTAACCCTTTTTAACAGTAGTATATGTTCCAAGAACAAATAATGCAATTACACTTACGTTCTCTATGGACACGTTGCTCCCCACAGGGGCCTTTTTCTTTCTTGAGATATTGGGGTTCCAGTGACACACCAAACTGTCATTCTGAACACTGTAGTTTTTGTGACCAATCAACCAGTAAGTGTTCATTTTTCCTTTTCCCTGAAAACCACATCATAAACATTAATGTCATATTAAGTTGCATTTTGCAGAAATATTATAAAGAGAAATGTTTTATTCATCTTCGACTCATAACTTCAACTCATTATGTAAAGAAATACACATAAACCAACAGGAACACATCTGTGGTTTCAACAGCTTAACCAAAATTGATTTTAAGCATAGCACTTCTATAAAACTCATTCTCACCTTTACTTCAATCTCACCGCGTAACTGCAGTTCATATGCATTGTCCTTCATGAGTGCCAGGTATGTAGCAGAGCTTGCATGAATCTTCTGTGCTGAAGACCAGATCAAAGAAACATTAATGCTCCCCTGTTATGCAAAATGCCAAAAAGCAGAAACTATATTGGTGCTGAAGTGAAACTCAGACACACTGTGTTGTTAGCTTAGCCATAGGCTAATGTCATGGGTGAAATGGAGGCTCCTGTGAGCTCAGTTTATAATATATGGAGGAATATGATAAGGTATCTATGGTGATGTAGTGAATGAAAATATTCATGACCTCTGCCTTGGATAAAGAAAAATGATCAGCACAAGGATGAAAGACTGAACATGTTAACTAGACAGATAAACATACGCAGGCTAGTGGATTCCATCCGAGAGGCTGTGTTGACTGTGTCTCCAAACAAACAGTACCTGGGCATCTTGTAACCAACAATGCCAGCTACGCAAGGGCCTTAATTGGTATGAGAGACATGAGTAACAGCACTGTGAATTACCACAAATATATTTACAAATCGTAACCTATTGTTATTTGCTTTTATTGTTGTAATCTTTATTACATCAATGCAAACTGCCATTAATAAAATACCAGTAAAATTTTAGGAAGGTTGCATTATAACTTTAGATGACAAATAATATCCAGAATGTTTAAGAGAAAAGTAAATACAGTTTAATTAATTTATTAATTTATGTTTTAGTCATTTACTCTGTGTCACTTTTATTATTAATAAATCTTGTAATCACCATATTTTGTGTAAAGACAGGATACACACACACACCTGTGTGTATGCCGGCTCGAAGCTGAAGGCGTTTGTTAGGCATGTGAGGTATCGGCACCTGTCTGACCGCAGCCACCAGATCCAGAGACATTTTAGCGATCTCATCTGCGTGTCTGTCTCCATTTCTCTCCGGGAGTCCGCTGACCACCATGTATGCGTCTCCTATAGTCTCCACCTGTTTCATCCAAACACAAAAGTTCAGTGAAAATGTTTTTGATTAAATACAGCTGCAGAGTTCTTCATTGCAATACATTAATGCTAAGGAAACATATTTACACCTCTGTTAAATATATGAATAGATACATCTATATATACATGGATTTGGAGTTGTGAAAATTCTCATTACCCATTCTTTTATGCTTACCTGCATTTATTTAATCAAAATACAATAAAATAATAATATAGTAAGATGTTACAATTTAAAAATCTTTGTATTTTAATATATATTAATATTTATTTTATTGCTGTGATGCAAAGCTGTTCAGCATCATTACTCCAGTCCTCAGTATCACGTCATGTCCCTTCAGAAATCATTCTAATATGCTAATTTGCTGCGCAAGAAACATTTCTTATTAAAAACACCCACACAATATTTTTGTTTAAACAGAAATATTTTTTTTCAGTATGCTTTGAAGAATGCAACATTTAAAAGGAGAGCATTTGTCTGAAATAAATATGTATTTTATGTATTTTTTTAATCTTACGCTTGATTAATTTAATCTATGATGAATAAAACTGTTAATTTCTACTACGTTTCAGAATGTGTTAATACCTTGTAGACATCATAGGAGTCGATGCGTGTGTCGAAGCACATGTAGAGGTTATTTAGCATCTCAACAACTTGTAGTGGAGTGCAGGAGGCTGATATCACCGTAAAACCCACAATGTCTGAGAAGAAAATAGTCACCTGGAAGAGAATATGTTTGTAAATTGCATCCTAGAAAAATAATCTACCAAGATCATTACATGACATTCATGGCATAGCTAATCAAGAAATCCACAATATGCTATCTAGATTTCCACATTTTCTTAGCATGCTGCTATGTAGTTTTTAAAGGCATTGCTAGGGCATCAGAAGAGATCAACCGCAACTCCCTATATGATATTCATCTGCAGGTGAAAATCTTTCCAACTTCATAACAAACTGCACCATTTGCAGCATCATTTATATTTGAAGCATGAACGGCGCAGGATGAGTTAGGTGCAAATTTAATGCTTAGCACAAGGGTTTTGTTTAGCTCACTAACCCTAAGTGCAGGAAATAATAATAATAATAGTAAATAATATATGTAATAAACAAGTAATAAACCACTTATAAATGTAATCTGCTATGAATCCAATGTGAGTTATGTTTATTTGCTTTACACATACTCAACAGACACAGTAAAACATGGTAACCTGGAATTAAGAGCTATTATATATTATAAGAGCTTGAATGAATGCATAAACATGAATTTTCTTGGTATGAATCGAATCATATCAATTGACCTATTGATTTTACTTGAGTAAAAACAGTTATTTTAGATATTACCATTTTTAGATGACAATTTTTTTTTCCAGTGCAGTTATTGTGTTTGTATTAGGAAATGTACACTCATCCTGCTACATGTGATGCTGTTATGCCCAGTTCTTCAAAATATCTATTTGCTTTAAGTACCCTAAATCTAAGGGGACGGGCTTCAGGTGCACAGATTGCCCTTACAGACATGTGTCATTTACCCCACTCCCTCATGAGCTGTTTTATCTCCTGATGAATATGGAATACCATAATTACAGGCAATTACTACAACAAAAAGAACAAACAGAATGGCAGCATGTGCGCTTCCCTGACACTGCCATCTTGCCAACATCACTAATGAATATGCTTGTCTTTTTAGACTTGAGTTGGATTTGTTAAAAGGTAATGTTAGAGGAAGAGAAGATTTCTCCTTTTTTAGGATAAACACATGTAGAAATAGAAAACTTATAACCATGTACCTTCTCATAACTCTCAGCCTCAACGTGTTTGTTTTGTCGAAGCTGCTTGGCCACAGATTTGGGCAGCATCTGATGAAGGAGATCCTCTGCAAGACGTCTTTCTCTTTTCAGGTCCTCTGTCTTCTCCCTGAGGCTCTGAGCATAGTCCTGGATCCATTCTGTCATTTGTTTGAAGGAGAGCAGCACGATTGGATAAATGAGACAGGCGATGGCAAGCAGGCAGATCTTCAGGCTGATGCTGGACGAGATGTCTCTGGATTTTAGTTTCAGAGCCCATCCAGCTCTGACATAAAAACATCTCAGCGTGTTCTCCAAGGCTAACATCAACTCTGTGGATCTCTCAGACGTTGTGGCAGTAGAGAAGATTAAATGTTTTACATTAGTCTGGTTTAGCCCTAAATCACTGTTCTCCATCCAGCAATGATAGAGGTTTTCAGACATGTCTGAAATGACTGACATGAGTGTTGTTGCATGCCATATTTCATCTACCTTCTTTTCACCTGTTATCAAACGATAGTTCAACTCCTGGACATTTAAGAGCAGCTTCAGAGCAAGGACATCTGTCCAGTCCGGGTTGTGTTTGAGAAGACCGATGTCAACATCTTTGACGCCCCAAGTGTTTAATATCTTCTCAATTGCTAGAGTAAAAACTGTGGTCTCATTAGCATCCGTTAACTCACCTCTCCATGTAGCATTGAAAAACTCTGAAAGATTAGACTGAAGATGCTCACAAAACTCCAGTAACTCAACACCGCAGGGCTGACCCAAACTGTCCATATCAGTACTGGTACAACAACGGTTAACTGTGAGCATTATCAAGGACAAGGAGCTGAGAAACGCTTCTTGCTTGATATTATAAACTGTATTCTCTCTTGGGGAACTGAGGTTTCTTAATGTTTGGAGCTCCATAATGAGTCTGAGCGTGACATTTGTCCTACAGGACGTAAGCTCTTTGAGCGAAGCTTCAGTGGCTTGCCATTGAGCCAAAGATGAGTTGAAGTCCATAGTCACAGCAGAGAGAAGAGCCAGGAAAGAGATTACACAAGCGATCAGGATTCTGCGAACAGTACGGCTGCGACTGCCACAACTGAGTAAAGACGGCCTATGAAAAGAGTGTAAACAAAACACAGTCACAGATGGTGAGTATTTAAGTATTTCACTTCATGGTTGTGAAACCTTAGTGAAACATGCTAGGACTGATCTATGTGAACTTAAAGAGAACTGACTTCATACATCCACTTGACTTCACATAATCAGAATACCAACTTATATATATTGCAAAGCTACAGAAGCATTTTATTTGATCATTTATTAAATAAATTCTACATTTCTGACTATTCTTTTAAAGAATGACACAATATTATTCAAAATGCATTTTAAACTAAAACTTTTAATGTAATGGTTTGTACTCACCCTTACGAAAAAGAAGTTAATTCAAGTGTGCTATTAGTATACTTCTTAAAACTAAAAACAGGAAAGTATACTTTCAGTCTACCTTTTATGTACTTCTCAGAAATATACTTAAAATGACATTTAAGTATACTTGACTTATATTTAGAAAAAGTCTAAATATACTATACTTATAGTAAATATACTATCAATATACCTATACTAAATATGCTATACAAATATACTATCAGAGCTATACGTGTGCTCTGAGAATCTGTTGTCATTTTTATACACGAGAGATGCTATTACACATCTTATGTACAGAATTTCCAAAACACAAGTGAAGAAGAAACCAAAACAGATGCTTCCACACTGTAAAAAATGCAAATACATATTTTCCATTTGTCGAAACAGCCTCAAATACTAAAAAATGCTATTTTCTTGAAACTATATAAAAACCGTTGTCAGACCAACAAAATTACCCGTAAATGTCCCATCAAACACAGTTGTCTGAACAAAGAATTTCATAGTGTTGAAATTTTAA
Source organism: Labeo rohita (assembly GCF_022985175.1). NCBI lineage: Eukaryota > Metazoa > Chordata > Actinopteri > Cypriniformes > Cyprinidae > Labeo > Labeo rohita. The sequence continues at coordinate 3,139,230 of NC_066876.1, forward strand.
GGCTTTGTAAGTTCCCAGCAAGCATTGCAGCATAAATAAATTATCCAGCTACTGTTATACGATTATTGTTTTGCTGTTAGCTGACTTCATTTAAACTTTTTTGTTGTCGTTTTGTCATTATTGCTAGTTATTTGTTGTACTGTGATGTAAAGAGCTCATGTTTTTAATATTTGCTGATTGCCACCGTTCTTGAGGGTTTTGAGGCCTAGATTCTTTTCAACCTCTTATGAATGTCTTAGTTTTCTAAAATACTTTACAAACAAAGATGGCGTTGTCTATATATTAAACTAATTTTTTTATAATGATTTGTATTTTCAGATATTCATATAACAAAATATATACAAACCTAAATAGGAACATAGTAGTATACTTAAAGTATGATTTAAAGTATGAGTAAACTTGCAGTATAAAACTACTAAACTAGTAGTTTACTGAGACTATACTTCAAAGTGTACTAAAATGCATAAAAAAGTATTTAATTAGTAAACTATCAGTATACCTATAAGTTCACTTTTAGTATACTCGCAGTACAAACTGAAAACTACTGTTTACTACTAGTTTACTACTGTTATACTTAAAGTATACTTTTATATACTAGAAAGTGGGCCAGTTTATTCAGAAGGAGTATTAAAATAGTACACTTAAAGGTATACTACTAGTACACTAATATTTGTATACTTACTACATAAAGTATACTTAAACATATACTTGAACTTTAATGAAGTATACTTAATAGAATAAACTTGAAGTATACTTCTTTTTGGTAAGGGCAACCACAACTTGAAATAAAATTAAGCAGACAGTTCGGTGTCCTCTTTGTTAATATGGGTTAACAAGCATAATTGTTAAAAAAAAAAAAAAAAAAAAACTTCAGTTTAAACGCATGTTAATTGGTTCTTTCATAAATAATTCACTTGGTTGCTTTAAACTCACAGAGTATTCGTTTTGTATACAATAATAAAAATAAAACAACATGCTCTCACACCATTTTATCAGATATTAAACATCGACGTTAAATTGTAAACCAACTGTAACATTAAATACATATTAATCGTTTTTGTCTAAATGACTAGTTACAACAAATGGCATATATTCTTTTAAAATAAAAACAGTACTGTTTGTTAAAAATCGGCTACTGTTACTGTTTGTTACCTGCAAATGTCACATTCTGCTTCTGGCTCCTCTTTCTTTTGTGGTGAGATCTTCTTTCGAGCTTTATGTCTCCGGCTGTTGATTTTAGTTAAAGTGCCTTTCAGAGAGGCCGATGACAGAGTCCCAGACGCGAAACAATCCTTTTTCATGTACTCCAGTGATGACATGAGATTACCCTTGTATTTCAAAATACTTTAACTTAAGTCTGATATGTGAATATCCAAATTCAAACGCTATAATATCATATTTGACTGTCTTCTTTTCCTGAGAATAAGCTCATCTTGTGTGTCTCTGCTCCTCTTTGATGTGCAGTTTGATGTAATATGTGACGTCGCTTTAATTGCAGGGTTCAAGTGAAATGGTGAAGGTTTTTACAAACAGAGGGCATTTGATTAATTAATCAACGTGCACATTTTGTTTATTTAATGAACATCGTGTGTTTTTATTCGTCTTTGTCCACGCTTTTTTCGTGCTCGTTGTTTATTAATATTTGTTTAAGCAACTGCAAAACTGTACACGGAAATATCATTCAGAAACATTAGCAAACGCGTATGATCAGATATATTAAATATATAGCATATATTCAACAAAGATGCCATTCATAACTACATAAGGATCTGTTAAGCACTGGATAATGCAATATGTGTGTTAATGTTAGTAAAAGAATTACAGTTACAGTTAGCAAATAATAATTTCGTTTAAGTACAATTTGTTTTCTTTTTTATATAAAACAGAGTTCCTATAAAACAGGGTAATGAAGATAACTTCTCCCTTAAGGTCTTCAGTTTGCACGCGCAAAATATAATAATAATAATAATAATAATAATAATGGTTAAAAAAAGTCTGGAAAATATTTATTCACCTTTTTGCTTGAATTGCCTGTACGAAAGAGAAAAAAGTAATTAAAAACAGACATTTTAAAATATTTATTCAAAATTAAAAAGGCTCTTTAAGCACAAAACGTGAAAAATACAAATAAATATAAATTATTTGGCTTAAAATGTCATTTTATGTTTAAAACATCATCAGGCCGTCACAGGCCGTCTGTTATTATCAGTAGCTATATCTAAATCTATTATTAATGGTTTAAAATGTAAACATATCATAACTATCTTACTATAAATGTTTGCATAGTTTGAGAGTGTGACATTTCTTGGGCAAGAGGTCAGAATTTTTTTTTTTTTTTTTCTTTTTTGCATTACTGTACATGCATAATCTTTGGACACAAAACAAGTATGTGAAAATCGAGCCAAACGACAAACTGAAGTGTAAAGTTGTAAAATTAAGTAAAGCGCCATCTAGTGTCTGACAGTTGTAACCGTACCTATAGTACCTATAGACACTCTGCCATACATAGTTTTTAATGAAAGGAGCATCTTGATGGATTTGATACAAATACAGCAGCGTTAAAGGTAATGACGACATTTTCCTCTAGTATATAATTTATCTGTCATTTACTCTTTAATGTCACTTCTACTGAAGCTTATATGTGATGTATTTTTAAATGTATGTGTAATTGCACGTTTATAATGATAAAATTGCAGTTTAGTTCATTTAAAAATATATTAACTTCAAATTAACATCAAACAACAGTTTAAATTAGATTTAAATTAAATAAGTTCTTAACACGTGCTCTAGTATAAACATCAAATTAAGTGTACTTTAAAATGGACAGTTCACCCAAAAATGAAAGTTCTATCATCATTTACTCCTATTCAGAACATGTTCTTTTGTGTTCAGCAGAAGAAATAAACTCATACAGGTTTGAAACAACTTGAGGGTGAATAAATGATTACAGCATATTAATCTCTTTAAAGAATGACAAAACAATATTATAACAATGATTTTAAATGCACTTTTAATCTGGTGTTATTACAAATAACTTTTTCCTAAGCTTGTTGATTTTTTTTTTTTTAAAAGGGCTCTTTATTTCTTTAAAATTGTATTATCTGCATTTACATGTGTTTAAAAATGTATACTTTTAAGATTTTAATTAAATGATACTTTTAAACATGATACATGAATCTAAAGCTGCCAGTACTTAATGGTACATAGTTACCTACTGGCACTGTTACACGATGTAACTTCTTGCCTTCTAGCGCTTGAAAAATGAAACTACTAGTTATTTGTGGAAGAACATTGTTTTGGTCATTACGTGAGTTGTGCTTCGGCTCCAATGTTTGACTTGATGAAAACAACTGTATTAAAATAATGTACAAACGTTTGCCAATGCTGATTTTAAACATAACCATGACTTTCTTATCAGATAAGGAAGGGGGTTTCAACTCTAGCCCTCCAGGTTCACTGTCCTGCAGAGTCACTCCATCCGTGATCAAACTGATCTAAACTTTGCAGAAGGTGGATTTCGGGGGCCAGAACTGAGAACACAACACCTGAGATAGAGTAAAATGGTGGAAACTATTATAACTTGCCCAGGTTGTTTATACAGAAAAAGACCAAGCATTGGCTTAGAGTCTGGCATCATTATTACCCGATTAAACATCATTTTGTTTTATTGTCAACCGTTCAAAATTGCTGATTCATTCAGAGATTAATCACGTGACTGTGGTTGCATGAAGTAGGAGGTCATCTGGACACTATTTGCCTACTGTTTTCTGAACCCTGTGAATTCAGACACTACTATTTTGCATTTTCTCAGCCATCTGGCATCCTCATTGACCCATCTACAGTGCATTAACCCAATGAATCAAAAACAGCATTCATATAAAAAGCACACAGGTTTTTATTGCATATCAATTTCATGTATAAATTCTTCATAGCATTGGAAAGATTACATTTGGTATACATATCTATTCTACAGAATTAACATCAGAATCATGTCTTTTCCATGAAATTGCTCTAAAGTACATCTTCAGTAATCACAAGCATCAAAAAGAACTTCAGAATTTTCAGTATTATTCTACAATCCTTAAATTTTGTCATTATTTCTCTCCCACAAGCATATTGTTCAGTTCAATAACCATCTGCCCATAGTATTTAAGGCAGTAAACAGGACTTAAAGTCAAACCTACTAACCTAACCACATGTACAATAAGTGCATCTACAAATTCATTATTATTTTTTTTTATTATTTTTTTTTTCCTTTTAATTTAAGATACACATTTCACAAATGGACACCATTATGACCTCTAAAACACAAGTCATGCACAATATTTTTAATAAACATAACAGAAGCAATATACAACTCATATCCAAATGAAACAAGCACCATCTATTTTCAAACCCATGTTTAAAATGAATTTTAGGACATATCAATGCCATTTTTTTTTTTTTTTTGAAATACTATACACTTTTTTTAGAGAAACCACGTTATCTGTGGCTTTTGAAATGATACGTTTGTTTCCAATGTAACAGTGGGCCAAGGACATCTGCATTGTTCATTTTTTTGACCATTTTTTCCAAGACGATTTTAACAGTGTGGGTCAGTTTCTTCACCTACAGCGCTTGCTAAGTACAGTAGTATGTGACATGACTTCTCCATACTCTTAATTCCATCCAGCAATCCTATGCATCAAACAGGCTTTTTACTCAAGGGTTTGAGTAAATGATATAGTGAGGAGATACAGTATGAAACAGGTAAGATTACACAGAGTGCCACCTGGTAGCGTGTTGAAATACGACACTGCTGCAAGTTTTTACACAGCGTTTTCAAGCAGATTGATTCCCTGTGAAAGACCAGTCAAGTCCTTCTTGTCTGATTTGTGTTTGCAGTGAAAACAGAATTGTTTGAGTTCAAAACCAACTCTTCTGACCACTCTTGAATATTCTCGCCGTTTTATTTAAAAGCATACGATAAAAATGCCTGTTTGACCCAAGAGTTAAAGTGCTTGTTAAAACCAGCCTTTTAAAAAAAAAAATCATTAAAATCAGTACTAAGATAAGAGCTCAGATGTAAAGAAAAGTATGAACTAGGCAGACACGGGTGCGTTCGATTTAAGTGCAGATTCCAGAGAGTGAATTCCTGACCAAAAAGACAATCAAGAGAAGGTAACTTTCTGAGCAAGTTTGACTCATAACCTACATATTAAATCTATTCTACACATTCATGATATGCATTCAGCTGTTTACGATTCATTCGCTGGCTTCACAGTTCAGGAGTTGGATAAGGACTCATATGTATTTGGATTTGGGCATCTCTCAAAAACCTCAATGCTCTTGTGAACGTTATATGTCGCTGCTCACCATTTGATCACAATCCCTTGTAGCCCTCTCACTTATGGTGTCTTTTCTGGGACGCATAATATTAAGTATTTCAATAATGTAGAATTTGATACGATGTATATGGCTCTTCCCAAAATAAATGGGACATGAAAACATGCGATCTGAACCCAGAGATATACTGTCGACCCATTTTCCTTATGAAGATGTTTGATTATGAGTGTAAAAAAGTCAACATATAATGCCCCTCTATTGAGTTACCTGATATTTTAAAGAGATTTTTTTTTTACTTTTTTAATTTTTCTTAAATCACGCAGTGCCTACTTTTCTAAATGGTTGAACAAATGCATCATAAACCAGACTTCATGATTATGTGCTCATAATATTAAACACGTTCTTTTGTAATTCAGATTTTGGCAACTTGCTTCTCTACGAAGAACTTGAACAATTCTGAATTTTCATGATATTTTAGTCATTTCATTCCTTCAAATGAGTGGGTAAATCATTTTTCTTCATTTTTTCATTAATCAGAAAAAAAAAATCTAAATCAAAAATAAATAAAAGACAAACACTCATGTAAGTAGCAACAACAGAGGAAAAACAAAACAAAACAAAACAAAACAAAAACTACTAACAGTGGAGGCGACCACTTGGGAAAGAAATGATTGTCAAAGAAAATGGGGTTATTTGGCACACGACACTCTCTGCTACCAACGGTTAACTTAGTTTGTACATCATACAACAATATTGTACAAATTTGGTCCTTCACTAAAGAATTATATTAACATTAAAGCACAGATGTGCTTAAAAAGAAACAATACTGTTTACCGAAGAACAAATCACATAGAAAAAAAGCTGAACGCAAGAAAAGGAGAAAAGATTTGGAGAAATAATTTAACTCTTAAAAACAAACTTTCAGTTGGGACTAAAGGTTGTATACAGCTAAAATACTTACCATAACAACAATAATTACAATGAGCGTGATGCTATACACATGAACAACCGTGCTGCGTGATTTATCGTGTGAAGATCCGGCTGGGGACGAGACAACGTCGCGCAGCCGAACGCAAATCTCAAAGGTTTCCCAGTGACTTCCAGCATTTACTTTTGAGACAGTGGCTTACAAACTGCATTCTTGGGGGAAAGTTAGCATGCTAGTTGTGGGCTAGACTTAAGTGCTTGTATTACCATTGGAAATCAATGCTGATGTCTGCTCTAACGATCTACTGTAAGACTTCGGCTGTGAGTTAATATAAAGGAAACCTTGGTACAGTGCTGTAGAAAATCAACGTGAGAATGGAATGCTGTGTCGAAACGGTTCAAATCTCCAGTTGAAGAAACATCAACTACCCTGTCCACTCAAGCCTTCTTGGGCTTCTCCGAGAACATGTTACAAACCCTTGAGAGCAGTCTCTGTGAAATGCATATCATTGCAAATGAGGTGATTTCAGAGTCATTCGAATGCATCGCTCCCTCTTGAATCAGCTGATGAGGAGAGAGCATCACTATAGTGGCTAGTTGCAGACAGGAAAGATGCTGTATGGCTGGGATTCGCTGATTTCAGTCGTGTTTTTAATGCTGTGTATTAAAACTCTCCCGTCTGTGTCTGTTTCGCTCAACAGTACGTTCTACTCCGCGTGGCGCGCATAGTGGTGGTTCATCTACTGTGGCATTGCTGGTCTTCATGTTGGTCTTTTGCCCTCTCCTCCTTTCTCCCTCCATCTCTCTTTTGTCTTATACATGTTCTCAGATGTTGTTGAGGGGGTGAAAGGAGCTCGCCTCCGACGGCCCTCCTCCCATGTTGAGCCAGGCATCCAAGGAGTTCTGGGAGGATGAATGCAGATTGGTGTTCTCAGACAGAGAGAGCATCATTGCATAAGCCTGAATGGAGAAAAGGAGAAAAAATCAGTCTCCAAGCCAAAACATTCATCATCTGTTAAATAGGGTTTATGCATTTCATTAGTTAGCATGTACTGCACTCATAAATAGACAATTTATTAGTCATTATTTACTTCCAAATCTGCATGCTGTTATTTTGAGCTGCTTAGCAGAAATAATAAATAAAAAGAAAAAACAGCAGTTGGATTTGGAATGTTGCTTTTAAAAAAAAATGCCAACTAGAAATGATTTAAATTGTTACTTTTAATTAGATACGAACTGTCAAAACATAATAAGGAATTGAAAAGCAGACATTTTCCTGTTGATACACAATATTGAAGGACAAGCATTAAGTTGTACATAAGATATACACATGTAAGACATGTAACAAGTCCACATGAAATGTTGAGACCAGAAGACAGTTTAAAGTTATAAATATGAGGAAATGATACAGAAAGATTATAGTGTTAGTTATGTTAATGCCATTCAGTTAATATTTTTATCAATGTTGAACATTGAAAATATTATTTCTGAAACAAAACAAAAATGACAATGATTAGGCAATGCAAAAGCTGCATGTAGTTTTCCACATCGATTACAGCAGGCATTCCCAACCTTTTTAGTCAAATATTAGATTGTTAATTTGTGTATATATAGTTTAGTGTTTGTGTATACAAATCCACTAAAATAACAAAATCTGTTATTATAAGTAATAGTTTTTGAATGCATTTATTTTATACTAAGTACAGTTCAAGTCTATTAACATATTTACTGGCATATCGCTTGAGACTCACTGATAGAAAAAATATATAAAAAACTGTAATTAACCTTTATTTAGAGTACAACTTGTGCACAATGCACATTTCTTAATATTAAGTCTAAAATAGTGTGATGTTTTAAATAATATCGGTCCTTAAATGCAAAATATTTCAAGTGTATCTAAAGTATACTTGCAATAGTTCCACTTCATCACTGCTTCAGCACAATTAAAGTGTGTTAAGTACAAAATTAATTGTTATAATTTAGCAGACTTGAAATATACCTGTTTAGTATACTAAAAGTACAATTGCAATTGCATTTTTATTAAGCAGATAATATGTAAATGCATTTGTAGTATACTTAGCACTTTTTAAATACATTTTAGTATGTTTATTTTTCATTAGAAAGTATGTACTTGTATACATATACTATACTTCACAAAATGTTCTCAAAATATGCAATTTCATTTTTTTCTGTCACAGTCTACCTCAGAATTCCTGGTTGGGAAGCCCTGGAAGTTTGCAAAGACCATATTCATAAAATGCTTTTTGACTCTTTTTTTCCCCTTGCCGTTTGCGTGAGAAGAGCAGATATGGGCTCATGGCGTATAGCAGCAGCTCTCTGGAGCAGGTACGGTCACATACCTGTGTTTTAGCCTGCCTGAAAAGTGTTTCTTTCAGCGCCTCCGACTCTACCGAGGTGCTAAAAATGTCTTTTATGTCATAGGGCTCCTCGCCAGCCTTATGGAATTCCAGGCCTTTGGGGAAACCAGCCAGAGGTTCCAGATCTAATAGGCCTGCATCCTCCTCAATACACCTGTACCGGGATAGGGAGGGGTGTGGAGAGGGGAGGGACCCTCAGTTAGCCCAACAACCGCAATCTAAATATTGGAACTGGATGCATTTGAGGAGCATGCAGTGGATGAGATGGTGACGGGACATGAAGAGTATAAGTGGTCATCACACTAGCGGATGAAAGCACAAAACAAATGGACATTCACGCTCTCTGCCCGTCTCTCTATCCATGCAGAATTGACCGAGATGCTGGGAAAAACGCAAGAAGCCTCCCTTGCTTTTGAATAAAATATCCCACCAAATACTGATCATTGAAACATTCAGATGCCAGCGGCATTCCAGTGCAGAAGAGAACAGAAAATGGAAATGCAACAGAACTGGACGCTTTAAATTCCATAATTCTATGGAATTGTAAGGGTGCAAAATTGCCATTCAAACTGATCGTTTTCTTTGTTTTGGCAAGCCAAAGTTTCAATGATTAAACACACATGTAAGCTGACAGATGACTAGTTGCTGATTAGTTGTGTTAGTTGAGGACTGACAGACAATGAGGGATCACAGCGGGAAACAATGAACGTCTAATTAACAACATCTAACAGTTACAATGGGTCAAATCGAGCAGTGTTACACAGACACTCCGTTCCACAATCTGGTGAGCTGCCTTGCTGTCTGCTTAGGGAACTTCCTTGTGCCTTCTAAGGCAGCTTTCTGAACGGATTTGGAACTTTCAACATAGAAAGAAACTCGGAATTCTGGGATTGCCTGCTTTATGACGACAGATATCGTATAGTTATGTCTTCAGAATCAGGTGTTTTTCAGTGTAAGTGCACCTGTGCAGCTCACTGGGTTTTGGAACAGAGCTGTAGTGTTGAAGGCCCATTGTACTTCTGTTGCTTGATAATGATGTTTGTGTTATTATATATATGGCAAATTTACATTCTCTACAACTTCTGATCTTAAATGAACACTCAACCAAAAGTGAATCCTTTGCACATTATAAAAATATGAACTAGATTCAAAAGTTTGAAATATTTGTTTATTTATTTGTTTATGAAAGAAGCATCTTATGCTCAATAAGGCTCCATTTATTTGAGTAAACTTAAGTAGCACGGGTGTATTTGTAGCAATAGCCAACAATCCATTGTATGGGTCAAAATGATCGATTTTTGTTTTATGCCCAAAATCATTAGGATATTAAGTAAAGATCATGTTTCATGAAGATATTTTGTAAATTTTCCTAACGTAAATATATCAAAACTTCATTATTGATTAGTAATATGCATAGCTAAGAACTTCATTTGCACAACTTTAAAGGTGATTTTCTCAGTATTTTGATTTTTTTGCACCCTCAGATTCCAGATTTTCAAAAAGTTGTATGTAGGCCAAATATTGTCCTATACTAACACACCATACATCAATGGAAAGCTTATTTATTCATATTGCCATTTTTTTAAGACTGATTTTGTGGTCCAGGGTCACATATTTCTACTTCTACATTTGCTTCCTAAGAAATTTTTTTAGCATTATCAGTGCTAAAAAAGCGTTGCTTTTTTTGACTTTTTTAAGAATTTTGATGAATTGAAGTTTCATAGAATTTATTTAAAATATAAATCTTTTGTGACATTATAAATGTCTTTACTGTCACTTTTGATCAATTTAATGCTTCCTTGCTAAAATGAATTTATCGCAGGATGAAATTATTATTATAAATTAATTTCAAGTAAATTCTAGTCACTTTAATTTATATAGCGCTTTATATGGATAGTTTCAAGGCAGCTTTACAGTATTAATCAGAAAAGCATTGTGTCAGTAATATAAACAAACAAACAAAATCCAATTTTCCTGTAAACCAGCTCTAAAAATAGTAAATAGTAAAAATTCGAAATAATATAAATGTATTAAAAAATATATATTACAGTAGAAAACAGTTCTTTTAAATTATAATAATTCATAATTCTGTCATCATATTACTGTTTTACTGTATTTTTTATTAAAAAACGCATTCAAGCATAAGAGACTTCTTTCAGCAACATTTTTCCATTTTTTGACTACTAGTGTATGTAGAGTTTATACACAAAATTAAATTGCCAAATTGCAAATTTAATTATTGTGATAATAATATAACTCACACTACACATGCTGCTTTCTTAAAGTCAACATGAGATCAGAACTGACTCTCTTAATGTTTCTGATTTTAGTGTTTTATTGCTTGATTTTATTGTTTTGTTTTGTTTGTTTTTGCATGTTGCAGTAAAATGAATTGAACACAAATAATAGAAAGGTAGGATTATAATTGTGTGTATTTTGCTTGTACAGTGGTTGAGTGTTCATTTAGCTGAGAGTTGCCCTGTTTAACCTTTCTCAATTAAACAGACAGACGTGTTTCTCTGACCTGCGCGTGTGTTCGTAAGACATAGGGAGAGGGGTCGGCTCCTCGTCCTCGTCATAAGTGCCCTGCACCATAGTGGCGGGAGAGGCCGTCTCGTCCTGTGACTTTTCTGTCAACGAGCCTTCCTCGTCTTCATCATCTCCCTCTATCTCCTCATCTTCCTCCTCCAGTTTTGAGGCAGCGTGAGTGTGACTCTGAGGCTGATCCTCCTCCGTCAGCTCTGGCCTGTAAAGGTAAACAGTCATCATTTAGTTTTACATATGACCATCATCATTTTGATGTTTTGAATTCAATAGGTTGATTTTACTACTGTACCTTTAACCTGTCTGTATATGTAGACAACCTTTGTTATTACTGGCAAAGCTCTTTGCAAACAAAATGAGTAAAATCACCCATTTGAATACTTTGAATACTAAATTTCTGCTGATATGTAAAAAGGAAAGGTCATATGCCATTGCACAGCACAAAACTCTTTTTAATGAGCATTTTTGTCATGAAAAAAAAAAATCCAAAATATGTTTTCAGAAAATCAGAAATCTGAATTCCATTACTGAAAAACAGAACCATAATGCTTTTGAAAATTAATGAATAGAAAAAAATTGTTTTACTGTGCGATTTCTCCAAAAAAATAAACTTCTAAATTTCTAAAGGTCGTTGCCGAGGAGTTTTTATGTCCTTGGGCAAAAGATACAACTATGACATCTAACTACACCTCCAAAAATACCGGATAAAATAATAAGCTGTTTTCACCCTAAGAGTCCAAATACAAATAAGGTTAAATGAGACAAGTGATTATAAGATTAAATGAGACAAGTGTTGGTGGTAACATATTACAAGTAACGCAAGTTATGTAATCAGATTACCTTTTAAGTAACACATTACTTTTAAACTGACAACAAAAGTTACTTTTCAAATAAGTAACACAAGCTACTTTGATTTCCCATTTACTTACAATTTAATTACTTTTGGTGTGGAAGGGCCTTTACAGTTGCCAAAAATATAACTTACGACATTTTTGTTATTAAAAATAATTAAGCAAGCTCAGACCAGGTGACAAAAACTAACGCAAAAGTAACATTGCTTCCTATAAAAAGTAACTAAGTACTGCAATTAGTAACTTTTTTTATGGAGTAACACAATATTGTATTGCATTACTTCTAAAAGTAACTTTCCTCAACACTGGTTGTCATTTAGCTTAAATATATAGTACATCACACTGTTTTATTTCTAACCTTTTCAATGATATGTCCCTTTAAAAATATGAAATTCTTAGAACGGCCATTTTTTGGAGTGAAACAATATCCCTAGCAGAAGTAAGGCTCCTGTCTTATGTCTTTTTGTCAGCATTTCAGTGTTTATTTTCATGTTCAGAGGTATCAACTTGCTTTTTCCTACTTTTCCAAGTTTCTACAAACTTGGGAATTCAACTTGAAAGTCACATTTTTGTCATGAGACCAGGTGGACTAACACACATACACAAAAAGCTTAATCTCTAGAATGTTTGCACGAACAAAAATGTTGGACATTTCTAAAGGCTGTTGGCGAGGAGTTTTTATGTCCTTGGGCAATAGAGACAGCTATGACATTTAAGTACAACTCCAAAAATACAGGATAAAATAATAAGCTGTTTTCACCCTGAGAGTCCACTGAAATACAAATAAGGTTAAATGAGACAAGTGATGTCATCAGTGTTGGGGGGAACACATTACAAGTAACGCGAGATATGTAATCAGATTACATTTTCAGTAATGCACTTTTAAATTTAGAACAAAAGAATTACTTTTCAAATAAGTAACACAAGTTACTTTGTTTTCCCATTTATTCATTGACATCTCTAATGTCCCATCTTGAAAGAGATTGGGATTAAGTGCAGAGGCAGAGGTTCTTTCTTCAGCCTAAGACTTATTGATTTACTTTTGGTGTGGAAGGGCCTTTATAGCTGCCAAAAATATAGCTTATGCCTTTTTTTATAATTAAGCAAGCTCGGACCAGGTGACAAAAACTAATGCAAAAGTGACATTACTTCCTATAAAAAGTAACTAAGTACTGCAACTTTTTTATGGAGCAATGCAATATTGTAATGCATTACTTTTAAAAGTAACTTTCCTTAACACTGGTTGCCATTCAGCTTGAATACATAGTACACATACTGTTTTATTTCTAACCTTTTCAATGATATGTCGCTTTAAAAATATTCAGTTCTTAGCAGAAGGAAGGTTCCTGTCTTATGTCTTTTTGTCGGCATTTCATTGTTTATTTTCATGTTCAGAGTTATCATTTTGCTTTTTCCTATCCAAGTACAAACTTGGAAACTGAACTTGAAAATTCTTTCAACTTAAACAGGAACTAACACACATACTGCACGCAAAAAGCTTCGTCTTTTAAAACTTTGCATGAACAGAAATTTTTATGTCCTTGGGCAATAAAGACTACTATGACATCTAACTACACCTCCAAAAAATACCGGATAAAATAATAAGCTGTTTTCACCCTGAGAGTCCATTGCGGTAATTCTCTCATCATAATCTGACTGCCAAATATCAGTGCTGCGCTGCTCTCCGGGTTGCCATCCATCATTTTGGACTGGGCAGTAATTCGCCTGCCTGGCCAGAGCTCGAAAACACAGATCCACGAATGACAAACAAACCGATTTTGCAATTAATGACAGACGTTTCTTGCGAGCGTGGCAATGATGAATTGGCTAATTTCGGAGAGGCGAGACAGAGCGAGCTAGACAGGTCAGGAGCAATCATCATGGTTTGTCTCATTGCCACCGACTTCCAGAGAAAACGGTTGTTCTGCAAAGCAGCTATCAGCACCGTCGTTCCACTGCCTCGCTTTTTCCAAACGTTTCAGCTCATGATGTCATTGCGCGCACCCCTCCAAAGTCGCTTTTACTTCAGCGCTCTGAAACGAACTTCTATGAAGGCAGACGAACGTCGAGTGCGCCGGGAGGGAGGGGGTCGTAAGGTGGGTGGTTAAGCTATGTGAGGTGTAGACTTACCAAACCTGAAAAAAAGGGAACAAGAAGAACTGCTTGTTTCCCATTTTCCATCATGCTTAAATATCCCATAATCAAATTTGCCCCGGCCTGAGAGAAAGTCCATGCCACGTGGGAGACAGCAGCGGTCCTGCCACAGACCTGCGCTTTGTCTCTCAGTCTAAACATGTCAGAGCGCTGTTTGCGTTAGCTGCGAGGAAGGGGGGCTCCGTCAATGCAGCGCACAGATAAATGTCTCAGTCTGAGGGTCCCCTGATAGGGCTAAACCTGCAGCCCCCTACAGACTGACAGTCAAACTCAGCCAGGGAGACCAGACGCACGCTCTTTGAAACACTATTAACCCGGCTGCAGGGAAACCCCCGTCATGCCTCTCTCTGTACAGTGGAGTCCGGGAGAACAGATCTCGTCTTTTTCCACTGCCGTTCACGGAGGAAAAGAAAGGAAGAGTACCTGAATTTCTCTTTCGTTGCTCGTTAGATTAAATGAAGCTCTTCATTTAAGTATCATCTCAGATGTTTCTCCTAACATTCCTTGGGAGTTGACATACAGTCAGACCATTCATACGTACTGTAATTCCACTGAATTTTTCACTCCACTGCTCTGCTTTTCCATTGTGTTTTTTTATATGAACGTGCTAGACGAATGTGCTTGACTGTTGCATTCACGTCTCACGCATGAAAGGGCTTTCTAAAAAGTCCAGCTTTTAAAAAACGTGTTTCTAGACCTCACTTTTTTTTTTTGTTTATTCCTTCCCAAAACACGTTCTGTGTGAATGGCTTCTTAAGCTATACAATTAATCTGGATAAGATGACTCAGAAGGTGTCATGTCTCATTTAAGTAACACTCTCAGAAGTTTCTCACAAAATTCCTTAGTAATAGTAGACTCAAATTAGACAACAGTAAACACAGTACTTATCTGTAAAATTTCAACCTAATTTGGACAGCATAACCCAGATAATGGATTTCTTAATGTCTCATTTACGCGTCAGATGTTACGCCAGGAGTTTCTTGGGAGAAATAAATACAGACCCAAATGATACAAATGTATTTATTCTCAAAATAGTTTGGATAGCATAGCTCAGCAGTGTTCTCAGTTGTCTCATTTATCAACTACGCCTTGGGAGAAATACAAATAGCGTCAAATAGGACAACTGTTGTTGAAAAATGGAACAACTGTTGTATTTATTAAATTATTTTGGATAGCATAGCTCAGATGAATGTGCTTATTTATGTGTCATTTGAGTATCAATGTTTCTCTGAAAACCCCTCATACAGGAGAAATGTGAGCCTGGACCACAAAACCAGTCTTGAGTAGCACGGGTATATTTGTAGTAATAGCCAACAAAAAACACTGTATGGGCCAAAATTATAGATTTTTCTTTTATGCCAAAAATCATTAGGATATTAAGTAAAGATCATGTTCCATGAAGATATTTTGTGAATTTCCTACCATAAATATATCAAAACAAAAATCATTTTTGTTTAGTAATATGCATTGCTAAGAACTTCCTTTGGACAACTTTTAATATTTTGATTTTTTTGCACCCTCAAATTCCAAATATTTGTATCTCAACTAAATATTGTCCTATCCTAACAAACCATACATCAATGGAAAGCTTATTCAGCTTTCAGATGATGTATGAATCTCAATTTCGAAAAATTGACCCTTATGACTGGCTTTGTGGTCCGGGGTCACAAATACAAATAAGACTAAATGAGACAAGTGATGTCATCAGTGTTGGGGGTAACACACTACAAGTAACGCAAGTTATGTAATCAGATAACTTTTTAAGTAACGCATTACTTGTAAATTTACAATAAAATAATTACTTTTTAAATAAGTAACGCAAGTTACTTTGTTTTCCCATTTATTCACTGACATCTCTAATGTCCCATGTTGAGAGAAATTGGGATTAAGTGCAGAGGCAGAGGTTCTTTCTTCAGCTTATTCATTTACTTTTAGTGTGGAAGGGCCTTTACAGTTGCCAAAAATATAACTTATGGCTTTTTTTTTTACTAAAAATAAATAAGCAAGCTCAGTCCAGGTGACAAAAACTAACGCAAGAGTACCATTACTTTCTAAGTAAATGCAATTAGTAACTTTTTTATAGAGTAAGGCAATATTGTACTGCATTACTTTTAAAAGTATCTTTCCTCAACACTGGTTGTCATTCAGCTTGAATGGAGTGATAAAACGAAAGTGGATACGAATATAGCTCAGCTCTCTTTTAAGTTTGAGACATTGATCTCCTAAAAACTCCAAATGTAAGTTTTTTTCTCAGAAGAACAACCCGTAAAGAAGGAGACTCTACCGAATTCTCTGTTTTTATGCTTTTAATCTCATTGCTTTATAGGAGAAGCAAATGAGATATGACATTTTATATTATTTCCTACAAAGTAAAAAAGACAGAAGAAGAAATTACTAGAAAAAAGGTTTCACCATGAATGCAGACTGGCTGCACGAGAGTGACAGAAAGCGAGCGAGAAGCGGACAAACGTCATGAAATACGACGCATGAGCGCATAGGGGAATGTTGCAGCTGCCTGTCCATTTGAAGCGGGTGTTTCTGTGAGGGCGATTTGCAGGGAGACAAAACAGAGCACTTATTTGAATTACAGATATTAAAATGCCAGGCCCGCTTGTACGAGTCAGGACAGGACTATTGATCCCAGATGGCAGTGTGAGGTTTCGGCCCACGCCAGAGCTTCCAAGTGATGAGGCAGAGGCATCAGGTCTCTGCTCGAGTGTGGAGAAACCGGCAAAATCGTGGAGGACCATTACGCGTCTAACAAAGAATGCGTGTATTTGGCCATGTATCTGTTCGTATGCATTTGTCTGTGTGAATCAGAGAACGTAGCACCTAAACCAAACTCTGAAGCAACATGAACCTGGCCACACACCGACAGGCGTGCTGACGGTTCATGAAATTGGCAGTAATGAGCTTTTGTTTGGTGTTTTCATAAGCCGGTGGAATGTGCTCCCTGATGTGTATCTGGCTGGAATGAACAGAACTCAACCCTGAGATGTGTATCTGGCTGCGAAGTCTGTAATGGGTAATGCAGACACAGATTGTGGGGACTTTCAGACAAGGTGAAATGACTCTAACCCTAACCCATTTTAGCCCTCACAGAAAAGATGTGCATGTTTCACTTTCAGATAAACATCATTTACTATTTCTGAATTTTTTTAACATTGTGGGGACCGCAAGTCTGTCAAAATCAGGGTCCTTGTGGGGACACAAAAACAAGTACACACACACACACACACACACACTCAGCTGGTTGAAGTCCAGCAGTACCACACTACTCCACTAGAGAGCAGACTGTAACTTCAGGACCGAGCGTGTCTGACTCGACAGGTTATGCGATTTGTTGCCATAGCTTCAAAATATATTCTGTGCACGTGTGTGTGTGTTTGTGCGTGTGTGCGAGCTCGTACCTTTTCTCCGAGGAGCTACAGGCCTGGTTCAGCTCACTATTGGAGATGAAGTTCCTAATCTCTGAGAAATACGAGTCCTCCTTCTCATCCAAAAGTGCATGATTGTCAGACTCAGAGTTCGGTGAGGAAATATTTGTTCCTAAATTCGAGAGGATCCCAGACTGCTGACTCACTACAACAAATAAGTAGAAAAATATACATATTAAAAATATAAAAATAAGATAAATAAGATACCTAAACATATCTAAACAAACCTTATAAGCTATAGTTGCGTGTGTATATTTTTAGCATTTATTTTCTTAAATTTTTTATATTCTTATATTCATATATAGCTTCCTAATAAATATGATAGAAATATTTTTTTTAAATAGAGCAATATAAATTCAGATAAAACGTATTAATTACCTAAACTGTTATGTTAAAAAAGCTAAAAATAAATATCGATCAACATCATAGATTTAAGTTCCAACTGAACATTTTTTAGAAATTATTTAAAATAAAAGGAAGGTGATTTTACCTGGAATATTCTCGTGTTCATGTTTCTTTAAATGGCGGTCCAGATTGGTCTGTTGACCGAAGCAGCGATTGCAGAGGTGGCACTTGAAAGGTTTTTCCTTGTTGTGAATGTTACGAACATGCCGTTGGAGGTTGGAGGAGATGCTGAATGAACGGTCACAGTATTTACACCTATGCAGGAGAAAAACGCAAGTCAAATCAGTTTTATATGAGCTAGAGGATGCATTAGCATGCAGACTGACACCATTTTGGAGCTTGTATGCATGCATTAAACATTCTAAAAAATAGAGTATGATTCACATTTTAGAATAACATTTCAGAATGACCCCACCAAGAGGCTGACAAAGGTAATGCAAACAGCTTTAAAGGTGTGTTGACCAATGTAAGATATCTAAGCTATCTATTTTCTTCTTACTTCATCTTCTTATGTGCTTTTATGGGTCGTTGTTTTGCTATTATGTTTTTCCTTCATGTAAGCCAGACAAATGTTCTTTGTAGTCTCGTAAACTTGACGGATGATAAAGTGAAGTATTTTTGCCTTATTTTGATATTCCCCATTTTATTTCAGAATGCGATATGAGATTTCCTGTGTGTGTTAGCGTGTCTCAACAGTCACGGTTCGGCTCTCTGTAGCTCGCTTGTTTGCAATGTCAGATCAGCCAGAATAGGCAGGAGAACATCAATTTAATGTGCTGATAAACAAACATCGCAGCAAGGTAGTGTCAGGAGTTCGTCGGACAGTGCCTCCTTTGTTGGGTGGCCGGCGTAGCTGAGACTCCCGCGGTCGCTGCAAAGTTGACTTTCAGGGCTAATTGCTTTGGGAAAATCGCTCGTCATCAAGTGCTCAGAATCAAGATGCAGGCCCCTTTTTATGTTCCAGTTTATTTTGCGAGCAAATGTGTGTGCGCGCTTCTGTACGGCCCGATTTTCCAGACTTGGCACATCACGGTTCATAGAGAATGGTAAAACGCCAAGACAACGTTCCCTTTTTTTTCAAGTCAGTCTTTTCTACCCCCCATTTTGTTTATTTTCATTACTTGGTCCAGAGGGACTTTAAATTACTTCATCATCTCAGTTCTTTTTTTCTCTGTTACAAGGACTGTACATGAAGCGTTACAATCCGAATGGGGTCTTTCAATGGTCAGACCTAGTGGGCCAATTTCGCTGCACAGAGTAGCTGATAGCATCTACAGCAGGCAAATAACCTACTACAATGAAGCCTGAAGCCGGCCCGCTCTGATATTGGCCTGACTCGGCCTTTTTTTGCTGAAAGTAAGATGGGGAGATGCTGATGATGTCTGCTATTTGTTAGGGTAAATTGTTTCTAAATGAGCTAATCAGGGGATTGTTGTGAAGGAGCCAGGCATGTAGCGCTCGCGTCCCACGGGAGGCTCTCTATCTCGTTGAGTGTGTTCACAGGGCTCTATGGTAGATTTGTAGAACTCAAAGAGGGGTTTGATTCCGCCTGACCCTGTTTGTACGCTAAGAAAAACTCGTGTGAAACTGATATACATGCTACAGATCTACCAAACGTTTTTCCAGTAGAATGCAATAAAAAAAAGAACTACATTTGTACGCTTTCTGAAGAAAAATGCAAAAAGTCGCTGCCGTGATGCTAGAGTGTCCACATTGCTGGTCACATTATGGCACTGCAGGTTAGGGCATTCTGAGAAGTTGCTATGTGGCTGCTTGCATGCTCGTCATATCATCTGCTAAGCAAAAATTGCAATGTCTGTTTGCTTAGAAAAGTAATAACATACCTTAACAAGCCGAGGTAAAATTCACGTCTGTTGCATGTCAAATTTTATTACTTATGGTCAAGGGTTTGTTCAAATCCCTAACTCTGTGGAATAGTAAAGGCGATGTTTGCCTTTGGAAGCACCACAATTAAGAGATTTTCCCTCATAAATGACTGTTTTCACTTATATTTGTCCAGAAAGTGGACTGTTAAGAAGCCTTTGGCAGTAAAGGTCTTTCTCCTCTTACATCTTAGTTATGCCTGGGTCAAAATGTCACTTAAAACTTTAAAAGCGTCCCGTTTCCAAAGTGCCCTCATCACCCTCATAGAGGACTTTCCACAGCTGGTTAGAAGCCAAATCAATGATAATTAAGGCGTTCTATAAACAGAGCATGGATGTCTCCAGGGTGCTATTACCAGCCAACATTGTCCAGAGCTTGCTCTACCTCCAAAACATCTGCGCAGACAGAATCAATCTTCTTTCTTTTTTGATTGCGCTGCCTCTAATGTCGCATGTCTTTCATTGTTTCTCAGTTAAAATTTTCAGAATGAGAATGCATTGCAATGTAATACGCAAGAACATATCAAATGTGCCGATCACGTAACTTACAAACTGTCCATGTGTGTTATTGCATCTACTTGTATATCGGTCTGGGAACGTCAAGCACTCACAAAATCTATTTCTCACGTTTTCAAAAAAGCAGGTAAGACTCAAGTGGGAATAAACCTTCGGATTACAGAGTGATGTGGAATGGTTGGATTTTCAGCTATTGTTTGTGTTGGATGACTATGTGGCCTCACACCAAAATCTACATAAAGTTACTTGAATGTATGCGTATGTGGTAGAAAAAATCAAGTTCTGTTCCAAAACCTAATTAGCTTCCAATACAAGGGCTGTTCCAAAAGGTAGGCAGCATAATAATTAGCAAATGTACTTTTATGCATATTAAAGTATCGTGTCGTTAGCTTAGCAACATACTAATGTCAAACTACTGGAATATATTGTGAGGCAAGTCTCCTGCACACAGGAGCAACAAAGCTTCAGCATTTCAATCCTGCGTTTGTGTGTGTGTGTGAGAAAGAGTGTAGGTCTAAGAGTGGCTTACCTGTAGGGTTGTTCTCCTGTGTGTGTTCGTAAGTGCCTTGTAAGATTAGCTGACCTGGGAAAGATTTTCCCACAGTACCTGCAAAGGATGAAAACTAGACTTTGATACAGTCGTC
Organism: Labeo rohita; assembly: GCF_022985175.1. Classification (NCBI taxonomy): domain Eukaryota; kingdom Metazoa; phylum Chordata; class Actinopteri; order Cypriniformes; family Cyprinidae; genus Labeo; species Labeo rohita. The sequence goes on from NC_066876.1 coordinate 3,160,295, forward strand.
CAGCATTGTTACAGCTCCCATATTCCATATTCAGAGGCTTGTAACTCATTGTCTGAGCATATTCAATGTATATTTTGGATGAATAATAAATCAAAAGTAGAGTATTGATAACTTATTTCAATATACTTTATATGCACATTGGCGTGCACCTCTAACGATGATGTTATGGCAGAAATGCTTTAAATTAAGCTGCAGAGTTAAAGGAATCCTGTAAGGATGTATTTACTCTTGTTTCATGAGTGGTGCTCACCTGCAGGTGTATCGCTCCTTGCCTTTGCGTAAGATAGCATCGGAGAGAGAGGGAGGCGGGGAGCGGAAGTTAAAAAGGTGGTGTGAGGAGTGCTGGAGGGAATTGGGAGCATCCAGTTTCAGAGCGCTGAAGCTTTCCAACTTCTCAGTCATGTTTTCCATCGCAGACACCTGAGGAGAGAACATGAGGCGAGTTCAGAGAGGAATACTCTGTGTTTGATGCACAGCTCGGGGGCTCATTTAATCAGAAACTTCTCTTGAATTGATTTTGTGTGAGATTAGGAGCCATCTGGGACTAAGGAACTTTTTTTTGTGTTTGTTTAGGGCAGATACATGAAGAACAAAACAGCAGTGGTGAGGAGCTCTGACAGAGAGCCTGAGAGTTTGCATCATAACCAGACAGGATGGAAAGCTGGAGGAAGTTATATATCAGAAGGTCGAGTCTTGATTGTGCTGTTCAAGAGTGACCTCCCTAACCTATGGCACGTTGGCAGCCACTCGAGCAGCCCCTTGGGAGCCCCCGGCTCCTACTTTGTTCCCAACAAATCTCTGAGAGAAGCGTCTGAATGAGCCATTCACCTCCATGAGCGGTAACCATACAATGCAGTTTAAGATACCCCTCGCTGATAGTACTTCCCCTGCTGCAGAACAAAGGGTTTGCTATGCGGCTCTATGGCCAAAAACAGCTTACATCCTTCCTACTTTTGGAATATGGATAAACACAGGGACAGACAGTGTGTTTTAATTTGTTTACACGTCTCAGTATCACCTTGATTCTCTTAGCGTTTTCGTTTAGAATATTAACAGGCAATGGTGCTACTGATGATGCGTATAACTTTTAAAATCATGATCGCATATTTAATCTTTATATGCTTTAAGACAAATATATAGTCAGCATAATATACATATCAAAAAACTACCATGCAATAAAAGTACTGTGCAATAAGATATCACTTAAGATGGATCAATAGATAGATAGATAGATAGATAGATAGATAGACAGACAGAGACAGACAGAAGTCAAAATACAGACATTTGATTAAATAGGGGGTTGCTGAAAAGAAAAAAGGAAAGAGCGAGAGAAGGTTTGGATTTGGGGGGAGGTAGGTCAGCATTGATGGAGGCCAGATTTACAGGTCAGATAAGACAATTCCCAACAAGAGAGGCCATTCTATTACACACAAACACAGGAAGTCCCTGATCGACATGCAGACATTATCTAGGCAGCCAGAGCAAGAAAGAAATGCTAGGAAGTTATTAGCGGTGGGACTCAATGGAGAACTTCCCAGAGACAATGGTCTAGTCCGAAAGTATGTGGCATAATTTGTTTCAATTCAAAAGGCCATTATTAATAATATTTTCATTATTGTTGTCACCGTTCAAAGGTGGGAAAGGTTTAAAATACTAACACAAACAATGGGGGTTGTTTTTCTAAGCAAAAGATAAAGAATTTTGAATGCACAGCATGCTAGAACAGGCAATAGCTCTTTTGAGATTATCTGCATGATGAAAATAATCTAATGAAAATAAACACCATCAGAAGTCAGAACTTTTTAAAACATCAAGGCTTCCCTTGAACCAAAACAGACCTGAGGCGGAGGACACTGGGAATGTGCTCCGCTGTACTTGAATGCATTGACAAGCAGAATCACCAGTGTACAAGAGGAGTTAAGGCAAATGTGTGTAAAGAATACCTGAGGATGGAAGAGTAGTGGTGCCGGCCTCAGGTACTTCTCCTTTAGAGCTCCTACTGGATCTAATAGCTTCCTCTTCTCCACCCTGCTGGACAACAGCACCAAGGGTTACGTACGAACGAAGGTTGATTGTAAACCTACTTGGTACCAATACTTTTTCAATAACTTTCAACATATTACCAGCTACTGCTTTGAATTGGCCATGTGTTGGGTCTTAGAATAAGACATACTCGGGTTGAAATACCTGTAGATGGGGTCCATGAAGAATGGCGAGGGCTTGGCGTAGTGGAGTGACGGCTGCTGCTGGGGAGGAGGTGGCTGGGGAAGGGATACTTGCGGCTGAGGCATCTGGGGCTGGTGCAAGTTCTGAGTTAGTGCTGGGTGTTCATCTTTAGCTGCTTTGCAGTTTGCGCCATAGACGTGATTTTTGCGCTGTTCGTGTGTGCCACCGTTCTGGCTGGCTCGGCTTCGACTGCCTATGCTGAGGTCCAGAGGTTGTTCCTCGCCAGGGGCCAAGGGGGTATTGGGTGGCAAGGCTGGCTTGCTGGGAGGTGGCGGAAGAGGTTTGACCTCCTTGGGTTTGGTGGTTAGGTCAAAGGGTGAATCCGCACCAGTGGCTGTAGGTAATTTCTGTATGTGCTCACGAGGGGATTTAGGCTCAGGTTTGAAGAACATGCCAGGATTGAGTGCTCTGTCTGTGAATGGGTACAAGGAATGTGGGAAGTTGGGAAGAAATTGGAAAGGGAACATGGAATGGTAGTTTAAGGAGCCCATCTTCTTCTCCTGCAAGCCCATGAAGCCTGGGCCAAAATACTTTTCTGCAATGGAGGCAATGGCTTTAATGGAGTCAGTGGTGGCCCCGGAGGGTGGAAGTGCTTGCTCTTCTGGCGGTGGGAAAAAGGAATGCTGGGAGGAGAAGAACGGACGCTCGCAAGGGAGGTTCCCTGAACTGGAGACAGATACTGAACTGCTGCTCACTTCGTCCTGCTTGCTCTCCTGGACTGGTTTTCTCCTGCTCTTCTCCCGTTCGCTCTCTGCCTCACTTTCTAGGTCTGAGCCAGACACCGTGCCAGTGGTGGTGTCCAAATCGGTGCCGCTAGACGTGTTAACGTCTTCCAAGTCACTACCGTCAGACATGTCGTTCATCTTCACCTTATTCTTGCTGTCGTGGAACGACAAGTCCAGTTTGGACTCTCGATTCTCCTCTGACTGGCTGCTGAGACTGCTCCCTACATTGCCATTGCTGTTCATGGATGAGACCGCAGAAAGAGTGGGAGCATCAAGAGGAGGCAGCTTCCCATCTTGACTGTTACTAATTGGGCTCTTGAGCAGCGGACTAGGAGGTAACAATGGCGGTCTAGGATATAGCGATGGGGGAAAGATCCCTGGGAAGCCATGGGAAAGGGCTGGGAATGCAGGGGGTGCTGGGGAAAAGGGCAAACCTGCATGATGCGGCCTGGATGGGAAGTAATCGCCGAAGCCAAGTCCACTATGGTTCAAGCCAGGGTGAGACTTGGACTTGCCTAAAATGGGACTGGATGTCATTGGTATGCCCGGTGTGAATATGCCTCCGGGATTATAATGGTTCTTGCCCTCGCAAAAGCGCCGGTGCTTGTTGAGGGAGGAGGTAGTGCTGAACATTTGCCCACAGTCTTTACACTTGATCTGGGTGCGGCAGTCTGCATGCATCCGTTTGTGACGGCACAGGTTAGAGAACTGGGTATACGATTTGTGACACACCTCACCTGGGAGAACACACATGACTGGTTAATTCTATTAACATACTGTATTCATTTGGTGTGCATTCAATAGCAGTGATAATCCGGCAGCTGATTAGATCAACCAATAAACTGTGCATGCTGTTTATTATGTTAAACAAACATGACACTGTCTACATCAGGGGCAGCCAATCTTGCTCCTAGTGAACTACCTTCCTGCAGAGTCTGGCTCCAACCCTAATTAAACACACGTGAAGCAACCAATCAAGCTGTTTGAATTACTCTAAAATTACAGGCAGGTGTGTTGGATAAGGGCTGAAACCGAAATCTGCAGGATGATAGACCTCCAAGAGTATATGGTTGGCTACCGCTCTACATTGAATTCTACTCTGTTTTGAAGGTGAGATAAAAACGCTACACACGGCAATGTTATATGGTAAAATATGATCCATTAGCATATGAATAACTCGTTGATGACATTCTTCATTAATAGTAGAGCTATTTCAACTAATTTTGTATACACACAAATACATGTACACTGGTAGAGCATACATGCATTTGGACACTGGACGGTAACACACAGAACATCGTGAAGCCAAGCAAAAAGAAGATGGTGTTTTCTCAGTGTTGGTAAGAGGGCAGCTAAGACACGGCAGAGACATTTACCTCTAAACATTAAATCTGCCTTGGCCATATACAAGCCTAATGGGCCCTCAAAAGAAAATGCACAGTTACAAAAAACAGAAGAAGGGTAAAATGGAGTAATTAAGAGAGCGAAAAAGAAAGCACTAAAGAAAAGCGCAACAAATGTAGAACAAAACAAAGAATGGCTCTAGAATTTCATTTAGTTTCTCTGACCTATAAAACAACAGCTGTCACAATCTTGGGGTGGAGCTAGCCGGGAGGTCTTTGGACACTGGTAATTGTATCTGAGGCTTAGACAAGACTGCTCAGACTTACAGATGAAAGGCTTGACACTGCTGTGTATGTGCTTGTGCTGCTTGAGGCCCGACGAGGTGGCAAAGGTCTTGCCACACTCAGGGCAGGTGTGGGCTCGGGCACCGACGTGCTGAGAGCGGATGTGGCGCTGGAGGTTGCTGGGGTCTGTGAACACCTGAAGAACCCACAGAAATATGCCAACTTAGTGCCACGTAGTGTAAACATAACACGGTGTAAAGGCAATTAATTGTACTGTTAGCATTGTAATACATTTCAATTTGCAGTACACGGGTAGATGACATGAAAAATTTTTTGGAAAGTTGACATGTCCCGTGGTGTGACATCCATCAAAAGTATTTTAAGCCAAATTTGGCTAATTCGTCTGATAATTATTCTGCAGTTTTCATCATCTCACATTAATCAAGAGACTACATGAATGTTTGTACTTTTTAAGAACTCATTTGTCACACTGCGGAGCATTTTAAAACAAACTACTGAACGTAAAACGCATTTCATTTTCATCAGCTAAATATTAGTCCAGGGCCGCATTTCAGCTTCCCACATATAAACTAATTAACGCTTTTAAAAATATAAGTGGTTGCAGTAAGTCACATAACATACCTTATCACAGTTTTCACACTCGAAACGCTTGCCACTGTCATGTGACATCTGATGACGAATGAGGTTGGATTTCCAGTTGAAGGCTTTGGGGCACTGGTCGCACTTGTACTCTCTTTCCTCTGTGTGTACGATCATATGCTGCCCGAGACTAAGAGTACATAAGAACACCATAAATATTTTCTGTGTGACCACAATGTAAGCCGGCGTTTCTAAACTGGTCTGTTGTGTCAAGGCTGTATATCACAGGGAAGAACAATGCTAAATGCAAATAATATAACTAATCTACAGTTAGAGTAGCAAAATAAACAGACTTTTTAAAAGGGTAGATTATATTTTTCAAAGGCTTTTTTCCAAATCATTTATCAACTTGGTAGCCATATTAAGCAGATGCCGAATATGATTTGTGGTGACCTTTCCTTTGCATTCTGTGTCATGTTAATAATTTTTCAGGATGTTTAACTATGTGGCTCATTGTAATTTTAGTAAATTTCTATGTTTGATTTTAATGGAATTTTTGTTTATTTTTGTAAGATAAACATATTAATGATGCACATGTTTATTGCACATATGTTTATCATATGCATTTAACATACACATGTGCAATAAACAATTCTGGTTCTGCATTGGGTCACTGGTACAATGTAAAATATGTCTCTTACAGCAAAACCAGATCAGAACCAAGACAAATAAATATGAAAATGCATAGTATTTTTTTTCTTTTTCATATACATTTAACACATATAACAGCCTGGGGTTTGCTAAAGCTCGGCGGGTAATTAGAAGCTGCTCAGTGTGGTGGAGCATGCTGACCTGTATTCGCTAGGGAAGATCTTTTCACAGTCTTTGCACTCGTGCACCGGCTCATCGCTGTCTTCGCGCTCCTGTTTGAAGTCTTCGCTTAGTGAGTCAAAGATAGAGTTGCTGCTACTGCAGGAGTATTTCTGATGCCGCCGTAACTCCAGCTTTGATGTGAAGAGCTCATCACAGTGTTCACAGCGGTACATCTGCTCATCTGTGAGGACGGAATCACACAGTCGTTCAGCGATAATAATTTTAAGGTAATTTTCAACTACAAAACGTCTCCAGAATAAGATCTCAAAATGCTTTTCGACACGTTTAAAAATGTCTGAATGTCTTCAAATTAGTGCTGTTTATTTTAAAAAGAAAAGCACACTTTTCCATCAAGACATTTCACAAAAAGAAGTTTTAAATGATAGAACAAAAAATATACTGTTCAAAATGAAAACAAAAATATTATGGCACTTTCTGGTTGTCAAATGTTAATGGAACATGTCCATAGTTAATGTGATGAACTGCACCTGTGGTTGTTCTATAGGACACCTGTGTGAACTTTGAGAAATGACTTCATACATGCACTAAAAATCACTGAAACACATCTGTCTTTTTTTTTTTTTTTTTTTTTTTTTAAGCTCTAACAGCATTTGTTTGCACATGCCACTTAGATTGATACACATCAATAATGTAATGAAACTCGATTTTAAGTCTAGCTTAGGTGCCCAAATACATATAAAATATATAACATGAAAAATACATGCAGTTTTGGTAGTAACATTGTCTTCACTGAGCGTAAGCTTTTATTACAAATACAAATATTTAAGAATAATATAAAAACAATGAAACCTAGAAAATTATGCGAACATAAACCTTTAAATCACTAACGAGATTAAAGCAAAAAATGTCAATGTTTTTGACTTGCTTTAGACTGAAAATCTGGCTTTGGAGTAATTGTTCATATGACCTGGGGGTTGAGTGACTAAAAACGTGGCTGTTTTATCCCTGCTGATATCCTGACACAAAAGCCAAGTCCACAGATAACCCTAGAGTCACGGAAAGGCAAGGAAACTCTAAGGTCTGATGCATTAGCTATCATCATCCTCGAATTAAACTCATTGATAACTCTGATATACTCCATGCACTGCCCGAATCAGGCCAAGTCGGATGAGTTTCATTATTGTTTGACTCCGTGTTTTAAAGTGAAAAGCTCGCACCGATGCTGTGTTATCTAGGATTACACCATATATTCTGTTTTATTTTTCAATTAATTATCAGGACGCATATTGACAGAGCACACTCCACAGCAATGCTCACAGATTTTTTGGAACAAAATGCCCTTGTGACCTCAAAGAGGCCTTTATGGGGAAAGCTAATGTCAAGAAATATGGCTGATTTAATTTCTGCGTTGAGTTTTTTAGCCATAAAAAGAATCGGAGACATTATCTCTCCGTCCCATCAGTAGCACTAACGACAAAGGCAGGAATGTTGGGAAAAAAGACAGGGAATGGGAAACTAATAGCTCTTGGAGAGACGTAGGGGGAACACAATTATGTGCAGTTTAGCGGCTAATCTGTGAGCATGGGTGAGGTCCCTCGAGACTCCTCGAGCTCCACTCCAAATTCCACCACCGATAAGCCATGAGAAGGAGGTAGATGTAGAGAGCTCTCCTTCTGTCTGTCTGTCTGTCTGTCTATCTGTTTGTCTCTCTCAGCCTCTCGTCTGACTCAGCGTCTTCGTTGGCCATGTTCATTTCTTTTCTTTTGTTCTCTGAATTGATCTGTCTGAGTGGAGCCTGGCTTGCATCTTTTGGCGTCCCTGTCTCCCTTTTCTCTCGGAGAGCTTTCTTCTTGGCTTTTTGGCAGGGAGATCTGAGACACATCTCTATCAGATAAAACCTTTTGCATGTGTTGGAAAGTGACTGCTGCGCTGTGACACACTTCAGTGCTTTTGCAATTTTCTAGTCTGTATCAACTACTCTGAGCTTCAATTCCAAAATTACCAGATCATTTGGAAACAAAAAAGATTCAGAAGATTGAGAGTTCGTTTCAAGATCGCCAACTTCTGTATTTTAACAAGGAAACTACAAATGAGCACTGGTGTTTTTAAAGAACATGTTCAAAATGATTTAGATTAGATATTTAGAAATAAAGGATACAAAAATAAATAAATACAAATACTGCCACTGTGTACATCATATTTGTGTTAGAATTCTATTATAAATGTGTTCTTTTTCATTTATATAAAATGTAATGAACCACAAAAAACGACATTCTTAAATTCGCCAATATTAGTTCAGTTGCCTCCGGGCCGAACTGTACTTTAATATTTTCTTCGTCGTCCGACCTTTGTATAACAAGAAGACATGCATAGGCCACATACAGCATCTTACTAACTGTTGGCAGAGGTGAATGAGTGTGGTCTGTGTGAGTTTGTTTAAAAGAGTGCCTAATGACTTGCATTAATCTCACCTTCCAGGTTCGGTGCCATTGAGCCCTCGGGGAAAACTCCGTCCTTCATGTAAACCAGTAACTCCTCCCCTATTTCAATATCTCTAATAGCTTTATAATAGATCTGCAAAAAGAGAGAAAAGACGCATAAGCATTTAAAAACCGCAAATAAAAAGGCCTTGAATTATTATTATTATTATTATTGTTGTTGTTATTAATTATTACCCGTGCTTTTAAAAACATGAAGCTTTATTTTGAACACAGCAAATGTAAAAGCAATAATATTAATTTGTAATTTTGTTGTAATACGGATAAAAAAAAAAAAAAAAAAATCACACACATCAAACAATCATAAAGCAGAGGATAAGCAAATAATGCAGTAATTATTAAACACAAAGCGCATCTGCGCATTCATTCGATTATTTACTTACCGAAGGCCAACAAGAAATACATGAAAACTCACACACACAAACAAAATAAACGAGCGCATCACATGCAATAAAAACAGCTGAAATAAAGAGAACAATAAACAAAGTAATATAACTAGAATGTGTATTTTTAAATGTTTTAAAAACAATGCAGTCGCACTCCGATGTGTCTGATGTCTTGATGTGTTTTCGTTTTAAATTCAAAACATCAAACACAACACGCACGCAAACAAAGTCTGTTTTTAAAATGCAAAATCATAACTACTAATATAGTATTGTGCCACTTACAAATCCAAAAAGGTTTTTTTTAACACTTCCATGTAGCCTATTCAAATTATTTGACCAGTGTAGGCTAAATGTTTATCATTTCACAAACATACAGTTCGTTTATATTATCCTCGCGGTCAATTGTCATATTTTTTCTTAGCTTGATGTTTTGCTGCAAAGTTTTCTTAATTAAACACAATTAAAATCCTTCCAGAGCGCACTGTGATGACAACCACATCTGTTGTGTTCCAACATAAATACACCCCAAACAGCCTGCATTTAATTTGTAAATTAAACTACATATAGTCTTTAACTGAACTAAATCGACTTGAATAATAATGATCATAAAACAACAAAGAAGAGTAGGTTTTAAAGCGCTTCCGAGTGACAGACGCTCCTCACACACTGAACGCGGCAGTACCGGCCGCTCCCTCATGAGGGCGCTCAGGACTAAGGCGACAGCAGCTGATCTGGGCCGCTCTCCGAAATCAAGACATACAGCTAAAAACCGGCACAAACTTCATCTCAGAGCTCTAATGTTGTGACAACTCTAATGTGTGTTACAAAAGTAGGCCAAGGCATCGGTTTGCCGCTCAAGAGGGGTGGCCAATGTGTAACACAGCTATTATTATTGTTAACATTAATATTAGATTTACAGTTAAACGAAGGTAAGAGCATTTCTGACCTTTTTCTTTTCCGAGAGTTGATAAAGTTGGGCTAGTTGCTGAGCGGTGGATCTCAAAGCCTCCAGTTGTAATAGCAGCTCTGGTCCCGTAGAGTTCAGCACGCAACCCATAGTATCATGACACTGCGCGCCACAGCAGCGCTAGACAGAGTCCGAACACGCGCGTCTTTGATGAGGTGAGTCGCGCTCATTAGTGATTCTCTCTATCGGCCACTCCTCCTCTCTTATCTCCAACCAAAAGGATTGAACCCCTCCCCATGTCCTCTCCTCCTCTGACCACCGCATGAATCTATTATTGATGGAAAATGTATCTTTCCCCGCTAATGAAAATGTAAAAAATACATCAACTGTTGGAGTGAGCGGGCGCCGTTTTCCACGGGGCTTTAAATACGCACACCTGTTTTTACTCTCTGTCCTCCGCCACCAACATTCAGCGGATGTTTTAAACGAATCGTGTTTGCGCTCTGAAGGACTACGTTCAATATTTTTAAGCCGCACTGAAACACTGTCGTACTCAGTCTTTTGTTCGGCAAGACGAACACTTGAATATGCACATAAATAAGCGTTTATTAAAAAATAAAATGTGAGGAATTTACACAGCGTCAATTCTAAGTGTAAAATAACGAAACAGCGTTTTTGCGGGTTATTTTTATCCAATTCTTATATTTTAATATAAACAGTAATATATACAATTTCATCTAATCTTCAATTTACATATTATTATATTATAGTAGGCCTACCATACCCATTATGCATGTTAAGATCTAATTGCATTCTTTGGTATCACTGGATTAACAAAATATTTAAAAATGTAAGTTTTAGAGCTTGTTGCTTATTGCTTATTATACAAAATAAAACGAGTGATTACATTTCATTTAAAAATATAATTTGTGCAGCTAAAAAAAACATAAATAAGGTTTTTATTGATGTATGATTTGTTAAGATAAGGCTGAGACACAACTGTTTGAAAATCTGGAGGGTGCAAAAAATCTAAATATTGATTAAATCGCCTTTAAAACCCAAATGAAGTTCTTAGCAATGCATATCACTAATCAAAATTGAAGTTTTGATATATTTATGGTAGGAAATTTACAAAATAGCTTCATGGAACATGATCTTTACTTAATATCCTGATTTTTGGCATTAAAGAAAAATCAATAATTTTGACCCATGCAGTGTATTGTTGGCTACTGCTACAAATATACCCTTGCTACTTAAGACAGGTTTTGTTTTCCAGGGTCACGTGATCTTAATATATTGCTTTAACGGTTTGTTATTGCTATTTTTTATGCCAACTGTAATTTATAACATAAAAGAATTAGAATAGAACAGAATCACCAGCTAATTTCAATGACTGGAATGACATATATTAGCAAAGCAATTATACTAAATAAATAAGCATACATTAAAATGACATGAACAGTGCAGGTGCCAAACTCTCAATGTTTAATGGCCAAGCAATCGGGCTGTAACTTACATGATCTATTTCTGAAAGATAAAAGTTGGATGTCAAACTGTGCTGTAGTCTTTGGCTAGTTCTCATTTGCTCTGGGTGCGTGGTAATGCCTTCCTTTCACCCCAAAAGCAATCTATTATGATGGAGCTAAGCTGTCTCTACAGTAAATCTTTTCAGGATCTGACAGCACTGAGAGGGCCATCTTGACCCCCTCACAATGCTTTCAAGTGCTCGGGGCCAATGCATCATCCATCACTTAGGTGACAATAATCCCCTGTCTGTCACACACACACGGACACACACACACTCATATAAGTGCAAGCAGACACACACTGATGTGAACATATAAGGAAGCACATTTTTTTAAAATAAAATAACTTTTATTTGCCTATGTTAGATTGTCTGCTACTCAAAATCTTCATCTATTCTGACATGATTCACTAAGACAAGATCAGAACAAAGTTCATCATAACAACTCTTTGATCAAATGCCAAAACCATATAAAAACTAAACTGCATGACTAGACGTCAAGGATTTTTACAAGTTCCTCTCAAGCAAACATGTATATAACTTATATAGCGTTTTATCAGTCAGTAGCTTGTAAGTAAATGAATGCAGGGCGTTTCAGTTTGTTTGTTATGGAAGTCTAACACACAGTATGTTTCAGATATTTCTTTTTAAATTCAAAATGATTTAGCATGAGATTTATTAATAAACAATGTCATAATACGATAACATTTTTTAATTCCGACTGACAGACATTATTTTATAATTGTGGCCAAAGGGGTGTGTGTGTGTGTGTGTGTGTGTGTGTGTGTGTGTGTGCGTGTTCTTGGCCCTTCAGAAACAGACGGCTCTGGCATGGCAGATCTAGCTGTGCACTTCAGTTGTTCTGACAAACAGTTTAAGTGCATCTTGAGAGATGAGGGAGGAGGGTCAGAGGTCAACAGTCTTGCTGAATGGACCACGCCATTGTGCGAAAGCCAGAATACGTCCACCAGCTCTATGCCTATTGTCTCAGAGCGCATAGGCTGCTCTTAGTTTGGTCCGAAAACCGGATTACACTTTCTCAGCGCAAGCTGATAACATGCTTTAAAGCATTCTTTAAAAATATACTTTGACACGGTTCTCACGCGGGTCTTGCTTTTAGGTTAATTTTGCACCCATAACAATACAGTAACACAACAAAATATTCTTTTCTTAAAGCAAAGTGTGGTAACTAACACCCTCACCCTGCTACTTAGAGCCATTCACACCTCGAATGACAGCCGTAACATGAAAAAAGCATTAAAACGTAAGGCCTAAAACAGTGAAACGCAGCACTACACAGTTGAGTCTTGTTTCAGGGGCCCGAACGTCAAAGACAAATGCGCAAACAAGTAAATAAATGATCCCGGTTGATTTTAAAAGGTTACAGGCACATCAGAATTTGCTGGGCGTGTGCATATTTCCATACGGCTCATGCATTGTGCATGCGCAAATAGAACAGCAAAGTACAAAGTTCAATGAATTATGCATTTTTGCATTGTGCCGGCGTTCTGAATAAATAATAGGCTGTTGTCCGTAAGACTGGCTAAAACGTGTACAAAAGATAAGAAAAAAAGCTAAGAAAGGAAAAAAAAACAACAGAAGAAGGGAGAAAGTAAATAGAAACCATGTATTTAGTGGGGCGATTTTAGCTGGAGATATTATTCTCCTGTGGGCCCAGCGGTGGCCGCTCATTGAACTGAAACGACTTTAATGATTGGGTTATGTAGTTGAAGTCAATTGGTGGTTGTCAGTCTCAGAGGTTGTCCCTCCTCTCCTCCTGTCCTCCCCTGTTTGTTAGGCTTGTGTTTTATGTGTCAGCCTCTAAAACGGCGATGGCCACACTAGTTGCCCCCGTTAGCCAAGAGACAAAGGCTAAGACTTTGGCTTGTTCCACGAGTCAATCAGCTTGTTTTAAGTGAGACAAACAGCCTAAAAGTGGCAGAATAATAAGAAGGAAAGTGATCCACTTATGCATATAATCTAAAACACCCCCCGAAATGGCACACTTAAAGGAGCAATTCACCCAAAAATGAAAATTCTGTCATTATTTACTCACCCTCATGGTTTTCCGGACACCTATGACTGACTTTCGATCGTGGAACACAAAAGAAACGAGGCAGAATGTCCTAGCTTTGATGCTCATTCAAATAGTGAGCATCAATACAAGTTGCGCTGTTTGGCTTAAATAACATCATTAGATCTCACTCTTAATTGCATCTTGAGATGCCATATTTGATTGAACGAGAACATGACTGAGATTTGAGAGTGTCTAAAATATGTTTACATTCTAAAATATGAGTAAAACGAAATTCTTTTTCTAATGCTTTTCTAATGTCTAAATGTTTAATGATAAAGACATTTATAATGTTACAAAAGATTTATATTTTCTGATAAATCCTGTTCTTCTAAACGTTCTATTCGTTAAAGAAATCTGAAAAAAAAAAAAAAATCTCAGCTGTTTTTAACATAATAATAATAATAATAATACATGTTTTCTGAGCAACAAATCAGAATATTAGAATGATTTCTAAAGGATCACATGACTGCAGTAATGAGGCTAAAAATTCAGCTTTGAAACAACAGGAATAAATTAAATGTTAAAATATATTCAAATGGAAAAAAAGCTATTTTAAATAGTAAAAATATTTCACATTTTTACTGTTTTTGCTGTATCAAATAAATGCAGGCTTGGTGAACAGAAGAGACTTCTTTAAAAAACATTAAAAATCTTACTGTTCAAAAAATTTGACTGGTAGTACACATACGATACATTGTTAGTTAAAACTGATAATGCATAAACTATTGTTATATACATATACTAATAATATATACTATACATTTGTTACAGGCTTTATTAATCTTTGTTAACATTAGTTAATAAAAAAAAAAACTGTTCATTGATACATTGATACAATTTTTGATTTTAATAATGTAGTTAATGTTATGATTAAAATCCCTGTTAGCTGGGATAGTGGATATGGTAAAATTAACATTAACTGAGATGTTTTAAATGCTTCTAAATGCTTTAGAAGTATTTATTATTATTATTATTATTAGGCCATGCTAACAAATGTAGTTAACTAATGTTTATTACTAACTAATGTTACTAATGTAATATTTCTTATAGAGCCTTAATGTAAAGTGCTCTAAAACACTGCATTTATTTGATAAAAATACAGTAATATTGTGAAATTTAATTACATTTAAAAAAGCCCCAATATATTTAAAATTTAATTTATTTCAGAAAAGCAAAGCTGAATTTTCAGCATCATTACTCCAGTCTCCAGTGTCACATGATCCTTCAGAAATCATTCTAATATACTGATTTGCTACTCAAGAAACATCATTATTGTTGTTGTTGTTATCGAAATACTTTCTTGGTTATGCAAACATTTGAGAAAACATAATGGGAATGTTGATTTCGAATGTTCTCTGAAAAACGCAGTATAAGCATTGCAGGAATAAACTGAATGAACAATGTATAAATAAATTTGAGAATGTTTTTTAAAGACCTGATAATTTTGAACAAACATTCTATGTTTCTAGAATGTTTGTTCAAATTTTTGAGAGAATGTTCTTTGAAGCCAAAGTTCTAAAAATATGTAACAGGCTTAAATTTAAATCTCCTTCTCAAAGTTGCCATACGACTTTGGAGTATAGTGCACAAGTGGTTTAGACAACTTCATGGTGCTTTTTTATAATTTCTTCGTATAGAAAACACCAGCTAGGACATACTGCCTTTTGTTAAAGAAATAAAGTCAGACAGGTCTGTAATGACAGTAGAAAATACTGACATAAATGTCATTTTTGGGTGAACTGTCCCTTTAAATTAGAAAGCGAGCACAAGCTAGATAAGGCAACCACCAAGGACCCCTCACTTAATCAGTCAGATATCATGTAAGCAAAGGAAACAATCCACACTCAACAGCAACTACTGCACAAGAGCTTCAGGATCAGATTAAGACGGCCGCCGCCGCATCAACACAATCCCCGAACAAAGCCACCGTACAGTAAACACGCAACACTTCTTCCGGCCAGACAACGAGTCTGTCATAAGATCTCCGGCTTTATGAGAGATCAGATATCTTATCTTAAAGAGACAACTGCTCGTCCTTTTAAAGGAAGCAAATAATAGAAGAGACAGTGGATTACAAGATTCAGGAGTGTCCAAACTCACTTTGTACGTGACTCTTGTAAATGACTTCTGAGTCACTTCCTCTGACAAAGGCAGGGAACAGCCTTCATCAAACAATGGGTTGTTTTTATCTATTGTGTAAGTGGTGACATCTTGACAGCAGCAGGTTCTGTCCTCATCTTCCTGACAGTAACATGTGCTCACTGTCTCTTCAAGCTTCTCACAGGATGTTCAGCAGAAGGGGTTTGTCTGCTGACCGTCTCACAGTGCTTTTAAATATAGCTCAAACTGATACTAACATCCTTCATCCTAGTACACCTGTGCTTCCAAGAGCAGCTAGCAAAATAAGTATAATAAACTGTGCTGCCGCAATACATATTATCAACCTGCGTACATTTATGACGCAGTAAATGCCGCATTGATGCATTCATTGTTGGAGCATTGTTGTGCCAACACGCTGTTATTAGTCATTAACATCATAAACCGAATTATAAATGGATAGTCTCAGCCTTCTGTCAATACAGTATTCTAGACATGCTTAAATACACAATATGCAGAACATACTGTTCAAAACTTTGGGGTTGATAAGATTTTTATTAATTAATTTATTTTTTAAATAAGTTTCTTATCTCTTAAAAGATGCATTTATAAAGACAGTCATTTGTGAAATTGAATGACATTAAAACCACCTAATATATTTTAAAATGTAATTTATTCCAATGTGTCACATGATTCTTCAGAAATCATTCCAATATGCTGATTTGCTACTCAAGAAATATTTTATTATTATTATTATTATTAATGTTAAAAAAATGTTATGTTTTATCAGGATACTTTGATGAATAAAATGTTCAAAAGAACAGCTTTTATTTAAATTTGAATTGTTTGTAGAAATGTAAAACTTTACTGTCACTTTTGATCAATTTATGCATCCTTGCTGTTATTTTATTTTATTTTATTTTATTTTATTTTATTTTATTTTATTTTATTTTATTTTATTTTATTTTTTCCTGGATGGAAAAAAAAATGATGATGATGATGATGATGATGATGATGATTATTATTAATAACATGAAAAAATATGTGTTTCCATGCTACTTTTTATCAGGATTTTTTGATGAATAAAATGTATCCATGTTATGTTTTATCAGGATACTTTGATGAATAAAATGTTCAAAAGAACAGCTTTTATTTAAAATTTAATTTATTGTAGAAATGTGAAAATCTTTACTGTTACTTTTAACCAGTCTATGCATCCTTGCTGTTATTTTATTTTATTTTATTTTATTTTTCCTGGATGGAAAAAAAAAAGTTATTATTATTATTTAATGAAAATAACATATTTGTTATGCTGTAAAAATTTTAGGATTGGCTACAATGAATATTGTATATTGAATATTGCCATGAACCTTGATCTCATCTTAAAAAATCTTAAAATGGTCCAATTATCCAAATAATTTCAAACATTTTGTGTAATAACTACTTATTAACAAATACAATTGATGTAGGAAAGGCCAGTTGCATTTTCTTTTTTTCTTTTTTTTTTTTTTTTTTCTTTTTTTTTGCATAATGTGTCTTGTCTCTTGAGCTCTGATAAACTCAGTTCTGACCTGGAGTCAAAGCAACAGGTTGATGGAGCAGACGACCAATCAGAAAGGAAGAATGTCAGGAAAGGGAAGTGACAAAATAACAGAGGCTGCTAACAGCTTACCTGATCTTCGCTGATGTGGCATATGGCCAGGTTGTGCTCTTCATGGGACGGGGCAGTTCGCACATATTTAAGCCAGCTCCCGCTGGCCTCCAGAGCTCCATCCAGACAGAACTTCACATTACCCATGTTGTCCATTACCTGGAGACAGAGAAACATAACGGGCATTTAAAGGGTGCTGTCATTAAAACACATTCACAGACAGTAACACTGAACTTCAGTGATAGCAATGAAAGATGCATGAAGCATGCAACAATTTAGATTTTATTAGATTTATTTTTTATTTTTTTATTGTTATTAATGTATGCACCAACCAAGGCTATATTTATTTATTTTTTAAATACAGTAAAACTGTAATATTGTTAAATATTATTACAATTTCAAAGAACTGTTTTCTGTTTGAATATATTTTAAAATGTAATTTATTTTTTTGATCAAATCTGAATTTTCAGTCTTCAGTGTCACATAATCCTTCAGAAACCAGCATTTATGCATTTATGATTTCTGAAGGGTCATGCGACACTGAAAACTGGAGTAATGACCCTAACAATTCAGCTTTGCATCACAGGAATAAATTAATTTTTTAAATATATTAAAATAAAGTAAAATCAAATAATCCACATTTTTGACTGGTAGGCACTTAGTGTCTTCAGATATGAAATAAAAAAAAAAAGAAGGTAACAGAGTGAAAAAACAAACAAACAAACAAACAAACAAAAAAATCTGTTTACGTGCATTAAACCTATATTTTTTTCCACCATGCTTGCATTGTTATAAATTGCAAGGGGCGATTTAAACATTGAAGACGTCTTCAATGCTGTGTGAAGTCTCAGAGGCTCACGTTGATTAACATTGGTTAACCTGACACTACTAGGGAAGTGGAGTTTGGGGTGTCTGGTTACTTGTCAAGGAAAACAGAGAGAGAGAGATGGAGGGATTGAGAAAGGCAAAGTGAGACAGGA
Organism: Labeo rohita; assembly: GCF_022985175.1. Taxonomy (NCBI): domain Eukaryota; kingdom Metazoa; phylum Chordata; class Actinopteri; order Cypriniformes; family Cyprinidae; genus Labeo; species Labeo rohita. The sequence continues at coordinate 3,178,429 of NC_066876.1, forward strand.
TGTCAGGAAATGACCGGAAGGAGAGTGGACGCTGTTCCCTCGTGAGATTTACGGCGCTCTTTTCTTGATATATTACCCAGCAAAAGTGAGAAATGCCACTGAAAACTGTGCAGTCTCTCTTTGAAAACAGAAACTCTGTGTAAATGTTTGCTTCAGCTCTATGAAGTTGAAACCGAATATCAAGTGTGCCGTGAGCGATTAAGACAGAAACGGAATATCCGCACAAGTAGCGTGAATCCATGCTAATAAATCTGTCTGTGGGCTCATGCTAGACCTGAACTCCAGAGTGATTATATTCCAGCACATTAACACTGAAAGCAGCCTGTATTCTGAACACGTACGAGGATTTACATCAAGACAAATGAGTCGCAAAATGTTACAGCATCTCCAGATAAAAATACATTGTTTCATTATTACAAAATCGCATTGCTTCTTACAGTAGAAGGTTTTCGCAGAAAGTTTGTATGTCTGAAAATATGTGCGTATTTGTACCTTTTATCCTTAAACAAACAAATACACTTCATTTTAATAACAGGCCATTGTGAACATGAGCTGTCAGTTGTGTTTATTTTACACAAACTCACAAATCCTAGATTAAAAAGTCAATATGCACAAGAAGGTGAATAAACTTGTGTGAACTGTGCTGTATTCAGGTTGAAAAAAAATTCACTAAACACTGCTGTTTTTAATCACATGGCTTTACTGATAACTTTTTTTTTTTTTGTTGTTTTTTTGATAATACTCTACTGGGAGCCAGTGTATATGATGCACTATAAAGTTCATAATGCCTTAGAATTAAAAAGCCATGCATAATGCTTTAACCACACTGGTGATCATAAATAATGCAATACAATTCCAATACATGCATAATAAAAAATGTACAATATTTGGATAACAGATGCATAGTTTAATATTATTTTATAATTTTATGCATAAAAAATTATATAAATACATAAAGGAAAGTGTTTATTTTAGGACCTGTGACTAGACATCATTTTAATAAAAGTTTGTCTTTACTAATTCATTCAAAACAGTCCTGAATTGTGGCAAATTAACTTGTACAAATGTACAAATATTGCATGTGGTCTTCCAGTTAATATCATATCATGAAAGCTGTATGCATAATAATTTTAAATGAACTTAAAGAAAAATCTACATCATAACATGAGTTCTGACCTTTGTCACAAAAGACTTTCTTCGTCACACTTTAGAAATATTATATATCAGTTCAAAACTTAAAATCTCAAAATTCATCCTTTGAAAGGCATTTCAGAACCAGACATTGCATTACCTTGGAAAATGTACATCAAAATCATATCACAAAATGTTTTCATTCATGAATTATAAAAATTGTCTGGGTCTGAAAGTTAAAGGGTTAAACATAAGTGTTGATACATTTTAAAAGGATGACTCTGAACGGGGAAGTATTATAATGCTGGAACACAGAACTTATAATAAGGTGTGTGATAATAATAATAATAATAATTATTATTATTATTATTATTATTATTATTATTATGCTTTAGAATCCATTGCATATTCAGGCTAAATTCAGGTAATGTTATAATTTTCTTGTTGTAGCATGTATAGTGGGAAAATACAATGACACATGTGCTGAAAAACAACAATAGCAATGTAAAAATAAAAGTGACAAAAGTTTATTTGATGAGCAAAACTCACTTTCATAATGACTCTTTCAGAAGCGGTGGGTTGGGTGTAAAAAGGGAGCACGACACATGTGTGAAGTTTGTTAAAGGGACACGCATTCACATGTACTGCAGCGATCGAGAATAATTCACCCGTGTATATAAGTGTGAGGATGTAAATCAAGATAAGTGAGTTGCAAAATGTCCAGATAAAAATAAGCCTAAAAATTTCATACTGATTATTACAAAGGTTTCATAGTCATTTTTCCTCACATTAGTCAATACTTTCTTCAGAGAATGATTGTGTGCTGTATGCTTTTGTGAAGTGATGTTTTAAAGTCACATTCAGAAGCGCCGGTGCTGCCGTTTACCTGGATCGACTCCTGATGATGTTATGCAAATATCCGGCTGTCATTGAAATCTAATGAAACGTTGCAAGAAACAATAGGGTACATTGAACACAAGCTCATTCAGTCACAAACACACACGTGTTCAAGTACGAGTGAACTCATCTGTCTAAACAGACCAACTACAGGTATCACTCAAGCTTGAGAAACGATGGGAAACAGGTTACCCTGAGGAGGAGTGGAGGCACTGGGCCATCTGCTGTGAACAATGAAAAGCTAAAAGCCTGTTTGCAATAGAAACACGGCCTGTTTATTTATTAGAGGTGTTTGTTGAGCAAGCACTACTATTATTATGGGATTTGAACAAACCATTAACCCTCAGTATTCAACCTTGGTGTGTTGCTCATTAATGTGCTACAGTACAAACATGAATGATACAAACATTGCAATGCAACCAAACTAGATTTCTCCCATTCTAATCAATGCAAGCGTGCAGGCATGCCATGATACGCTCAAATCCAGGGTGAAAGTTTTTCTTTTTTTCTCTTATCTCACTCTCCCTTCTAAGTTTCAGGTCTATTTTCTCTCTCTTTCTCTGCTCTCCCAAAAGTTTGAAGGGTCAAATACCAGAGGGACGGCTCTCGAGTCTGCTTTGGGGTTAAGGAGCCCCTCAGTGGCGTTTTAAGAGCCCAATTACTCCCATCAGGTGTGAGGAACTGCCTTCGCAGACAGGCTGATACAAACACACACATGTGCCACGGGGAGTGTTTGTGTCACAAGGTGAAGAAGAAGTGTGCTAAACAGCTTGAGCCGAGCTGTATTTCTAAAACGTCGACACCTTCGTGGGCTCAACGGGCATAAGTGAGTAATATAACGTGATATTAGTCGCGCTGATCGGTCTTGTAGCTGAAGAAGAGCGGAAAGAGAGAAAGCGAGGTGAGCCTGGGAGAGTGACGTGACCTCTGACCTCTGTATGGAGCTAATCAAAGACAGAAAGACGGAGACAAAGACAAAGAAATAGACAGAAACTTAACTAACCTGGTTTCAGGTACACATACACACCCAAAATACACATACAGATTATGTGTGCTTCCAGTTTTGTTGATTATAATGGGAGTGATTTAGTTTTGATGCTATTCTTTGTGGCTGTTTATTGCTGCCAGGCAACGTTTCAACTAGCCGCATTATTATCAAATGCAACAGTTGTGTGATCAAAGATGAGTGTAGATTTTATAGGGGCTTTGAATGTGGCTCATCCGGACATATTGAGAATAAATATGCATGATATGAATTACATATTGTTAAAAAGCTGCACTGATGGCACATATTTTCATCTGTTAAATGTGATTTTGTGTAAAAAACAAACAAACAAACAAACATAACTTTGAAGTAACTTTGGGCTGTAAAGGGATGCTCCACCAAAAATAAATAAATAAATAAAATAAAATAAAATTTAAAGAAAAAAAAAAAAAAAAATTATAAAAATTACAAAAAAAAAAAAAAAAATAAATAAATAAATAAATGAAAATGAATGAATGAATGAATGAATGAATGAATAAATAAATAACATTTAAAGTAAGAAAAATAGTATATATATATATATATATATATTTTATTTTTATTTTTAAAATTTGATCTCACTTTTTGATTTGAAAGCTGTAAAATCCAAAAGGGGGATCAAATTTTTGTGCAATTTCAGTGCAAAACTCAGCATTTTATTTAAATCCAAAGCTACTTTCCACTGCTTGCACATATTTTGATTCATCTGTTAAATGTGAGTTTGTGTAAATAAATAAAAAAAAAAATAATAATAATATTAATAATAAAAATAAATAAATAAATAAACATTTGGGCTGTAATAGGATGCTCCACCCAAAAACAAAAAAAAAAAAAAAAAAAACAAACAAAAAAAAAACAATAAATCAATAATAATATTTATGTATTTATTTACATTTTTAAATTTTATTACTTTTTTTTGTTTATTTATTTATTTAAATCCAAAGCTACTTTCCACTGCTTGCACATATTCTTGCACATATTCATCTGTTAAATAAATAAATAAATAAATAAATAAATAAATAAATAAATAAAATTAATTAAAATAATTAAAAATCAAAAATTTGGGCTTAATCTGAATTTTTACAATTTGATCTCACTTTTTTTTATTTGAAAGCTGTCAAATCCAAAAGTGGGATCAAATTTTCTGTGCAATTTCAGTAAAAAAACCCAGCAATTTGCTCAAATCCATCTTAACCACAAGCTAAAATAGCACTTTGCTGTTTATTTCAGGTAAGTCAGTATCATTAAGTCGTGTGCAAGTATGCCTTCTTTCTATGCAGATAAGGCCTATTGCATATTGTGTCCATATTCAGTTTTGTACATTTTCTATTGATTACAGTAGCAGTTATTCACCACATCATAGGGAAGAGTGCTATTACTGCTGATGATCCAGATGTGCGATGTAGTTGAACGCACTTATGGTATTTTAAAGAGCAGATTCAGGTATCGATATTGGATTGATCCCTGTAAAGTACCACTTATTACAGTGCTCTGCTGCATCCTAGCATTCAGAACTGGTCCACAAGAAGCTTTTTTCTGGGAGGGTATTTACTGCGTCATCTGATTTGCATAATTCCTTTAGTAAATCAAGTGGAAACACAATGCTATCAGTAGCTATATTAATTCTTGGTGAATTCCTCCCTTGTTTTAATGTGATTTCCTCCCTCCGAACAGAAGCCGGCAGGATATATGATAAGACGGACCCTGAATTGAACACTTTTGTTTCTCACAAAGGCAAAAGGGGGAATTCCCCTGCAAACCCTTTTAAAGCGGCAGCTGCACACACACATGCGGTCCACCTTTACGCCGTTCAGCTCCTCAACCTGCATGACTGATGTAGTGTGCAAAGTGAACATCTCATAAAACGTCACCTGCAGTCAGGCCTACATGTACCTGTAACATATCAATATTTTACAACACCAGCAAACGCCATTTCTGCAGCCATATATAACCGGGGCCTGCAAACGGCTGAAACGCAAAGTATTCACACATTATTCATGGCAACAAAGGCCTGAAAACACGTCGCGCTTCTTGTGCTAAAGGAAAGCTGAAAAACCGTGAAAGCGGGTCAAAGCATTTATTTCAGTGCGAGTGTTCGCAGGGTTTGTGTTTCATTGATTGGGTGTTGTGTGCTCTGGCGAAAATAAAAATCAGATTGTGTTGAAAGTTCTTATCTCTCACCTGTGTGTGTATTTATGTGAAGCAGGGTGTGTGTGAGCGTGTGTATGTATGTATGTATGTATGAACAGCCCTGCTTTACCCTGAGGTGGTTTTCTATCCTAAACCGCAGTCAAGTTTTACTGTTTTCAGATACAAGACTGATACTGAAAGGACGGCATTAGATAATCATAACTGTAACAACAGACCTAACAAATCAGCACTGCTGCATTTGTGTATGTGTGTTATAAGTGATTTTAAATGCATGTTTTTAGGCAAGATACAAACTAACTTAACCATGATAAATGTTTTTTTCTGCTGTCCTTTTAAACTTTCTTTTGAATTAATTATCAATAGACATTAATAATAATCCAATATTTCTCAAAGCAAATCAGCATATTAGAATGATCTCTGAGGATCATGTGACACTAATGATGCTGAAATTACAGCTTTGATCACAGGAATAAATTACATTTTACAGTATATTCACATAGAAAACAGTTGTTTTGAAATGCAATAATATTTCACAATTTTACTCAATTTTACACAATTTTTAAATCATTTTTAATCATATAAATTCTTCTTTCAAAAATCAAAAGTATATGTACGTATGCATGCATGTATGTATGAATAATGATTAGTTCAAAAATAATGAAAAAAATGTGTACAATTTAAATATTGTATACAATATTTACTCAAATTCACTAAGACATATTTGAAAACCGAAAAATATATGATTTGTCCTGTTATGTTATACTATTTTTATTTCCACTTCTGTTCACAACAGTAACTGATCATGGCAAAAATTATTCTGAAATCGAATATTTCATTATCCTAACTATAGATGATATTGTAGACATGTTGGTGCATTAATATAAGATTAGTTTTTATCTTAATTTCTATGCTATTTTATTCTATTCAAAAATGACAGTTTATTAGGGCTTCATCTGAAATCCATTGTCTGTGTATTGATAATTCGATACAACGACAGAATTTCTTAAGTGAAAAGGCGTCACAAGCGTCTCAGGCGGTGGCTGTCCTGATTCAGGCTGAAGCACTTGAGCAGAAATGGGGGACGCTGGGAGAATTCTCGGTGCTTGTCACCCTCATTGTGTAAAACAGGAAGGCTTAGCTGACACCTCTGCAGAGAGCGGCCCGACACAATAGCTAATGCACTGACACAAGAACAAGCATACACACTCTCCTTCTTCTGCTCATATCCTGGGGAAGTGTGTGTGTGTGTGAGTGTGAGAGAGAGTGTGTATCTCAGAAGTTCGAAAACAGCTCAGATTAATAAAAATACTCATTGTTTTTGTGGTTTTAGGGCTTGTGTTCCATAGTAATGTGTGACTTTAGACTTTTTTTTTTTTTGGTTAAATGTGACAAATAAATGCTCTCTCGAACTTTCTATTCATATATGTGTATATGTATTAAAAAAAGGAAAGTTTTTCAACATTGGTAATTAAAATCATATTTTGATATTTAAAAATCAGCATATTAGAATGATTTCTGAAGGATCATGTGACATTGAAGTCTGGATTAATGATGCCGAAAATTCAGTTTCGATAACAGGAATAAATTACATTTTAGTGCATATTCACACAAAAAGCAGTTATTTTTTATTGCAATAATATTTCAGAATTTTACTGTATTTTTGATTAAAAAAACGCAATCTTGGTGAATATAAGAATATAATGTTTTATATTAAATGCACAACAGAGGTTTTCTTTTTTTTTTTAGAAAGATCAAGTTAAAATGTGAGAAATAAATATGATCATCAGACTTTTGATGTACATTTATTTGTTCATTGATCAGTCATTATTATGCTGCATTGCATTATATATTTCAACCCCAGAATACAAACTACAGAGCTTTGATCAAAAAACTAAATATATTATCACTAATACACATAATTGGAGATATTGTGTCCAATATCCAAAACATTACGTATCAAATAGGACACTCAACAAAAATACGTAAGCAAAAATAAACCCTCAGATTTGGCATCTCAGCCAAATATTATCCTAACAATACATCAATGGAAAGCTTATCTATTCTTTCAGATGATGTATACATTTTTAAATTTTTAAAAAATGACCCTTATGACTGGTTTTGTGGTCCAGGGTTACAATTTTGTCTAAAGGTTCAATAAACACTTTCATTAAAAAAGAAAGATTTTTACCATTATTTCAAATGTCAGGCTTCACAGGGTTAAAAAAACCTGAGGTTTTAGGTTGAGGTTACTAGTGTGATGCTGTGGTAGTGGTTGCTGAGATGTTCTAGATGTTTGTTCACTGGTTTCTTATTGGACTAAGACCAAACAGTCCAAAGCAAACTCTCTATAATAAAGTTATTCTGTAAAATGAATTCTGCCATTTTATCATCTGCAGGTCAAACAGAAACAGAAGCAGGAGGTAATAAAGACGGTTAGATGTCAGTGAGAGAGGGAGGTGAGTGTCTGGCAGCTAGAGGGCAGTCATGTACGGGGGCCGTGGAGACCTGGAGACGGACAGAAGAAAGGTCAAACACATCCTCTTCCTTCACACTCACTCTCCATCCTCTCACACTCAAGTCTGCCGCTCCATCAGTCGACCTCCGACTTTTACAAGTGTCTCCATGCTGTAATTAACTGCTCTGGTTAGAGTTCATTAAAGTCAGATCCAGGATCAGTTTCCTATAATCAGATTCTTATCGCACACATTACGTCTGGAATCCAAAACTGGCCACGGACCAGAGGAGAAGCACATCGCGTACAACACACACTTTACACGTGACACACTATGAATTAGGGAAAAGACACATCTGCTCCAACTACGTGAATGTTCTCTGGTGCTTTTTTTCACCTTATTTTTTTCTTGTAATTTTTGTAATGTAATTTTTAGGGGATGAAACATGTTATAACACATTTAACTAATGTAATGTGCTGCAAATGGCAAATCTGATCCATCCTTAAAGCATTTTTCCCCTTTTTATCACTGTTTTGAAACAACCTGTATTGTACAAAGCACTAGATAAATAAAGGTTAAAAAATTTAATTTGAATTTGAAAAAAAAAATGAAATTGAATTTGAATATTTGAATTTGAATTTTTAATTCTTAGGGCTATATATATATATATATATATATGTATATATACACTACCGTTCAAAAGTTTGGGGTCAGTAAGACTTGTAATAGTCTTTAAAGAAGTCTCTTATGCTCATCAAGGCTGCATTTATTTTATTAAAAATATAGAAAAAAAAAACCAGTAATATTGCAAAATGTTTTTACAATATAAGATAATGTTTTTTATTTTAACATACTTTAAAATAGAATTTATTCCTGTGATGAAAAGCTGAATTTTTATCAGCTGTTACTCCAGTCTTAAGTGTCACATGATCCTTCAGAAATCATTCTAATATGCGGATTTATTATTAGAATGATCAATGTTGGATAATATCAACAGTTGTGCTGCCAAATATTTTTTGGAACCTGTGATTTTTTTTTTTTTCAGGATTCTTTCATGAATAACAAGTTTAAAAAGTACAGTGTTTAATTAAAAGAATCCATCTTTTAATTATTAACTTAATACATCCTTGGTGAATAAAAGTATTAATTTCTTAAATAAAAAAAAAAAAAAAAAAAAAAAAGAAACAATAAAAATATACTGACCCCAAACTTTTGAACAGTAGTATATATATATATATATATATTTTTTTTTACATGTTTTAGCTTTAATTATATTTCTGTTTTAGTTATTTTAGTTCTATTTTAGTCATTTTAGTACTTAAACTATATTATATTTTATAACATATAATTAGAATATTATAATAGCAATATTATATAATAAAAATATAACAATATTTTCTCATTTTCATTTAATTATTTAATTTAATTATTTTTATTAATATATATTTTATTTTATTTTATTTTGTTTTATTTTAATGTTTTTTTTTTTTTTTTTTTTTTTTCAAAATTCTGCCTTTTCATTTCAATGGTAATTCATTTCATTTAAGTCATGAAAAATCATGTATAATTAAATGAAATTATGAAATCATCAACCTTATTCAGTTTATATGATATTTGATGTATGAATATTTATGATTATTTGATTTATAATTGAATATATAAGAATCCATCTATCTATCTATCTATCTATCTATCTATCTATCTATCTATCTATCTATCTATCTATCTATCTATCTGTCTATCTGTCTATCTATCTATCTATCCATATTTTTTTGGTTTTTATTTTAGTTTACGTTTTATTATTTTATTCTGTTTTTTTCATTTTATTTTATTTTATTTTATTTTATTTTATTTTATTTTACCAAAACTTGTGATTTTGGCAGCTAAATGGGAGGGACCAGAACAACATCTATAACATCTACAACAAAAACATTTTTTTTTTTTTTTTTAGTAAGAAAATGCCTAGCAACCCTTAAAAACTCCCTAGTAACCACTTAGAACACCACACCAACTGCATAGCTCTGGTAACACCCAGCATATGAAAAAAAAAAAAAATAATAATATATATATATATATATATATATAATACATTCCGTGACGAATCATGAGCAATAAGACCAGGTGCATGTGTTAAAAAAGGTCTATTTTGATTCTATATTGTCTTTAAAGTTCCACCTCAGGCTAGATAATTTGCACTTTTCTGCCATTTCAGAGGGCAGTGGGTTATATTTATACATATGGCAGTTTCTTGACATTAGCGCGGCCCCTCCAGCCCTCGCCCAGACAGACAGACACATATACACACACACTCATGTCCATTCATTATACCTTATCTAGCCAGGGCTAACCTGCAACCCTGACACAGGATATCCTGCTGCCTTCATTACAGTGCCAGAAGTCATTACTCCACGTCACACGCACACACAAACACACACTCACGCAGACACACACCTCCTAACTCTTTCAAGCTGCCTCCAGTCCAGACGCGCGCCACACACACCAATGGCGAAGCTAGCATCAAAGTCAACAGCGCAGTCTGGCCTGCCAATGAGGTGAGACAGAACAACAGCCATCTTCAGACTGACAGACATTATTAGAGAGGAAGTCTCACTCAATTTGCGGTCAGAGGAAGATAATAGTGCTGTGATACGCTCATGAAATGAAGATGTGTGTTTGTGTGTTTCCTGATGGACGAATCATGTTTCTCGATGAAATAATTTCAATTATTGTCATACCACATACACACAGAAACTCAAAGGTCTTATCATGACAGCCCGTCAAAATAAAAGTTCAGCTGAACTTGAGAAATTGTGACACAAATATATATTACTATTTTACAGTAGAAAATACTTCTCGAAGATGTGGTATTAATAATAATAAATAACTTTTTTTTTTTTTTAGGGAATATTACACTATTTTTCTTCCATGTTTTAATTTTAACAGTAAATAAATAAATAAATAAATAAATACTATGTCCATTTGATTATATTTTAAAAGAATAATTAAAATTAAAATTAAATTTTCTAAAAAAAAAATAAAATAAAATAAAATAAAATAAACCAATGTATCGGAGACCTACATCTGGAAGTGAAATGGAGTGTAAATGTCATTTCATGTTAAACTGAGATGGTTCATTGTAGTCTCCTGTCCCAACTGTTCTGTCAGACAGGACCATACACAAACGGCCCGGCCCAAAGCGAGCATTTCAGAGGGACAGAGAGAGAAGACAACTGTTAATCCTGTTTTATTAACTTCACTGGACTCTGCTGGAGTTCAAATGCTGTGTCTAAATGTTTGTGTTGCCAGATCTCTGCCGTCATTCTCCCCCTCTCTCTCCAAAATCAATCCCAGACATGTATCAATAAAAGTCAGGCCACTGCTGCAGTCGGCAACCGCAAACCACCCATCCGCTTTAGGCAGACAGCAGCAGCTCTGCTCATCAGCTTGTGCTCTGTGACTATCACAACGCCCGATGAGTAATGACTTCACTTCACTGGCTCGGCCCAGAATACATCTGCAAGTCCTGCAAAACCAATGCAATGCAGAACCAAACCCGTACAGCTAGACGACTCCTCTTGTGTAGATGCAATGTCATGGAAAGCCTAAAACAGCATCTCTATATCAAACAAGACTATCAAATTCCTCCAGTGTGCACACAATTGTTTAAAGACACTTTTTGCATTAAACACTTTTCATTTTGGAGAATAATTACACTGGGAAAATTAATTACAGAATGTTTCATCCATGTTATTTGGAATTAATTTCATAATAACTTTTAGTACATTTGCCCAGGGGAACATGAAATTAGCAAAGCAAGCAAAAGGTTCAAACTCTCACTAGAATTAGTCCATAAATAAATGAAAAGAAGCCAAAACACAACTAAAATAAGCAATGGTACAAGAATGAATTATAACACAACATATTAGTCATAACACAGCACAACTATGTTACAAATCAAATTGTTCGCAACACAATAAAAATAAACCACATTACAAAAATAAGCCACAAGAGAATGAAATTATTTGTAAAAACTGTACAACCACAAAACTGCTGAGATTTAAATTTTGCTTAGTTTTATTCTGCAAAATTTATTTATTTATTTATTTTAAATACAAATTAAGTTTGGTGTCAGTATTTATTTATTTATGTAGTTGCTTTAAATTAATAAAAGCCATCAAATTATAAAATTAATGAAATATATTAATACTTATATTCAGCGCAGACACATTAAAATAAACAAATAAATAAATAAATAAATCATGTGACACTGATGATTGGCTTAATCGCTGCTGAAAATTCAGCAGATATTTTAAAACATATTCAAATAGTAAACATTTTATTACATTTCATAATATCAATATTTCATTCAAAATAAATGTTTTTGTTACACAATGCATGTGTTTAGGGCAGTGTGTATGTATTATGTATATATAAACACACACATGCTTGTATATATTTCAGAAAAATATGTTATTTTTACATATTAAATATATATAATTTTAATTATATGAATATAAGTATATACATGTAAATACATGTAAATATTTCTAAAAATATAAACTGCATGTGTGTGTATTTATATATACATACCTAAATATACACAGTACACACACATATATTATGTAAACAAAAACCTTTTTTTGGGATGTGATTAATCACAATTAATCATTTGACAGCACTAAATATTACTGTTTTTATGCACCTTATGAGATACTTCATTCAAAAACATAAAAAAAAAATGACTGACCCCAATGTTGTAAACAATTTATTTTGATTCATTAGTTCTTTTTCTGCAATTTATGTTGTCAATTTTGCTATGTCTTCATCTTTTGTTAATTCTGTGTTAGAAATCCAAGCTCTGTTTGATGTGAAGTATAGTGTTCATCTAATACAAAACATCAGAACACAGAGTATAAGTGTTTACCTTGATCGTCTTAATTCATAAATCACTTATAATCAAAACACCCATCAGCAAAAAGGGCATGAATTCAGTTCTTTGTTTGACCAAACAACAGCATCTGGAAAACCTCTTCCTTCACACACACTAAAATGTTTGTGGTTTAATCAGGTGTTTGTAGGTGGTGTGTGGGAAAGCCTGGGTGACGGGGGTACAAAACCCACCACCCGAGGGGCGCATCGACAGTCCGTCTTCTTCACGCACACCCAACACCCTCTAACACCCCAGTGACTGGCTCACTGTTTGGGTACGCAGGGCAAAACGTCCAGGATTTACTACCTGTTTCCCCCTGCGCTGTCATTACGGACGAACACACAACACAGATGTACCATTACGTACAATAATAAGAGCCATTACACACACACACACCTTTATAAATCTGCAAGGAGTCATAAAATTTATTAGGAAAACCCCCTATTCGGCCGCTAAGCTGCGTGTGTGCGCGCATGTGGGAACGTCGAGCTGCGGTTTGTGTTTCGCCGTCATAATTTCTGTGACTCCTCATCTTGCGAGGGCAGGCTCTGGTTAATTAAAAAGCGGGCGAGTCTGGCTGGCTGGCCGGACGCTCTCGTAAAAAACACATCTGGGCTGCGATATGACTGCCGTAAGGTGGGGCGGCGCTTCACTGCCACTGTTGAGTGTACGAGCGATCTGATGGACCCACTGTCACTCTGAGAGTGAGACAGAACCGTGATAGATTACAGACGTACAGTACATACACAGACACGCATGTACGACGGCCTGCGTCTCACAACCAAAACACAGCTGCCACACACACGTGTAAAAGACTTCATACCAAAAATGTAAGCCATTACGCAAAGACTGCAAGAGTTACTCTTTATTTCAACAGTCCACTTTAACATTCTACTAAATATTAGTACATTTACAACTACATGTCAACTAAGGCTGTGTGCTCACCAACGATGCTCTGCTGAAAATGCTTATCTGTGACTGCTTGAGAGCGCAGCATTTTTTCAGTTGAGATGCTGTTGTTGCTTTGAAATGGCTATGATATGTAAGTATCGTGAATGCTACTTAGTGCAAAAAAGATGCTCAGCGCTCGGCATACTCCTGGCATTTTAAAAAATGCATTGCTTCCATTGAAAACAACTGAAAAAATACACCAGCCTCGGTAAAAAAATGCTTTGGTGGACACACGGCCTAACTCTCATTAGAGTATTACAGACTTTTAGGTTAGGGTTAGTAGAATGATTTGACATGTACTTGCAATGTTAAAATACAGTCAGCAGACATCAAAATACAGTGTTAGCAGATGTCTAATAAACTAATAACTACTAATTGACATGCGGTTGCAAAGTTTTTTTTAGGTAAAAAAATAAATAATAAAAGAAAAAAAAACGTGAAGCTACTTATACTTCTGTCATGACAACTTTCAGATAGTTTAGCAAGGCAATATACATGACAATGTTATTGTGATTGGTCTTGGCGGAATAGATCATCTATGGCAAAAGAAGTACCGAAACTTGCTACTGCCAGTACATCTACTTACATACTGCTGTGAACATGTAAGGAATACTGCTGCTGCACATATAACATAGGAATATTAACATATGAAATAATGTATAACATACATGAAATTACCCTGTAACAGATCTATAGAGGTGGAGCTGGGGAAGGTGGAGGGTTTCAGAAGTGCATTGCAACTACTACAGCAAACACTAGTAAAGTATTTAAATGTTGAGCAGCAAGCTCATTGGCTGCTCATACAAAAAGAACCAATAAGCTGTGCAATGGGAATAGTGATGCCATTAGATCAGACTGAGTTAGGACCTATTGACCTGCACCATCTAGAGTTTCATGACAGAACTTTGTATTTAGTAGTCTCTTAAGAGGACTATTGAAATAGTGTTACCACTACAAGTTTTCATTTTTAAAAGCTTAATGAAATGTAAGGTAAAAAAAAAAAAAAAAAAGATTTTGTGATGCTAAAGAATAGTGCTGCAGGGATGACATCTTTTTTAGCCAAAACCCATAAATGAGTTAGAATTTTTCAAATGGTTTTTGATTTGAATATATAATGAAATAGTAAATTAAATATATATTTTTTGATTAAATAATTTTTATTTAAAGAATGTTTGTAAAATACACAAGCTCCAGATTCATTCATTCATTCATTCATTCCTTGAAATACATCAGTAATTCCCCCGTGTGATTTTTTAAGCTTTTATGGTGTGTTCATACAATTGCTCTGTGAAATTTTGTGGGTGAAATCCAACATGACAAGGAATTTCACATGAGGGAGGAAGAGTTCACCATGCATATTTTAGCCGTATTCAAGTTGGTCAAGCAAATTCGCCACACTGATTGGAAAAGCTGATTGGTTTGAAAGTGATTTCTGTGTGAGTGGTGCTTCGTACAACTCAACGCTATTGAAATTTCACTAATGTGACTGCACTTTTACTTCTCTTAAAAAAGGTGGTTCTTAACAAGTTGCTACATGGGACTACAGAGGTTGTTGTGGATATTAAATGCCATTACAGTGAACAGGAAAACTCATCTATTCACTAGTGCTGGGCAACGATTAATCGCAATTAATCACATCCAAAATTAAAGTTTTGTTTATGTAATGTATGTGTGTGTACTGTGTATATTTATTATGTATACTGTATATAACAGACACACACATACAGTATATATTTTGAAAATAATATATATGTGTGTATTTATATATACATAATAAATATACACAGTACACACATATATATTATGTACACAAAAACTTTTATTTTCAATACAATTAATCGTGATTAATCGTTGCTCAGCACTACTACTCACACTTAAACTTTCAGAAAAAAGTGTTTTTTAATTCAAGACTGAAAGAATTAAGCTTAATGGTGGTGATGTTGAAGTCATGTGACTGTGGCATAGTTTGTTTAGCTTTTTACTTATGCCGTACTACTACTTCTGTATTTATGCTTCAGAATTCATAAAAGTTGTGATTGTCAAGATGAGTGCAATTTGTAAAAATCATAAATGTTTGTTATTTTCTGCAATAATCCAAAAGCCAATTAAAAAACAAATTGGCTTTTTTAAGGGAACTAGGGTGAAGCTAACTTCTGGGTTGGCCTACAAAAATACACTTTAGCACTCTAAGGCAATCCCACAATGCATTGGAACAAGCTTAGTGACAAATTGAAACATGTGGATAAACACATTTAAGATAATAGTCAAAAGTAGTTTTTAGTCAATATTTCTGTTTGCTATATCCTTCTGTGATATCATAGCATTATATTAATAATATGCTAATGTCAGTTGCTTAACTTGAGACACAGAAGTGCTGTCCATCTAGACAGTTGACTTGGTTTAGGAACAGCACCTTAGAGAAGAGGTAAAGTGAAAAACAGCGGAGCGACAGCCGTAGGACTCATTTTCCTGTCTTGACCCGTCCTCTTGATAGCACAGCGGCTGGTATGTATTAAGGTTTGACAGCATAGGCCCCCATTAGACAGCCAGACAGATCCCGCTTACAGAAAAGCGGCCCATTATCAAAGACACTCAGATGGAAATACAACACGGATGGGAGGAGGAGAGGAGAGGCACAGGATGGGCCCCTGAATACCCACTTGGTCACTGTGGTCAACAAGCCCAACCACACAAACTTTCTCAAATGCATTCAATGGCATGGTTTTCGGTATCCCTCACATCCGTTTGATTGAGAAATGCATTAAGTTTAATACTTTTTAATAGTTCACTGGATCATCCACTAGTCTTTGCTAAAGTGGCGAGTAGGCAGTTTTACGCAAAGAAAGAAAGGAAAAAAACCCTGGTGGTTTTGCAAAAAAAGATACATTTCAGACTGCACCTCTATAATGAAACCCCCTGTATGTAATTTATGGGTCCTCGTTAAGGCCGGCTCAGGAATGGCACTATTGCATTATGCTTTTCTTCTTTACTGGCCGGCTTTGGAAGTCCGCGTTTTACAGCCAAGCTTTATGATATGTATTTAGGGCAATTAGGGACGAGATATATTGACTCATTACGACAGAGCAGGTGCAGGGGGAGCGAGTGGCATGTATATAAATGCCCCACGTGGGGATTGGAGGCCTGCTCCGACTGCACAGAGACGCCACAGAGCGTGTCCTCTTGCCTTATGAAGTCCAGGGGGCCGTCGCAGGGTTTCATCTACGCCACAACCGGGCCGCATCGCCCAGTCCGGGCACTGGATCTGTCACGCTTTTGGTCATAAAGTCTAGCAGGATTGGGACATTACAGGCTAAAAACCAGATCAATGCTTGTAACTTTCATGTTAAAACTTGACACAAAAAGAAATGTGTGTGATTTAGTGCACGTTAACAAGTATTTGAGCAAGCTCAAGTCTTGAAAAGTTCAGTTGGAAAACAAGAATTTAATTTCATTTTTTTTTCAAGAGCTTGCTTGAGCCTTTAAGCCACACTATAGTATAAATTAAAAAGTAAATTTAAAAGAAATCCTACAAAATAATTATGAATTATAAACAAAATAAATTAATAAATAAATAGTATGTTTGCATTGTTGTCATATAGACTCATCATGTTTGCATACAGTAATTATTATGGAATTTTATTTATGTATTCATTCATTCATTCATTCATTTATTTTTTAATTTATTTGCATGTTTTCATTTTTATATTTTTAATCCATTTTGATTCTGATTCAATAACTAAAATCAAGCAGAATTTATTTCCGTTCATCACACTGGAATGGAAGGTCAAGTTGAGTGTATTGCATTGTGGGATTAGTGTTATTTTAGTAGTTTTTGTTAATATTTTGAATAAGATTTTATTTTTATATTGTGTCTTTTCATCTAAATTTCATCTAGTAATTTAATGTGTGTTTTGTCATTTTTATCTATTTATTTATTTATTTTTACTATGTATATGTTTCGTTAAGTTAGTTAAATTAGTTTATTCATAGATTATTTAGTTAATTTAGCAAGTCAACAAACTTTTATATATATATATATATATATATATATATATATTGATATATATTGATATATATATATATATATATATATATATGTATATATATATATATTGATTATATTATGAAAATATGTGATTTATTTATGGTTTTGGTTTTAATTATGAATAATAAACCTGTGTGGGATAATATTGCAGTACTGCATTGTGCTCACTTTTACATCAATCTGATATTCCATGCATACACAACATTTAAATATTGTGCACATTTTATATGTTGTAGTAATAAGATTCGTATGGTAGCATGCTAATTCAAATAACCTGTGAATTTCTTTCTCACTCTAAAACGACCTTTTTTCATTTGCAAGCCTCATCATAAGATCAGGCCCATTATAAAATGAGTACATATAGACTCTGATGGCGAAAGCACTAAACTAAATGACTCTTAACCGTGAGCTCACACTGACTTTGAATAATGAGGCTAATCACGGCCGTGCCCCCCACGTGCCACGAAGGAAAATGTGCCACACATGGGGTAAAATGACACGGCTTCTCTAATTGTGGCCAAGGACTTCAACAGAGATCTGCGGCCGTCGTCTGCGGACGCGACCGGGAAACGACATCGGCCGACGCTCATTGTGGCCTCTTCAACGTTTTCTTGACTGGATCTTGAAAAGAAATTCATACAGCAATTATGATAGCCAGAGCTTCATGGAGAGAATATAACAGAATGTGATTATTATACAAATGACCAGACCGTTGTTCACTTTCAACATCAAGAGCAATTGAACATGCAGAACTCACAGCAATCAGGAAACCACTGAGCCAGTTGTGTTATTCAGATCAAATTGATCAGAGCTTTCAGTGTCTTAAGGTTTCACGTATATGACTTTTGTTTGCTGTGTCTCAGACTCCTTAAACAATCCCAGGCTTTTTATTTGGTTTTAGAAAGAATCTCCAAAAGATCTACTCTAATAGCATAGAAATGACACATATCTATGATCAAAATGCGTTTGGCCAATGAATGGCCAACCAGCATAATTCTAAATTTCTTCACTGTAATCAAATCAAAACCTTTAGTGAACTTTTTTGTAATGGTCTTTTTATTACCTTGAGGAAGGAGACAGACCATCTATAGCAAGATATTGGATGTTTTACAGATGTGAGACAATTGTGAAATACTGCTGAGAAAATAAGGCCTTCCTGCCAAGTGATGATCTGCTTCTCAGATCTTCTGCATGCACTTTTTACTGCAGTTTAAACTCATTTGATACTAAAGGTCATCTAAACAGGTGGTTATGTGCTGTTTAAACATGTAAACCCTTCTCATGTTCATACATCTTGGCCCTTCTGCTGAAAGAAGAAGGGTCTTGTAGGCGAAACCGCTTTCTTTTGAAGAAGCTCTGACATCATTGTGTTTATGCGTTATGTTTTCAAGATTGTTTATTTGAAGAGCTGTTCCAGTTGCCTCATCCTATAATTGAAATCCCTGTTATTGTCAGAAGAATACAGCTGATGAAAAAGTTGCATCGTTGCCAGCCTTTCACAGTTTCCAAGCCTTACAAACAACAGCGCTGCTCCTGCGCTATAGTCTAGTGTTAAAGTAATGCAAGATGTTGAGATATATACTCATGCAGCAACGACATAATGACATCACAGGGCAGTACGAATCAGACAATTACTGTACGAAAGAACATTTCTCTGGCATAACATTGGACATTAAATTAAGCCAGTCCCCAGAAACCACATCCGAGTTCATTTTTCTAACTCTGTGAAAAGTGTTTTCTCTCAAACACCAGTGAGGTAATGTTGTTTATTAGAGATCTAACAAAGTTTGGAGATTTATTTTTACATTTCTGCACTGATACTGGACAGGTGCTATCAAAAACGTTCCACTAAAACACTGTTTTTCAAAAAGGAAATATGTTCTGATCTCATATTGGGAGCACAAATAGAAAATCCACATGGTGCTTTTTCTCTAGGAGAAGTTCATTTCATTTCTACAGGAAAGAAAAAAAAGACAGAAGATGAAAGAAAAATAAACCCAGCAACATCAGCAAAAACAGTACTCCAAAAAACAGAAAAATTAGAGGTGTCAAAATTAGCGCGTTAACACAGGCGATTATTTTTTTTTTCACTTTAACGCGTTAAAAATATTTAACGCAGGGGGGTGGCTAGGTTTGGCTAGAACGTAGTAACGACCACATCAAACGGGGGACTTTTCAGACCCACGCTCCATCGTCACCTCAGCGGCAAGCGCGAGTCAAACGAGCACGGAAACGGTACCGGTGACGAGGAGCTCCAGTAGAACATCAATGGACTGCGGTCAGATGAGATGTTGTCTGGTCATATGTCAGTAAAAACTAATCTCCCTGTCCTGTCAGCCATTATACGTAGCGCGTGCTCTTCACGTACATGCACAAATATGCCAGCGCACGCTGTATTAGGCTATAGCCTATTAAAGCCCTGTATATTCAAAAACAAATGAAACCACGGGTATGTAGTTAGTCGTAGTTATAACGTCAGTTAAGTCATGAAGTGACTCCTTTGGACTACAACGTTTGTTTTCTGCATGCAATGATGTCACAACGCGGTCCATTAGAATGTCATTAAATTAAATCCCGCCTACGGAAATTTGAATTGTTGGAGGGAGGGGAGGGTAGAGACGAGGTGGGGGATTAGCCAAACTTTAGCGATGCAGCGCGGAGAACCGCTTCAACGAGCCGCAGAGCGGCGGGTCTAAACACAAGCATTGACTAGAGTGTCCGCTTCAGAGCTGTAACGCGCCACAGACGTGTGCAGTACAGGGGGTCGAAACACATGCCGAAGCCACGATCTACTCCGTTTGCGCGTCGGAGCCGTAACGCCACAGATGTGTGCAGGGTGTGGTAAGAGATTTATTCATCATACAGTGTAGATAATGTTAGCTTCACTTACAAGGCTGCTTTTAGCCTTATGCTGGAGCTGGTTTTGGGCAATGAAACTAAGTATGTAAATAATTAAATACATTAGCACTATAATATCATGTAATATCATTGGCGATCTCACAGGCTGACGATAGGACCCAACACTACTGTAGTGTATTATTTACTCACCCTCCATGCATCTTAGGTGTATATGACTTCCTTCTTTCAGACGAATGCAATCAGAGTTATATTAAAATTTATCCTGGCACTCCCAAGCATTTTTGTAAGAAAAATATCCATATTTAAAACGTAAGAATCACTTTAATCTAGCTTGCGCTAACAGTTGTAGACGGAACTTGCTTCTTTGACAAGGGGTGTGGCAGTATTGAAACACCGTTTAAGCTGTTCGCCAATCGCAACGCAGTGGGACAGTTAACCAATCACAACACATTTCCTTTTTTTCGGAAGACGGGCCTTCATTAAACCCGGAACTAATCGAGTTATTTGTGTCAGGCTGGGAGAAATGTATTGTAATAATGTAAATTATGTTAAAAATAATGCGTTTTTCGAACCACCAAGCATGAGAGCATGTTCTAATACACCCCCAAAACTAAATGAAGACTTTGTAAAAGAGCATAATAGGACCCCTTTAAAGCAGTGTCAGATCCGCTTCAAGTTCAGCAGCGGTAGCTTTTAAAGTAACAGCAGCCAGACATATGCTGTGATGTCTGTTAATCAGGAAAAGAGGAAATCAATAACTTCTGTAGTTTTAAACTTTATCCTTTTTTTTTTTTTTTTTAAATTTAGATTTTAGTGTTTGATAACTTGTTTGATAAATTGTTTTAAGTTCACTTAAATTACAAGTCTAATAAATGTTAAATTGAAAGCTCTCAATTATACTGTAATGTTGAATGGCTTAATGGTTAAATATTAGGAAAAATTCATAGAGACATCAGTTGGAATCAGTGATAATTGCCTTCAGTCATAAAAAGATGGCATTAAAAAATATCAAAAATATACTTACTTTAAATAAAGCACATTAATACATCTGACTGTAGCTGCACTGTCAACAGACACGCAAACACTTACGCACATCTGAAGGCAAACTCATATTTTAAGCCATTACTAGCTAACATCTGCTGGTTGGCATTAGCAAACTGTCTTTTCCACCAGAATGGAGCTGGTATGTGTGGTTTTCCCTTTCCTCTCTTTTTTTTCACCTCATTCTCCCCGTAGTGAGAATTAGCCTTAGAAATTACAAGCCAATGTGTAAGACCTCCTTACATTACAACTCAAAATGGTTATTAATATCCAAAAACCAAAACCTGTATATGGGTGGTAACAGCTGAGGTAAAACAATAAAATGATGTTTTTACTGCAGAAAACACATAATTACAGATCATACGGGGAGGTTTTGGCATATAGCTGGGTGCAGTGAATATTTCACATGCTTTGAAATACGACTGAAGGGTTAGATTGTGCCAACAAATGTATTCTTGCTATAGCTGACAATTAAATCATATAATTTGAGCATTTTAAGTGCTTTTATGCATTTTATTTGATTGTAACCCATGCTCTTTAGTTGAGAAGAATGCAAGGAAGAAACCCTTATTTATATTGTGCTTTGTTTTATAAAATACATCTTAATCCATTAGAATTGACGTCATTAAATATAAAGTGGCATTTGATTCAAATTTGTTGACAATGCAATAGTATTGCACCATACATCTTTCTGCCTGACAAGTAAATCTTTTAACCATAATGATATTGAATAAGAAGTTGCTGACTGTGGTTTGATTCATTTTCTTATCTTTGACAGACACATGAGAGAGAGAGAGAGGAACAGAAAGAGAGAGAGTGTGTGTGTGAGAGTGAGGTCCCAATTATTCCTTAACTGAAAACAGACAAAAAATCTCCAATTCCAAACAAAAATTTACAGGCGTACTCTGCGGCATACCTGCTCAAGATCAGACTGAATCTATACAATCAACGGCCCAAATATTTCAAAGCCAGCGCAATTTCTCAAACTCAATTTGTAAATGTGCAGTGATATAGAGTAAACATTTGAGTCAACTCTGGCAATTGCATCTCCCTGGGCTGAAGAAGTGTTCGATTACGCCTCGCTTGGAGTTGCAATGAGATGGAGGATTTTCAAACGCACCTCAGTGATGCTAATTCATTCAAGACGTTTACTTTTGCAGTAACGTGATTAGCTTGCATGCTAAGCTTAGTAGTAGCCAGCTTGTTCTGCGCACCACCAGTTGAACTGAACAAGAGAAATTGGAATAATATTGATATGTCCTGCTTTTGCATTTTCTCAAGCATGATTTCAGCATGATGATCAACTTGTGCTTTAATGGAAACAAGATCTAACTTTTTGTACAGAATAAATAAGTGTTACATGATTAAATCATCCATGTCACAAACCTTTCCTAATTTTAAATTATTCATATAATTATAGAAAAACATTTTTTGTTTGTTTGTTTTGTCAGGGAAGGTGTTCAGTAATGGTGCTTGCTAACATAAAATAGTATAAAATTTGAGATAAAAATGCCTCTAAGTTATCATCATGATCAAAACTTTGCTGAAAATCTGATGTATAAAACCTACTACATGCCTTCTGTCGTCTGATTAAAGGTTTTAAGCAAGTAAAAAGCCTTTTAGCATAATTATAAAAACGTCTCCCTTCAGGCCATGGCTCACTTGTCTTTCGCTGTGAAATCTTGTATAAATTAAATACAAGAATAATTTTATATTGTCAGTAACATTTCGAAATTAACACCTACTGGACTTAAGAAACTTAGGTTTTCTTTTTTTAAAGAACTATTTGAGAAATATTTATTTGTTCATCTTTCAATCAACTGCATTGCGTTAAATTATACATTTTGCCCCCAACAATTACTTTAACCAAAATAGAGCTTAGATCACAAATTAAACATTTAAATATCACCTTACTAAGACATATTATTTGAGATATAGTGTGAAAACTGATATTTATGTGCATTTTATGTAAGCAGTCTTCTATGCTGTTATAAAGATCTCGTTGATTTACATTACAAGCCATTTTGGCCATAAAAATACCAGCATCCACACCAATTATAATATTTTTTTAGTGCTCTGCAACAATTAATCGTGATTAATCGCATCCAAAATAAAAGTTTTTGTTTACATAGTATATGTGTGTCTACTGTGTATATTTATTATGTACATATTAATACACAAACACGCATGGATATATTGAAGAAAAATGTTATGATTGTATATTAAATATATTTATATAAGAATATATAATATCATATCAATAAAAACGAATACATGTAAATACATGTAAATATTTTTTAAAATATATACTGTATGTGTGTGTGTTTATATATACGAAATAAATATACACAGTACACACATATATATTATGTAAACAAAAACTTTTATTTTGGATGCGATTAATCGCAATTAATCATTGCAGTACTACAATATTTGCTGACTTTGGACCTTTGTTTTAAATGTTAGTGTTTTTTTTATTTTTTGAGTACGAGCTTAATCAATACAAACCATAAAAGTTGGATATATGGAATCACGATACTAAACAAAAGACACACATGCAAACTATTTTAAATGTTTTGTGTAAAGGTTTAATAAACTTTTACATTAAAAATCCAAAGCATAGACAAAAAGCTCTGACTGATGCTCAGGTGACTCCAACAATGTGAGACCGAAATAGGAGGACCTCGAACAAGCACACGAACACAACCCTCAGCTGTGAAAGCGTCTGCAATATAAACAAAAGTCCAGAATCACTGGACCTCTGTGCTTTCTCACCGTGCCATCGGGCCACCCGCCCTCTCCCGACATACAGGCCCTGCGGTGTAGCACGTAATTGTAAAGCGGCGCTTTATGAAGGCCGGAGGAGACTTTAAAGCATTGTTTAAAGTCGGACGTTTAATATTTCTCAGCTTGCTGGCGTGCCGTCAAACCTCAGACAATAAAGCTATTGAGCTGAGCCATACCTCTGGCTCGAATCACTCAAAGCGCTGGTTTTAGCGCCTTTTCTGTTGTCGGTTTCGGCAGCACAAGCTGACGGTTGCCGTACCATATATCACGCCGAGGGAAAGCTCCTCTGCCCTGATCTTGAGAAATGTTTACGGCTACCGTTGGCCTTAACCTCCAGGCCCTCTGGCCTCAACCTTCACCCTCACAAAAGACTCGGCCCCCGCCGCCGCCCAAGCCTATGATGGATTCTCAAAGAGACTCGGCTGGTGAGGGGGCCGATATATCTGACAGCCCTTTTAATTAAGCCACACGTCTAATAAAGGAGGTGAGCCATTTGCTCATTGTTTAACACAGTATGGAGAACACACCAGTCAAGCCCCAGGACGTGCATTAATTCACCTCTCGGATTGGGAACGAGGAGGGCTGGACGGGTGGGGGCGGCTTAATGTATGGACGCCACAGTAACGGGCCTGACAGTAATGGCCGATGCTTGTGCATTAGGATGATTGCGAGGGCCAGCCGCTTTTAGACAAACCAATCCACCACGCGGAGATGCAACAGTCACATGATCGGGCTCTCAGGCCCATTAGAGACAGCGGGAGAGCTGGCTGGGTAATCAATGGGTGTGGGTGTGCGGGATGGAGGATGGGGGCAGAGGGCTGGAGTTCGTGAAGAATTCGAGCAATATTAATCTCTCTCTGTCTTGAGTCATATTCCTCTCGCCACATATTACAGTAAAGTGACACTTGATTTTCTCACAGGAACATTCAGAATGCCTGTTATTACATGATAGCGGTACCTTGTTATGCCATTTATAGAAAAAGAGACGCTCTACTGTAAGAAGCCTATACATATAAGGGTATTCGAAATGCAACTGCTAATGCCTTAACCATTAAGTGTGGCATTGATTGTGATGCTTTACACATTTTAAAAGCATTACTATGAATGGGAAGTATAATGTGTGTGGCTACACACTTAAAAATGAAGTTTCCAAAAGGGTGTTTTTGCAGTGATGCACTAGAATAATCATTTTTGGTTCTCCAAAGAACCTTTCAGTGAATAGTTCCTAAAAAACAAATTTGAAGAACATTTAAAAATCTAAAGAACCTTTTCTGCATTTGAAAGAATTTATGGATGTTCACGGTTCTTTACAGAACCACTGATGCCAATAAAGAACCTTTATTTTTAAAAGTGTAAAAAATCCTTGCAAGAACAAACACATGGTTATAAGTTGTCTTTATTACATTGTTATAAATGTATTATAATGCATTAATAATACAGTTATATGGGTTCTGTGTCACAGAGTTTCTACAATTAAATATTTAGTTTACTAAATATTTACGCACATATCAGCCCTTTTTCAAAAACTGAAATCCAAAAAAAAAAAAAAAAAAAAAAAAACGCTTGAAAAAGCTGTTTGATATGTCAGTCAAGCAGACATGGATATCTTACATTTTTTAAAATCCTTTTTAAGTACCCTATGTTAACAAAGTGGCTTTTCTGGATTGGTGGCTAACGACAAATACAAAATTAGTCATCAGTTTCACAGAAACATGGACTCACAGTTTTGGATGAATATCTTTGATACTGTGACTTTGATAGTAGAGAATTTTTCTTTAAAGGCCTATTTACTTCGTGCATTTTCTCTGATCGGATATCTGTCTGATTTGTTAAAACGTTTCCATTTACACTTGGCCACATAAATGTGACTTCACAAAACGGATATAAATCTGATTTTCAATTCCCACGCTATATGCAAAATTGAGTTCACATCACTAAAAGCAACAGATATGCACTACATTTTATTCATAATCAGCTAATTTCAAGATCAATGACCGCAATAGGAGAGAGCGCGGCATCAGGACTGGAAAGATAGTTTAGTCTCACTTTTTTAATGAAGATGATTGTGTGTTGAGCGCCCACAACTTACTTTCAGTTTAATTTGTGGCAGTTTGCTGAAGAGATACTCAGCTACTCATCCGCGGCGATGCGTGTTGCATTAGCACTGTCATATCTGACTATAACATGCTATATAGCCTATAAAACACTCTCACACATTTATTATTTTAATATTTTGGGAGGAGTAAAATTTGCATATGTGGTTTCTAGAACCAGATGCATTTACACTTGTCCAGTTTTGTCTGCAATGTGGCCCAGACCACCTCCTGAAGTGGTTTGGGCGATCAGATTTTAATGTGTCTCAAAAGCGTTTTGGAGGGCATTTACACCTGGTCGTTTCACGATCGGATAGCTATCCGATCAGAGAAAATGTATGAAGTGACCAGGTGTAAACAGGCCCTAAATGTCATCATATCTGTTTGATGTTGTGTTTTACATTTCAGTGTATCTAAGTACACAGGATTAGTTATAAATTGTTTTGACGGATGATATGTCATGTATATTGACTATTAATCATTAGCTATGTAAACTGGGTAAGTGGCAAATTAAGTCAAAGTTGATATTGTAATTTTGGACAGACCTAGGGTAACTTGACAGCTCCTTCCATAGCATTCACTGAAATGAAGAAGGCTGATGTAAATCAGTGCTTGAGTTGAATTTACAATGCAAAATGTATTATGCCATTTTTGGTCATATTATTTTGCCAACTGGATATCTGTTATTGAAACCTGTCATTGATTTACCAAGATTACTTTTAAAGAGAACACAGGTAGGATGAATTGAGTTACTGAGATCCTCATTCTGCCCGACCACCAGCGCGACCTTGAGAGAGTAACTAAACACCAGGGTGCTCTGGCACCTGCACTTAACACTTAGTACGTCACTTTGCCGTAAAGTATCTGCTAAATGATGAAGTAACTGAATGTTTTATTTTATCATGCTATTTCACTATAAACCATAAAACAATCTTTGCTTCTCCTCAGAGCGGTTTTCCGCTAAAGAGCTACTGATGAAAAAGCACCGTGTGTCGTTTTATTCCGTAATTAACTCAGCGGGGAGACACGAGTTAGCCTCTGGTCATTGAGTCATTAAAACCACCCGTCTCTGATGACTCAACTAACGAACGAGCTGTGCATTTAGCCGGTTAGATAACGACGGTGTAAACTAGCAAACAGTGCTGTGTGTGTGTGCCGCGAAATAAATTTCAACTTGAAATTAAATTTAACAGCTTTGGCCTCTTTCTACGCTTCTATCTTCTATCTAATCCAGATTTAACGGGGAAAAAGAGCCATTTATTAGAGCTCCAGCTAGCTGTTCTACGTAAACGTACCTGGCAGTCGGCTGCATGCTAATGGTGCGGGCTTGTTTGTTTTTGTGTTGTTTTGTTCCCTGGCGCAGCTGAGAACTGGTGTGCGTGTGTATCCTTTGCTGACTGGACTCTTGTGTTGTTTTGTGCTGTGAAAATAGTCTGAACCTCCAGAGAGACATGTAATGAAACACCCGTAAGAGCTAATGTAGCCACGCATGATGAGCTGCAGTGCAGCAGATGCATGAAACACGCACAAACACATGCAAAAATAGCCGTAACCTATCTAAATGATCGACTGACTGACTGATTGGAGAAATGAGTGCTGACTTAAAGAATAAAAGAGAACGAGCTGGGAGAGCGAGCAGGTTCGAGACCCCCAGCAGGCCTGTCTAAGATCAGAGTTCACAGGTTATCACTCAAGCTCTCAGTTTGACCTCATTACCTAATGTGGCGGCATTGGCTACTATCTGACTCTTACAGCTGTTAGCACCCCAGCTGAGCATGTGTGAATGTGAGCATACTTTACTGAATTCATGACAATAGTGCTGCTTCAATAGGAATCTAAACACTCTTAAGAGGACACAGCGTTATATAGTATCAAGATTCCCGGCAAAAGACATCAGCATTGCTTTCCATTACTTACAAGTTAGAGCAACCACAGTACACATGTAATGCAAAAATCCCCCCCAAAAAAACACAGAGTGGCAAACTGTCCCAAACAAGTAAAAACATGTTTTAGGCATGACACAATGTTTAGTTATTCACTGTTGCCAAGGAATGTCACAATATTGCATTACTAAACAATTCAACTGATATATGGATACTGTACCTGGTCATAGGTGTGCCAGCATCTTCTAATACAGTATTTCAGAAGGCATGTCCTAAATGTGGTACATTAACCCTTGTAGCATAAGGTTAAAAATCTCGGCATGTTCATTATAATTGCATTGAACAAAATTAACCACAAACCACCACAAAATGAATGAATGAATGAATAAATAAAATTAGCTACTCTCACACGTTACATTGCTACTACTACTACAACTAATATTACTACTGATGTTATAAACTGTGTTAGAAATATATTTGAAACTATTTTTTTTTTCTATTAATATCTTTTGTGCTTTCAAGTGTGCTTTCCTGAAGCTCAAACACTACAGCATGGCACTAGCAATGCCAACATCATGTGTTCATTTACAGATTATACAAATGTGCACATTCAATGTAGCATAAGAATCTTTGGATAAAAGCATCTGCCAAATGCAAATGTAAATACTTAGAGAGAGTAGTTAAGAAACGGACATAGCAAAAACAAACATTAACTACAACTGAAATTTTATGAGCACATTCCAAAACACTTCAGAGTGTCGACACTTTGCAGACATGTTCAAGATAAATGAAAAAAAGTCACAATATTGCAAGACATCAAAATGACGTAAAATCGAAATTGCAACATTAAATAAAAATGCATGTTTCTACATATTCCCTGATGTTCCCTAGTCCAACACCCTGGTTATCTAAAGTGTATCTACCTTTTGTGCATGTGCTTTTAATACTTCACAGTGTTTGTGTGTCGATTTTACGCTCATCTATGTTTGTTCACTGATGCGTATTTATGTGATAGGATAATTACATTCTCAAAGCAAGGGCACGATTATTGCCCTATGGGTTCAGTTTTGTGAACTCGCAGCCAGCGTCGGGCTGATGCGGAGGCGTGAAGTAAACAATTCAAGTTACACACACACATACACACCAAACTATTTACTCCCACAGTGAGAACAATTCACCCGAGCAGCTAATTTGGACTAAACATGCTTCTATGCAAATGAGAGACACAAAGCAAGCTGATTAATGAATCACATAAGGCTCAAACACACACTCACAAACACACCGGTGACACGGGTACAACAACGCTATGCTAACGGCTCACACGGGGCTCATAACTAAACAAAACTAATTAAAAAAGCATAACAAGAGGATGAGTTATTACTGACAGCTGGTTATGTGTGTTTGCGTGTGTGTGTGTAGGGGGAAACTTGACCCCTGCCTATCATCTGTTGTGTGAGCTTGGTCCACACAGACACATTAGCTATTAGCCATTAGCGACACAAGGCCATTACAAAAGACACTGCGGTCCAATAAGCATCTAAATGCCAGCTCCCATTAAATTATGATACGGTAAACAAGAAACTTTTACAAACAATACCGCTGAAACTCGATAGAAAAAACACTAAAGAAATCCATCAGGGGTGGTAAACAATAAAGCGAGCGCTTGTTCGAGTGGGACAGTGGCGCTACATTGATCCTCACAGCAGAGCGAGAGGAAAAGAGATCACCCCGCTAGGCTAAAACACGTCGCTGTCTAATGGCAGCACGCCAGATCCGTAGCCTAACAGCGTCTTCTCTAATAGTGTCTGTTTCAGTGTCCCGCTATCATCTGACTATTCATCTCAGGAGCTGCACATCCCCGCTGTTCTTTACAAAACGCACACGCGACCTTAGCGCGTTTGCACAAACAGATACACGCAGACAGCGAACACATCGCCGGCATCTGCTAACATTTACTTAATAATTTAACACCATGCTGCCGTCAATAACATTTTCATAAGAGAGAGTAGAGCCGGGTGGAGGATAGAGGCAGAGAAATAAAACAATTGTAGGATCGATGGTGCAAAAAATTGGTTTATCGAGTGTTCTATCTCACATTTCCCCGCAGACACGGACAAGAGAATGGAGCGCACGCCGCCAAGAGAGACGGGGGGAAAAATAAATGAGATTATTGATGTTACACGTCAAAAATAATTGCTCAGATTTCTGCTCAGAGGAAAGAATAAGATGCTGATGGATTTGTTGATCCATGAAAAGGCTTCATTTCACAGGTGGGCCGAGGAGTCGGAACCTTTCACGTTTTTTCCCTTCTGACCCCAGGAGTGTTTGCAGGTACATGTGGTTCCTCAGATGGCTAAAATCTTTACTTCCTCAAATGGAATTTCACTGTAACGCACAGAGCCTAGGGACAGAGTAATGACTTGATTAAATAGCACCTGCATTGTGATGTTCTGTGTTTTATTTATTAAGTCAGTGTTCATAGTGTAACAGCGAGACATTGGTGTCAGTACACATCATGCGTTCTAGTTATGCACATGAATGAACCTGATCCCCAAGTTTAATCCAAGTTTAATCCAGCTAATTTGATCTAATTTAACAGTGTTGCGCAGGACAATATCATCCATATAAATTAACTGAGATCACGTCATCTGTCTCAAAGTAAATGAACTGATGAACTGATAATCAGTGATGAATGAACACATTATGTGCGCTAATTAAAACCCAGTCAATCATATTGATAAAGGCACATCCAAGAGTTAATCATAAAAATTGGTGTATTGTACTAAAATGCGTCAGCGCAATCTTGAGCTTAAAGTGAGTTGAACTGTGAACATTCTTATAGGTAGATGAATAATACTTGGATAAAAACATATTAAATACAAATGGAGTTTAAGCATTCGCATCTGTGTTTGCATACTTGCTTTCAGTATATTTATGGCCTAGTTGAACCAGTGCCTAAAACATCACACTCTCCCCCCCAAACCGACTGTTTTTGTTTTCTTGGTTGCTTTAGGAGAAAAAAGGTGTCACATTCATTAGCATGACTGAGTTAGAGTCATTGTTTGCACCAGCGTAACTTTACAAACTAATCTTAACACTTGCTTCACACACTGGTCTAAAAGCTAAAAGAAGGAAAAGGGAAGAAACAAAGTGGGCTTTTCAAAGGACAT
This sequence comes from Labeo rohita, assembly GCF_022985175.1. Lineage (NCBI taxonomy): Eukaryota > Metazoa > Chordata > Actinopteri > Cypriniformes > Cyprinidae > Labeo > Labeo rohita. The sequence continues at coordinate 3,209,844 of NC_066876.1, forward strand.
TTTGATGTTGCGCGTCGGCTCAAACTCTCTGATCGTGGTGGGCCGTGGTAGTTTAGGGTAGTTGGACTACGCCCCGCTTCTAAGCGTAGAGTATATCTGTGGGTCCCTGCCAGTGCTGATGTACAATAGGCAGTGTCGGGCGATTGAAATTCACTCCGGCTTGTCCCCGCTCTGTCCTGAAAGCGATCTGGGCTGAGGGGGAAGATAGGCGCTGACCCACTGGCCTCAGCGCCTCCTCTGAGCTGGCCATTTGAGCGCCCGTCTGAATGAAAACGGGCCTACGTCACACACGGTACACACACACACGCACAGCGGCCTCATCAGATAGCGTTTCTACAAGCTAAATGGCTCCAATGCTTGGCCACTGTGTGTGGCATCAATGGACACTTTTCATTTTGCCGCCTTCAAATGGAGCGTCGGCAAGTGTCTCTTTTCCTCGTTGGATTTTTTTTTTAAACTCTGGCATTGAAACAGTTGCTAGCGAGATAAGAACTCTTAGCCATTGCACTGATAGTTAAGAATTATGCAGAATCTATAACAATAATATTCTTTGGGTTTCTTCAAATAATAAAGCATCTGGAATCAGTCCAAAACAAGTTTGAATCATTACAATAAAAACTGACTAACATTCGTTAGACTCTAACTATGAAAAGCTGAGCATAAGCACAATAACAAGCAACCACTGAAAGAAAACTCAAATGGTTCTCATAAGAACCACCTGAGAACAGACATTGTAATAGAAAGCAAAACAAAGACAGCGGTGATAATTAACAAAATTCACAGCATGCAACACCCTTGCATGTCTCCCAATTTAGCTCTACGCCACAAATAGCCTTTGCAGCCGCCTTTGGAGCGGTGAGTAAGTGTGTGTGGCGAGGAGATAACTTTACGAGCCTCATCTCGATGGCCAAATGTTTCCAGGCCTCGTGTTCTGCTCCCGGGGGCACTTCCTAGCCCTCTCGGCTTACCCGTGAAGGGGGCACGGCGTAATCAGATCGCAGTGGTCGACCATTGTCTCCCGTCGTGAATCTCATCTTTTCAAGCTGACCGTTTTACTATGGAATCTGTAAAATAATTCGGCCAGACCCACCTCTCGACTCCAGGGTCAGTAAATAGCTGTCATCAAAGTGTCTCTGTGCGGTAATGCTGCACAGATGGGGATGGGCTTGTGCAGAGTGGATCTTTGCACTTCCAGTCTTTCTCTCTCACATAACAATTGTTGCAATGCAGAAGAATCAGTAGTAAAATAATTTGCCTAGACTAATCTCCTTGCAAAATTCAAAGGTTTTACATTTAGTTTAGTCTAAGTCATTTATTCTTTGGTAAAGTAAGTCTTTTGGCCAGTAGGGGTGCTAGGCTGTAAGTCTTCAAGAGGACTCTATAGCCAGATCTGCTGTAACAGCCACAAACAGGCCCAATGCATTGATCTGTTTCACCTTGAGAGTGAAGATCAATGCTATTGATGTCCACCTGGAGTTTTTCTCCAGTTCATTTGTCATAATCACTCAATATGTCAGCGTAGTGAGAACACTACGTTCACACGGAACTCGTTCACAGATGGTGAAGCTCCACATCAAAACCAGAGCGATTATAACCCCTCTCTCTCTCTGAGTCGCCTTTCCCCTCTCTGTTTCTCTCTCGGTCTCTCTTGCACGGCCGTTATTGACATTTTACCTCTAACCTTCTCTTTTACACTAACTTTAATGCGGAGTCTGTTATCAGATGCGCTGAAGGTGTGGAGTTTCAGCTGCCCTCCTCCTCCTTTTCTCTACGTTATTCATCCCCTCTTCCTGTGCTCTGAAAGTCAAGCTTCCCTTTACAAAACCCCATGGCCTTATCTTCCTGACCCTCCTCCCTCTCTCTCTCAAGTCCTTCTCTCCAATCCCCCCTGGCAGTCAGTGGACCGGTGCCCCCCTCTCCCGGGACGAGCCATGGGCACAGGGGCACAGCACTCCGCTGCTTCTGAGGAGTGGGATCACTGATCAAACCGCGGGGCCAGTCCCCCAAGGGACGCAGTATTTACTGCGGCACTGTTCCGACATGGCTGATAACACAGAGGGTGAAGCGCCGCCACATGCGCTGTTACGTACTGTATAGATCTGTCGCTCTTCCAGTCTTTGCCTGAGGCAAAGAACTTTCCTAAAACGTGGCCAGTGAGTTAGAACTGGAAAAAGCCCATTCTCATCAGAACTGTGAGAATAAAAGTAACAACTGTGGGAACAGCATAAGTCTGCATGGTGAGCATGAGTGGTCCCACAAGATCATATAAATAGAGCAATATGACACCTTGATTTCATTATGAAGTGAGACAAGTTAACTAGCTCCTAGAGAAAGTTCAGAAAGGTATGGGGAAGAAGAAATGGGTAAATGCTTAAACCGTCCTTTCCCATGAGTACCACCGCTGATAAGTACAAATCTGACAAGATGTCTAGCTTTACCAAGTGATGTCTTTGCTTGTCACCCGGGCCAAGCACTTGTCCAATACATTAAAACATCTCAGAATTATGTTGTGGCACTGCCTTGCAATCTCAATTCATAACTCTTAAGTGCCATACTCAAGGACTGCCTGTACAGAGCTACAGAATAGCTACAGAATGCACACTCTAGAGCATTATAACTTAAGAAGTCGTTCTTGAGTTTTGATGGGTATGGGGTTCTGGAATGGGACACAGGACAGAGCCACAAGCTGGGTGGGTGGTCACATATCAGTCGTCCTGGCTGGCTCAGAATTCAATATCGTTCTGTCTGCTGGACTCTTACATCGTCACCCCAGTGATAGGGATCACGGGCAGGGAAAGTAGTGGGGAAACACAGAGCTTTTAAAGAGGCCCCAAGCTCCTCTCTCTGGCCCCTCATCCAAAGTCAGGAGGTGCCTCCCTGACTCTGTAACGTAACTTAAATTTCACTTGAATTAATTGCAGTGTAAACATCAATAAGAGTAAATGATTAATCCTGATGGATGGACTTTTTTTCCCTATCCCTTACCCCTTGAATACACAGCACCTTCAATCGAGGAATAATTCAGTAAATGAAGAGAATCGGTGTGTGAGAAAGATGGAATGACCGGAGAGATAACTATTCTAAGCTAGAAAGGAGGGGGCAGGTTCAGTAACGAAATAGAAGGGCTGTCTTCCACACTTTTTGAGGAGAGGATGTAGGCTGGAATGCATCCACCGGAGTGGGATTGCCTTTCCTTTTCCTTTTTTTTTTTCCTGCGTGGCCTTTTGTCCGGGGGGTCTGCAGGTGCTCAAGAGGGCACAATATCCCCATATTCATATCCTGAATCTATTCTGATGCCAAAGCCCTGTCCCAGTGGACAACACCTGCTCCTTCGGCCGTCTCAGCCTCACACAATGCCTGTTGTTCTGGCCGGTACATTCTCATCCATCCCCACATAGCCAATCAGTGTCTGAGACTGAGAAACGGCCTGAGACTAGAGTCCTTTCAAATAACCCCCCCCAATTCAACCGGAAAGAGCATCCTGTATCTTGGTTCCCATCGATGCAAACTGTTGGTGGTACTGAATGCGAAGTTAGATGGCAATTCAGCTTGGACATTTTTTTCAAATGGTTTTACTCTTTTGTTTGACCCTTGATCTGAAAATTTCCTGCAGGTGTGATACTAAACTAGGCAAGAAAGGAAAAAAAAAAATACTTTCACTGACATCCTGAACTTATCCGGAGCTCTTCAATTGTAATCACAGGTTAAAGCGGGCGGGAAACGGTGTCCGCCGCCCATCTCGGCCGACAGTAATTGTGGCGATTTCATATGCTAACGCGGAGCACTCCATCTTTGTGCTTCTCCATGGTGACGAGAGGTGTCAGATCAGGCGTGAGGTGGCTGGAGACGCCATTACCTATAAATAAGGTACAATTTGGTTGTCACAAGGTTGCCTATAATCTCGCCCCAGATCTGCAGCTCGGGCTGCCTGGCTAAGCTGCAGGGGCCACAGGCCAGGCCTCCGGTGAGAGAGAGGTTAGAATAGCTGGGGTGGGGGGTTGAGAGCTAATTGAAAGCTGATTCCTGTCAGGAGCTCCTTTCTATGGGAGACAGAAGGGACATTGTGTCCCTCTGAGCTTGAGTGTGGCCTCAACTGCTGCCAGAAACCCACCTTTTTATCCATGAGACAAAACAGAGACCCCCTCCTTCCCTCTTCTCTCTCTGTTGGACCTCTCTGCTGGCCGATGAAAGGGGATATATTAGGAGGGTAATTCTGAGAGGGAGATAACTGCAGGACAGGATGAAAAATGCTGTCTATCTGCAGGATGAGGGACTCAGACCATGTCAAAACTACAACTTTAGGGCTCAACAGGCCTTGGCGAGCTTGCCGAGGATAGTCGGCATCTAATTGAGTTCTTTGGCCTCTCCTCTTACTGGGCAGCTTACAGTACAGCACAGGAACCTGTTTGAATCTAATGTTGGAAACCTTTCTGGAATGTTGAATGTTAACTTAAAGGGAAATTTATTGCTCAGAGGTCACTCTTTCCTGGAAACATAATCGAGTTCTCAGTTATGTCTCATTAAGTATCAACTTGATGGGTCACTTAAAATTCCTTAGCAGAAACAAAGACTGTAGAGGAGACTTGTTGTTTCTCAGAAGAAAATCTAAGCAGTGGAGACTCAAGCAAAGGGTTTTAGTTTTATCTCCTGATCTATCTAATTTCTTTGTCATGGGTAGCTACAATAAACATAAAACTATTCAAATGTGATGCACATACTTTTGTGTAAGGTTAAAAACAGGGCCTGAATCGTAACAGCTTCACGGAGGTGTGCTTCTGCAGATGGGTTATCTGCGGCGTTTGGGGAGACGGGCTAATTTCTTGCAGCTGCAGTAAAGGGAGGAAGAAATGACAGATTTACTCCCTTTTTAAACACCAAGGACAGCTTCCGTCTCCATGAGCTGTCAGGGGGGCCTTGTTGGAAGGTTTCCTGTTTCTGGATACCAGTCACTGTGATCTCTTTTTATGACACTTACACGCTTATTATATCTGTTTTTTTTTTTTTTTTTTTTTTTTTTTGCCTACTTACTAAAGCTAAAACATTATTCTAACTGAGCATATTTATTCATAGGCACCTTTTGGGATTGTGACAAAAATTATTTTACTCACTGAAGACATTTTTACCAGTTGGTTTGTATTTCTGAAAATATATATTTCCAGAAGTACGTCCGCTGCGTTCTCAAAACTCTGGCAATTTGATAATACTGAGAATATCAAAATCAACCGCGGGCGGCAGATCTTTTTCTTATTTAGCACCCAAACTCTGGAACAATCTACCCTACAATGTTCGGGACGCAGGCACACTCTGTCAGTTTAAATCTAGATTAAAGACCCATCTCTTTAACCTTGCTTACACATAACAAATCCACATTCTTATAATTCAAATCCGTTAAAGGATTGTTAGGCTGCACTAATTAGGTCAACCGGAACCGGGAACACTTCCCATAACACCCGATGTACTCAGTGCATCGTCAGAAGAATGGCATCTACGCTAATATTAGTCTGTTTCTCTCTTATTCCGAGGTCACATTAACCACCAGATCCAGTCCGTATCCAGATCAGATGGTCACTGCAGTCCCCCAGATCCAGTCCGAACCCAGCCCAGACGGTGGATCAGCACCTAGAGATGACCTCTACAGCCCTGAATGTCAGCGGAGTCCACATCAACTAGATGAGCCCCAGAGACGGATCCATATTAAAGACCACATCACCTAGACGGCTGTCGGCACAAGACCACGGGAACTTTGGCCAGAGGAGAACTGGCCCCCCCGACTGAGCCTGGTTTCTCCCAAGGTTTTTTTTTCTCCATTTGTCACCGATGGAGTTTTGGTTCCTTGCCGCTGTCGCCTCTGGCTTGCTTAGTTGGGGACACTTTCTCTTAACACCATATTGCATTTTATTTTATTGTTTTTGATTAACTACCTTTACCTATAATGTGAGTGTTTAATGTTGCCTTTGGCATTGTTGATGTACTATTTCCTATTTAATACTGTACAGCCGCCTTGTCACAATTCTGTATTGTTAAAGGCGGTATATAAATAAAGGTAAAAAAAAGAAAAAAAAAAAAGAAGTTTGCCTCTCACAAGTACAGCAACCCAAGTACTCTCTCTCTCTCTCTCTCGCACTCTCTCTCTCTCTCTCTCTCTCGCACTCTCTCTCTCTCTCTCTCTCTCTCGCACTCTCTCTCGTGCACATTAGTCATTCTCAGTGGGAAGGGAGACACTCACAGAGATGTCTAGGTTAATCTGTAGAATAACATTTGAACAATGGGTCATTTTAGCTAAGTGCACTACAGCAGTGAACAGCTTTTTCTCGACTGGAACATTGATGCACTAGCACAGATAATGCACTAGGAGAGCGTGCACTTGATATATTCTGTTAGTGTTAGAAAGTGTCTATTGTATTTAAGACCTAAATGTGCATTTATACACACCATTATGTGTGTGTAACACAGGGGTCAGAGCGCAGTGGACGGCCAGACTGTAGCGCTGGCGTCACTGCCACTGAAGCCAATCACTGGCAAATCCCCAGCCAATTTACAACAGTGGAGGACACGGGGCCTTACCCCATAAAAAATATTAGCTCATAGCTGCTTAAATCTGATACTGCAGTGACTGCGTAGAGGCTGCTTGTAAAGCGCTGCTGTACTGAGAAAAAAAAAAGCGCACCATAACTTCATTAGCTGATGCAGCGTATTTTACATGAGCATGATTTATGAATGGTGGCATGTCGGTTTTGTAGTGTGTGACGACACATATTGAGAATATGGAAGGAGCGTAGGACAAAGTCCTAGTCTATGACAATGAAACTGTATTATATTATATCATATAAAGTTTTGATTTTAATTAACTCTTCTAAGACGATTAGGTTTAGATTAGGCTCCTTGTTTGTGCAAGAGTCATAAAAGTCTCATGTGTGCAAGTGCTCCCAAGTTTCTTCTTATAGGATGATGTTATTGTCCAACAGAGAACCATAAGTGTAGATGTCTCTAAGTGTGTGAGAAAGAGCGGAGAGCAGCCTCTACTCCCTCTGCGACAGACCTCTGTGGCATATATTTGGACAACCGAATAAAATCAGGTAGAAAAACAAACCCTGTTGGCCCTGATAATGTGTTGGCTTAAAGCAGAGTAAAGCACCACAGTGAGGTCAGCACACATGTGTTCCTGTCTCGCTTACTACCACCACATTCCTGAAACACTTCCAACGCCATGCCATACTAACAAATCATCTACTTATCAATATGTCATTTTATTTAATTTATGGCACAGGCTATTACGTTAACTTTTACACTTCTGCCAATTAACATGCAAGCCATTTGATTGCAACTGTAAGATTCTGCAAATGTGATTTATGCTGGACTACTAGTGTTCACTGAATTTCACGCCGTAAAATCTGTGAACATCAGAGCTACACCACAATACACCCACGCACCACCACAATACAGTATGAATTCGCCCAAACAAAGGGAGAACAGGTAAGAAAAAAGAGGAGTATAATTTTCCACAATCAGCCACTGCATGCAGCGGCAATTATACAGTGTCCATTAGCTGTTGACTGTGGGGTGTGAAGTTTAAATTCAATTATTCTAGTTCTAAATTAAGTCTAGTGGCCTTCATGTTCTCTTAACTAGCTGCTTGGATTAACTTAATTTAGTTCTTCCTGTTCTAAAATGATAATGCATCATGAACTTGCGCTGAAGTATCAAAAGAACTGTCTGATAACAATTACAGTGTAAATGTCTATAAATAACAGCGTAAACAAAAATGTAATATACAATTATTTATTATATTAAAATTATTATTAAACTATTTAACTATGAAATAATGTAATAATCATTTTAATAAATTATATTACATTTTTACAAATATAATATTAGATCATTTTAAATCCATTGTATTATACTATATTGTATTGCACTCTTTTTGAAGCTCAAATGCATTAGATAAAGTTAATTGCTGTTGCATGTTAAATAGGAATTCATATCTCATTTGTGATTCAAAGAAGTAACAGTTTAAGGACCAATTCTCACTCTTAACTAGTTGCTTGTTGGCATGCATATCACTAGCATATCGGCTGTTTAATAGTACAGTAACAATTTACAATAAGATGTCATTTGGTAACATTAGTTAATGTATTAACTAACATGAACGAAAAACAACTTATGATTTTAACAATGCATTAGTAAAGGCTGAAATTTGTATTAGCTAAGAATAATAAATGCTGTTGAAGTTTTAAACACTCTTAGTTCATGTTAACTAATGTAGTTAACTAATGTTAGTACTTATAAAGCACATATTAATGCTTTATTCTGCGTGACTGAGATATCTTAATTCTACCCCATACCTAAACGTAACAATTTACTATTAATAAGCAGCAAATTATGAGTTTATTGAGGCAAAAATCTCAGTTAATAGTTTTTGTGAGAATTGGTCCCCAAACGAATGTGTGACTGAAAGTATAAGTAACTATAACAGTCATTAGAGTATTAGTAGACTGTCTTCTTAATATCACTTACTATTATATTTCACTAACTGCAAGTAATTTTGCAAGTAAACTTATGTCAACTTATTCTACTAATCCTTACCTAACAGTCTACTAGTACTCTAGTGAGTGTTAGTTCACATATAGCTGCAAAGTGACTTATACTTACTAGAATGTTTCAGCTGACTCAAAATAAAGTGCAGCCAGAAAGTTATATTGGTTTGTAACAATGTAAGCAAGAAAAATGATGATAGATGTTTATTTTGCGGTAAACTGTTCCTTTAAGATGCGTAAGGAGATACACACACACATAGAGAGACAGAGAAAGTGAGAAATCCCCTTCTCTGAGACAGAGCGAGGTCTTTATCTGTGTGGTCCAGCTCGCCTTTCTGCAAGTCCTCTGCCGCTCAATGCCGCCTCTTGTTCTCTGTCCGGTGGATAAAAGCGTGCATGAAGTCCGATATGCTCCCATGAGATGTCATTTAAAGCCATTGTCGGACACACAGTGTCATTTCAGCGTGTAACCTCCATCTTTCTATGATTCCCTCCATCACGGCCCTTCTCGGTTGCATCTTGTCGCTTGTTTCCTAGACTTACACCACATCTACCGCGCAAGCACCAAAAGAGCAACTGTATTTTAAGAAGAAATCTGCAATAGCAGACTTGAAACAGGTAACAAACAACCGTCACTGCATTAAAGAGAAGGTAGAACTGATCCAGGACCAGGCTGATCTAGGGTTCACTTCAGTGAGCTAAAGGGGTCGAACTGACCCACGAACAGTGTTAGACATCCAAAGTAGAAGCTCTGAGCCTTTGCGACTGTGTATTATTCCTGTTGAGATAAAACGCTGTCTGTGAAAACAGGATATGTCTCGGCCCCTATCAGCTTTCATCTCGTCTGCATTAATGATGTCAAGACGTGTTTTGAAAGCAACTAAGCCTCCCGCAATTCCATTCAAAGAAAATACACAGTACCGAACAGTGTCGATTTTAAAACATGCCGAGAGCAGAGGTTCATTTATTTTCACGTGGGGCTCCTCCACCTTCACGTGTGTGTGTGTTTGTCTTGTCGCACGACTGTGTGTGTGTGTATGTGTGTGTGTGTGTGCATAATCCCCGTCATGTCCATTGCAGGTTATCTTTCAGGATTTGCGAGGGCTTCACAACACACAGGATTTCTGGACACAAAGAATGTGTGTGGGGCCGCTGAAGACAAATAACTCAGAAAAGCGCTGCTCGCGTGGTAAGGAGAGGCAGCAGGTGTTTTCATAGATTTAGAACATGCTGAGTGAACAGAGAGAAGAGAATTTAACACTCATTTCCTCTGAAACGGAATTTTGAGGGACATTCTATCTATCTATCTATCTATCTATCTATCTTTGTAAAAAGGAAGTATGGACTTGTAGTTTACTTATCTAAAAAGTGTATGTTATTAAAAACTGTACTTGCAAATGATATAATATTAATAAACACACTTAAGTACCCTTTTGAAAAACATACTTTGTAATAAAATAATAAAACTGAAAAAAAGTTTAATAATTTTTAATCATTATGTAATAATCTTTTGTCATGCTTTACAGTATTCTTACTGTGATTATACATGTATACATGTATTATACAAGTTAATTCCTATAATATAATATAATATAATATAATATAATATATAAAAATCTAATATGAAATAATATACTAAATTGCAACAATTTATTTATTTACGTTTTTATTTATTTATTTACTTATTTAACTAACTAACTAACTAAATACATAAATAAATAAATCTTATTTAATTTTAGGTAGCTTCTAAGACAACATTTCTCATTTCCATTTAGTTTAACTTGATGCACTACTTGATGTCATGACCAGCAAAAATGCACAACAAAACTGCTAAAAATTTAACTAAAATTATTATATTCATTAATATAAAAACCTCTAATTCAACATATTAAGAAAAATATAGGCTAACCCTAGTGAAAAAATGCATATCCTAAAATGTATTTAAAACATTTTATTTAATGCTAAGTGTACTACAAATATATTTACATATTATGCACTTAATAAAAATATCCTGCAGTTGTACTTTTAGTATAGTAAACAGGTATACTTAAAGTCTGGTAAATTGTAACAACTAATTTTGTACATAATTCACTGTGCAGAAGTAGTGCTGAAATTCAACTAAAGATATACTTAAGTATATTGTGCTAAAGTGGAACTATCACAGGTATACTTTAAATATTTTGCATCTAAAGACCGCTTATATTTAACAATCATACAGTTCTCATCAGTAGTGACATTTAAACATATTTTAGGCTTATCATTTATAAATGTGCATTGTGCACAAGTAGTACTCCAAATAAACTTTAATTACAATATTTATATCAGCAGGTCTTGAGCAATATGTCAGTAAATATGTTAATAGACTTGAGCTACAGTAGTCAACATTTGAAGTGGATCAAAAAAAGTGAATTATACTAGGGAAATAGTTCCTCTTTGATACCACTTTGATACTAATAATTACTAATAGTTACACAAATTTATTTATTTACAAACAAACAAACAAACCAAAATCAGTTATAGTGTTCTTCTTTTTCACTGCTCAAAAATTCATAGTTCGGCCTTCAAACACAGACAAGTCTTTGCCTCACGTTTATAGCCGCTACTGCTGACACTATTTTCCAAAGCTTCAAAATTTTCTTAACATTACGCTGTTTTCCAGACCCAGCACACTATGGAAACCTGGCCTGTGGAAATCCCACAGCCCGACATGCCACAGCACCTGTTTCAGACAGGAAATGTAAGACCTCCCAAAAATACATTTCAACTTTTGCTAACAGTGTCAGAAGGACTCAAACAGAACCAGTCGAAAGGTACATTTCAAGCCCGGCAAAGAGCAGACAGAGAGAGGGAGAGCTTGCACTTTTCCAGAGGTAGTCTGGGCCGCACCGCTGGAATGTGTTGGCCAACCGCTCAACTTCCTCTCTGCGTTTAATGCGAATCAGACACTGGCACCTGCCGCTGCAGCCTGGACCTTTTTTCTACGCGATTCATAAAGAAATAGATTTTCAGACTTATTTGCTCAAGCGATAATCAAGATTTAGGTATTTAAATGGCATATTACATTTCCATCCATTTGAAATGTACAGTTTTAACACCAATTGATAAACTCAGTGTGACGCATACTTCACAGTCATACACAGTTTTAGTCAAAAGTTTTGACTGATTCACTGAATGAGTCATTAGACCAATTCAAACCAATGACTCTACATTAGAGACTTGTGAGGATTTGTATGTTTTTTTTTTTTTTTTCACTTTCATGCATTTGAACTATTGAATATTGCTTGTTCCAAAGCTAACCAAATTTATTATTCATACTTTTTAAGTGAATAAATGCAATTATTTTCACACTGAACAAATTCATACTGATTCTAAGCAGTTTGAATAAATTCATTTTGAAAATATTATTAAAATAAAATCAAATAAATCAAAATTTTATTTTATTTTATTTTATTGAGTGCAGAAATCTTACACCCTATTTATGTATTACTGACAAATATGCATCACGTCAAGTTTATTTCTATGTAATCCAAATGTATGAAATTTTTTATATGCAATTCAAAAACTTAAATTTAGGTCTAAGTATTTTTTTTTCTACCTGTTTTCTACCCGTCTAAATAACTAATTTCCTTGTTCAGAGTTGTTTTAAAAATGTGAAAATATAATGTGGTAACTCAATAAATAAATACAAAACTTGATGAGTAGCTTTAAGTCAAAAGTAATCTGCCATGATGTTTTAGCAAAGTTTAGTCAAATTATAAGCTTCACTGTACGTAAGCTATATAGATGGTTGTTTAAAACTGGTTATACTTCCCAGATTCTTTCAAAATGTCTCATTTGTTTTGGGATTTGTGATTCCACGGAGGCTCAGACAGACGGACGGCCTCCCGTTGTGAGCGGCCTTTGCCCCACGCATGACAAAATAGTTTCAAGGCGAGATCCTGAGCCTCTGTGTTAGAAAACACCCGCACGCTCGTGTTCGAGCAGGGAAACCATGTTAAAGGGTAAGGTTTGGTAAACATGCCAGAAAAAATATAGAAACTGTTTTCTTTGGCTGCCTGGTCAGGACGACACAGCAGTATTTCAGTGACACAGATGTGTTTTTTCTTTCCTTTTTTGTAAAGAACAACGGAGGAGCGAACATAAGTGAGAGACTGATAGAGTTGGAGGGAACGGGCCCCGCTGCAGCGGCGGCGGCCCCTGTCAGCACTCGGGGCCGCGTCCAGACTGAACGCATTACAAGTGTTCCTGCTGTAAGATTATATTTGGATTCTCTAGGCTCTCTTCCAATTATTACTGGCACTTAATACTTTTCACACCATTCACAGATCCCCTTACCCCACCTCCCTCCGGTTTGCACCAGTTTTGGCTTAGAGCAGCACTTTTCAGCAGAAGAAGAGAGAGCGAGACAGAGCGAGAAGGATAAATAGAAAAATGTTCAGCCCTGCTCATGCTGCAAGGAGAAAGAGCTTGATGTATTCACCGGGATCCAGGATAGAAAAACTGTTAGCGTTGAAAAGTGCAACACAGATGAGCTCAAATGAACAAAATAATCATCAAGACTATGGGCTGTAATAATGAAGATTTATACCACTCTTGTTCAGATAAACGTGTCATTTTTGTCACTGCAAAAGAAATGTTATGAATGACATTTTGTGTGTCGATTTTAACAATTACTGCCCATTTACAGTACGATTCTTTTAGTACGATTTTTTTTAGCAAAAAAAGCGAATACTTTGATTCAGTTGTGGTTCTTTAAGAATGTTACTTTGACTGATTCAGTGAGTGAGTCATTAGACCAATTCAAACCAAAATAAAACGAAACTGAAAAATTTACCGAAAATTACTTTTCATGTTGACTTCAACAAGTCTCATCCATTTCTAAATTTTTTGTACTTTTTTGAAATCAAAACGTGAAGATTTTGATTCACTTGAGCTTCAGTAAGTAATAAACAGTTTTGACTGATTCACTGAATGAGTCATTAGACCAATTCAAACCAGTGACTCTTCATTAAAGACTTGTGAGTATTTGTGAGTAAGCGAGTATGTGATTTGTAAGTATTTTGTGAGTATTTTTTTGAAGTGGAACTGCAAAATGAATCACAAACTACTTTTCATATAAATTGCAACAGTTGTTGTCGCTTTACAATTAAAAAAGTGAAGACTTTGGTTCACTTGAGGCTCAGTAAGTTAGATAAAAAACTGCTTTGACTGATTCAGTGAGTAAGTGCGTAATTAGAGCAATTTAAACCATTAACTCATCATTAGAAACTGATCTGAATAAATTGTGATTGACTTTTCTTATTAATTGTAACAATTTCTATTGCCTTATGGTTCTTTTAATGCATTTTTAGCACTTTTGATTCACTTGATTCACTTGCAAACCATTAACTCTTCTTTAGACTGAATTGTGAGTCGTTTTGACTGAATATAACTGCAGAATAAAATTACTTTTCATATTGACTTTAAAAATACTTTAATTTTTATAAGCAAAACCATTCTTGGTCTACTTGGTTCAGTTGCGATTCAGCAAAAGTCAAGAACCTTAATGAGTGAGTGAATCATTAGACCAATTCAAACCAATAAGTCATGTGTTTTCATACACTATGTGTTTAAGACAAAAAGAGGATATAATAGCATGAGATGGAGGCAAAAACATAAGCAAACGCCCAAGTGGAGAGAATGACAGGTAGCAACAGAGCAGGGATTGTTTAAGGCTCTTCTGGTTTCCATTAGTGAGTTGAGGTGATAGACTTAGATTGAGCAGAATACAGGCCCCTTTCTAACTCCAGCCCACAACCCCTCCCTGTCTTCCTGTAGATAGCTACATCTTTTTCCTTATCCCAATATTTCTTTTGCTCAGAAGGCTACAGTAACTGAGATGAGAAAGTGTCTCATTTTCCTCCACCAATCATACTGTTAGTTTTAAGGCGGTCAGGGCTAGTACAACAGATAGAGCGAGGAGATTTCCCTCCAGGGTTTGGTGGTCAACACTGACACGCTATCATTCGTAAAGACTGTATTGATTTATCACACAACACAGCCTCCCTGAAGACATATCCTCTCACACACACACGTGAAAAAATTAGAGCACACACACACAAACACACACACACCACTTTCTTTGCATATGCTCCCAGTAACTCTGATTTTGAATTTGAAAAGGAAATATACCAATATTTTAATATGTTAATTTTACGTCCATCTCTGGCTGCTGCCCGCAGGCAGTTGGAGAGTTGGAAGTCTATACCCGACTTCCTCTGGAGAGTCAAGGGTGAGCGAGCTCAGGCTTTTGGAGTGTGTTAACGCATAAATTCAGCTCTCATCTGCACAACATCCTGCAAAGTGAAATACTAAACAGAAAATGGTACCACAAAGCTGCAGGAACTCAAACTTAAGAACAGTCAGTATTCATAAAGACCCGTCCAGGAAGACAACATGCCAAGAAAAATATAAAATTAAAGTTCATATTTAAAATAATCTATAATATATCATTTAATTTTTACAAATATTTTATTATGACATTTAGAATTTTTCAAGTTTGAAATTCTTGCATAGACATTGTTAGAATGTTCAGCATCTAGCCAGTGGAACTGATTTCTTTCCGCCATTTGCATATTGACGTGATTAATCATTTTTCTTGTAGTTATTTGCATGTATTGTGAATGCTCTTCTTTGTAATTGGTTTCTGCATCTATTTGCATACTAAATCTTTAATTATTATAGAATACATACTACATAATATTATATAATTATATATATATATATATATATTTATTTATTATGACATTTAGAATTTTTCAAAGGTTTAAAAGTCTTGCACTGACAATGTTAGAATGTTCAGCATTCAAAATCTATTCAGGGGAACTGGTTTTCTTTTGCATATTGGTCCTTTTTCTGGCATCTATTTGCATACTGAATCTTTAATGCAATTATTTGCATACTAATTGTATTTGGTCTTTTTGTTACATCTATTGCTACAATGAATTCTGATCAATTTAATCCATCTGTAGAAATTTTACACTCCAATAATAGTGTTGTCAGTTGATTTTCATACACAGCCAACAGAAAACAAGACCTTTAATTTTTTTTTTTTTAAATTAGGGCTGGCAAACGAATAATCGCGATTAATTGCATACAAAATAAAAGTTTGAGTTTGCCTAATATATGTGTGTTTACTGCGTGTAATTATTATGTATATATAAATACACACAAATTAATTTATATATTTAAGATAAATATTTGCACAAAATATTTTTATTTATATATAGTATAAATTCTATAAAAATTATAATAAATACAAATACTTGTAAATATTTCTTAAATATATACATGAATGTACTTGTATTTATATATACAGTACACACACATATATTAGGCAAACTCAAACTTTTATTTTGTATGTGATTAATTGTGATTAACCATTTGCCAGCCCTAATTTCAATATGCAGAATCAAACCCTAAAACTTAAGTTTAGCTTAAACTTAACTCTATTTTTAATAACCTGCATGCATTGCTACTAATACAAATTCAGAAGTTCAATCCAGAGATATGTACGTAGCATAGTTGTTTATGCCGTAAATATTCTCATAGAGCAGTGATATATCATAAAGCAGACTCCTCAAGACAAACAAATCTCTCCACGACCCGCTCACACCTGCCTGAAAACTCATTCGGAAGAAACAACAACATCATTTTCCCGCTCTGCTCCGGGGCTCGCTCCCTCGTGACCGGCGGTTCACGCCCTTGTGTACCTTGCAGCTTCCTCAGCTGTGAGAAAATAATGGAATTATATTTACTAGCAACGCATCAAAGTTCACTGGGCTGATGAGCTGGCTTACCGCCTCCGGCAATACAGTCTTTCCCATTACCGCCATGTCCTGTTTCATAGATGGATGGATCTCGACAGAGGCATCCATGCGACATTCAACCACATATTATTACTGGAATCAATGTCCATGTCCGCAAAGATTTATGATTGCGAGGTGTACGGCTTTATGATGTAAATGGAACGTGCTTTGATGCCGTATGATGCTTTTGCGTTTCGAGCTGTTCTTAAAAACAGGTTGGAAAATAGCATGACGAATTCCATCGAGGAGATATTTGCACAACTATTTTTACATTGCTTTTTTAAATTTAGCTACATTTAATGAAAACACATTCTTTCAGCAGCACTGCAGAGAGATGAGCCTCCGTGAACTGAAAGATGTGCTTTTCCAGTGACGCTGGACATTTCAGAGATGAATCCTGGTGATGACATGTGTCACCGATGTGGGTGGGGGTGCTATGACAGCCCTTTTCAGCACCCTCACAAACAGTTTTAGACCCGCGCGGCACAGGAGAGCACCGTTGCGCCAGTCCACCTCACTGTACCAGTGGAAATGCCATCTTAGTGTCTATAAAGATCACTTTTGCAGTCAAAAAAATAATGGTTCTCATTACAACCACACTGTAAATGTATTTACTCTTTCGAGGCTGTAAATAAAACAGATTATTGGAGTATGTTTTATGAGAAAACATTAGTTTAGTCTTTCTATTTTATAATGTTTCATTCAGTGTGTTGCTTGTGGCTGTGACTAAAAATTTAAAAAGTAAAAATTGCTTTAAAGTAAACCCTAAACCAGTTTCTCTCAGTGTACAAAGAATTTAGACTTAAAGTTAAAAATGCTTGCACCAAATAATTTAGTTGCATCGTTAGTTGCATGTTTGAAAAATGTTCAAAGCATTTTAATAAAAGTTTCCAAAAATGTTCCAAAAGTGGTGTAAATGCACACATTAAATAAATAAATAAATAAAATTAATAATAATAATAATAATAATAATGATAATGATATAAAATATTATAAAATGTTTGCCTAACTATAGCCTCAAAACCAACTTATGATGTGTATCAAGGGTAATAATAATAATAATAGTAATAAATTGTATAATAATATTTTCAAACAAAACTGCTTTACTGGGGCTATTTTATGAATAATACTAATTAATAACGTAAGATTATGCAAATACTTCTAATTACTTTTTTTATTATCATGACAGGTGCACCTGTCTTTTTATTTTTTATTTTTCCTCCTTTTTTTTTTTTACTACAAAAAAAATGTATCAAAATGACTTTAATTTAAAAATTATGCCATTGGATGTATTAAATGTTTCTGTTTACTTGTTTGTTAGTTAGTTAGTTAGTTAGTTAGTTAGTTAATCATTTTATAGTTTATAGTTAATCATCAAGTTAGTAAACCAGTAATGTAGAACTGAATAACAACTTAGGACTCCTGTTCAGGTTAAAAGAATCAACGAATAACTCTAATATTATGAATATACTGTAGCAGGTCAGAGGCAATAGCCATGTGTATCCAAGTGTAAAAAGTCTGTGTGTTCAGTTTCACCTCAAATCTTAACTGTCCTCAAAAATCAAATGCCTAAATAAACACATTCAGTTCTGCTATTATGACAATGTAAAATGCTGAAAGCTTTCTGAGTCAGGAGATTATTAGCTCAGTATAAAAACAATAGGAGTCAATGCGTGTGTGTGTGCGTGATGGTGACTCTTCACAGCTGGTGGAGCCAGGGAAGCGCTGGGAGCGTCGCCCACCCCTCATAAACTCACAAAGACACTTAATAAGCCCCCTGACGAGTGATGCTTATGGATTTCTGCGCCGCTAATTTCCGTAACTATCACTGTTTGAAAGATAGCCCTGAGGATTTGGGGAGCAGAAGGGCCCTTGTCTTAGCCAAACACAAGAGCGGTATTATGCTATATAAAAAAAAATCGCTATCCTTGTAGCGTCCCTTTCCTCCTACTAAGCTCTGCATTAGCTATCTTGCTTCGATGCTGCAATGTCATTCGAAACCATTATATCATACACGTCAGCTGTATAACGTTCACGGAAATATCTTGTGAAACATCTCATGAGTATAAAAATCCATATACATACCAACGAAAGATTCTGCGGGAAGGACAACAAACTTTGAAAACACAATGTCCTGTAATTGTCTAGTCAACTACAGGAACATGTAAAACCGTACGGGTTGTAGTTGGCTGTGAAATGTGTGATAAAGGTGTTTTGTTACGCTATTAAGTTGGTTTCTCCAGGCCACTGCTCAAAAATCCCTTAATTATATAGTAAAGACACATGCAGGCAACTTGATCTTCAACAGCTGAGCGAGGCTGAGGAGATCAGGACATTGCGATAAAACCATCACAACATGCACATGTCTGAAAACACCTCCTCTGGAAATGGCTCTTCTCTGAGACTGAGCAAATCATGTGGAGCATCGCTGGCCTTTTTAATGAGAACCAAGAAGCCATGGCTTGAACTGATTAGCATTGCTCGGTACAGACAGTTGGTGAATGGATTCAGAAACAGTAGGATAAATGTGCATTGTGTCTAACAGATTTTCATGGCTCTAAACCCAGACGACATGTTCATTTCTTTTTTGTTCATTTACTCATGATGGACTGGTTCAGCAGAGTCTGGTCTTGGATTTAGGTGTGATTTACAGCCTTTTTCCACTGTCGCAACTGAGCACATGTCAAACGCAACCAAATTGGAAGTTGGGTCTACTGTGGATTACCGTGACTAAGATCACGTCTTTATGAATTCAGCTGCTCAGCGCATGCTTTTAAGATGACGGAGCCCGATATGATCATCAAACATAGCAGCAACGTTAGAGCGTAACTAAGCAGAGATGTTAGCATATTCATTACTTGAATATTCATTACATGTACTTGTAGATTATTGCTGCTGAATAGCAAGTATAGGAACTTGCTACTACCAATACATAAACCTATACGGTGCTGTAAAATTTAACACATACTGCTGCAGCACAAATAGCATATATAATAACCTATAGTAGATCTATGCAGGTGGAACTGGGGAAGGTGGAGCGTTTCAGAGGAACTCTAAAAGCACTCTGCAAACTGCTCTATTGAACGCTAATCAGCCATTTAAATGTAAACCAATAAAATTACTAGCTGCATGTGCAATGAACCAATCAGCTTGCGAAAGGTATGTTAAACACTATGAATATCATCAGTTTGCGTTAACGACCCATCAGCCTGCAACATCTAGAGTTTCATGACAAAACTTGGCATATATATATGTTTTGTTCTTTAGTTTTTTGAGTCATACTGGTCTGAAAGTAGTTCAGATGGAGCAAGAAATGTTTCTGGTTTTGATGGCGTGGCATTTTCAATGATGATAGTTGATACTTATATTTCTGTGGATTATTTGACTCATCTACAGTGCCTTGTGAAAGGATTCATACCCCTTCATTTTTTTCACATTTTGTTATGTTGCAGCCGTATGTTAAACTGCTTTAAATTACTCTTTTTCCCCACATCAATTTACACTCCATACACCACAATGACAAACAAAAAACAGATGTTTGCGAAATTATTACAAATTAAACACTAAAATAAGTACATTGCATAAGTACTCAAACCCTTAATTCAGTACTTAGAAGTACTTTTACAGCCAAGTCTGTTTGGGTATGATGCGACAAGCATTGCACATCTGCATTTGGCAATTATCTGCCATTCTTCACCTCACCTCTTCACCTCTCAAGCTTTGTCAGCTTGGATGGGGGCTGGCAGACATTTTCAGGTTTCTCCAGAAAATTTTGATTGGGTTCAATCCCAAGCTGTTGCTGGGCCACTCAAGGACATTCACAGAGTTGTCTATAAGCCACTCTTGCTGTGTGCTTAGGGTCATTGTCCTGTTGGAAGGTAAATCTTCTGCCCAGTCTGAGGTTCTAAATGCTCTGGACTGGGTTTTCATTAAGGCTGTCTCAATAATTCGGTGCACTGAGCTTTTTTGACACTAATGAGTCCCTCAGTCCCCCACAGCATGAGGCTGCTACCAGCACACTTTACTTTTGGGATGGTACTCTGCAGGTGATGAGAAGTGCTTGGTTTCCTCCAAACATGATGCTTGGAACTGAGGTTCATCAGGAGAGGATTGTGTTTGGCTACACCACCATAAAGACTGGATTGGTGGAGTGTTGCAGTGATGTTTGTCCTTCTGTAAGTTTCTCCCACCTGCATATATGATCATAGAGCTCAACTAGAGAGAGCATCAGATTCTTGGTCACCAGTACAACCAAGCCTCTTCTCCATCAATCGCTCAGTTTGACCAGAAACATCTTCCATTATGGATAATGGAGGCTACATTCTTATGTGAACCTTCAATGCAGGAGATTTTTTTTTCTGAACTCTTCCCCAGATCTGTGCCTTGACACAAGCCTGTTTCTGAGCTCCACAGGCAGTTCTTTTGACCTCAGGGCTTAATTTTGCTCTGATATGCATTTTCAGCTGTTAGACCTTTTCTGAGACGTGTGTGCCTTTCCTAATTATACTCATTCAGATGAGTATTCATGATCCTAATTATACTCATTCACCACAGTTTAACTCCAATCAAAGTGTAGTATCTATAAGTGATATGAGTCCTCCTGAGCTGGATTTCAAGAGTCCCAGAAAAGGGTATGAATACTTATGCAATTAAATAATTTCAGTTTTTTATTTCTAATAAATTAATAAAATAAAAAGTTTTTACAAACCTTTTTTGTGCTATGTCATTATAGAGTATGGAGTGCAGATTGATGTGGAAAAAAAAGTATTTTAAAGCAGTTTAACATAAGGCTGCAACATAACAAAATGTTTTTCAACATTTTTCCTTTGAAGTTTTGGCAACATTGTCCAAATGATCAAAACGCGGATCTGCAAAAATTACCTTAAAAGCTTTAATATGCGTGCCAGGCCAGTAGTTGGGAATGCCACTTTGTAAAGAAACGATATAGGAACACGCAATACAAATTTTAACAAATTTGCCCACTAGCATTTTCAAAAAACGTGCAGTTGCAATCCTGTTTGCAAAAGTTTGCATTTTCAGACTCCTAAAACACAGTTGAGCCAAAATGCATAAAAAGCTTTAATTTTTTGTTGTGACAATGGGAAAAAGAGATACTTGTTGCAAGGGGAGATAAACTGCCTGAACTGCATGTAAACATGACCCTCCAACACTGAACCACTGTGTCGAGTTGCTGCAAATAATTTCCTAGAGGTTCATTTTTATCTCCCCATTCTTGAGTTCACACAGAAGTCATGTAACCTTTTTAATTCTTCATTTTGTCTTGTGCTCTGACATACCTAAAGCTGAAGCTACACACAAGACCTGTTTCAGTTCCTCAAACGCCATTCTTGTCTCAAGAGTCCAATCCACTGGGTGCTGAGGCCTGAGACTCCTTCAACAAACTGTTCAAAGGATGTGTTATCTTCGCATAGTTTTCAACTCAACCACATCTATAGCTAGTCCAAAATATATATGCGTGTTGCTTTTAAGCATTCATTTACATACATCGATTGTACCTTAAAAATCTAATTGAAATTTGTCTAAAAAGCAAGAAAACCACTGAAGCCACCAGCATTGCTTCGGGGAGTGTAGTTGACTTTAATAGAGTGTCTGACCACAGCTGTGTATCCTACAATGCAAACGAACATTCTCATTGTAATGTGAGATGACAAACACTCCTGTCACTAGTACTACAGATGTCACAAATTACTCAGATGACTCCAAATTGGTCCTATATTGATCCAAAAATATTGATCTATTTGCTGGTTTTATCTACCTTTTCATAAAGAACGTAAGCCAGATTTGTGTTTACCTGGAATTGTGTGGAACGCACAAACAACGCTCATTTCTAATGGCTTTACATGCTCCTCCATGGGAGGCTAACGTTTCCAATCAATCTTCTGTGATCAATGTTCCTCGGCTTGCTTGATTAATGGATTTGTCATGTTTAGTGTTGTATGTCTGGTCTCTCTGAGCGCTCTCTCCTCCAGTGCCAGAGATGCCAGAGTACCTGGGCCGACGCTGCGGCAGCTGCCAACTTTCTGTCAGTCAGGAATGTAATTAGTAAGAATTAAGCTGCTCCGAGCTAAAGAAAGGGGTCAGCCAGAGCTGGGAAGGTCGAGGCGGGTCATTACCGAGCATTTTCTTCTCAGCCGGGGTGAAAAGGTGTCATGTTTACGTAGCACTGAGGTGGGCTTAGCCTGTGACTTCCATTCTCTCTTCTCTTCACCTTTAGTCACTCCAGTCTTAATAGCTCTGGCTTTTTAGACCCAGCTGTCATATTGTTTGGTGATATCTTTTTATATAAATGTCTGTTTGCAAGTAGTAATTTTCCTAATAGATTCAATATTTGCTCATTTTTTGATTTCCTTTATGTTTAATCTCAGTTCTCGTTAAAAACATTAAATCATACCATTTCCTTTCCAATTGACCATTTTTACTCGTATTTATTTATTTACAAATTTGACGCATTCCTATCAAATGTCCATGGTGTTATTAAACATGATCATCAGCGTGGATTATTTAAAGAGTAAAATATATACAAATAGCACCATATATAAAGCTAGATATATAGTATATCCAACTTTATCCACATACAAAATATATTTATTACAAACCTCAACTGACTTTATTTATATCATAATATAAGTATAAATATGCAAAAAATATTAACTATATTGTTTGCCCATCTGTTGATCATTTATTGGACAGGACCGATGGAGAATGAGATGCTTGTGTTCGTTTTCTGTACAAACAAAAGTCTTGCCAGTGTCAATATAAAACAAACAAAAACAAACTGATGAATGTGTATATATATCCTAAAGTTGCCCAAACAGCCAATTTATGATGAAAAACTAAATTATAACTAACATCAAAGTTTTTGGTTTAATTGGTCACATTGGATCAATAATAAGAGTTTTGGTAGTAGCAGCAAATCTCAGCAGTTAATTATGAAGTCACAGGAAGTAAGGTAACCTATTAAAACCTAGTCTTATATATTCAGTGCCAGAAAGAGGAAGCTAAGCTGATTCTTGTTTATATCATTGCAAAATATAAACTATTTTATCACCCAGCTCTTGATAATATTATATTAGACAGAACTAATGAAGCAAACTAATGAAGACTGAGAATGGGGCATCTGTTGGCAAAATAAAAGTCCCAACACTGTCAACATAGAAGTCCAACTTCCGATACTCACTTGCTAACAGAAAGCACAAACTGACCAATGTAGATATTTTAAAAATGCCAAATATTGGCTCATATATTGACCTTGGAGTGATATCGGTTGACCACTAATCCTGATGGTTTAGCCAATCACACTTAAGACCATTTACAAAAAGAAGCTATTTACAACTTTATTACACTAAGTGAAAATAGTATATTTTCTTAAAGGGGTCATCGGATGCAAAGTTCACTTTTACATGTTGTTTGAACATTAATGTGTGTTGGCAGTGTATGTACAAATCTACCCTATAATGATAAAAATCCATGCAGTTATTTTTAATTAATCTATAAAAATAATATCACCTTTTTCAAATCAAGCCATTCTCAGATGCCTGTCGTTGTGGCGTCACACCCACAGAGGCCGCTCCACAATAGTTGACTGACATAAGCGTCTAACCTCAAATCAGCTGTAACAGTCCAACCTCCATGTTTTGATGCCGGAGCAGAGATGTAAGTTAGACAAGAATTGAGCGATTAAGGTGTTGTGTTGCTGGATGTAATAATGAACGTAGTGGTCATCATTTACTCCCATTTACACACGTCTATGTTCATGCGAATCATTCATGATCCAGTTTCACTTACAGCAGAAGTGAGTATAAGGGTTTTTTATGAATCTTTGCAATCGCCTTTCCTAATAATGTGCTAGTTAGCAAGTTTAGTGGCTAAACGTGGTTAAATGCCGCTAAAGTAAACAAGCTCGTCACTCCACAGAGAGAAGAGAGCATTTAAAGCAGCCTCGACCAGAATGAGATGATTTTTGCAGAGCTGATTTTGACAAGGCAAAAAGGGTGTTGTTTTACACAACCATTGAGAATTTTTAATCAAAGTATATTATAGACTTTTCATTAAGACCCTAAAGAATCATATCAACTTGTGGAAAATGGGCATCCGATGACCCCTTTAACGCTACATGCTATTTACACTAAATGCAAATAGCAATAAATGTTATTTACACTAAGTTCAAATAGCTATAGATGCTATTTACACTATATTCAATAGAGGCAATTATCTGCACCTCAGTATTGTAGTACATTATAAAACAGTATGCAATAATAACGAATTGAGTGTAAATTATAGTTTGGATTCAAATTCTTAATGGATGCTGTCTTATTAGGACAATAAAGTCCTCCCTACACCCACCCTAGACCTACCCAATACTTTATTTTCAACATTTTGATTATTTCCTTCATTTTTATTGAAAATAAATGTCTTTCCGATATGATATGAGATTTGAAAAGGGAGAAAACAAGTTTGCCAAAAGGCAGATTTGAACTTGGGTCAGTTGTGTTGAAAAGTGCTTGCGCTTTATGATCTTGCGCCCCTGGAGCTGGTGTTTTGTGATTGTCTTTTGTAGTGTTGACTAGCCCAGTTACATATTGGTGGGCGGAGTTAATGTAAATAGCCTCTGCCAACAAGACGGGCCATTTGCACTTAGTGTAAATAGACACTCTGTTACAAAAAAGTTTTAAACACACAGCCAATTGAATGCCAGTGCCACGGAGAAAATGGTAATGAAACATTAATTAAAACTATTCAACACCAGGGCTATAGGTTTGATTACTCTGATCGGGCCGACTCTACCAAAAACACTAGCTTTGCTAGAAGCATCAAATCCCAGGGGTGATTATGAAGTCACAGGAAGTGAGGTAACCTACTAAAGCAGTTAGTCTTGTATCCGCAGGGCCAGAAAGGAGAAGTTAAGGTGATTCTTTGACCTCTGGGTTTGGTCTATAACTACTACTGAGAAAGTGGGATTGTGTAACTCCAGAGCCTGTGGTAATTACCTCTGTCCAGCACAGACACGAAGTCTGCTATGAGCGACACGACTTTATCAGAGGCCAGAGAACAGACTCCACATGTCTCAGTTTCCTCGTTGCAGCTGGGCTTTTATTGCGTCTATGCGGAGGGGATTTCCCACACGGCGCAGCGAGCTGTCAGAGCCTGCGCTCGTCTTCAATGGGCGGCTCCTGCAGCGGCGGGACGACCCAGAACTACCTAACCCTTTTCCCACTGGCATCAGAACGCCTCAATGACCTAACAAGGGATTTACAGCAGCACCACGTGAAGCGATCGCCAGCTCTTTCCCTCCTTTGTGTCATCCTTCTTTTTCACAAATTATGAGATTGATAGTCTCGCTTTTCCCCTGTCCTCTTGCATTTCACTTAAGTGCTGCTTTTATGGTCTCGCTGAGGGCTCGGACGCAGAGCGCGTTCTTAAATGCGTGTGGTTTCTATAAGGGGAGCGGTTATATAAAAGCAGGAAGAGTGATAGAGCAGAGTTGTGGGGGCTGCGCACAAACACATGATGAAGGAGGTGCTGTAAAGATGAGACACGAAAGACAGCGGGGGGAAGAAGAATGAGAAGAAGTAATGGAGCGACTTTAAGAGCAGATAAAGTTATTGTGAAACTCCACCGGACAACGCATACAAATGATGGGTTTAGGCTAATCTGTTGCATATGGGGAATCATGTAGAGATGTCCCTGTCACGTCATTGCATTCAGGCAGCACTCTGTTGCAGATTTAGGAATGTCAGCTGTAATCGACATGCTGTGCTGACGACACCTTCGTTTCATCACCAGGTTCCTATCGGCCCTTCTCAAACATTACAAAATCAGAAGAATTCAGCTGTTTTTTTTTGTTTTTTTTTAGCAATTAAATTAAAGCCACTATTACTATGACATATTTAAAAAATACTGAATTTTATGGGAAAAAAAAAATATATATTGAAATAAAAATATTTTTGAGTCAGACATCTTCTTGACAGGTTTCATTAGATTAACCTCCCACAATTATCATTCTAACTAACTAACTACTTATCTAAATAACTAACTAAATAACTAAATAACTAAATATTAAAAATGAAATGAAATCAAATTAAAATTAATTAATTTTAAAGTACTAAATTAACTAAAACTAATAAATTAAAGATCTTTTTTAAAATTAACTTAAATTTTTTTTAATGATTTTTAAAAACGTAAACATTAACAAATGACAAATATACAAAATTACTAACATTTTAAAATTAATTAAAATTAATTAAAATTGCAATTAATATAAGCATTAAAAATGAATAATAATAATAATAATAATAATAATAATAATAATAATAATAATAATGTAATTAATAATTATAATAATAATAATAATTATTATTATTATTGTTATTATTATTATTATTATTATTATTATTATTAAACTAATTTAAAAAATATATAAATAAAGTATTTTTGAGTCAGGCATCTTAAAAGGTTTCATTAGATTAACCTCACACAATTATCATTCATTCATTCATTCATTCATTCATTCATTTTACAATAAAAAAAAGGTTAAAAATAACAGATTAAAGGAATTGTATGAGGGATTGTCATATATTTTCACTCGCGGTTGATCACCAGGGATATCATCAGTAAAATGAATAAATAAATAAATAAATACATTTTTGTTTAATTTGAAGTACTAAAATAACTAAAAGTAAATAAACTAAAACAAATAAAATATGTTAAATGTAAACATTAACAAATGACAAAAAAATACAAAATTACTAACATTTTGAAATTAAAATGAAAACAGAAAAAAAAAAAAATATATATATATATAATTCAAAATATTAACAAAATATTATATTTCATTGATAATAAAATAGAACTGATTAAAATAGTGGAAGTGTGTGTACAGTAATGCTTCTAATGAAAGGCTGATGGGTTTAAAAGCAGACATGTAAGGCTAAGTTGTCGAAAATTGTCCTTTTGAGATGGCACTGTTTGAGGCAGGAATTCCTGGTTTTCTCAGTGTTATGAGTTGTAATAAAAACGGAAAGTTTTTGTAAATCTTACTAGCCTGTGGCTATTGGGCTCAGGTACGCCTGTGCTCCTGCACACAACTGCTGAAGAGTGACCCGTCCCATCTCGTCCCGCCCCCCCTACACACACACCCTGCCAGTGTTTCATTAAAGGATGGGTGTAGAGATGGTTCTGCTCTTTAATGAGCACTGCAGGATTGGATCCAGACCCGCCAAGCTGCCAGAAACAGGATGGGTGTCAGCCGCCTTCTACTGTTCATAAAACAAGGGGCGCGCACACAGACATACAGACGCACATGCTCAACCACACACATGTGGGACTCGATTTCCTTTGGCGAGGTAATGGGCGACCCATCTCCTCAATGAAGATATATCCTTCATCAGAAAGATGCTGGACCTTTAAGACACGGGCCGCTATATGGGCCCACTGGCTCTCACATCTGGCTCTCATCAGCGGCAGACGGCAGGTTTTTTGGGTGAGGGGAATCGGGAGGGGAAGTCGGGACGGAGGGGGTGCCTTGGTATTGACTTGATTCAATTACTCGCACCACTGTGAGGGAACGGTACCTCAAGGGGAAGAGAGAAAAGGAAACGCATCACTGCCCTTACACCGCGCTACGAGGAAGCCAAATTATTAGCATAAAGTCTGCTGACTTTATCACTTTGGCCAAAAAAAAGAGAAAAAAATCCAATAATTGGCTCCCTCATTTCACACCTCCACCAAAAGGATGACATTTACATTTTAATAGTGTCGGACTGATAAAGGTAAAGGGTCAAACAAATACGTGTGGTGATCGGATTTCATTTTTTACGTCCCAGCCTGAGGTAAACTCACCTTTAACGGCTTGATGACTTCTTTCTATTCTTTTTTTTGGAAAGGGTGGCGAATTGTGTGGCAGATGTTCATAAATGTTTCTAAACTAACAGCATGTTTAATGCACACCTAAACTCCTGGTGCATGCAAAAATCATGCAATCCGTACGAAACAGTTCAGAACAGAAAAAAAGCCATTTCCCTTTTAGAGATGGAAGTAATACAGGGTGACATTTATCATCCAGAGGAGGAAAAATCCAGGTTAATGTGTGTGTTTCAAGAGAAAAGGGTGGGCCACTTATTAATAATGCATATTTTAAGAAGGTGCCTCAATATAAACATTACAAATATTACTTTCGTTACAAGCGTGTCTGAAGATAACTAGAATGGACAAAAAAATACAACATAAAACTAAAGCTAAACTAAGCTAAACTAAACTAAACTAAACTAATACAATAAAAAAAAAAAATTAAAATAAAATAAAATAAACACAGTAGCTGTGGTTGCCAGAACTTTAAAAATCAGCGTTTTTTCTTTAATTAATGTTAATAAATTAATATAAACTAATGTTAACATTATTAAAAATCTGGCAACTATATATAAAAGGAGCACAATGCCAAGCACAAATACGAAACACCGTCATGATAACACACAAGACTAAAATAATGCAATAAACATTAATTTATCAACATGAGATGTAATATAAAACCATAATGTACATAATTCATAACAAGAAGAAACTGTTATTTCAGTTATTTAAAAAAAAAAAAACAATATTTAATTATTTACAGATTTAACTTAAATTTGCAGTAAAACAAATGAGTGTTTTTCATTAATTAATGTTAATAAATTAATATAAACTAATGCTATTATTCTACATTAGTAAACATCATTAATTTAACAACATAAGATGCATAACATAACATAGACCATAATGTACATACTTGTACAAACTCATACCACTAAGAAACTGTTATTTCAACTATTTAAATAAAATAAAATAAAATAAAATAAAATAAAATAAAATAAAATAAAATAAAATAAAATAAAATAAAAATAAATATGAAGTGCAGCAGAGAATTATTGGAATGTAAGTTTATGTTTTTACACTGTAAATTACAAGATGTTTTGTTCTTTTTCACTTCCAAAATCTAGATTTAGTGTGTTTTCCTGTAAAATTAAATGAAATATCCCATCAGTTCTTTTACAGTTTACAGTAAGAAAATTACCATTAACTGGTCACTAACAGTTTTTTTTTTTTTCATAACATTTTTACAGTCTTTTACTGTTAAAATTACTATTTATTTAATTAATTAGTCATTAAGATTGTCACTATGTTTAAAAACTTTCCTTCCAGTGTGACAACAATTAATATCTGGAATATAGATTTGAGATCAACCCCAGATACCGGGTCACGGCACCAGATTTCAGTATGTGAACGCGTGAGAATGTGACAGCCCTGTCGATGTGCTCAGTGCGCTCACAGCTTATATCACTGCGTCTGATTTCCGTCTATCACTCTATCAAAGTCCCGGCAGCTGCAGGGGCTGCTGGGATACACAGATATATATCTAACACAGATGTATCAGTTCATTTAACGCTGCCGTCTGCTACCGTTCTCTCAGAAGCACATGTACTGTAAATCTCGGTAATATCTGTCAGGCTCATCGCAACATTCTCACATATCTAATTTTACTGGCGTCTGAATGAGTTACACGTGTTGGAGCGGCCGCACTAACATCATGCTGGTATAAATAATGCATTCCTGTGTCAGATGCAAACATGCAGCCCAATGCAACAATTCCCCAGTCGCTAACTCTCTCTCGCTCTCTCTCTCTCTGTGTATTCTCTCCTTCCAGACCACAAACCAAATGACTCTGCCTGCAGTTTGAATTGGAATCAATTCACTAGTTTGCAGACGCAAGTTATTGTGGTTAAGGGGTTAACAAAACCTTCAATGACCCCCTGCTCAAAACTCCCTCCCTCTCCCTGCCTCGTACACTTCCTCCTTCCCCAAACTAAGAAGAACCATCTTGAGTTAACCACAAATTTGGACTGCGGCTCACAGCGCTTCGATATCACGACAACGTCGCTGAACGTGAACAAGTATCCCTCGTTTTGAGATATTAAACCCAGGTAAAGTATGTGGGGAACGCAGGGAGTCCGGAGGACTTTTGTACACATGTAGACGAGGAAAAAGACGAGGAAATAAAGCGGATTTGGCAGGGACAGCGTGTGCCGCAGAGAAGCGGTGAAATATCAGTGGGTTTGCTGTTGAGGCGAGAGCTGATAAAAGAGAGGTTCTTTTATGCGAGGGGGCAGAAATTCACATGGCTTTCTCACGCCTCTCAATCTCCCTCGCGCCGAAACAGACCTGCATCTCGCAATATAATACTACTCCTGCACAGACAGAGACGGAGAAGAAAAAAAAAATCCAGCAACGATTTAAACTCTCAATTTCCTCTTTCGTTTAAGAGCATTTGTAACCTTCACTTATAGAGGCTGAGTGTGAAGGTATCAGTGCAACCAGTCATTCCTTCGCAGCATTTTAGACATAAATCTCTGCAGCAATTGTCACAGGGAATTAAAAACTAAAAATCAAGCCAGAACCAAAAGAAAAAACACATTTATAAAAAATGATGGGACTTAATGCTATAAATGAATACTAATATAAAATATTTGAGAAATAAAATAGATAAAAGAATAGACAAACAAACGAGAAGCAAATAAATAAATAAATAAATAAATAAAGGGAGAATATTGAAAAGGATATTAATTTCTCTGAATATTAAGGCTAGTATTTATTATTAGGACCAAAAAAAAAAAAGTCATAAGTTATTTAATTAAAATTTTAAATATTGCATAAACATAACTGAACTAAATACTGTAAATTATTAAAATGTAAAATATTAAATAAATAAAAATATATATATAAAGTGCAACAAATAATGCCTAAACACAAATAATATGCTTCAAGCAATCACCTAATAAGAGTGAAAATGTTGCTGAAATTAGCTCATGCATTTTACGGATATTCTCTAAATATTAAGGACAGTATTTATTAGGATGAAAAATGAATAAAAACAAAACAAAACAAACAAACAAACAACAACAAAAATCCGAATATGATTCCATTTGAGTAAAATTGCAAATATTAAATCAGCAAAAGTAATGAAATATAATATAATATAATATAATATAATATAATATAATATAATATAATATAATATAACATAATGACATAATATAATATAATATAATATAACATTATTATAAGTAATAATACAAAATGTTACATAACTTAAATAATTATAAAATAATAGAAAGTACAAAAAGTAACACATAAATACACTTTGCTACAAGCAAACAATCAATAAACAAATAAACAAATAAACAAACTAATAAATAAATGGCTATATCTCAGTATGTGTCATACATGTTTCTGAATATGATTTAATTTTTGTAAAATAATAAATGATTAAAATAACAAAAATAATGGGGATAATGGAGATAAATCATCCTTGGGTTATTTACAGTTGTATAAAAACAAACCGACCAACCAACCAACCAACCAACCAACAAACAAACAACAACAACAACAGCAACAGGGATTTGTGGAGAAAGTATCAGCTCAGAGACGTGCATTCCCACATCCAACCAACAATGCTCAACTGTTCTTATTTAAAGATTATTAGCATAAAATGAAGAGAAGACGAGCACGTCTTGAAGCGAGCGCAGGCTGTCTGAGTTGTCAGGCGGCTTCATTGAGATCAGAAAGTGTTGAATGGTAGCTAAGGGGGGCTAATTTGTAAGAGCCACATTCACTGTATCGTTTTCAGGGCGCAGCGGGGGAAAGCCAAACATTCAGCAGTTGTCTAAACAGATTCGGAGCGTAACACTGCTTAGACATGCTAGTTTTATCCAAAACATCCTCTGTCATTGTTCCAGAGAGAGTTCGCCGGCCTGTTGTAGCTGTTTGTTTGGGTATCTGAATTGGATGGGATACTGTAAGTCCATTACAGACATTCAGCAAGAGAATATGATACATCGCAGCGCACCGACTGAATCCGGCGGTGACGGTTCATACAACACCGCAGAAAAACAGCAGGGAATGGAGATGTGTTTTGTTTACTTGCACTGCAGAACGGCATATTTGGTTTTTATGGCACATTGCTTTAGTATAGTGCTTGTTTTATACTGGAAAAGACATAGTGGTTCAGTCCCCATGACGGATCCAAAACACACACACTGGGCTTTGGCAATAGAGGGCGCCTGTGCACAGCAGGATTTCCTGCAGCAGAGCTGCTGCCTTTTACAACACACACACACACACAAATACAGGCCAAAAATTCTAAGTATTAAGTCCCCAAACTCAATGAAATTCACAAATAAACCCAACTGAACGTTCAAGAGTCAGGACCTTGAGCTGGAGCGCCAAAACTGTGCTTGGTCGAGCCGTGAGTATCACATTTGATACAAACAAGAACGCGATGTCATAACGATGATGTTTCACCTCCACGGACGCAAGTAAACAGCAGCGCTGGGGTCCGAACGAGGGGTTTAGGGTTTCGTCCACCCTCCGCTGTGACGTTTGTTTATACTGTTGTTGCTGTCTAATGCAAAGTAAACTGTTAAGGGGGCTTGGGACGAGAACTCGCCTTCCCCGTCTTGCCTTGCCGTGCCTTATCATAATACACAAACTAATTGTAGCCTCCTGCGATTGTTTGAAACACGGCCGCTTCGCTTTCCTTTTTTTCCTCGGCGAGTGAGGAAACAGGGTTTTTTTTAAAAACAATATGCTGCTCTGGAGGAGAGTCGACGGGAGGGAGGTCCCAGCGCCTTTCACCACGTCTCCGTAGCAACACAAACAGACCTTTCCTCCCGGTGAGACCACAGGAAGTGGAGAGAGAATGGCCCCGAGTGCTGTGAACGCACAGATTCTTCAGCACATGCCAACCTGCTGGGTCCTGACCCCAGATCAGCTACCAGAGAGCCCCGCACACCACCGATTCAGAATATGTGCTAGACATTCGTTTTTAAATAGACTAGTATAAAAATGTGGCCTGTTCGTTGCTTCTTTTTTATATGAGCAACTTACCAAGATACTTCCCAGATCATTAGGATATAAAGTTATAAAGTAATTATTTTCAACATTTTTATCCAAATACAAAAAAAAAAAAAAAAGAAAACTTCACATAACAAAGTTGCACTCTATATATTATTCAGTACATTACTAAAAACAAAACAAAGCAAACAAAAACAAAACAATATGAAACAAACCAAAACAATGGCATTCATAACAAAAACCTAAAACAAACAACATGACTGAATGTTGTTTCCCAGTTTCTCCTTCCATCACGATTCAAGTAATTTGTGCACATTAGTATCCTATTTTTTTTTTTTTTTTTTAGGAAATATACAATTTACCAATATACCTGCCAAAAATACAAATTTAGGACAATTTCCCATAACCAAATGTATTACTGAATGCATTAACAATTCAAAATGATCTAAGACAAAATGAACAAAACAAAACAAAACAAAATGGTTTGGAAATAGGAAATGTACCAATATGCCTGCCAAAAAATACAATTTTAGGAAAATTTCCCGTAACCAAATGTATTATTGAATGCATTACTAATGCACAATAACTAAAAATAAAATAAAATAAAATAAAATAAAATAAAATAAAATTTGACAAAACAAACAAACAAACAAACAAACAAACAAATATGAACAAAACAAAACAAATTGCACCATATGTATTTTTTAATGCATTACTAAAAACAAAACAAATCAAAATTATGTAAGACAAAACAGAACACAACAATCCATGATAAAACAAAACAAATGAAACAAACTATTACATTTACTATTGCATTACTAATGTGCAATAACTAAAAACAAACAAACAAACAAACAAAAGACAAATCAAAATGATCTAAGACAAAACAAACAAACAGAACAAACTGAACCATATGTAGTATTTCATTATTTAATGCATTACTAAAAACAAAACAAATCAAAGTTATATAAGACAAAAAAAAAAAAAAAAAAAATGAACAAAGCAAAGCAAACAAAAAAAAAATATATATATATATATATATATATATATATATTTTTTTTTTCTTTTGTTTTGTTTTGTTTTGTTTTGTTTTGTATGCTTACCAAAATATATATTTTTTTTTATTTCAAACTGCACCCTTTGTATTACTTAATGCATTAATAAAACATTGTTGCTTCCTGGTTTTAATAATTAGTGCATGCTGAAACCTACTGGAGCAACATCTCTATGACATCGAGCAATATTACGTAAAGCATTTTAATGGCATGGTTTTCCCTCTGACACCCCTGTTGAGCACTTCAGAGCGCTCATATGAGCAATGGGACTCAATAGGCGGGTCATCCAGGATAACCCCCATATCCTGATTGCTCATATAACATGCCCTCTGCTACTAAACAAGGAAATGGCAGCCAAGTTTGTCCTCAGAGTCTCTTACTGGTAAACAGCGTGGACTGAGACAGGCATTCATTTTCAAACAACTGCTTTCAAAACATTTGAAAGTCCACTGTTTTTAGAAAATGTCACTTTTGATTGTCCCTAAACTGTGTGTACACAAATTCTGACACAAAACATCTGTTTATCTACAAAAGTTGCTGTGCACAGTACACTACCATTCAAAAGTTTGGGCTTGAAGTTTGTTATGCTCGCCAAGGATGTATTTACTGGATTAAAAATACACTAAAACATTAATATTCTAAAGTATCATTCAACATTTTTAAAATATAATTAATTAATGTGCTGGCAAGGCTGCATTTTTTTTAGTAGCCATTATTCCAGTCTTCAGAAATCATACTAAATATGATAAAATAAATAAATGCTAAAAATAAATAAATAAACAAATAAAAGATAATAGTATTTGCTTTACATTTTTGTAGCTATTTACATATCTTTGCTGTCATTTTTAATCAACTGTGTCTCTACTGAATAAAACTATTATTTTTTAATAAAATCTTACTGACCCATTCTGAAATGTACATTATGATTGAATGATTAATGTACATCCCTGTACAACATCTATAGAAACTAATTAACCTTCAATGTTAAATTTAACCTAAAAATGAATAGAAATGTGAACCTTTAAATATTCATTAATTTTATTAATTTTATTTATTCATATTAACATTTATTTATTTATTTATTTGTTTGTTTGTTTATTTAATAGTAACATTTATTTATTTATTTATTTATTTATTTAATAGTAACATTTATTTACTTATTTATTTATTTAATAGTCCCATTTATTTATTTATTTAATAGTAACATTTATTTATTTATTTATTTATTTCATACTAACTTTATAATAGCAGTAAATCTAGATTGTGTAATAAGCTAAAATACAACTCTTTTATAATGCATTGTCTTATTGTTTAACTCTTTGATCAAAACATTAATTACTATTTAATTTAAAGGAACCTTCTAATCTGTGCATTTATTTGTTATTTACGTGCTGACCTTTGCTAAGCGTTCATTGCTGTGGATCAGAGCAGGAGCTCGTGGCTGGTGTGTTTTAAGATCTCATTAGTCTCCAGCTGACGAGGAACGGCTCTGTTTGACTGGGTTTGCTGACCAGGTCAATGGAGGCACTTTTGTCTTGACTATGGGCCTCTAAGTGTGCAAGCGCTGGCAGATTCATGTGTTCTCCGAGCTCTCGGGACGACACGGCTTCTAAATAACCACGACATGCCAAAGAGTGAGCAGAAGAGAGAGAAAAAGTCCATGAGCATCTCTTTTACCATCACTACTGAACCACATGCTTTCGTTCGGATGAGCGGTGGCATTCTTTAACTCACGAGACGCTCTCGAAAAGCTCTGAAAACCCCCTTTTTTCGCCTTCTGTATCTTCCTCCTGCACACACTTTCCTGTCCCTCCCCTTCACATGGGCCATTTTCTAACAATGCTTTGAGAAGCACTTTCTTCTGACTGCTGCCCTTCCCTACAGCTCTGTTTGGATTGAACATTGTGTCTTTGTGTCTGTGTGTGTGTAAGTAATAGACGTCTGATAAATGTTTTATTATCATGACCTCTTTGTGTGAGGATATCACATTAGAGCCATCATTCATCTTCTGTCCCATTCAGTCAATATTGCTTCAAGGGCTGAATCATTTGCTGGAATGAGGCATGGAAGTATCACTGAAGGACTTCCTGTTGAAGAATAGCTGCACCTGCATTTGCATTTGAACACACAATCAGACACATTTGCGAAATAGTTGTTCACCTCATGTCATCCCGAACCCGCACTTCTAAAAATAAAGCATATTTTTGGCATCAGTGCTTCCAATTTATGCATCCTTTCCATTGCACAAAAAGGTTCATTATATTGAAAAAAAAAACTAAAAACAAAAACAAAAAATAAACAAAAAAAAACATGTTCTTCATTATGTTCACATACTATATATATTCTTCATACTATGGGAAAACAAACAAACAAACAGACAAACAAAAGGTTTACTTCATGGTTCTTTAGTTTAGGGAACCTAAAATTGTTATTCTTCTACAGTTCCTCAATTATTTTTATTTTTTTCTTTATTAATAAAGATTATTATAAGATTATTTAAAATAAAATAAAATAAAATAAAATAAAACAAAAATAAAACAAAACAGAAAGATGAGGATAAGGATAGATGAGGATATTTGGCCCTGAGAGCCAAAGCAGTGGTTTCTGATATTTTTCTATATAAACAAAAAGCAATCAAACAAACAAAATAAAATAAAATAAAATAAACATAATTATAATAAATGAAATTAAAATAAATGAAATGAAACAAAATAAAATGAAATGAAATTACATAATTCAAAACTAAATTTCAAAGGTGAGGATATTTGGCCCCAAGAGCCAAAGCAGTGGTTTCTGATATTTTTTTTTTCTATAAACAAATTAAAATAAAATAAAATAAAATAAAATAAAATAAAATAAAATAAAATAAAATAAAATAAAATAAAATAAAATACTAAAAGGTAATATTAGATGTTTAATGTTTTAAACAACATGCATAACAATCAAAACACTTTTTCATGGGCATAAAAAAGATTTTTAAATTAATTTTTCTCCAATTACAGCACTGTTTTACTATGAAATCCTCTTAATTTTTTGCCATGGAACTTTTTGTACATAAAAATGTCAACAAATTGTAAAGACTTTTCTTGCTTCAGCAGAATACATTATATGTGTTTACCCACACACACACACACACACACACACACACACACACACACTGCTGTACGAGAGGTGAGTACACTCATACGCTTCGCCGCTGGCCCTCAGAGCGGCGCACGGCAGTTTATGGGGTACGAGAGTCCGCCCCGGGGCAGATCTGATGTCCAAGAGCGGGACACTTTGATGAATAGCCAGTTTATTGTGCTGTCAAGCTCTGCGTGTCTGTTGGGAAATCGCGGCGGCCGGGACAACCCAGCTGATTGCCAAACCTGCGGCCTTGCTGATGATCAATCAACCTGATTGGCTATGGCAAATATGCTTACCAATAGGGAAGAGAAAAATAGATTACAGCACCGCACAGGGGTCTGGAAAGGGGGGTCAGGGTCAAACAAATGAAACATGAATGAATGAGAGAGGTCAGAGTATACTGACAGAGCAAAGAATGGCTAATATCTCACTCCAACACAAACACACGGACGCACATACAGCAGCAGGACACGTTCTCAGGGTTTCTGAGCAAGCGTGCTAGTAGTACATTGAATCGCAGGTTAATATGTGCACGTGCGTATGTGTTTGGCAGTTGTTAACCATCTTTTTGATCAACGCGTTTGACACGGAGGTCATCTTTAATACACTTTGATCTGGTGTCCAGCCGAGCGTGCTCTACCAAGCGCATCTTGCCTCGGCGCGGCCGACATGATGTGCGCACTATCAAATTGGCCTTTAATAGCCATTCTCTCTTCATTTTCTCCAGCCCAGGGGGGACGGGAAGGGGAGAAGCGGAGAATGGCTCATTTTTTATCACTAACTACACTGTCTACGAAGGCGCTCACGATCGTTTTCAAGAGATCCCCACACCTGGAAAAGGAGCGAGTTGTCACACCATTTATTTTAGTGAATATTTTTTGGTAACACTTTACAATAAGGTAATTTGTTAACACTAGTTAATGTATTAATTAACATGAACGAACAATGAATGTTATTACTTTATTTAATAATCTTAGTAAATGTTAGCTAATCAAAATACAGTTGTTCATTGTTAGTTCATGTTAGTTCACAGTGCATTGACTAATGTTAACTTGTGATTTTAATAATGCATTAGTAAATGCTGAAATTAACATGAACTAAGATTAATAGATGTTGTAGAAGTATTGTTCATTCTTAGTTCATGTTATCGATTTTTCTGTCCATAGAAAGCACATTCAATGTAAGTAAAGTGTTTACTTTTAAGGTTCAAATAAGTTTTTGAAAATTTGAAGTAATGTTACATTGTCATTCAGTGCAACACAATATTTATGTAAAAATTCAAACATGCCTATTCTGACTTGTACATATTAAAAGAATATGGGAGCATATTAAATTGTATTTTATTTTAAATAAGTAAAAAAATATTGTTGCCAAATGGGCAAAACCTAGGATAGTGGCAAATAAAAAAAAAAAAAAAAAACTAATTAGTATTTGTGCTAAAAGCAATTTGTCTATTAATATGTCATAAATTAATTTTTCGTTGTAAATATGCCTGACAAGATTGTGACACTGAATGACATTTTAGTGGGTGTCTTCTGTAAATTAGGGGAAAACGTATTTATTTTTTGATCAGAAAAAAAAAAAAAAAAAGCTATTTAATTAAACAGAAAACTTTTTGATTTTTATTACACTTTTTTACGCTTAAACCCTTTTTTATCCCTGAAGCAAATGACTTTCCCCAACCTGACAGTTATTAAAATTATTTCAAACTTTTAGTTAAACCTACACAAATTGGGGCAGATTTATTTATTTATTTATTTATTTATTTATTTATTTATTCATTCATGTGTTTATTTACATTTTATTTTATTTTAAAGTCACATCACGGCTGCATTTATTTGATCAAACATACAATAAAAACATAAGTATTGTGAAATATTATTATAATTTATTATAGATAGATAGATAGATAGATATTAATAAAAGTGGCTTGCAACATAGTAAATATAATCATTGCCACTTTAATCGATTTAATGCATCCTTGCTTAAAAAACGGTATTAATTTCTTAACAAAAAAAAAAGAAAAAAAAAAAGACTTTTAAATGTAGATTAAATATTATTATAATTGCATGTATTTTAAAGGATAATTTATTCCTGTTATCAAAGCTGAATTTTTAGCATCATTACTTCAGTCTTCATTGTCACATAACTCTATCATTGTAATATGCTTTTTTGCTTAATATATATATATATATATATATATATATATATATATATATGAATAAAAGTGGCTTGTAACATTGTAAATCTAATCATTGCCACTTTAATCGATTTAATGCATCCTTGCTGAAAAACAGTATCAATTAAAAAAAAAAAAAAGTCAAAATGTAGATTTACTATTATTATAATTGCATATATTTTAAAGGGTCATATATTTTTTTTTTCAGTATCATTACTCCAGTCTTCTTAGTTACATGATTCTTCTTCTTTTTTATTATTATTATTATTATTTTTTTTTTTATTTATTCTTAAATGGTTTGCAGAATATGCTATATGTTATATTATATTATATATATGTTATATTATATAATTATTAATTTCTAAAAAAAAAAAAAAAAAAAGTTCAGAAGGTAGCTTATCGTATATAGATGATATTTTGATGATCACATTATTCCTATTTAAGAAAGTTTAGATTTGAAAAAGCATTTAAAGCTAACATACAATCACTTGAACTGGAGTGTAACTGGACTTAATTTGTGTCATGCATGCAAATGAGACTGACCTGAATTAAATTTCATAATTTTTAGTATCTAATTCCCCTTAAAAATGGATGAAATGTGCTTCAAATAAAGAGAAAATGAGCATTAAAGCAACTTATGGAAGCGATCCGTCCTTCCCTGCAACCCCCACCTTCTCTCTCTCTCTCTCTCTCTCTTTCTCTGAAGTTGAGAGCAAAGATATATAATTTCTCCAAACACAAGAGATGGAATCAAAGTCCATTTCTCCATTCTCTCCCCCGTCTCCGCCGTCAATCATCTCACAGTGAGCGACGCGTGGAAGTGGCGGGCTGAGGAAGCCATGCGGTGCATCCCTGGAGTTTTATATATTCCGGGAAAAGATGCAGGCGCCGCACGGCCCTCATTAACAACGATCCACCCCGACCTCTCAGGCAGGTGCTACTGTAATTAACTATTGTTTGACTATCAAAAAGTCGGCCGCTGATTAAATGCACTATAAATGCAGAGGAGCACTTTCTGGGCCGCCGTAATTTCAGAGGCAGCGTGCGCACGCTGGGACCCTTTCAGCTCGGCCACTGCCTCCAGCGCGAGCTAAGAGCCTGTTGCCAGCGGTAATCAAAACTCACATGTACAGAAAAGCTTCCCGCGCTTCGGCTCAAGCAGCGCGCCTTCCATTACAAACGTGTTACTTTATGAAATCCGACCAAAAACGCGCCTTCTCCAGGCAATTGAATGGCATCTCTTTAGTGATTAGAGCCGCAATAATGGGCACCCCTGCTATTAGGGCTCTAAGTCCATTTTATTGCTAATTCATTTATGTGCTGCTTCAGAAAATACTTGACGCAAATCACCTGCTAAGAAGTCATGTTTGTCAAGCCGCTATTGCCATTACGGCCCAGATCTTAAATCAAATCCCGCCTAATGACAAAAGGGAACGGGTGGTAAAGCCGCTTACGAGGCCCTGATAACTCCGAGAAAGCATTATTGTGATCAAAGATGAAAATTTACCAACTAATCATCTTTTCTTGTCAATTAAGCCACTTTTACTAAGGTGTTGGTACGTGAGGAAAATCGGGTGCTTCGAGCGCCTGGACAAATCTTGTCATACGTGCACTGCAAAAAACTGTCTTACCTATTACGTTTTCCAACACAAATATCTAAACATTCTTACATCAAGACAAATATACTTGAGAAGCAAAATGGCTTAAAGAGACAGTTTACCCCAAAATTAAACATTTCTTTTAGCATTTACAAGTTGTTACAAACCTTCATGACATAAAAGAAGATATTTTGAAGAAGTTGTTGTTCCCCAATGGTTTTTATTTTATTTTATTTTATTTTATTTTATTTTATTTTATTTTATTTTATTTTATTTTATTTTATTTTATTTTACTTTATTTTATTTTTTTATTATTTCATTTCATTTCATTTTATTTTATTGTATTTATTTTTTTTGGAAGTCAGAGGGGGCCAGCAACTATTTGGTTCTTCAAAATATCTTCTTCTGTGTAGAAGAAGAAGAAGAAGAAGAAGAAGAAGAAGAAGAAGAAGAAGAAGAAGAAGAAGAAGAAGAAGAAGAAAAAAAAAAAACTCATACAGGTTTGGAACAACTTGAGGGTGAATAAATGATGACAATTTTTTTTTCTTTCTACATTTATTTTAAGATATATTTAAGATATTAGACAATAGATAGTATACATTTTTTGGTGAAAAGTTATGGTGACCAAAAAGTGATTATTATTATTTTATTTTTTTATTTTATTTTATTTTATTTTATTTTATTTTATTTTATTTTATTTTATTTTTTATTTATTTATTTGTATTATTTTGAGATGTTAAACAAGAAATAAAATACCATTTTTTTGCAGTGTGCATTAAGTGAAGAATGATGGTAACCAAAAAGGTGCCAGCAATTTTTTATTATTATTTCATATTTATTTATTGTTTGTTTGTTTGTTTGTTTGTTTTTTTTTTTTTAACTTTTCCTTTGAGATATTAAACAAGATATATAATACCATTTTTTGCAGAGTGCATTTAGTGAAGAATGATGGTAACCAAAAAGGTGCTGGTCCCCACTATTAATTTAATTTAATTTAATTTAATTTAATTTAATTTAATTTAATTTAATTTAATTTAATTTAATTTAATTTAATTTTATTTTATTTTATTTAATTTTATTTTTATGGAAGTCAATGGGGACCAGCAACTGTTTGGTTTTCAACATTCTTCAAAATATCTTATTCTGTGTTCAAGAAGAAAGAAACACGTACAGGTTTATATAGCTTTAAGATATTAAACAAGAAAAAATATCATAGCATTTTTGCAGTGTGCATTTAGTGAGACAAAAACCACCGCATGTTACATCGATTTCGCCTTTGCTAAAAACGCGTAAGCCTACAAATACAAAATTTCTCCTTTACACACAAAATGATACAGTAGGTAGGCCTTACAGGTGGAAATGCAGGAGGGTTTCGATCAAAATAAATGGCGGTGCTTTGTCTGTATTGCTCTGTATTGTGAATTATTGCAGTGGGGTCTTTGTGATTTCCTGACTAATGTTCTGCATCGCATCATGTAATAGCACATTTTATATGATAATGCCTGCATTAAGGGGGTATTTGCATTTTTTCCATCTGCTCGTGTTCTGTATTATTTGATTCATTTATTTATTTATTTATTTATTTTTGCTAGATACAGAGATTCAGTAAACCTTCAGAGGAAATCAAATAATATTTTTTTATTTACCAGAACACGACGGCACGGTGCACGACTTAACCGAGTCTGAAAACCCTTCATGGTCTTTCTTCTCTTTTCATCATAGCTGTATAAAATGTGAATGGGCTGTTTCACAGACTGAAGGGATTATTGGGGATGAATTGAAAGGCGGGAGACGGCCGTATTGTGCGGGACAGCACCGAGGGGTCCCGAGCATCTCTCCCCCCCTGCCCCCTGCTTCGGCTAATCATTGTTTCTCAATCAGATAATTCCAGTGTCGAACCCTCCTCTCGACGAGCAGTCGGTAATTAACACGACACTCTCTCCCCTCCTCACTCTAATGGCTTAATTAGGGGTGACAGCCTAACAACCTTGTTTACTCAATTGCTTTTCCTCTTTAATTATCCTAATGACTGGCGGATATTCAGACCGTCCTGTTCCTCCGCATTGCTTTATTTAATGAAGCCTGCTGTTTGTGACACTAAACGATCTGTGTTTGTGGTGATGAAGGCAGTGATGAAGGCCTTTCGCACCCTGAGAGTCACGAGGTTACGTCGCCACACGCCGCAATGTGTAACTCACGCTGATCATTATGTCCTAATTAACAAATAGGCCGCAACTGTTCATTTGCATAACTGAATGGTTCCATCCCAGAGGCAAAATAAACCGGATTTTATTTCATTAAATAAGGAACTCGTCTTTATCTGGGTCACAACACAAAACGGGACTCACACATATGCCAAAAAAAAAAAAAAAATTATCACACACTGATATCTGATGCTAATTTTTATATGTGTTAATACAGGTCTAAATACATATATATATATATATATTTTTTTAAATGTTATATTATTATGTTAATGTTATAAAATATTACTATTTATAATATTATAATGTTTAATATTATAAATATCCAGTAACTTGATTTTATTCATATGTTTTCTATTTCTTTCTTCATAAAGATAATTTTTTGGTCTAATCTGTACCTCCTCCTTCCTTATTAGCAAATATACATATTTTTATTGTGTAAAAACTGCTACAATTGATTGGCAATGCATCTCTATTCAATCTATTTAAACTCCTTTATAAAGATTTTTTTTCCAGCAATACCATTTTGTGTTACCGAAAGAATGAAAGGATTATTATTATTATTATTATTTTTATTATTATTATTATTATTATTATTATTATTATTATTATTGTGAAGAACATTTGATAAATAAAATAAAATAAAATAATAAAACAGTAATATTGTGAAAAACATTTGAATAATCAAAAGAACCATTTTAATCTATAAAAAAAACCTTTATAATAAAATAATAAATCAAATAAAATAAATAAAACAAATCATAAAAAGTATTATTGTGAAGAACATTTCAATAATCTAAATAACCATTTTCATCTATAAAAAATCCTTTATGATAAATACAATAAAATAAAATAAAATAAAAAGTTAATGTCTCATTTTTGATAACTCTACAGTCTACAGTATGTTTTGTTATCAGTTCTGGAGGTTTAATCATGTGCTAATACTTATTAAAATGTAGCTTTATTTAGCTTGAGATGCATGTAAATACCATGTTCATCTGACAGAAAGTTTCA
Organism: Labeo rohita; assembly: GCF_022985175.1. NCBI lineage: Eukaryota > Metazoa > Chordata > Actinopteri > Cypriniformes > Cyprinidae > Labeo > Labeo rohita. The sequence goes on from NC_066876.1 coordinate 3,254,303, forward strand.
AATCTTACAGAAAGTTACACAAAGTCACCTTATCAAACTGGAAAAGCCTCCCTTTTTAAACAATGACCCACCCAAAGACATAATAGCTGCCGCTGGATCAAATAAACAGCTTTCCTATGGAAACAAACTGTTAGCATCAGTTCGTGTGAGTCTGAGCGGGCGATAGAGGGTGATGTAGACTCCTTTCCCTCTCAATTCCCATGTGCTCGGGCCTTCTTTGCGGGATCCTAGCGAGGTTGTCCCGAGACGCCCGCCACTTTCTACATGTATAATTAATGATAAATCTCCAAAGCCTAAGCGCTTGATTGATGGATGGAAAATGGATGTTCCAAGCACCTATTGTTTCAGGGGCTCAGGATTAGGTGGAGTTATTTAACAGTTCATTTGAGCGGCTGAGGTCTGTGGACCGGCTCTGCGGTGCCAGGCGGGACCAGAGAGCTCGCAGTGGGGTAATGCGCCATAATAAAGATTAAACCCTCAAAGCCCGAATGCTGAGGAGGGGGCTGAATCCCTGTTTTATTAACATATCTGAATCAGGGAGCGAACCGCGGAAGCTTAGCGCAACGCCAACTTTAAACCTCCCCGTGTTCTTATTGACTAATTCCATCCACACCGCCTTTGTTTTTATGTTGCTTTATTTCCCGAACAATGGCTGCTTTTGTTCGGTAACTGGATTTTTACATATTTCTGGCAAAGCAGGGGCACAAAATGTGAAAAGCACCATGCCATGCAGTCAGATTGTACGTGTAATATGGTAAAATTGTGGAAAGTCTAAATTCTGGCTATTAACTCAAGAATGAATGATTAACATGATTTTAAGACCAGTTACAAGCTCCTTTAGTCTTAAAAAAGGTTCTTCAAAAGCTCCATGTAGTATTTTTACAGCAATTTTCATCAATTAATCATTTTATTACACTGTAAAAAGCCTACAATTATTACCTTATTTCTACCCAATTTAACCTTTAAAAAATGTTGTGCTGGTATAAATTGATGTATATCACTGGAAAATAAAATTAAAAGGTTACACTTTACAATAAGGTTCATTAGCTAACATTAACTAAGAATGAACAATACTTCTACAGAATTTATTAATCTTAGTTAATCAGGATTTACTAATGCATTATTAAAATCACAAGTTGTGTTTGCTAACATTAGTTAATGCACTGTGAAATAACAAGAACAAACAATGATTGACTGTATATGTATTAACTAACATTAACTTAATAATTATACATATAATTAATACATATTGTTATAAATGTATTGTTTATTGTTTGTTCATGTTAGTTAATACATTAAGTAATGTTAACAAATGACACCTTATTGGAAAGTGTTAAAAAAAAAAAAAATAAAATAAAAAAAAAAAAAAAAAATAAAATAAAATAAAATAAAATAGAATAGAATAAAATAAAATAAAATAAAATAAAAATGTTGGCAATTTGCTGCCAGGATATTATTTTTACATTTACAGACATCTCTTTTAATCCTAAAGCACAACACAAATGCAATAAATAAATAAATAAATAAATAATATATAAATAAATATATACATACATACATACATACAATTTCACCTAATTCAACTTAAACATTAAAGTTTAAGTGCTGCCTTAAATTTGTAAGTATAATAAAACTGACTCAAATAATTTCAACATACAGTATTAAAAAATAAATAAATAAATAAATCTGTTAAAAAAGAGGTTTAATTAATTGAAATTAATGGTTAAATTAATAAGTTAATAAATTAATAAATACATATGTTGATTATTATTATTATTATTATTATTATTATTATTATTATTATTAGTGTAGGTTAGTTCAGTGATGTTAAATGAAATCTTTGATTTTAATAGAAAAAAAAAACCTTATTTATTTTATTATAATATATACCATGATATATATATATACATTTATTATTATTATTATTTATTATTATTTTTACAGTGTTGAACAAACTCTGAAAAAGTTGATTTTCAATGACATGCACATAGATATAAAATAATAAGAATAAGAATAAGAATAAGAATAAGAATAAGAATAAGAATAAGAACATATAGAAGAATATTGTATTTTTGTGATAATTGAATTATTTTCATAACTTATCAGTTATTATTATTATTGATATTTCTTTATTGTATTTGTATTATTTATTTATATATTTATTATTATTATTTTTTAATACTAATTTGTAATTTATAATTTAACAATGACTATCCATTTTTTAAGTGACACTCTTAAACACAGAGTGGCTTTAATGATTGTGTATGTGTGTGTGTGAAGTTTGGCTCATTGATAACAAAGAACCTGTGAAAAATCAAGGGCTCAGGCTGCGAGTGACCCTGAATTGTTCCCACTACTACACAATCTCTCCCATGTGTGCCACAGATGGAGTCACGTTAGCTTCCACCCGCACATCCACACACATCTGGATCCCTCTAGAACAACACTCAGCTTCAAGAGGGATTTATCTGCTCATGTGTGCGGTCCAACAAAACAGACACACCACACTGGCCTGCATACACACTGCTAATGCAAAACAGTACAAATACATACAACTCCTCCTGACAACAATTACACATTTCTGTCAATAATTTCCTTGTCAACAACCATTTAAAGCTGCAAAATCAGATTGGAATAATATGACATATTATAAGGAAAATGCAATAGTTCTGCACGCTGATTGGTTAATGCAGAGCTCTAGTTGTGTTAAAATCCATGATACATTAACAATTATGATGTGCAACACCTGTGCATGTTACTGCACTGCACCTATACAGACCAACTATTAACATGCTGGAAGAATGACATTATTTGATATATATTTGATATGCAACTTCAGAAGGAATCTAAATGGTCAACATGATCAAAACTAAGATGTCTTTTAGTATAATTGTAAAAACATCTCCCTTCGTGTTCATATATAAAGGTTTATTTATAAGGTTTAGGTTTACGTATAAAAATACTTATAAATCTAAGGCACAGCAATATATACTTTTTATTATTTTATTTTATTTTATTTTATTTTATTTATTTTTTCACAAATTATAAATAAATAAATAAATGAAATCATGTCAACATATGTATTTTCAATACTTTAACTTACATTTAACCATTTTCATTAACCATTTTAACAAAACTTTTAACTGTTAAGAACATGAAACATTTAACCATTTTTTAAGATGAAATTATTTAAGCCAGTTTTATTAAACTTACAAATTTAAGTCAGTACCTAAACTTAAAATTTAATTTAATTTAATTTAATTTAATTTAATTTAATTTTTTTCCACAAATTATAAATAAACAAATAAATAAATAAAATCATGTCAACATATGTATTTTCAATACTTTAACTTACATTTAACCATTTTCATTAACCATTTTTAACAAAACTTTTAACTATTAAAAACATAAAACATTTAACTATTTTTTTAATACTGTAAGCTGAAATTATTTAATCCAGTTTTATTAAATTTACAAATTTAAGTCAGTACCTAAACTTAAATTTTTATTTTATTTTACGTTTAATTTAATTTAATTTAATTTTAGCTTAGCTTAGCTTAGATAAGTTTTAGAAAAGCCATATTAAAATAATGTGAAAAAATATGATGCCTTTTAAGAAAGTAGTTCATCTCTCAAATATCAGTGCATTCTATTGCATTCTATTTTTGGCCCCCCACAATCAAAACTACATTGATCACAAAACTAAGCATTTAAACATCATCTTACTAAAACATATTATTGGTAGATATGGAGTGACAGCTGATATCTATATGCATTTTATGTAAGTGGTCTGCAATGCTGTTATAAAGATCCCATTAATTTACATTAGAATCAGAATTTAATCTTGCTTTTTGGCCAAATAATTATGAGCAACTGCAATGAACTGTGTGTTTTTGTTTGGAACTCCAAATAAAACTGAGGTGTTTTCCTTTTTTTCAAAAACATGTTACTGTTAAAAATATTATTTAATGTCAGGCTTTATATGGAACTAATGATTTTGTTTAATTAAACAATGTTTTAAAGCAAAATTGTGTCGTTAACGTTGTTATTATGTAATAAAAGACTGTTGTAGGGGTTGCAGCACCTTTCAAACCACTTTACTGTGGAATCACACTGTACTGCAGAAATGACATTACATTATTTTCCTTGAGGATTCGTCGGGTGCGTAATCATTCTTCAGCTCTGTTTGCAGTCGTTTCAGAGTAAAGAGAAGATCAACAGCATCATAACTCTCATTTCCAAATAATAGCATTGCTCTGTTACGTCCTTATAACAATTCTTATTTCTTTGCAAATATAGCAAGGAAGCTTTCGCAGATTCTTCGGCAAACAAAAGGTTTCTGAAAGCGCATGATCAGCGGTGGAGTCCGGCCTCCGCAGTGCACTCTCGGGTCAGCCATCCTGAACGCGAGCGCCGTAGCATTTATCACATGATCTCCTAAACAAACGAGGGATTTGGGCTCTTTTCTGCAGCCATGGACCGAGGTGACAGGCACCACAATAGGATGAGAAACGAGCTGTTTGTGAACTTCAGCTCCATCTGCTTTTGAAAGGGATTTTGCAAGACGGCAGAGTGGTGAGCATGCTAGCGACAACACAATTCGCAGAGATAAGAGTGATTCGAAAACACCATTTATCAGCAGATACTGACACGGCTAAGAAATGAGGTCAGTTAAGTAGAATGACTTTAGAAAGCAGATTGTAAGTCTGAAACATTTTCAGCATGCCAAAATCAGATTCAGACAACATGCTAACTTGCTAATACACACGTATCTCACATGCAAACAGTTGAGCAAAACCTAAAGAGAAACTGAGAAACTCCAGGCCTAAACAGGCCTAAAATTTTCCCTCACCACTTCTGTCTCTGTTAGACCCATTTCTTGTGATATTTTTCTATTGCTGGATGAAGTGATCCAGATTTGGTGATTTGGTGTGTCCAGGAATGAGGCGGTTTGCTTTCACATGACCTTCAGATGGCTGGGCACAGCCTCCAGACAAGTGGCCTCTCTCTGTGTCAGACAGCGGCCGACTGGCAGAGTCTCTCTCCTGGGCATTCAGGCATTCGTCTGGCCTGCTCCTCTCTCTGTCATTCCCTTCTTTCATTCCGTCTCACTCTCCTTCTCACTCATCTCAAGTATCAGCATTACATTATGAGAGTTAAATGCGTTGCAAAAGCCAGTTTTGAAAATAACGTTTGTTATGAACCACAGGTGTTAAGAAAATGTATACTGTCACACCAGATATGATTTTTGATATTTTTTTACTAGCGGGTGCAGAACACTATAGTTCACTTATGTAAGTGAGGATAGCAAAATCAAGTAAACTGTGACATATTATACTCAAAAAATGGACTACCAGTAAGCCTGATAAAAATTTGGGATCAAAAAACTATTCGTACACTTTGAGCTGATCATGTTTTTACACCTTTCTATCAAACGTATTTGACATTATTAAAATGAATTTGTTCTGACACAGTTTATCTCTGAGTTCTTGTCATATTTTATTACCATTTTGTAAATTACAGTGAATAAACTGCGCATGTGAGAAATGTTGAAGGTATCTGAATAAATTTTGGTTTGACTGGATGTCCATATATAAAGATTTTTTTTTTTCAATTAATTGAGTTCATTTATTTATTTATTCATTTAAAATAACACTTGTATGCTCACCAAGACTGCAAATTGTTTGATTAATAATAATAATAATAATAATAATAATAATAAAGTAAAAACAGCAATATAGTGAGATATTAGTAGTAGCAGTATTTAAAATAGATGTTTTTTTGTTTGTTTGTTTGTTTTTTTTAATATATTATGAATATTTTAAAATGCAATTAATTCCTGTGATCAAAGCTGTATTTCCAGCATCATTACTCCAGTCTTTAGTGTCACATGATCTTTCAGAAATCACTCTAATATGCTGATATATTGCTCAAGATACATCCTATCATTATCAATGTTGAAAACAGCTGTGCTGCCTAATATTTTTATGAAAATAACTTTAGATTAGAGAACACACATTCACTATTAATAAGACTTAATAAACGTTCAATAACCTTCAATAAACTCCAAATTTGCAGCTTATTGCTGTAGTAATTATATTTTTGGTATTGAATAGGGTTAAGGAATCTAGAATGTGGTCATCAATTAATATAAAAATTAATTTCTTAAATAATAATAATAATAATAATAATAATAAAATAGGGATGTACAGTATAATAAAGTGGTTAAATCATACTGATTATAAGACAGTGTGTTTTTTTGTTGTTGTATCACTCATAACTCTAGTTTCTCATTTTCATTTAGTTGTTCTGTTATGTTTAGTACTAAAATAACTAAAACTTAATAAAAACTATACAGATCATTTAAACGAGTAACAGTAATAACGACAAAAACATAACAAAATTACTAAAATTGTACTGAAAACAAATTGAACTCAAAATATATTCAAAATTACTACATATATTCTACTATATATATTCAGTAACAATTTGCATTAGGAAAGTAATTAAGCTTTTTTTTTTTTTTTTTTTTTTTTTTGTAACAGTTATGTTTAGGTATTGGGTAAGGTTAAGGCATCTAAAATATGGTCATGCATAAATACTAATAAACAGCTAATATGCTAGTAATATGCATGCTAATAGACAACTAGTTAAATGTCAATAGTGTTCTCTAATCTAAAGTGTTACCATTTTTTTTTTTTTTTTTTACATTAGAAATGTATTTACTGTAACTTTTGTTAAATTTAATGTGTTCTTGTTCATAACATATTGACTGAAATGTTCAAATGGCCCAGAAAAGTAGTAAGGACATTGTTAAAATAGTCCATGTGACATCAGTGGTTGAAGTGTAATTTTATGAAGCTACAATAATACTTTTTGTGCACAAAGAAAACAAAAATAACAATTTTATTTAACAATTTCTTCACAAAATGAAGAAATTCAAAAGTATTCTCATTGTTTCATAACATTACGGTTGAACCACTGATTTTATTAATGTCATTACTACCTTTCTGGCCCTTGAATGTGGTAATTGCTGTCAGAAAGCTCTCAGATTTCATTAAAATATCTTAATTTGTGTTCTGAAGATGAACGAAAGTCTTGCAGGTTTGGAACGACATGAGGGTGAGTAATTAATGACAGTTTTCATTTTTGGGTGAACTATTCCTTTAAGCATCCTAGCAGAGTAACCACATTAACTATGGAAATGTTCCACTAGTGTTCGACAACCGCAAAAAGTCAAAATTATTTTTTTTTAAACAGTATCAGTCACCTAAACCAAACAAAATACTTTTTTATTTTGCTTGCAAACTGTGTTTGTGCTATCTCTCTTCAAAACAAATGCCACTTGGTTTGATATTTCGTTACATAATGCAGTGACATTTTAGGAGTTTAGTGTTCAAATAGTTTTGGGGCCACTGCACACATAGTTCCAGTCCACAAATGGGCCTGGGGACACGGCCGTCCCTGCTCTGAGACGACGAAAACAAACGCGTCCCCCGGACGGAAAGAGTGCGAGAGGGTCTCGGACCACCATTACCGCAAGGGCACCCCAAGCGTCCCGAACCTATAACGTCTTTAGAAAGGGTTTCCATGTCAACGGCAGCCCGGTCGCATGTTATTATATGAGTGCGGCTCAGACTTCATTCACACAACTGAATTAATGAACACCCACTCAGAGAAATAGAAGAGGACTTTGAGTAAAGACAAAGCGGGCCACTTTATCCCGTCTTTGTTCGCAGACAGTTGAGGAAAGTTCCCTTCAGACATCATAGAGAGAAAATAGAGTGATGGCGTTTTAAATAGTTAATATACTGCTCATTCAGCAGCCTTCTATTTGCTCTCCGTCCCTCTTCACTCGCTCCCACTTGAATTCCAGCACAGCCGAGCGGAGCTGTGCCGTCACAGACCGGCTTCTGTCCACAATGGATCATTCCGTCCTCAATCACTGATCTTGCTCTTTCACAATCTTTCTCTCTCTCTCTCTCTCTCACACACACACACATTTTAGTTTTCACACTGTATCTGAGGCTCCAGTCCTGCGAACGCTGGGAAGATCAGGGATAATGACAGCATTCTGCTCTGGAAAGGACAATTCCCACAGATGTGGCAGAAAGAGACATTTGTTTTCTGTTCTTGTCAAAGAGGAGCGATAGTATGACAGGAGATGCCTTTGGGAATAAGAGGCCAGATAAAAAATGTCTCGCATCCGCCCTAACAAACAACCTTCACATATTTCAGTGGTTTCATGTACGTGCATCTATGCGTGTATGTGGTCAGAGAAGACGAAAAGCCTTAAATTGACAGTTTGTATCTTTCTATTTCATAACACAGGAATAAGCATTTTAATAGTATCTGTGTCATGCTGTCCATTAATAAATAATGTTGAATCCTTTTGTGTAATGTACAGTAATGCTCTTATAACGGACGTCTGGAAGATTTAACAGCGAGATGTAAAAGGTTAAAGCACTTTATTACATATTAAAGGCTTAGTTCAACCAACAAAATAAATTTTCACATACTCAACATAAGTGACAAACTTAAGTAAATCAATTTCTCTCAAAGTTTCATCAAAAAGTCAAAAAGTTCATGAAGATATTGTTAACGAAATTCAAAGAAACTGAATGGTTTAATCCACAGAAACAGGTTTAAAAAATGCTTTTTTTGTTCACATAGAAGAATTAATGTAAATACACATTAAAAATGGTTAAAGGTCAAGCGTACTTGCTTGACACATTCATAAACTAGTGAGGTTTGTTTTCATGTGGCAAGCAAGACGTGGATTAAACCACTCAAATCATATGATTTCTTTATGATCTTTTTGAAGCATCAAAATTTTGTTGGATTTTCAATGGAAGGAACAAAATCTCCCAGGTTTTATTACATTTTTATTTTTTTTTTAAACAAAACTAAAAATGACAGAACAACAACAACAAAATAGCGTAGACTACAGATGGCCATACTGATGAGTGCTTGTGTGAAAGGGCTATGAGATAAGCCAGATTTGGTGTAATAGAGTACAAAGATGTACTTCTGAAGAGAAATACAGCAGACACTGGAAATAGATGAAGCTTTCTAGAGCACATATGTTGAACGTCTGCGTTCGTGCACGCTATCCCAATGGAGGCTACGAAGGGCTTACGTGTTTGTATGCATGCGTTAGCATACGTGTACAAAAACGAAGAATCCACCTTATTCTTCAACGTGGAAATATATAGGGATATACTGAGGAAAAATAACAAGAAGACTAGGGAAATAACAAGAAGAATAACAACATGCAATAAACAGTAAAACTGTTTGCACTACAAACCAGTGTGTTCATACTTAAGATAGCACATTAAAATGACATGGTAAGACACACCAATTTGCAATATCAAGCAGCAAATCTAGCTGTTTTGTACAGCTAAAAGTAGCTGGACGCAGATGAGATCTGAAGCCTGATCCATAAAATTTACAAAAAAAAAAAAAAATTGTAACCGATTTTTGTAACAGCCCATAATTGGTGCAGGTCACACATTGACCTGGTTTGCACTAATCGGTTGTTCCACAAGGTGGCAGCACTCACTCGGGCCATTGTTTCACAGTAGAAAATGAAACTAAAGAGACTGAACAACAACAACAACAGACGTCCCACACTGACAAGCGCTTGTGTGAAAATTATGAGATCGTAGCAACTTAAGTTTAAAACAGGCCAAACGAATTCTATCAATCGTAACTTCTGGAGAGAAATAGCGCAGACAATGGACAAAGGTGAAACTTTCTAGAGTACATATGTCGCCCTTTTCCATTCATACACGCTATACTTTGAAAGGCTACGTGTTCGACTGTACTCATTCAGTAGTATTCTTTAGGCTTAATGAGTTTGTAATTAAAACAGAGTAATTGATGACAGAATTTAAATTTTTGGGTGAACTATCAATTTAATTAGTAGGGTACAATGGGGCTAAAGGCACCCCAGGGTAAAAGCACCTTATATTTTATTTTCCTCTAAACGAGTAGATGGCAGAAAAATGTGGCGTAGCACTTTCCAAAACATCCGCTTTTCAACATGCATGTGCAAATTTGGCTGATCCTTGACCCGCTTGTGGGCAGCAGTGCAAAGTTGATTCTGTGCTTACTTGATCTATTATTATTATTGTTATTATTATTTTTATTTTTATTTATTTTTTTTTTTCACCCATTTCCATTGACTTTTCCATTTGTTGAAATGACATGGTTAGATTCAGATGGTAAATATCATATATTATGTGTCCATCTTAGAGATAATCACCATGTTTAGAATGAAACCATTATATTTAAAAACATTATATTAATCATATCATATAATGAAATATCATTTGATGTTACTTCTGTACATCTATATTAAATGATCAGAATCTTTACTTTTTAAAATCGTTTTATGTATGTTTTTTTAATATTATTATATACTTTAATGACAGTGTATTTATTGAACAAAAATTTATTATTTTATTAATCAAAATAATCAGAAATTCATACAAACTTTGCTAAAGTGATTGCTTTGAAGTATTAACATTATTTTAGCTAAAGTATTTGTATCCATTTTTGCTGGTGAGCCTTTTACCCCTTGCCACCTCATACATTTATAAGATTTTTAAACAAAATCAACAACTTGTATGGTTTGTTTTCACACTATATCTGTGGCTCCACAAATGTTCAGTGCAAAAGTAAATATTTTTCTTAAGGTGTGCCTTTAGCCCAATTTTTCTGTACAAATCTGTGTTACTTAAGATGTTAAGTTGTCTAAACTACTTCACAGTGGGAGTTGTGCTTTTAGATGAAGTTTGTAACGTAACTTTTATCAGCACAGAACAGCTATTGAAGTTCTGTAGTTATTTAGTGAAACGATTATTCAGAAACAAATGGACTCGGATATACTCCTTGGGAACTGATTGGATTGGGATTATCATTCTTTTTATTACAGATGGCTGGTAGGGAGCGGCTGAAACACAATGGGTCTGTGACATGAAAGGTTGTTTCACAGTTATTGCATTGTGACGATAGATTACCGTAGGTCAATTTTGATTTAATTTTAACTACAGTATGGGCTGAGTATAAGCTATCACACCTGAAAAAGTATCTAAACAATCATACACACCCTAATTGATTGCTCTCTTCAAAGAAATACATGCCACTTCAACAACACACACACCCACACAGAAGGAAATACCGTCAGTCAGGGGCCATTAAAACGTAACCGAGCCAGGGGCCGAGCAGGGATATTATCATTAAGTCTTCTCATAGTCATGCTAAAAACCTCAAATATTATTTCTACACAGCCCTCCTCCCCTCCTAGTGACAGAAAGGGCTAAACGTCTTCAATTGCCTCGTGTTTTCAGAGCGTCTAGCGCTGGAGTGCATGAGAAAGCTTTTTGTTTTAATTGAACAGGCATGTTCCAGCGTGGATTCGCCTTCCCTCAAATGAGCTACTGAAGTGACAGTTAGAAAGCGTCGTTAAAAGCGTTCAGACGCAAAACTAGTTAAACGTTCTGCGCTCGAATGGTTCAGATTTGTGTTTACTAGCAGACGGAGAGACACTTGTAAAACATTTAATGTGCTTTGAAGGACTTGTTATGAAGTGTAATTTTTGCGATTTTTATACAGGCTTGTAAAATGACGCATGATTAGCTTGTCAATGTGTTTTCATGAAAAAGCACAAAACATTTTTGACACGGACAGCAAAACCTCTCTGTTCCCTTCCCACCGGTGTGTTTGTGTGTGTGCGAGTGAGTGAGTGAGTGTATTGGGTGGTCAGGACCCCTCTGCATTCTTCCGAGCGATCTGCTGCCCCTGGGGCTGCCTGGCCTGGCGTATAATTGCCCTCCGCTACAGATAGTTACCAGCCTTCCCTGTCCCTCTCCTCTTCTCTTCTTCCCCCTGTTTATTCTCTCTGATTTCAGGCTCCTTTGGGTCATCATTCATCAATGGGGCCCCCCAGCCCCTGAGGACCCGACCGGGAGGCCCCTGTTACTACGCCTCCATAACCAGAGGCCATTTCTGATGGAGGCGCATTATACGGGGGAACGAGAGAGCATGAAAATGCAGCACGAGGCAGGGGGTGAACGACGGTGATTATTATATCCAGATAATCATTTCAAACAAATTATCATGATAATCAATCAATCGTCACATTTGAGGCACCTCGCCTCAGGGCTGCACGATGCCCCTCCTGACCTGTAATGTATTTTGGGGCATAATCATATGCCCTAAATTTGCAGGTTTGCTTGAGATGATATTTTTACAGGATTTTCCTTGTTTAGTTAAGCTAACATTAGAGATTCATTTCCCCTGTGAACAGACCTCCTTCTACTGATTGTAACAGGTACAGCAACTCTCCTTTCACCTTTCCACGAACGAAAAAAAAAAAAAAAAGTGTCACATGGCTGAATGCTATAAATATTAAAGTACAATGCATATTTAAAGGTAATGACCATAATTGCAGTTTTTTAAATCTACCTCCAGAAATATATAACACACCTTTTTTCTTAAAAAAGTAAAATATATAAACAAACAAGCAAGCAAACAAACAAGCAAATAAACAAACAAACGAACAAACAAATAAATAAATTAATAAATTAATAAATAGTAAAAATGATGGTAAAAATTATTTGGCACCTCAACAAACAAACAAACAAACAAATAAACAAACAAACAAATAAATAAATACTAAAATTGAAATATTATTAATATATGGACATCCAAATTCAATGTCTGCATCACACTAAATTCACAATTATATAAAAAAGCATATTAAATGCTTGTAAGTGTCTACTTTAATGTTTCATATCACTTTTGTGAAAATAAAATGTCAAAATAGGGGTGAAAAAATGTTCCATTACCTCTCTGTGTAACAGACATATTTTTTTAATTTATTAATTTTATTATATTTTAAATGATGAAGAACAAATGGTGACAAGTGTGACTCTGGACCACAAAACCAGTTTTAAGTATCACGGGTATATTTGTAGCAATAGCCAAAAATACACTGTATGGGTAAAAATTATCGATTTTTCTTTTATGCCAAAAATCAGGATATTAAGTAAAGATCATGTTCCATGAAGATTTTCCTACCGTAAAAATAGCAAGACTTAATTTTTGATTAGTAATATGCATTGCTAAGAACTTCTTTTGCACAATTTTAAAGGCAATTTTCTTGATTTTTTTGCACCCTCAGATTACAGATATTCAAATAGTTGTATCTCCGCCAAATATTGTCCTGTCCGAACAAACCATACATCAACGAAAAGCTTATTTATATGATGTAATAATCTCATGAATGTTTTTTTAAGGATAGTGGAAAAGAAATATATGGAACTATTGTATTTTTATTTTAATGATTTTATAATATTCCTTGTAATTCTAGATAACACTAGAAATTACAATAACTGATACCAATTATTTACAACCCTAACCCTAACATTTCAATATTTGTGCATTTACTGACAAAAATTTGTCTTGTGATTGTATTATCAGACTTTTATCACGCCTAGATATAAACAGCGCAAGTTAAAATAACACTGGCCTTTTTTAAAGTCTATGAGAGATGGGTCGCAGCAGGGGCCACAAAAGCACTGATAGCGTCTCAGAGAGCCTGTCAAAAGAGCCATTAATCTCTTTCCCATTAAAACATCAGCCGCCTGTTTTAGCTACATTTACAAAGCGAAATGTTTTAATATCCAGCCAGACACGCAGGCATGATGCCGGAGGCAATCTGTTTCAAATACAATTACAACACATTGATTTTCTATAATTAATCTATGTCTCTGTGTACTATCATTGTCAGTTCACTGTAAGCTTACATGTCACACACACACATACACAATTACACATGCAGACTTTTGGGACAGAGTGTGGTGGATTACATCTAAAAGAGCTCAAATCAAGGCTTGTGTGTGTGCGTATGTGAGAGAGAGTCAGTGGCTGGACAGATACGGACAGACTCAGATAGGCATCTCTGTTTCTGAGTGTTTGTGTTGTGAAGGAAGGATAACGTGTTAACAGCAGAGGATAAATAAATGAAAGAAGCTCTTTTTCTTTTTGTCTGTCTGTTGGGATTTGACTTAAGAAATCTTTCAGCTCTCATAATAACAGCGGTTTTTCTCTCTGAGACAGATGCATCATAGAGACACAGGGTGGGATGTGAGAAAAATGGATGGATGATGTTATAGATTATCTGCCACAGATGTTTTCATTACATAACCTCAGGGCTGATTCTGTCCACACACACACACACACACACACAAACAGACACTCACACATCGGTCATTTTCTCTACATCTGAATTCACACACGTGCGCACACACAAATATTAAGTTCATTTGCTGGCACAATAAGATGTTTTCACACACGTGACAGTGCATTTAGTCTATTAGGGCGGATGATGAGTAACGCTGTTATTCATAACACTTCATGCATAATTCATTATATTAATAAAGATGCTTAAAGCTTGTCTTTTTTTTTTTTCAAGTTGGCCTAAAATATCACATCCGTAGTTATGAAAAACACTGATATGCAACACAACACAACAAAAGTCTGGTTGTTGTAGTAGATCAAGTGGAATTACTTCCTAAAAGCATCACTACACTCTTAAAAAAAAGGTGCTTCATGATGCCATAGAAGAACCTTTTTTGTCTAAATGGTTCCATAAAGAACCTTTAACATGTGAAGAACCTTTCTGTTTCACAAAAGGTTGTTTGTGGTGAAAGAAGGTTCTTCAGATTATAAAAAGGTAAGAAAGAGATGATTCTTTAAAGAACCTTTGACTGAATGGTTCTTTGTGGAACCAAAAATGGTTCTTCTATGGCATCACTGTGAAAAACCTTCTAAAGCACATTTATTTTTAAGAGTGTATGTTGATTTCAGCAGTCGCTCTACAGTATGTAGTTTATTACATTGTGTCAAATGTTTCATTGTTTAAAGGTAAATGACATTAAAATTGAGTGATTCACAAACTATCCACAAATTGATTCAAGTGAATTGTTAAAAAGAAACCATACCAAAGAAAATTATGTTCATTAAACATGAATCAAACATACTGAAATCAAGAGGGACCATGAAGAATGTTTGACAAGAAGGAAAGAAAGAAAGAAAGAAAGAAAGAAAGAAAGAAAGAAAGAAAGAAAGAAAGAAAGAAATGAAAAATCCTCCTTTTTGATATTAAATTATAATTTAACTTAATTGTTAAAACGTATTGACGTTGAAGCAAACAAACAAACAATGAAGAATTTTTGTTTGACAAGAAAGAAAGAAAAAAAGAAAAGAAAGGAAAAATAAAAAAAAAATAAAGAAAAAATCCTCTGTTAGATATTAAATTATAATTTAAATTCATTGTTAAAATTAATTGATGCTGAAGCAAACAAATGAACAATGAAGAATTTTTGTTTGACAAGAAAGAAAGAAAAAAATAAAAGAAAGGAAAAATAAAAAAAAGAAAGAAAAAAAAAAAAAAAATCCTCTTTTGGATATTAAATTATAATTTAAATTCATTGTTAAAATTAATTGATGTTGAAGCAAACAAATGAACAATTAAGAATTTTTGTTTGACAAAAAAAAAAAAAAAAAGAAAAAGAAAGAAAGAAAAAAAGAAATTAAAAAATCCTCTTTTAGATATTAAATTACAATTTAACTTCATTGTTAAAATTTATTGACACTGAAGCAAACAAACGAACAATGAAGAATATTTGTTTGACAAGAAAGAAAGAAAGAAAGAAAGAAAGAAAGGGAAAATCCTCTTTTAGATATTAAATTATAATTTAATTTCATTGTTAAAATGTATCGACGTTATAGATAGATAGATGATAGATAGATAGATAGATAGGTAGATAGATAGATAGATAGATAGATTGATAGATAAATTAATAGACTGATAGATGATAGATAGCTTTTGTGTTATTGATATCAGCATATGTGTCAGACGTGTCAAGAGGGGAGGATTGACATAAAATGAGTCCTACCTTTTTAATACAGCTGTCTTGAGATGACGTTTCATGATCATTCAGCATTTGCTGTGAAGATAAAAAAGATAAACAGTTGATTATTAACTACAAAACATCAGTTAATGATTACTAATATCTACAAATACAACATGTAATTTTATGGCCTAAAATCAGCATGACATTGAATTTTCGAAAGAAAAACATACAGTAAGTCTTCAAATATTCAAATGTTCGAGAAGTTTTAAAAGCAGAAAAGATACTTTCATGTTGGTTCATTAGTACAACTGAAGTAATATTTGAACTGTAAAAGTGTCCATATCATCCCTTAATAGGTTGGTGTAATCGACAGTATACCATAAATGCTATTCATAGTTTAAGAAGCAGAATATTCTAAAGACTGTAACTAGCTGAGATTACATGTGGGCTTTGAGACGTGTCGAGAAGTGAGCGTTAAATGGCCAGTGAGTGATGAGTCTGTCGTCTGAATCTGTGCCCCCCTGCCGGGCCGCCGCCGCAGCAGCGCAGGTTAAACCATCTCCTGTGATCAAATGAATGCTGCAAAGTTTTATCACTGACTGATGGGAGCAGGACTGAATATATACATTTAAGCTAGACAGTTGGAGGAGATGTGGAATTGGAGGCCTTCAGGGCTATTTATCTGAGAAAGCAGCCAGTGTCGCTCGTATGAGAAGCCAGCTTGTTCCAGGTTTGGAGATAATGGAGCTCGTATGAATCTCAGTGGCTCATTCAGAGCAGAACAGGCGGAGGCTGTGCTGGGATTATTGGGCCGTATGTAGGTTTCACGCTGATCTGCAGTGCCCAACCGTTTCCTGTCTCATCCTCTGAATGGAGGGTGTGTGAGCCTGTGAAAAGGTTCTGTGGGACGTTAACATTGCCTTGGTTTGAACCTGACATTTGAAGGTTTCAGAAAGGCACAATCACACACACACACACACACACACCCACCAAATCTGAGTGTGGTGAGACAAATATTTTTAATATTAGTAGACAGAAGGACTGTTGTCTAGTTTACAGTTTTTTTACCTTCTTATGCTATTTTTTCCCCTTTAAAAGTGTGATACTTGTGATATAATATCTCATTGTAATAGTTAAAAAAGTAAAGCACAAGCACAACTTATCATGTGCAGCAACAGTCATTTCTAAAAATAGTGTTTGTTAACTAAAATATACATTTTCTACATTTTTTTCTTCACATCAATAAAAATTTTACATACATAGATATACAATTTAAAAATAATGAAAAATGCTCTTTTTCTGAGGAGGATTTTGATTTATTTATTTATTCATTTATTTATTGGCCTGTACAGAGTCTAAATGTCTTCCTATATTAGCAATGCATACATGCATTTTTTTTTTTTTTTCAGATTTTATCTGACATGACACATAATTGCAAAGCATATAAATGAATAAATAAATTATATATAATACAATATTTGGCTGAGATACAACTATTTGAAAATCTGGAATTTGAGGGAGCAAAAAAAAATAAAAAATAAATAAATAAAAAATCGAAATATTGCACAAATCACCTTTAAAGTTGTCCAAATGAAGTTCTTAGTAATACATATTACTAATTTAAAATTAAGTTTTAATATATTTACAGTAGGACATTTACAAAAGATCTTCATGAAACATGATCTTTACTTAATAAAAAATAGAAAAATCCATAATTTTGACCCATACAATGTATATTTGGCTATTGCTACAACGGTGTAGCAATGACTAAATAAACCGTAAAGCTGTCAACCTTTTTCCTATCAATCCAGTTCTTTATTAAACACATAAAGACCCTATACTACAGCGTTCATCTCGATTTTGCACGTTCCATCTGTAAGAATCCATGTGAATGAGGTGAATGTGATTGCAAAGGTGAGAGAGTGAGTCACTGAGGGGGGAAAAGCAAACAGAATAAGAGACTCTTTTACAGAATCCCCTCTACAGTCTGTACCGCCTTTATCAGGGTTTGACTGACAGCTCTGCAGACTGCCCAAAAATTGTGGTTCTCTAAATTAGGCTGTCAATGTATCCAAGCCGCCCGAGTGGAAGCAATTACATCACAAATACTCAAACAAGTCTACTTAAACTACTTACATCCATAATTCAATCCTGCAGCTATGTCAGAGCAGCACGTATCCAAAACAACCTTACGCTTCTGCTGTGTTCACATGACACATTTTAAGCAAGAACCCCGATCCGGTATCTACATATTCCTCATTTATTTATTTATGATGTTTTTTTTTTTCTCTCATTCATGTCTTTCATTTTCTGCACTGCAGCATGTGAAAGCAATAAACTCACTCATATGCACAAGCACATACCAGTGTGTGCAATCACATGAATTCATCAGCCCACGCTAAACACACACACATACGCGGTACAGACATAGAAGTGCGTGTAGTATAATTACTCGGCAGTTTGCTGGCTCTACGTTTGCTCTGGGGTGAGAGTGTTTTTCCTTTTAGAGTTCTAAGGTGTTAAAAATGTAGAATTCTATGGAAAGTAATAATGCAACTAAAAAAGAAAAAAAAAAAGAGCCAAAAGTTGTGAATTTGCCGGTGGGGCGATGAGAATGTGTGAAACAGTGTGACAGATTCATAAACAGAGAGTTTACAGCAAACAGCTCTGTTTGGATTGTAAAACACTACCAGGTGCTCTCAGGTAGGTCATTGGTTTCGTGCCAAGCATAAATAGGCTATGCGTATCAAATTGTATGAAACAAACCCTAAAGTATGTCAGACACACACTAAACACATTCATGCTTTTTCATGTCTCTTCCAGCTCATTCCACTTTTATTGTCAGATGGTTGTGTATTTAAATACAGGTGAATGCAGTTTTTTAATAGGACCTACCAAACAGGACAACAAGGAAAACAGGAAACAGACTGATAGGAATACTAAGAATATGAATGTGAATATAAAGGCCCATTTAAAATAAAATAAAACCGCCTGTATGGGACATCTGAGAACATCCTCATCTGAATGAATGAATGAAAAAAAAAAAAAAAGACCATTATGACTGCCATAATTACTGACAGTCACAATGGTCTTTTTTTTTTTTTTTTTTTTTAATAGAGATTTATACATCATCTGAAAGCTGAATAAATAAGCTTTTCATTGATGTTTATTCGGGATATTGATGTATTTTGTATTGTTTGGATATGACAATATTTGGCCATGACACAACTATTTGAAAATCTGGAATCTGAGGGTGCAAAAAACAAAAGAAAACAAAACAAACAAAAATAGATAATTGCCTTTAAATTTGTCCATATGAAGTTCTTAGCAATGCATATTACTAAAAATATCAAAAATTAAGTTTTGATATGTTTAGGGTTGGAAATTTACAAAATATCTTCATGGAACATGGTCTTTACTTAATATCCTAATGTTTTTTGCCATAAAAAAATATATATGTGTGTGTGCCCGTGTGTGTGTATGATTATCTACATATGCTGCGGCACTCAGCCATATAAATGACTTACAATCATGTGTATGTGTGTGTGTGTCAAGCAAATAAATAATGTATTAATTAGACGGTTGGAAAAAATGATTTGCCACAAGTGCTGGTGTGATTTATGACACGTCAGAAGCATTTTAACTTTTCTCCTCCCTTTTTTTTTTCTTCTTTGGCGACAGGACAATTTGTGCCACAGATAGAGAGGCGTGAGAGTGAGAAGGCTTTTCCCAAACAGACGTAAAACGCACAATTGAAGCTCTCACAAGCTTCCCGAAACGTTTGCTTACACAAGTTTGTCAGGGTTTCTTATGTAAATGAAAAACACTGTGAAGCTCTAGTGATTAGCGTGTCACGCTGACAGTGCTCGAAAGTGTCCGAAAACAGAGGCACTATGGAGGAGAACTGTAAAAATAAATACGGGCAGGCCATGCTTGATGAAAGCGCAGCCACCTGTGCGGTGATTCAATGCAAGTGTCTGAAGCAAATTAGCACCAGGGAGTAAGTGTGTGTTGTTATTACCGTTATAAGCCCACCGTTGTTAGCAGGCACCATCAGGACTTCTTCTTCTCAACCTCAGCCCTATTTATATTGACACACTGACTGAACAAAAGAAAACAAGCTCGC
This sequence comes from Labeo rohita, assembly GCF_022985175.1. Lineage (NCBI taxonomy): Eukaryota > Metazoa > Chordata > Actinopteri > Cypriniformes > Cyprinidae > Labeo > Labeo rohita. The sequence continues at coordinate 3,274,355 of NC_066876.1, forward strand.
TGCACACATTCTAGCAACATTTTCCAGGACAGCTGCCCTAATAGACATGCAACAGACAAAAAAAACAGTGCTCCGTCTCACAGACTGGATTTTCCTGCACTTTACACGACACCCGACGCGCTAGTTTGAAAACGGCCTGCGACAACGCGTCCTTGTCGCAAGCTAACTGGACTTTGCTCTAATTGCAATTAGAGAAGCTCGGTAAACCTCGGCGTCCCGACGACGCAGTTTGTCTCCCAGCTTGACGTTGGGGGTATGGAGTAAAGCAAGCACATTTTAAGGGCTTTGCAGTGGGAAAATTTCAGAGAGCGTTGCCAAAAACAATTCCCCTCAAGTCTGGATAATGTGAGGCAATATAGCAGCGCGGCCAATAGATGGTTATGGATGTCAAAAGCCGCAAGTTTCCAAAAAGAACCAGCAGAGACCAACCTCAAGGCCTTTTGAACCGAGTGAGTGACATCCTGTTGGCTCAGTCGACCGCACCGCGAAAGCCACAAAGTGAAAGTTTTGCTTCGCAGTTATTGAGAGAGTTCTCTCGTTTTGGTGAGCGTGGAGAGTTTAGATATGTAAATGCGTGATTGTTATTGATCTTGTCAATTAATGCAGAAGTGGCCGTCGTTCAGTTTGCGGTGGACGAAAACCTGAATACGCGATTTGACTGCAAAACAAAGAGACAGGTTAAAGAAACTGGGGGGTTTTGCATTCTGGACCTCGTTGTTCCAGTCTGAAGAAGAACAAAACCATGATGTCAAACATAATAAAGCGGATTAATTACTGCGATCACACATGCATATCTAAACCACTCTGTTAGAGGCTGTCTAATCTCTCAAAAGCAACTCAGGCTTACTGGAAAAACTGGTTCTGCAAAATGATATTATGTTGCTTGTTATGCAGCATTTTCAAAAAAAAAAAACAAAAAAAAACACACATTTAAATTCTCCGACACAGTGTTGTACATAGCACAGCAGTTCGTAAATAAATGTTCGTGTGCAACACTAAAAGGTTAATGCTTGACCAAGTTTCAAAATAACATACCACCGACACTAAACCCTGGGCTAAGCCTAACTAATAGTGTTAACAAAAGAAAATGTGAGACAAAATGCCTTTGCCACGCTGTTTTAGCTTTCATTCACTACTCTTTGAGCTCGTTTGACTCATACCAGAGCACTCCGCATTGCAAGTGCAGTGCTGTACCAGGTACGCTATCGAGCAAGTTTACTATGTCAGAAAAGTCATACATAGGGAGCTGATGCACACATAAAAATGTATTAGTTTACCAACATAGTCTCTTTTGAAATACGTTCCTCTATATACATTTCTGCAAAACTGAAAAAATCATACCTATATGTATGAATCACTGCAGTTTCCAGTTGAAATGAACACTAGAGGCAGTAAAACTCTACAACTTTTATTCCTTTTCAAACAAAGTATGATTGACAGGTACAGAAGGTTTTTGATTAATAAAGCCTAATTTTCACACAAATACTTGCAGAATATGACTTAAAAACAATTGTAACATCCTGTGCGATTTGAAAACTGATACTTTTGAACGTTGTAGGCACATGTATAGGCTCATATGCACAAGTTTTCTACCAACACATTCTCACTCCCAAATCACATATTGACACTTGGTCAGGACTTCTTGGTGCCACTTTTGAAGCACAGGGTACCCATTTAGCATCATTTTTTGAAGTGCAGGGTCCTCCACTCTTTTAAATAAGAATACTTTGCCGTCAATATGCTGACGCGAAAGACATCTTAATGATAAAATTGCATATTTGGGTAATAATTTTGCCATTATTACATATATGTTGGCGTGTTTTTTTTTTTTTTTTCAATGTGAACAGTCAAAACAATTATTTTTACGTTACACTATTTACACATTTATGAGCACGAAACCCACCCTGCCCCTAAACCTAACCGTTTGTCAATATAAAACACAGGATATAACAGACAGATACAACTACAGTCACAAATTATTTTAAAAGTATTAATATCCCAAGTCTTCTGAGGCAAAATGATTGAATTCTGAGAGGAACATCCAATTGCTACTCAAAACTAGCCCAAAACTAGCCCGATCGTGTTTCGAAGGTGGTCCCCTGTTAAAAATCGCGCTTAGCTGGATAAAATGCACGTTTATGTTGAGGTTCTGTTAAACTACGCATTCCAGGGGATAAATATCACATTTGTGGGGTCACTTCAACCCGGTGACATGAAAAACAACCTGCAGTAACAGTGCCCAATTCTGCGGGAAAACCACAGACTTGGCAACAATGCGGTCTGTGCACACATTTTTATTTTTTTATTTTTTTCTGTGTACAAATGTAAAAACTGCCACCAGAAGAAGCTTTACGTCAACTTTGATGATGAAACGCCGTTGGCTCTTGAGTGTCTCATGACCAATTGGGTCATGCTCAATAAGTTCAGGAGTATCTTTCTGAATGTGATATGTGCAGGAGCGAGATCATTTTCAGTGATTAAAACCTTGATTTACTCTGTTCTTCGCATAAAGATATCAAAGGGCTTGGAATGCAAAGCGACTTGTTTGTAATACTTTTATACTGCTTTTTATGGTCAGTGTTTGCAATAAATACCTGTCACTGTATTATTTGCCTGTTGCGTGTTTTATTTTGTTCAGACGTGGGTAGGTTTAAGGTAGGGGTGGGGTTAGGTGCTCCAAAATATCTATGAAAGTATGAATTTATATGAAATGATTTTTGAAAACGCATGCAAACCATTAAATATGACGCATAATGCAATCAACTAGAAGCAATAGTGGACCCTGCATGTCCAAAAGTTACGCTAAAGGATACCCTGAGCATCAAAAAGTGATGCCAAAGAGTTCTGAACAAGCGTCAATATGTGATGAGTTGGGAGTGAGAGCGAGTTGGTGATACGGTGTTGCACTTGAGTGATGAAGAGCTCCGGTACAAACCCATGAAACTATGATTCAACAAAACAGCTCAAATCCGCATTAGGAAGTTAAAATAGTATGGTCGCATCAACAAATACGTTTTTATATCACTTTTCCATTGTTAACACTATCAGGTAGGTTTAGGGTTAGGTTTGGTGTTCCAACATGATAGAATTAACCTTTAGCGAATTGAATTCTGAATAGCCCTAATATGTACTTCAAGCAACATAATAAAAACTGTGACTGTACCAACCTACTAAAAACATGCCACAGTTACATACTGAACGTGTTTTAGTGCCACTCTATGGACATTTCACTCTGAAACTGCCACAAAATGTCCAGTAAGGTACACAATTACGGTGTTGCAAAAATATATTTCACGTATTTTCACGAGCTTGATTTGTAGTTTGCATAACATGAACTACAGCAGTCAACATTTGAAGTGGATCAAAAAAGTTTATTAAATTTGTTGGTATTGTTTTGGTTTTAGGACATCTTTGATAAAAGGTTTTGAACCACTCGACTATGGATTAACAGTTTTCAGGTTATGACATTGTTCAAGGAACTGCACTAAAATAAGTCATTATTAATCAGTATATCTGCCCTGTAATCATAACGTGTGAAAAGGAATAAAAATTGCTGGCATTTTATGGCCATTTCTGCTGGAAACTGCAGTTAATCTGAGTTTTGGATTGGAGTTTTGCAAAAACGTCTGTAAGAGGTACGTTTTTCCAATGAGCCTACGTTTCCTAAATGTTTCCCAAAAATACAAAGCTCCGAGATTGTGAAGCGGTTGTAGCGACTTGTGCTCCATCGGTTGCATGCGAATCAAAGCGTGGCACAAGATTGCATGTCAGTTAGCATTTAACTTTAACAAAACAGCCCGGGCCAAACGTTATTCTGGGTCTTAACCAAAAGATATCCACATTGGCCTGTGCTTTCGCTGCACGTACTATTTTTCATCAAGGAGTTGTCATCAAAAATCTCCAAAGAAATAAAAGCACTTCAGCTGTAAATACCAGGAAGCCAGCGACAATCTGATAAACCATATATCACGAGTTTAATAAGCTCAAGGCTTGCAGCTTTTTTGTTGGCCAAGGCAAACATTAAGAGTGCACTGATAGTGAACGCTCCACCGTGGGTAATTAAAAATAATCGCTCCCAGCTTAGCATTGTTTGATTCTCTATTATACTCTTATCAACATCTCCTGTCCTGTCAGTGCATGTGAGAAAGACACGGCGGGCGGTGAAACGGATGACTAAAGGAATGTCAAATTCCCATTGTGCGAGCACAAAGGTGAGAAGGGAGAGAGCCACAGAAAGTGAGTTTGTTTAACACTTATCACACGGCTAGAGCCAACAGAAGCGCTGGCGTTTGGGTCGGGATGCGGTGGGTGCGGAGGGAGATAGAGGGCGAAACACAATGACAGATTTAATGAACAAACACTCCAGACTTTTGTGCGGAAGGTCACGGTAACCTTTCACGAGCGATACGTATGTTTCTCGCACTCTGTGACTGCTGTTTGTCCAGCCTGATATCATGCGAGATGTATGTTTCAGTTAACTTTGAAGAAGCTCTACATTGTGTTACGACAGATGAAGAAATAACCCAAGAACACATAACAACCAGTGAGATAAAACCTTTTGAATCATGTTTCCGATGCAACAGCGATCCTTGTGGGCCCTTAGCACATAGGAAAATTTGTTTTTCTTCCTTTAAGATAGTACAATAAGAAATAAAAAGTTAAAGAAAAAGAAATATTTGGGGCCATGTGCCAGATACAATACTGGTGATCTAGACGTCATGTGCCACTCTTTGTGTGGACTTAATTCTCACTTAATTCTCACTACATTGTTTTATTTATTTATTTAGTTAGTTAGTTAGTTAGTTAGTTAATATTGAACTGTGTTGTGTCTACAGTTATTTTTAATTTCTCCTGATATTAAAATAATAGCCTTCTATTAATAAAATCCTTTTGTATAATAATAATAATAATAAACAGTACCACCCTGTCTTACTGAAGTTAGTTAAAAATAATTAATTTATTTAATTGATTATTTTATTTAGTCTGTAAATTATTATTATTATTATTATTATTATTATTATTATTATTATTATTGTTGTTGTTGTTGTTATTATTAGTAGGGAAAAAGTATTGGATTTGACCTTTTTCACCTTATATTTATGGTTTAAATGAAAATAATATAATATAATATTTCGCACAAATACTATTTAAACAATTTAAATAAAAATTACATATATATAAAAAATATATATATATATATATATATATATATATATATATTTGGTGTACATCATGTATGTGTGTATATTTATTGTGTACATATAAAAACATGCATACAGTATATATTTTCAAAATATTTACATGTATTTTCATATTATTGATATTATATATAAATTTTATATATATATATATATATATATATATATAGACACCAACATCAACATACATATATATATATATATATATATATGACATTATTCATTTGACACATTATTCCTTCAGTGCATGTCATATTGATAGAGTGATACAGATAAATTATAGTGTAGACAGTGTTTATTGACATGTCATTTGCGAAGATGATCAGTAATAATCAAGGGGGAGTAAAGGACACATCCCACCACTGACTTTCGTTTGGCACATCAAATAACAGCAAAACTGTAATATACAGTATCACTAAATCACAAAACATTTGTTTTTAATTCTCAAAAGCATCTGACATGCATGCACAAATTTTAGCATAGATATGCAGCTAGAAAACATCTAATTTTATAAAAGCTTTTATTTATGTTGTTGCCAGCATTATGATTGACTGTCTGAGAAGCGATACTGCTTCGTCAATACGTGCAGAATGTAAAATATTGATGATCTATCAATATTGTGCCGAGTCAGACTGGGCAATGTGCTTTTGGATGAAAGTGCTTCTCTGGTGTCTGTGGAAGATCAATATGGGCTCTTAATTCAAAGCAGCAGTATAAAAATGCATATAGAAACATACTTGCATGATGAGATTATTCATCATGTGCAGTCTGAAGGCGAGCCCGAGGGAAATCGCCACATGATGACAGACACAATGAAGGAAAATAGCATTCCGTTTACCCCTCTAAAATAAATGCCCTCTAAATATTTGCCGCATATTCATGTTGGAGCATCGATGAAGAAAAGAAAAAAAAAAAAATGAAGTGTTCATTTGAGACGTCTGGAGAAGCGCGGTGTGGTTGCATTAGCTCAGAGCTCAGGAGAACAAGTTTTCCAGTCTTCTATTTAAGTTTCACTCTTCGCGAGTTTGACATATGGAAGGAGAAAAAGGAGAGAGGTTAGGAGAAGTCACTCTAACATCCGGACTGCGGCTCTTCAAATATGAATGCGGAGGGCAGGCTGAGCCCTGCCAAACATTAAAGTCAAAAGTCTCTTGTGAGTTGCATAAGTGCATATATATGTGGGTCGAGGGCCACAAACGCCGGCTTTCTTCGCTTTGGGGTTGATGCTGGGGTCAGTCCCGGCTGACACCCTCAGGCCCAGAGAAATGCAAAATAAGTCACTGATGGGATTTCTTTCCTAGATAAATAAATGGCTGATGTGTGTTGGCTGGTCCTGCCAGCTCACGCTAGAGCTGATGTCAGAATAAGAGCTGAGCTCACCTTTAAATAAGGCAAACACACTTACCTAAAATCTATACAAAAAGGAACTTAAAATACTGTTAATATATGTATATGTATGTATGCCTGTATCTATGCATATATAGTTTTTTCACAGGAGTTTTACCCATTTTTTGAATTGTGCATTGCATTTCTTTTGTGTTTTAGGGTAAAAAATAAATAAATAAATACATATTATAAAAATTACTTATTTTGATTATAATTTGGGCTATCTGAGTGGGGAAAATAACATGTGACCCTGGACCACAAAAGTTTTATCTGAAAACCTAATAAATAAGTAATATTGGGCCAAGATACAACTATTTGAAAATCTGGAATTTGAGGGTGCAAAAAAAAAAAAAAATATTGAGAACATTGCCTTTAAAGATGTGCAAAGGACATTCTTAGCAATGCATATTACTATTAAAAATTAAGTTTTTATAAATTTATGGCGGAAAATTTACATCTTCATGGAACATGATCTTTACTTAATATCCTAATGATTTTTGGCATAAAAAAAAAAAAAAAAAGACCCATTTCTGGCTATTGCTACAAATTACCCGTGCTACTAGGTTTTGTGGTCAACAATAGTCAACAATATCACAGCCTAACTGGTGTTATTTTGATATTATTATTTTATTATAGTATTTATTATAATTTGATGTAGCTTATATTTCCATATTTCATATAGGTTTTTCATCTAACATTTATAATATTTCAGTATTTATATTTTAGATGTATTTATATTTCATTTAATCTTTATTTCAGTTATTTTCAGCAGTTTTAGCAGTAACACTTTACAGTAAGACTCCATTTGTTAACATTAGTTAACTACATTAGTAACATTAATAATGAAAAATGCTTCTAAATCATTCATTAATCTTAGTTAATGTTTATTTCATCATTTACTAATACATTATTTAAATAAAAAGCTGTATCTATTAATGCTATTTAATGGACCTGAGTTAACATGAACTGATACTCAGCAGCTGTATATTTTTTTATTAACTAATGTTAACAAAGATAAATAAATACTGTAACAATGTATTGCTCATTGTTAGTTAATGTTAGTTAATGCATTATAGTTACCAAATGGAACCTTATTGTAAAGTGTTACCTCTTTAGCTTTGGATTTATATAGCATTAACGACACTGAGCTTTTTTTTTTCTCCCCCTTTCACAATGATGATATAAATTCTTCCCCAACACTATTACAATAAAACACTGCCTTTTGTTTTAGGAAACATGTCACATTAGAGAAGTTAAATGTGATGTTTTGTGTTGTCTGAGTACTCTTTTGCATAGTGTTTTTACTGGTGATAGCATATTAAAAAGACAAAGGACAAGAAAAATGATGTTTGAGTGAGAAATGTGGGTGTGGGGATCACTAAATCTGTCTCATCATAATCACAGCGAATCATTCTGCCAATCAAAACACAGATTTTACGAGCCAGACATTTGTGTCTAAACACACACATGCTAACCACTCCGCTCTGTGGACTCTCCATTACATCCCACATATTTGGACAATCTAATTCATTGCTACCACTGGTGGGTCATATACTATGAAATTCTGTGCAGCAAATGGAAACCAACATTTTCCAAAGAGACAGTGAATCTTTTTACGACTTTGCAACATGTATTTATGGACATGTGATAGAATTATGACAACATGATCATTTTTGGCTGAACTTTGTTCTCTCGATGAAAACAAGCCAGTTTCAAGATGTGCTGTAAAAGCACGAGGGTGATGAAGTTGAGTTTGGCATGTCTGTAGCGTAGCGTGATGTGACCTTTCCTTGACATTAAAGTCAGTTGGTAAAGGGAACACACCATGAAGTCTGAAGTCTTTTGTGAAGATTTAATGCTTGAGATTCTTAGACAGTTCTGAGGTTCTTACTTCTTTATTGCTGACGTTCCAAACTTACCAAATTATCTGACAAAGGAGACATTTTTCAGGAAGAACTTCTTTAAACCTGCACTCTGTTCCAAACCAACGTATGCAGCCTATTTGCCATTTCAAAAGGTAGACAACATTACTGTCTTATGACATACCGGTAACACTTTACAATAAGGTTCATTAGTTAACTAGTTTAGTTAACACAAACTAAGAATGAACAACACTTCCACAGCATTTATTAATCTTAGTTAATATTAATTGCAACCTTTACTAATGCATTAGTACAATCCAAAGTTGCGTTTGTTAATGCACTGTGAACTAACATGAACTAACAATGAATGACTGTATTTTTATTAACGGACGTTAACAAAGATTAATAAATATTGTAATAAATGTACTGTTCATTGTTTGTTCATGTTAGTTAAAACACTATGTTAACAAGTGACACCTTATTGCAAAGTGTTAAAAAGTGTTACTTTTTTTTTAACAAATTTTGGAAAGAAAGAAAGAAAGAAAGAAAAAGAAAGAAAGAAAGAAAGAAAAAGAAAAGGTAAATATAGTTAGAAAGGTAAAAATGTTACTTGTGTGTGACACTTTTATGGTATTCCCACAAACTTTCTAAATAAATAAATAAATAAATAAATAAATAAATCTTTTCAGCAGCAGCAACCCCAGGGAGTTAACGAATAACCAACTTGATAACTTTCTTTAAGGATTTCAATAATAATCAATAGTGCACATATCATGTATGTATGTTTCATAAAATGAATGAATGAATAAAAAAATAAACAATCACTACATAATATAATACTTGGGATGAGGATATTTATTTATTTATTTTACTAGTTGCTTATTAGCATGCATATTACTAGAATATTGACCTTATTCTACATCACTAGTCCTACCCAATACCTAAACTTAACAACGAACTTACTAACTATTAATAAGCAGCAAATTAGGAATTTATTAAGGGAAAAATCGTAGTTAGTGAATAAGTGTTCCCTATTCTAAAGTGTTACCGAAATTATGTTTTACATCCATTATTCTAATTTCAATTATGTGTATTAGTACATCTCATTTCTCTTTAATTAGAGAACAACTTTAAAAAAAAAAAAAAAAAAAAACACTCTCCTATTATATAAAAAAGAAATGTGCATTTGCAAATTATTAAAGTGTACACTGTGTTCATGTAATATCTGAAGTATCTGCTGTGAAAGTCAAAGTTTCATTATTCATAAGAGAACAGCACAATAAACAAAACAAGTCTCAACTCTATAATCAACCATATCAAGCCAGGTATCAAGAACTGCTTTTGCCCATCAGTTGGAGCTGAGTGGAAAACAATTACCCCTGATGATAATTGAAGCAATGCTTGAATGAGTGAATTCACCAAGAATAACACGACTCTAATAGTTATAATTGCAGGGTAAGAATTTGTATCATTTTAGCTCTCCACGCTCAGGCAACACAAAACACGGCTGTGCGCGTCAAATGAACTGTAGCTAGAGAACCGTTTACCCTCCTGGCTTGAGAGGCGTCCAAATCAGATTAGTCGTCGCATTGACCACTAAAAAATTCAAAGAGTGAAATCTAAGGCTGCGGCCAAGAGATACCGTCTGGAGATACAGGGGAGGGATCACAAACAAGATATTTCCTCTACCAGTGTGGTTGATGAGGGACAAAGTTCATGCAGGCAGTGGTTTATTCATCCACTGCCAGCGATCCCAGTCGAGGGAAACGTTGCAGTAATTTCGGACCGCTAGATGTGATGGAAAGCCTTAATGTGAAACAACAACCATGGTGTACAGTGATATAAAAAAACATTGAATGTTTGTAGTTTTAAATGCCATTAACCTTTTTTTAAGCATTTAAAGATGAAGTGTGTAATTGTTCCAACGTTATTGACGCAGCGACCAATGGTTTGAGTTTGGGGTGGGACTATCTGTTTGCCAAGCCAATGACAAACAAAGACTATGTTCAGGAAGTCGCTTTCTTTTTTGTGCAATTCTGTTTGGCGACACTAGGGGCGCAGGTATTACACACTTCGCTTTAGAGTCAATGGGTTAATCGACATTGCACATGTATGGTGTAGGAATCTGAGTTTTGTGCATTGCCTTCCGAGGTATACGTAATGCAAGTATGAAAAAGTTGTTTGAACTAAACTTTTTTGAGTCTGTATATGAGCTAGTGGTCACCGGTGAGTTTAGGACGATATGTAAATGCGACAGTAATAAGGACGGATGCATACATTTCTCCAGCTCGCCAACTCGTCTTTCCCACAAATTCTCTAGTCTATTTATCCTCTCTTTCTAGAGATAGCAACATTTATCACTAGCCGCCTGTCCCCGAGTCCACCAGATCAACCCATCACCACCACAATAAACGTCAAGCAGCGATGATTGATGCAGCTAATGAAATTGATTAGTCTGTTCCCGCACATTGCATTCCCATGATTCACAGCGCGCTGTTTACTTTAACCACAAAGATTAGCTGAAAGATGAGACGTCTGAGGCGTATCGCATGATGTTGGGAACATCCTTGGACACTCTTTATGGCTGGCCTTGACTCGCACTCCTTTTTTCCCTGCGGAAAAATCAATACTGAAGAGTGCTAAAGGACGGCGTTTAGGGATCACTTCAAAAGCCCTGTCAATTGTTTTTCTCTAGGAAAGATCGATGTATAGCTATGCTCTCTAGTGATCGAAAACGCTCAACTTACTTGGAAATTTCAGTCTTAGCAAACAAACATGAATTCTTCGTCCACAAATGTCTTATTATTATTACGAATAGTGTTGGTACGGTTGATACTTGACCTTATATATTAGGCATCAATAAACATCTCCGCTCGTCATAGTAGTCGTTACTTCAAAGAGTACGACTGCTCCCTAATATGGAGAGGACGACCTTCCTAATCAAACATCCGCTCTAATGACAGGTGTCGTCTGCCGCCACTTCTCTCAGCGTGAACTTCGGCTCATCACAAATGACTTTATTAGCCACTAGATAACACAAAACAGCCCTATCAGCCCCTGAGCAAGGTGATTACCAGTTTATCTGTCGAGGACAAACTCTCAGACGAATATTAAAAAATATCTAAGATGACTTGGCACCCAGCTAGAGGCTGATCTAATCACCGAACCCCCTCCAAGACCATGATTGGCATTTTTTTTCCAGTGGGCGATAGTTGTTGCTATAGACGCCGTCGTCATATTGTCGGCATCCGAGCGAAGAGGATCTCGGCAGCCCCAGACGTCTCTGCTTGACCTATGGTTTATAATGTCTCATCATCATTTATGCTGAATGATGACTTTATGAGGGTATGAACCGTCTTAACTTCACTGGAACTTTCCATTAGTCATGTAAGTAGAGTAATCAGCAGGGAAATTGTTTGCAAAAGCAACTCCAGCCATTTTTTCTCTCGCTGTTTTTACATCTACACCCACACTGAACCAAAACATCAAAAAAGAGAGAGGAATGAAAATGAGGGCAATGAAAAGGAAAAGGCAACACGTCTCGCATGGCTCGCTTAGTCATGTTGCTTCACGGGTCCTGAGCTTTTATGGATGTGGCCGGCGGTGGGATGCTGCGAGCTGGCAGTGCTGAGTGAGAACTCATCCATACCTCACATGAGAAAACACGAACCCAGGCTGACACTCCCCACGGCCTAGGGTTAAGTAACGATGACACACTCCTGTGGCGAGCATTAGACTTTACGGTGTGATTCGTGAAATAACAAGCTAGGAGATCAGGGACAAAAACGCAGCCAAACGAGCAGTGTTTCTTTTCGGTGTTAATATTGGCCGGCGTGCAAACAGTCCAAGGTATGGGCGGGGGCTGAGATCTCAAAGCATGAGACCCCTCTAATGTGTCATGGTGGCACATAGCTGTTGTTAAGAGCATTATCGCTGTCGACTATCTGGAGATAAGTGGTGCAGTGCTGATGGGAGAGACAGAGGAATCTGCCTCTGCTCAATGCCAGGGCAGGGCGCACATGGAGGCGGGGACGGGGGGAGGCGGTGGTGTGGCCACTAATGTTGTTTGGGTTTGTATCCAGACAGGAATTCTGGTTTATCGGGGCCTGGGGACCTACCAGAGTAGCCCATCCCCTCAAAGGGTCCATTATAGGAGTGATAGGCCATGAGCTCAGTGTTTCCCATGGAAGTGGCCTCACAATGTTGAGTGACATTGGGTCTCTCTCTTTCACTCACATAAATATACACTCCCATCTCTCCCTCTTGCTACGCTGTTCCTCCTAACTCTCTAGAAGAATCTTGTACTTTATGAATCTTCAAAGAATACACCTAGCTCATTTTGTTCTGTACTATATGCTGTAGAGTAGATAACTAATGTTGATGCTAATAAGATGCTAATAAGTTTGCAGCATGTGGCAGTAGCTTAGCTAAACAGTTTAACATTTTTGTGTATTGCATCAAAATAGTGTGGCAATTGTTTCAGTCACTTAGTTGTTGCACTGGTAGTTTTTTATTAGCAGCTATTAGTGTAGTTAACTACTTCTTTGAATGCTAACATGTTGTTTAACATGATCATTTTACTACAAATACCATGGTTAGTTTAACAAAACCAAGGTTAATTTGTGGTTACCATGGTTTAACTACCCAGATAGCACATCTGCAAGACGTCTGCAAGATGTCTGTTAAAGATCACTTGATCTGGAAAGCATCTGCTGTGTACAAACATCTGACGGACGTCTGTAAGATGTCAATTTTATTTGTAGTAAAACCATGGTTAATTTGTGTAAGGGATTGCTGCAATACAGTTTGGGAATTGTTTTCAATTGCTTGGTTTCAATTGCACTGGGTAGCTTTGCTAGCATAGGTTAGCAGCTTGTAGTGTATTTACCCAGATAGCACATTTATGTCTGCAAGATGTCTGTTAAAGATCACTTGATCTAGAAAGCATCTGCTGTGTACAAACATCTGACAGACGTCTGTAAGATGTCAGTTTGACATACATTCTAAATCATAAACATCTAAAAGATATCTAATAGACGTCTGTTTTGACATCTGATAAGAAACGTCCAATAGACGTATTGCAGATGAGCAAACACTCCAAAAAATACACCTTGCATATGTAAATGCAGACGTCAAATATACGTCTTTGTGATGTATGTGTGCTGTCAGGGTAACTGCCTTGAATGTCAGTTTACCTATTAAGTAAGCTACAGTCTGACTATGAGTAGCTTGTAGCTTAACAGGCTACATTTTCTATTTTTCTAAAAACACTTTTTTTTTTTCTAAGTAGTGACACCAAGAACGTAACTACAGATGACACATGTGACAATAGCTTAGCTAAGCACTGTATTATTTTGTGTATTTCAACCACATGGCATAACAGAATGGTACATCACTGTGTTGTATGTACACTGAGTCATAACCAGATGCAATTTGATGAAGTGGCAAGCCCTAACTACTCTACTGTATTTGTTTTGCTGGCACATGTTAGCAGCTTGTAGTGTAGTTTGCTACACTAGGGTAGGGTAGCTTGACTGCAGTTTACGTGCTAAGTTAGTCTGACTATGAGTAGGTTTGTACGCTTTTTATCAGCGTTTACTGAATCAGCTCACTGTTCTCAGTCTTTGTCTGTTAATGCATATGTTTGACCAACTAAATTGCTCAAAAACTCCCAGGTCTTATTGAAGACTAAGTGGGGAAAAGCAGTGTAGACAATTTACTGTCATTATCATATATGTTGTGGGTGTTGCTGGCAAATTTAATACTGTTATGTGCAATTCTTTGTTCTATCCAAGAACAACAGTCTGTCCACATGTCTGCCAGCCAAGGCTAACAAGTCACAGTGATCTCCTGTGCTCTCCAGCCCCCTGAGGAGCCCTGAGACTCTGAGGCAGCTCCAGACAGACAATACGCATGTTGTTACTATATGCTGCTTTTGCACAGAAGAGACAGTTGGGGCTGGTGTTGTGCCCGCTGGCCTGACCCTCTTTAGAGCCACTGGGTGGCTTTTGGGGGTATGTTCAATGCTGTGAAACACTGTCAAATGCTGCCTTTCATGGCACTGACATGCTGAAGATTAAGACATCAAGGCCTGTCTGGCAGCAGGAAATTCACAATTCTTCTTGGGTTAATTGGAAATCCAAATGTTTTGAGGTGGAAGACAGTGGGCCACTGCAGCGGGAGCGACGACAGGCTTCTTTTTCTAACATATCCAATGCTTTCAAAACTACCTCTTAAATGTGAAGGTAGAAGAGAATACCTGGAAGGCTTTTAAGCAGACTAGTCCTTTTATAATCGCCGTCAGTATCAGTAAAAATGCACTCTCGCAGCCACACACACACACAAATAATCACATCAGGCCCCATGCTGGCTTGGAGCAACACACTAAAAGCCAATGAATAGCTTAGTTCTCAAGTATACAATGTCGAAACACTACGAATTGATTTCTTCTCTCTTTCTTCAATGTAATTGGCGTCGTCAAGGATTTTTTCATCCCCTTTCGGCCCGTTTTTGAAAATGAATAATGCGACAAGCCCCAGATCCAACTTTTCCGCCATGCTGTTTATTTATCTATTTTCACCCCCCCTTCTTCGTCTTACGACACTTCGCATGAAAAGTGGCCACAGAATAGCAGTGACAGCCATGTCTAATATCTCTTTCTGCCAATTTTGGCTTCTTTCCCCTCCTCCGCACTTGATGTCTTTATATTCTCCTGAGAGTGCAGTGGGAATGAAAGGACGAGGCCTAGCCGCTGACCTCCGCGGGAGGAGAGTATTAAAAGACGGGAGCGAGAGAGAGGGCGAAGGATGGCGGGAGAGAGAAAGAGAGGGAGCAGTCTTTCCTGCTGAGAGCCAGCTATCTGGGCTGGCAGGCTAAAGCTGGCCTTCAGACGCCTTTTGTCAAACGGGTTGAGAAGAAGAGAGCCTCCTCTTCACTGGAGCTGAGACAATGCTGGGTTTGTCATCCCTGAGGAGTCTCCCGGTGAGAAAGAGAAGAGCTCGTCGTGGTCAGGGGTAGCCTTTGGGCCTTGCAGATGTTGAAATAGGGATGATTTATTAGGCCCGGTGTCCTCGGTGGCACTTGGCCACCGTCCCAGACAAGAGCGCGAGAAGAAGACAACAGGGGAGATCAGCGGGCCGCTGTGGATCAGAGACATCTTAATACCGTGTATGGGCATGGGGAAATTTGCTCTGCGACCGTCATGGTATTTTTGCCCTCTTTTCACTGAGAAAATAACTCAAGATTAAGCCAAAGCCGCGGAGAGGAGGGTCCTCACAAAGATCTCTTTCTATCTCTCGCCTTTCTCTTAGAAAATCTAAAAAAAAATATCTTTATTGGTGGCATGGCGATTCAAGTTGCAACTGCAGTATGCCAAAATGGCTATATTTACGTCAACACCACATGACGGCAAATTTCTCTCAGTTGCTGCCAGTGAATAAATGACTTTTTATCAATTCTTTGAGTCGAGAAACATTTTCAAGTCTAGTTATAGTTTTTGATCACATACAGTAAAGGTTACCGGGGTTATAAATAGCTAAATGGCTGCTAGGAAATTTCTATTCAAATACGTGTTTTGGGAGGGTTTTTAATGCCCAAATGTGGTCCATCCCCAAGTCTTTATGATCAGTGGGATTTGTTTTTCTTTGCCCATTTGGTCTACTATCATATTGCTTAGAAAAGTAATAGCACATTTTCCCTTAACAAGTGACATTAGTTGAGATATCATTGATGTCTGTTGACAACTTATGCAGCTTAATACTCGGGGTTAAGGGGTTCATTCGAACTCGCTTATTTAATTACACTGTAACAGTGACCAAAAATGCATGCTTTCTTAGCAAACACTACTAACGTCTGAAGTCAGACAGCTTGAAGAAAGCCAAATGAAAATAGGTGGCATTGCTGAGAAAACAACAAAAAACGCCTTAACCACCAGCTACTTTTCCGCAGCGAGACAGTAATGTTTTCTGGATCTAACTGTTGAACCCAACAGGCTCGCCCGTTCTCCCAGAGAAACCACTTCTCAAGCACCTCTAGCAGAAGTGAATGGCTTTTAATCTGGGCTGTTGTTTGTCCAGTTTACGCCGGGCATTCTTAATAGACCTCGGAGGGTTAGTTAAAGAGCGAAAGTTTAGACAGCTTTCATCAAGTCGCTGGAGAAGATTGATTGGCAATGTAATTTACCCCCACCCCAATGTCCAGCCGGTAAGTGCCTAGAGGAACTGTATGTGTGTAAAAGTGAGAGTGCACAGATGAAAAGACTGATTGCTTCTCTGTGTCAGGGACAGAGGTCCATTGGTGAACAGTCGCACAATGTGGCATGTGACCGGCTAGAGTAACAGGGCTGACGGGACCCGGAGGGGGGGTCATCAGTCATCCGGGCCGCGCGCTCTCGTGCCGTCTCTCACGTCTGTCATCTTCCTATGCTCGCGTTTTGACGGAGACATGCATAATAACAGCAACGCCGACTGACACCTACAGCTGCAGACAAGCGTGAACTCACCCAGACGCAGCCTTTTAAATTCAGGATCCCGTGTTTCCTGTATCAAACCACGTTCATAAGCGGGATCGCGAGCGAGGAGCTAAAGGGCTTATTTTTGATGGACACTGTGACAG
Organism: Labeo rohita; assembly: GCF_022985175.1. Taxonomy (NCBI): domain Eukaryota; kingdom Metazoa; phylum Chordata; class Actinopteri; order Cypriniformes; family Cyprinidae; genus Labeo; species Labeo rohita. The sequence goes on from NC_066876.1 coordinate 3,291,414, forward strand.
CATGGAGAAAGGGTGGGAAGGTAGATGGAGAGAAAGAGAAACTGTCAGGCTTGCTGGCCCAAATTATTTTCCATTTCGCTCATTCAAACCACCGACGGTGTCCGCTCAGATCTTTGCGCTCTGTTGTCTGTCAAAACTTTCTGCATCAGCATAAAACCTTTCAAAAATGTTTGAGTTTTCTCCCACTAGACATGATTAAATGCTTTTTTTCCCAGGGTGGTAAAAAAAAAGTGCTGTCTTTGTATAAAAAGTGGCAGCTCCATCCGGGAGCTACAGCAAAGGTTAATGACAAACAACGGACAATGAACACAGGACAAAGAGTGGCATACACGTCGCCTCTCTCTCTCTACGTTTTCCTCTCTCTCTCTTCCCCCTCTTTCTTCTCATCCTCTCAATAGCTGTTTTTCATTTCTGTAAATGGGTCATTCTATGAAACGAGTGCCTTTTACAGTTTGATAAGTAGATAATTTTTATGTACATTGTTTTAAAAAAAATCTATAAGGCAAATTAGTTAATACATTTTATTACATACTGGGATGTAAGTGTGACTATGCTAATTAGGGTAACAGGGTTGACAGTAACAGGAATGTTTTATTAATTTGATGTTTAAGTCTTGTGCTTAAGATTGTGAAACTACAAAGTGAATTTATTGCTGATTTGTCTAACCTTTTATTTAGAATTAATTTTAAAGTATTAGTTGTCAGGTATTTAAAATCAAGATAACGGTTGAAATTTTGAATAAATGATACAAATGTGCATTAAAAAAATCTATAAGGCAAATAATGTGTTCTCAAACTGAGTTAATAAATTTTATTACATATTGGGACATAATTATGACTATGCTAATTAGGGTAACAGGGTTGACAGTAACAGGAATGTTTTATTAATTTGATGTTCAAATCTTGTGCTTAAGATTGTGAAACTATAAAGTGAATTTAATGCTGATTTTTCCAGCCTTTTATTTAGAATTTATTTTCAAGTATTAGTTGTCTGGTATTTAAAATCAAGTTAGGGTTGAAATTTTAAACAAATGATACAAAAGTGCACTACATTAAAAAAAAATCTGTAAGGCAAATAATGTGTTCTCGAACTAAGTTAATACATTTGATTACATATTAGGATGTAATTATGACTATGCTAATTAGGGTAACAGGGTTGATGGTAACAGGGATGTTAAACAAATTATACACACGTAGAGACATTAATGTGTTTGTTTATTTATTTATTTATTTATTTATTGTCTACTTATATATGTTCCCCATAAAAAAATAAAATAAAATAAAATAAAATAAAATAAAATAAAATAAAATAACACAAAATAAATAAATTTGGTTAATTCTCTATTCTATCTGCTTGCTTTCTTTTTATTTATTAAACAAACATAAACCCTAACAATTGCATTCTCTATTCTATTTCTCTTTTAAATTCTTGTTTTAGTAAAATAAAAAATGAGCCTCTAAAACTAACATTGTTTTATTATTATTTTCTATTATATTTACTTGTTTTCTTATATATATATATATAAACATATTGTTGCTCTTTTGTTGACATGCTTGTTTTATTGTCCTCGTGGTTTAAAGCGTTTGCTAAATGACTAAATGTAAATGTAAATCTATTTAAAAAGAAACATTTATATAATGCTTTTCATTGTTTCGGTTGTTTTTTTAACACATATAATGCACACAAATGGCAACTGTAGACTGACCTAAATGTACTCTTGAAAAGCACTGTCTCTTCCCATACACTAGCTGAAAATGAACAGAGGGACGGACAGAGAGAGCGTTGAGGGGAGGGAACAAGTGAGAGAAAGATGCAGAAATGCCTCCTCTTCTTTCTTTCTCAGTCTCATCCCTTTCATGTCGGACTCTGGGCCGTTTCTTTGCCCATGTGAATCAGAACAATGAGATGTATGAGCGTCTGAGGGGGCAGCGCACAGAATACTGGCCTTGTCCTCCAGTTGAAGCTTGACGTTGATTAATGAGAGTGCGGACATGGGCAGAATGTTGAGGAAGGCTCCGGAAGACCTCAGGGGTGTAAAGGGAGGAAGAGGGTATGGGCGGTGACGAAAAACATGGGCTGCCTCAGGAGGGGAGAGGTGAGGGCCCACGGCCTGGACACAACTCACCACTAACAGACAGAAAAGACACTTTTACTCCTGGACAAATGTCTCTCAGGAGTGAAACAGTGAAACAAATGAAAGTGAGTAACTACCCTCATGTGAGGGGATTTTGGGCACAAAAGTTGGGGCAAGAAAGTAATAAAACTATAGTAAATAAAAACTATATATTTAAGCTTGCTGATATAGATGGATATAGTATGGCGACAAACGCTTCCTTCAAAGAATAGAAAGTCTTGAAATGTATCTAGATTCATCTTACACAAGCTCATAGAGGCTAAAATCTCAAGCAAAATATAACAGTGCAGTTGCATCCTATTATTTTCAGAGGCACAGCAACACTGGCATCATTTATAGAGTACAGACACTTTATCTGAAAAGGTTATAAGGTTAGCTTCAAGAATATGTTCACATAGAGGCAAAGTCGGTGCTGTTACCTCAGTTTGAGAATTACACAAACTGCTATAAGCAAACAACACAAAAACAAAATGAAAAAAAAACAACAAACAACAACAACAACAACAAAAACGACGACTACTACTAATAAACACATTTAAATTAATTTTATTTAAATTGATTTAAAAAAATTACATTTTTTATTTAAATTTATTCATTTTTCAAAAGTCAGTTCAAATAATTAAATAATAATAACAATAATAATAATAATACATTTTATTTTACGTATTTTTATTTGAATTTATTTTATTTAAATGCATTACATTTTATTTTAATTTTACATTTTTAATTTACATTTATTTATTTTTCAAAAGTCTGTTCAACTAAATAATAATAATAATAATAATACATTCTATTTTACATGTTTATATTTAAATTATAATATTTATGTAAAATATATTCATTCATTCATCCATTCATTCATTTATATATTTGTTTGTGAAAAAGATGCACACACACACACACTTTTTTTTTTTTTTTAATACACTACACATTTATAAACACACACACACACACACAAAGGATAATGTACTGGTAGTTTTCTGCCAGGACATTTTATAATAAATTAAAATATAGAATTCAAAATATAGAAAACACATTCAGATTAATATTGTACAATGGGCCTTGATTTAAAAATGTCTGATATATTCAAAGATCTTACGTTTTAAACTTCATCACTAATATTACAACTATTAAACTCTTGAAACGCAGCCTCCCTCACTTTGATAAAACCTACTGGAGGAAGTTTGGTCACACTTTATTTTAAGGTCCAGTTCTCGCTATTAACAAACCATTAACTACTGGCTTTTGTCTCAATAAACTGCTAATTTGCTGCTTATTAATAGTTAGTAAGATAGTTGTTAAGTTGAGGTATTGTGTAGGATTAGGGATATAGAATATGGTCATGCAGAATAGGTGCTTTATAAGTACTAATAAACAGACAATATGTTAATAATAGGCATGCCAATAAGTTAATAGTGAGAATTGGTCCCTATACTATTTCTTGTTTTGCTGCATGTAAGATGCCAAAGCCATCATTTTAAAGCCGTCCCCTCCTCCTGAAAGTCTGTCCTCCAGCGCTCTCTCTCTCTCTCTCTCTCTCTCTCTCTCTCTCCAGCCCGCGCCGTGCGGCTCCATTGTCTCAACTTTCATCTGTAGGTAAGCACCTCGCTAAAGCCCCAGCCACTTCAAAACACGTGACAATAGCCAGATTTCCTCCCAATTTGCTTGTGGAGAAAGAGCCCAGAAGCTTTTCAGGAGGACCTGAATAGTCTGGCTAATTCAAGCACAATCCAGGCCTGACCCCCCATTTCCCTTTTACTTCTCAGACCCTATTTAGGTGCCCCTGACTTTCCTAATTCAAGAACAATCCCTGCTGCTTTTCATAAGCCTGTGTTGCACTGAAAATATGTGAGTGTGTGTCTGTATGTGTGTGTGTGTGTGTGTGTGTGAGCAAGAGATCATAGAGCAGTGCTTCTCGACCAGAGGTCTGGACTATTCTGATAGCAACAGGGGAAAAAAAACCCTGCTGAATGCAAAAAATAAAATTTAACTAAACGTAAAATTGTGCATAGCTAAAATAGCATTTAAAATAATAAATAATTTGGATGTTATACTTAACTTTGAGCTTTGCTTAGTCAAATCAACCTTTCTTTAAAAAATCATAAATCATAAAAAAAACATAAATTATGTTATTTGTGCTTTTATTACTTAAATATATTATATACTGTAAATATCTTAATATATTTTTAAACACATTAAATCATCATTATTCTCTGGCATTTTTGATGCAATGTTTTTACATTATGTCGATGGTTATGTTATATTTATGTCATGCATTTTAAGCCAGTGTTTCAATCTCTTACTTGGCAGAACTACTCAAAGATGCCAACATGGACAGATTGCATGAATAAAATCACCAAATATGACCTAGACATTAAGTACACCTACTTGCAGTGAGAATAAACATGGCTATTTCTGATCAAGATTTGTTTTGTGATAATTACTGGCTGCTGAAAGCATTAAACAATGACATTTCTATAAAATCTGCTTTAGAATCAATGCATAATTTGAAAGGCTTTTTTAAATGATTAATTTTTGTTACAAAACTGTGCAAAATTCTGGATCTTCAAGCAAAAATCAATTCAGAAGCACAAGTGTGTGTGTGCATGTCTGCTTTTTAATTATGGTTTGCTCAATCTATTTTTCTCAGGTATTTGTACATCTATTTTCTCTCTCTCTCTCTCTCTCTCTGACACTTCATTGTGACCCTAATCAACCTCCTCAGTGCCGGGGAGCAGATTTCCTCCTTATGCGTGTTAATATGCTCCTCTGTAGGGCCTCTCCAGCACCTCTCACTTCCCAGGCCGCCGTATTGTTATTAAAGCAATCAAGGCCTTTCTTCGCTAGGTTAAGTGCTAAGAGTTCATAGGGAAACAGATTTGAATTGCGTTTCAAACAGTTGGTAATCCTCGCTCCAGATAAAAAGACAATTTGAAGAAATTCAAACCGCAAGTGATGACATGATGTTAGAGCAACAGGAGCAGCGTGCGGGAGAGAATCGTATTTTTGTCGACGTCGTTTTCAGGGTTTGGTTTTTACTAGGAAACCACAAAGCCTTTAAATGCAGGTCAGAGGACGTGGTATTGAGTTCCATTAAACAGCCAGAAGCAGATGGAATAACCCAGAGAACTACATGAGAGGGTGAGATATTAAAAACACCAGTGTTGTGGGTAGCACATTTTCAAGAGACTACTAAAGCAGTGTGGTATTTGTTCAAATCCCCTTGAGATTTATATTTATATGTTATATTGTCTTCCTCAGACCCAATGCTCATGTGGGTTGCCAGATTGCACACACCGAGCGCAATTGACAATGGAAGGCAAACAAGTTGATTAATCAACTTTATAATATTCCTCTGGTCATAGAGCTTTTTAAAAGCTGAGGCTTTTTAGGATGGGTAGAATCTGCGATCTCATGGCCTAGCTCATTTTCTGGATTCCGTGGTTGCAATACGCTATGTTTTTCACAATCTGGCAACCCGGGCTGTTGAAATCCTATTGGTTAATTTGGCAGTTGGTTATTCTAAGACCAAAACAAAAACAGACATTCCGACATGGAATGTACATTCCATTCACAATTTTTTAAACTGTATTTTTATGCTTTAGTATAGTCAAAAAAAAAACAAAAAACACATAGCGACTTTAAAAGCTGCTGATGAACACAACTGTATCCACATTAATAAATTACATTCCATAAAATATAATTATGTACTATGAATAGTTTTTTTTTTTTTTTTTTTTTTTTTTTTTAATGTTCCCCAACACTGAAAAGCAGAGAAAATGCATTGAGAAAAGACAAAAACAGATTGTTGCTTATTGTTGCCATGTTGCTTGCAGGCCATGAGAAGATCAGCTTTCTGCAGGAGCATTCAGGAGCTGTGCATGGCCGCCCAGCGCGGGATACAGTGACCGGACGGAAGACTGAGAGGGTTTTATCTTGAAATGTGATGGCCGTGGCAGAGGAGACTATGAGAGGTGTGCGATGACTGTCCAACAAGCATGCAACCGTAGATTCTTAAGAACTTCACCAGGGCGTCACAGGAAACCTATAGCGTTTCACCAAATCCTTCCCGTCCACGCCAGCGGGCAAATTGTACAATGGCTTTCAGGGGGAGTCAGTCTAATTAAAACAGTTTGAATGTGTAATCATCAGGCCGCAAACACACAGGTAGGAAATTATGAACAAGGTTGATTTAATATCCCATTTGTTTCTCCAAGCCAGAAATTAATTAAATGACTATATTCTTAATGTAAGTCAACAATGGGCACTTTTCACATTTCTGGGATTCACAGAAGTGGAAGTCGTCATAGTTGGGTAACTGAGTGATTTTCGCATTGAAGGGGAAAATTCATGATTGTGTTTCCACAACTTTGCAAAAGAGGAAAAAGTAAGAGCAGCTACAGAAGAGAACGTTATTGTCATTTCCTCAGCTACTGTATTAAAAAACACCCTCACTACAGTGGTAATATTTTTAAAGAACTTTTTTTTTTGTACTTTTAATATAAGTTAATAAAGTAAAATAAGACAAAGTACAGTGCTACAAATGTACATTTAAAAGAAATGAAAATATATAAAAGTAGTAACTCTCAAAAACAAACAAAAAAAAAAAGTACAAAAGCAATCAAAGGGCTGGCACTAAAAATTTAAAGTACTAATATGCACACTATGGGCGTAAATAAGGTACAAAGGTATATATTTTGAAAGGGCACCACCAGACATTGAGGAAAGTTACTCTTAAAAGCAATGCATTACAATATTGCATTACTCCATGAAAAGTAAGTAACTGCAATATTTCCTTTTTTTTTTATAATGAAAAGTAATGCATTAGGTTACTTTTCTGTCACCTGGGATGGTTTGCTTAATATAATTTTAATAACAAACATAAATAATAATAATAATAATTGTTAAAAAAAAAGAAGAAGAATGTATTATTGGCGACTTTAAAGGCCCTTTAACACAAAAGTGAAATAAATAAACCTCAGGCTGAAAGAAGTGCCTCTGCATTTCATTCCCGATTTCTCTCAAAATGGGACAGTGGATAAATGGGAAAACAAAGTAAGTTTGCAAAAGTAACTCTAAAAGTAACTATTTCATTGTAAATTTAAAAGTAATGCGTTACTTTACTAATTACTTGAAAAAAGTAATCTGATTACAGAACTTGTGTTACTTGTAATGTATTACCCCCAACACTTGTTACCACTCCAGTAATATCGTCTGTACCTTTATTCTATTATTAATTTACTAAAAATGAAATTACTTGTACGCAAAATTTAGAGTGATTTGCATACATTTAAACATGTATTCATTCACATTTAACTTGTCTGCAAAATCAGACTGATGTACATGTGCTAGATCTGTAACTAGTCTCAAATGCAGTCAGGTTTGTGGTTATGTTAGAACAGAGATAGGTAGAGTTATCTGTCCGTAGCAGTGAAAGGCTATACTCTACTACCTACACACTGACCTCCCTGTCCCGCTCTTGGCCACGGGCCATATTAAGTGCCTGTCGTAAACAGACTTGATTTCCTGATCTACTATCACATGGAGTCAAAACAATCCGTCTACAGCTGCTGTGCTGATTTGTTTATGGATAGAATCAGTCGTCTTTGAATAAATCAGAGCTTCCCTGACTAAAACAATTACCAAGGTCATATTACCATGATAATGACTCTTCTGTGTCAAAATATTAGACGTTCAAGAAATAAAACACTTTAATTTCAATATATATATATATATGTATATATATATATATATATGTGTGTGTGTGTGTGTGTGTGTGTGTGTGTGTGTGTGTATATATATATTTTTTTTTAATTTTATTTTCTTTTATTATTATTAATATTATTATTATTATTATTATTTGCAAGTATCTTACATGTATTTTGAATAGAGTTTTAGGATAGGAAATGTCCATTAATTTTAATGGTAATTTTTGGTAATTTTTCATTTTTTCATTTTTTTTTTCCCAACAGTGTAAACTACGTGCACACAAATATTTAATTAATTTTTACTATGCAAATATTACAATTTTTTAAAATAAATCTGTAAAAACAGGGCACAATGTACTGCATTAATATACATGAATTTAATTAATTAATTTATCTATCTATCTATCTATCTATCTATCTATCTATCTATCTATTTATTTTATTTTGTTTATTTTATTTTATTTTATTTTATTTATACATACATACATACAGGTGAATTTCAAACTTATATATGCCTAATTATTCACAATAATTATTTCTATACTAATAATAATAATTGTTATTATTATTATTATTTTTATTATATATATATAAAAAAAAAAAACTATCCTTTTTTTTCTTTTGACCACCCACTCGACCACCTGTTTCATGCACTACATGCACGGACTACACTGAAAGAAAAAATCCAAGAATGAAAGAAAGCAAGCAGGCAGGAAAGAAAAGCAAGCGCAGGGCCACTGTAGAAGCGAAATCCTCTCTCAGGACCGTCATGTGAAGAATTCTCCCCTCTCCTCTGTCACTCCCTCCTGTTCAGCCTCTCTTCTTCTCTGTTTTTTAATAAAGCTGTTTGCTTGTCAGCTCTTTTGAGGCCCGGACCCCCAGCCATGTGAAAAGTTAATCCCTGTGTGTCTGCGAGCAGACTCCATCTCCCTGGGAACCCCCTCGCTCAGGCAGACTCAAGGACGACCCTGACAAGCTTGGAGTGGGCGGCCCGGGCCTGACCGGCCACTTGAGGCTGGGCCTCTCTCAACCACTTCTGCTCTATTCCTCCTTTCAGGCAGCTTTTGATGGGACAGCGTGACAGACAGTGGGATTTTGGATTTACATCTTCAAGTGCTAATCAAGTTGAAAGATGACAGTGGAGAAAAAGAGATCTTTTAATGCAGCCCCTCCATCCCAGCTTCCACCCTATTCTTATCTTCCCCGAGACGCCACTGCGCTCAGGAGACTTCAGGATTCATGTCAACAATAAACGTGAATAAGCTATGACAGTTGAAAGTGGAGACAGAAATGTTCTTGCAAGTACATAAACTGGTTCCAATAACTTGATAGATTTTACCATTTAATTTATTTTCTTAGCAAATGCTTTCCTACAGAGTGGCCAAAATCAGGACGGGCTGCTAAGAATTCAAATCACATGTGAAATTTAGACCCGCAAAGCCACTGAACAATCCCTAGTAAAAAAGTAATACATTTAAAATGTATTTATTTTATAATAAGTATAGTTCAAGTCTAAACGTATTTACTGACATATCTCTCGAGATGTACTAATATAAAAACTGTAATTACTTGCAGATTAATATTAAGCCTCAAATATGTTTTAATGTCACTACTGATGAGGATTGTATGATCTTTAAAGAATATCTGTCTTTAAATGCTAAATATTTAAAGTATAATTAAGGTATACTTGCAATAGTTACACTTTAGCACAGTCAAATATACTTAAGTATATCTTTAGTTGGACTTCAGCACTACTTTCACACAATTAAAGTGCATTAAGTACACAATTTGTTGTTTAAATATACCAGTTTAGTAAACTAAAAGTACAACTGCAGGATATTTTTTATTATGTACATAATATGTAAATGTATTTTTAGTATACTTAGCATGACATAAATGTATTTTAAATACATTTTAGTATTTTTATTTTTCACCGGGGACCCTAAACTGTAAAAAATAGCAACCTGCAATTGTTACCTTAAAAATACCTTTGCATAATTTTTAATAAATAAATAAATAATTTGTTTATATGTAAGGTTATTTATACTTGATTTACCCAAAAATGAATGAATGAATGAATGAATGATTTTGTAGGTATAAATTCATGTACATTATTTTTTGACCTAAAAAAAAAATGTAGTTTATTTTAGGGTTTTTACTTATTTGTATATTTTTTTCACAATTTATTTTAAAATAAAATAAAATAAAATAAAATAAAATAATATAAGTCATCATTCTAGTCCATGAAATAAATGACAAATAATGGCTATTTCATGATTTTGCAAATTTGTGGCTAATTCATAAAAAATAAATAAATAAATAAAAAAAAATAAATAAATAAAAATAAACTTTTTGTTCTTTTTTTTCTGCTTAGGGTTATAGAGTTTTTGTTTTTGTTTTTGTTTTTTTAAATAACTTTTTTTGTATCATTCAACTTTTACAAATCATTTAAAACCTCAGGGGAAGAAAAAAAAATGAGATTGAATTGTGTTGTAGCTTGTCTACATGATCAACAGTAACCAAGGGGGTGGAGCTTAGCAGAGGGTAAATTTGTTTATGGAGGAATTTCAAAGAGAAAATCAGTGACATTTGACAGCAGGTTTTGGTATCCAGGCAAATCTGAGCAGACTTTGAGACATCGTTGCGATCGTCCTCTGAAAGATCACTGCGATAGTTGCTGTCTAAGAAAAACAACTGAGATATTATTAAGATTCCATGTGTGATTTTTCTTTCCTTTGGGGAAGGTCATTTGCTCTGTACCACATGCGAGTATGAAGAGACTCAAAGCAGCTCATTATGAAGAGGGATGTGTTTTACTGACTAGCGTGGAAGAGCGCAGCCAGGGGCAGCCAGCCATCTAAATCCTCTCTTTCTCCTTCCCCCTCTCCCTCCCTCCCTCCCTCCGCGTTCATCCCCGTCTTACGCTCTCCCAGGCCTGAAAGCAGCAGAAATTAGTTTTGAGGGAAACAAGTGCGATTGGGTCTGTATAGGTCAAGACGGACTTTGTTCCGTCTGAGGGTTTATCTAAACTACAGCTGTGTCGGACAATGGGCCAGGGGTGGCTGACAGAAACCCAAGCTGTGAGGGCTAAATTACTGCACTGATAAGACTGAATTAGACGCTATGGAGTCCAGGAGCTCAAGAGACACTGAAGAGGAGAGGAGAGACTCGCTCGATGACACAGAGAGAGAAAGATAAAACTGGAGAGAAAATAGCTGCCTCAAAACCTGAGAAGCAGCCTTGCTGCCTACATAGGCAGCACCCTAACAATTAACCTCAACATGTGACTGATTTGGAATGCTTTACATAGGCAGCAACTCTTATCCCACACAAACTGGCCTCCTCACGTGAAGCAACCAGAAAACTTGACTCTATACTTGATTCTAAAAAGTATTTTAGTTTAGCATGTTAGCATGTTGTTTTTGTCCCGCTCTCATCTGTAAAATTCCACAAATAGAAAACATTGATATTTCAGACTTACCAAGATAACAAATTTAGGTTATAAAAATACTGTGGGAACATTGTTTCGAAACTTTTCTAAAATGTCCAGTTTTCTTGTAATCATAACATTGTTTAAATATTATAAAAACATTATTTTCACCAAATACATCATGTCATTTATTTATTTATTTATTTATTTATGTAGAAAATAAATTACAATTAAAATGTAAAATTTTTGAACATGATTAGAATGCTATTTATATAAAAAAAAAATGTTTCTTAGATTTTTCATCAAGTACAAACAACATCAAAAGGACGTTCAGAGAATTTTCTACCTATGTCATGAGAATGTATATCAAATAAAGTTACAGAAAAACATTACTTAAGAACATTTGTTTTAACAATTATATAACTTTTTAAAAAATGTTACTGAAAGTTATAGTGAAAGAAAGAATGTTCTCAGCTGGATATACCCTTTTGTACATCTAAATAAATAAGTAAATAAATAAATGGTTACTATTTTATTTTACACAGTTTATTTTATTTTATTTTATTTACCTAATTATGTTGCCTACCTTTTGGTCTTTGTTCAGGAGGCAGCTTAGTAAGTTTTGTAGCACTGCTATTTTACAAGATGAACAAAGCTAATGTAAACAACCTTCAGTTCCAAACATTAAGCTATTTCACTGAATAGTAACTTGCATCTGTGTTTATGCAGACGTGTAAGATTTCTGCAAGAATCTGTGCCTGCTGATATGTCATGAATCTTTCACTGTACCTGCTAGGGTTTGTATCCTCCAGTGATCTATCATGGAGGATTGTAATGTACAATATCTTGTGCCAGAGTAGTAAAAGTGGCCCTCTGCCAGCTGATTTAGCCCGAACCCCATGGTAGGCCCCCAACAGACTTTTCTCCATCCTTCATTACAAACTAGTATTCATTGAGATTTGACCTGATTAGTTTATTTTCAGCCCTCTCCAGCAGAGGGTACACTATAAGAACGTTATAAAGGAAAGCTTTAGAAACTGGTCATATCACATCTTTCATACTGGAAGACAACTTTTGATATCTGCTAAAGAATGCTCAGTGCTATAAAGCATGGTGTCTTAGACTTATCAAGCCATGTGACATAGTGAGTGACTTTGCAAATTGTTGCCCACTTGTTCTACAAATACATTATCGACACATCTAGCCTTGAACCATGACACACAGCTCGAATCCAGTCCATAACATTATGATCGTAACAGGGCTGAATGGTCATTGGGGGTAATATATATATATATATATATATATAAATTCATTAATTTTCAATCCCATAACTTTCTACATTTGTGCATTAAAAAAAAAGCATTTATTTGTAATCCTATAACGCTAAATGAATAAATAAATAAATAATGGCTGAATGGTCATTAGTGGGATATATATATATATATAATTTTATTTTATTTTATGTTGAATGTAACAGGGCTGAATGGTCATTGAATGGAAAAAAAATTAGCTTTTTTTAAAAAAATGCATTTATTTTCAAGCCCAAAACATTGTACATGTAACAAGGGTAGATTTTTTTAAAAATGCATTTATTTTAAATCCCAAAGCATTTTGATTTATGTTTAATGCATTTATATTCAACCCCAAACATTCTGAATGTAACAGGGCTGAATCATTGGATGAAAAAAACAATGACCTTGTGTAACAAGGGTGAATGTTCTTTGAGGGGTGGTGGTAGATAAAAAAAAAACAAAACAAAAAAACATTTATTTTCAATCCCAAAGCATTTTTTCATGTAACAGGGCTAAATAGTCAATGGGGGATATAAATATATATATATATATATATATATATATATATTTTAATGCATTTATTTTCATACTTATAACATGCAGCCACAAATAATTTTGAATGTAACAGTGCTGAATGGTCATTGGATGAAAAAAAAAAAAAAAAAGGTTGTGCATGTAACAAGGGCGAATGTTCTTTGAGGGGTGGGGGTAGATAAAAAAAAATGCACTTATTTTCAATCCCAAAGCATTTTGCATGTAACAGGGCTGAATAGTCATTGGGGGAAAATAGCTTTTTTAATGCATTTATTTCCATCCGTATAACATGCAGAATGTAACCGGTAACATTTTTAATGAAATCAGAGATTTCTGCCCCACTAAAAGTTCTTTCCACCAAAATGTTGATACTTTTGAATACTTTAATCTTAGTCTTTATGACTATATGACCTGATTTCACATTTAAACACTGATCAACACAAATACAAAGAACACATCAAACATGGTAAGCAGAAGCTTAAATGTACTTGAGGATCACATGAAAACAAACCTCACTGGTTCTTGAATGCCAAGCAAGCATGTCTTCTGAAGATAAATTAAAGACTTATGGGTTTGGAACAACGTGAGAGTTAGTAAAAATTTAATTAAACTTTTGGATGAAGTATATCAAATCCAGCATCCTGTGGATAACTGCGCTGTGCTGCTTCCTAAAGTGCACTTGAGTATTAGAAAACTGTAACCTTGTTGTGTGCATACTTTAATATCTTCAATGAGTGTTTGTATTAGTAAAGAAAGAAAGAAAGAAAGAACGATTCTTGTGATCCTATTAGCACACAGGATTCATAATGACTTGGTACCTCCAAGCACTAGACGTCTGACACACACTGATATTTTCCCAACAAATGAGGTGTTGTTTTACTGAATTAGTGCAGTAAAGAAACTCCAAAAATGTGTTTTACAAAGAAATTAGTCCAAATATTTAATATGAAAACTGATTTGACAATAATTCTCAAGGCAGACATTAAGAAAACATAACGAGTGACGTTTCCCGCTGACTTGTTTTAGTGTGACATAACACACATATATGATATCACTGGCCTTGGACTCGTGGCCATCCTTAAATAGGCTCTTTAGAAAAGCAAGTGGTGTCATTGATGGAAATTAGTGTGAAAAATGTGTCCCACGGAGGAGGAGGACAGATTTACAGGGATGGGTTAAGCTGCCGAGAGACACAAGCACAGAAAGAGTCATTATTCCTACAACTCAACCACAACTTGACACACGGTTGGGTTTCAAAAAAAGACGAGAGCGCTGGTGAGCGGGCCAAGTCTCTTTTCCAGGATAATGACAAATTTAACATTTCTGCACAGTGAAACAGAATGTCGTCATTGTCTTTGGGTTCCTAAATGGCTGTTATTTCACATAGTCGTCTTGAGGAAAGAATAACACTCAAACATCAGTCTTTTCTGAAGAGAGACACACACATTATGGCACACCTGGGGCGCTTGAATGTTGCTCTAACTATGACAAAGAGCTTGAACTTTGAGTGACTTAAGAGATGTTTTTTCCACAGCGTTATTATGCTAGTCTGGTTATGAATTTATTGTATTTTGTATTGCCATCATGGTTGGTAATCAAAACAGTATTGTGCGTCTATTTTTGGCTGTAATGATCTGAAAACATTCAACGCCAACAAAAAGAGGGTGGTGACCAGGATGAAAACTACACCTTCTTTTTTTCCACAAAAGACATGGTGGGCTTTAAATATGTAGACTTTCCATATACATTTTAAATCAAATGACACTGCAGAGATGACCTGTGATCATTTATTTTATGATGTAAGCTTGTATTTATGTACAGTGTGCCATGTAAAATAAAAGCAGTGGGCGACTTTCAGGAAACAGAGCTCCATTTGTCACAAGTGTTTTATTGAATGCTTAAAAAAAAGGCTATAACATTTAATCCTAATGAATAGCCAATGGTGGAAAAAATAGCTTTTAAAAATGCAATTATTTTTAACCCCAAAACATTTTGAATGAAACATGGCTAAATGGTCATTGGGGGAAAAATAGCTTTTAAAAACATGCTTTTATTTCAACCCTATGACATTCAACCCCAAAACATTTTTGAATGTAACAGGGCTGATCATTGGGGGAAATATTTTTTTATTTTTTTTAATTTATTTATTTTTTAAATGCATTTAATATCAACCCTATGACATTCAACCCCAAAACATTTTGAAAGTAACAGGGCTGAATGATTATTGGGGGAAATATTTTTTATTATTATTTTTTAAATGCATTTATTATAAACCCTATGACATTCAACCCCAAAACATTTTGAATGTAACAGGGCTGAATGATTATTGGGGGATTTTTTCTTTTTTTTTTTTTTTTTTTTTTTTTTTTTTAATGCATTTATTATCAACCCTATGACATTCAATAATAATAATAATTTATTTTCAACCCTGTTACATTCAACCCCAAAACATTTTAAATGAAACAGGCCTGAATGCTCATTGGTAGGGGGCAAATACTGTTGAAAAAGAAAATTGATTTATTTTCATCTCTATAACATTCAACCCACAAAATATTTTGAATGAAACAGGGATGAATGGTCATTAGGGGGATTTATTTTAAGAAAAATAATTATCTGTTATTAGATATTAAAGATCAAACATTAAATGTTTAAAATGTAACAGGGTTAAATTGCGTTTACAAAACTGTGTTTTGAAAGAAAATGTCATACAGTAGATTTTATTTTTTTTGCTTTTTTTTTGCACTACCTGAATTCAAATGATAAATAACATGAGTTCCAAACTAACTGTGACAGGGTTGAAATAATGTAGAACTTTAAGGTGATTTTTGAAATACGATGAGCTTCAGCTGTAACCTTTTCCAATTAAATAAATAAAAACCTCTTTGAAATTTTCATGTACAAAAAAAGGCACTATTTTCTGACAATGACCCCAGTGTCAAAAGCACACATCAGTTATTTAATGTAACCTACAACAAACTGTAGGAGCCATTGATCTTAGCTTCTGTAAAGAAAACACTAAGCCGTTGAAAACACTGACTCGAACGTGAATTTGATTAACTTCAGCACGAAGAGACAAATATCACCGTGAAGAGACAAATACACACTTCCAATGTGAAAATATCACTGTAATTAGCAACATAAACATCCCAGACAAACGTCATCATTCAGTGTAGTGGAGAGAGAAGGCAGTGTCTGCAGTGGCCTCGGGGCACAAGAGACCGTGATGGGCCTATTCATCAACACGCGCATGAATGATGGGTTTTCACTGCACGCACAACTCGCAGGCCTCCAGTAACCTGCTCATACCCAGATGGAAACAGAGGTTAAGGGAATGTTTGATTAATGTCGCTGGCCGATCCACCTGGTACTTGGTTGGGAAACTTGCATGTATCACAAATCAATGTAAATAACACATACAGAGCAGTGAGTGCCCACTTTTTCTGCTTAATACTTAGGGTTATGACTTTGTTCAAATAAAGTTTTAGCAACAATAATTGAGATGCTTGCCTTAGCAAACTCCATTAATAACGCTAAGCAAGATGGAGAATAGGAAAAGATGAGAAAACCAAATTAAAGACCTTGTAATCGCCCGGCTGCATGAACAATTTTCATTAAAGTGCGAGATTAATTAACAGATGGAGTAATTGGTTATGAACAAATGATAAGGCATCAATGCACTAATAAATCTTGACATTTAATTTGCTGCCCGCTTCCCCCGCTATCAATTACTGTGTTCCTGGGAATAATTGACAATGTTTCGCTAAGACGTAAGAAAGGCGGGCATCTTTCAAAGCTCCTAAATGCTCCTTTGGTGTAGACACAGCAACATGGACCATATGTTTAATATTAGGTGTAATCTGTCCTACTCAAGTGCTCTGAAAACTGGGAAAATTGGATTAAATTGGCTAATGGCATGTTTAAAACCTCCATAAAATGAACGTGAGTGGAAGGTATTACAGTGTTTTTGACTTGCGCCTTCTCTTTGTCCATAAACAAAGGTTGGCTCTCAGTGATGCAAAACTAATATATGCTGGTCAACAGAGATCTCAAAGGCCACAGGAGACACATTGATTTATGCCATGTGGGTCGGAAAGGGAGAATATTTGCACGATATATGAGCCTGGGCATTATGGTCTGCAAATCAATTAACCCGTTTAATCCCAGTTTTTTTTCCCAGACATGAAAATATCCAAAAGATGTGTCATTGGTAACCCTTTGAGATAATCAATAGTTATCTTTAGAATTTCTTTTTTTGGAAAAGTGTGAGAAAAATTGTGTTTTATGGTCAGTCACAATTGTGACCGGTGGGATAATGTGTGTACTAAATTAATATATTTCTTAGCCCAGCTATTTTAAACTATTTGATTACATTTTAGGGTTACTATTATGCATAAAAACTCTTATACAACACTGATAGAAAATACAAAACAAACAAAAATGCAATAAATAAATAAATAAATAAATAAATAAATAAATAAATAAATAAATAAATAAAATAACTAAAATAATGAATAAATAAATAAAATAAAATACATACAATTTTTTGTGTAACATATATCACCAATTTTTTATATTAGTGTTACCAGTATTACAACATCAACATTGTAACTTATTTGTAACATTTGAACTTTTAATTTATTTCAATAATTTGTCATTGCAACATTTTAGTGCAGTATGCAACTTTACAATGAAAGAAAAACACCAATTCATACATTTTATACAAAGCAAATATTTTACAAGTACCATCCATGAAACTGTATGTGCATTATTTCATTATAAATAAATAGATAACTACAAACAGAGCCAGTACTATTTATTTATTTATTCATTAATTCAAAGAAATATCACTTTAATACTAATGAAAAGTAAAGTATTGAATAACACTAATTTATATAATAATAATAATAATAATAATAATAATAATAATAATAATAATAATAATAATAATAATATGCATAACAACAGTACATTTACTGTTTACAGTACTAATATTTATGGTTTGTGTTTGTTTGTTTTCAAATATTAAACTGTAGAGCATTACATATTTATATAATCACACTAAACAATATTGCATTACTGCATCAAAAAAGTTATGGCCAACTGGCGAATAACACAGTTTCATATATTTCATGAACATAAATAAGAGTAAATTATTTAACTCTGTAGTATAATATGTATCTTGTATTTTTCATATAATTTTCATCATATAAATGCAATGCAATGCTTTCAAAAAAAAAAATAATAATAAAAAATAAATAATAATAATAATAATGATAATAATGATGATGATTTTTTAACTAATATTATGTAAACTAAGGAAATTTACAATATTAAGTAAATTAGAATAACGTTATTAGGTCTATTATTATTGTCCTTGTTGCTTCGAAGGGCTGTGAAATGTGTGAAACGGATTGAATGGGAACTATAACATAAAGCATTCTTCAGGTATTATCAACTTCCTATGTTTTAACACTGCAAAAATGACTCACATCACCCTGCTGCATCTCTTTAAAATGGCCGTCTAATTGTCAGTCATTCTTTCCAAAAACCATTAGCATTGTGCACCTTTACGGCAACCTCCTCGTACATTCTTCACAAGATCTTCAACAAACCGAGCAGACAAGTTGTAACTGTGCCGACAGAGTATCTCCACAAATGCTTAGCGGCTCAGCAATTCAGCACAAAGGCTGGCAAACAGAGAGGTGAAAGGCAGGGTCAGGACAGATAGCGCCGAGGCGTGGCGCTCAAGTCGAGAGGGATGTTAGCGTAAGGACAAACAAAGTCAACCACGGGCATGAAAGCTGCCTGTCAGAGGCGGATCAGGAAACAAAGGAATTCAGGCAAAAATATGAGGAACAACCATGGAGAATCAAACATCTGTCACGTAGACCAAAGGCGCAAAGCGAACACTTCCAGCACCAGGTATCGCTAAGTCAACAGCACGGCAAATATGAGAAAATGGCGAGGGTGAGCTTTTTTTTTCAGCGGGATGAATGATGCTGATATGGAAAAGTACCTTGTGTCATGAAGGCAAATAAAGAGTTTGCATTGCAACAAAGTCATCCCTAGGTCAAAGCCTTTGAAGTTTTCGAAGAGGTGGGGAAATAGAGGATGGGTGCCATCGAGATCAAAACAGATCGTAGCCGCGGTCTGGAGATCCGCAGGTCAAGTGAAAATGAATCGGAAGTTAATGGTGAAGCACGTGTTTCACGTACTGTAAAATCACTGCTGAACTGTACTGGCAAAATCAGTGAGAGGTTATTCATTATATACAGAGAGGACAACAACATCTTTCAGTCAGCAACACATTTCACTTTGTCCTTTTTATATGTGTATATATGGGTCTCATTAATTTTGTATTAGAAACTCATTTTTCTAGCTTTCTTTGTTTATGTTTGCTATTTATTAAAGGGTTAGTTCACCTAAAACAGTTGACGGTAGCCATCGACTTCCATAGTACTTTTTCTATCCTATGGAAGTCAGTGGCTACCAGCAACTGTTTGGTTCCTAACATTCTTCAGAATATCTTCTTTTGTGTTCTGCAGAAGAAAGAAATTCATATAGGTGTGATACAACTGGATGGTGATAAATAACAGAATTAATTTTTTTGGTGAACTATCCCTTTAAAAAAAATCAGTTATTTATTTATTTATTTATTTGTTTTACTGTGATGATCTAAGCAAATAATGAAACAAACATAATCAAGTTAAAAATGTGTGTAAATGATTAATTAAAAAAAAGAAAGAAGAATAAAAGGGAATATAGGTATGTGTGTGTGTATATATACATATATATATATAATTAAATAAAAAATATAAATAAAAAGGTGGTAAATGCAATTTATAATATATTTTTTCAATCAAGGTATGCTTTTGTTAAATGATGCAATAAATCTGAAAATAATATTTTTGCAATATCATGTGCTTAAAACTACTGTTAATCTAATATACAAGAAATTCTAGCTTCTATTAAAGATTATGTTATTATTATTATTATTATTATTATTATTATTATTACTATACATGTTATTAATTTTGTACATGAATTTCAGAGGTGAAAATGACCATTGTTTGTTCTGGAAAAATAAATAAATAAATGAATACAAAATTGCAGTTCTCCTGTGGAGCGCATACATTCACTTCAGTCTTCATGGTTTGCATCTTAGCTTATAACTGGATTGTTCAGTTTTGCTCATGCATTACAGAATCTGAAGATTCTTAGACGTAGTTTCTGTCACCTGTACATTAAAAAAAAAAAAAAAAAAGAATGAGTTCGTCCTTCCGTTTTCATAACATTCTTAAACCTCTGACAGTGT
This sequence comes from Labeo rohita, assembly GCF_022985175.1. Classification (NCBI taxonomy): domain Eukaryota; kingdom Metazoa; phylum Chordata; class Actinopteri; order Cypriniformes; family Cyprinidae; genus Labeo; species Labeo rohita. The sequence continues at coordinate 3,311,827 of NC_066876.1, forward strand.
AATTCAGGACATAAGGGATGGGAACAGAAACTTTACGATAAATGACACTAAACAGCATCAGCGAGGTCAAACTGGGTTTAACATCGAATCCACCACACCCGCTGACACTGGCAGGGCACGGCATGTGTACACATCATTTATCTGGCTTTTGAAGAAATGCCATCACAAGCTTTCTCCCTCTCTGATTCCCTCATACATTGATTCTTTTGTTTCACGGTTGCATAAAGAGTCTCCTTATAAGTTTGCTGTTGAAATAAAGTTCTATCAGTGTCACCACCCACATAAATTATTCAGCGCTAAAAATACTCACTGAGGCTGCTCGTTTTATTTACATGGAAATATCAGCAGTAGAAGACTGACACATAAGACTCTTCAGAAAGTCAGAGCACATTAATAAATGTAATGGCAAAAAATAACAAAAGTGTGTTTATAATAATTAAGTTACACTGGTGGAAGTCCAATAAAATATTTGATTTACATTTAAACCGGTATTTCTTATTATGTTTTATTTTACAGACATTAAATCATCTTGCATTTTTCTTTTTTGTGTTATGCACAGTTTTTATTAACTTCTATTAAAACAAATGTTAAAAAAAAAAAAAATGGACAAAAATAAATAAAATAAAATAAAATAAAATAAAATAAAATAAACACTTAAATAAACACAAATTAAAATTAGAAACATTGCAATTAATTGAATTTAGTGTTGTCAAATGATTAATCGCAATTAATCGCATCCAAAATAAATGTTTTTGTTTACATAATATATGTGTGAACACTGTGTATATTATGTATATATAAACACACACACACACACACACACACACACACACACACATAAAGTATATATTTAAAAAAAATATTTAAATGTATTTACATGCATATATGTATATTCGTATAATTTATATAATTAAATTATATAAATCATATAATTAAATATTTTTTCATATATACAAACATAACATATTTTTCTAATATATACATGCATGTGTATGTATTTATTTATATACATAATAAATATACACAGTACACACAGATATATTATGTAAACAAACTTTTAATTTGGATGCGATTAATCGTGATTAATCATTTGACAGCACTAACTGAAATAAAATAAATGTACTAAAACAGAAATCAAAAATAAATGTATATTAAATACACCATATAAAAAAAGAAGGAAAAAAAGTTGTTTTAACTAAAAAAAAGTGTTCATGCTGCTGTATAATTTTAAGTTTAGTCAAATTGATATTATGAATTGACATCTTTGATATTTTTAATAATAATTTGATTTAATTTAATAAAAATAAACAAATAAACATACAAATAAATAAATAAATAAATAAATAAATGGAAAAAGCACATGAGGTAAAACGTACTTGCACAAACATACTTTTTTTTATTTTTTTATTTATTTTTTATTTTGGGGTAAACTATTCCTTTAAACTTCAGTTAAATATGTGTCTACTTCACATTAAAACTCATTGTCATTTCTAATGTTGCTTTTTTCCTGTCTTTTTTTCTTGCACTTGTTGAAATTCCCTGTCAGTAATTGTCTCAAGGAAAATGGATAGTTCAGAAACACACACACACACACGTCCTGTGTTCACTCTGTCCCCTCTAGTCATGTCTGACAGTAGACGGACACACACACACACACAGAGGTTTGGTGACTGCAGTCCCCTATGGAACTAATCTGACAGCATCTCACGTTGGATTGCCAGCGTCCCGCCTCACGTTCCTTAGTGTGTTCGGCACTTCCGTCAATACCCCAGCTAGTGCCATCACACCATCCACCCCCTAAACCGACAGGGCCACTGGCTATAAACCTTCCTCTCCGGGCCCCTGGAGTCCCGCTCAGAAACAGATCTGATTGAAAGCGTCTGTGTCCGGGGTCGCTGTTATAATATGTTGTGATAAAGGGAATCATAATGGCTTTTAAATAGACGGGCTCTGTCTCTTGTTCCTGAGCAGTGCTTTGCGGCTGGAGAGAGAGTGTCTCTGGGAGTGAAGCCCTGGGGCTAAGCATCTCTGAGATTGAGCTGTCCGTCTCGCTGAAATGAATCTGAGTTAACACCTCCTCAGTCGAGACAGGATAGCCTGGGGGACAGACAGGAGAGCACTTCCTGTTCACCTGCAGCCTCTTCTCATTAACCCACACCTGCAGCAGAACGCAAACGCTCTCAGACAACGGCTCTGTCCCAAAACCTGCCTATACAGACGGCATTTTAAAGCATATTCATGACTGTTGCATGCAGGGAGATCTGCAAAGCAATCCCAGAATGCTTTGCCATGTGCTCAGGGAACAATAACCCCCCCGAAATGCCTGACAAGGAGAGAAAACTGTGTTGACTATATCATGTTGAAATAAGACACACCAGTTTTTCTGGTTTAGCTGTATGACCAGCCTCTGGTAAAAGAAGTGGAAATTAACAATACTGAGTATTGAGTTTGTAGCATTCCTCAAGTTCCTCAAGTTAATTTTATTACATTTTTTATTGCATTTATTGCATTATTTTATTTTTAAAATATTTAATACATTTTACGAAGATATTTCTATTTGTTTTTCTGTACTTGCAGATATTGTCATTTTAATTAAATAAAAGGCCACTTAAGCCCTAAAATGGTACATGTCGTTCATTACTGTCTTAAGTACACACTTAAGTAAATGTTGTAATATTTTCAAATTAAAAGATTCTCTTGAAAGCATGTTTAAATCCTTGTTTTAATATTATTTTGTCATGTTTTATTATACTTTTTATGTACTGACTAACGTACTAAAGCACTGTGAACTATTACATTAGATAATTTCAACTGTTGGGTGTTAGTCATTATTAAGTTAATATATTTTAAATGTACTAAGCTGCAATTTTATCATTATAAATGTGTAATTACAAATATATGAAATCCATGACATAGATGATTTAGTATAAATAACATTAATGTATATTTTAATTTATAATAAATGTTTGTGAGCATGATCGGCAACACACTTTAACTACATTTCAAAGAACTGTATGTAATTATTTTTATGTGATTATTAAATTATGTAAATTATACACTTAAGTCTTTCTTAAGATCAACTAGTTGGATTTATATCAATTTAGACTATAATACATTTCTTTAAATTGCAATTAAGTAGTAATATATATATATATATATATATATATAATTTCAGAAAAAAAAATAATAATTAAAATAAAACAAAAAATAAATAAATACAACCGTAAACAAACAAACAAAAAAAAAACACTTACATTTAAAAAGTAAGTGTTTGTGTTACTGTAACATTTAAAATTTAGGCAACTTTTGTTGCCTAAATTTGTACTATGTGACATCTTGGATATTTGAGTTGAGTAAAACTTTAAGGCAGCACAAACATTTACTTTTTAAGTTGAAAAAAAAAAAAAAAAAAAAAAAAACAGTGTAGAAACAGATAAATATAAAAATATGAAAAATATATTTTTGTCATGCTTTATTACACTTTCGTATGTATTGACTAACATACGAAAGCACTGTGAACTATTAGAGTAGGTCATTTTAATATTTAATTGTCAATATTACATTAAGTTAATTTAACATTAAGCTTAATTGTATCAAGTTGCAATTTCATCATTCCGAATGTGTAATTACAAATATATTAAATACATCGCATACATGATTCAGTGTAAATAACATTAATGTATATTTTAATTTACAATAAATGTTTGCCATTACGATCAGCAATACAATTTAACCATGTTTCAAAGAATTGTATGTAATTATGTATATATAATTATATCACATGTAAAGAGACGTCTTACTGAAGTTCAACTAGTTGCATTTATATAAATTTAAACTGTAATACACAGAATTAAATTGCAATTAAATAGTATTTTTACTACCCCAAAAATATAATATTTCCATGAATGTACTCTTTTTCACAAAGAGACTGGTATTTCTTGGGATTAATAAAAATAGTCAAATAAATAAATAAATGTGTTCTATACAGTTTGCAGTTGACAGCAACATGCTAATGCTAAAATGCAAAATTCTAATGCTAAACTCTTACATGAGGAGCTGTATTTGTGTGGTGTGTGGGGTTGCTGTGTAGAGTGTTTCAGATCAGTCACTTATGAGGTTCATTTTCATGTGTAGACAGTCAACAACAAGGTTTTTGGAACAGGACTGCAAAGAAGTCTGCAATCAAGCATAAAGCTACAAATTCAGGCACTGAAAGTTGTGGGTGTGTGTGTATTATGATCCTTTGCGGCCTAAAATACAGAAAAGTCATGATTGCACCACAGACGGAAACCCAAAGAATGACATTGGTTACGGCATACGCATGTTTTGCAGTCATGAGAAACCATGTGAGCTCTGCGCGCATACGATCCGTCATCCAAACACTCGGTGGATATCTGTCTGTGTTTGGCCCGTTGTGGCCACTCTGTAATCCCGCTCTATTAACACCTCTGACTCTTTGCTCTTAGCTGCTCTGCTCTCTCACTTCTGTCTATTTGTCTAAGGGTCGAGGCGGCGTGGTGACGTAGCCGAGTCCAGCTCCGCAGGGACAGCGGCGATGGCTATCTATGTCTGACTGTTATGACTATCCCTAATAAGAGCACAGCACCCTAAAACCATGGCGAATGAGGCAGACAGGATGTGGCTTAGATGTGTTCCTTTATTTTTCCACATTTTATAGCAGATGTTTTATGAGCTTGAGGTTTATGAGCGATGGGGAATGATTGTTTTCATTTTTTCTTTTGAGTAAAACATTTAGTATAGCTGTTACAGACATGAGCAAAACACTCGCCACTTGACAGCCCTTAAAGGTGAAGTGTGTGATTTTTGGACAATTAGCAGCAATAAACAAAAATGTATGAATTTCTCCCAAACACTCCCCCTGCCTGTGATTGGCTGGACAAATAGATAGCCCCGCCCTAAAGTGGCACCATTGGTTGTTGCTGTGTGAGGATTCTCAAACAAACAGAACAATGTTATGAAGCTGCCACAGAGTCACTATGCAAACAATAGTTTTTCTTGTTTGTTTGTTTGTTTATTTTTCAAATTGGGATAGGAGAAAGTATTTTAACAGAAAAATAACATTTCAAAATCACTAGAAAATCAAAAAGAATCAATGCAATTAAATAGAAAATCTTCAAATTAAGGCAACGCACTGTCATCCGCTTTCCGGCAGCTGCTAACAAGTATCATTTTTAAAGATGGTTTGTCACAGATGGTCCAACAGATGTCTCTCTGGTCTTTAGCAAGTGTGTGTGTGTATGTGTGTGTGTGAGGAAATACCCATAGATGTGCTCCTTGTCAATCGTTACGCTGTCAACCAGGGCCTTGAGTGTACTCTTTATAAAACATAAAGCCGAAGTACTTGAGCGTGTAAATTAGGGCTGAAATCTGAGCGTTGTGTCAGGCAGACAGAAGAGACAGAAAGAGAGAGAGAGAAGTTTTCTCTTGGGGCCGGATTCTGACGAGCATCATTAGTGGTGAATCCAACCCTAAGCAGAAAGACAGCTAAAATGCCTTTTCTTGGAAATAACACTAGGCATGTCTAGTGTTAGGAGCAACTACCCTAGTAAATAACAGATTTAAAATGCATTTATTTTATACTAAGTATAGTTAAAGTCTATGAACATATTTACTAGGGAGACTTACTGATATAAAAATTGTAATTAAACTTTATTTGGAGTGCTACTTGTGCACAATGCACATTTCCTAATATTAAGCCTAAAATATGTTTTAATGTCACTATTGATGAGGATTGTATGACCTTTCAGTAATATTGGTCTTTTAATAAAAAAATTATTTAAAGTGTACCTAAAATATACTTGCAATAGTTCCACTTTGGCACGATCAAATATACTTAACCCTTTAACTGTCACTAAGTTTACTTCACCATATTATAAATAAATCCCAATCTAATGCATGGCAAACTATACATCGTTGGAAAGGTCTAAGACTACTAAAAAGATATTTTACCATATTTTTGTGTTACAAATTATGTAGGAAAAGTAATAGATTAATATATGTCAAGAGTGCGATTAAAAAAAATCTTTTTTTTTTTCAACGACTTTCTTCGTTGCCTTTTTCCCTGTCACAATTTAGAAATCATAAGAAACTATATATCAGTGCAAAACTTAAAATCTCAAAATTCATCCTTTGAAAGGCATTTTAAAATCAGACAGTGCATTAAGGAAAATGTACATCAAAATTATATCACAACATGGTTTCATTCATGAATTATAAAAAATTAAGTCTGGATGGTGCATTTTTATGTCTGTGTTGAAAAATGAGTGACAGTTAAAGGGTTAAATATATGTTTAGATGGACTTCAGCACTACTGCTGCACAATTAAAGTGCATTAAGTACAAAATTAGTTGTTCCAATTTAGCGGACTTTAAATATTTTGTATACTAAAAGTTAATTTCAGGGTATTTTTATTAAGTACATAATATGTAAATGTATTTGTAGTATACTTAGCATGAAATAAATGTATTTTAAATACATTTTAGTATGTTTATTTTTCACTAGGGTAGTTACATGCAATTTACAAAATAAATGTAACTGTAATCCATTACAGTTTTCTGAGAAAAAAAAAAAAAGTAGTTAAATGACAATGTTAATGATTGCAAAGGGGGTTAAATCTAAATATTTTCTGCAAAAAGCTAGGATATGTTAGTATAAAATATTAATTTGTTGCTATTCTGATGCTTTTAATTGGTTCTCTTGTTTGAATTTGCACCACGTCTTTTAATTACATCAATCCAAATTGCGGTGAAAAGCTTTAAGCTACAACCTGTCTGAGAGCTGTCAGTGATAAAGTGATAAAAGTGGTGAGTGATAAAAATGTATTCCAATAAATAAATACATAAATACATTAAGAACAACCTCAAAGTAAAAAGAGGTGCTAAAGTCTGATTTTGCAGTGGCTGTGCTTTAAAATTATATTATTATAATCTTGATTCAAGTGATGAAAGAGTTTGGTCTGACCCTAGTGTTGAGTAGCTACTGTAAGGTTAAGCCTGGTTGGTTTAAACAGTTGAAACAGTTGAAAACATTCATTAGAAATTTAGAAAAGTAATCAAATGTAATCAGTTACATTACTTTAATGGAGGAACTGAAAGAGTTACACTACTTATTAGATTTTGAATAGCATAATCTGTAACCTTTTGCATTTCAAAAGTAACCTTCTGGACACTGGGCAAGCAGAAATATTAATTTACTGAGGGTAAAAAGCCTCCAGTATGAAAGCATGATGTGTAGATGATGTCTATGCACAGATTATTGCACATTTCAATGGCTATTTTTGGAATGTTCATGTGCATGCTGACAATTAATTTAATAAGTATGCAGTATATAATTACAATATGCTACATTGCATGTTTAATCCAGAAGTGCTGTCTAGGAAGATTCATTCATTCATTTATTTTTCATAAAATCGTCTTTAACTTTTAGCACGGGGATCAAAAAAAAAAAAAAAAAAAAGTCTAAAAAGATTTTAATATGGCTTTGCAGTTGAATTTTCTCAATAAAAAAGTTGAGTTCATTGCACGATGGGATACAATCTTTCACGCTGTCTGTTCTATTTGTAAACTGCACTTTATTACAGTTGCAGTAAGTCATCTGAGTAAAACAGCATACTGTGCATTTCTAATATCTGACTTTTCCTGCATTGGTTTTAGAGAATATCTTTGGAATTCTTTGAAACTTGTTCAAAAATGTTGAAATGCATTAAGCAGAACTAACAATACTACACTATTAATGCTTTCTGAAAGCATAAAAATGGCCAAAATGTTTCAGAAACAAATTCTTACGGGTGGCCCTCTTCTCACTCAGACCCATGGGCTATAATATACAGGACCTTAGTGGGCCCCCCTCCATCACAGGGCCCGGGACGATTTCTGGTTGCCCCCTGCTCATGTGTAATTCCAAATGAGTGTAATGGTATATATCAGTGGAGTAGAGTATAGAGAGAGAGAGGGAGAAGAGAAAGAGCGGCTCACGTCTGATCAGTCATGTGGGGGGGAATCAGCATGTGCTCTAATGAGCTTACCGAAGCAACTTCAATATCCTCCGATGTCATGTTGAAATGAAAATTAATAGTTCAATATGGCTCCACGCAAATGCCACGCGTCTCCTATAACCCGTATCATGTGGCGTGACCAAATGAGTGTATTCTAATAGATGTAGGCAGAGGAGAAAAGCTGATATCTTCAGTAATCAGGGTTTTGAAAATTACCATTAAATGAAATTCAGGGATGGATGGAAAAGAAAAGGGGGAGATGAAGAAAACCCAGAGACATGGAATGAACATCTTTACCCCATAATGTGCTCATGTCTTTCCCACAGACTATGAGCTAGTCACCGCAGGGCGGACTTACCACATGCACCAGTCAAATTGGCCCTTGAATCTTTGAAGTCACTGCTCATCTCCAGAATCTAAGCTAAGGTTCTGTCTCAAATGGCACACTTGACCTTTGCAGACCTCCACACTTTGGTCAGCCAAACCAGTATGGACGAACTTAAAAGATTCCACGAGACTACACGGCCATTTCAAGCGAGCCATTTTGGGACAAAACTGAGCTCTTTTAAATTCAACCTTCAAGCTAACATATAAAATGCACGCCAACTCATCTCCACGTACCTCCCATCCATAAGTGGTCTCTTTCATCGTGGCGCTCTGCAGTCCGTTGTATGGTCCAAAGCGTTCTCCCATGTGAATTTTGACTTTGGCCCAGATTCCTAGGCCAGCCCCTGGAACGGACGACTCGCGGAGCTCCAGGTCGCCAGGGATGGGAATATCGTCGGGAATGTAGACGGGCACCTCGTAGGGTGAGCCCTCTTTAGGAGTGAAGTCCTCGTTGCAGGGCTGAGGGGACGTGGGTCCCACTGCAATGGGGGACATGATGCTGTCTTCTGTCTCCTCCTCTGCACTCTCACCGGTCACGAGATTGGGCTCTGTGTCGTACATGCTGTCTACTGCCTCACTGTCATCTGAAAGACAATACAGAGACATTTGCAATACGTTAGCAAAACAGAGAGATGCAGAGCATGTCAAATGTTGATTGTGAAAGAGATGGTTGCACCAAAAATTTAAACTCATGTTGCTCCAAATCATGTGATTTCCTTTCGACGGTTGACACTTTATTTCAAGGACGAATTCTTAATATTAACTAGTCTCTTATTAGCATGCATATTGGTTGTTTATTAGTAGTTCTAAAGCACATATTAATGCCTTATGCATGACCGTATTCTCAATGTCTTACTCTTACCCAATATCTAAACTTAACAACCACCTTATGAATAATAAGCAGCACATTAGATGTTTATTAACTTTTAGTTAATAGTGAATATGTGTTCCCTAATCTAAAGTGTAACCCTTATTTTGATTAAACACAAAAAGAGAACCTTTAAAGGTCCCACATTACTTTAAAGACCAGTTCTTGCTATTAACAAACCATCAACTACGGCTTTTGCCTCAATAAACTCCTAATTTGCTGCTTATTAATAGTTAGTAAGGTAGTTGTTAAATTCAGGTATTGTGTAGGATTAGGGATGCAGAATATGGTCATGCAAAACAGGTGCTTTATAAGTAAATATAAACAGCAAATATGTTAGTAATATGCATGCTAATAAGTAACTTGTTAATAGTGAGTACTGTTCCCTAAAGTGTAAAGTGAAGAATGTCAATGCAGCTTTTTTTCTATATAATGACAGTCCACAGTGAGTCCAATGTGTTTTGGGCTCAAAAATGACCATGAATAATACCATAAACATAAAAATCTTGCACTACATCTTTTAAATCAAATCCACTGCTATTTACAAAGAACTGTGAAGATTCTTTAAAAGTCATTTTTGTGTTCCACAGAATAAAATAAAATAAAATAAAATAAAATAAAATAAAATAAAATAAAATAAAATAAAATAAAATAAAATAAAATAAAATAAAAAATCATACAAGGTTGGAAAAACCTGATAGTAAAGTAAATAATGACAAAATTGACATTTTTGCATGAACTATCCCTTCAAATACAATAATTTGCTTTGCATGTTGAACATATGCTTTTAAACATATTTTTTCGTAATACACTTAATATATTTCCTAATATATTTTTGATAACTATACTAAATAAACTAACTAAATAAAGCACGATATATATATGCGTTGACTATAGTAAACTGCTGCTTTAATTGCTCTAGTTCAGGCAGATTATCACTGGCTGTCAATGTTTTTATTGTGCATATTAACATTTCTCACAGAATTAGAATGAAAACTAGCATTATTAAATTATTAAACTATTAAATTAAATTATTACTAAATTATTATAGATATTGTCATCATGATGTCATCACGTAAAAGGCTCAGTTAAAGAGTCTCTATAATGTTCTGGTCTCTAGATGGTTTGGTTACCCCCCCATTTTTTCCAAAAAGCAAAAATCGTAAGACAAATCACTTAGAAAAGTAATAGCACACCTCCTCAAGAAATCATAGCTATCATTCGTATCTGGTGCGGCACATGTACTGTGGCTAAATTTAATCCGCAGGCTTGGTTGTTCAAATTACTAACCATGAATATGAGCAAAATAAGTATTTTTCAATGTGGAGATTAAACCAGCAACCTTTCTGTCACAAGTCCAGATTCTTAACCGCTTCGCCACACCAACCAACAAGAGACCACCGACATCGCCAAGCAATTGCAACAAGTATGATTCAAACCAAACCGCCCATTTTTCTATTGCTGGTTAAACGGTGACATGCATTTAACTGTTAAAAGGATTCTCCACCTAAATTTAGGATTTAAAGTTAGTTGAATGTTTTGTAACTCAAACAGGCTGCTGCAGGGAAGATCCCATCTATTTTATAGTCACCGCCATTTCCTGTCTGATCATTTTACAAATAATGGCAGCAAATGACCCTGTGGCCTGACGCCACTGCCAGCCATCTATGTTTATTGTCACTCTTTGCTTGACAGCATAATTACGGTACTTATCATTCACGATTGCAAAAGAGACAACTTGGCTAAAAATAGGTTGTGTTTCTCTGCATTGGTTTCAAATGTATCATAAAGCACAAATGACATGCAAGCCCTTTAATATCATGGAATGACCAATCAGAGCTGGAGCTGTCAAAATTGGTCTCGACCTGACGCATCTCACCTGAAACGATGTTCTTAAATTTCTTCGGCGGGATTTGAGGCGGGACACAACACGCCTTTGACCGGTCTCCATGACGACAACTATGCAAGTACGCACGGATGGACTCGCTGTAATTTGTAGCAGCACCGCTGCAGTTTGCTATCCAAACACAGGACCAGCAATCAGGGCTAACTAGGCCGCAATTACATCAGGAGTGCTTCCAATCAACCAGACTCGGCCCCCCTGCCAGCGCTGCCAAGAACACAAGTTTATGACTCCAAACTGTTTTCTCTCACATTCAAACACTGTTTACTTATAAGCAGCAGCAAAGCCATGAATAAGTATAAATTGTAGTTACTGCTAAGTTGGCTTTAAGTCAAACGACAGTGGTTTTGCCGAGGTAGAGAGAAAGAACTAGAGAGAGGTAAATACTAGAAATGCTCTCTATTAAAACAATTAAAAAGTTTGATTTTTAACATAAAATTAATAAAATACACTATTACTCAGCGCTCTGTAATATTTCATTCTGATACGTCAGTCGTAGCATTCTGTGGTCAGTTACTTTGTTTAATAATGCTGAACTACGGATTGTCATCTCAAGCAACCAAGTCACCCAAAAAATTAAAAATCAGTCATTATTTATTCACCCTCATAGTCCAATTCCATAAGACTTTTGTTCATAGTCTAAACACAAATGAAGATATAGTTAATAAAACTTGAGATATTTCTTTTGATCCATTGGAAGAATGGACACCTCAAAAAAAGTCCATAAAGAGATAAAAAAAAATAAATAAATAAATTGTAAAAATAAATAAATAAATACAACTGTTTAACTTAAATATTTATGTTTTTCTTCTGTAATTCTGTGGTGCTAATTATTATTGTACTATGTGTTTTCATGTAGTGTCAATATTTTAATATTTATATAATATTTATATAAATATTTAGGTCAAGTCAGTTTTAGAACTTCTATAATTAATTATGAAGCTTTTTAAATTTATTTTGTTATTAGAACATTCTTGAAGTTTCTGTAATATTCTAGTGCTTTCTGGAACATTCCTCAGACAGATATCATTCAGCATACACTTCTGGAGTTTTCTATGATTCACTTCTGTCAACTGTTTATGTTAAACTGTTGTTAGCTCAGTATTGTGCATGTACCATGTAATTTTTTATTTATGAGTAATAGCAGATTAGCTTGTATAACGTCCACTTGTATAAAGTTGTATAAAGTCAACAAAGTTTTAATGAGCACTGTCAATGGTATACAAAAAGTAATGTGATTTTCATATTCAGCATGTCAAACTTCATAAAGAAACATTAAAATTAAAAGCGTGAGAACCAGTGAGGTTTATTCTTGCATGTCATGCAAGCATATTTGAGCTTCTGCAAGAAACAATAAGATTTGTTCTTCAAGTATGAACAAAAGTCTTATGAGTTTGGAATGACATGACGGTGAGTAATGATGACAGAATTTCATTACTGGTAATAACTATTTCTTTAAATCCCAAGATGTCCTAGCTTCCCAAGGTCACTTACAGTATGCAAAAGTTTGTGATGCAAATGATGCAAATGTTTGTGACAAAACCTTTTTAAAAACCAACAATTCTGAGCAATCAGGGAGTGTCATAAAAAGCTCCACAGTAAAAAATGAAAAGCTTTTAAAACAGTTCCTGCGTCATCTTGCGATTTTGAGGGCAAAGAAATGTTTTACCAATTTCTTTAATGATCAGACTTTCATAGGAGTCTCAAAGCAGCCAGGCAATTAACTTAAGAACATGTGGCCCAGTAGTAGCTTCCCCTTTTCACAGATCAGTTAAAGTTTTATAACCACTGCCTATCTGGTGCTGTTTGCAAGAATCAAAAGTGTTTTCAAACCATTAAAACTTTTTTCCCCCTTCTCATTTTTGGCATATGACCCGAGTAAATTTTCAACAGCCATAGAAAGGGTTGGAAAATCTATTAAACAGTCCAGTTAAAAAGCCTGTAGTGTACACACAGATAGCTACACTGAAAGAGTGAATTACATGACATTTGATGAACAAAACATCAGAATCATCAGAGCGAAAAGCCATTTTCATTTCTTCTTCTACTTCTTCTTCTTTTTGTTCCAAAACAGGCCATGAATTGCTGTAATTTTGATATATAATGAATCAAGATTTCGTTAGGACAGCATTCTTGTAATGCACCACCTGTTTCAGACCAATTACAGGATAGTTGAAGATAAAGAGGCGCTCTTTGGTTATAACTACTATGAGAATCAGTCACTGCTACTTTTTCACTTTAACACATTTCCCATTATGAATTATAACACTGTTTTGTTAGTACGTTGGGTCAGGTTGCTTTCTCAACACAACTGAACCAACTGGTTTAATTTGCATTGAGACCACCTTGTTCAGCCAATCTCAGGTCAGTTGTTTTATTGCTGATCTGAATGCAAGTGTCACACTTAAATATGCCGAAGGCCACACAATTGAAGATTTTAAGCCTACTTTTCACCCCTAAGCGATCTGGCTGGAAGAGAAGGCGCCATGGCCCAATTCTAGGCTTGTTGCACACAACTTTTTACCACAAAAACCCTACAATTGATGGCTTTTTGATTATTTTATCGCTCCTGATCGTGAGCAGGCACAATTCCAAATTGACTCTTGATCGGGCTGCCTCTGGCGTGATACCCGCTATAGCCAATGAGAGCGAGCAAGCTTCACCAACTGGATGTTGCTTGGATAGCTGAAACTTGGCAGCCACAAACGTGCCACAAAAGTGGAGAATTGAGAAAGAAGACCACACAATTTTTTTTTTCTTTGTTTTTCTTCCCGTAAAACAAAATTCACGGCAGGAGAACAAGCTGACAATGAGAACAACGTCGATTGTCTTCCATTTGTTTTTCTCCGCAAGTCACGTTTAATCTTACAAGTCTCTGTGAGATCTCGTCTCACTGTAAAAATGATACTACAGTTGACAAGTATGTGGTCTCGTGGTCTGGCCGAATCGTGTAGTGTGTGTTGAAACTGTTCTTAAAGGTATAGTTTTGTTTATAGAAAAGGAAAACTAGTCTCCTCTTGGCTTATATTGAAATCCTCCTACAGTTTTCCTTACAAATCCTTGTTTTGTACTTCTAATGCATTGTGTGTATTGTTTTGATCTCTTCTGCATTTCTGCAGTCGTCAACATGTTCGCCTACATCTTACTTCATCTGCTGGAATTCCACTGGTAAATGTGCATATGATAGTTTTAATATGGATATTTTTCATGCACAAATGCACTGAATCACTACAGAAGGCCTTTATTAACTAATATACTTTTTAACCTCAAATGCTCATCTTGTCTTGCTCTGCGATGCACGTATGTACTTTCTGTAATCCGAATCAATACAGTTAGGGTATGTCGGAAAAACTCCCATCTCATTTTCTCCTCCAACTTTAAAATCGTCCTACATCACTGCTTTTTTTTTTTTTTTTTTTTTTTTTTGGAAAGGGCGTTGTGACCTTCTTTGCATGTTTACTTTGTAAATACTTATGCAGCAATGTAGGATGATTTTGAAGTTGGAGGAGAAAATGAGAAAGAAGATTTTCAACCTGGATTACACAGAGTTCGGGATCGCAGAGCTAGGCAAGATGAGCATTTGAGGATAAAAAGAGTATACTTTTTTCTTTTTAAGAAAATGTTTTGCTATATAAGACCTCAGCTGGGATTGTTCAGAGCCCTTTGAATCTGCATTTAAACTGCCATTTTTATGTTTAAACTCAGGGACACCACTGAAGTCCACTATATGGAGATAATTCCTGAAATGTTTTCCTCAAAAAACATGATTTCTTTACAACTGAAGAAAGAAAGGCATACACATCTTGGATGACAACGGGTAAATTATCTGTAGATTTCTGTTCTGGAAGTGAACTTCTCCTTTAACATTTGAAAAACATCTAGTGTGTCCCAGGCCTAGCTGAAGTAAAAAAAAAAAAAAAAAAAAAAAAAAAAAAAAAAAAGTGAGATGATGAACTATGATATGAAGCATACGCTCCAAACAAGCCAGGTGTGAAAATGTCCTCAATCTCAGATGGCTCCCCTGCAGATTGCTCAAAATCTGTTCAAGGACCATTTGACACATAACGGATGTGTAGATATAAGGCCGGGACATGGCAGTCGGTTGTGAGAAAATGTTGGGCCGTCTGGTTACTTTTTTGGTGTGTTCCACACTTCGGCGACATGTTGAATCGACATTGGGGCTGTCGGCGAGAGTGACAACTCTGAGTGGATGTTCAGTTTAGTCAACGAGTCTGTGCACGAGAATTAAAGTGAAGTGATGAAAGAGATTTGTTCTAATGTTCTAATGACTGTTCTAATGTTATGTTATCTTACCTGAGTATTCCAATAAACAATTATTTTCATAACAACATGAATCACTTAAAATTAAAGGGCACCTGTAATGCCCTAATGTAATATTAATCTTATGGGTCTCCTGAATGTGCCTGTGAAGTTTCAGATCCAAATACAATACAGATAGTTTATTATCGTGTTAAAAAGTGTCATTTTTGGGGCGGGTCTAAAAAGTGCTGTTTCAGGGGTGTGTTCCCTTACGTGAAAATGAGCTGCAACTTCCCGCCCAACTCCGGAAAGAGGCGTATGGCAATAAACAGAGGAGAAGCAACATGAGTGAACATGAGAGGACCGGTATTTTTACTGGAACAAATACAAAATTTCCTACCAAGAGCAACAATGAATAAAAAGCCTGCAATCTGTGATCGCGCGCAGTTGCTGGCGATCGGGAAAGCGTGCAATCGCTTTCTTATGCGCGCTGTTTTACCGCTTTCACTTTCACTTCGAAATCACCTGTCCTACCTGACGTAGATGCAAAGTAATATGTTTAACGAGTTTATGTTGCAGAATTTTAGTTTTGTTTGGTTTATAGAAAGGTTTATCCTACCCCTCTCAAACCACTTACAATTTCATTCAGTTTGAGCATTTTTATTCTGACTGAGGTGTTTATATGGAGCATTTTCATTTGGATTGGACTTTTAAACCAATTACAATGCTCCATGTAAATGCACCTGAGTGCCAATGTATAATGTAACTGCAGTAGCCTGTTAGATGACCTTACAAAACTTTTAGCTTCATGTTTTCCTAGTTAAATCCAATGAATGAATAAATAGTCAGTGAACATGATAAACTCTGTACCTTACTGTTTTTGCTATATTCGTCAAGTAATCCATGAAAACTTAATGTAATGTAATACATAATGTAATTACTTCCTTTATTTACAGGTATAGAAAAATATCAGTCAGCTTTACAAAATGATATATACATAAAGTCTTACAAACATTTGTAAACTCAAATCACAGTTGTGCATAGACTTTAGTAAAATTTAGTAAAACTTCTAAAAAGCCTCAATAGACATTTACAGCAGAAACACTAACATCCTTGAATGTTTTATGATCATAAAACAGAGCAAGGTTGTTCCTGACGGCACACTGCTTTCGACACAGTCGATCGATCGCAAACAAAACGGCTGAGAATATGGTAACGTGCACCTGTCAGTCAATAGTGGTGGGCGTGGCTACCAAAATATGACATCATTTTGTGGACAGGCACCAAAGTGCTTGTTTTTGATTTTATGAAGATTAAAAAAAACATAAATAAAAACTGTATGTATTTTTTATCATTCTAAGATGGCTGTGTACACACAACTCCAACACACATTTCTGTCCAAACACCTTCTAAAAGTGGATTTTGCATAACAGGTGCCCTTTGAGAAAGTTATCAACTTAAATTAAAAATAGTAAGTAAGCGCTGGTTTGTTTACATTTCGTATTTCTGCATATATCTCGTATAATCTTGTTTTGGTTTCTCCTTTTGAACGGAGAAAATATAGACTATTGATACCTGCTGATTTAGACAATTAATTCCTCACATGCAGGCACAGAATGCACACGCTAGTTTTCGGTGTGTTCAAGTGCAGCTTTTTGGTCCAGACCCAGCCGACGCAAGGTTTTCGTCGCCACTAGTTCTTTGAGGTCGGCTTGGTGTATTCTAGGATTTACGTAACTTCTAGGTCGCAGGACACACAACACAGGGGTTATGAGGTTTACATGTCAGTCTCTTCTGCCTAAGTGAGCCGTTCATGCTCAGAATTAGCTACAATGTGAACCAGACTTCATGCCACAAGTCGAAAATCCAGCAGAAGGGTGGACAGAATAAAGAAGCGCTTTAAACTGAGGCTTTGACGTTCTTTGGGTAGGGATCTCTGCTGCATACTAAGCCTCCCGGAAGTGAAGTGCCTTCTTCTGAACGTCTGTTTGCTCTGGCTCTCATACTGAACTGTTTATCCTGATTACATCAGGCCGTCATCATTAATTCGCACCTTGGGGGTCCTTCTCTCCTCTGAGCTGCGGCCACAATGAAACGCTTGTTCAGCTTTGTTATTCCACTGGAAACTACTGTGCAGCCGGCCCGTAGACATGAAGGCATCAGATTTATTTGATAAATTGTAAAAGCGTCACTTAAGCAGGAGAACAGGGGCCTTTATTATTGCAAGCTGCTATAGAGTGGATGAGACTCTGCCACGCTCTGTGCTCCTCTTCCTGAAGAGCTGATCTGCACTAGGCCAGCGATCACAGGCTTTTGACCTACATACATTTTCATTGGCATTTCAGCACACCGGAGTGAATCTGTGCTGGAGCAGCTTGACTAGAATTTCATTATGACATCTTTTAACAATAAACTCCTGGATATGGCTTCACGCTTTAGCCCAAATTCCAAATTCATTGACATTTGAGGTTCATTCACAGCTCACCAGAGACCTAGTTAGTGGTGTTTGCTAAGGCAAGGATTATTATTAATATTGTTTGCGCTTAAGGTCAGATATTTGGGGTAAAAGAATCCCTCGTGCTAAATATTTAGCTTTGGTGCATGACTCATATCACAGCATTTGTGCTACAGACCTAGTAACTACGGATGCCTGATTAATTCAGATAGAACCATAATCGTGGTATGGTTTAATGCAGTTATCAAATCGCAAAGAAATAAATGCACTGCTTGCTTCAGAGTGAAGCACTGTGTTCTTTTACACACAAGCAGCTCATGATCCTGTGTTTTCAGTGTCTCAGAATGACTCGTCTTCAATGAAATCTCTTTTGGTGACTTAAAACATGTATTTGGTAATTTAATAACAATTTAATAATAATTTAACAATATGTATCAAGGATCTTACCAAACTTGTAATGCAAAATGCTTATAAACCAGTTATGAACAAAAGAGAAACTTTAGAGGCTCCTTTCTAATTTCCTAATTTCTAATTTGTTTATATTATTATTGTTATTATTATTATTATTATTATTATTGTTGTTGTTGTTGTTGTTGTAGTTGTCGTCATTTATTATTACTATTATTATTATTATTATTATGTAATCACAACAAATGATCAAATTATGCATCCCCACAAAAATTTATTTATTTATTTATTTATTTATTTATTTATTTATTTATTTATTTATTTATTTATTTATTTATTTATTATTTGTTTACTTTCTTGCTTATCTGTTTGTTTATTATTATTATTATTATTATTATTATTATTATTATTATTATTATTATTATTATTATTATTATTATTATCATTATTTAATCACCAAAATTGACCAAATTATGCAGGGTCACAAATTTATTTATTTATTTATTTATTTATTTATTTATTTATGAATGAATTTGTTTGTTCGTTTACTATTAGTAGTAGTATTATTATTAATAATAATAATAATAATAATAATAATAATAATAATAATAATTGTATTTATTTTACAGTTTCCTACAGCCAAGATCTATAAACACTCAGAACACCTTAACAGCAAATTAGCAACTATTTGGCAACCTCCCAGAATATCTTGCATAGTAACATCTTAGCAACCATATAAATTGACCATTATGAGAAGATGGACAACCAGCCCTTACATTTTCCTCAGAAAATGTACAAATCTATTGATATGGGCTTACATGTGTTTCTCTTTAGAGATGTCAAAAAGAGAGACTTTGCTTTAAAAACAAAAAATAAAAACAAAAAATAGATTTTATGGAGATAAATAAAATTAGCACATATTGTGATATTCCAAATAAGGAAAAAAAAAAAAAAAAAAAACTTCAAGCTTTCAGTGATTGAGAGGAAAGGTCCTGGCCAGTTTGAAATTTTTTGTCATCAGGATCACAAAGGAGCTTCATGCTCCACTTGAATCCAGACTTGACGATTTTCTCTTCTTTGAGTTTCTATACCTCAGAAGACTAAAATTAAACATGTATAAATATGGGATAACGTGAGCACATATTTCTCACTGATCCCTGAACATGCTGGAAGAGGACAACAAGTCTACAGCATTACTACATTTGCTTTCCAGAAACATGCTCTGTTTCCCCTCATAAAAACAGCAGGGAACATTTCCAAGTAACACTTAAAGTAGCACTTTTGTTTCTCCAAAAGGTCAGTGTCATGGGGAAGATTACGACAAGAGGAGATCCCTCATACTTACTCTAAAACACCTTTACACTTTACTCACACAGCGCTCAAACACACACACACAAACAGTGTCAGTGTGTGTATATATACTCTGCAGGCCAGTGCAAACTCAGTATGTGTGTGTGGTCTGTCCAGCGGCTGAAGAGAGAGTGCTAAAGTAAGTGACCTCGAGCACCTCGGCTGTTTGAGCAGTCAATACACAATGATCTGTGCCGAGCGGCCGGCGCACTGGCACACTTCAGCAGCTTCATCTCAGAGAAAATGAATATGTGAGCCGTAGCTCAATGAATCACACCGGGACACTTTTGCAGCATATATCATGAACCACTACAGCCTCTGAGAGCTGAATAAATGTTATGCACAGAAATGTTGCTCAGTAAGCAAAACCAAAAAAAATTTGCTTATTTAATTTTAGTTTTATATAATATAATATAATATAATATCATTCATTTAGTTTTACTATATTATTTTATTATGCTTATTTTATTTCATTTTTATTTTTTTTTATGTAAAAATACACTATTATTATATAGTACTATTATAATATATTTTATTTTTATTTTATAAGTTTATATAATATAATATAATCTAATACAATACAATACAATACAATATACTATAGTCTGGTTTTGGCTCCCAATGGTCTTTTTAAAACAGTTGCTACACAATAAAATATTAAGGGAACAGATTTTTATTAAAACATAATTTTTATTAAGCATTTAATTAGCCATTCATTTTTTTTTTTTTTTTAATATAGTACCCCAATATTTTTGCACCCAATAACCATGCCAGAAAAAGAAAATAAATAAATAAATAAATAATAATAATAATAATAATAAACAAACAAATAAACAAATAAATACATAAATAAATAATGTTATACTGTGCATCTCATTATTGATTACTGATTTAAAAAAAAAAAAAGTTAATGCAATTTAAAATATTAAGGACAGATTTTTATTAAAACAAGGTGTATTAAGAATTTAATTAGGCCATTAATTGTCTTTAATATAGTACAATTAATATTTTTTGTGCACATAATAACTATGCTGGGGTAAATAATTAAATAAATAAATAAATAATATACTGTGCATCTCAGGATATATGTTTGGATTTGAATGTTGAATATAGCTTGGTTTTAGCTCCTAATTGCTTAAAAGAAAAACAACAAAAAAACAAAACAAAACAAAACAAAAAACAAACAACCAAAAAAAAAACATGCAAAATAAAATATTAAGGACACAGATTTTCATTAAAACATAATTTTATTAAGAATTTAATTAGGCCATTAATTGTCTTAAATATAGTACCCCAATATTTTTGCACATAATAACCACGCCAGGGTAAATAAATAAATAAATTACAAGCTGTGCATCTAATTATCGACAACATCAGGATACATACTTGGATTTGAATGCATACTTGGATTTCACTTGTAAAACAGTGTTACGTTTACATAAGTGGGAAAAAGAAAGAAAGAAAAAAATAAAATCTGGAAACCCCTTTGCTGTAAAACCAGAGAGTTGTGAACCAAAACCACAGGACTGTACAATAATATTCAGCGTGCTACCATGCACAAAAATTTCTTACACCTTTAGCATTTAATTGATGCACATAATTAGAAGGCTTAAATCCCCACACCTGGTTTTACAAAGCCTAATCAGTTACCAAAATCATATTAGGGCCTGCGGGAATCTGGCTGTGTGTGTGTGTGTCGTTCCTGTCAGCCTCTCCTGATTGCCATTCTAGTCTGCTGTGCTCCCCGGGGAGCAGCGCGAGGCCTTGAGCAGACATTTATTAACACGACAGATTAATAGCACCAGGGAAAAGACATTTTCACAAACATGATAAATATTAATAATAATCAATACTAACTTACATTTGCCAAATTGAGTTGCAAACATCACCCATGGGGGGCAAGAAAGAGGCAAATAGAGAGAGAGAGTGAGAGAGAGAGAGGAGGCAGACGGGGACGTGGATGCGGGAAAAGGCTAAGGTTTGCTAATAAGTGCCAGAAGGTCTCAGACGTCTGGATAATGACAGAACAGCATATGCTCCATCTACTCCACAAACACTGCTGCTGATTCTCTCGCTGCTCCATATTATGGACATTACACAAGACCGACGCCACCATAAGCATTAATCTTAAACCCCTGATAGCAATAAATAATAAAATGTTTCGTATTAAACACAATGATATATGCCAGGTTGCAATCAAAGCAGTTTTATTCCAGTGGGGAGATCGCGCTAAACACGCTCCTGTAAGCAAAGCAAGATTATTTGCAAAGAGTTGAATAAGCAAAGTCTACTTAAAAATCAGATATTCTGAAAATAAAATCACTGAATGATTTCTGAAAAAAAAAAAAAAAAAAAAAAGTATGAAAAAAGTATGAAATATAGATTATGAAAAGCTCTATAATCATCATAATGTTGCTGTATGTTATACAGAACATCAGGCTACTGTACATGGCTATAAAAAAAAAAAACATATTAATAAGAAATATTTAATTTATTTTAAACTTATTTATTTGATTATTTATTTGATTATTATTATTATTATTATTATTATTATTATTATTATTATTATTTATTTATTTATTTAAATTGTATTCATTAAAACCTAATCTTTTAATGTCTAATGGTTCTGGTCTGATTTTTGGCACGCCAACTGCTGTTGTTTTGTTTTATTGTTTTTTTTTTAATTGTTTTTTTATTTTATTTTATTTTATTTTATTTTAAACCTTATTTTTTATTATTATTATTATTATTATTATTATTATTATTATTATTATTATTATTATTATTATTATTATATTTTTATTTATTAAACCCTAGAGGTCTGATGGATAGTGGCAAAGATTGATAAAGATGGCTGCACTGTGATCCTTAAATAGAGTTTTTTTTAATGTCTTTTTTTAATGTTTTATTTTATTTTATTTTATTTTATTTTATTTAGTTTTATTTAGTTTTAAAAGAAAATAATACTCAGCAAGAATGCATATACATCAAAAGTGACAGTAAAGATTTTTACACTGTTAGAAAAACAATATTTCTAATAAATGTTGGTCTTTTGAACTTTCCATTTACTAAAAATAAATAAATAAATAAATAAATGTATTATTATTATTATTATTATTATTATTATTATTATTTATTCCCAAAGAAAATCAGCATTTTAGAATAATTTCTGAAGCATTGTTTGAAACTGAACTGGAGTACAATTCATCTGGCATCATTAAAAATAATACATTTGAAAATATTTTAAAATAAAAACTGTTATTTTAAATACTGTAATAACATTTGACTATATTAATGTTTTTACTGTATTTGACCGCAGTACGTTTGAACAGTAGTGCGTATGGTGCTGTGTGTATATTATTTTAGTATGTGGGTTAGATGAACTAATTCACATACTAAAATAATCGTGTTACAAAGAAAACCTTTTGTGTTTATGTAGACTTTTCGAATGTATTTTTAATACGGTTATTATTTTAGCAGATGCACGAATGTTTTCACCTTTAAACACAATCTCACAAAGTCAGATCAAAGCGATCTTACTGTACGTCATGATGCCCTAGAAAAACAGCATGAACCTGAAGAACGTGTTTTCTATATTAATTTCTGCATCTGTCCTACCAAGAAGTATAGTGTCTGAGTTTGGGTGTATTATACAGCCTCATTTAGTTACTCAGTGGGAATTACAGAAGAGAGAAAGCGAGAAATGCATTAATTTTTATTAAGAGGAAAAGCCATTGGTTGGGCTTGCGACGGTATCTGAGTTGGGGGAAATGATTTTCACCTCTGGCTCGGAGAGCACTCCCCACCTATACATCACCCGATTACTCCTGGACCGGCCCCGCTCTTAGTCATTAGCCAGTGAATTAACGACAATCCAGCATGCTATTAATCACACTGACAAAAGTGTTAGCATGCCACTGACCTGCCGGCGCATGGGGACGTGAGCAGAGGAGGGGGATTTCAGAGAAACAGAAAGAGAGAGAGAGAAAGAGAGGGTTGTGGTTGAGGGGGTTGTTAAGATACAGTAGAAGAAACTGGCAAACACCAAAAAGCCAGAACGAATCCAAAGAGTACAGAATGAAATCCGGGGGCTGTGAGCCTCCATAACTGCAATTAGCTCTTTTTTCCCTTTTTATCATCTATCTCAAAGCACCATCTCAACAAATCATACAAGTTTTCTTTCCTCACAATAACACCACTGAACACCGAGGGAATTTTGTATCATCTCACTATTTTGGTTTCAGTATATGTTGTCATTTTTTATTATATCCACGTTCTACTATTATACTGGAAATGTGTTTAAAAAAAGCAAGTATTGCTTTATTTTTTCCTTCCTCAGAATTTAAATGTTTCCAGCAAAGCATGTTTTCCTGGGAATACTGTTTTACTGTTTACAACTAAAGCCATTTCCCTAATGACGTTATCCTTCAGGAAGTGATGTCATTGTTGTTGAGAAATGGAGGGTGAAGAGACTGGAGGGTCAAAGACAAGACATCCCATTGTGCTGACCGCATCAAATTACATTTACATTTAAAAATGTAACTTTAATGACTGCTTTAATGTTTCAAATAAACGTTGTGAAAACAAAACGTAACATGTCCACATATATATGCTTATGTAAAATGAAACAACATACTTATTCTGACCTGCACTTCTTAAAATATTAGTGCTGGGCAACGATTAATCAAGATTAATCACGATTAATCGCATCCAAAGTTTTGTGTACATAATATATGAGTGTGTACTGTGCATTCATTATGTGTGTATTATATAAATAAACACACATGCATTTAAATATTTAAGAAACAAATATGTTATGTATTTATTTATAATATAAATTGAATATAAATATTTTCTAAATATATACTGTATGTGTGTCTTTATATATACATACTAAATATGAACAGTACACACATATATAAACAAAAGCATTTATTTTTGTATGTGATTGATCCCAATTAATTGCTGCCCAGCACTATAACATATATAAAAGAAGAAGTGATCATACTAAATATTATTATATTTACAATTATAACAAATGTCTTGTTGACAAATTAGTAAAAGCTAGTTGTCTGAAGGTGGCAGATTGGTAAAGATGTAAAATATAAATGACAATGAATTAGTATTTTGTGGCTGCACTATGATATTTAATAAAAACTTATCAATTAATCTTGATTCTTGTTTTAAATATGTTTGACAAGATTTTTGGTATGCAAACTATTGGGTGGGGTGGGTAAAAACAAAAATAAACAGGGAAAAAAATAATAATAATAATAATAAAGCTGTATTAAACATTCATATTGATAATGGATTTGATTCATTTTAAATGTGTTGTGGTATTACATTTTTTTGTTTACTTTTAAACATTCTATCCACTCATGATATAAAGAAAAAAATAATAATAATTAAGAATTTATTTCTATATTTTATTAGTTCCCTTGTTTTAGTTAAATTAAAACTAACTGCTACAACATATTAATTTACTCTCTCGTTTTAGGTAAATCATGTCCACAATTTCTCAAAAAATGTTACTTAAATGGAGAAAATTAGTACAACGTGCCATTGATTTACTAAAATGAATGAACAAATAAATACATCATTGGATTTTTTTTATGTACCTTTAATTTATATAAATCTGGGTAATATCAAATGATGCTTAAAAAAATATATATAAATTTCAAAATTAACTTTAAGTTCATACTCTTCCCTCTTATGTCTCACTTTCACTGAGCAACTCAGATTCCACACCATTTTTAGAACTTACTCAAATTATTTTCTTAAAATGACCAGAAATCAAAAGGTGCTGCAGAACAAAATGAGCCACCTCACAAATGATGAGCTCAAAGAGATTGACTTCCTTCAGTGGCCAAAAAGTCACTGCTACAGAGTTATTAGTGTGCATTTAAGTGTTGTACTTTACTGTACATGAGGTATCACACTGGATCAGAACACATACTGACATACTGTTACAGAACACCTGCTCTTCTCCACTGCTCTTTTCATGTGTGTGGACTCGGGCGAGCGGGTCAAGTGAATTAGCCGGGGTCGTTCAATAAGCCAGCCGCAGCACTGGGCCGTCTAATCACGCCGTTCTGCCTCATTGACCCGCCAAGAGAGAGCTGAAGGAGCCCAGACTGAGGACTCAATACAGGAGCTGGAGGAACGCTCCACCACCGTCCACACGCAGCCTGCACTAACTACTTCAGCACTGTGTGCTGCATGTGCATTTACTGCATACAATGACCGCATAACCTACTTATGTGAAGCACAACAGATCACGCTGCATGAAATACTGCTTCCCACAATGTACTGCACTGACTTGAGTTAACTAGAAGTAACATCAGCCTCAATTTAACATCTCTTTCCTCCTCTGTTCAAACTGGAATACTATAGCATACTGTAAACTGCCTGCTGTATGTCAAAAAAAAATGGGCTGTGAATCTTTGGGTAAGCAGTGAATCGATTTGATTCACGATTCATAGGGTTTCGATTCAATCCAAGAACAATTTTTGCAAATACAGAACAATTTGATTCGAGGCGATTCACAATAAAATTAGATGGGATTTGATTAATGTTTTGATTCAGTGTTCTTTAAGTGTATTCACAGAATTATTTAGAAGCTTCCCCTAAATTTTTTATATGCTTAGTCAGGGGCAAATTACACTGCAGCCTTTATGGAGTCAGAGAGTAAAGGGCAAAAGAACAAAAAAAAAAAATAAATAAATAAATAAATAAAAAATAAAAAAATGATGCTTTGGCATGCCATTTAGCATATGTAGAAGTTTACCCTAGCAAAAAAGTAATAGTTTTAAATAAATGTATTTTAAATATAAGTATAGTTCAAATCTATTAACATATTTACTGATAGATCCCTCAAGACTTTTTGATAAAATATATATATATATATATATATAGTAATTCAACTATTTGGAGTACTACACGTGCACAATGTACATTTCTTAATATTAAGCTTAAAATGTGTTTTAATGTCACTCTTGATGAGAATTGTATGGTCTTTGAATAATAAAGTCCTTAAATGCAAGATATTTAAAGTGGACCTGAAATATACTTGCAATACCTGTGCAGAACCTGATTTGACCACGTACGACATGTTCCTGGATCAACATCTTTGTTGACCCTGGAACAACATTGTGATTAACCAATCAGATCTGAAAAAAAAAAAAAAAAAAAAAAAAAAAAACAGTTTATAGTTTTTGTAAAATTTAGGCTTACAATCAGTGTTTGGTGCTTGTACATCAGTGTCATTCATCTATCATTTCCTCTGGATGTGGTCAAGATTAAATTTTTGGATTAAAATGTTGTTCCAGGGTCAACAAAATATGTTGACCCGGAAACACTTCTAACTCAGCAAAACTGCACTTTAGCACAATCAAATATACTTTAGTTCATCTTTATTTGGACTTCGGCACTATGCTCCCAATTTTGCACACTTTATAACAGTTTAGTATAGGCTACTAAAAATACATTTGCAAGTTATTTTTTATTAAGAACATAATATATATTTGTAGTATACTTAGCATGAAATACATTTATTTCAAATACATTTCAGTATATTTATTTCTCACTAGGGTAGCCTATGTAAGCCCATCTTTAAAAGTAGGCTATCTGTTAACTATTGTGTAGCGTAATGTGAATGTATAGGGTAACATTTTATGTCACACCTTTGCATGATGTGAGCCTCTTTATCTTATTTTCATAAAATGAAATGTTACAGCATTTAAACTTTTCCTTTCTATCGGCGAATAATAATGATTATGATGATACAGAAACGAACGCAACTTTCATGCATCTGATTGACAGATAAACCTCGCGCTCTTATTTCAAGGTTGTTGTTAATGCTGTTTTTGTACTTTCGGTTTATTAAGTTAAACGTCATTCATTCAATGAAATGTTGCCTGTGCTTTTAGACACATTTGCTCCGTCCAAAAGCGCAGCTTTCAACTGCTCAGGTAATGTAAATGTTATGACTGAGCCACTGACAGACTACAGAAAAGTAAAACTCCTTTACTCTAGCAGTGCTGGCCACAAGTACTAAAGAGAGATCACACGTTGGCAAAAATGTGTCGGTAAGAGCGTGCGCACAATCCTATAACGGGCAGTAAATGGAGCGCGTGAAGGAGGCAACGGACAACGCTGTACAAGGTCTCTATTAATTCGTGCTTATAGTAATTTAATGTGTATACATTTTAAAGCACTGAATCGCTATAGAAATCACGATTCATTCGATTCTTGGTGTTTTAAATCGGTTACTGCCAAAATCAATGATTCACGATTCAAAAATCCATGTTTCAAGATCGATGCATATGCATCGTCGGGTTTTTTAATCGATGCACCGAAAAAAACGAGTGAATCGTTACACCCCTACAAAAAATAGTACAGAAGGAGACATTTGTACACATAATCGCATTAAAAATGACAAGCAATGCTTAATTACACTGCACTTGTAGTGTACTTCAAATCTTAAAACAATATTTTTTTAAATATTGTACATGCAGATAATATAATATTAATGAAATAAAAAGTAATAATGAACTTAGTAATCATGCCAAATTAATCTCAAATTTTATCCAAAGTAGATTTAAAATAATTATGTTATAATAATCTTTGTCAAACTTTAAAGAAGTACACTTTTTTTTGGGATGTGTTGACATACTAAAGCGCATGCAAAATACTTAATTATCACTGTAAATGTAAAAAGTTTATTTTTAAACTAAATTGCACTATAAATCTACACTAAATTGCAAGCTCATAATTATGAATGTGTAATTATATTTTTAAATACACAACACAAGTCAATAGAAATGGTATTAAAGTACATTTTAGTTTACAATATGCTTGTCACATACATTTGGAAGTACACTTTAACCATACTTAAACTGGCAATATAAGTAATTATGGAATTGCAGTTAAGATGTACTTAGATCTACATAAAGTCATACATAAATAATCATAAATGCAGTCTTATGTTCAGCTAAACAAGCTTAATTGAAATTTAAACTATAATACTTTAAAAAAAAAAATGTAATTGAAGAATTCAGATGCAAAAGCCTCTAAATCCATCTGACGTATTTCTTTAAAATGAGCATTTCTTTCAGGCTACTTTGTATGGGTTTCTATGTAAGTACTGGCACTTCTGATCGGGCTGAGGCTGGAATTTAGCGAGTTTGAAGTAAAAGTATTTGATGGACGTATAATATGTGTAGAGAGCATTCACTCAGTATCATTATCTCATTTTTGACCAAGATGGCTTTTAGCTAATTTTGCATCTGAACTCTTCAACTGTAAACAACACGCAATTAAGTGTTCTAAAACATTACATTCACTTCACACTTATATATTATATATAGTATATTATTTTTCCATAATGAGCACTGGAGTATACTAAAGTATGCTAAAGTCAACTTCTTCTTCACAAGGGACCTCATATGACAACAATGCATAATATAGTTTGAAATCTTTATCAATGCATGTTGCATTCACTGTTAAGTCTCCACTAGACAATGCACACTAAACTTTACAGTGAGCAGTATGTCAGAACTCCAGCCAGAACACAGCCACCGTCTTACCTATCCTGACATTCATGAATCACAACCTCAGCTGAGAATGACATTTATAGAGAAATGACCACTACATGGTAAGGCGACTATGAGAAATGTCACACAGAGGGTGAGAGACCTTCCATGAGAGATAAGAGACGGGCTTTCTTCATTACACCGCCTATATGGCTGATAAATGACACAGGAACTCTTACAGAGACCTAGTCGAGTCTCAATCACAGGCAATGTAAAATGAAAACTCTTGGATGCAAAAATCTTGCACAGTTGATTCCTTCTAATCTTGCATTAAATGTGCAGTATGTGAATTATATATATATTGTTTTATTGTACTATGATATAACAGTCAAATCGTATTCAATCTCTACTGGTTAACTATAAAATATAAAAGTTCTAACTATTTCTTAATTTAGATCCTATAACATTTTTTTGGTTTTGAGTACAGAAATGACCAAATTAGCTTTTTATTATTACTTTTTCCCTTCATAGCATCTTCTATACGACACCTCTAATGTGTTATCCGAATTTTATTGGCGCAAAAGAAAAAGCACAAAATGAATAAACCGTCAGGTTCGATTAGACCGTTTTAAAACGTGCATTTATTTGGTTCTGTTGCGAGCAGGGGTCAATCTACTTATGCTCAAGCCCACTTAAACATAAGCCAGGAAAATTTCTCCGAACGTCAGAGCTCACTAACGTAAATATGATCCTCTATGACTGATGAAGGCCTGCGTGGTCAGTCCGGTCACTTAGTCCTCCTCGAGAGTGATGAAACACACAACACATCACATCAGAGGAGAACTGAGAGAGATCTAATTTGCTCAAGCGGTTTTATCCTTGTAATGAAAGCTTCACTGGAGAGAAATGCAGCAGCTGAAAGAAATACTGTCTCTTAAAGTGATTGCAGTGGAGAGTTTTGAACAGCAGGAATTTAAATGAAATTCCTTTGTGTTAATGTTAATGTTTTGACATGATGATTTGTGTGAGGAGGCAAGAGAGGCAGTGACTGAAAGAAAATAATTGGCAGTGGAGAAATAGGAATTAAACTATTTGTGGTACTATTTGATATACTATCCACATCCATTATGTAATCAATTCTCTTACGTTCACACTCAGGATTTCCTTTCCAAAAAAAAGAAAGGGAAAAAAAAAACACTAATCAATAAATCTATCAATCCGTTCTCATTTTCACTATTTTTCACGCGGGGCACAAAAACAGGTCTGAAGAGGAAGTCATCATGTTGTGCCGTGGGAAGGAAGCAGGAAAACAGATGTGGCAGTAGAGTAAATGGTAACAAGTGCAATGCGAAGAACAATGCGGCCGGTTCTCCTGCAGAACAGAGCTGAGAACCTGCTTAGGCCACAATCACTCAGCGCACAATGCTATATACACGCCTGACAAACAATGGGCTCAGCTCTGAGAATTCTGGGAAAGGGGGCCAGACCTGCTTTCCGATGGATTGCCAAACCAACGGGGGACCTACACCGCTAACCGCTGGAGACGGCATGGTGCCACTCCACAGCTGATGGTCAGTTCAGTCTTGACTTCAATTATTTCATCAAATGTTGAACTCCGTAGTTTCTATAGAAAAATAATGACTGTTTTCTGACCAGTTTTAAACACTCACACCATCCTCAATTGGTAGGCTGAACAGTAGCCCCGCCCCCAAACGCATGTCATTGGTTGAGCCAGTGCTGACAAGGGCTGCTCAGCAAAAATCTTCCAGTTCTTTTTGGTGTTGCTAGTGGCCTAGAAATCACACACGGCGTCTTTAACATCAGTTTCCACGTGTCAATTTTCCTTATTATAACTTAATCAACTGACCTTATATTTCATGAAGTGATCTAATCATTTAGACTTAACTCTTCGTTATGTGCTCACTGTAATTAGATAAGTTCTTGCATTTAAAAAAATAATAAATAGTGATTAAGAGCTTGTTTAACAAGAATGCCAGCTTTCAAGAAAGGATTATGATTACATAACTGCGGACAACTGTAAATATATCATGTATACAAACTACACTTCAACACAATGGGAAAGTAAATTCATAGTCACAATAGAGTTTCTATTGTATTTTCAAATCTAATGAGGCATCATCTCATCTTCATACTTTTCAAAAAAATGAACACAGGTCAGAATATACAAATACACTAATATACAGCACATACTTATACCGTACTCATATGAGCAATGAATGATTGTAAAATGGTTGCTCTAGTCGTGTTTAAATCAGTCTTTATAATAACCACATTATAACAATACCTAAATTTGATGTTTGTGTAAAGAATTTAATTTTTGTTTACAGTTACTGCTGTTATTAAGTATCCCTGTCATCCAGGGATTGAAAAGAAGCAGTATTATTATTATTATTATTATTATTATTAATATGCTTTGTTTCATTTAATTTCATTTTGTTATATTTAGTTTTATTTTTGAATAAATAAATAAATAAATAATGATAGAATAGAATAGAATAGAATAGAATAGAATAGAATAGAATAGAATAGAATAGAATAGAATGCACTTTTGTAACATACTTCATGTCCAAAATATGTCTAAACGTGTGTTTGCAAGCTGAAAAATAAATTAATTAATTAAAAAAAACTCTACGATCTCCTTACACTCGTGCTTATGATGGTTAGGTTCACAGGTGAACTTTTTTCTAAAAATTGTGTTTTTGTTTTTTTATAGAAATCATATCATGCAAATTTAACAAAATCGCACCTCGTAAAATAGTTTTCTCATGAGATCGGTTTTAAAAACATCTTTAAAACTCTACCTTAAATGCACTTATTAACTCAAAGTGCCTATCCACCTTATTTTTCCACACTGAAGTAAGCTGTTTTCTGTGAATGTGCTAGACTTCTGGTTTATTATCCGCTATAGGGAAATAACTAGAAGAATAACAAAGTGCAGTAAATAGTAAAACTATTTGTGCTACAAACAAGTGTGTTCATAATTAATATAATACATTAAAATAATATGCCAAGACACGTCAATTTGCAAGTCAAGCAGCAAAATGAGTTGTTTTGTACAGCTAAAAATAGCTGGAAGTGAATGAGACCGAAAGCATGACCCATTCAATTTACAAATGGCCTCATCCACTCTTACGGGAAAAATAAGGTGGATAAATAAGTATTTTTATTCAAGAAGAGAAGATGCAACGTTAACTCTTGCCATCTCCAGTTCCATGTTCCAGCATTATGCTTTTTTTAAACAGTGTTTTGTTTAAAGTCCTCTCAAAATGACGAGGCCATGCCTCACGGTAAGCTAACTAGGCCGGCCTCTTTATAATACACTCTTCTATGTCCTAAATGCTTAATGATGCAACGTGTTCCTTCACTTAATTAACATTCACCAGAGCATGCGACTTCATTAGCAGCAGCGGGCTGGTTTTCGCTCACATAAATAACGCCTCGTACCTGAGACTGCACTACACGTGCGGCAATACGGAGGCGGGACGTGGTGAGCGGTCGGAGAATGAAAGGCAATTTTCCTGTTTAAAGCGCCAGCGAATTGCAGCGAATTCCAGATAATTGGCTGGTAATTAGGGGGGTCGTCAGGTCGATTTGGGAACAAATGGCACCCTTTAACGGAGGTGGTCTCCTAGGTAATCTGAGCTGACCCCCCTGCTTTGTCTCTGTTATCTCTGCCTCCGCTCACCGCGTGACATCCTAAATAAGGTGTCCCTCTCCGGGGACCGAGCGGCGCAGAGCAACTATTTGTCACGCGTCAGACAGTGGCGCTCAGAGCTCTTTGCCGCTCCCCGCGGTACCTCCGCAAATTTCGTTTCGACGGTCCGACTAGACATCCCATTGCTGGGGGAAGCACGGGAGGTCAGAGTGGACGCAGGCTGAATAAATATCCCACCGCTCTCCTGAGATCCAGCAGGTAGCTCGCCCCGTGCCTCCGAGCCATGCGGAAGACGAGCAAAGAAAGTAACACAAGAGCCAGATGCGCGCAGACTCCGCAACCTTTACTGCCACAAAGTGCGTTCGGCGCACACAGCCCAGGCCATTAACCGCAGCCAGAGGCGTCAACAGCGCTGCGCCTGCCTCTCGAGTGCCTCCTCGATGAGTATGTTCCAGTTCGGAGTCAAAAAATTGTGATCACGCCTGAATCATGTGGCAGTTTTTAGCCCACTTGCTAAGTGGCAGTGAGGTTTAAAATAGAACAGCAGAAGCAACCCAGAATTGCTTAAAACTACCAATAACGGTCAACTGCAGAGTGCCGTTATACTGAATATCAGCACGACTGTAACATACTATCATATTTTGTCTATTTGTTCCACTTCATCCAGCATATATGTTATATGTCATATATTTTTTGGTTGTGTGTAACTATAAATATCTTCTGTCCTTTTATTGTGTCAGCCTTCCTGATTATTTTGCGTAACTGGGAAATGTGGACTGGAATGCAGATTCCTATTTGATATATTTCTTCCTAACTAATCAACGTGTTTAGTCTTTGTTGAAAAGATTAGAGGTTTCAGACAGTGACTACTGTCACGATGACAGAGTGGAGGAGACATGGAGGAAAACTCAATGACCTGAGCAAGATACTGTACATCAAAAACCTTAATGCATCATGAAATGACTGGCATTTGGAGCATCAGCAAATATACCATCGAACAACTGTATGCCATTGGTGTTGCTTAATGTATTGCAATGAATGATATTTACACAATACATATATATTTTATAGGTCACACAGACCATTTCAGAAAATAATGTTATTCTAATATTAGCAGTAGTAGTAGTAATCATAGTAATACTTATTTTATTTTATTTTATTTTTGTAAATAAATAAATAAATAAATAGTAGCGTCTCATTTATTTTTCTACTTTATGTTTCTGTTTTATTTAAATTTATTTTTTATATTTAAAAATAAATAAATAAATAGTATTATTTCACTTATTTTTTCTATTTTATTTTTCTATTTTATTTTATTTTATTTTTATATTTGTAAATAAACAAATGAGTAAGTAAATAAGCAAATAAATAAATAAATAAATAGTAGTATCTCATTTATTTTTCTAGGTAATTGTTTCTATTTTATTTTATTTTTTAATTTTGTAAATTATATATATATATATATATATATATATATATATAGTAGTAAAGTTACTTTGTTGTATTTTCTGGTGCTGAAGAAAAAAAAATGATAATTTTGACAAAATAATGACTATTTTGTTAGATCATGCATATATATTAGCTGATTCATTTTTAATGCAAGAGTTGTCTTATTCAAATGGTGGTTTTAATGATTATCTAAATACTGAAATTAGTGTCTTTATTATTAGTTAGGCTAATTTATAGTCTAACCGACAAGGACCATTTTCGTTTCGGTCAGATCTATTCCTAATACACACAACAGTGTGAACCAAAGTTTGTTTGATGCATCTAAAAATACAAGAGAGAGGCTAACCAGCCTCTGTGTGGCTTGCATTTCCTCAAACAGGAAAAAACAAAACTGCAAAGGATGCAATGCACAACACAAAGGAAAGAAAAAAGGTCCGAGTACAGAGCGATGTGGAACACCGGGCACAAATACACAGGAAAGGGCGATTTCAATGACACGTCGCGCGATACCGCGAAAGATTTTAAACTGCAGCTTTCTGCTTGTATGAGATGAGCAGAGAGGCGAGGAGCACGTAGCAAGTGGAAGAAGAAAAGTAGAAGGCAAATGAGCCTATGTGCTGGCTGAGAGAGACAGGAATGAGAGAGAGAGACAGATCAAAGGCTATGTCCAAATTTGCTACTTCCCTTCAGATAATGTGTGACACAATTAGACGGGCTTGACAATTTCCATTACGCCTGATCAAATATTTATCATGCTTTGGAGATGATGTCGTACCCCCGGCTCTCACCCGTCTCATTTGCATAACAAATGGGAGAGACACTTAACAAATAAGTGAAATAGGGAGTAACGAGAGGGCGGACGAGCAAGGGAGAGAGACCGAGAGAAAGCGAGGGGACACGGAGGTGTCAGAGTTACAGTCAGCCTCCCTCCATTTGATTTGCAAATGGCCAGCCTCTGTCATCAATTCAGGGCGCGGGGCAGAGCTATCAGCATGACGAGAGGGCCGAAGGAGAGGACAGCTCCCCGATGCTACCTTACAGCACTATTAATCATCCAGCAGTGGGAGAAATGCAGCCAAATTGGGCTCATCAGTCTCTATATTAAACAGGAATCAAGGTACAAGGACAGGAGGGGAGGGCTGTGGAAATGGACTGAACGAGCAGCCTCTATTTTTTATAGCTCTCTTCTGTCCTTGTATTTTTTTAATTTTTTTAAGAATTGCATAGCCAATATTATAGGTTATAGAAGCAATGCGATTGGTATTAGTGATAATCGCATCTGTGCTTTTCAGACAATTCTACAATTCTATTTGTGATCTGTTTTTAATGTCTATTTATGAAACGGATAGTTCCAGTCCTTGATTCTGATTGGTTAAGCCACGGTGAGCCAAAGCTGTTGTAAATTACTCTACAAACATACACCTTTGTTTACGTCTGTGTGTTGCTTGGCAACCGCTTTGGTGCAACCACAACCATTTCTGAGGAACTACATTGTTTGGCAGAAGAATAATGTTTCTATTAATATCATTTCACTTTATTTGCTGTTTTATTTTGTTAAACTTTACTACGTATATGGAATAACCATTTTATAAAAGTAATAAGCCCCGTGAAGCTGTGGTTTACAGTGAATTTATAACAGCTAAGGGGGTTTTAGGCACTGCACTTCGTGTCGTGCCTAACAACGCCCCTTAGCTGTTATAAATTCACTGTAAATCATGTCTTTTCGTGGCTTATTGCTCTATTTGCTAAGAATTTAAAATTCCCAAATTTGATCTTCCAAATATGATTAAAAAAGCACAATGCATCAGAGAACATCTGTTTTGGCCAATATTAGTTTTCATGATGATGATGATTGCGTCAGTTTTTGTGCTATTTTGATATCATTAATATACTCTTCCTGTTTTTGTTAACATTTTGAATTTTTATATTTTCATAAGTTTTATTTTTATTTCAGTTAAAGCTTTATTTTTTTTTTTATTCATTCATTCAGTCATTCATTCATTTATAGTATATATTTTATTTCAGTCAATGATTATTGTATTTCAAGCACTGAAAATATTTTTATTGGTTTTGTTTTAGTTTTAGTTAAAGATTATCAGTCAATATTGAATATTAATTTCCATAATAATACAGAATTATAATGTCCACTATTCTGTTGGATATTTGCCACAACATAAAATAATTGTGTTACTGGACAATTATTATTATTACTTATTTCTTGTTTATTTATTTATTTGTTTGTTAATGTTATTTAAATTAGCTGCATTGCATATGTAATATTTGATTAATATATTGTTTTTAGATATTTAATTGTGGGAGAAAACAAAATGAAACAGTCCAGATTTATCACTTTCGTTACCCATTTTGTCCTTTCTGTTGTGTTTTTATAATTCATTATTAAATTTGTCTTCAAATTAATATGATTACAGAACCATGATATAGTATGGGCCAATATTACTGTTTTCTTCTTAAAGATATTGATAACTGATATTGGTATTACACTAGACTTTGGTACGTTTTATTTCAATTTATCATATGTGACCCTGGACCACAAAACCATCATACATCACCATTAATACATCATCTGAAAGCTGAATAAATAAGCACTGATGTGTGGTTTGTTGGGATAGGACAATATTTGGCCGAGATGCAACTATTTAAAAATCTAAAAAAAATCTCTTGAGAAAATCACTTTAAAGTTGTCCAAATTAAGTTCTTAGTCATGCATATTACTAATCAAAAATTAAATTTTGATATATTTACGTTAGGAAATTTACAAAATATCTTCATGGAACATGATCTTTACTTAATATCCTAATGATTTTTGGCATAAAAGAAAAATTGATCATTGTGACCCATACAATGTATTTTTGGCTACTGCTGCAAATATACCTGTGCTACTTAAGGCTAGTTTTGTGGTCCAGGTCATATATCAGCAATCATCGTCCACGACACATAAATAATTATCTGCCATTCAGCAAGAAGTCCTCCCTATGATGTTGTCCAGGTTTAGAGATGACATTTCTACACATGACATATGAAAGGAAAAGGATGTTGCTGTTTTACTGTTTGAAGTGATGGAGTGTAGCCTTGAGGGCAAACTCCGCTTTTTTTCTTTCCTGAAGACCCGCTCCAGCTCCAGATATCAGAGCTCAACAGAAAATGAGCAGAATGAGTAGTGGAGAGGAGGTTAAAGGTGAGCGGCCGGGCTGTCGGATGGAGGGAGAGGAGGACAGACCTAACAAGACGATGAAGAATGACTAACTCCGCTTAGATTTAACAGGCCCACACGACACAATATGAATGACCCTCCAATGCATGTGACAAGCAGCCACCAACAGAGATAAACACAGCAAACGTGTGGGAGGAACAGAGAGAAACAGAGCCGGAAAACAAATGTCATTTCGTTTCCCTCTTAAATATTGATTTTACTGTCGT
Source organism: Labeo rohita (assembly GCF_022985175.1). Classification (NCBI taxonomy): domain Eukaryota; kingdom Metazoa; phylum Chordata; class Actinopteri; order Cypriniformes; family Cyprinidae; genus Labeo; species Labeo rohita. The sequence goes on from NC_066876.1 coordinate 3,349,568, forward strand.
AGAAGGAAAAATGGAAGATGTCCTTGAACTATAAATCACCGTGCTGTGTAATAACATATTATGCCGTTGAGATCAAATGACACGTACTGAACTGAAGTCCTGAATTTTCTAATTTTGCGATGCTAGTAATAAACAGATACTAACATTATCTTGACAATATAAAACTTTCACTTCTGATAGATATAAAGACACTAAACTCATAAGAAGCAAAAGACGTCAACAACACACTCTCACGCCGCAGATACAACAAACATTCCCTGACTCACAACGCATTCCTCAACCAAAATTAAGCACAGAAGGAACTTACCGAATGCAGACATGGTCTACGATTGTGTTCGAAAGCTCTTCCAGTTTTCAAAAACACTGGTTACCAATTAACTGAGAGCCCAAGATAGTTGCTGTCACACACACACACACATACACACAGAGTCTGAGATAGGGTGTATAAGGCTGGTGAAGAGGCTGTCCACTGGGGTGATGCTGCTAACGTGAAAGAATGTGAAGCAGATAGCAGAGGTGCAGGAACTCGACGCGCTGAAGGAAAGGACACTTCAGAGGTCAATCACAGAGAGGGCCCAGAGTCAAACCGGGGCCCTCAGACCTGAGTGCCTGTCTGTCTGTGTAAGATGACTTCAGCTCTATCTTCATTTAACTGTTGATAGCTCTAACGATTCAGGATGTTTAGATGTGCCAGCCAAAAAATAAATAAATAAATAAATAAAAAATAAAGCATTAATTTAATTTAATTTTTAATTTTATTTAATTTTATTTTATAATTTATTTATTTATTTTTGTTTCATTTGTGATACTTAAAATCACAGGTAAATTAGGTAATAGTGAATGTTTCTGAAATAAGTTCAGTTAATTAGATTTTACCACGTGAAGACTATTTTTACATTAATCACAACTTTCGTGTTCAGTGTATTTATTGTTTAATTTATTTTAAGCTATACAACTATTTAGTTAAGCTGTTTAATCTAATAAAGTTAATAGGTAAAATATTATTATAATATATAAAACTATAAATGTTCAAGAACATTTTTAAAATACATTTTTATAGAAACGGTAGTGTGTATGTTTCAAAGCAGCTTCACATTAAAATAATAGTATTAATGTTGTCAAATTTTCATCAATTATGAAAATTTCATTTTCTACAGGAGATAATAGTGTTATTATTCAGATCAATTTAGTTCAGTGCTGTTTCAAGTCATTCGATAACTCTAAATGTTAACTCTCACTTATGATTTGACGAATTCATCAAATTTCATCCATTTTTGTACAACTCAATTTAGCTATCAATTCAGTTCAAATATGGTTCTCATCTGATCGCAAAAAATCCATAAAATAAAATAAAATAAAATAAAATAAAATAAAATAAAATAAAATAAAATAAAATAAAATTTCATCCTTTTTCGTATGAACTCAATTTATAAATTCAGAATTTATAAATCAGAAATAATAATATTACTGAATATTAATTTGTATTTAAACCCCATATTGTTTGAAATATATTTTAAAATATACTTAAAATCCATAAAATAAAATAAAGTGGTAAAACTTTACAGTGAGGTTTCATTTGTTAACATTAACTATATTAGTTAACATGAACAATAATTATATAGCATTTATTCATGTTAGAAAATTTTAAGTTAAAGACTTACTAACACGTTATTAAAATTTAAAGTTTTATCTGTTCAGATTAGTTAATGTACTGTGAATTAACATGAACATGAACATTTTTATCAACTTACTTTAAAAAGATTTTAAAAATTCTGTAAAAAAAAATATATAGTGTTCATTGTTAGTTCATGTTAGCTCATGCATTAACTAATGTTAACAAATGGGAACTGTAAAGTGGTACCAATAAAACGTGATCCTGTATAACGTGATATTTGTAGCCAAAAATACATTGCATGGGTCAAAATTATCGCTTTTTCTTTTATGCCAAAAATCATTAGGAAATTAAGTAAAGATCATGTTCCATGAAGATATTTTGCCAATTTCCTACCATAGATATTTCAAAACTTAATTTTTGATTAGTAATATGCATTGCTAAGAACTTTAAATGTGATTTTCTCAATATTTAGATTTTTTTGCACCCTCAGATTCCAGATTTTCAAATAGTTGTATCTCTACCAAATATTGTCCTATCCTAACAAACCATACTTCAATGGAGGTTTGTTTTATTGACACTTATGGCTGGTTTTATGGTCCAGGGTCACAAATGTGTTTTGTTTTGTTTTGTTTTTTTTTTATGGTAAGCTCTAAATTAACCAGTGAAGTTTAAAAAGTATTAAAAAGATTAAATGCGACTGGTTCTGACTGCACTAGTTAGTCAAGATAACAACTGCCTGTTATCACTTCTTACAGTGTAGAAGCAACAAACGGTCATGTGTAAAGGCTAAAACTTGCACGATGACCTGCACACAGATGTGTGTGTGTGTGCGTTTCTGTGGTGGGCTGGCAGCGTGGCTCTGTCCACTGCACCTTTCTGGACTGGCACACATGAGGTGGCTTTGTGGGAGATCCAGGCGTAGGCAGCATTCCTTTGATAGGATGATACAGGGACTAAAGCTCTTCCATATGACACCCCTCACATGGCTGCTGTGTCTAGCCACCCTCTATCTCACTCTGTGTGTGTGTGTGTGTGTGTGAGGATTTCACAGGCACAACGAGGGGTTTGTGATGACAGGGGCCAGGCCTCGTTACACACCAAAGCATCTGTGTGTCTTTATCTGTCTCCGCTCGCCCACCGCAGAGAGAAAGAGATTGACGCAAGGCCACAATGAGGCTTTCTGAGTTCATCGATTAGCACATTCGCACAGAGATATCACATTCTCCAGCCGTCTGACCTGATGAAAAGCCATTTGTTGGGATTTCTCGCTCTATTTTGGAATCTATTATATATGCGTAACGCTTTACGATAAGGACCCACTTGTTAACGTTAGTTAACTGCATTGGTTAACTAGAGTACTGGTCAAAAGTTTGGAATAATTAAGATTGTGAAATGTTTTTGAAAGAAATATCTTCTGCTCACCAAGGCTGCAATTATTTGAACAAAAGTGCAGTAAAAACAGTAATATTATTATGATTTAAAACAACTTTTCTTCATATTGTAATATATTTTAAAATACAATTTATTCCTGTGAGTCAAAGCTGATTTTTTCAGCATAATTACTCCAGTCTTTAGTGTTACGTAAACCTTCAGAAATCATTCTAATATTCTAATTTATTGCTTAATCATTATCAATTATTATTGGTGCTCAATTATTAAGAATGGTTCTTATTATTGATTTTGAAAACTGCATCAGTTGCATTTATTTATTTATTTATTTGTAACAATATAAATGTATTTACTGTCACTTTGTCAATTTAATGCATCCTTTAAAAAAGTATTGATTTCTTACTTTCTTTTTTCTTTATAAATCTTACCCCAAATTTTGAATAAATAATTAATGACTACCTATTATAATGTGTTATCAAAATATTATCCAAAGACTATGGGTTAAAATATATGGCGTTTCATTGTGATTTACAGTCATATCTTAACTGAAAGTATTACTGATGTATTTGTTTTAATTTTTAATAAGAGGTCCCACAAAGTATAGGTATAAGGTACACAGAATGCCAAGTGCATTGAAATTAAATATTAAACCATGTGGCATTTATTATAGAGAACAGGAGTCAATCACACTTTACAAGCAAAACTGCCAAATGATTAATCGCGATAAATCGTATGCAAAATAAAAGTTTGAGTTTGCCTAATATATTTGTGTGTACTGTGTGTAATTATTATGCATTTATAAATACACACAAATGATTGTATATATTTAATAGAAAGATGTTATTTATGTACAAAATATTTTTATATATAATATAAATTCTATAGAAATTATAATAAATACATATACTTGTAAATATTTCTTAAATATGTACATGAATGTGCTTGCATTTATATATGCATAATAATTACACGAAGTAAACACACATATAATAGGCAAACTCAAACATTTATTTTGTATGCGATTAATCGTGATTAATCATTTGCCAGCCCTACAAGAAAACAATAGATTTACTGTTTTGCATTAGAAAAATATGTTGGTAACTTTTTAGAAATTAGTTAAACTAACAATAAAAATATGTCTAAAACACGTATTAGTTAACTTAATGTTAATTTTAACATTGACTAATACATTATTAATCAAAGGCTGTATCTGCTTGTTTTATGGCCATGCAATGAACAATTAACAGAGATGAATAAATGCTTAAACAAATATATTGCTCATTGTTAGTTCAGGTCAACTAATGAGACATTATTGCAAGAGTTAAAGTGATGATCTGCACCTGTGTTTGCTCTTCTAGGACACCTGTGTGAACCTGACTTCATACAGCCACTAAAACTTATTAAAGCACATTAGAAATCATTGCAAATTTGGTGAAATTAGAAAAGCTGAAGCAGCACGTGCAGCCACTTGTTTTGACATCGTGTTTCTAATCAAATCCACACAATGTTAAGTGTGACTTAATGCACAAATGATTTTCTCGACTCTCGATTTTCTCCTCTTGCGTCACTCGCCTCCTCTCGCTACCGCCGTGACCTCCTGGGTGGGCCGAACACCCCCTTCCCCAGCTCCTTATATTTTTTCAAGTGCTGTGCTGGTAGGTTGGAGTCTAATCCCTGTCTAATTCCCGGAGCTGATTGGGTTTACAGGGGCAGGGATCAGCAGTGTTGCCCGGTCCCGCACACAGCGACTCGGAGCCAGGCCCCTGCCCGGCACTGCCCGGCCCCTCCGCGGGAACAAAAGAGCCCCTGTTTGCTCACCCCTCGCGCTCAAGAGGCTTAGGGACATTTTTCTCATTTTTGAACAGCTAATATCTTGCAAAAGTTGTCTAATCTCTTTAAGTTAAAGTTGAGCTTTTGTAAAAGCCCAGGCTAGCTGTGCTTATGACTTGACTGTTATCCAGCAGCATTTAATTAGGTCAGGGTGGGCCTCCAATGTGCACAACACACAGAGGATTGTGGGTATGCAAATGCATCACATCATATCATCTTTATCGCCCTCCGAACCCCAGCATCCAGCATGGCCGAACCAACTGATTGAATAATACAGACGACATTACAAATCATTTTTTGAGGACTCTCCACTACAGAAACCTGCATAAACATCCAAATTGATTCAAACAACAAACTGATTACTAATTCAAAGTAAAGTTCTGATAAAATTAATTTTTGATTTAAAAAAAAATGCTGTAAAACATAAAAAAAGTATAAATAATAAAATTTATCTTGTTGTTGTTGTTGTTTTAGTGCTGTTGAACGATTAATTGCATCCAAAATAAAAGTTTTTGTTTACATACAGTAATATATGTGTGAGTACTGTGGATATTTATTATGTATATATAAATAAGCAAACACATGCATTTTATATTTATGAAAAATGTTATGTTTTTACATCAAAAATGTTTATACATGTAAATACATGTAAATATTTTCAATATATATATATATATATATATATATATATATATATACTGTGACTATATACTGTATATATATTTATATATACATAATATACACAGTCTTCACATATATATATATATATATATATATATAAACAATATATACAAAAACTTTTTATTTTGGATGCAATTAATCGTGATTAATCTTGATTAATCGTTTGACAGCAGTTATTATTATTATTATTATTATTATTATTATTATTATTATTGCTAACTATTAAACTAACTTTTGACTATTGCTTTTGCTTTAATAAACTCCTAATTAGCTGCTCATTAATAGTTAGTAAGGTAGTTGTTTAGGTATGGAATATGATTAAGCATAAATATGATAACATAAAATAACATAAAATATTATAAAACATTAAGATAAAATACAATATTCTGCTCATATTCAGCAAAATAAGGCATTTATATGGGCTTTATAAGTACTAATAAACAGCCAATATACTAGTAATATGCATAATAATAAGCTATTAATAAGTTAATAGTGGAAATTAATCCCTAAAAAATATTTAATTTTTACTTACTTTTTTATTGTATTAAAGTACAATTTTAAATGTAACTACCTTTGAGTAACTTTTGATTAATTAAGTGCATCCTTGCTAAAAAATATAATAATAATAATAATAATAATTTCTTTAAAAAATAATAAATAAATAAATAAATAAATAAAAATAAAAAATCTCACTGACCCCAAACTTTTGAGAAGCAGTGTCCATTTTCTTTGTTTGAAATTTCCACATGAGTGAAATGTGAATGTAATTATTTGTAAACGTGTTCGAATGTCTACTTTCGGGGGCTGTTGTAACTGTGGTGTACTTAAGAAATAGGCTACAAGAGGCTATGCATTACAATTATTTTACCAAGAGCACTGTAGTCTTGGCTGACTTGGCAAAAACAGCAAAATGATAAAAGACCAATGTTTAAAACATAATTACATTTCTTATTAGTAATGCATACATAATAAACAATTCTTTAGCTTAAATGTGAGTGATGCTGTTGATACATCAACTTGGAATTCAGCTGACTGACTGTGTTATGGCTTCAAACATGCATGATCCAATCAGACGCTCATAAACTGATGAGCACCTCCATTCACGTCAGGAAGGCAGTCTAGAGAATGTTTCTGATGGACAATGTCCAGGTGAAACTTCATCACCATTACGCACCAACCAACTCTAGCACTTCCACACAAGTTATAAGAGCCTGACTAATCACATAATTACATACAATACAAGCTTGAATGGAGAGGGGAAGCACATGACATCGGCATGAACTGAGATGGGAACACTTGAATTACAGTTTTCTGCTCTTCTTATTTACCTTTGTAATGGGATCAAGACACAAGACACCACTTTCCACAATAGCCTGTGCGTTCTGTGCAAGTACATACTAATTCTCCTTTCCCCCCTCTCTTTGGAGTTTGGGTTACAGGAAGTTAACCTGAGCCGCGCTCCGCCTCTCGGAGCCGTCAAGCTGCAAAGAAGATGGGGCGTTGAACACCTGGACGTGCTTTTGAGAGACAAGGTCAACGAGACACTAAACGATGACGATAGCGCACAAACTTGGGAACCCGCTGAGGCTGTGACCTTTATGTCGACGCTCGAGGCCTTGACGGAGGTGTTCTTTGAGCTGCCACTGTTTGCCCAATGTGGTGTCTGTTTTGACAAGCCTGTCTAATAAAATATATGGCGAGCTTAAAGCGCTCCACTGGCGAAGATACTTCATCAGCCACGCAAATCCATGAGAGAGTTCATAAGAAAGTCACAAGTGAAGATTTACAGAATTACACGCTAATCTTCTGAATGCCACACATTGGCACAGACCTCATGACGCAAGCGTTGAACAATTCAAACTATTCTAATCAAAGTCAACAAACTGTGGGCAAGCAACTGAAGGAAATGCTACATTTGAATGAACTGAAGATGTGTTTTGGGAATTGCAGTTACTGAGTAGGGTAGGACATTGCAAGATCCAGACTAGGACCAAATGTAGGCTCAAAACACCAAGACAAGTCCAAGACAAGTCAAGTTGTCCATTTTAATGAATTGTAAAAATGTTGATTTTATTGCTGCATTCACTGCAGTCAGTAATCAAGTTCAATGTTTTCAAGGAAAACCTATCCAACACCAAGTTTGTGGGGTCATGAAAGGTCACTGCACAAACTACTGCTTAAGCTACCTATCACTTTCCGGCACTGGAAGTACATTTTCAGCATTATTTGATTTATTTAAAATTAGTCATTTCAATAGGAATCCACACATTTGTGAATGTTGCATTAGGGTGTAAGATTTACTCACACACATTTTGCATCTTTTTCAAGTTGGTCACACAAATTTGACAAAATAAACCTTTTTTTGCCTGCAAAATTTATGTGACCGCACCTTACGACTGCATTTATGTCACAATACCAAAACCACAAGATCACATCCACATTTGATTTCATTTAACATGTTCCCAATTTCTCTATTTGCCTTATGAATAAAGGTTCTTTACATAATTTAGCAAAGGAATCCCTTCTTATCAAGAACCTTTTGTAAGATTCTTGAGTCGCGCTGAAAGCTTCTTTGGACATTAAATGCCGATCTGATCTTATGAAAAACAGAGTGGTGATTATGTATGAATTTGTATGTGATTCATATAAAAAAAAAAAAAATAAATAAATAAAATAATAAAATAAACAAGCATGATGATCCACCAACATAAACAGATCAAAAACAGTTAAACAACAACCCAGCACTGAAAATATGGACAAACACAGCAATTGGGTTGTTTTGACCTAGCGGTTGGGTTACGTGTTTAACCCAGTCTTCTGGGTACTTTTATTTAACTCAACTTGCTTAAAATGCACCCAAATATGTTTGAAATTAACATGTATTAATATGTTCAATAAACAAACATTTATTAATAAGCTGAATAAATAATAATTAAACAATATACAGTTGAGGTCAAAAGTTTACATCCCCCTTTCAGAATCATTAAAAATGTTAATTATTTAACCAAAATAAGAGGGATCATACAAATCCATGTTATTTTTTATTTAGTACTGACCTGAATAAGATATTTCACATAAAATGTTTGCACATAGTCCACAAGAGAAAATAACAGTTGAATTTATAAAAATTACCACGTTTACAGTTTACATCCCCTTAAAGATGAAGATCCACAGCCTTTTTTTTTTTTTTTTTTTTTTTTAATAATTTAATCATTAAAAGCCAGGGGGTGAAAACTTTTGAATTTGAAGATGAGGGTTAATGTAATTCGTTTTGTCTTCTGGGAAACATGTAAGTATCTTCTGTAGCCTCTTAAGAGCAGTACTAAACGGAAAAAAAGATATTTAGGCAAAATAAGAAAAATCTCCATTTTGTTCAAAAGTTTCACCCCTCAGCTCTTAATGCATGTTTTTTTTTCCTTCTGGAGCATCAGTGAGTGTTTGAACCTTCTGCAATATTTGCATATGAGTCACTCAGTTGTCCTTGGTGCGAATATTTGGATCTCAAAATCATACAGTCATTGTTGGAAAGGGTTCAAATACACAAAAATACTGAAAAACCACAGCATTTGTGGCACCTGAAGGATTTTTCTGAAGAACAGCGGGCAGTTTAACCGTTCAGGACAAACAAGGAATTCATGAACAACTGTCACTAAACACAAAAACAAAACACAGCTGTGGATCATTCAGGTCAACGACACAGTATTAAGAACCAAGTGTATGTGAACTTTTGAACAATTATTTTCTCTTGTGGACTATACTATAAACATTTTTTAAATGTGAAATGTCTTATTCAGGTCAGTACTAAATATATAATATGTATTTTGTATGATCTCTTACTTTGGTAAAATAAAAACATTTTTTAATGATTTTGAAAGGGGGATGTAAACTTTTGACCTCAACTGTATATATATTTTTAATTGTAAATAACTGATTTTTTTTCGATGCCTCTAGTAATTACGCGTCTGATTTTTCATCATTTTTACAACCTATTTTGGGTTCACTTTGGGCCAGCTATTCAGTAATTTTTAAACAATACTTGAGTTAAATAAAATTACACAGAAGGTTGGGTTAAACATTTAACCAAACTACTGGGTCAAAACAACCCAGTTGCTGGGTTTGTCCATATTTCACCCAGCGCTGGGTTGTATTTAACTCAGCATTTTTTAGAGTGTACAAAAACATACAAATCACATCTTACAAATGCATATAATTTCACCACAAATTTGCCAAAACGTGCATTGAAAATGCTGATCTTTCATAAACTTCACTGACTTTTGTCTCAGATGTTGCTCCTAGAATTCCTAAAACAAGAAACAAATTGTGACATATGGTAAGACTACAGAGGCATTGAATAGAAAGTTTGTCATATTTCATGAGGGAGTTTATTTTGAAATTTCTAACCAATTGTCCTGCAAATCTGAGCACAATTTGAGACACTGTTGAGATCTGTTCTGAACCTCTAGAAGAGACAAATATGATTTTTTCTTCTTAGAAAATCTCCATGTGCTTTCAATCTCATTCCTTTCTTGGAGTCACAATCGACATTAAAGAGATCTCATTTGTGCCTGTTCTTTCCTATGGCTTCTTACAAACTCCTCATACCGCATCCATCCATCCATCCACGCTGTTCCGCCGCCCACCGCCCCTCATCCCCATCTCTCTCTCTCTCTCTTCTCCCTCCCCGCGGACACAGATGTGCCAGAGCTGGTGAGTTGTAAGCCGGGTGCGTTGGCACAGAGCGAGAGCTACAAAGAGCGTCTGATTGGAAGCAGCGGGTGAGGACCTTTAACGAGAGCCAGTGAATAGGGGACAGCAGCGGCCTGGACCGCCTCCGCTCTCTACACTTCTTCACACACCCAGCTGCCTCTCTCCATCAAAAGCCACACGCAACAGGCGTCCATCTTCTGGCCAGCTTACCTTGGAAACACACACACACACACACATATACGCAAGGTCTGCACTTAACAAATCAGCTACACACACGCTCCGAGCCTTGGCTTCGAACACCGCTAAGCACAAGGGCATTCAAAGAACCGGGATCTCGCTCGTTGGCACGGGCTTTATCCACTAGTACACATCCAATTCCGCTAAAATCATCCCATCATTTTACTCCATAATGGAAAACAAGCCGGTGCGCTTTAGATACCTGCCCGTTTACTGCTCCGTCAACCTTAACGTGGACGGCGGCACAAAGCGACTGTCCGGTTCAGGGCACCGACACATATTTCACTACTGACATTTCAGACTTGTGGAGCCAAAGGCCTTTTAGCAGAATGACCTTTGGTATTGATCCAGACCCTCTGCATCCATCTGAGCCTCACGCTGGGTGGAGAGGCTGATTTCCATCAGAAGTGGAGGAGAGAAGGTGAACGCAGAGGTGAGAACAGCGGTGGGATAGATGCACTTCGGAGAAACGGAGCAACATTTGGAGAATGTCAGAGGCTGTAGTGTTATCATAACACCTGTGATATAAAGTCCATGCTTGGACATTACAAATGGTCCATTCTGGCCTTTATTTGCTTATTCAATCATCCAGAAGGAGCAAAAATGTTAAAAGCCTTGCTAAAGTTTGTTATTACGTTGTACTACAGTTATTACAAAGTAATTACATTGTTATAAAAGACGCAAAACATTTGGTCATCAATTTAAACACAATTCGTATTCAGTTTACATTGAACACAATCCGTGGATGTTGTTGTTAACTGAGTGGCTGTATAAAGGTTAAGTGAAAACAATAAATAACAATGATCTAATAAAGAGGTGATAATAATGTTTAGAGTAATTCAGGAAATGTGATAGGACAACACGAGCTCCTTAAATAATGATCCAAACGAAGCAATGATATCATTCCTCTCCACTTCAAAAATAATCACTCGCATTTCTATTAATAGCAGCCAAATTTCTTGACTTGGGAATTTGGCATGCGTTCCCAGACATTCTCTTTCTTCTGCTTCATGGTTTGGACTAGGAAAAAAAAACATTCTGTCACTTCAGTGATGCTACACAAAAAGCATTCTGGCTATTTTAATCTCTGTGCCATGCTAATGTATTACAATCCTGCCGGCAATGCCAAGAAAATCAGCAATCCCCCCTCCTCCTCAGCTATTTCACCCTCTCCTCAACAGTGCAGAAATTGAAGATGGTAGTGTCTTGCGAACACTGGTTAGCATCTTAATTACCGACGCTGATAAACGACCCTAATGACGAGGGGTTAATTGGCGGCTCCTGCTCGTCGAGAGAACAACAAACAATTTGAGATCGGCACTTAGTGTCTGTGCGCTAAATTACAGACGCCGCACAGAGATCAATGTCCAATCAGACAGCAGACGAGCCTTTTGAAGGCCTGAAAGCGTGATCAAGCTCTCCACTCGCCATTCAGCTGTAATTAAGGCCTGTTAATTGCCACAAAAGCCAATTGCCGTACATGCACACATTATTCTCAGACTCAAAACAAACAGCGAGTGCTAACATCCAAAAGTTTGTTATAGTTAGAACAAAAATGGACCTGTTTCATCTCACACTCTTTCATGTTTACATTCTGTGTGTTTTGGAAGAGGGATTGATTGTGTGCCTGCATGTATTTTATTGAACTGATTTGTTTAGCTGTTTTCACTTTCCCAAGAGTAATGTTTTGAGCAAACGGGGGCTAACAGAAATCTGTTATGAGCATAAATTATATATTAATGTATTAGTGTAATTTTTAATGTTATGTTTTATTATTTATTTTAATATAATATATTTTTATAAGACAAACATGTAATAAATATAATTTTGATTTAAATTTTTGCATTAGATTTTTAAAACAATTACAGTTATACTGTATATGGTATGTTATACCATTTAACAACCTGAACCAATCTTTCCATGCCATAAAAATGCTAACACATTGCTAACCTTTAAGTTGGTCCATCTTCTTATTTTATGGTTTCTTGTCAGTTAAAAAGGTGACATGAGCATATTCTAATATTATTTATTTATTTATTTATTTATTTATGCATTTCTAAAAAAAAAAAAAAATAAAAAAAAAAAATGAAGGTTATACCACAGTATTATTTATTTTATTTTATTTTATTTTATTTTATTTTATTTTATTTTATTTTATTGTATTTTACTTTATTTTATTTTATTGTATTTTACTTTATTTTATTTTCAAACTTCAATGCATTTCTAAAATAATAATAATAATAATAATAATAATAATAATAATAATAAATTTTTTTACAGTTTACAATCAGTTTACTTGTTTTCTTTTTATTTATTTATTTTTCTTTGTGACAAAAAATGGTGACATGAGCAAAATATTATTTATTCATTCATTCATTCATTTTGAAAACTTCAATGCATTTTTTTTAAACAAATCATAATCACTTAAACATTTTTTAGCCTTTTAATTAAACTTGTTTCCCTTCATCATGATATTAAGGTTATACCACAGTATTATTTATTTATTTATTTATTTATCCCACAAGCAAGCAAATAAATAAATATGTACATTTTATTGCATAACAGTCTATTCAATTTATTGTATTATATATATATATATATATATATATATATATATATATATATATATAGTGCACACGTAAAATGCAGATTGTAAAATTTACAAGCAATTTTTGAGTGAAAATTGTTTCTACACCATTTTTTTCATTGCATAAACTGTATGTATTAGGAAATTAGTACAATTAGTGCAATTAGTATTAATGCAAACTGTGGTACACTTAAAGACCGGAAAGAGTAAGTGTATACCAACCCACACGGCATGCTACAAAGCAAGGGTCAGTTATTGACTAACTCTCCAGGCCTTCGGTATTGGTATTGACTCCTATCGGCTCTCACTAATTGTGTTTAAGTGCCGGGTAATCGGCACTCTATTGTCGGTTTCCAAATTAGTAATCAACTCTAACAGTCCTACACAATTACCGCCCTCGCTGTGGCACATTCAAGGGGCCTTTTAAACGATATAAATATCCTCTGTCAGTGGCTCAGGGAAAGTTTGTCTTTTCTTGCTCCCACTTAAAGCAAAACACAATGAAGACTAAATCTAACGGACCCCGATAGCTAGTCCATCGCTGCTCGTTCTTTCTGTGATTAAAACACAGTCATGTGGTCTGGCTGCAGCAGTCGACTTCAAAGTGTGCTATTAATTAAATGGCAATGAAATAGGAAAAAATCCCAGAGACTGAAGGACAGACTCAAGCAGATCACAGAGTCTTAAGAGTGCAATGTTTTGACTCAAGCCAGTAAGCAAACACCTAGCAACTGCATAGCAGCGTAGTTGAGTAAACACACTTTCTTTAGAATATGCACAAATTTGGATTATTGATGGGAAGAAGAAAACAGAAAGGAAGACAAGCTGCCCATTTATGTTTTAAAGCAAGCGCTCAGGCCATTTTCTTTCAAATGCAGTAGGTGAGGGCTGATTTTAATTTTCATGTAAAGAATAAGACTTCTGTCAGTCTCGTATCACTTTCATCTTTCCAACTTTCCACCGATCAACTGCTTGCTAGACAGAGATTAGTAGGAGGTCAGTGTTTTAGCAGTGCAGCGCCTCAATCCAGAACAAGGCCGCCTCACAGAGCCGAGAGGAAGATCTTGCCCGCTTTTCATAAGAGACTGTTTCCTCTCCATTGATTCCATCTGACGGCAGTATCTGAAGGTGCACTGTTGGCAGTGAACTTCCTTTAAAAAGTCCCTCATGGTGTGTCTTGGCCTGAGTAAATACCTGTATTGTATCTTTTTTTTTTTCTTTTTTACATAAGATCACTGCTGTTTGCATTTATAAAACACTCTAATAGCATGTTATTTTCTAGAACATCTGACTTCTGTTGATTTGAGCAAAGTCGTCAGTAAAGTGAGCAAACATACAGAGATCTACTGATGTATCTCCAGTATCAGAGTTTATACGGAGGTCAACGGCAGAATTAAAGGAATGTTACTGGTTATGTTCAGTTTAAGTTCTGTGGAGCGCATTCACATTGTGTCGATGTCGACAGAGAATCAGTTTGACTTCTCATTCAGTTTGTAATATGTATTTGTATTTTCTTTTATCTCGTTTCGTCCTTCTGCAGACAGCGTTCTGGGTTTCATGCTAGCATGTATAATGTTTAAGTGTTATGCTTATACTTTCCAAATAATGTAATTTTTAAAAGATGTAATGTTGAAAGTTGGCATGTGCCTAATAGATTTAAATTATGTATTGACTGTAACACTTGCTAGTTGATTTAAGTTTTGAAGTACAAATTAAAACTACATTCTTCACATCACACTGTGTTTAAGAACAAGATTTTACCATAGGTGAAGAAGAAGAAGAAGAAGAAGAAGAAGAAGAAGAAGAAGAAGAAGAAAGTATCCTATTGCTGCACAATATAGTAAAAATGATAAGAATATTGCAAATGTACATATTGCAATTTGCATAACTCTATGGCTTGCAATAACTGAGTGAATTTAACATTTCAAGTTATTATATATATATATATATATATATATATATATATATATATATATATATATATATATATATATATATATATATATATATATATATATATATGTATATATATATATATTTCAAGTTTCAAAAATTTTAGGTTGATGCATCCTTTTTATTTTTTTAATATTTCAATATAATTGATTTTGTGCATTAAAAGCATCATTGTATTGCATATTGCATCAACAAGTTACCACATATATGACCCTAGACCACAAAACCAGTCATAAGGGTCAGCTGAATAAGCTGAAAAAACTGAATAAATAAGCTTTCCATTGATGTATGGTTTTAAAAATTACCATTTTTGGTTCCACAAAGAACCATGTAGTTAAAGGTTCTTTAAAGAACCGTCTCTTTCTTACCTTTTTATAATCTGAAGAACCTGCTTTCACCACAAACAACCTTTTGTGACACAAAAAGGTTCTTCAGATGTTAAAGGTTCTTTATGGAACCATTTAGACAAAAAAGGTTCTTCTATGGGATCATGAAGCACCTTTATTTTTAAGAATATAGTAGAATATTTTGAAAACTGCCTTTAAAGTTGCACAAATGAAGTTCTTAGCAATATCCTAATGATTTTTGGCATTAAATAAAAATCGATCATTTTGACCCATGCAATGCATTTTTGGCTATTGCTACAAATATACCCGTGCTACTTAAGGTTTTGTGGTCCAGAGTCACATATCGTATTTTTCTTTAACATTGTACAGCCCAACTGCAGGCTAATCATTGCTGACAAGCAACGTAGCAACTTTATCAATAAAATATTACATTCTAGATAATTCTCTTAAAGACTCTTAAGCTCACTTTTACATCTAAATACAAAACACCTGCATTGCTTACGAGACGTTGTTGCTACAGCTGCTTGAGCGTGAAGGAAATAGCAGACAACTGGCTGAGAACGGAAATATGCTTATATGTGACAGTCCATTAGCAGCTGTGGGTGGGGCCTGAGTAACATGACATCATACTGCTAAGAAAATCAAAACGTTTGATAATTGAGACTGTTTATTACTGTTTTTTTTGGGAATTAAAATACGGAGTGAACTGATTTTTATCATTGTAGAGTGGTTACGTACACGCACTGCTAAGACACATTTATATGCAAACATCTTGTAAAAGTGAATTTTGCCTCTAATGTCCCCTTTAATCAAGAATAAACAGTACTGACTGCATTGTACAACATCTTTGAATGTGGCTCATTCAATGAGTTTTTAGTCCAAACTATCCATTTTATAACATGAATGTTGCTAGGTTGCTAGGTAATGAGGTCACAATGCGTTTTTGCCCGGCATTTCATTAGAATGCTATAAGGCCTTTAAAAAGAGCATGAATCTCTCATTTATCAGAGTTGGCGGAGGCCAGCCAATTGGACGGAAGATATCAGCGCTTAAGTGTTATCCAAACAAAATACGAAATCTCTGGATCCTTTTCGTGTTAAAGTCTAATTTGCAGTTTTCTCCTCCATGCAGGCTGACTGCACTCCAAGTCTAAGCGGCGAGCCGGCCAACAGGCCTTTTAACAGCCTGCAGAAAAGGAGGAGAAGGAGTGCTGGATGAACGAGGAGATGAAAAAGTGAGGCTGGAAAACAAGGCAGTTTTCGTGCATGGCCTGAACAAACATGGATCCTTATTTACCTCCTGTTCTGCCTTTTCCTCAAACCCCCTCACAGACACAAAGGCATTAAGGTATTATGTGGTAATGTTTTTGGAAGTGTATGATAGCAGAGAGCTAGAGACCGGCGGCCCCTTAAACGCTGGTAAAACTGCACATGGCAACCATTAGCGCGAGACCCTCGGTAATGCGTCTGAGACGGCCCGAGAGCGGCCTGTGTGTGTGTGGTGTTTGGACCCGGTGTCAAGAGGTCCGTGGGGGCACGGTGTTCACACACTCCTCGATCCCGGTGGATGACAGTCGGACTGCTGAGGATGTGATGACAGTGTGTGGAAAGTAATTTGTTTGGACGTTGCTTCGGGCTAGAGCATTGATTTAACAAGGAACAACGAGAAGCATAATTTCACAACATTACATCTCTCAGCACTCAACTCCCTGAAAAGCACGCCTCAGAAACTGTGATCGCTATAGCACAGATTGTTTTCACCTCAAATTCGCACTGTTAAACGCTGAGCGATGTTGGAAAACTTACAATATCAAAACAGAAGCCCATTAGTGAATCTGTTTTGCGCCTGGAGAGCTGGTTCAGCAAGGCCAGGCTGACGTTTAGCTGGTTTTGCTGGCAAACCAGATCTTCTAAGCAGTTAACAAATGCCCAAACACCTCTAACCAGCTAGTTTTTGGGTTTTGTGGTCTTGTTTTAAGTTTGTGTTCCTGTATGTGTTTTATTACTGCACTGCAGTAGATATATACGTAATCTGTACAATCTAGTTAAAAAAAAGTCTGTATAAAGCCACCTTTTTAGTTTTTACTCTGACAAAAGACAGACCAGAAAGTCAGTCATTTGTATGCAGAAATTTCAGATTCGACTTCAGCTTTGCATTACATTAACAGTCAGTATTGAACTTTGGTAAACAGACTGTACGCAACTGCCCAGCAGTGTTAATTTAATTGACAAATTATTTGTGTCATAATTTTCTAAGGGTAAGAGAAGAGCAGACATATGGATAAATTTGACCATGCAAAAGAGAACTCAATTCGGTCCGGTCTTCTGAGCGCACACACCGAAGCAGTGCCTCTCGTGAACAGAGAAATACACACAAAATGATGTCAAATTGTCACGTAAACACACTCGGTTTCGTCTTGGGTGAACGGAAACAGTTAGGAGAATATCGGACGTGTATCGGTATATTGTATCCATGCATTTGCTTTTAAAGGGACAGCAGCCTAATTTAGTTGTTGTGGCACTAATATTAATCAAGCAACAAAAGAAAGACAGAAAATCGCTCACTGCTCTTGACTGAATCACTTTAGTAACCCTAATACAGACTAATCAAAATGTATTTATATAAATAAATATGTCTGGGTGAAAGAATAAACAATATAGTAAACAAGTTGTTATAATAAATGCATAATTAGCCTATATAACCATTGGTATTTTATTTAAAAGAAGACCATGATTTTAGCCGACTAAATCTACAGTAGTCGACTAAAAGAAGACAAAAACTAAAAGGCATTTTGGTCAGAAGACTATGACTAAGATTAAATTAAAATTTGCTGTCAAAATTAACTGCTGCACAACATGTATTCTTAATCAACATTATTTACGCGGTTTACCAATATTTTTTTATGAACACTATTTCTGTAAAATTGGTGGTTACTAATAATTAATTCAATTCAGTTCAAGTTTATTTGTAAAGAACTTTTTTCGCAATGCATATTTCATATTATTTGTATTATTTGCATATTTCATATAATGTCTATTAAAATCCAATTTACATCTGCGATTACGTCCAAAATAATTGTTATAATTTTGAATCCACCCCAAAAAAAAAAAATGTTTTAACACATTTCAAACACATTAGTAGTCTTTTATTTAGTGAGCATATATTTATACTGTATATTGATTATACATTCATTTTATCATGATAAATAAGCAGAGGGAAATGGCTGCTTAATGACCAAATGAAACTAAAATTTAAATTTCCATGCTAGGAAATTGCAACTAGGAAATGCATTGTGATTGTCAGAGACAGTTTATGAACCATACACTGGAAATTTTAGAGCTGAAAATTTTAAATCAGTGTATTTAGAAGCATATTTCATTAGTTAGTCTGAAGTGAGCTCTTTTAATAAAATACAAACAAATTGGGCTGTAGTGCTCATATGGAAGACACAGGTTCTAGTCCAGTCCTCATCCATTCTCTCTCTCTCTCTCTCTCTCTCTCGCTCTCTATCTCTTTCTCTGTCTTTACAACATATTTATGTCCTCTCTTTTGGGAATATCAATAATAAAAACAATAAACAGATAAGCTTATCTTTGCTTATCTTTTTAAACAATTTTTTCATTCATATCCACAGTACAAATGGTACGGGACAAGTTATACACTTATGTCTGATACTTCCCTGTTGAAAAAAAGGTATGTTTTGAAGCATGGCTGCTATTTTGAGCTGGTTTAAGCTGGTCCTTAGCTGTCCTAAGCTAGTTGCTTAGGGCCAGCTTAGGACCAGCAGCCATACTTCAAAACATACCTAACCAGCATATGCTGTTTTTTTTTTTTTTTTTTTTTTTTTTTCACAACAGGGTTAAGGCTCAGTTCAAAAGTGTGTTGCCTTAACAAACATAACTAATCTAAAATAAAAAGCAAAAAAAAAAAAAAAAAAAAAAAAAGCAAGCTCCCATGCACAGTCATGTGACTATGCCAGATCAGCTGACTTTTTACACAAACATCAAGCAAAATTACAGCTAAACTATGCAGTCCGTTAAGCCTCACAGGACACACAAGAAACAAAGGCACATTGTGCAATGCGACCAGTCTTCCTCCTTTTGGTTTACAACGTATCACACACTGTCTCTCTCTCACACACACACACACACACCTGAATGCCTCAGGTGAGTTTCTGCACTGAGGCGAGCAGTACACAGACCACACACCAACACGGCTATGCTAACACAGCCCTCCTACAAGTAAACACCACATCAAAACAACAGTGACTTTCCACTCTCATCCCTACGTGGTATAATTGGTAAAACGTGTTGGCCATTAAAACTTGCTGACATCACATTGCAAGGAACCAAGCTTCCGAACGCTAACCAGGCCAGAGGATTCAGACACACAAACGCCTGTTCGGCCTCACTCCGAACAATGAGACGCCTTATCAGAGCAGCGTAAACAAAATCCAAATGTCAAACGTGATATAAACAAAGCACAACTCAAAAAGTGTTAACACATGCTGAAATTATTACACATACTGTATAGGTTATGCCACTCACTTCTCTTAACATCAATGTGTAAGCTGTTCACAACACAGTAAATTATGTGAAATAAAAACAGAAAGTAAACAGGGTTAATTCTGATGTCATGCTGACTGTAAGTTTTGCATTTTTTGGTCATGTACAATATCTGTATGTGTGAGTAAAAAAGGCATGAAGGCATGAAGATATTAAGACATAATAACATTTTGATTGTCTGTAACAAGTTAAACACAAATAAAACAGTAGAGTCGTCCAAGATGTTTTAAAAGCCTTTGGCACAGAACTGTTTTGTAAATTCACTTGCACCCCCAACCACACACGCACACACGCTTTCTTGAGTCTATTCAGCTCGCTTTAGAGGGCAAGCAGGAGAAACGTGAGGTTTAGTTTCAGAATGAAATCTAATTAAAACATGGTTAAGTTCACTCGCAGAGTTCCATTACAGGCCTGCATTGGAGATTCAGTCTTCAGTCACTGTGCTGCTGCCATTAACACCTGCTTCTGTTCCAATTAGCCTTCGCAATAAAGACAAATGATCTGAGGGGGCCCAATTAATTCACTTCTGTCAAACACTCTGCATCCAGGCTCTATCACTGTACTCACAACACACACACACACACAAGGGGATCGTCAAGTGAAAACACTTGGCCAACTGGGACAAAAAATAACCTATGCTTCACATCTTTATACGATTTATCTTAAATCCCTCCATCCATTCTTTGAGTCCCTCTTAAATAATAATTTGATTTTGTTTAAATAAATGTGTTCTAAAAATATAATTCTAGCTTTGCTTCGCTTTACAAAAAGAGAAAATGTGGGTTGTGTTTGCATGTATAAGGGTCATGATTAGTGGTCAACCAATATATTGCCAAGTTGTTACACTGTAAAAATAAGAAATAAATAAATAAATACATATCTGTAAAACCTAAAACATTGCTAGCATATTTTTATGGTTAAAAAAACAGCAGCTGTGGTTGCCAATTTTTAACTGTAAAAAATACAGTAGTAATGTTTTAGGTTTAATGGTTTTAACTTAAAATTACATTTAAATAAATACCAACCTATTGAAGCACTAAAATCCATTTTATATCTTTGTAATACACTGATAACCACCAAAAGCAGGTGGTTATGAGAAAATCACACAATGAACCAAAGCTCATCACAAGCAGCTTTTAAATATGAGCATATATAGAAGGTGCACAGTGTCATTCACAAAAACACTAAACACCATCATGAAACTGAAACAATGCAATAAACATTCATTTAACAACATTAGATTTAACATACAACCCTAATGTACACAACTGATAAAAAAAAAAGAACAGTTATTAAAAAAAAAAAAAAAAATCTCATTTGAAATGTAAACAGGGAACAGTTTATGGTTATTCACTGTCATTTTTACGTTTTTTTTTCCACTTCTGAAAACGATATACTACCGTAAAAAGTCCAATACAATTTTTAACTGTATATAGTAGGGAAACTTACCGTTAACCATTTAACAGGTTTTTACTGTAGCATTTTACAGTATTTTACCGTTAAATTCACGGTCATTTTTTAGCCCGATTTTTGGCTCTTTTTTAACTTATTGAAACTTGTTTGCAATCTTCATTCAGTCATTTATTTTATATTAAGTATAGTTTAAGTTTATTAACATATTTACTGATATATCGCTTGAGACTTACATATATATTGTAATATTTGATATAAAAATTGCAATTAAATGTTATTTGGAGTACTACTTGTGCACAATGCACATGTCTTAATATTAAGCCTAAAATATGTTTTGATGAGGATTGTATGATCTTTAAATGCAAAATATTTCAAGTGTAAATAAAGTATACTTACAATCATTCCACTTTCAATCAAATATACTTAAGTATATCTTTAGTTGGACTTCATCACTGCTTCAGCACAATTAAAGTGCATTAAGTACAAAATCAGTTGTTCCATTTAGCAGACTTTAAATATACCAGTTTAGTATACTAAAAGTACAATTGCATGGTGGGTTTTTTTTTTATTTTTATTAAGTACATAATATGTAAACATATTTGTAGTATACTTGGTATGAAATAAATGTATTTTAAATACATTTTAGTGTATTCATTTTTCACTAGGTATCACATGCATCATATTTATGTCAGTCAAGAGATAAGGTATTGTCATCAGAACTAAAAAAAAAAAAATCATATCAGTCAACCATTAGTCACAAAGTGGTGGTTGTCAGTTTTTAGTGTATTGCTTTGCAGTTTCTAGAGTTTTCTGGGTGTGATTTTGAGTTAATTTTAAAAAACAGAATCTGGTACTGACAATACAGCATTTTGCATACTTGGTTGTCAGTGAAAACAGATGATGTTTGCAGCTGGATGGTGTACCAACCAGTTCAAAACACTAACCCAACATATAAGCGGTAGTTATATTGGTGTTTGCCTAAGCTAAAAATCTGAAATAATATAATTTCACCTGTCTTTTCTGTCTACACAAGCAACACAAAACAAGTCAACAAAGCTGTCTACAATGCAGCATAGAGAGCATAGATTGAAGCAGAGATGAAAGTTCAATCTCTCACAAAAGTGAAATGAGTTTCTCTCGATTTTTTACTGCTATAGATGTGAGAACATTTGACTGAAAAACCAAATTGTAGCCTCGTGCATTGGCAGAGCACTTTTACTGCCACTGTTTTACTGAGTTCTCATATGGATCTTTATGGATCATGTGTAAATGCTGTATAAATGTCTTGTGGATTACTCATAAAGTTTCTTTTCTCTAAAAAGAGCAACAAAAGATTAGGGTCAGAAGCAGTTCCTTGAGTCCATGCGTCTTTATTTTTAAAGCAGAATGCCAAGTTGAAAGCTGATGTTTATTATTATAATTTAAACTGCATTCTACAGTTTTATTTATTGCAAAGGTATCAGTTTATATGTTCAAAACCGCTTGTTTTGTGGCAAAATTCTAAATTATAATCACAAAAAAAATAGTAAAACTTGATTCATTTAAAACTGTAGCTTGTGAAGCTTACTATATCACAAGTGACTCATAATTTATAGTTTCTGCAACGCTGGAATGAACTCTTCTTTTACACGAAGAAGACAACATCTTTTGATCTTGCTGGAGTTATTCTTTGTTCACACAGGTCTCATCATTTATCACACACCACTGTCTTCTTCTGTTTGTTTAGCTGTTATTTGCTCTACCTGTGCTTACCACCACCTAACTGGGAGCAAACACGACAAAAGATCATCTCCGTGATCTCCACATATCTCCCCACCCTGAGTTTCAGAAGCTAGGCCATTCTGACAGGTGTCAGCATGTCAGTAGAGACGCTCTAAATCTGCATTTGTGAAAATGAAAAAATCCACTGCTAAGTCTGTACCGATTACTGTTGCACAAGAGCGCTCTAAGCTCTTTGTTTTTCGAAGGCAAAGGTCAGCTCAATGTGAGAGGTTTTTTGGGGAGCTAATTTTGCTTTGAGTGGATAATGTGCGTCCTTGAGTCGATAAAATGAGATGCACCTTTTGCTTATCTGTCAGCTTTTCCCAGCCAAAGAAAGACGTGACTTTCCCCCCACACATCTGATCAAAGATTGAAAAAAGCAGCTTTGTATATTTTTAACCAACAGATATATGAGAAAATCACTCTCACGGTTGGTGTATCAGTTCAATTAATGCATAAATATATAGACATAAGAGACTCAACAGACCTTTGTCAGGCTTGAAGCCATATTTAACTCAACCTAAAGGAGGCTTCAGAAACACAAATACACTGTCGTACTTTTTAAGGTCAATGGATCATGTCCAAATTCAAAAGTCCCAGATTGTCTGTACTTTTAAATCAACATTGGACATTTTAAGAAACAACAGAGATAATGGACAGCTCATGGATAAATGAATGGAAAAACATGGCCATTTTACCAAGATGCCAACCAAGATAAACTGACTTGCTATACAACAAATTAGATAGATAATAGAGCCTTGCTTCGACTGAATGAAATTAAATTTGGCATAAACTAGCCACAATTTTCACTCAGAAATTCAATTGGCAAGTAACACTGAATTAAAGACTGAAGTGGAATTTTCTCATCTTTGTTTTATTTACTAATTTTGAAAAGTCATATTTTACAATGTAATTACCAAATTACCAAAATCGCATCCATTTTAAAGGTGTGATTTTAAATGCTTTTTTCAAATTTAGTTCACTCTTGAAAAATGAATGTTGTAACGTCTTTCAAAAACTTTTTTCTTGCATTAAGAAATAAAAGGTGAGGAGATCACCTGCTTGCTTTGTAATCGTGTCTTCCAGGCAATCTTTAAAAGCGGTTTTGTTTTTGAGCATTAGCAAACCTGGTGGGATAACTAACCTTTGGACATGTCAACCTTTTTGTGAGGGCAAGAATTGAGAGGACCCGAGTGAAGCCAATTTAAGCGGGATCTCTCCCGCAGATACTCGGCAGAACCCTGCGCGGCTTTTTTGATTAACTCTTTTCTATTAACTTCCCGGGCCGATAAGATCTTAATCAGAGCCCTCAAATTATCCGCCTTGACATTTATCAAGTCGAATCATCGTGTTCTCAGAGCGGCCCGTCCGTCCACGGACGCCTATTCTTTTCCAGCACTTTGAATGGAAGTTAATTTGGAGTGCATGATTTATCTCGCCGGGACTAACCGCAACGAGGCGACCACCTTTATTTTGTTTTTCAAAGGGAGCGCATTATTGCGGGGTTGTCCGGTGATTGCATTCGGCAGGGGAGGGTGAATGGAGAATCGGCGTGTCGCCGGGGCCGTGGCGCTGGGGGCTTTTCAGAGCGCACTGAAAGAACAGATTAGGCGTCTGACCGCGGGGATGACGGACGGACAGCCGTTATACGCGCTGACAATAGTGTGAATACCTGACGGGATCAGGGTTGCTGTGACTAGTCCTGTTATCCGAATTCTCCCACTTTTTCACTCTTTTTCTTCTCATCCTAACAGGACAAAACCCTTCCAGTTGAGTTAACACTTCCTCCATTGCGAGGAAGGATATCACACGCCAGGTCGATTCGGTCGGTAAAGCGTAGTACATGTTGAACACCACATTACAAATATAGCATCAGAAAACATCGGTAATCGCTTTATATCGTGTGACGTTGTGCGTGTAGTGAGTGAGAGCGAGCGAGTGTGTAAACCGATCCCCCTTGTATCATCACGACAGTTGACAGTTGTGATGTTGAAGGCCAAAGTGACTCACAGCTGCTAGCGTTCACACACACACACACACACTGGCAGAAATGTTCTGCCTATCTCAAAGAATAATGTACCAAACAACACGAACGTGAAAGTCAATATATCTCACAAATACATGGTTGCGTGTTGTTAGCGTGCATTTTCAAGGCCGGTTAAGAATGTGCTAAGCCTTACTGAAACTTTTCTGAGAAGCTAGAAGGTTAGCGCTGGAATCTAAGGCTCAGACCGCTCATTGTCTGCATGGCTCTAATCACTGTCATAAGGAAGGGATTGGACCAGTGTGCTCCTGCCACTTACTAGAGACCACTATATGTGTATCCAACCCACAGTTGTCTGAGGATGATCTGAGGTGTGTTGTTCTTTCCGGTTTCTACTTCACAAAATGAGAATTTGTAGGTCCGCAACTGATTTCTGAGGCATTCACATGTCCCCTACTCTGTCCAAAATTTCAAACATATTTCATGTTTAATAGCAAAAGAATAGTGGTATCAGGTTATAAGTAGAACCACATGGAGAATGATCTGAAATTGGAACACCATTCCATTTAGAATCTTCTACAAATCCCTGTCCCTTCCATGTTTCTCTGTTTGACAATGGTACCAGTAAATCTGTAGCACTCTCCTTAAATACATTTTTATAAAGCCTAACTGATGCCTATGGACACAAATAACAGACAATGTCAAAATCTAGAAGCAGTGCTAAGAATCAGTTTGGGTTGCCATTTGGTTCAAAGCTCAATTGAATGGTGAACTTGTCTGGTGTCAGGCTACACCATTCAGATAACTCTCAAATTACCTCCTGAATGCCGATCTGGAACTAGTCAAGACCAAAACAGATCTTACTTTTGAAGGTATGGGTGTCTTTATCTATTCAGTAGTAACATAGCTTCGGTGGCAGGTCAAGTGGTTCTGTTTCAGGCTGCTTTGGAAAAATCTGTTTGAGACACACTCTTGTTTTCATCTCTTTCTTCCCATGTCTTTTTAGAAATGTTCAGCTCTCTTAAGAATCAAATGACCCTAGAAATCAAATGAAAAACTGAGGGCATGACCTTAACTATCTAAAAGACCTCTTCACCCGAAAAGAACAAGAACAAGAATGAGTAAAGAGTATTTTACTAAATATCATCTCAAAAACTAATTTATGACCTGGACATAAATAGCATGCTATGCTGGGTTGAGAACCTCAGCCCGAAATTCTTGTTTTGTTTTTGCTTTTTTTTTTTTCTTTCCTTGTCGTTGTGGTCAGTGGAAAGTCGAAAGAGTGTTGAGGTAGCGCCTAAAAACATGGCAAGGACACAGTTCACACATCTGCAAGCATTTAGCAAGATGGATTTGGGTATTCTGTCCTGTGTTCCTCCACTGCTCCTCTGACATCCTTGGGAAAGAGAGACAGATGAGGGCAGACACTTGCCAAAGGGGCTTCAATACCTCATGGAGGAGGAATTTCCTCTGACGAAGCTGGGGTTACCTGTCCTGACTTAGGAATAATCCTGTTAAATAAAAGTCAGCTCACCAAATAAGGAGTAACCTCAAATATCTGGATTAAACCACCCACATCAAAAAAGATAGAGGTCATCTTGTTGCTATCAGATGTCATTGGAGAAATAAACTAAACACACACCCACACATGGAGATGTTGTTGTAGCCAGTGCACTAAGATGTTTTAGGATTTTGACAGAGCAGAGTTACTGTATGCTGTTCCACAGAAGAAAATCAAGCAGATTTCGAACAACACAAGTTTCTTAAATAAGTTCCTATGATTCCACTGGAGAAGCATTTAGGCCTTAAAGAATCTCCTCTGTTGGTAAATGATTGATTTGAAGAATCTTTCATTCCACATCAGTAGCTATGTTTCTGTACAGCTGCGAATTTAACTTATGTGCAAAATTGGAATATTGCTTTAAAAAGTTGCGAATAAACCACCGTTTCCATCCAAAAAGAACAAAACTGTCACTTCCTGATAAACTGGTGCTAAATATCACCAAGAAAAAGGTCATTTGCTGCAGAAAGAGAAGCCACTGTGGGTCTTTTTTTTCGTATATGATAAATTACTTGCGCCTCAGAGATGAAATGCAATAAACATGGTCATGCTATCCTGATGCAAAAGCCTGCTGTTTGTGATTGGAGTTGTGCAAGACAGTTCTGAGAGGTAATTATACCAAACCACTTTGACGACAAACATTGGCTCAGGCATTTAAAAATGACCAAAACAACATTTCAGATGCTGTGCAGTGAGACTGGTTAATCCAGTTATGTGTCCCATCATGCAAAGTTGCATGACTTTTTTGATGGGCAGCAAGGAATTCATTCAGTAATTGCACATGCAAATTTGTGTTCATGCAAAAATATTTTTTTTATGCACATTTTCAGAATTTGTGTGCATCTTGGCGTTTATGCAATATCCTAAAATGCCCATAAAAATACATGGGTTGGTCAGTGCCAATGGCACATACAGTGCCGTTGCATTTTGGGCGTCACAATTTTTAATCCTGGCTTGCAGACCTTTCCCAAACCCATCCCACTCCCACTTTTCTTCCTGTCTAGCTAATTAAAGGAGAAGTCCACTTCCAGAACAACAATTTACAAATAATGTACTCACCCCCTTGTCATCCAAGATGTTCATGTCTTTCTGTCATCAGTCGTAAAGAAATTATGGTTTTTGAGGAAAACATTTCAGGATTTTTCTGCATATAATGGACTTCATTGGTGCCCCAAATTTGAACTTCCAAAATGCAGTTTAAATGTGGCTTCAAAGGGCTCTAAACGATCCCAGCCGAGGAAGAAGAGTCTTATCTAGCGAAACAATCAGTCATTGTTTTCAAAAAATAAAAATTTGTATACTTTTTATGCACAAAAGCTAGTGTAGCACAGGCTCTGGGATGAACGATTAGTTCATTTTGAACGAATCTTTAATGTGACTCGGGAAGAATGAGTCATGCCGGTGAGTGATTCGTTCAGTCGCGCATGCGCAACATCCTATTAGGTTTTGTACTGGAATTAGTTCAGAAGTCTTCGGGTTTTTCGAGTCATTCGTTCATCTTATGGGGCTGTCATGTGATGCTGATTTTGCTAAAATTAACAAAGTGACTCGAAAAAAGATTTGTTCACTTCCCAAGTCCACTTCCGAACTTCCCATCACTACTACAAATCACGTCTAAGTTCATAGTCTGTGTACTCCGGCTCAAAAAGGAAGAGTAGGTTGAAAAACTCCATGTTATTTTCTACTACAACTTCAGAATCGTCCGACATCGTTGTACCTTTTTGTTTGAAAACAGCGTTTGACTTACTTGCAATTTCTTATTCTTTGCACGTTCGCTTTATAAACACTGGGTCTGTGGTTCCGCCTACATTCCACATGACCTTTTGGCCTGATTCAATAGTATGTGAACGCGCATCCCAGAGCCTATGCTACATGAGCTTTTGTGCTTAAAATGTATACAAATTTTTATTTTCCAAAAAAAATTAAAATCGTTTTGTTAGATATGACCCTACTTCCTCAGCTGGGATCGTTTAGAGCCTTTGAAGCTGCATTTAAACTACATTTTGGAAGCTCAAAATCGGGGCACCAATGAAGTTCATTATATGGAGAAAAATTCTGAAATGCTTTCCTCAGAAAACATAATTTCTTCACGACTGAAGACAGAAAGACATGAACATCTTGGATGACAAGAGGGTGAGTAAATTATTTGTGAATTGTTGTTCTGGAAGTGGAGTTCTCCTTTAACTTCCATCATAAAAGGCAGGAACGCCAAAAATAAAAACTTTAAAATAAAATAAATAGGTGGATGTAAACATAGCTAATAACTTTTATTGTCCCCAAAGAAATACACTGTATAGTCACCTCAAGAACCCTATGTGGTTCTTAGAACCCAAGGTGCTGCGCAGAACTTTTATTTTCAAGAGAGACCCAATGAATAGTGAATGCGTTTCCATGGCTTTAGAGCACAAGCTCCTCGTGGAGCCCCGGTCATCACTGAATAAGGCCAGTCAAACATCACCTTGACAGATCCTTCTACCCTCAGGCCCCAACACCCAAACAAATCAGCCCGCTCCTTTTGTATCCTCCTGGTGTAACTTCCGCTCAGCACAAAACAACGGAGCCAGCATCCGCTCTAGAGGATGCCATGACTGGGCAACAATGGCCTCGTTGCCTCATTGTGATAATTCTTCCCTCTATCCCCCCACCATCTCTGTTTCGTGCTAATTAATTTAATCCTGTAAGCAGGTGTAAGCCTTGCTTGTTAAGGAGCCAAGTCCAGACGGGCCAGAGATGGCGAGAGCGCGGCCCCGGGACTGTGAAAGAAGGGAATTAAAAGAAGGCATAAACAACAACAGCGAGTTGCAAAAACGGCAAGCGGAAAATCCTGTTTAGGGAGCAGACAGCGGGTGGTAAAGAATAGACTCTCTCTCTGCTCCGCGCGCTCTCTCGTTTTGTTCCTGTATGAATCATCAATATCTATCCTTACTCTCCTCCTTCAGTACACAGAAAAGACTTGCTGAAAAATGGGACACCCACTTTCTCTATTCAGAGAGGGGCAGCGTCCACAGAAGTTCCTTTTTCCGTGTCTCTTTCTCTTTCGCTTTCTTTCTTTCGCTGCTTTTACAAGGTCTGTTTTAAATGCACGCAGAACATGAAGATCCTTCCAGGGCCCTGGTGTGAGGGATCAGTTTTTGGCAGGGCAGCCCGCTGGAGAGCAGATAAAGGGCCGGTGAGAAGGAGCTGAATTTGGCGAGGGCGTTCGCTGGAGGACAGATAAAGTGATGCGGCCACGGGCTTTTCATATGTTGCCACCGCTTCACGAGCCAACGGTGCCATAGACGAATCTCTTTTCCGGCGTGTGACGCGCGTCCAAATGGCGCTTGGCATCGGAGAGGGAGAGGGTCGGAGGAAGGAGCGACTATTGCTCGCTTTCAAAGGTCCAGGGGCAGTCAATCAAGCGCCCCTCCCGAGGCAACCGTGATCCCGGTCTGCCCAAATGCACATCCTCTTTCAAGTCCCCGAGCTCCACAACACCCTGATTTGCTCTTTGCCCATTGCTCCTTATTTATTTTTTTCTTCATAAGGTGTCAGCAACACAAGTTCACCGAATACATTCCTTTGGGCTTGTAGCGCAACAAGCTATTGAGCAGAGATAAGCCTCTTTTAGAGGCGAAGGAGAATTTAATTCAGGTTTGAGTGACAGCAGGAAGATTTATCCCCTCGTCAGACAATGCCGTCTTTTCGGGACTTTAATCTCCTCCAGACAATGGGCTGTTTTTCGCCCCTCATCCTGGGCTTTTCCCACGATGCACGCTGATTAGCTCTGGCCGATTGGACACTGGCCATTATCTCTTGTTTTCTGTGAATCATCTGCATTTGTGAGGAGAATGGAAATGGAGGCGAGGATGGGAAAAGAGAGAGAGAGCAAGCAAATGAGAGAGAAAAAGAGGATGAGAGGAGAGAAGAAAAAGTTTTGTGCGCCAAGTTCATTCACCACTCGGGATGTTCGTATGCCGGAGCACGTCAGGAGACGCGATCGTAGCCGGATCCGAAGGAAGGAGAGCGAAGAGAAGCGAGTAAACTCTCGAGTAAACGTGATGACAACTGGGCCTGTACAAGACACCATAATTAGCGCTCAAAGCACCACATAAAATCATGACCATGCTTGTATTCATAACAAATGGTCTTAGTGTGGTTGTGCATGATTTGTCAACACAAGCTTTTCTAAAAATAAAACTTCTCTAGTATGACTTTTCCTGAAAAATATTAACCAATGATGCTGTTATACAACTCAAAAAGTCAGAAATTCCAACTTGTTACTAAGTGCAAAAGCATGCAGAGTTTGGAGCAAGTCACACATGTTTAAGTCACAAGCAATACTCAGGCCCTTACATCAAGTCTCACGTTAAGTCTCAAGTCATAGTGCACACAAACTAATAATGTGCCCCTGTCTCATATCAGCGTAGCAAATTCTGCATACAGCCAATCTCATTTTATTGATCTAGTCAAGTTCTAAGTGTTTGTATCCAAGGAACAATTTTCAGATATTCTCTTTTACTTTCTATCATATTTGGCACGGTGTATTTTGTGCAGTGTCATGCAACTCTGCTATGATCAGTGAGGATGGCAGTTCCATGGCTTGTATTTTGCATATCAGCTAATGTGGCATTGATTTATATAACTGCTATAAAGTCATTCTCGAGTCATGCAGTTCAAATCCTAAAGGGTTAGTTCACCCAGAAATGAAAATTCTGTTATTAATTACTCATCCTCATGTTTTTCCAAACCCGTAAGACCTTCGTTCATCTTTGGAATACGATATTTTTGATGAAATCTAAGAGGTCAAGTCCCAGAAATGTTATTGAACTTATTGTGAACATTTCATTGATGTTCAGAGATGTTTCTTTTCCTTTTTTGACTTTGAACGTTTTAATTAAAATATCACTACTTAATCATTACCAATTTGTAAGAGAAATCTGGTGCTACATCCGTTACATCACGACTTTAAAATCTGCAGAGATGCAGGTGCATGACGTCACACGAATATGGCAGCGTCCAGTGCTGTGTACACAGTTAATGGTAAATACTTGCATGCATCTACGAGTCAAAGTTCCTCGATAATGAAACCTGTTTCACAAACGTTTGCAGAGACAGGTGTGTAAACCACAGTAAATGATCCTCTCTGTTGATAATCGTACACCTGCAGAACAAATGCTGCCATTGCACAGCATCATTTATCATCTACAGTTTGGTTGCCAAGAGCCTTACTTTAGCAACCAAATGACTGCAATGCTAAAAGTAGCACTGCCTTTTTGTGTCTTTATAGGTCATCTTCCAAGAGTAGGGTAACAGTTCTTGTGTAAACAACCCAGCTGGCCAAACTATACAACCAGAAATGCATCACGTGTAAGTCAAATGAATTGGAAATGTCATTTCACAATGTCTTGAAGGGTGCACCATTTAGTTTTATGTAAGTAATGTCTCTCTCATGCCGTTTGGTGGGCAGCAACCATCAGTGCAAATAAGCATCTCAAGGTTAACCAAACCCACCAAAGGAAATTAAACCGTTCTATTTATGTTATGATTTATCTCGGCCTGTGTCTTGCCAAGAGTATATATCATTACTCCTCACATAACAACTCTGCATTAAATGCTTCACCAATCTGAAGGAATATATGCATAATCAATATGGAAAATGCCTGATCTCAGCCATTGACTGGTATTGATCAGAGAGCAGCTGAATAAGTGAAGATGTAGATTACGAATAAGTGAATGTATGGATTTTGCTATTTATCTTTTCTCCAAAGGGATGAAGTGTTTAGATGCAAACGCTGAGCGATCAACTTAAAAACAAACAAGTGTGATGAGATACAAAGACTTAACATTTCAACACACAAATGAAACGATGTTCTCCTCGCCTCACAAGCAATTGCTTCTTTCAACTTCTCATTTCCTCAGGCGAAGACATGCACATGCAACAGAACTGCAAATCCTCGTTGCAAAATCAAATCAGAGTAAACCTCTCCTCCTTTATTTCTCTCTTTTGTTTGTCAATTTCAAAAAATTAGACTCACAAATCTTCACTTCTTGGACAGGCCATTTCCTGGTCCTTCACAACGTCCGCAAAACCCAAGCCACATGATGTGCCGTCTTCCCAGAGTGGATTGAAGGAAAATAAATATTCCTATAATTACAGAAGAGAAAAAGACGTGGGCAGATGTCTAACATGACAAACCCCAGATGGATATCTCAGTCGGAGCTGAGTATGCCTCCCAACCGCGTGCCTGCGAAGGGCTCTGCTGCTCTGGAGCATCATGGGCACTTTGTGTATGTTGAGATGCTATTGTGGGGCACGTTCTAGAAAAAGAGGCGACTTCATGTAATTTGGTAAAATAAATATTTGCCCCGGCACTTGGCAGCTGTATCTCCGTTGGGTCTTTTCCCATTCAAAATTGCTCTGAGAAAGCTGCATTGTACTTTCGGATTTGTGACGCTGGTTGAATATGTTTTCCAAAGGTATTTGTTTTCAAACATTTGAGATGCACATCACCTTATTCAGTTTGAAAACTGTGGCTCGAAAACCTACCGAGTCTAAAACAAGGCGTTTTGGCCAAATTCACAACTTCAAAGGCAGTATCGCCTGAATTCTTGCAGGAAAGACAATTACAAATTACAAGTAGTTCAAATTTTCATTCAAGATTTCTTTTTTAGAATTTTTCCATTAATGAAATTTAATTTATGTCGTTCCCTTACAAGGTTCTTGTCTATAGGCAGACAGCATTGGCATATTGGAACAGAGCCATGGGTGTCATGATACTCACTTAAGCATTTTTTTAGTGCATGCTGGTGTTTCTAGCTATAGTACATTGCAGTATTGCAGTATTGTGCTGCACATTTGGATGTGCTCTTGAACAGGAAATGATGGGTCATTGTTCCTACAGCAAATCCCCTCCTGCATTCATACCTGCTCGTATCCTTCAGATCTATTCAGCTGCCGTACTCACAAAATGTCTTCTATGAGAAAGGGTCAGGAACCCATTAAACACCAGCTTTGATAACAATGACCCCCAGCCATGCTGAGACCCCACTTCTTCCGTCCGCCCTTGTGCTGTCTATACCCCTCATTCCAGCCATCCGTTTTTGTGGTGTGTCACAGATTTAAAATTTGCAAAATGTTTCAATCTTTTTCGAAACACTTCATTTTAAGGGCCAATTCTTACTATTAACTAGTTGCTTTTTAGCATGCATATTACTAGCATATTGGCTGCTCATAAAGCACATATTCATGCCTTATTCTGCATGACTATATTTTATTCCTAATCTTAACAACTACCTTATTAACTATTAATAAGCAGCAAATTAGAAGTTTATTAAGGCAAAAGTTGTGGTTAATAGTTAGTAAATTGGACTTTAAAATACAGTATGTCTACATATCTTTATTATTAATTAAAGTAATTAATTGAATAAATTCAACTGTCAGTAATAATCAGTACTGTGCACATACACTCCTACAAAATAAATGCTCTTTATAGGTTCAGCAAGAAACGTTTGTTATTAAGAACCATTCTTTGTTCTTAATATGAGTGTATAGGGCAAATCCAGTGTTATGGATGTGACATATAAATGCTTAGAGAATGTTTGTGTTACCAATATACCGAATCATCTGTTTATATTTTAATAAACCATCAGAAAATGATCAGTCTATGCACAAATTTTCTATGTTAAAGGAGAAGTCCACTTCCAAAACAAAGAATCACATATAATGTACTCACCCCCTTGTCATCCAAGTTGTTCATGTCTTTCTTCAGTCGTAAAGAAATTATGTTTTTTGAGGAAAACATTTCTGCATTTTTCTCCATATAATGGACTGATGTGGTGCCCTGATTTTGAACTTCCAAAATGCAGTTTAAATGCGGCTTCAAACGATCACAAATGCGGTTGTAAATGATCCCCGCTGAGGAAGAAGGGTCTTATCTAGCGAAACGATCAGTTATTTTCATAAAAATAATACAATTTATATACTTTTTAATGTCAAACGCTCGTCTTGTCTTACTCTGCCTGGACTGTTTTTTTTTTTTTTCCGGTTCATGACAGTTAGTGTATGTCAGAAAAACTCCCATCTCATGTTCTCCCTCAACTTCAAAATCGTCCTATATCGCTGTTTTACCTTTTTTGTTAAGGGTGTTTGTACATCTACAGTGATGTAGGATGATTTTGAAATGATTTTTGAAGTTGAGGGAGAAAATACGATCAAGTTTTTCGACATATTCTAACTGTCTTGAGTCAGAATACACAGAGTTCAGGGAGAGAAAGACAAGATGAGCGTTTGAGATTAAAAAAAGTATTTAAATTGTGTTTTGTTTTTGAAAATAACCAATCGTTTTGCTAGACCCTTCTTCTTTCTTCTTTACCAACCACATTTGGGATCGTTTGAAGCCACATTTAAACTACATTTTGGAAGTTCAAAACCGGGGCACCATATCAGTCCATTATATGGGAGAAAAATCCTGAAATGTTTTCCTCAAAAAACATAATTTCTTTACGACTGAAGAAAGAAAGAAATGAACATCTTGGATGACAAGGGGGTGAGTACATTATATGTGAATCTTTGTTTTGGAAGTGGACTTCTTTAAGAAAGGGAAATAGTCATGTGTTATGAATGTGACAAAAAATGACGTTTCTGAGAGACTACATACTTTGTAGGATTTCTGCTAATTAAAATGCACAAACCAGCGAAATAATACCCAACAAATAGAGAAGTAGAAAGTATAAATAGAGAACATATAATTTTTATCTTATTTAAATGTTGATGTGTCTATTTATGAGCAATATGTGCTGTTATGGATGTGGTAAGCCTGAAAATAGCACTTACCAGACTATGGAAAATCATACACTAAAAAAATAAAATGCTTTAAAAATTTTAAGAGAGACCTCTCAAGAGTATTTGAACCACTGAATGTTGACATCTGTGCTATATAAACCCTTGGTAAAAACTTTATTTTTTTTATGGTAAAGTTGACATTTGCATGGAATTACTCTATTTTTAATATAACAATTGTACTTTCTTCACATTATTAGGTTTATTTAAAGCACCAGGTTTCCAAAAAAGTAAAGAATATGTGTATTTGCAACTTTTTTCTTTATTTCTGATTCCATTGTGATTTCATCACTGAGGGAGAAAAAAAGCCCTAAATGCTTTTGACTAGATGAATCTCACAAAACCTGTTAATAACTTGTCTCTGTAATATTTCAGCACACAATCAAAAGAAGGGCAAAGAAACTACACTTTATTAAGGTGCCATTTTTAAACTGTAATTATGCATTTAAGTACTGAGTAATAATGATCAGTATGTTCTTGCAGTAAGTTTAAGTAAGGATTAGGGTTAGTTGCATTTAATTATGCATAATTTAGTGTTGTAACTATACTAAATACATGTAACAAGGAAACTGTAATTATATTTTTGAAGAAAACCAAGACTTTTTTTTAACAAATTGTTTGCATTAGGACATTATTTCATGGCAGTTCTCTCTCTCTCTCTACACACACACACACACACACACAGTAAATATTGCACTCTTACACTTCTAACATATCTGTTTTTCACTATATGTGACAACAACCTTTTTTTTCTGTTTCATAACGGTGTACGAGATCGGACTCTTTTAGCTGCACTAGTCATCTCTCTGGTGCGCAGAGCACATTTTTATCAGAATGACTCTTTCTGTGGCACTGCTCCCCTTTGGCCCTCTCGGTCTGAAGCAGTCTAGGTCTTAACAAGCCCGTGCCCATCTTTCCCAGCTATAAAAACAGGCCTTGCTGAAGATGCTTGGAGGATGTGGTTATTATTGCACAGAGGTCCAGGCCAGTTTCAGTAAATGATGCTCCAAAGTTAGCCAAAAAGGAATGACTCGGGCTTCTTCTCATCATTTCTCATTTGTGCAGTGCATGAGTCAGCCCTAGTGATATTATTTGTTCCAGAGCAAACACACACTCCGTTTCTCTGTCTTCTCTCTCTTTCTCTTTCTCTCTTTTTTTGTCTGTCTCACTCCTCTCCGTCTCTCGGCACAATACCCGCCTTGAAACGCAGTGATTTCAGGCCAGCCCAAGAGTAAGTAATTCAAAAAACATGCTCATAATTTGCTATGACATGTTTCATTTCTGAACTCAGATCAGATAGCATCTCTATTCTGGGCGTCCTGCGGACAGAAAAGTGGAGATATTTGGGCAAGCTGGAAATGAGTTTTGCATGCACCAGAAAGGTATTGTGACTGGATGGTATCGATTTGTTTATTCTTTGTTTGCGTCCGCAGAGCTCAAATGAGCCATAATCTCTCACATGGATGTCGATGTGAAAACGATCTAGCGGCTCGTTAAAAGAACGCCTGAAAAAAGGCGAATGACAGATGCGGTAGTGGGACGCGTTTAGGCTGAGCTCGTCCGTTCTGTTGGACGAGAGCCTCGGAACAAACAAGAAGCTCAGGAGACGTGAATAAACAATGCTGTGTCGACCGGGGTCAGGGTCAGGTTCAGAATCTACATTTCAGCGCCAGCGTGCTGCCAACACAAGCCGCAAATATGAGGATTTTCCCTGAAAAGTCAGGCTGAGGGGAAACAAAGCGCTTAGAGAAACAGATATAAGGAGGGTGAGATGTGGGTTTAAGAGCTGGCCAGATACCTGCTGAGCTTTAATTTGGGTGAGAGTTGAACGAGAAGAAAGACCAAAGCGCTAGTAACACACACACTCACATTTTCTAAACGAGAACATACAATGCTAAAATGTAAAAAATTTTAAAGTTAAAAAAAAATTATTTAAATATAAATTTAACACAGACTACATGCATCCACAAATTTTAAAACAAACAAACAAAAAACTGTCTAATAATTTTTCGCCAGTGTGTGTGTGGGTGTGTGTGTTTCTTTCCTACACATATATAAGTTTACATATTCTCTCTAAATATAATATGTGACCCTGGACCACAAAATCAGTCTTAAGTAGCACGGGATTATTTGTAGCAATAGCCAAAAATCCATTGTATGGGTCAACATGATCGATTGTTCTTTTATGCCAAAAATCATTAGGATATTAAGTAAAGATCATTTTCCATGAAGATATTTTGTAAATTTTCTACCATAAATATATCAAAACTTAATTTTTGATTAGTAATATGCATTGCTAAGAACTTCATTTGGACAACTTTAAAGGTGATTTTCTAAATAATAAGATTTTTGGCACACTCAGATTCCAGATTTTCAAATAGCTGTATCTCGCCCAAATATCTAACAAACCATACATCACTGGAAAGCTTGTATTCAGCTTTCAGATGATGTATAAATCTCAATTTCAAAAAATGGACCCTTATGACTGGTTTTGTGGTCCAAGGTCACATATTATATTGTTATATATATTGTGTAATTGTGTTTTTACTCACCCCCAAAGTATTGACAATAATAAAAAATATACTAAAATTGTGCACTAATAATAATTAATAATAACTGAGCTGCAAATCAGCATATTAGAATGATTTCTGATTTCTTATCATGTGACACTGAAGACTGGAGTAATGATGCTGAAAATTCAGTATTGCCATCACAGAAATAAATTCCAATAAATAAATAAATAAAATAGAAAGCATCATTTTAAATAGTAATAATATGTCACTAGATTATTGTTTTTTTGCCCTAGTTCAAACAAACACAGCCTTTGTGAGCATTTTTTAAAAAAACACTTAAAAGACTCAATTATTTCAAACTTTTGACTTGTAGTGTATACATAGTTATTTTATTTTTATTACAGACTGGGAAAAATGGCATTTGTGGAATTGAC
This sequence comes from Labeo rohita, assembly GCF_022985175.1. Taxonomy (NCBI): domain Eukaryota; kingdom Metazoa; phylum Chordata; class Actinopteri; order Cypriniformes; family Cyprinidae; genus Labeo; species Labeo rohita. Next base: position 3,387,963 of record NC_066876.1, read on the forward strand.
TATTTATAGTATTTATGACCACATTCCCCCTTTGAGGACGTTCTCAAAAAGGTTTTGTCAGATTTGGCTTTCTTCTGGGGACATTTTGCAGCAGTTTTGTCCCTAAAGTATGGCTAGGTCACAAACACACTCTCACACACTAGGGAAATATCTCTCTGCCCTTCAGTTGCCTTCCAGCACCTTTAGTAAGGCCCATTACCTCTGCGCCCCCTCCCCAATGTCCCTAAAGCCCGTCTTATCACCTCAAGCCAAAAAAACTAAAGTGACCCCTCAACCACAAACAACAAAGCACCTCTTAAAGCACAATGTCAAAATATTGCCAATACAAAGAGCCAGATGACCTGAAGTGGATTCATTGTGTTGGCTACTACTGAATTTGCTTCTGCTTTACACTTAACCTTTATAAATGCTCATGTTTATGCTCATGAATGCTCATGAAGCTAGCTGTTTCCTCCTCAGGCACAGAAGACAGATGTGATCAAACAATTAGGAAAATCCTCTTCTGAAAGTTGTCTGTGAGCTGAGAAACCCCCAAAAACAAACCCTGAAAAAGGGGCATTCCACAGAGCCCCAGAGAAAGCCCTCACAAATCAACAGTGGTAAACGGGTGATAATTGCTCTCGTTGCTTCAACAGCTGTACAAGCTGATGTGCTCACGGGAGGAAGAATAGCCCCTTTCAGACAGACTGTCCCGACTACTTTCGCTGCTCGAACTCCCGAAAAAAAACATCCTCAGCCGGTTCATCCAATGGTTTCTCAACAATGTAGTGTCTTTAAAAGCACTTTGAAACCTTTAAAGTGGCTCCTCATCTGCATTCACACTTTCTCTCTTTAAAAAAAAGAGTTGAAAGTCAGGGAACTTTCCAGAGGTCGTGTAATTCAAGACCGCTGGCCTGGGGCTTGTGTCCCAGGTCAAATGCAAGCGTGGCAAAATTGGATTTGTCTTTACCTGCCTCTTCACTCCAATGAAAAGGGTAATTAACAATGTCTGGCCGATTGAAACAATAGTCCTCCGTTGCAACAGATAAGGAGCTCTGGCTTGAGGGGACAGAGAAAGTTCCTCCACTTCAAAGCGGACACTGGACGCTATCGGACACCGACCTGATTGAAAATCCAATTTGGGGCAGGGTGGGGGGACGTGCGCACGACTGAAGACCTGAAACAAAACCAGTTGTGACCCCCCAGATCTGATTAGTTCAAAAAGTCTGTCAAGACAATGAGAAACACGAAGCATGACCTGCTTCAATTGAAAACGGACTTGAGATCTGAGAACGACCCAGCGTTGTAATTGAATCAAGCTTTGTGGACGCCGCAAAACATTTGGGGGGAGGGAGAAGACGCTTGGCATAAATCTCATTATTGGTACTTCGAGAGGGAACCTGGCGCGAACGGTCGATGGGACGGCGGACGACTGCTTTCGGGACAAAAGTGCGCGATGAGGCTGAAAGGTAACGTGAGATATCTCTCCGTTTGCTGCAAAGGAAACAACTTACAAATACTTAAATTATCCTGATGACAGTTAACATTTTGCAGTTGTGGCCCACCAGTAGAGCGATGAGCTCATATGTGTGAGCACTCGAATTCTATCATACCCGAGAGGCGCTTGGGAAAATAAACCCCACTACTGCATACAAACCCGTGGAGGGACAGGAGGGGCCGTATAAAGCCCAGGTGCTCTGTAAAACAATATTTAAAAATTTGGTTTTATACCCTTCGCAGTAAAAACATGTTCCAGAGTATCTCTTTTATTAACATTTGAAATGTTTTATCCAGTGCTTTCATTTTTGATTCCAAACAGATTATTTAGCTGGACCTGAACATCAAACAGAATTTTTGAAAAGATACCAACCATCTTAATTTTAAACACATTCGACTAAATGTTTCTGACATGAAGATGTTTTGTTTTCTTACAGTATGTCCATTCGTGCTTTTTATCTGTCTTTTTTCCCTCTCGGTTTTCTGTTGATCTCTTTTTAAAAACCTGCTAAGGTCACATCAGCTCCTAGACAATTACGAAATCAGGTATTTCACAACATTTTCTTGGACAGTACTATTTGCACTGCTGCTCAATGTAATTGTTTCCTAGTTCCTAAAGGCATAGTTCATCCAAAAATGGAAATTCTGTCATCATTTACTCACTCCCATGTTGTTCAGAAAAAAGGTACAACAGCTGTCACTGGGGCGGTACCTTTTCAAAAAAGTACATTTTGTACCTTTTAGGTACTAATATGTACCTTTTAGCTTCCAATATGAAGCCTTTAGGTACAAATGTGTGCATTTTGAAAAGTCACCACCCCAGTAACAGCTTTTGTGCCTTTTCTGAGGAACTTGAAAGAAGATATTTTAAGAAAAGTCCCAGTGGTTTTCAACCATACGGTGGAAGAAAATGGTAACCAAACTGTTGGGTTTCCAACATTCTTCAAAATATCTCCTTTTGTGTTTGACAGAAGAAACAAAGTTATACAGTTCTACCAACTATGAGGCTGTATGGTTGCCAAGCAACATAATATAGAATGTTTGGTCGCAGACGTGCATTTTTAAACGGGTTCTAAAAACGGCTCATCCAATCAGAATTGAGAATCGGAACTGTCCATTAATAGCGTCAGCGCTAGCTATTTCACTGCCAAACACACACATGCTTACCTACACACTCTTTAAAAACACACACTCGCACACCCTTGACCTTTAGCAGCGGGACTCTTATTTGTCAATGAGTGTGTTTGTAGCCATAGCCTCTTCACCCCTGATCGGGACCAGGCCATGGAAAATTTGATCACATTAGCCACATGTTGCTTCTAATATCATTTCAATAAAAAGGACGTTGCCCTCATAGACATAAAGCAGCGGAGTAAAGTTCAGCGGCCGTTGCCGCTAGCCGCGGAGAGAGCCATGGGGGTCTGCTGCTAATTTCCCGCCCCGAGCTATGTAATCTATGGCAGAGATTAGGGTAAAGCAGTTATTCTTGACTATTTTATTAAGAGGTGCTTTAGGCGCTGGAAGAGGGGCTTTATTGCTTTTCAAACGGCGTGCCATACAATACAAGACAAACATTTGCTGTTATTTCAGCAAACTCGAGTCAGATGTGGCGGCTCTTTTTTTCAGGAGGAACTTGGCATCAAAGAAAAGTCTCTTAAAACAAAAATCTTCCCTTCTGCACAGGTCTCGCCCTGAACTGTGTCCGGTAGATAAATAGGGAGGTGTCAAAAGAACAGGCAGGAGTCCCACACCTAGTTTTAATTAAAAGAGAGAGTGCTGACATGCACAGAGGGAGGGACGATCCCATTCGCAACAGTTACCGTTTCAGCACGTTTTATGTGCGCGTGTGTGCCTTTCCTGGCCTGTAGCAAACACGTTAGGGGTCTCGAACTGGCATAGGCGAGTCAAGTTTATTGTCTTTCTTGTCATTACAATCAAGTGTAACGCAAGAACAAAATATATTACCTCTGAAACCAAGAGAACAGTGACAGACCTAGTCTTTAAATGGCATTCAATGAATGAACAAATGAATAAAGTTTTATCGACTGATTGATTTAATATACATAGCAAATAAGATCAGAAATACACTCAAAAATGTATTAGTTGTGTACAATTATTTAAACAAAAAGATAATAGTTTTGACAGTAAAAATGTTACAGTAATAATGTAAAAATGTTACAGTAAAACCTTGTACATTTTTAAAATATATCCTATAAAATTCTACAATGAAAAATTTAAACTGATATTCCGAGAATTTTCTGTGTGAATTCACATTCAAATTTTTTCAGTTTTTTTTTTTTTCCTTGTTGTTATATTAGTATATAAAATGTTGATATATTAATATATAAATATAGGTAAAACCATATTTTGGTATATTACTTCATTGAATTAGTTTTTATTTTTTTATTTATTTATTTATTCATTCATTCATTCATTCATTCATTCATTTAATATGCATATAAAATAAGATCAGAAATACAACCCAAAATGTAGTGGTGCAGTAAAAAAAAAAAAAAAATAAATAAATAAAACATATTTTTGACAGTAAAAGTAAAAATGTAAAAATGTTACAGTAAAAACATGTGCATTTTTAAAACACATCCAATAAAATTATACAGTAAAAATTGATATTTCCAGAATTTACCATATGGGACATTTGATGGTTTTTCATTTAATTTCATTTTCATTTAGCCTGCTGTTCGATTAATGTACAGAATGTTGTTATATTGAAATATAAATATAGGTAAAACACATACTTTTGTATGTTATTTCACAGAATTTTTATTTATTTATTTATTTTTTACTGTGTATTACTGGAGCTCTTGGTTTGAGGTAAAGATCAAGTCTAACTATTTAGGAGCTTCTGACTAAGTACATATTGAATGATCCTCTAAAATATTTCTGATCAGACCAAAAATATATTATATTGACCTCTCGTGGCACTTCATCTACTGCAATGCATATAAAACGCATAATGCATGTACATAATAATTATTCTCCAAACATTCGAATGCAAATGTCAAGGGAAGATTGCAGCTCTTAACATGTTGTGATATGTGATAACGTAGAATCTGTTGCCTTTTAACAGCAGTCACGGCTGTCTGGAAATGCAATTATCAAAAAATCTGACCCATCAAAGACCAGACCAAAACCTGGTTTAAATTTTTTATCGATTTTCTGTGTAACTAACTCTGCAGCAGGAAAATTAGCCAGATCTTCTGTCTCACACACACACACACACATAGTTGAACTTGATCCACACGCCGTAACTGTAGTAAGTAGCAAGGGCAACCGGTGTGCTCTAAAACAACCTAAACCGGTGACCTCTGACCTCCTGACATTCCAAATATGCCATTCAAACACCGAAGAATAATAAACAAAACCCGGATAATGGACCCCAGGTGGCGTATAGGTGCAGTAAGGGGACAGAGCCATGCCGAAAGCAGTCACAATAAGCAACATCACGATAAATAAATAAATAAATAAATAATTTCAGCTGTCAACAGCATTTAAAATTCAGCACCTCCGACTTCCATTACAACAAAATGTTGCGCCGAATTTCACAATAGCTGAGGAAATGAATCATATAATTGGCTAGAAAAGCAAAAGTCAGTTTGAGTGTGATCCTGTGTTTCTCAGGAGACGTAACACAAAACATTCGTAGGCCCGTCCGAGCTCATCTGACTGCCGCTGCGCACGGCCAACGCCAGATACGCTGAAACCGGAGCGCTTTGTATAGGAATTGTGCCTGGTACTGTGTACATAAGTGTACATTGTGTGTATATATATACAATTATTTTCTCACGCATTATTGGCTCGAAATCCGAATCCGAGCCGTGGCAGCATCGCCTGTTTACATCATTCCCTCCGCAAAGCCGTAACAGTTGCCAGAGTTGTCACAACAACGAAATGTGCAGTGAGACTGTGCGGAATTCCCTAAAAACCTCAAAAGCCTGAAAATAATCTCAATAATGCCAACATCAGGAACTTCAATTTGACTGACAGGCCATCCTCGGGAAGAAAAGGCATTTGTTTCGAATAACTTATTTCCAATTAAAACTTTAATTGACATCTTCAGAAACCTCAGAGACATTTGTGAATGGTCAGCTTAGGAGAGGACAAAAAAACCACACAGGCTGGTATTCTAACCGCTCATAAAACACTACTCCGAAACCGGATCTTCACTTTATGCGAGCTGAAGGATGTGGGCTGAGTCGACGCGGAGAAAAAGACTGAGAGAGAGAAAAAGCAAATATCACAAGTCACAAAGTAGACTTGTGTGAGTCAAAACGCTGCCCTCTACAACCCTCCAAACGCTCTAAATCACACAAATCCACAGAGATATCCACAGAAAAGGCCTCATTGATGAAAAAGAGCAGTCAAAATGGCTTATTTTAGCTGCCTAATTCCTTTTTTTTTTTTCTCTCCCCCTCTTCTTTTTTTTTTTTTTTTTTTTTTGGTAAGGTTTGAACCTCACTCATAATTGCAAATTATAAGTTTTATTCAAATGCTTGATTTAAAAAAAAAAGTTAAAAAAAAGATCAAGACTATTTATTTATTTGTTTATTTATTTATTATTCATTCATTTGCATGCTTTGTAAAATATTTAGTTTAAATAAATAAATACATAAATTAAATGTGACAGCATTTTATATATTAATAGAACAGCAGGTAATAAATAAACAAAACAAACAAAAAAAACATATGTTTTAATATATGAAATGCTGTCACATACATTTATTGATTGACTGATTCATTGATTGATTTACTGATTCATTCATTCATTCATTTATTTTTTGAACTACTTATTTTACAAAGCATGCACATCAATAAATAAATAAACAAATAAACTACTGTATCAAAATATTCACTTATAGCCACTGATTATCAAAAAATAAATAAATAAATAAAATTAAAAATAAAAATAAAATAAAATAAAATAAAATAATAACAAAAAATGGGAAAGTTTTTACAAACCAAATAAAATTCAGTATCAGTATTAGTGGTGTAATATTATATAATATTATATGTTAATATATGTGACCCTGGACCACAAAACCGATCAAAAGTAGCACAGGTATATTTGCTGCAATAGCCAACAATACATTGTATGAGTCAAAATAATAAATTTTCCTTAAAAACATTAGGAAATTAAGTAAAGATCATGTTCCATGAAGATATTTTGTAAATGTCCTACCTTAAATATATCAAAACTTAATTTTTGATTTGTAATATGCATTGCTGAGAACTTCGTTTGGACAACTTTAAAGGTGATTTTCTCAGTATTTTGATTTTTCTGCACCCTCAGATTCCAGATTCTCAAATTTCGGCCAAAAAATAAAATAAAATAAAATAAAATAAAAAACATTGCTTAACAATTTTTGTTTATTGGTTATTGTTAAAATGAGTTTCTCTGTGGAGGAAACGATAGGAAACTGTACGTAAAGTTTCAAACTAGGTGAGCCCGAAAGGGTCAAAAGTTGCCTAAATATTTGTTTGAAAAGGCAGGTGTACTTCCTCCTCAAGCACGTGCGCTACACCTCTGAGCGGACGACTCTGGCCTGCCCTCTGCAGAGTGTCCGAACGGGCCAAACAGAAGCGGGCCTGCGAGCGGACTGCCGTGCGTCTTTGTGTGGGGGAGTTAATGATTATCTCCCGGGTGGACGAGGACTGTGGCGCTCTGCCAGTACAGTGCAGGAACGTCCCTCTTCCCTTTGTAGACGCTTCTAATCTGGTGAAAGCCTCTCCCCTGAGACCATCCCATGATAATGTCATACACACAGAGGGTATAATAGAGCAATTTGTTTACCTTCCAAAGCCTTGATCTCTCTCAATCCTGCCTTTCTCTATCTGTCTTGCTCTTTCACGTGGAGCTCGGCACTGCTGGAGTGGGATGAGAACATATTGATCGGTGCTCGGGATTCAATAGAGCGCCGCAAATTAAACGCAATGGAAAACAAATTTGTTTCGGGATTGTCACTCTGTTGTTGACCTAAAACGTCCGAACTGAGGTCCACTTAAGGGTATAGTTCAGCACAAAATGAGAATGCTTTTATCATTTGCTCAGCCTCATGTTGTTTCAAATGTAAGATTTTTTTTTTTCTAATAAATAAATAAATAAATAACTAAATAAACAAACAAACAAACAACCTGTTCCCTCTCTCTTTTCCTGTATTTCCCTGTCGTTTATCTGCTACCCTATAAAAATAAAAAGCCATTTTGCATATACAGGGTATAGCAACTTTCTATTCTATTCTATTCTATTCTATTCTATTCTATTCTATTCTATTCTATTCTGTATTCTATTCTAAAACAAAACAAAATAAAATAAAATAAAATAAAATAAAATAAAATAAAATAAAATAAAATAAAATAAAATAAAATAAAATAAAATAAAAAAATAAAAAAATAAAAAAAAAAAAAAAAAGTACTTTCCAATAATATTTTTTCCCACCTCATTAAACTTCAAAAATTACTGTCCTACAGAAAATTGCTTTTAAATCTCTTACTATGCCATATTACTATGCCTTTTTTTTTTTTTTTCCTGGAACAGATTGATTGTAGACCTCATTGCTCTGAGCTTATGCACTTCAGTCTCTGAGTGACCTATTAAGATAAGTATCCATTCAAATATAATATAATATAATATAATATAATATAATATAATATAATATAATATAATATAATATAATATAATATAATATAATAATGGTATGCCTAGAGAGGAATTGCTTTTTCCCAAAAATAATAGTTATTGCATTGGACTAAAACTGACTTTGCACATACAGGGTAAAGCAACTTTCAAAACAAAATAAAATAAAATAAAATGAAATAAAATAAAATAAAATAAAATAAAATAAAATAAAATAAAATAAAATAAAATAAAATAAATAAAACTTGCTGACTTTGTACATACAGGTAATAGTAACTTTCTAAAATAAAATAAAATAAAATAGGGCACTTTCCAATGTGTAATTTCCAATAATATTTTTCCCATCTCATTATACTTCAAAAATTCACAAAATTGCGTATAAAGCTCTCACTATGTCATATTACCACCATTTTTTTTTTTTTTTTTTTTTTTTTTTTGAGCAGACTGATCATATACCTCATTGAGCTGAGCTTATGCATTTCATTTTTTGAGTGACCGTGGCCAAAATTATCTGCAAATAACGCTTTATTTGCCTACAATCAATCAGTTATAAAAAGTCAATATATTATTTTACAAATTTCCACATGCAGTGTTTTACTTCCATTAAATATAAACAATACATTTAGCAAAAATGTAGTCAGTTTAATTAGACACCATTTACACAGAAAGCATTCTTGTCATCTGTCTGCAGTATTTTATTTATTTTAATTATTGGTTTATGCATTCATTTTCCATTAAGTATTTTTTTTTTTATTAATCACAGTATGTGTAAAGCTATATTTAATATATATATATGACTGTTACAGGTTCTTTTATGCAGTTTGTGTTCTGCAGAACAGGCGCAAGTGAAGTCATGTGATCCATGACAAATCGAAACAGATCCAACGCGTCAACTAGCGGCAGCGCTAACTGACTAGACAGCGCAACCCCTACCTTTACAGTCTCCAAACCGAACAGCGGCGGACTTGATACATACTCACACCAACTCTCTTCAATCCCATCAACACCGTCGCCCCCACCAGTGCTCATTCCTGTTCCTGCTCTCATCTGCTTTTCAACAAGAGCAGTTTGTCAGGGTCAGAAAGCAATTCAAAACCTCTATTAATGAGTGAGAGAGAGAAAAGTGTGGTACGAGGAGGAGGAGGTGGAGGAGAGGGGTGGGGTGCCTGCCATCAAAGCCGACAAGAAAAGAAGGCCAGGTGGTTGTGGGAATCTCAGCTCTTTTTGCAGAGATGGAATCTTCAGCGTAATTAACAGGCTGGATTCGGGGCCTTCTGAAGCCAGGAGGACAACCCCTCGGAGGGGACAATTTGCACTTTTACAAGAGCCGCTGAGGGACGGCGAGAAAGGAGAGGAAAAGGGAAACTATGGCATCTTTTATCGCCCGGACAAAGCGCCGCATCCTTTCAAAGGCCTGTGCTGGAGCTTCCAGAGCGGAGGAAGAGCGAGTGAAATAAAGAAGAAGAAAAACACAAGAGAGAGAAGGGGGTAGGAGCTGAAGAAGTGGACAGCAGTCGGAAAAGGGGCACCGGTGCCAACATGCGCTTCACAGAGAGAAAAGGGCCGGGGGAAGTAGCCGGGGCGAGGGGGGCCTGACATGCGGCCAACTCGTACACCCTCCCCGAATTCAACAGCTCCTCTCGTGAACATTATTGCACAGAACCAGCAACAGGCCTCTAAACGGACCTAAACTGCAGGCACGCACACGCTTCGCCGCCACCTAATAGATGTGCCATAAAAATTGATTATTAACACACAGATTAAAAACTGCCGCAACCTTGTGGCACACATGTTGATACGCATTATTGTTACTCCTTTAATTGTTTTTCGCAATATTATTATACAACCTGGTAAAATACGAAGTGTAGGTTATACTGATAACAGCACAGAGGAACAATATCATTGGAATCACTTTAAAAAAAAAAAAAAAAATGTAAAAATCAGAATTGATTGCATTAAAAAGCTTGAGCATTTAAATCAACAGTAACTCTCCAAATCCATTGGTCATGTACTCAGAAGTAGCGCAAGTGCTTGACGTACGATTACTGTACGTGATTTTTTGGTTTTGGCAGAATAATCTTTATGCCCTGTTTATATCTGCTGTAGACACAGTGTTATAATAGAATGTTATTGTCTGCTTGTGTGGACACTAGTTATTGATATAGTTATCTTGGTTACGCTTTATTTTACAGTATGTGTACTTACAGTGTACTTACCCAAGATAGTACTTGCAGTATATGGTAACTACATGGATTAAGGTTAGATTTAGGGGTAGGTTTAGGGTAGCGTAACACTTCTTGATTTTCTCAGTTAGCGTAAATCCACGCAGGGTTCAGGGCCTATGTTTTTATCCACATTAATTTTACACTTAGTACAAATATGCCACTTTGTTTCATGTTACAGTGTATACATTTTTCAGTATTTACCTCAAAAGGAAGGAAGTGAACTGTGACAACATGCCCCATAGGTGGGGTACATTGTAACATGTGAGGGGCACGTTGTAACATGACCATATGACAGCTTAAAATGTTATCTGATCTAATATAAAAAAATACACAACAAACTAAAATATTTTGTCAATAAAATAAAATGATTAACTTTTCAAATAAAATAATGGTGTTTTTTTTAAGAATTTAAAAAAAATCAAATTTTGGAGTTTGACAATGAACGCATTGCAACCATGCGTGGGACGGCCCTGATCACAAAAACACAGCTATACAGTATAGTTGAAAACAATGTGCACAAATTAAGAAACACATTCAGACATTCAGAAAAACACTCCCCTCCCCCCCAAACACAGCTCTCATAGAACATGAGACACATAAACCAGCCAAAATGCTTTACATTTCTATATAATATAAATAACGATTTTCCAACATTAAACATTGATTGTGAGTCTTTATTCACCTGTTTCTTGTGGTTTCTTATTAAAATCCATAAAAGTAAATAGTGAAAATTACATTGCTAATGTCATTGAATTGCATAGTTTAATAATAGCGGGGCACATCATAACGCAGTGTTACAACGTTCCCCATCAACACAACTGGAATATAAAACTGGTTAGTGTCTTCTGCCAGTTTGTGAAGCATTAAACTATCTAAACTGATAAATAACAGATTGGGGATTAAAATAATAGCAGATTTGTCTACTTTTAAATTAATCCCAAAAATGTGATGAAACATTTTCTGAAGAAATTTTCTTTCACTATGGTAAAATAAATATTCAGCGAAATCTTTAATTTTGGCGCAATTAATTAATTTCTCTGTATAGTGATGTTATGGCAACTAGTAACTGTAAATTTGGTTACGCTAGCATGTGTGGAAACATTTAAACGACGCGTGGTACAACTAACCCTGCGTTAGTTTGTGCCCCACGCTCCCCTAAGTACTTAGTTACCCAGTTATTGTAATTGTTGTAATAATTACATACGTATGTACACGTGGAAGAAGACTGTAAAGTAAAGTGCTACTGGTGTCTGTATGGTTATCAGACATGTAGACTAACAGACATTTTTGTCAAGTTTGGTACAATTTATAAAATGTTAAGTCTTTTTACTTGTAGCACAGTTTTACTTATAGCAGCAGTTTTCATAACAGAACATCGTTTCCAGTAAAAAGCTACTTTTATACTAAGAGTATCGTTGTAGCGTTATAAAACGTGATGTATTGCATATACAGGCTCATCTAAAATGTCCATTGAGCGTTTAGAAAGTCTGATTCATTTCAAAACGATTCACTGATTCTTATTGAACTCTTCTTTTATGTTTCAAAATACAAAATAATATGACCATATTTAGTTAAATGCTGCTACTGTGTATAAATGATGGTGTTTGGTGTTTAAGGCTTTAAAAGTAAACTACTTTAAATGCTGAGTAGCATGTAGCTTCATGAGTTCAAAGCATTTTTTTTCAGAAGAAAGTGTAACCTTTAAAAGTTTGATGCACAGTCAACTGAAGCTACACTGCCTCTGACTGACAAAAAGCCATATTCAGGTTTCCATTTCATTTGTTAGGACGCGTCAGACTCCAGTGTCAGATGGCTGACAGAGGCGGTGAAATATCCAGGGGTCAGATGCACGGCTGATAACGGCCCCTCAGCCTGACTGCCAGAGATGGGGCGTCTGCCCAGCACAAAATGCCATTTGTTGTCCATCACTCAGACACTGCGAGTTTAGCGCCGGCGCTGCGCTGAAAGGCACATTCACACAAGCTCACACACTGGATGTTTTTGCAATTCAATATTTTCACACACAGCCTCATCATTACGCTGGAACCGGAGCCTCGCTGGAGAGAGCCTGCGCCTTCACGGACAGGCAAATCACAGTTCGAGATTGAAGTTAATAGCCCATCTTGAAATGTTTTGCTGACTCCCTAAAAACCCCTTCTCAGCATTTCACTAACAATCTGACGAGGGCTTTAGTTTTTTTTTTTTTTTTTTTTTTTTCTGTTGACCGAAGGGAAAACACCCATATGCCACACGCTTTAGATCTAGTAGCCTATTGAAAGGTGACAGTAAAAATGAGATTACGCAAATAACTTTTGAAAATACATAAAATGCATCTTAACTAACCCACATTATCTTAATCGTGTTATAATATTAAAAACTGCATAATATTACGTTTTTCAGTGTATAAATGATTTTTAGAAACATTTATTAAACAATAATTTATTTTAGAAGCTTTACATTAGAAATGTACATAAAGTTTCATTGTTCACCTGTTAAAAAAGCAGAAGGTTTAAAAGCAGGATTTTTAGGATAATATATTGAACGATTCTTTATTTTAGGACATTGAATGAAGATTAACGAGCATGAAACTTACATAAAGTGCACGAAAGTGGCCAGGGTCGCTGTGCGTGTGTGTGCCAGTAATGATTTGTTTAGGATGTCGGCCTTAAAGTGGTTAAAGAAAATGGCGGCAGCTTGAGGTTTTATATATTTTTCCAGTAAGCCGCACTGTAGTTAATGAAATTTAACACACCAATAGTGCCGCCTCTCCCTCGAGAGCGCGAGCTTCATAATCAGCGTGCCAACACTCTCGTTTTTTATGAAAACAAATTGCAGCCAGGGAGATGGACTAATTGTGTTGCGACGCAGAGCAAAGAGAAACAACCATTCACGTAATTAAGCCAATTTTCATGGACAAAAATAGTTGAAGGGGCAGTAAGCAAGAGCATTCATCTGGTACACGCCGTACGATCCCACCCCTCGCTCTCGTACAAAGAAAAGTTGAGCATTAAGCAAATATAGGCTGAGAAAGTCACTGGATAATGATGGTTCAATTACAGTGGATCCCAGCATACCGCACCGTCCAATTATGAGCAATGATGACGGGCTGACAGAGGGCTTTGCAAACATGAAAGACGTCTTTATCAAAGCAAATCTAAGCACTCTATCTCTAAAGTACAAAACGACTCTACCACTGCCATTACGGTACGTCATACCATCCTAATGAGACAGAGCTGCCCATCTTCCCCCGTAATGACAAAAGATGGAGGACAGAAGATGAGTTCAAAAGATAAATGTGGAGGCCGGGCCCTTTGAAAATGCGCTCGCTGCAGAAGTTGAAAGTGAGCGGCGAGCAGTAATGCTCGGCTCGAGTGGCCCGCTGGGGAATGACATCCACTCTCTTATCGCCAAAGGATGCAACATCAAGGTCTGGCCAAACAGCCTACGGTAGCTGTGCTGATGCATGGGAACTTCAGCGGGGAATTACGCTTGTGTGTGTGCATGTCCTCGCTGCAAGGGTGACCTGCCACTCTAAACATCCCGAAAACTGCCAAAACCACCACGCTAGCCTGCTTGGATATATAGGAAGTGTGTTGGCTTCCAGAGGAAAATTATGTTGCTGCATGCTACACGGGGGGAAAAATTAGGTTTCATGTGAGGAATTTCCCTCCAAATATCAAAAAACAAATTCATTTCATGGACCCCCACAAATATTACAACCCCTCGTTGTTTTTATATAACTAACGCGGCCGTGAGAAATTCTTCGACTTCTTTGAGCTCAGCTTTTGCTGAATGCGGACCGTCCGTAACCATATTAATTTGGCTCGCCGTTAAAACGCAGCACAGCTGGGTGCCTCGAAATGTTGGATGGAAACTTTCCTGGCGCTCCGTTCTGGGCAGGAGTTACGACACCAAGACGTTTTACGGCCTAAAATTAGCAACTCTGAACACATGATGCAGGGTTAATTATTTCTCACAGTCCTTCCCGGTGGGTGTACAAAGCTACTTTTTCCTTGTACAGTATCGACCAACTCCAGCAACAGAGCCTTCGGAGATCGTAATGTAAAAGAACGTTTCAGTGTGTACATTTTTTTTAGCCAGCAGAGCTGAGACCAGCACTTGTTTGCACTTATACGAGAGAGTACTGTAGGTTGAGCGGTGGGTGCTGATCCCAGATCAGCATTTACTGAATGCATACTTATTCTTGATCATTGCATGTGTTCATGTTGTTAACTGCACATGCAAAACATTTCCCAAGGTTGATCCTGCCACTTCCTAAAACCGTTCACTAGACTAGATTTTATGATTGTCAAAGACTTGCCACTGCTTAAATATAATATACTGTATAAACTTTCCCTTTCATAAATATACATAACAGAGATCTTAGAATGCAGTGTTGCTGTTTACACTGAATAACCTTCAATATGACACTGTCTGACACAGCACTGTGTAAAGGAACACCCCTACAAAAATGTATATAACCTGGCTAACTGGGTCAAAATAACTCATATTTATTCAGCAATGGGTTGCCAAATAACTTTTTTAGAGTGCACGCTTACTGTATTAACATCAAGAATGAATCAATGCATCAATGGACAAATTAATATTATTTGGTCCAATATAATTTTTGTCATTTGTTATTTTTTTTAAATAATAAATATATAATATTTTGCATGCATTTGGATGTATTTTATAGTTATTATAATTACAACATATATTTAAAAATATAATAATTGCAAACAGACTAAATGCTCTATCTTGATACAAAAATTCAGTCTGAGTTTAATTATTCAAAATAAATGAGTACTTCAGTTCAGTGTTCAGTGGCAGCTATAAGACAACACTCCTAGCTAGAAAGAATAATGGGCTACAATTCACTCAAACACCTTAAAAAAACACCAGTGCGTCCGCTTCTACAGCCAAGGAGTTGCAGACAGCCTGGGCTGTAACATGATAAGCACGTCTCTCTCGCAGACATGGCTTTAACAGTTCTGTAATGGCTGTCTTTCCCCTCCTGCACGCTGCACCCTGCTCTGCTCCACAGCATGGGGGCCTGCTCTTATATATCCACTTTTTCTCAAAAAACATGACTTGAGAAACAAATAAAATGCGTTGTGCTGGGAGGAAACGCAGCAAGACACTAAAGTCATCTTTAAGGTATGCACGGGACTTGCCAAAACATGGTCAAAAAAGTGACTTTTCCTACAATTGGGTAAACGAAAAAGGAAAAAGAAAGAAAAAAAGGGTGTGCAGTTCCAGTGAACAGCTGAAACAGTGTTTAGACACACGCGGAAAAGGCCCTCCCACAAACGAGTCACTATGATGTCATAAAGAGGTGCCACAAGCGAACAATAACAGCGCAGTACAGTGCAAAAAAAAAAAAAAACTAAGCAGAATGAATGACGTGTGACAAATGTGAGCAAGGTTGAGTTGAGCTGCCTCACCTTTGGGAAGCACAGGGCGATTCACGCAGCGAGCTGAGCTCAGGTGGGCAGGCGCTTACTCTCGACGGGAAACTGTGCCAGCTCTGCCTGCGTTCCATAAGCCACCCATCAACCTTTCCTCTCGCTCAAGATTGGGGTTAACTAAGCAGGCCGTCTGGTCAAAAGCTGCCCTACAGGCTTCCACCGAGGGCAAATATGTGTATGCATCCATTCTGTGTGCAGTTTTACATGCCAAGATTGTAACATTATCAAACACAAACTGGTTTCATTACGGTTAATGACAGTCAATCCGTCGGTGTTAAAACAAAGCCATGCTCACCTGTATGTGTGTGTGTGTGGTTGTTTTGTGTCACAGAGTCATTAAATGATTTTCTCACAGTCTAACCGATACTTTCGTATGGCTTTTAACAAGAGCTTCTTATCAAAGACAAACTTACATCTCATAGATTATGTGTGAGGAGTTATACGTCTCTCTAATGGCTCACGCACCATTAGTCTGTTCACCAGCTCTCATGTGTAAAAGCATATTGTGCGCATACACATTCGGCTAGCTTAAAGCTAAATGTCAGCCATTTTGCCTGTAAAAGCCCAGTTTTGAGTGCTGACAGGCTGTGTCTTCTAGCAAGACATCACACACAGCTTCCATTGTAGCTTTACAGTGTTATGGCTTGATTTTATTACTTCTGTCAAAACAACTCAGGCTACACAAGAACTTTTTTGATTTGTTATTGCTATTTTATTTCTATGTGCAACTATTTGTTTCTCCTCAAAGACAGCATCATAACGTAAACAGGGGAAATTAAAGCCCACATTTAAGTGAAAGAGGAAAAACATGACAAAAATGCAATGAAATAAAGAACCTGTGTTATAAAAATAAAACAAGTATATTAAACAAGAGTATCAAAAGGTTTCAAATGTGATAAATAAATAAACAAACAAATAAATAAAAACTATCGTACAAAAATATGCATATTTTTACAATGCGGAAGTTTATATCTGTCACTTTACTGTATATTCGAATTAATAATTATGAGTGTTCGGACACAATATTTGTTTCAGTGACGTCATTTACTGTATATATGTATATAATGTCACGGAGCGCATACTCTGTAAATCAGAAAAAAATGTCGTTCAGCACTGTTTTTATGACAGAGCCAGGCCTCGTTTGACTTCATTATTGATTAGACACGCAACCCCAACTGATCTCAGAATAATTAATTGTTTCCAATAATTTCATAAATGCATTACACAAATCGCACGCTCTTATTTTCCATAGGATCACTTGATTCAGATTTAAAATATGGCTATGGTATTAAAATTGCAAAACGGTTGCTAATTGTTCAAATAAACCTACAGAGAGAGAAAGAGAGAGAAGAGGGAGCCTGCATTAGGCGAACGCACGCTTACCTGGCGCCTGAACAAACTGATTTCTCTCTGAAACTCGGCTTAAACTATCGTATGATAATATATCAAAGACAGAGCTTCAGCTAAGTGACTCGGTGGTTATAAATAAGCCACAGAATATTAATTTTCAATCAGAAAGCATTAAACGCTCGTCGAAAAATGAATGAAAGGCCTAACATTATGAATCAAGCTCTTGTAACTACCTGCGTTTATGGCCACTTGATTCGTTCACTAATAGCAGCTGATCCAGCCGCCAGATGGTGGTTAGTGCCTTACTTGCTGCCCACATTAACATTTTATAATACTGTTTAATTAAACACATTTATGGTTATGATATTTGACTGCACTGAGGTATGAGAAATAATTAAAAGCAGAGACCGACGGTGTCTCATAAAAAGGTGATCTTATTTTAAGACGGTCCTCGGTCATACCTGTAATTTGTTTGCTAATGACGAAACGGCAAACTGTTGAGTTGAGCGAATAATAATAATAATAATAATAATAATAATTAAAATAATTATAATAATTATAATAATTATAATAAATTTGCAATATATTGATATTACATTATTTGCGTTTTTAAAATAGTGTCGACATATATTTTCAGGAGAATATAAAAACATATGACGTACAATTTTAAAGAATCATTCTAATTAGTTTTTTTCTATAATAATAATAATTATAATAGTAATAATAATAATAATAATAATAATAATAATAATACACAAATTGTTATACCACTGTATGCTATCGTTTAAATTAATATGAATACAGATAAATATGAAACAATATTGTATCTCCATGCCTTCGTGAGCAGCTGAATTTATTGTGAACTCGGGAACCCGTAGACTTTAATAAACAGCTTAACCAAATGATATCGCAGACAGATTGAATGCAGTCACAAAGTAAATCTGTCGAATATGAATCTGGAAGCACAGAAGACTGATTGTTCAAAGCAACTAGATAAAACAAGTTCTACATGAAATAAGGAAAACAGTAGAATTCGCTCTATCAGTCTTTTTTTTTTTTTTTTTTTTTTTTTTTTTTTTTTTAATGAGCGCTTGTGTTTTAAAGATTGTGATCAGGCCTTTCACACTCTCCAATTCAAAAACGAAACTTTAATCTCTCAGAGGACTACACAATAAATGCCTTTAAATGTAAATAAAAGAAAGTCTGAAGTATATGGTTTGAACCTCAAGAGAGCTGTCGTGTGACCTCCAAAACAAACCCGAATTTATCTTGAATGACCAACAGCAAAACACGACAAACGAGAGGCTGACCTGTTAATAGCGATTCTCTCAAGTCTCGTGTGCTACAGAAGTTGTGAGGTGTGCTTGAGAAAATATCGAGGCCCACTTTTCTGTCCCAAAACAAACTGAGTAGGCTGTACGTTCTCCCGGCAATTTGAATCAACAGGTCACGGGCCCACGCGTGCTTTACTGCATATATGCAGATACTAAAATGTCTTAATATTTTAATACACATGGACGTTGAAACACATAGACTGAGCATTATCAAAACCGCGTACTGTTGCATCTGTTTCACATAGCACTTGTACAAGCTATCTTCGGTTAAATTGAAATTCACTTTGATAAATAATTTTCTTCTGGGAGCCTATATTAAATCAGCGCTTAGCTCGATATTTACTTCGTTGTAAATACGTTGCTAGTAAATGCTTAAATGATTGTGTCGCAGTTTAAAACACGATAACAAAAAAAGAAGCATTTTCAAATGAATCGCACAAGCGATGACTGTATGCCCACATTGCAGTGAATAATCGCATGCAAAAGTTTCACGGGCACTTACTATGATAAAATAGTCGGAGTGCAAAAATCCTACCTATTACAAACAAGTCGGAATACAAATGAAAGGCAAACAAACAATAATCAAAGACATCATGCAGAGTCCAGAGGAGATTTACACACTTTTCCTCGCCTTTGAACGAGTCCAGAAAATAGCTGACTCTATTTTCCTCAATATGACATGTATGCATTATTGATTTGCCATTCGCAGATGAAGCATACCGAGCCGCAACAGACCCCACAGAGGACAAGGATTCCTAAATGCAAGCTCCTAATTTAAGATTATCGCAAGAATTGTCCGTTTTGTTTGATATTCCTTCTTCTATGGCATCCAGCGGACAGGCAGAAAGCTCTGGAGATCTCCACACTCTCTCTGTGCGTCCTGGGGTCCATGAGCAGTGCTAGAGCGCCCACTATTTCAACAAGCAGGAATATGATTTCACAAGACCTGGAACCACTCAATAAAAAAGTTACTATCCCTTTCGACAACTCTTCGCTAACTTTCGTGTAACAATTCTCTACGGTTTCTCGACTTCGCTAAAACAAGAGAGTGCAACCGCACGGCATGGAAACGCGCTCCTGACCATTTCAGCCTAAGCAGCACCATCACAAATACGAAACTTCTGAACAAGCACACCACGGCAGCATCTGGTCTAAAGGGTGGACGCGCGGATCACGGAGAGTTTGAGCGATTTCAATGCAACTGAGAGCTGAAAAACAAACGCACCGGACAAAGACGCGCTCTCAGCAGGAACTGATCAATGAAAATGACACTTTGGTGATGTGCGCCAGGGTTCAAAGTACCGCGCGGCCGCTCGGCAGCGAAAGAAGCGCAAGAAGGACCTACTTTTGGCCAGTTTTCTCGCCCTCGCCTTGGATCTCATCTTGTCGGCTTGTAGATTCCTCGCGTCCTCCTTGAGCTCAGAAGCAGCAGCAGCGCTATCTTCATCTCACGAGCATTGTCAGTTTGGACACCTTCGCACATGCGCACAGGCCATTCAATCTGACACCCTCGTCAGGGCCAAAAAACTTTCCAATGTATTCATCATCATCACTTTTTGTCCTATCGTGTCTCCTTTAGATCACTTATCTCTTTCCCTCCTCCTCCACTCGCTCCGCAACATCTCGGATCGCCCCCCACCTCCCCTTCTTGAGCTCTTGAAGAGGAATAAGTGCTATTTTTCAGGAACCTGCGGAATCCGCTACGACACTGGACACTGGATCCTGGACGGGGTCAAGGTCGCAGCCCTCGTACGCAAGGTGATCACGATCATTTCATACAGCCGAACAATAAGCAACGATTTTAGCGCACGAAAACGTATTGCTTCAAAATATGCAATTATGTCAAGCGGATTCCTTTACTAAAAACTTTATTATTATTATTATTATTATTATTATTATTATTATTATTATTATTATGTAATTATCATTCATTTAGGTCACACGTAGAAAATAAAATTAAATGAATGTTCTCTGGGCATATTACTTGTTTTTAACTCTGTTATTGTATTTTATTGCAAAAGTCTCTGTACCTGACGTGAGAACATTGGTGAGTGCCTTATATTTCTATATAAAAAACTATTAACATTATTAATTTAGGTGAGCTCTATAAATAGGTAAAAGGTGTGTTCAGTTTCAATGTTGCTATTGAGAGCCACCCGAGTCAGCGCAAGCTACACTCCAGACGGCCGGGAGCTCTCGCGTGTGTGCATGTGTGTGTGAGAGCTAGTGTGTGTGTGTGTGTGTGTGTGTGTGTGTGTGTGTGTGTGTCCGTGTGTGTGTGTAAGGCGAAAAGAGTAGAAATACTGTATGTATGAGTGCATGCGTGGGATCCGCACCGAGAAGGTATGCATATAAACTCTCTCTTGAAACAATGCACTTTGGGTCTTAGCTCTAGATTAGATTTTGTACATCAGTATTAGTAGGATATACGAATTCCTGGCAGTTTATGTGCAGGTAAAGCAAGCAGGGAACGGCAAGGCAACCGATTCGCTCACGTAAGTATGATTCTGTTGAATTATTTGTTCTACGTGTAACAAAGCGTATAGACTATTGTGTACATCTAAACTGAAGTCACGTTTGCTTGTGCACAATCATCGCATTTTAACGGTCATTGTAAGTCTGTAGGCGTGCTGTCAGAATCAAGCCTTAGCAGTGCAATATCAGGCTCAACATCCGCGGTTGTTTTCTGCATTTGGCATGCAATATTGGTCCTGCTGGACACAGCAAATGATGGTGAGTTAATATGATGCTGAAAGATAATGGCAGAAATTAGAAGGATTATATTTCTTTCTAACTCACGTAGTATATGCATTTGCATTATTTTATTTTTTGCATTATTAAACACTAAGTAACACATGCTGCTGCAACTCTAATGTAATTGTATTTTATTATTATTATTATTATCATTATTATTATTATTATTAATAATAATAATAATCTATTTTTCTTCGTATTCACAATACGAGCTTAACATCAAGGATATTAACAGTTGTTATTTATAATTTCTCTTTGTAATCAAAAGACCATTCTGCAATAAAACGGATCTCATTTTGTCACCAGATCCCGTGGGAGCACATGGGCTCATGCAGGTGTCTTTCAAGACATTTAAAGCAGCCATTAACAGTAATGCATATCCAGTAACTTTGAGGGTCGCTGTCAGTCTTTTTTCGTTGATATCATTCCCGACCGATGGGCAATTATGTAAGGCTACTTAGTGAATATTATATTAAAGAAGAACGAGCTGTTGCTGTATGAAAAACAACACATGTGATTTATTAACTCAGGCACATAAACATTGTGAAATATGTCTAAAACAATGCTTAGGATATTTAGTTTTTTTCTCAAATAAATGTAACAGGCCGTATGAAGCACGTAACTACACGTTTATGTGCGTAATTATCTTCACTGAGATTGAGAGGGTGGATTGCTGCCTTTTGATTTTGTGCAAACAAACTGCAGAGCTTATTTCATTCAGAAATTAAATAACAATTTCGCACTTTATTTGGCGCATCTACTTTTGGCAAATTAAAGAGGTTAAAATGGATTAACAGAGCGAAATGCTTTAAACACTTAAATGTACAGATACTAAACCTGCCGTTCCCCGCTCTGAAAGAAGAAGTGATCTTGTTACTAAACCTCCCAGTGACAAATGACATTTATTGGTTTATTGATTGAATCCATATTAAACGTTTAATCGGTAAAACCTTCTCTTGTCAAGACACATTCACTAGATATGAAACATATATTGGTATTAAGCCGAATACGTAAAACAGATACAAAAATGTATTTGAGAAAAAGAAGACAGTGAATAAGTTTTACCAGTTACGTGTAAATAATATTTGACTAGGTCTACAAGATATTTATGTACAGGCGTTGATATAGGATATTAAAACTAAATTGTTTAATTAGTATTATTATTAAAACATTTAGCCTAAAATTAATTTGTTTTATTTTAAAGCAAGCAAAGGCGACTTAAAACAGATTTATTGTATGAAACAATGTGCCACTTTTTTTTTCTTTAGTGATAGCTTGTCATTTGCACATTCCTCATAAAATAATTCAAATGAAAATGTCTCTCACGCATTGGGGCTGGAGTTTTTTTCTTTCTTTTTTTTTTCATACGGAGCAACACCTTTGTAAAGGCATTTAAGTGTAATTACACTTGTAAAGAAAAGTGTTGCTCCTCATCACTAGCTCATTGGGGAATAGTTTTCTGCGTCATTTAAACGTCTGCCTTTTTTACGAGCTCCTGGAAACGTGATGGCTATGTAACCACGCATTTGGACTATTTTCTTTCCAGATTGTTGCCATTTTCCTGTGGTTTAGCTCAGGAAGGGAGGGATGCTGGCCCAAACCCCGGAAGAGAGGTGTTCTGCAAACCAGGCCTCAGGAACATCCACCTTGAGAACTGATGTCAGTGACAGAGTTTTTGTCCTCTCAATTAATTTAAGAGGTTTGTCAGCTGAGTATCGAATCAATCACTAGCTTAAATAAATCCATGTGATTTTGAACTTCTTAACCATGTGTATATGTTGGAATATGTCTACAATTGTAAGTGGATTTTTATTAAATTCACAAGTCAAATAAAATTTATACAGGCACCATTGTCTCATTGTCACTGTGTTCGGTTCAATGCATTCTAAAACTATAAAATGTAAAGTGTTTTTAAACTACGTTATATTGTGGGTTAAACGTAAAAAAAAAAAATGTATTCTAACAATTTTTTTTTAATATTTATGCTAATTGTGGTGACCTCTGGGTACAACAGACTGCAACAATTTAAACCGTCATTAATCACCAGTGTTAGGCTACCATTATTATTTTTATTTTTATTATTTTTTAGCAAAAGCTACATTAATTAAATTAACTTTAAACGGCGTACTACTAATTGCTTGCAAATCGTAAAAAACAATACAGTATATAACGAACAGATAAAACATTAATAATAATAATAATAAATAATAATACACTGTTATCAATAAAACAGATTAGATGGAATTAGATGGATAAGATCCCGATCTCTGTTGTTATTGCTATACGTTCGTTGAAAGCAAGTGAAACCAAATCTTTATTCATGGTAGGAAAGGGCTCGGCTTATGTGTTACGCACTGATAGGATCTCACCACACTCAATATGTGAAATGATATCCACCCAGCAGTGGCCACAGTCAGAAAACACGGGGAGAAAACCCACTTGTTGCGACAACTACGGCTGCGCTCTGATCTTTACATGCTAATACAGTGGATGTAATGGCAAAGTAAACACAACTTCGTGATGACGAGGCTTCAGGCAAGTTCTCTCTCCCTCTCCCTCTCCATTGCACACGAACAGACACACACGGTCCCACAGAGTGTGTGTGCGAGTGTGAGAGAGGGGGAAAGAGGGAAATCAGAAAATTGGCAAAGGTACTCAATAGCTGTAGTAACAAAACAATATCAAAGAAGGCGAAAGTGGTGGTTGCCGTAAACACTTTGAGAATGAAGAGGTGAGGCAGAGTAATTGAAAACAAAAATGCACATGTAGAACACTTACAAAAGCTGTTTTACAGAAATCAGACTTAAGTACATAACTGACTATTAAATATAGCGGCTATTACATATACAGTATGAAGTAATGTAGTAGGCTGCTACGTTTGGATTGGTGACACGCCTTTGCCCTTATAACGTAAGGCACTCGTGCTCTGTCTACCACAGCTAATGAAACCGCGAGAGCAACTACAGTTAAGTTCCCTGGGTAATTATTAGCCATTAATTGGGTTCAAGACCTTGAGAGTGTATGGGAAATAGGAAATCTGACCACTAATCCTAGACAGAGTTTTTTCCTGCGTTGTCCCTCGTTCAAAGCGAAGGACTACAGGCGCCATGGGCTACTTAACGCACAAATATAACCTACAAACATGATTCAAACGCGTAATATAACCTAATCCATACATAACCTTCAAATTAATTATGTCAACATCCCCCCCACACATTATATACAAATACAATATAATCTAATTAAAGCAAATTGCACATTCAGCTTCACCTAAGATATAAAACACATTATCTACACATAAAGTTTAACCTACAAACGCAACATCTACACATTACATCACGAACTAATCCACACATGACCTACAAACACATTTTCTACACATACGACATCGCCAAAAATGACCTAATGCAATAAATTACTTTCAGAAAAAAAGAAAAGAAAAAAAGTAGTTACGGAAAATTTGGTTTTCAAAATTTACATGAATTCTAAAATGTAAAAAAAATAAAATAATAATAAGTCAATATTTGATTTCGCACCACAGTGATCAAAATTAACATTTTTCTAGTCTGTCATTCCCGTCAGAGTGGTGCTTTGTGGAGTTAAATTAAATAATACAATGATTTTGTTTGTTTGCATAATAACTGTTTTAAATTTAACACCGTTGTAGCAGCTGTAAAGCAGAGCACAACCCCCCTGCATATGATGCATGTATAAGCCATAAGTCTTGAATAAGCGGCATATGGCATGTTACATTAATTATACTGCAATGATTCGCCCGCTTTCATTACGCATCTTCATAACCGCTTGTGATTAATTGCGCTGGAAGAAATTGCGTTAAGTGCTTTTTCTGTCAAAATCGCGTCTCGGAAAGGTAAAATTCGTTGTTGTCGTTGTTATTGTTGTCATCCCTGCAGATGAAAAGAGACGGAGTCTGGAGACTTCATGGAAAACGCACATGTGAGGATCGCCCGAGGCGAGCAAAGAAAATTACCCCGCGCAGAAACGACCCTAATATGATGTGATCAATCACTCTGTCTGTCTGCGGGAACACCACACTCTCTTTACATCACAAATATGTGCTCATATCGGCAAACAGGAAGATGACCAAATCATCCGTTTACTGATCGTCTTATAGGGTCAGTACAGGCGTGAAGATATTGTACTCATGGAATTTATATATGATTTTTACAACCACTGTTGTAAAAATGCTTTAGTTGTATTTAATTTATTTCAATTGAATATATAATCATTTATCAAAGAAATCTCAATCTAATTTCCTAATAGAAATAAATATAACAATAGACCTACTAATCATTTGTAAACGTTTTAATCTTATTCTTAAAGTTTAAATTATCCAGCCTAAAGATCCCGAAAAAATACATATTTAACATACTCCAATTATAAATTAATTGTACTTCCCGCTACAATATTTTTTTAAATGTTATTACATTTATCATATGTTAGATATGTTAGAAAATGCTTGCAGGTTTTACATTAGTAAAATTCAGTAAAATTACTGAATCAGTAAAATTAGATTGATGCGAATCATGTGTAAACTCTTAAATTAGTAGCTATGCTTGTATTATTAATTTTATGGTCTTGGTTTAAGCATCATTATTTCTTAATTATCATATGAACATTAATTATTTAAAGACACGGCATTTTTTGCCTGCCTTCTTAAATAAAAAAAAAAAAAAAAAAAAAATGAAAGATGTTTATGAGAAGCACAACGATTGTGTCATGCGGCAAATTTCAATATTCCCCAAGTACCATTACTGTGTTATTCTGATGACAAGGGCTAAATGAAAAGGTTAATTAATCATTTATTACATTTAAGAGCTGTGTTCAATAACATTTTGTTTTTGCTCAATAGTACACACGGGGTAAATGGCTCAAGGGCATCAGCAGAAGTCTCGGATCCGCATCAGACAGGAGGGAATAAAGTGAGTCTGTCAATGGTGCGTGACGGTACACGTGATGTTTGAAAACCTAAGCGCACTCACACAACTCACACAGCTTGATCGATTAAACACATTTTGCAATGAATCGGCGATTTCGAGTCAGATGTGCCACTCTAGCAGAAGATAAGAAACACTGCTACACAATTTGAGTCGTTATGAATTAAGTCTTGGAGCAACATTGCGGATCATAGCTACGACAGGAATTTAATAGCGTGACAACAGTTTTACTTTTCATTGCGGCCTTTTTGCACAGTAGGTTTAATTAAACTGCTTAATTAATGCTTATTGTTTAACAAGTTCATGCAACCCTTCCAAACCCTTCACATACAATACATCATCCTTATTTAACACATGTATAGTCTGCACTATTATATCTGTAACATAACAAGGCTTGGCAGAGGGGGTTGTTGAAACGTCTGAACATCTGAAGTATGAATGGCAACATTAATTAATTTAAACACTAACCAAAAATCAAAGTCCCCCTAATGAATTCATCGCCTGGGCTGAGTGTTGACTTTGACTTGCAGATGGGACTGCATGAGTGGCTCATAAATGGAAGAGAGCAGGTTTCAGTGAAAGACCTCTCAGTGTTGCCCTCCTCTTTTTCATCAGCCCTTCCTGGAGTGACTGTGCATAGTTTCCTTTTGATTAGGACCATCTCCTCACCAGACGTCCCAGCAAAATCAACACATTTGTGTTTTTGCATACACGGAGGCCCGGGAGTCATGACAGGAGCTAAAACACCATTAGGTCAAGCATGTAAAGATGGGGGATAGATTTAAAAAGTGAACATTTGTGTGACTCCAATGTGTTTTTTTTTTTTTTTTTTTTTTTTTTTTTTTTTTTTTAGCTTAGCAGAAATAAAAATTTCAGTCACACTTTAGTTTGGGGCCTAATTCTCACTATTAACTAATTATTAACTATGACTTTTGCCTCAATAAACTCAACAACATTTGTTGACAATTAATAGTTATGTACGTAGTATGAGGAGATGTAAAATATAGTCATGCAGAATAAGGCATTAATATATGCTTTATAAGTACTAATAAATGCATGCTAATAAGCAACTAGTTAAAAGTGAGAATTGATCCGTAAACTAACATTTTTCACATTTTGACAACAAAATGAAGACAAAAGCAGTTTGCAGCCGTTGAAGAGCATTCACGGCAGAGGAACCCATGCACATGTGCATGTGAGGGAACGTCATGACAGTTGACAAATATGTAACGAACACAAAGAATACCAAACCAATGCAAATGCTAGAAAGACATGCCCTCAAACACACTCGCACAAAGACTCTAACAGACACCTGCGCCAAAACACACACACAAACACACACTCTCCCAGTAGTAAATCACTCTTATTGTCCCTCATTTAAGCTGAGGACTGTCTCGCACTGCTTATGCGCTGCTGGGATTAAGACTTGAGCTGGGCTGCTTATTTACCTGTTTATGAGTTTTATTAGGCAGTCGATCTGAGGCAGTGTGCGTGTGACAGCAAGATTAATCAGCCGGCTGCTCCGGCCAAACTACACATCACAAAACACATGCAAACACCTCACTCTCTGCCGCTCATTTCCTCTAAAGGGCAGAGATAGATAGATTTCTACTGCTACGGGGAGAATGCAACCTGAAGACAGGATATTTGTGGAGTTTCCACAAACCAGAGACTTGCAGTTTGCTCAAAATGACCAGATATTGATTTAATTCTGAAGGTATGGTCGATTAAAATGCACTAAAATGCATTTTTTATTAAAAAGAGCATTAGAAAGGAAATGTGCAATGCACAATTGCAGTCTTTAAAACAATTCTATACAAGCAACGAGTTGTAAAAAGTGTTCCAAAATTAAGATGTTAGAAATTAAATGCACTAAAGAGGGAGTTCAGCACTCATAGTTCATTTGCCAATGCTGAACTGGAAAACTGAGTGGGAGTTTTGAATCCAATCTGTGTGATGAAGCTTGAATATCTCACATAACAAATTCATCTTCATACAATGCATTACATGTTAACACTGTCCATTTCCAGGAACGTTCAACGTTTTTGCCAACTATCAGCTTTTGTATTGTATTGCTTTGATTTGCTGCAATCTGAAGCAGTTCTTTGAAGCAGTGTTTGGACACTGTGCTCCATACGTAAACATGTCAGAATATCACTGCATTAGATAACAAAATACCAAAGCCAGTCACATTTATTTCAACGAAAGCAAACAAAACATTTCACACAAAGACATTTGTTAGGTTTGAAATGATAAAACAGTAGATAGACTGATCAAAAAGAAGACAAAAACTATTTGGACTCTTTCTGGTTGTCAAACATGATCATAGTTCATGTGATGAACTACGCTTGCGGTTAGTCGCCGAGGACACTGAAAGTCACCGACACACCAGTTGATTAAAATTCATTGCAAAAAAAAAAAAAAATGAAAGCGAAGCTCTGGTTGTATTTGTTTGATATTTTGTTATTGAATGCACTGACATTTATGTATTTTTAATTGTGGCTCAAAAAGTACTTTTGGGGGCCACTGTGCTTTGAGGTATTTTTAATTTAATAGGTGCTGCACTGTGCAGTTCCTCATGTGGGACTGCTGTTAGTGTCTAAAGACTGCCCTCCTGTGTTCCTCACACAAAGTGATTCAGCTTGTCCCACCACCAACTCTACCAGTTCAGCATTCCTTCTCCTCTCCCTCCATTCCCCTGTGGGATACACCCCCAGCATCCCAGACCACTGTGTAACATTGTATGCCTGTTACATTGTTTCAAACTCCATCCTACCTCCAATGATCGTTACTCATGAAGAACAGGAATCCAGAATCAGCATTACCACTTGAGCCGAATCTCAAATAACGACAATCCCCAGACGTAACCTGTGAAGAATCTGGTCTGTAAAGAATACTGTTGGGTTCTGGAAAAGGACAGATTTTACCTTAGCATTTCTTCCCGTGCTTCTCAAAACGTGTCAGATTCGAGTTGAGTTTATATCCACCTAAATAAAGAAGGAAAACCGATCAATTTAAGTTACAAATATTATAACTCAACAAAGAGCAAAGGAATAGACAGATTAAAATTGCAATGAACATTATACAGATGAGGAAACTGGTGCCAATGCAATAATTTACGAATAAGATTTTTTTTTAAACCAATGCATGGTGTGGATTTAATAGTACTGAGAGACTAAACAGAATGTAGCCTATTGCATTGATCGTGCGTTACAAAATGTGTTTTACACTCCTTCCTCCATCCCAAATAAATTGAGCAAAGGAAGGCACGCAAAACATGAATTAATTTGCGTGCATGTCTCGCGTTCTGTCACCGGCTGAGTTTAAGCAGGCGTTCACCGGCGGCTCAGAGGGGAGATCAGCTAGCCGTAGAGGAATGTTGTATCTACACGTGAAAACGAGGCCGCCACGGCCCTGGATGGCTTAAAACTCCACAATTCATGTCCTACCTACCACATAGCCCGTGAACTCTCTAGCGCTTTACTCATAAGCACGGCTTTAAGAACAAGCCCTCTTGGCTATTATGATTATTCTGTGTGACAAATGCAGCCTGGAGATATGACAAGTTTTGGCGGCGCACTTACGCTTTCCTTAAAGATACACTAGCCTTTGCTCATAAAAATAGAGTTGTTGATGTTTAAAAAAGGAAAACACGCTCAAAGCGTTAAACGCAGACGGTCGGGAGTCGGTGTGTGAGGGACGGAGAGAGCAAAAAAGGAAAAGTGAAAGAGTGTGAGGGGGAAAATGAAGTGTGAACAAAGAATAAATCTTTCTGCAAATAGCCCACATTTATGCATTTTCTCCAGTTTTCCAGGATCGAGTTATGCTTTGCTTTAATTAAAATATATTTCTCTCCGAGAATGCGGCATGTTGATGGGCCCGACCACGAGCCATCTGATGCCAACCTGTCAGACCTTCATTTAAACTCGACTCCGTGCGAACGACACCACCAGCATTAATCAACATTCCTGCCGTCCTTTCCTCTCCTATATTTCCAATTTATTCACAGTTCTTCTCACCGAGGGACTAGATTTATCCCAAGTGTGGCCGAGAGAGTGAATCTCTTCAGTCTTGAATCAACAACACCTTTCAAACCTAACCAACCCAGGCTTGGAAAACATTTTTGCAAAACTCCCAAAACGTACCTATACATACATTACACTGCAATTCCCAGCTAAAATGAACACTAGAGGCAGGACAACACCAGCAATTTGTATTTTCAAATTACGATTGCATGGGTAGATTATCAACTAGTCTAACGAAAACTCTTTTTCGCGCGGTTTCTTACACACTATTATCTGCACAAGAACTGGTAAAATATTTGCTCAAAACACATTTATAGTAAATATACTTTTAAAGTGTAATTAATTTGTGAACTAATCCATTTTAACTTTCCATTTGGCCCATCCAGCTAAATGGTTTTTCCACAAAGAGCTCAAACCTGTGTGGATACGTGGTAAAATGCTTATTTGCTTAAGCAAATGCGTTTTTATCTCACGCTTTCTTAATTTAACAATATGGTTTTGCTTTGTTGGTTTATAGTCGGGTTTAGTGTAGGAAGTACATTATTTTCAAGCGCATAAAACAATATTTTAGAGCTACCCACCTGACATTGCCGCTATGCGTGTATGAACCATCGTATTAAAATGTTTGCACCGAAATTTGAATCAGCTTTTTGGCGCCACTTACTGGATATTTGAATTTGGAACTCTTGCAAAAATTTTGTCAAATTTGAAACATGATTTTAGGTGTCTGGTGACAAGGTAACTACTTAACCCGTTAATAGAAGGATTTTTTTTTTTTTTTTTTTTTTAAGAAACTGCACAACTGGACCACACATGGAGAAGGCTAAACTCTAATGTGTGCAATGTCAAGGATTTGCTCACTGAAGCTTCCAAATCTGAGCCTGGCCCGGGCTGTCGGGAGCGCGGGATTGTGGGTAATAGGGGCAGCTCTGTGCCCGGTCAGCCCTGCCGGACACACGTTTGAGTGAGCAGACACAGGGCAGCGTCTGTGCGTCCAGACCAGGGACTATGCTTTTTTTTCCACAAGAGCTCTAAACTCTTGTTGACAGACGAATCTTCGACTCCCTTCTCAGAGTCTCTTTCTCTTACTCTCTCTCTCTTTCAAAAGATCGACTGACCTGATGGAGAAGATCCTGTTCTGTTCTGTTCCCCTTTGCTTTTTGGCATCGGCGTGTGTTCATTTCCGTCAACCGAACTCTGTTATTTTTCTACGCCGAAAACGCTACAGAGGTGCGGTTCACAATCTTCTACCTTACAACTTTTATTTTTACCTTATTACCTTCTTCCTCTCTTCCCACCTCTGATCTCTTTCTTTCTCCCCCCTTCATCCCACTCCTGAAAGAGCATCTCTGGCCACACAATAAGGGCCGAAGGGGGGGAGAGGAGGAATTCGTCGGCCTGGGACTGCACCTGGATGCCCAGAAAGGCCGATCCTGCTGTGAGGAGCTATTGTTCGGCATGTCAGCGGCTCCCTGTTCTAATGTCCCTGTATATCATCATTGTGATTATGTCAGATGACTGGGGTGGCCCCTGCACCATGGAAGGCTTAAATGTGGACCCCGAGTCCCACTGGATGAAATCTTAGCACTTAACCCCAGCTATGAGCATTGTGTACCATGGGAGGGGTTTTCTCTTTCCTCCTCTCCTGCTCTCTCCCCATTTTTTCACCTTCTCCTATTCTTTTAAAAGGCCTTACTCGCTTGACCATTCATTCTGTCTTTTACAGCTTTTCTTTGTGATTTTTGCCTCGGTTCAGTGTGGGACAGGAAATTCAAAAGCACCTGTCTCCTCAAGTTGCACGTTATGTTATAGGGCAGTGCAAAGGTCATGCCATCAGGTCAAAATGCCATTTTCTTGTACATTGAAGACTTTTTCACAAAATGTGTTGAAAACAGGCTAAATACATTTTGGCGTGTGTTTACAGTTCAGTTTAGTGCTTGTAGCATGTGTGAATGTGTTAATTTGTTGTGAAAACCTGATTTGTTAGTCATATTAAATGAGATTATTACAATGTACAAAAATAAAAATATAGCCCATCACCTAAATCATAATAATAATAATAATAAAACATGTACTGTAATTTCAGCAGTAAATTAATTAATTCAGATTAATTTCCTTTAAAAATGCATACAATTATAAGTTGCAATTATAATGCTTTTCATGCTAAGAATTGTACTTATTTTTTTTGTAACTTAGAAACAATTTAGAGAAAATAATAATTTCCTGTTTTGTTATTTAGTCACCACTGAAAGTTTGTTTATTGTATGTTTTTATTTTCTTTGCATGTTAAAGCATCTCTTTTGCAGAGGAAAAAAAAAATAATAAAAACATGTTTTTTTTGTTTTTTTTTCTGTGAAAAATAGCTCTTACTCTAGAACTCTTGTCCCCTGTGTATCCGAGTTGATTTCCCAAGACTTAGCATGGGACAACCCAAATTCATCATAACATTGCCTCCAGTGCACTTACTGAAAGAAAACATGCTTGCATTATTAAATAAGGAATATCTTATAGTCATTCTTCCAAAGTTGCACTTCCTCTAATGTAAGAATGATCACCTTGTCAGAAGTATGATACATTTGATACGCCTACTAACTCGCAAAAACATCTACTAAGGAATGCCTATTTTTGGTTTAACATAAGATAAAGTAATCATGTTACATGAAATTACATACTTTGGTTGAAGTGTTCATGTTGTCATGTTTTTACATGCAAATGCAATAAAAAAATAATTACAGAATAATTCTGTCAATGTTTTTTAAACATGCTTGTAAATGCACATAGTTCTTGTTGACAGTACAATATCATGAACATTGTAAAATACAGTGTTACTGCATGAGCTGGACTGAAAAAGGAAAGGAAGTCAACAAGCATGCATCATGGAAAATGTGTATCTCCGGATGCACCTGTTGTCTTTTGACTTATGCATGAGTATTTTAATATGGAATAATAATATAATTAATGAGATTTACATGTGTGTAAAATGGACACGGTGATGTAAAACAGTTACCGATTTAAGCTCATGAAATTCGACATGAAAACAAAGACTCAATTTTTCAGCAGCAGCACAATAAAAACGTCTTGTCGTGTCAAAGGTGAGTGGGCAGGTCTGGGAGGTGAGCGGCTGCAGCGGGTCTGTGACGTGAGGCACGCAGATTTACAGAGTGTGAACAGTGCCGAGGTATTTCTGAGACTTAATGAAGCCTCGGGGGAGGTGTAGCACCGCTACGCAATGCATAGTCCCATGGGTTTGTGTCCGTTTCAAAATATAGCACTGTTTTTTTCTCACCCTCCATGAGCTCAATAAAATCCAGTGTCATTAATTGGATAAATGAAATCCTATTTGCTCTTATATTCACAGAGAGGATTTCCATATTTGCACGAAGAGAAAGGTGACAAAATTCATTTTGCATTGAATAATATTAAAGTGCTTGTTGGAAACATGTGAGTCCCACGTGTGGAATAAGTGTGCTTGCACAACTGCTAAACCACAGCCCTGACATGCTTATTTTGATGCTTTCCAGATCTGAAATACTTAAAAAAATTAAATAAAATAATATTATTAATTAATATAAAAGCCTTAATTTAGCAGTTCCTAAACACTAAATACTGATTTATGCAACAAGACAACACAATATAAATTGGCTACGAAAACAATTTACTTTGTGGCCAAACTACAGTATTTATTACAGTGTGATTACACAAGTATTACTACGTAATACCGGATGCAATTAATATGTAATCATTTTGTGAAGCTGCATATAATTAGGTATTGCTGCACCATATGCAACATGTGACACTGAAAAGTAAACTGTTCTTTTCTTTCCCAACAATGATGGGCAACAATGAGCTTTGTTAAATAATTTTATGTGCAGACATTTCCCAGAAAGACTATGTCACTGCTTTAAGTGTTTCCAGTAACAGAGATTTCCCTCGTCAGTCCTCGTATGTGCAATATAACCATATGTTGTCACATTGCAAACAATTTCCTTGGTCTACGCATAACCACTATGAATTTTCTTGTCCACTCGCTCACGAGGCTTTTGAAAAAAACACATCCTGCTGAACCCAACTGAATTAAAACAGCATTCTTTAGGGAAAACATTGCGTTTTATAGTATAGTTATTAAAATCAGAAAACATTATTTTCACATTAAGCTTTAGTAGCCTTTAATGAAATTGTCAGGTTTTGATAAAATCACAGACCACATAATTCAATATTAATATTAAGAGATATTGTTAAAATAAAATAAAATGAAATAAAAACCTTCAGCTTTCAGCTTCAGCTTCATCTACTTGCAATACATTTTTATATCATAAATAAATATTGTCTGAATAAACCATTTTCAGAAGTTTTGTTCTGCTTTATCTTTGTACTTCACAGCTGTTATGAAAATTGTGTTAACAAGACAGACAGATCTTTCACTATGTACAGTGTTTAATAATTACGTTTGCTGTCACATTTTGTGACTGACGCGGCCTTAAGTGTAAAAAGCTTTTAGGATTATCTTAACGCACACATATTAGTTCACTAATCTTTTGAAAATAGGAAAACTGTGATTGCAAAATCAACAGTATTACTGGCATATGGTACTTAAGGGATGGTGTAGACCTCATTAACACTCGTGGATTGACATTCACGCAACACATTAGCTCAATAATGAACAAAATCACTATCCGAGATGCGGGACACCCATCGCGGAGGGTTTTCTGAGGGTTGCTGTATTTTCTGAAGTCAAACAATGTTAATGCACCCATTAGAATGGCTGTGTTGAGATTTTCCACATTGGTTGGCACAGTTTTAGTATTTGAAACAGGTTTTCCACAATGTTTGCACTGTTTCAGGATTTGTTCTTGTCTTGGGAACAAATGTATTTCTTCCGTGGAAACAAAAACAAATGTGTTAATATCTTCCTCTCTGGACTGGGGCAACAGTAGCCGCGGCCATTAGCAGGCCGTCTTTGCTGGTTTCTGGGGGCTTTTCTATACTTCCGTCACTTCAAAAGCTCAGTCTGTTTGCACAAACATAATGAAGCCTGCATCAGTTTCGAGCTTTGATCCTGAGAAACAAGGAACAAAGTTAGTTAATAGATCTGTGCATTTGCATTTCATTTCCAAGTAGCCCAATCCAGGGAATCTACACACAATACATTCAAAGAGACAGACAGAGAAACCAAAAAAATATAAGCTAACTTACAACCAGAGAAACCACTGTGACCTGCTGATGACCTGTCCATGGAAATTTTCACCCACTCAACCTTACATATATGCAAATAGTGAGTATACAGCATTACAAACAGACGGCAAAGAGAGATCAGAAATCAAGGCACTACCCTGCATTAGATTTAACATTAGATAAAACAAAACATATTAATTAAAAAAATATACAAATATATACCTTTGTATTGTATATATGGTGAAAATAAATCATACAAGTTGTTTATTTTGTTTTAAAAAAATCTTATAAATGTGGCAAGGGGGGCTTAAAATAATTTTTTCGTTTTTTTGTTTGTTTCTTTTAATAATGTCTAAGTTAATGCTTGTTCAAAACCATCACATAGCAAAGTTTGTACTACTTTCTCCTTATTAGGATAAATAAAATAATTATTTTTTAATCAATAAATATATTGTCATTAAATATGTTAATATGAAACATGTTTTAAAGAAACAGAGATACAAAAGCAAAATAATTTTAAAATTTAAAGACTCTGAAAGCATTGAAGGAGATCCCATAGCAATTTAATATAGATTTACAGTATAATAACAAATTATATTTTGTTTTAAGATATGATTAATATCATGTTTTTAAATATGATGGTTTCATTCTAAACATGATGATTATTTCTAAGATGGACACCCAACATAATATATATGATATTTACTAACAATATCACGTCAAAAAATGGAAAAGTCAGCCTTCTGTTAATTATCATGTTAATTATTGTGCATTTTAACCCCCAACACCAGGGGTGCTTTTTACCCCAAATACCATACTTTTAAACATTATTTCGTTATTTAAAAATTATCTTTAATTTTAATTATCTTAAAACAAAACTGAAAATCATTAAGAAGACCTTTTTTAAATATCAAATATATCAAATATTAGATCAAGTAAGCACAGAGTTGACTTTGCGCTGCTGCCTACGATCGCGTCAAGGATCAGACAAATTTGCACGTGTATCTTGAAAAGTGGATGTTTTGGAAAGTGCTACGCCACCTTGTTTTTGCCATCTAGTGGTTTAGAGGAAAATAATATCAAAGGTGCCTTTTACCCGTTGTACCCTATATTTTATTCAACAACCATTTTCTGAAAAAAC
Source organism: Labeo rohita (assembly GCF_022985175.1). Lineage (NCBI taxonomy): Eukaryota > Metazoa > Chordata > Actinopteri > Cypriniformes > Cyprinidae > Labeo > Labeo rohita. The sequence continues at coordinate 3,424,518 of NC_066876.1, forward strand.
ATATAAATTAGTGTATTTGTGTTGATTCATTGATGTAAAATAATATTTTTGACTTGAACAAAACCTTTTTTTCAGTATCTGTTGCTATTTGCGTTTCCCATTAGATTCAAGAGTTAAACAAAAAAAAAAAAAAACACTATTTGCATGAAAACACAGATTTACATTGCCAAACACTATGTATGTTTTATATAACACATGCACATAGATGCAGTGAAGTCTGACGCCACTGGTGAAAATGTTTCTCTGCTCTTCTAAATTATGAACATAACAGTTGGTGAAACGTTGACATAACAATGAGTGAAATTATGGCCAGTGTGTAAATGTTGCTTTTGCAAAACAAACTTTTTTTTTTTTTTTCCATATTGCACATCACTTTGTATCAATTTATATTGTTTAAATGTGCTTTCTAAATAAATGTTGTAGTGAAAAGTTGCATTTCAAAAGCTTAAAAGCAAACCACTCAAGCTGGCATGAATTTAACAAGTTTGTTCAAAAACTGATGATTCATGTTGTGGAACATGGTTTGGCAACAAAAGGCATAAGACAAAATAAGCAAGAAAAATGTTCACTCTTACAAAGATGTTTATTTGATTAGACTTGTGCAGAATCTTAAATACAATAGTTCCTCTTTACTTCACATCAAGACCTTTTGCTGCAAATTGCTCAAAATACTCAACCTTTCCAGGTTTAAATGGGATTTTGAAATCCCCATCTTCTGCTTTGGCGTTTGTGTGGTACTGGTTGGCTTTTTCTTATGGCAAGACTTAACTCGTAACTGGGTTTGGGCATGCTGGGGTTGTGCCTAACATACATGGTTGTGGTGGAGGTTTACAATCTGCCTGTTAAAGCGAGGCCAAAACTCTGTAATTGTACTATACAAGAGAGTCAGCAGGGGGAGTAGAGTTGAGATTTATATGTTTCTGTTTGACTTTTAACATCCTCGTTCTCTTGCCAAACTAAACTAGGCTCATTTGAGAAGGATTTATTTCCCCTATTTACACTTCTCTGTATTCCTGATTTTTTTTTCCTTCCAGTTAAAAAAGAGCTCTGTAAAGAAAAAAGAAAATTTAAATGTTGCTGTATATTATTTAATGACACATACATTTTACATTCACATGAATCAATGATACACACACACACAAAACTTCATATACATATATAGATTGCTTTGTTGCTGAAAAACAACAATGATAGGCTACATTTTAAACTGTTTCAAAGAGTGCACATTATACTATGTGCCATTTCAAAACATTTTAAAACACCATTTGAGCATCTCAACCTGCTCAACCAGTGGTGTGTGTTTGAGGAGGAGCAATCTGTTTGTCAACCAATAGAAAACGGGGGGAGCGTCACAGAAAGAATTACTAACATTAAAAAGTCTTATAATATTATGAAACTTGATAATATTACTTTATATGTTTTCTGAATAACTTTACCATTTCAGTAGCAGCACTTGAGGAACAAAAAGGCTAAAATGAGATTGAAAAAGAAACCCCATTTGGATAAAGCAGAAATTGCTAATAATAAATCAGTCACTCTGTTCCATCATCAGAACAATTTTGTGTATTACTCCCACGGGTCTGAAACTCTGTCATTTGTTTGTGTAAGATGGCAGCAACATTGATCACTGATATGGCAAACCAAAGTTGCCTCATATACATTAACCATTAAATATCCCACAAGCCATTAGCTTAATTATTATTTCACTCATGGATCATTAAATACCATAAAACAAACATTTAACCACTGATTACATTACAGCAGAAAGTTGCATTGTTGCACTGCATTCACTTGCATCATCCGGTTTAAAAGGAATGTGCCGTGCAATGGAGATTGACAGCTTGTTTGTCGGATAAAATGAGGGCTGTGACCACAACTAATTTGAATTACTGATCGAGTTACTTAAAAGATATGTTTTAAGTATCGCATAGGCAAAAAATAGTCTAAATATATTTTCTGCCGTTATATATATATACTTTGTATAGGTTTCTATGTAAGTACTGGTACTTCTGATTGAGCTGAGGCTGAAATTTAGCAAGTTTGAAGTAAAAGTATTTAATGGACGTATAATATGTGTCAGGAGCACTCACTCACTATCATTATCTCATGTTTGACCAAGATAGCTTTTAGCTGGTTTTGCATCTGAACTTTTCATATATATGTGTGTATATATATATATATATAATTGTTTATTTAATTTTTTATTTTTTTTTTTTTTGTGTGTGTGTGTGTGTGTGTGTGTGTGTGTGTGTGTGTTTATAAATATTCAAAAGCATTTAAAAATAGATTTAGCCTTTTATAGATTTCAATCCAAAATATGCATTGACGTCACATTTGAATAAAAACTTTATTTGTTGTCTAACGTGAACACATTTGAATAAAAATCAGCATGAATTCAGTTTGCAATGTTCCAAAATGTACTATATATATATATATATATATATATATATATATAAAGGTAACACGTTTACATTTAATGCATAGCAAAAGCATTTTCAATACATTAATAATACACGTTATAAAGCACTGAATGCATTATACATCTTATATACATATAATTAAATGCATTATACATCTCATGAATAATTGTAACCACAGTTTTAATACATTATAAAACGTGTCTATTCATTGTTGCGCCTTTTAGAAAGTATAATGCTATAAAACACATTACAGACAAACCTTCAAATATTCTAATGCATTGTAACTTTGGTTACAATTATTTATGAAAATATATAATGCTTAACAACATACATTATGAATACATACAGTAATAAGTCTTCAAGAAAAGTGTTACCAAAAAATAAACATCCTTAAATTATTAGTAAATAATTATTTTTAGTAGTATTATAATTATTGTTATTTATTTATTTATTTATTTAAACAATCTCTAGTAGGCTGTTCCATCTACATTTGCATTTGCTCTAAATGCAGGCTACTGTAAAATTGGATATGTTTTTTTTTTTTTTTTTTTTTCACCTGAAATACATTTTGAAAACTATTTTGGAATCTGAAACTAAACATATTTTCCATTTCAAAAATGTAGTTCATTGAGATTCACAGTTTACGACATTAAATACAACCCTGACTCTGAAAACCAACAAATGGATATATAATTTTGTCTTATGCTTTTAATGTCAGAGCTCAAACCAACTGAATGTTTTGGACTGTTTGTGTTTTTACAGTTCCATCAGCCAATTGCTGCTGTCATGACATCATCTGTTGCTCCAAACTAATTAGTCACATGACATGTCCAGCTCAGTTGATTGGTTCAACAATGCTGCCTGCATGCACAACTGAGTACCCATAATCAATTTTGGGAAATCTTGCACCAAGAAAGTAAATACAGTGAACCTTCTTGATTTACATGGACTAGGGTGTAAGTGTGGCGTCTCTGTATAACTATTTAATGTCTCAAATAGAAAAAGAAAATGCTTATAGCAAAAGAAACTGTTGGTCTTGAGTTCAAGTAGGAAGAAACCATCACAGACTTTGATTAATATATACAAACTGCATGATATATGACATTGCAAAGCGTTCTTCAGACACCTTGTGCGAGTCCCCGCGACCGCTGATCCTCAGCTATGTTTGTGTTCATTCCGCTGTTGGTTGCATTAAATTTCATAATTCTGAGACTGGCAGGCCAGACGCTGTTTTCTGAAATTGGGCAAGGCCACATGAGAAACTGGAAACATAAAACATTGCTTATGCGTCTGGCCCCGTGCTTGAGTTTGCTTAGTGTTATGAACGCCGGTCAAACATCTGTAACCCACTAACCTAAATATACTCTTCTGTGGTGAGAAATAACAGCTTATGGGTAATATTTGCTTGCCAAAAGCATGTAGCTCAAAACAGTGGCTGAAGCGTGTGCAGCGGGCAAGACGCTTGAACTTCATTTCTCATGAGATGTTGTCATACATGATTGTGCAAGAAGCGCTGCGTGTTTCAGGCACGGATGAATCAGATCCAGCTGCTTTATCAGTTCACTGATTTTACCCGTGACTGTTTACATTTCTTCGCTATCATTTCTGGTACTTGTTTACTGCATGTGGCTTCATTTAAAGCAATATGACCAATGTGTGTATGGCGAAAAGCTAGAAAATGATGTCTCGTCTAAAGTTCAAAGCCTTTCGCAACTCATCACTAAAAGACGTAAAGCTCTTCGCGAATTATTTCTGTTTCCTGAAGTAATACAGTGTAATGTCACAAGTATTTCACTCAGCAACACATGTTTCTGTCTGCAGTACATTGGTTTGTTTGTGAGACTGTGAGAATAGAAAAGATGAGGAGATGTTCGGGTGAAGATGAAGAGCGGTTTACACACGAAGGTCTTAAGATGATGAGAGAAAGACAAGCAGATAGAGACATCTTTGCGTGCATTTCACTAATTGGCTGCAGAGGGCCGGTCGTACTCTGACATCTGCTGCTGATTGTTGCTGATAATAAATCAAGTTTGTTTCCTCACTGGCTCTTTTTCACTCAACTTTCCTTTTCTCTTTCTCTGTTCCTATCTGTATTTCTCTCTGTTTTCCTGATGTTGTTTCTTTTTGCATGCCTTTGAGGGGACACGGTCCATTTTAAAGGCTTTGTTTCTGCCAGAGATACACAACCATGCAATCATAATTGTTTATTTATTTTATATTTTGAAACATCATTATGTCATATATAAGGTAATTTTATATTTACATTTTAATTCAATTATATTTAATATTAAATAATATTATTTTCAGATATAAACATAAAACGATCATCTTAAATAAATAAATTATTTAAAAAATAATTAAAAAGTAACATACACACCATTTTTGATTATGTAAATATATGATTATATAGTGATCATCTGAGAGAAACTTGGTAGCACACTGTCTATTTATTTATTTATTTATTTATTTATTTTAGGGCTGTCAAACAATTAATCACAATTAATTGCATACAAAATAAAAGTTTGAGTATGCCTAATATATGTGTGTAATGTGTATAATTATTATGTATATATAAATATAAACACATTCATGTATATATTTAAGAAATATTTACAAGTATATTTATTAATTATATTTTTTACATAATTCATATTATATATAAATACAAATATTTTCTATATAAATAACATATTTCTCTTAAATATATATATATATATTAATTTGTGTGTATTTATATATACATAATAATTCCACACAGTGCACACACATATATGAGGCAAACTCAAACTTTTATATTGTATGTGATTAATCGTTTGACAGCCATAATTTATTTATTTATTTATTTACCTTGTAATGTTTAATCAAATTTAATTTAGTCAGCATAAACCCAGTCCCATAAAAGTGACTGGAAGCTCATTTTTGAGTGCAGTGCCCACAATTCAAAATTCAGTCGACAACTGTCGGATAAAAATAAGTCTGTTTCAAATAACAAATATGAGAAAAAAAAAAAAAAAACTTTTGCTGAAACAGAAAATCAGTGTAACTCATGATACAGTGAAAACACTTTACAATAAGAGTCCATTGTTAGCTTTAGTGAATTACATTATTTAACATGAACTAGCAATGGAAAGTATTTTTAAAGCATCTATTAATCTCAGTTAAAATTAACACTGGTTAATGGATTGACAAACATTACTAACATTAAGCAATACATTTGTTATAGTATTTATTAGTGAATATTATTGTTAGATTAAAAAAAAATAAATACCACTGCTCATTGTTAGTTCATGTTAGCTCAAGTCCATTAAATTACAGACACAGTTTTTTTTTTTTTTTGTTAGTAATATAGTAAATGCTGAAATTAAGTAATGAGACATTATTGTGAAGTGTTACAGACAGTGTTGGGGAAAGTTACTTTTAAAAGTAATGCATTACAATATTGAGTTACTCCCTTAAAAAAGTAACTAATTACATTACTTAGTTACTTTTTATGGAAAGTAATGCGTTACTTTACTTTTGCATTACTTTTTAATCTGGGCAGGGCTTGCATGTTTGTTTTTAATATAAAAAGTTATATTTTTGGCAAATGTAAAAGCCTTTTCACACCAAAAGCCCCAGGCTTTGAGAAAAGTAACTTCACGTCGGTACAGTAGACCACAGAAGATAAAAATGTCAACTCTTCAACAAGAAAAAAAAAGGAAAACAAATGTTAGATTATCTTGAGTATATTATTATATTTGTATTATTTAACATATGCAGGTTTGCCTTATTTCGGAGTTGAATTTCACCGTTTTTATTTATTTTTTAGGAATACTGAATCTGTTTTTTGTGAGTGAGATGAATTAATGCATGTTCATATTTATTCTAGAACTAACATCTTACTACAGATTTCTCTCAACATAGGGAAAGCAGAGCTTTTAATCAATAAATGGGGGGAAAAGTAACTGGCGTTACTTATTTGAAAAAAAAGTAACTCAGATATTTTCTTGTCAATTAAAAAGTAATGCGTTACTTTACTAGTTACTTGGAAAAAGTAATAATATTACCTAACGTGCATTACTTGTAATGCGTTACCCCCAACACTGGTTAATGATACAGTTAAATGTGCAAAACGTAAATCTGTCCATGTGGTGTGACAAATCAACTCTGTGCTTCTCTGATTGTTTCTGAAGTTTGTTGGGTGTGATATGACTGTTGTGATACAAAAACTGTCACCACTGTCATTAGCTTCATCTTCTCATAGACAGACACAGCAGTAAAGCTGTCTGATCTCTTGTCAAGTTTTGACAAACCCGCTGCACTGTCTGTCTCTGATTATCAGTTTATTTATTTCAACATCTGTCCAAAAAGAGCAGCATCTGTAAATCAAATGACACTTTTATCTCCACAACAAGGCAGCACACAAATAAATGTGCATTGTTAGTTATTGTATTTCAGATTCATTTTTGTTTTTTTATTAAAGATTTGTGTGACATAAAACAACATTTGCAGCACATTTAAGTTTCATTATCCATAATGTGATGAATGTTCAATTAATATTTAACTGGAAATTATGTTTGGCAGGCCTGTTATCCAAAAGGATATGACTGAAAATGTTTACTTAGTGTAGGAAAGACCGGGGATGGTTGTAACATTTTTGACATTTCTCTCTGTATTTCGGAGTACTTTTAAGCCAGTGCATTCAAAATGTGATTCAAACTAGTTACAAGTGTCTGCTATTGAATGCTGTGGCTGTAATCTTTGCAGCACAAACAGAAAATGCATGGTTTAGATTCAAACAAGACGAGTGAATTGTTAGAGTTTACCCCATAGTCTGGGTTAGTTGTAACATACCCTTGGGTGAGATGTAACATTATGCAACAAGGATTATGACCAAAAAAAAACCAGACTTTTCACCATAATTGTTTTGTGTGTATTACATTAGCATCATGATAATAAAACTGAATAATGCATGTGTGTGTGTTTAAGTATGTTTGTTAATGTCAGACAATTGGCCATAATAAAACTGAACTAGAACACTTGAACATTTAGAGACACCCCCCGATTTCTTCCAAGACCTAGGCATGCTGAAATTCAAAGAAAACATATAAATAAAAGAAACAAAAATTGCGTTGAGTAAGTTCTAACATGTTTCATTGATGTTACAAATATAACTTCACCTTACAGCTAACAGCCAAAACATTAGCACTAACAACTGGCATGAAAAATATCTACACAGACACAACAGACTAATTTAACTTTGATGAGTTTAACTGCAAAGCATGGACTGCCAAGGAAAAAAAAAAAAATAAATAAAAAGTTACAAAGCGTATAAAAAGTTACGGTCCAACTTTATATTAGGTGGCCTTAACTACTATGTACTTACATTTAAATTAATCATTTGATACATTGCACTTACTGTGTACATACATGTTTTACATTGTACGTCTATTTAAAATATACCTGCATGTAATTACATTTGTAAATTATTTCTTTAAATACAGTTACACTGTTAACCTATCCATTATACCTTAACCCACCCTTAAACCTACCCATACCACCAAACCTGTCCCTAATATTACCTCAACAGCAGCAAAAGTCTTGCAAAACAATATAAACACAACAAGTACATTGAACATTATAGTTATTTTTGTACATAGTAATTAGGGCCACCCAATATAAAGTGGGCCCTTACCTCAAAATTAATTTTTCTCCTCTAAAATCTGCTGTGTCTGTCACAGGGCTCTACTTCTTCAAATGTAGAATATAGACTAATCTGAGAATATGTGAAGTGAATTAGGTGATTTGTAACTTGTTCCTTTTAAGAAACTGGAAGTGTTACAACTGACCTGAGTTACATCCATCCCCGGTCTCCGCTATTATTGGTTAATATCTTGTTTCGCTTTATTGGTTCATATTTTGGTTTACTGTGTTATTTCCCCTTACCCACATTACCTTGGTTAAAAGAAAAGTCGTTTTGGAGGCCGAAAACATAAAACCACAAAATTTTAATTTAATTTAATTTAATTTTATTTTATTTTATTTTATTTTATTTTATTTTATTTTATTTAATTTTATTTAATTTTATTTAATTTTATTTAATTTTATTTTATTTTAGCATTTTTGCATTGCAACAGAGATTTCCAAACATTTTGTAGGCCAAAGTATTTACATAAACTGAGATTTTAAGTTAATATTTCAATCATTTGACAACACATTCACGTTTATGGTTTTCTGATGTTGGTTAATGGTCGTGCAGTCAAAGAAATAAAATATTTCAGAATTTTTATTAAATTTTACATGTATTTTTATTTTGAACTTTTTTATTTTATGAACAAATAAAATTATTACTTTTATTTAGTCTTATTTTGACTTTTTTTTCTGCCTTGTTGCATCCAAAGGCTGGATTGTCCAAAACTTGTGTGTTTGAATTTGTCGGATTTCAGTGCTCATGTGAATCTTGACTATTAATCGGTCCGTTTTAATGACTTCACCGTCTGTGTGGTCATTTCTCCCACGTTCATCAGAGCAGATCCAGTGGTGGCTCCCATATCTCTACAGTCCACTGAGAGATGTCATGTAGGACATTTACATCTCATTCTTCACAGGGCCGTCACATTCACAGCTGTGAAAAAGCACCACATCCAGCCGCCCCCAAATATGAATATCTGCACATAAGAGAGGAATATTTGAAAATATATGACCTAGTTTGGTGTATCATTAAAGTATATGGAGCGTTACCCACACTGTGCATATGGTTCGTGCCAACTTTACTGCACATTTATTGCATGCTGAAGAAGTAACAACTGCTTCTTTTTTTTTTCTCAGTGGACAGAGGCCTAGGTGGAGCATTGACACATGAGGATTGAGGACGCAGGAAAATGTTTCTTTCCTATAATTTTCATTTCTACTCATCACAGATGGACATAACCTCTATCATGCATGGAAACTCACGCTGAAGTATTTCCATATAAAACAGGCTTTCCTCTCTCTGTCTTGCTACATTTGAAAGGTCCTCCGTGAAAGCAAAGCCATGTCTGTATGGGCTGTATAAAATATATAAACCAAATAACACATAAACAATCCCAACCCAAAAACCTAAGCAATGCATTTTTTCTTCAAGAAGTCATATTTCAACATATTTTTTCACAGCTGACTGTTATTTATCAGCCTTCAAAATGCAGGGCCATTTTTGGGTGAAGAAACAGAAACGCCTGTACTATAGTTTTCATATTTATATTTTTTTGCTCCATGTAATGGAAATCGTATTAATGTTCACTTTGATGGTACAAAACATCAGCAGTAGAAGAGAAATGGAGTTTCAGTTTCAACAGAAATTACACTGAAGTGTATTTTATCATAAATGCTTTTCATTTAAACCATATTTTTAATATGAGTTATTATGAAATTGCATATAAAGATGTTAAAAAAAACACTAATAAATTCAACTAATTACATGCTTTATTTATTTATTTATTTATATTTATCCCTGTATAATTTTATGATGCATAGAATTGTAATTGCATTACTGTAACCATTATGGACATTTTTCACATAATTTTTGTATACAGATAAAACCTTTTACTGAATTTGTAATATTACATTAATGAAAGGTCTATTCATATAACATGCACAATAAATAAATAATGATTTAAAATAGGAAAGAAAAAAGATAAATAAATAAACAAACAAATATGGAATTATATATAGTTATTTATATATATATATATATATATATATATATATATATATATATATATAAATGAATAACATTTATTTTTGTTGTTGTAACTGGTCACAACTTTTTTTTTTCTTTTTTTTTTTTTGACAAATAATTCATGTCTCAGCTAATATGAGCTCATAAAAATCAGAAGACCAAAAAAAAGAAAAAAAAAAAAAAAAGCAATTGCAAATGCAAGTCATACCTGATCAGGTCAACTGCCGCTTTAAATGTACTGCTGGGGTTAAAAACTGCACAGTTTACTGGTCTTGGCTTTGATTCAATATAAAATAATATAAAATAAAACAACACACATACACGCAAACCCTTAACATGAATGTTTGCCACTCAAGATGCCTTACAAATGGCCCATTTTTCCAAGAAGAAAGGAAGAAAATATCCTGCACATCATCTTAGACACAAAGCTGACTGTGAAAATGGTTATCAGGTTAACCACAAGTAATAATGGCATTTCTAGCGCCCACTCTTCAGTGGGCCTCAAAGCTCAGACTAAGCCCTGGCCAGCGTCAAACCCCCCGACCACAGATCTTCCACTCAGCTCCCTGGGAAAGCCAGCTTCCTTCCCCATGTGTTTTTGCCATCAGCCTCACGCTAGGCTAGCGCCGTAGCGTTTATCTGTGTCTATAACACTTAGCATTCGGTTCTGGTCACACCTCTTCGCACAGGGAGAGGCCGTAAAGCCGCCGAGAGAGGAAAAAAGCATGCACGGCGCTCACTGAAGACAGCCGCTTAGCCCGCACCGGGACTCACGTTACCCCCGCCGCCATGTCATTCAATCCCGCAACTGTAAATTTTACATAAAGCGTGTGAAATCACAGATGCCTGTGCCACAATGGGGTCGTAAAACGTAATTTGTTCTGTAACTCATGACTTATTTCCCATTGACAACAAACACTAATGCACTCGAGAGATATCGCTCCATTAACTGGTTTAGAAGTTGGTTTAAAGATTGAAATATGCTATTGGATTGCGCATTGATCATCCATAAACATTCACTTTTGACAAGAAACATTAAACTGGTGCCCAAAAGGATTTGGACAACTAAGTCACACTTAAAAATGTATGAATGCGTGGGTTTTGCAGCCCTTATGAGAACGAAGCGCGCCTAATTGTATTGAATGTGCGCTTGTGGTTTTAAAAGTATATACTTTTTTAAAGAAACTGTACTTGAGATGATATCACTAAAATAAAAGTCTACATAAGTGCACTTAAAGAAAGAACATAGTTTCTTAACACAATGTACTAAATTACAATTTCATTGCATGACATTAAAGTGTTTTAGTTACCATAAATGTTTGTCAAAACACTACAGTACATTTTAACTATATTTATAATAGAAATAATTCTGAAATAATATACGATGACTTCAGATGCAAACAAGCCCTTTTGAGATTTTTCTTTAAAATTAGCTTTTTTTATCAGGCTCCTACGAACATATCATTTGACATTTTTGAAAATAAGGCATTTAATAACTGACTAATAACTTTTTCTTTGTCATTAAAGTGAAATTACAAAACCTACACATAGGAGCCTGATAAAAATGCTAATTTAACAGAAAAAAATCTCTAAATCTGACTTTGAGGTTTTTGCAGTCATATAAAGATGCACTTAACTGGGTCAAAAACACTGTTAAGTGTAATGCATTTAATATTAATTTCAGTCGTAATATATTTTTATTATTACAACTTCATTTATTGCAAATAGCATGCAATTAAAGGGATAATTCACCCAAAAGAAGTCGACGGTAGCCATAAAATATAAATACCATGGAAGTAAATGTCTACTGTCAATTGTTTCAATATCCTAATTTGTGAAGAAAGAAAATCATACAAGCTTTAAAGCAACTTGAGGCTTAAAAAATGATGGCATGATGGCAGGATTTTAATTTTTGGGTGAACAATCCCTTTAAGTGTCTGAAAACAATACATTCAGTTTGCATTTAAAGCAACACCAAAAATCAACTTATTGAACCGCATTTTGTTCCAAGCCTATTTGAGTTTCTGTTGAACACAAAAGAAGATATTTTGAAGAATGTTGGTAATGTAACAGTTGATGGTAGCCATTCACTTACATGGCATTTTCCCATGCTGTAGAAGTCAATGGCTACCGTCAGCTGCTTGGTTAGTATATCATTTTCATAATAAGTATTCTCTTTTTTTTTTTTTTTTTTTTTTTTTTTTTTTTTAAAGTGTACTTCTTTTTCACAAGGGAATATACAATATGTGACACTGGACCACAAAACCAGTCATAAGTAGCACAAGTATATTTGTAGCAGTGGCCGAAAATACATTGTATGGGTCAAAATTATCGATTTTTCCTTTATGCCAACAATCATTAGGATATTAAATAAAGATAATGTTCCATGAATATATTTTGTACATTTCCTACTGTAAATATGTCAAAACTTAATTTTTGATTAGTAATATGCGTTGCTAAGAATTTCATTTGGATGACTTTAAAGGCAATTTTCTTAGTATTTTGATTTTTTGCACCCTCGGAAATTGCCCCATTATGACTGGTTTTGAGGTCCAGTGTCACGATGATGACAATATGTATTGTGACACTTCCTGTTAGTGTAATATGTTGATAGCTGATGTGATAAACTACAACTGTGGTTCTTCTCTTAGGAGACATGTGTGATCTTGAGAAGAGCTGGTGTCATACCTCCACTCAAACATGAACTGAATAAAAAGTCAATGTCAAAAGGGCTCTGAAAAGCTAAGTTAGCTCAGAAACCTAGCGATAATCGATAACGTCTGTCTGTAGATAAGAAACAAAATTAGGTTCATATTTACAAGCATTGCATCAAGGTCGTCCTTGACTTATGAAGAAGTACTTATTACTCATTTTACACTATGTTTACACTATACTCTGTGTTCACAAAATACCAGCCAATTACAGAGGCCTCTGCAGTCCTGACCCGAGAAACAACAAAAGCAAAACAGGCTCCTTTCTAAACAGCTGCATTTCCTTAGATGTAACGCCAATCACACTGCTGTCTTTGTTGGAGGTCAACAATCAGAGACGATGGAGAAACAGATTTCATGATGTAGGTGAGGGATGTGACACACTCTGAAAAAACGTAACCGTTAGCACATGGGTTTGAAATTAACAAAATACTGGATTCTGTAAACCGCACAAGTTCTACAAACTTAGAGTTTTAAAGCTCAGAAAGGATCATTCTGGGAGTTTTCAGCCTTCTGTTCATTTAGTAAAGGTGCAATAAATTTCATGTGCACCCGTAGGAGTGTAGGAGGACATTAAGAGTGGTCACTTGTAAACTGAGCTGCTAAGTTTAATTGATCTAAAAGAATTTAATGTGGCGTAGTGAATCGGTGCCGGCAGTGCAGATTTATCTGCTGGCCTCAATGAGAACATAATAGTGTGGAGGTTTAGTGGGGGATATTTAATTATAGCCACAAAAGTGATTTATTCTGTGTTGACTTAAATTACAATGCTGGATTTAAGCTTTTTTGAAGCTTTAGACAAAAAGGGGGAGAGAGGTAGCAAAAATAAATATTAGCTAAATATTCAAAGTGCAATAAATTTCCATTTTACAGTGTGAGTGCATCTCAGCGAATCTGTGAAGAACCTGACCAGGACGTAATTGAATACGTATATAACCTCAAATCAGAATATTTGGCAAACTATATATATCAGCAAGAAGTTTGTAACCCTTTAACTGTCACCATCCTCTCTGTGGGACGCCTAAGTTTACTTCACCATATTACAAATAAATCCTAAACTTATCATGACTATGTCTAACTATACATCGTTGGTAAGGTCTAAGACTCCGAAATATTACCATATTTTTGTCTTACAAATTATGTAGGAAAAGTAATAGATTAATATGTCAAGAGTGCAACTTAAAAAAAAAATCTACATCATAACATGAGTTCTGACCTTTGTCACAAAACACTTTCTCCGTTGCCTTTTTCCCTATCACGCTTTAGAAATCATATATCAGTTCAAAACTTAATATTTTAAATGTCATCATTTGAAAGGCATTTTAAAATCAGACATTGAATTACCACAGAAAATGTACATCAAAATCATATTACAAAATGTTTTCATTCACGAATTATAAAAATTTAAGTCTGGATAGTGCATTTTTATGTCTGTGTTCAAAAATGGGAGTGATGTTTAAAGAGTTAATCATTTAAAATGCGATAGCATTTGGTAAAATCACTTATTGTTTAACATATTTTAATAAGTAAAGGTCAGAATAAGTATCAGGTCAGGAAAAAAAAACATTGAAGTAGACATTTGCATTTAATGTGCATTTTGTGTATATAAATTCAATTTTGTAAATTTATATTTAATTGTAATATATATATAACTAAAAACAAACTAAAAGATCAACACTTTGGGGGTCTAAGGGATCTAAAAAAGAATAAGGCATTAATATGTGCTTTATAAGTACTAATAAACAGCCAATATGCTAGTAATGTGCATGATAATAAGCAGCTAAACTAAAGTGATACTAAGTAAATGAAAGCAAAAATCAAGCATGTTCTCTTCCCAATTCCCACTAACAGAATGCAAAGAAGCAGCGATATGTATTAATTCTTATCCACCTTTCTCCTGAGTAGCTGATGAGCGACGACATGAAAGATTCTAACTTCCAAAAATCCATGTTAAAATGGGGTCAAAAGTTTGAGTGAATTTAACCGTTTTCAATTTAACTAAATTTAAAAATGTGCGCAGGTTTAACGTTTTATTATGGGCTCATAAAATATGTTAATTTGAGTAGAAACAGAGACTGGAAATGTAAAGTACCGCTCCGTCAGACGAGACTTCCAAGTTTAGAAAAAGGTGGATATCTCTATGTGCATGCATAATAGTAGTAATTATTGCACTCCTTTCAATTTGTTGATTAAATGAAAAACAAAACAATGTATTACTAGTTTACTCTGATTTTTTGGACATTTGTAGATTATTTTACTTGATTACTGTACATTAAAGGTTTAAGTGGCATGTATCATGTCAGTCCAGAAACTCAGCATTACATAAAGGAACATTGTGCTGTTTCTTGTCAATAAATGTAAGCAGTGCCAAGTTCCATGACAGCATAAACTCCTGTAAAATATGTTATTGACATATTGTTGTAAGGCCTGTCTAACTAGCCCAAACCCCGACCCGTGAGCATTCAACACATCATTATAGCAGCCAAGTTTTTATGTTTTTATTTATAGTTTCTTGGCAAGAGAGGAAAGAGAGATTTCTATTAAACATTCTGGAGAGTATTAAACTGGTATTAGTGGTCTAAGCCTCTACAGTTAGTATGTAGAATTGTCTTGCTTTTTGGAATTTCTTCAAATGGTCGAAATAAATCGTGGTAAAACTTATATCAGTGTTTCCAATGTTTGAACATACTGATGTTTCATGATGTAGAAATCTGCTTTCAGGCCAGATTAAAATGTAATCTGAAATCTTGAGATCTCTATGCTTTCTTTCCCTATCCTTAATCTTTACAATCATGCCCTGAAGACAAATCTGTTCCCTGAATAAAGTACACACACAAAGGATGGTTATAACTAACCTGCAAGAAGATTTAATAAAAAATGGAAAGTCTGAGTTCACTCTAACATCATTCAGTAATTATTTGGTGATTTACATAAACATTGGATAAGTGAAAAATGTAAAGGAATGGTTTTTCGTATAAGCAAAGTCGAAAAGAAAATCAAATCTTCTTACAGTAAAACATTAAAATGTCACAGAGAAAATACTCTTTTGCACAGATTCTCAAAATATATTTATGAAATAGAAAAAATATATATATATTTAGTTTCAACCCTCATACACCAAAATATATTTCAAAATGTATTTCAGAGGGAAGAAAATACATTTCCAATACTAGCCTAATACTAATACTAATAACAATAATAATAAAACTAATAATGTTTTAATAATGTTTATTTTATAAGTTTATATATATATATATATATATATATATATATATATAATATTATTATTATTATTAATCTCATTTAATAGCTTAATTTACAATTGAATTTAACATTTCATATGTTCATGAATGTTATATACAACAAACATATACGTTTTTCTTCAAATGTGACATACATGAATGTATTTTCTTGAATTTAAATATGTTGCAAAAAAAATAAATACATAAATATATATATATATATATATATATATATTGTTTTCAAAAATATACAAAAAATGGCCAAAAATATTGGTAGAAAATATATTTACACTGATATTTTAAAGCGTGTTTTAGCAAATATATTTTTGTGGTAACACTTCATTTTACAGTCTCTTAACTAGTTACGTATTAGCATGCATTACTAGAATATTAGCCATTTATTAGTACTAATTAACACATATTAATGCCTTATTCTACATGACCTTATTCTACATTCCTAGTCCTACCCAATACCCAAACTTAACAACAACCTTACTAACTATTAATAAACAGCAAATTAGGAATTTACTGAGGGAAAAGTCGTAGTAAATAGTGAATAAGTGTTCCCTATTCTAAATTGTTACCATTTTTGCCAATTCTTTATAGATTTCACATTATATTTAAAATATATATATATATATATATATATATATATATATATGTACATATTGATGTATGGGGAGAGTCAAACTCTCAGTGTTGCTTGTGAATGTTCAGAAAATGCAGAAAACTCAGAAACTTTGAACTATGTTGATAACAGCATAACTTGCAACCAGCCGTGCTTTTGGGGAAAAAAAAAGCCCAATTTGATATCAGACATATATTGTGTTCTTGTGAACAGTCTTGTCCCTGACATGAGATGATCGTGAGGACTTCATCAAAAACTCAGTTTCCAAGGAAACAATATAAGAACTCAATCTTGGCTCCATGCCGGAGGTCTCCACCTCTCTCAGAGGGGGCTCAAGCCATTGCTTATTGGCCTTCTACCCATTCAGCCTGAAAAACAGCAAGACACGCAATTAAATCACGATCCCTCAGTCTGCTCACTGAAAGAAAAGAAAGAAGAAGATGATGATGAGGAAGAAGAGGAAACACATTTCAGGGGGCTCGGGGTGGATGAATTACTGGAATGCATCAGACATTGGCTCTCGTCCAAGCCTCAAAGCGATCGGCTCGGCAAATCAGAGATGCAAGATGCAGTGACCCAGCAAAGAAATTCAGAAGGCGACTTTAAAGGTGATAGATCAACCATTCTGCCCAAGGATAGGGCCGTACTTAAGGCCATTGTCATTGGTGCAGGTGCAAGACCTTTGATGTTTGTCATTTTAGTGGCTCTGCTTTTGAATTCCATCGGCCGCTTTACATACTAATTAACCTGACCAGCCACTGAAACAGATAAATGGACAACCTGAAAAGTGTGCGGGAGGCCAAGAAAGATCAGACAGTAAAATTCATTTATGCTAAACGGGATGTTTGAAGAGGAAAAGCCAAAGTGTTCCGGTGAAAAGCTGCCTCACCAACATAATCACAGGCATCCGATGAAAGGGTATCTCAATGCACACACTGCGTTTGGGTCCAGCAGATTTCTCACTGTACTACTCTAGGTACACTCTTGGTGCTCAATGTTGCTCTTTCATAGCTTAGGAGCATTCAATGAGGTCTCTTAGTTTCACTGAAGTTTGTCGCAGATACCTCTTCAAAAATGTGTTACGACTAACAAAAGTAGACAAAAATAAGAGTTGTGTTCATATAGTAAAAAATTATGTGGTTGGCAAAGCTTCCAAAGCTTCCATATTCCAGTTCATGATGAGATCTAAGACTTCTGACTGCAGACTTTGGTGTTGTGGCAAGTTTGAGCACAGTTTCTGACAATGATGTTTTCTGAAACTATACTTATGAGAAAACAATATTTTTTGGTTCTTCAAAGAACATTTCAGTGAACAATTCCAAAAAGAACCATTCTGAAGAATATTTAAAAACTCTTAAGAACCTTTCTGCATTTGAAAGGTTCCAAGGATGTTCAAGGTTCTTCACAGAACCACTGATGTCAATAAAGAACCTTTATTTTCAAGAGCGTAGTAGAATACGCTAATATGTACTTGCAAAGTGTTTACAATTATTATAATGTTGAGGGAACATCAAAATAAAGTGTTAGCAGATATTAAGCAGACAGTCTACTAATACTCTAATGACTGCTAGTTGACAAGTAGTTGTAAAGTTACTTATAGTCAGTCTAATTGTAATTGTAATGGTTTACATTAAATGTGTTACTTATTAACTTATTATCTTCAAATCTCAGGGGGTTTCAAGTGATATATATGTTTTGGGAATGTTTGGGAATACCTGCATTAAATGTAAATACGAAATAATGATAACACTTTAGTATAGGGAACATTTCTCAGTAATAACTAGTTACTTATTAGCATGCCTATTATTAACAAATTGGCTGTTTATTAGTACTTATAAACCACCTATTCTGCATGGTCATATTCTACAAATTAAGAGTTTATTGAGGCAAAAGCCAGAGTTATTTTTTTGAATAGCAAAAACTGGACCTTAAAATAGAATGTGACCAAAATAATGCGAATTTGTGCATTTTAATGTGTTCAAAATACAAAAGCCTTCCAAAGACATAGTAATGTATGGTTGAATAATTCAAATAATAATGAATGTGGTTATAGCTGCAATGTTGAAATGCTGAGAAAACACTTCTTGAAACTAAAATGATTAATGTAAATCCAGTTTTCAAATGTTGTGTAGCCTCTCAGTTTTCTGTATAAATATAGCCACCTGACATGTGACTGGTCTTTGTGTGAATGTCCACAAAACTGGAAGACTTTATGCATGCATATGTGGTAGGTATTTTAGAAAGGGAAATTTAAAAGATGAAGAAAAAAAAAGAATTAGGGAGAATCAATAATGTACTGCTATTGTGTGAATACTATGTAATCATGTTATTAGTAAAAAGTAGTTGGTTATTAGTAACTGTAGTTGGTTATTTACATAAAAACAATACTATTTGAATACCTTGTATTCTCAAATCCTCGTCTTGTCTTGCTCTGCCTGAACTCAAGACAGTTAGGGTATGTCGAAAAACTCCAATCGTATTTTCTCCCTCAATTTCAAAAATCATTTCAAAATCATCCTACATCACTGCAGAAGTACCGACCCAGTCTTTACAACGTGAATATACAAAAAAGATCAAACACCTTTAACAAAAAAGGTAAAACAGCGATATAGGACAATTTTGAAGTTGAGAGAGAACATGAGATGGGAGTTTTTCGACATACACTAACTGTCATGAACCGCAACAAAAACAGTCCAGGCAGAGTAAGACAAGACGGGCGTTTGACATTAAAAAGTATATAAATTGTATTATTTTTTATTAAAATAACCAAACATTTTTCTAGATTTTCTTTACAACCGCATTTGTGATCATTTAAACCGCATTTAAACTGCTTTTTTGGAAGTTCAAACTCGGGGCACCATATCAGTCCATTATATGGAGAAAAATGCTGAAATGTTTTCCTCAAAAAACATAATTTCTTTACAACTGAAGAAAGAAAGACATGAACATCGTGGATGACAAGGGGGTGAGTAACTAATTTGTAATTGTTGTTCTGGAAGTGGACTTCTCCTTTAATCTCATTAGTTTCCATGAGAAACAACTTAGATAACTGATTTTTCTTTCTTAGGGCCGTTTAGTAAACTCTGCTGATGTTGGGTAGACGAGCTGTTCACAGAAGAACAACTGGGGGCTCTCAGTCACACCTGAAGCACAGTGGCACACCTTCCCCTTACAAATCACAACCACATGCTGTCAGCAGACCACAAAACACCCCCCCGATCCCAGCAGCCCTCCGCACACATGCACATAGACACGCCTGTTCCACAAGTAATCACCAATTACTCAAGAAAAGACCTCTTTGTCTGAGCAACTGCAGAAGTGTCTGCTCCCTCATAATGATGCTGCATTAGCCGGGCATTTACAAGTCCGGTATGAGTCCTTTTGAGCTGGATCAAGCGCTAAGCGAGTTAAAATCCAGGTCATCTGCTTAGCTTTTCCATGCATGCTCTATCTGAATGCAAATCTTTCATGGAAACTGAAACAATGCCTGTAATTTTGCACTACTTTAATGCTAGCTCTGATCATTAGGAACGACAAAAAGAAATCTAAGCCTGCTGCTCCAAAACAGCATGTAGACCACAAATGTAACCCTGAATAAAACACATACTTCAGCTCGAGGATTTTTTCAGCAGTTTTGTGTTTCCGAGGTTTGTAGAAGTTCTTGAGCTTGCTTGATGAGGGCAATGCAACATCTTAGCTTTGACATCTTAGATGTGAAATGGATATGTGAAGCCACAGGATTGTTCCTCTAACATCTTTTGGTGTTACCTGAGCATACTTGCTCTCAAATTAATCTGATCATTTGTAGAACGAAGACCTTTGTAATGCAGTTCATGAGAAATGTCAATCAATATGCCTGTTACAAAAAACACTTCTGAATAAAATATAAGCACTGGCCCTTTAAGTCACTGGTGTAAGTAGAAAAAATATATTTTTGTTTTAAATTGATTACTTTCATTAAAACAATATGGTTTGACAGTACTAATGCATAGTTAAACAATAATGGCATCGCATAATCACTGTACTTATATCGTTGCAATATTGAAAATTTCTTCTAAACGTGCTTATATAACAGTCTAGCTCTTAAATATTTTTTTTAGCATGCTAAATCCAGATGTGTGCTTCAGAAATGAATCGCAAACTTATGACCTTCCTTTTATTGGAGGTAAGTTGTTGCTAATCCTTCAGGCTTAGTGTCCTGCTGTACAAAACTAAATAGCTCCCCCTAGTGTAAACTACAATTTCTCCACTAGGTGAATATGAAAAACGAGCTTATGAAAGAGTCTAGGAGCTCCCCAAATAATACTAAGTGCAGTTAATAGACTGATAGCAGTGGGAAAGATGCAGCAACAGTGCCAGGATCCAATGACCGTGAATTGAAAAGACTTTAATATGGACTTGTGATGGTGACAACTCTATTACAGCAGCCCAGTGAAGTAAGCAGGGTTTGAAGAAGGCTCTATTAAAGATAATGCAATTCTCAACACTTTAACTATAGCTGACCTGAACAGCTAAATATGTATATATAAAGACAGCACTTGCTTCATATGGCTGTTCACCATTACATAGGACTGCCAGGACCATTTTTTATTTGAACAAGATGTTGCTAACATCAAGACCTAAGGAACATAATCCCACATCTGCTTGTCCAACTTCTGAAACTAGCTGGCAAGATGACATAGCTAACAAATATACCTTTGTTGTACACACTTTATGCTACACACCTGAACATTTGAGGGGCTTTGTTTATTGCTACCAAGCTAATTTAGTTAGCAAATATATGGTATGTCAGTAATTGGCTCTGTTAGAAAGAAGGCATATTGTTTCATAAAGGAAAGCTAATAAATACATACTGTTGAAAATAAGTACACTTTAGCATAGTTATTACAGAAATAATATACTTCTAAAGAATATGCTGAAGTGAGAACTGAACGTAATATTTCCTGACACTTAAATGCATGCTATTTACAATTTAATGAAAGTGTGTTATAGTTTAAATTTAAAAGAAGTGCAACTGGTTAAATATAAAAGCATTTTCAAACCCACTTAAGTAGCACTTAAGTACTTTATATGTAATTTCATAATTGCGTCTATGTAAACTGAATGTAATATTTCCTGACACTTAAATGCATAAAATGAATAAATGTAAATGCGTTATTTACAGTTCAATCAAAATGTGTTATAGTTTAAACTGAAAGGAAATGCAATTAGTTGAGTATAAAAGCGTTTTCAAACTCATGCACTTAAGCAGCACTTAAGTACTTTATATGTAATTTCTTAATTACTTCTATGCGAAATGAATGTAATATGTCCTGACACTTAATTGCATGTTCAATGAAAATGTGTTATAGCTTACATTTAAAAGAAATGCAATTAGTTGAATATAAAAGCATCTTCAAACCCACTTAAGTAGCACTTAAGTACTTCATATGTAATTTCATGGTAACACTTTATTTTACGGTTTCTTAACTAGCTGCTTATTACTTAACTAGCTGCATGCATATTACTAGAATATTAGCTGCATGCATATTACTAGAATATTAGCCATTTATTAGTACTAATTAAGCACATATAAATGCCTTATTCTATATGACCTTATTCTACATCCCTAAACCTACCCAATACCTAACTATTAACAGGCAAATTAGGAAATTATTGAGGGAAAAGTCATAGTTAATAGTGAATAAGTGTTCCCTGTTCTAAAGTGTTACCAATTTCATAATTGCTTCTATGCATGTAATATTTCCTGACACATAATGCTATGTTATTTACAATTTAATGAAAATGTGTTAGTTTAAATTTAAATGAAATGCAATTAGTTGAACTTAAAAGCTTTTTCAAACCCACTTAAGTAGCACTTAAAGGAGAAGTCCACTTCCAGAACAACGACTCACATATAATGTACTCACCCCCTTTCATGTCTTTCTTTCTTCAGCCGTAAAGAAATTGTGTTTGTTGAGGAAAACATTTCAGCATTTTTCTCCATATAATGGACTGATATGGTGCCCCCCAAAATGTAGTTTAAATGCGGCTTCAAACAATCCCAAATGTGGTTGTAAACGATCCCAGCCGAGAAAGAAGGGTGTTATCTAGCGAAACGATTTTCATTAAAAAAAAATACAATTTAAATACTTTTTAATCTCAAACGCTCGTCTTGTCTTTCTCTCCCTGAACTCCCTGTGTATTCTGGCTCAAGACGGTTAGGGTATGTCGAAAAACTCTAATCGTATTTTCTCCCTCAACTTCAAAAATGATTTTAAAATCATTCTGCATCACTGCAGAAGTATGAACCAAGTCTTTGCAAAGTGAACATGCAAAGAAGATCAAACACCCTTAACAAAAAAGGTAAAAACAGTGATATAGGACGATTCTGAAGCTGAGGTAGAACACGAGATGGGAGTTTTTCGACATACACTAACTGACATGAACTGGAAAAAAAAACAGTTCAGGCAGAGCGAGACATGACGAGTGTTTGACATTAAAAAGTATATGAATTGTATTATTTTTTATTAAAATAACCAATCTTTTCACTAGATAAGACCCTTCTTCCTTGGCTGGGATCATTTACAACCACATTTGTGATCGTTTGAAGCCGCATTTAAACTGCATTTTGGAAGTTCAAACTCAGGGCACCATATCAGTCCATTATATGGAGAAAAATGCTGAAACATTTTCCTCAAAAAACATAATTTCTTTACGACTGAAGAAAGAAAGACATGAACATCTTGGATGACAAGGGGCTGAGTACATTTTTTGTAAATTGTTGTTCTGGAAGTGGACTTCTCCTTTAAGTACTTTATATATGTAATTTTTCATAATTACTCATATTGTTGAAATAGGTTAAAATGTACTCATATACATACTGAAGCATTTATGGTAAACTAAAATATGATTTAATGTAATTTCTACTGCGACTTGTATGACATACATTTTGATATATTTGTAATTACATCATTGTAATAATGAGATTGCAATTTATTACATTATAAATATGAACTGTATTCATATTTTAAGATTGACCATCACAATACAGTTAAAATGACTTTATATGTGCTTTAGTAGATTTGTTAACACATCAAAATAAGTGTACTTCTTGAAGAATTAAAACATATTTTAAAAGTACTGTAAAGTAAAACTAACATTGTTAACATTATAACAAAGTGCACTTAAGTGTGTTAAGAAGCAGTCATGAAAGTGTTTCTCTAAGTACACCTAAGTGGCCTTTTATTACATTATATTATATATACAAGTACAGTTTTTAAAATACTTTTAAAGACTTTGTTTTATTTGAAGTACACTACAAGTTTACATTCAAAACAGTTAGGCACACTTCTTTTTCACAAAGATATGCTGAAAAGCTACCAATATAAAATACCTGTGCTTACATATAGACCTGTCAATGTCAAACCAAGAATACAAGACTGTGTAGTACTATGTAGTATTATAAACACATTTCTAAACATTGCCATACAGGAGTTTGAGGGTGGTTCCTTGGACATCAAACGCTGGCACTATATGCTACTTGCAAACCTTGATGCTTGGCATTTTGTGTCAAAGCTAAGTTCTTTCCTTGAGCTTTTTACATCTGTGATAGATAGGTGCTATATATTTTGTTAACTCTGTTCCAACGGAGCTCATGATGCAGTTTAACAGGCACAGTCAGAAAGAAGAGTGTGTCAATGCAGGGCTCCGATAAAGGGTGATGCCACAAGGCCCAATAAAATGCAGATTCCTAAGTGACCTTATCATTTCCCCTCTGCTAAAGTACACAGGAAAGTTACAGAGCATTGAGCATTGTCCCTCAGGCGGACAAACCCTGGTGCCTCACATAACGTCTTATGCTCAGTAACACGCACTTATGTTTAACTAGAGTCAAAAAAAAAAATAGATAGCAGTTTGCACGAAGGTCAAGATCAGGCCAATGTCAAGCTGGCATACTGTACTTCAGCAACTGTGCATGTCAAAATGATGTGTTCGGCAATGTACGGGATGACGTGCGTTACAAATAGCAGACCCTACACATTCATCATGTGAAACTACAGTGTTAATATTCATGCTATCTGGGAAAAGACATTACAGAAATAGACAGATACAAAAGAGAGCGAGCAGGTCTGTCGTATATAACAACACACATACAATATTCCATTACACTCTATTAAAGTCGCACTCCAGACATGGTTCTTGGTCACTCTCTGCATACTTAAGGTTTCAATATTCACAATGTAAAACCTGCTGTAAAACACATGGCTGTAATATATTATTTAGCCATTCCCCGTAATAAAAGACATTCAAAAACAGTCCTTTTTTGCATTTTCTTGACATTGTTTTTCCATTATTTTCTCTTTAAACATTAATCAGGACTTTTTTGGGCCACCCTTTCTTTCTCTCTGCTGCTTAAAGATTTAAATGTCACCCCATCAGGATCTGGACCGGGCTGTTTTGACAGGGCTCAGACAGGAAAATGTTTGGCAAAAATCTGCTGAATTTATTTATTTTTTTCTTTCTCCTCTCCATCCCATTAACAGAGGATTGCTGGGGCTGCAGTTTGCAGTGCTTCGAGAGAGTGCTGAGTTTGGCCTTTACAGCCTCTCGGCTGTTGATAAAGGAAGTAACCCAGTGTT
The DNA here is from genome assembly GCF_022985175.1 of Labeo rohita. NCBI lineage: Eukaryota > Metazoa > Chordata > Actinopteri > Cypriniformes > Cyprinidae > Labeo > Labeo rohita. The sequence continues at coordinate 3,449,836 of NC_066876.1, forward strand.
AAAGAATTCCTCCATTAGCCCTGCTTAGGATTTAACGACACACGCATACACAGTCTAAACCTCCGTCTCCTGTACAATAGGCCTTGTGTTAAGTCTTTTAAATATAAATATGTAATATTTAGTCAATATGATGCATTACATAAAGGTACTCTGCAACGCCGCTAACAAAAAATAGCTTTGTATGTAATTGTTTACAATGCAGTTATGCATTTCTAATGGTGCACAGAAGAAATCTAGAAACAAAATGAGACTTTTCTGTGCCTATAATTTAAAAACACCATTTAGATGCTTCTAAAAAGTCTAATTTTAAATGTTTTGTCAGTGTAGTAACTTAGTAACCTAGTAAGTGTTTATTAGCGAAAGAAACGTCACAAATACACTCTTAAAAATAAAGGTGCTTTCAAAGGTTCTTCACAGCGATGCCATAGAAGAACCATTTTTGGTTCCACAAAGAACCATTCAGTCAAAGGTTCTTTAAAGAACCATCTCTTTCTTACCTTTTTATAATCTGAAGAACCTTCTTTTGCCACAAAGAACCTTTTGTGAAACAGAAAGGTTCTTCAGATGTTAAAGGTTCTTTATGGAACCATTTAGACAAAAAAGGTTCTTCTATGGCATCATGAAGCACCTTTATTTTTAAGAGTGTAGCTCAGTCTTGTATACATGATCTCAGCAAAATCCAATTATGGATTTATTTATGTGGTCACCTGTGCTTGGAAGCAACAGTATGTGTGCTGAAGTATCTCACATCCATACTAAAGGTGATCCTGTGATTTACAGGGAGTAATGAAAAGCACAGACCCATGCAGAGATCCTAGATGAGAAGACTAACAATGCCATCATACACATACTGTGTTTTACTCTCTATATAAAAATTGTACTTGTTGTTGGTTGCCAAATTCTGAAGTCAGAAAGATTTTTAAAATGATTTTCAAAGAAGTCTTACACTAACCAAGGCTGCATTCATTTGATCATAATACAGTAAAATATTGTGAAATATTATTACACTCTCAGAAAAAAGGTATAAAAGCTGTCACTAGTGCTGTAACTTTTTAAAATGTATATTTTTTACACTTTAGGTACTAATATGTACCTTCAAGGTACCAATATGCACCCTTTAGGTACAAAGGTGTACCTTTTTAAAAGTAATAGCTTTTGTACCTTTTTTTCTGACAGTGTACAGTTTACAATAAGCGTTTTGTTTAGTTTTGTTTTTTTCTATATTAATCAATGTAATTTATTCCTGTGATCAAAGCTGAATTTTCAGCATCATTGCTACAGTCTTCAGTGTCACACGATCCTTCAGAAATCTTTCTAATATGATGATTTAATACATTATAAATGTCACTTTGATTAATTTAATATGTCCTTGCTGAATAAACGTATCGGTTACTTGAACTGTAGTGAATATAGATGACCTGTCAAAATAAGATATGCATTTAACATTTTATAAATGCAATGGAAAACCCCATTCAGAAGTTTAATGTTGAGGAAAAAAGTGAAAAGTGATATAGCGAAAGCATGAACTGTAGTGACCTGCATCTGTCAAACTCCAACAGGGCTAAACAGCAGTAAAAAATGTGGTGCAATCGAGTTTGGTAATTATAGCTCTTCCAAAATGTTATTAAGAACCATTACAGATGTTTTATTGAGTTACGCACAAGTGGGAAATTCTGTGCATTAACATTAGCTACTATGTACTTACATTTAAATTATGCATTTGATACAATGCATGTTTTTCCATTGTACTAATATTTGAAAATACTGTCCTGCAATTAGACCTGTTAAATACAGGTCTAATTGAAATGATGTTGACCTTATCTCTATCCCTTAAACCTAACCAGACCAGCAAACCTGCCCCTAACCTTAACCGTATTTAGAACTGGGTAGTAACTGATTACATGTAATCTGATATACGTAACCAGATTCCGAAAATGAAGTACTTGTATTTACAGTAAGTTACATTTTAAAATACTCGTACTTAATTCATTGATTACATGATTACATATTATTCACACAATATCAATAAAGCATTCATCATTTATTGATTATCTCTAATTCCTCATTTTTATCTTATACATTTTTCTAAAATAGTCTACCGCTTATATATACTCAGAAAGTCCAGTTTTGTGGATATTCACACATAGACAGTCATTAGTCAGGTGGTGTCACAGCATTTGATCAATGGATTTACAAAAATCATTTCCGGTTTAAGAAGTGTTTTAGCACAGCATCAACTACCGATGAACGCATTACTCAGTAGTTATTTAACCATGTATTCTTGTGCATTATTAAAAGGCTTTTGTCTTTCAAACTCATTAAAATGCACACATTGTCATTATTTCTTATTTGCAGACATTCTCAAACGTCTTTGTCACCTAATATATTTATTTTAAAGGGGTGGTCAATCAGCAATTTTGTAAAAGACATCTCCCTTTGCATTAAACTTTGCAAAGTTCGAAAAAGTGAAATCATAATCAATGACCCCTTTAAGTACCCCTGAGATTTTAAAATAAATGTTTTAATATTTAAGTATCACATTTACATGTTTATGCTTCTCTCACATTGGTTAATGGTCATTTGGCTTGCAGGTAAACATAAAATATTAAATATATATTTTTAGTAAGTGTATTATTTTGATTGTTATTTTAAAATGATTTAGTTTTGTTGGCATTGATAACCTAGTGGTTAGTGCAGCAACATACAGAGCAACTGTGCTCACGCCGACCGAGTTCGATTCCCATCTCGAGGTCCTTTGCTGATCCCGCTCCCTTCTCTTCACCCAACACTTTCCTGACTACAGTTTTTGTCATGTAATTTGTCATTTGTAACGGATTACAATTTGTAATTAATCTACCAAGCTCTGACCGTATCCAACCTCACCAGCAGCAAAAGTGTTCAGCAATTCAACATGGTACACAATAGGTACAATTTGTTATTTTAATTATTAAGTACATAGTATTTAAAGACTCCTAATTTGGGGGTTTTGGTGAAGATAATAGCGTGGAATCTTGTGGAGTCTGTGCTTTTTACTTGGGTAAGTAATCAACCACAACCACAACAGCCTAACAAACACTTACCCAGTGTTGGGGGTAATGCATTACAACTAACAAGAGTTACGTAATCAGATCACTTTTTTCAAGTAACTAGTAAAGTAATTCATCACTATTAATTTTACAGTGAAATATCTGAGTTACTTTTTTTCAAATAAGTAACACTAGTTGCTTTTTCCCACTTATTGACTGAAACCTCACCCCATGTTGAGAGAAATTGGGAGTGAGGTGCAAGCAAGCCTAGACCAGGTGATAAAAAATAACACAATAGTAACTTGGATTACTTTTCATAAAAAGTAACTAAGTAATGTAATTTGTCACTTTTCATGGAGAAAAGCAGTTGTAATGCATTTCTTTTAAAAGCAACTTTCCCCAACACTGCTCACTAATGTGTTAAAAACATTCAGAAGACCATAGCAAGACCCTGATGAGTTTCGCCCTCACATTTTCTTCAGACTAGTTTCTTTCCAGCAGTGACTGGTCGCCTCCGTATGGCAGGTACATTTTCTAATCACCTTGTATCTTGATACAAAGGTTTGCCATCTGTAGCTTCAGAGGCCTGACTAACCATATTAATTAATCAACAGACTGGGCAAACAGCTCATTAGAGCAGGAGGCGACCCAAGGGCAAGGAGAGTCCTTACAAAGCGTGAACCGGAGCCAGTGGCCACATTATTAAGACACTGCCAGCTAATGAAGGTGACAAGAGAGGAAGGCGGCAACAAAAAAAAAAAAAAAATCATTTACCCAGAGAGATATCAATCCCACGAGCTGCAAGAACAGCGAAATTGAAGATATAGATCACCAATCCCTTTATGGGGATGAAGGGAAATGTGGGATAATTTCCCTGATAAACACGGCGCTGACATTGCCATATAAACGAGCGTGGATTTATCCCTGCGGAGGCAGATGAGATGACTGCGGTTCGGAGGTCCTTGTGAACTCATAACAGCACTGGCAGGCAAAATAAAAATCAACAACTCGGCAAGGCGCTGATAGCAGCCATCCATTGCGCGCAAATTGAACTGTCACCTTTAGTGTCACTTTTCCAGCCGAGCAGATGAAAAAGACAACCGCGTGGCGGTAATGTTCCGCAAAATTAATTCCTGGTGGGAGAAAAAGACGTCGAGACATCAAACAGATAAAGACTCTCTGTGTGGAAACAGTCTCGCGGGGCCTGTTTACGTCTGTAGTGATCTATTCAGCGGGCCTCCTTTGTTAATATGACAGGGTTTGTCATCCATCCCTAAATAAATGGAGCTAATTTATCCTCGGGGAAAGCATGCAATGTCAGCGAAACTAACGACGCGGCTTATTCTCCAAATCACAGTGACTGTGACGATAACAGGTCACGTGACCGGACTCATTCGGCACGACAAATGACAACAGCGCTAACCCTGCCTCGCGTATCTCCATCAGCGAGCAAGAATGAAAACACCACAAATGATCGTACTGATGCAAAAATGAGGTACTATTACATACGCAAATGCACAGACAGAGAATATATTTATACTGATATTGTCAGTGTTGGCTATTACATGGTACAGAGGCCAAAAACAAGTAAAAAATATAGCTATAAGCAGCGATTACCGGGGTTCAAATGCTTTAGGTATTTAAGCACATACGGAAAAAGACATTACATATTATTTAGCAAGCCTGTAACCACCTAAATCAATTATTTAAACCATAGAAATATGATGTTTATATAACATTTATGACTGTTATAGTGCCAGCTGTGGTTCGATCTCCCTGAAACTTTGCATGCTTGTTTAGAATCACTTGGCGAATGTGCTAGTAGGTTTCGTGAAGTTTTGAGTTTTCGTTTAGACTTTATAGGCTTTTGGAAACAGTAACAGATTACAATTTGTCAGTAATCTGCCCGTATGCTACCTCGATAGCAGCAAAAGTGTTCAGCAATTCAACATGAACACAATAGGTAAAATTTGTTGTTTTATTATTAAGTACATAGTATTTAAAGATACCTAATTTAGAGGTTTATCGGAGATAATAGCATGGAAACTTGTGGAATCTGCGCTAGCAACCAACCACAATGAACAGCCTAACAAACACTTATCCAGCATTGGGGGTAACGCATTACAGCTAACACGAGTTACGTAATCAGATTACTTTTTTAAAGTAACTAGTAAAGTAATGCATCACTTTTAATCTCTCTGAAACTTTGCATGCTTGTTTAGAATCGCTTGTCGCATGTGCCCAGCGGGTTTCATGAAGTTTTGAGTTTTCGTTTAGGCTTTATAGGCTTTTGGGTATTCCCTTCTCTAAAGGACCCCGTTAGCTTCCCAAATGGTACATTTCAACATGTTTTTGATAGTTATTGACTTAGAGAGAATTGCACTGTATTGTTTTGTTTTGTTTTGTTTTTCTCAGACTGAACAAAAAACCTAGGACTAGTTTGCAAAACTAGGTTTTTCACATCTTTTCAATCATTTAACAAACTATTTGATTGACAGCAGTGGTTCAAGAGGCAAAGTTGTTCAGAACGAGGCGGTCTATACGATATGAATATGGCATGTATGTGCAGAAAACAGCACAATGTACAATCGTTTACGTCCTCAAAAAAATGCGATGTTGTCCCCCAGTGGCCAATTTTTTTTTTCAAATTTCTCTCAGACCTTTGGGGCTGTGAGTCAGACAGGCCCACCGCGTTTCATTCCGATCAGCCTCCGTTAACTTTGTCTAATAATTGCTCAAATTTAATCGCCCAATGGCGCCCATGGTTTTTTGAGATACAAGTCCCCATAGACACTTGTGGCGCTTTGGACCAACACCGTGCACAGCGATTTTCATGTTGATAGGACAAATGGTGGCCTGTTATAGCCATTTTTATGTTTTTCCCCTATTGCACCAATCTCTGTGGCCGATCTCCATGATTTTTTTTTTTTCCTGTGACCTCAGATTGAGCTCTTACATAAGTGTGCCGAGTTTGGCAAATATATCTCATTCTGTTCAGGAGTTCCAGGCATTTTACTAAAAGTGGCTGTGCCCCCTTTGAACATTTTGGCGTCCCTTTGCCACTGTGAGTCAAAAGTTCAGCTTTTATATTTTTTATATTTATTGATATTCACTCTCCAGAGAATCTTTCTGCACTGGTTTGGTTCCGAAAACCTAGGACTAGTTTGCAAAAGTAGGTTTTTACAAAAAAATGCAAAATACCCAAAAATTTCGCCAGGGACTGATGGTTTAGGAGTTCGATTCGTACTTTTGTTCGCTGTAGCGCCCCCGTCAGGCCGATTGGGGCGGACCACGTTCACATTGTCAGCGGTGTGAGTACTACCATCCCTAAAAGTTTCAAGTCTCTACGACCTACGGTTTGATCTGCACGATCAGTAGGAAAGAAAAATTGCTCCTCCGTGACCATTCTAACAAATACAGTAGGGTTTCAGCGCTACACACTTGAACCCCTAACAAAATAATTCTTCTGAATAAGAAGTGTGCTGAATTGTATTGAATGTGCACTTGTAGAGTACTTCAAATCTTACTGTACTTACAGATTACATGACTGTTACTGAACACACTTAAGTGCACTTTTAAAAAGTGAAGTTTTAAGTTTTTCAAAATGAAAGTTTTACTTTAAAGAATTTTAAATGCCATATTTCAATAGTCATCCTTTACACATTCCATGTGTTGACTAACATACTAAAATATGTAAAATGATTGATTTTTAACTGTAGTATGTTATTTAAAGTTAATATATTTTAAATGTAATAAATTGCAACAACTTCATTACAAATGTGTAATTGCATAAATATTTTAATATAAATACATATAAAGTCCTACTTAAGTGGGACTTTTAAGTTCAAATAATTGCATTTAATGAATGCTTACCCAGTGTTTAATACATATTCATTTAAATATGTCTGAAACATTAAATTCAGTTCACACAGTGCATTATTGTGACAGTGATTACTCTTTTTAAAAGAACGACCAAATGCAATAGTATATAAGCAGAATGATATCAGAGGTGGACAGCAGTGAAGTATTTTTACTTTACTTAGTTTATCAGAGTGTTTTTCTTTGGAAAACTTTACTGCATTACATTCCAAAGCACAATGTCATACTTTTTACTGCACTACATTTCATAAATTTGTTGTTTGTTTTAACTTTAGAATTTAAGAATATTAAAAATGTAGTACTTTCTTGTCCTCAAGCAAATCTTTGAATTACTTTTACTTGAGTAAAAGCGAGAAAGCCATAGATTTCTAATGTAATTAAGTATTAAATGATATTTAACGTGAAACATAGTGCAGTAAAAAGTACGATATTATGCCTTGGAATGTTGTGAAGTAAAGTTTTCTAAAGAAAAACGCTGATAAAGTACAGACACTTGTACTTTTACAGCAGAGTAAAAGTACTTCACTACTGTCTGCCTCTGATTGATACTATGATGAAAGAGCAAAAACAGTATTACTGCAGCATTATGGTGCAGTGATGAAGTTCCATGTTAGATACTTGGATACTTAAAGAATTGTATTTAAATATGGTGCATTTAAAATCATAATACAAAATAAAACTGTGTTGATTCCTACACATTTGTTGGTGTAGCTATATATTTTTATTAGTGCATCATCTGTTGAATAATATTCAAAGGCTACTGAGCTTATTTCTGTTATTAATTATATCTTGAAAGGATTTGTGTTCAAAGCCAGCAGCATATAATTGCAGCTAAAAGCTGTGGAGAGCAGCAGTGTGTGCGTTTGCTATAGCTCTTCTATATAAGCCGTTCTCTCCTTCTCACATTCGCACACATACACGCCAGTCCTAATCCACTTAAATATTTATAAAGATTCCTATTATTCTATTAACTATTCATTGATTTATAATTTAAAAGATTTATACTTGGCACTTAAAAAACTGCTAGAATGACTTTCACCTATAAGAGATGTCAGGGGCCATTTATTTCCAGCGAGTGTCAAATCTAGCCCCCTCTGCCGCTCAATTGCGAGAGATCGACATGCTTGGAGTCCATTTTCAATATTCATGCTGTTTGGCTGTTGTGCGCAGTGGCTTTGCCTATGGCAGGTCATGCTTAGTTGATTCTGGCTGTCGCTCCACAATGAAAATGCATGGCCGTGCCCCGTCTACTAGCTCCACTTATTGATTTATATCTAAAACAAGTTCTCTTGCCTCTCGCACGCAGACGCCCCGGCAAACGCCACACGTCACGCTCCTGTGATCTCCATATCTCCTGAGCCGGAGGACAATGTGATGGCTACTGCAGAAGGACAAATCGTTCACCCTCATTCACTGATCAGTGCTAGCACATAGCAATATAGGTTTACGTGTTTTATCATGATTGTGTTTTATAAAGTGAAGTGCACATATATGATTCAAGTAAGTTAATATCTCCTTATGTTATATATTGGGTGAAACCTTTCAGTAGAAGTCTGTGTTTCACCCTGCCACCCAAAAAAAAGATAAATAAATAAAATTATAATTATCTAAATGATGTTCAATCTGATTTTTAAAGTTTTCAAGTTATTTGTATTTTGTTTTCTGACATTTTCACAATTTAATCTGTGATAATTAAGCACATCCCCATAATCCTCATTATGGTAAATTTGCTTCCAAAAAAAATTCTACAATAATAAGTATACTGTTTATTTATACATATATTTTTGAAAAATACAAAATGGGCAAAAAATATATATTGTATATGTTTATTTGGAAATACATTAGAATTTTATTATATATTTTTCAAATATATATATATATATGTAAAGCATTTGTTTGAAAATACATTTTGCCCTCTGTATATTTTAATCAAAGGAAATATATTCAGATATGTAATACTGAATAAAGCCTAAATGTAGGCTAATTTAAGATTTGAAATGTATTTTTATTTTATTCTTTTAGTATTTTAGTATTTTTACTTATATTTATATTTATTTTTTATTTTTTTATTTATTATTATTATTATTATTATTATTATTATTATTATTATTATTATTACTTTATTATTTTTTTTTTATTGCCACTTAAAAACATTTTGATATATATTGATATGTGGTACATGAAGGTTGGACCAAATATATTTTCAATTATATTTTATATTAAACTTCACTGTTCACAACATATATTTATAATATATTTTACAATATATTACTTATATTTTTGCAATGTAAGTCTTTTAGGAGTCAACATTCAGAACTGAAGATGTGGCTCCTTTCAATCCATGACATAACATGAATTGAACTGGAAGCTACAGGAAGTTTGTATTGGAATTACAGGAAGTGGAATTGTGTAATATGCGGATATATTTAACATGGCATTCTTGGGTATTAATCAGTCTTCCATCTTGGCACAGTGAACAGTAATTTATGAAATATAAAGACAGGTACAAGTTTTGATGAAACTTTCAGTCAAGGATTTGAAAACCCATCATTCAAAGTTTGTTTTCCTTTTGAGCTAAAATTTGCACTCAATGCAGTCACATGCATTTCTTTACCTTTTAGTTTATTTGAATTCTACCTCTTTAACTTCAACTCTACACCCTGTTTAAATGATGTATCTGACAAATCAATCAAATTCAGGAATTGCATTCTAAATTTATTTCTGAATGAAAGCACAACCCTGCAAAACAAGTATTTTCTTACCAAATTTAGAAAAATGGTCTCGTTTTAAAAGTGTGTATATGTTTTTCCTGGATTAAGAAAACGATTTGTTCCAGTGCAAACAACAACTTTTCATTTAGTGCACAAAAAAAGGAGCATAAGAAAAAAAGAGAGAGAGAAAGAGACCTACTTAATATGAGGACAGGAAGTGAGTAATTTGTTCTCTCATTTGAGAACTTGAAGGCAGACTTTGTGCCAGACTTTAGCTGGATTCATCATAATTCCCTTCAGCTGAATCAAAACGCCAGGGAGAGGGAGAAAGAGCGAGAGGGAAAGAAGAAAAGGAGAAGCGGAGAGGGCCGGGGAGCCTGCGGAGAGCAGATCAGAGCACTGAAAGGAAACATGTTTTCTTATAAGTCCAGTGAGTGACAAGGAAACCATTAACACACGCCGTCAGTGGAAGGGATTACGCCCCGCGCATGCTTGGCTATTATTCAGCCTAATTAAGTCTTTTGGCATGATTTCCCAAGAACAAAGCGAAAAGGGGAGCAGGAACAGCTTAATAGCTTTGGGGTGCCTGGATTCCGAGGAAGAGATATTAATATGCGCTTTCCTTTGGCGTATTATTTTTTTCAGAGTTTATTAATCCCCCCTTTTTTTGACAAACCACAATATATGCTGCAACTCCCAGAGTTACCAGCTTCTAAAGATGATTCTAATGCAAACCATGTGCTGCTTCAATCAGTGTTTTCAAAAATTCATTACTTCTGTCCTTCCCATACTTGTTGCAATATAATACGTGAAGGTTAGTCGAGCCAAAAACTGCTTAATTCAGTTTAATTCTAAGTTTGGTAACTCTAAAGTGAATAGAATTACAATATACCAGCTTATATGCTGTCACATAATGCAAAATTCAATTACTTACAGGACTGTGTCTTGGTAAAACTATTCACATACAGTAACAACATAGCAATAACAAAACGGCTTGTGTTTCCGTTTGTTCAAACTAATGATACCACAACATGCATGCAGGTCTATGATTAGAATGTTGCCATTTCTGCAATAAATATTATGTGTACTGTAAGAATTATATTTTTTGTAGACATCAAATAGTAATTTGTGCAGTATCAGTGCATATACTTTGCTGTTTGAAAATTTGGAATCAGTAAGATTTTATTTTATTTTTTATTTTTTTTTTCTTTCTTATGGTCAGCAAGCTGCATGTATTTGATAAAAAAATACAAAAAGACAGTAAAATTGTGAAATATTATTACAGTTTAAAGTAACTATTTTCTATGTGAATATATAAATACCGTATCTGTTTGCATTCATCTCAATGGCAGTTGCTTGGCTGACGCATTCACTGCTAACTCTTCATGTTACCACATCGATTTTTTTTTTTTTTTTTTAGAAAATTTTGTGTGAAATGTCTTGGGAGAAATATACCCATATACCTTCTGATTCATTAGTCAAACTGGACGTGGATGTTGAGCATAAACTGGTGTTTAAAATATTTAAAATGTTTTTAAAAGAAATCTCTTATGTTCATCAAGGCTGCGTTTCTTTGATTAAAAATACAGAAAACAGTCAAATTGTGAAATATTATTGCAATTTAAAATAGTGTTTTTCTATTTTAATATACTTTAAAATGTAATTTATTTCTGTCATGCAAAGCTGAATTTTCAGCATCATTACTCCAGTCTTCAGAAATCATTTTAATATGCTGATTTATTATCAATGATGCAAAGAGTTGTGCTGCTTAATGCCTTCTTGGAATCTGTACTTTTTCAGGATTCTTTGAAAAAAGTTCAAAAGAAGAGCATTTATTCAAAATAGAAATCTTTTCTAACAATTACACAAGTTTCAGTCTGGATCCAGAACACCTAGGAAGAGATGATGTTAACCCCTCAGAGGACCTCAGATGATGCCAACCCTGAAACAACATACAGCACTACCGAATCTTGCTATAAGTTTGATTGCAACATATAATCATCACTGTTAACAGTGTTCATCTGTATGATTACATCATTAACTGATTTTTACCATAGATCTCTGCATTACGTACATCAACTAGTAGTTAGCTACTAAATATATTGTAGAAACTAATTTTCTGTAAAGCTGCTTTGCAACGATTTGTCAAAAGTGCTACATAAATTAAATCAAATACAAGTCTATCACTTTTTATCAGTTTAACACATCCTTACTGAATAAAAATATTAATTTCTTTCAAGAAAATAAAGTAAAACATTACTGACCTCAAACTTTTGAACAGTAGGGTATGTTGTTACAAAACATTTTTATTTTAAATATGAAATGCTCTTCTTTTTAACTTTTCATTCAAGAATCATAAAAAAGTATCACAGTAGTATCCTAAGCAGCAAATCAGCATATTAGAATGATTTCTGAAGGATCTTGTGAACTGAAAAGTGGAGTAATGATGCTGAAAATAAATTTTGCATCACAAGAATATATATTTTTTTCATCCTCGTTCAGGGGGGTATACCTGGGACGCCAGGTATTACCGTTGAGCCCTCTGGAGATGTTGTGGGCTCATCAATGAAAGAGGGAGCCCACCTGATGACCCCAATGACGTACCGACCCCCCCTTCTGTATTGATGATATACCTGTCTCCCATAACTGCAGCCCCATCCTGTAACATTGAAGTGCCAGTAAAATGTCAAGAACAAGGATACTCGATTGATACATGCTTGCACATAAAGGATGTTTGACATCTCATCCTGTGTATAAAAAAAATCTAAATTAAGCAAAAAAGTAATTTGCCTGCTTTTCAAAAAAATTGGGCAATTTTATTCACTTTTTTTGTTGTTGTTTAATTTATTTAATTTTACAGTCACACTTTTAACAGTAAAAAGATGCAAAAATACTACAGTGAAAACTTGTTAAATGGTTACTATAAACAGTAAAAAAAAAAAAAAAACTGTATTAGACATTGCATAGTATACAGTTTTCAGAAGTGAAAAAGAAACGTAAAATTTACAGTAAATAACAGTAAATTGACATTCCCAGAATTCCCTGCATTACATTTTTTTAAGTTTAATGTTTTTTTTTGTTGTTGTTGTTGTTGTTGTTGTTGTTGTTGAAATAACCGTTTCTTCTTAGTTTTTTTCTTATTAGTTTTGTACATTAGGGTTTTATGTTACATCTAATTTTGGTAAATGAATGTCTATTGCATTATTTCAGTTTCATGCGTGTTACCATAATGGTGTTTAGTGTTTGTGTTTGTTACTGTGCACCTTCTATATATGTTATTATTTAAAAGCTGTTTGTGATGGGTTTTGGCTCATCATGTGACTTTCTCATCACCACCTTCTTTTGGTCATTATCAGTGTACGACAAAGGTACAAAACAGATTTCAGGACTTCAATATGTTGGTACATTAGCATTATATCAGTTAATGAAACTACAGTATTTAAATGTAAATTTAAGTTAAAACCGTAAAACGCTGCTACCATATTTTTTACAGTAAAATTCTGGCAACCACAGCTGCTGTTTTTACCCTAAATTTTACTGATTTTTTTAACAATGTAGTCTGGGGCCCAATTCTCACAATTAACTAACTTAACTATGACTTTTGCTTCAATAAACTCCTCATTTGTTGCTTATTAATAGCTAGTAAGGTAGTTGTTAAGTTTAGGAATAAGGGATCTTAATCCTGTGGAATAAGACTTTAATATGTGCTTTATAAGTACTAATAAACAACCAATATGCTAGTAATATGCATGCTAATAAGCAACTAGTTAATAGTCAGAATTGGTCCCTAAACTAAAGTGTTAACAATTTGATTCACTTATTCACTTACTAAGGTCTTGTAAAACAGAAACAGGTGTGACAAAAACCACTGACATATTTTTGGCTCCCTGAAGGACAGTAACACACTGTCATATTATGGCCACAGAGTGGGAAAAATCTGTTCAATGCATCATGAGTGAAGGAGACTCGTCGTGCCGCAGGGGTGATGTGATGTCTCGCTAAATCCGCAGTATCTCTCTCAAGCCATTACACATGAAGGCCTGCGGTGGAGCGTTGAGAGGATGTGAGCTGATGCGCTGACACACAGCAGATCTGATGAGACACGTCTAATGGAGCAGAACGCCAGAGACCTCAAGAGACACTCAGACTGAGAGAGAGAGGGGAATCTCTGGTAAATGTAGTCACATGACTGATGATATTAAGCTGATGAAATGATGAAATGACACTAAAGTAATCAGTCTAATTATAGAAGCAGTTTAATTCATAATACATAGAGGTAATTATTTAAAAATACAGAAGAAATTCCAGAGCATATTTGGTCCCACTTTATATTAAGTGGCCTTAATTGCTATAGGCCTGCATCAAAAAAAAAAAAAAAAGCACTTTTGTGTTCATATTGTATTGCAAAACACTTTTGCTGCTATTGAGGTGGGATAGGAAGGGAAGGTTAGGAACAGGTTTGTTGGCATGGGTAGGTTTAACGGTGGATTAATGTGTAAGAGATGGGTCAATAGTGTAACTATAAATTACACAAACTAATTACAGATGCATTTACATGCAGGTATTTTCAAATATAAGTACAATGTCAAAACATGTATGTACACAATACGTGCATTGTATCAAATGATTCATTTAAATATAAGTACACAGTAGTTAATGCCACCTAATATAAAGTGGGACCAATATGTTGTATTTCATGGACATTTAGATTAAAATATGTACAGATGGTTTACAAATAATATTTATGACATACACTAACATTTTAAATAATTAAGATTTTTAAATGTTTTTGGAAGAAGTCTCTTATGTTTACCAGTGCTGCATTTATGTGACCAAAATACAGTGAAAACAATATTTTGAAATATTATTAGGATTTAAAATAAGTGTAAAATTTTAATTTATTTTTGATTTGTAAAATCTTTATTTTTACTCTAGTTTTTAGTGTCACATGATCCTTCTGAAATTATTCTAATATGCTGAGTTATATAAGAATAATAATAAGAATAAGAATAACAATAAGAATAAGCAAAAAATGTTTTACCACTGATAATGATAATAAATGTTTCTTGAGCAGCTAATTAGCGTATTAGAATGATTTCTGAAGAATCTTGTGACCTTGAAGACTGGAGTAAGGATGCTGAAAATTCAGCTTTGCATCACATGAGTAAATTCTATATTAAAACATATTCACACAAAAAAAACATTTATTTTAAATTGTAAAAATATTTTTCAAAATTATTGTTTTACTGTATTTTTGATCAAATAAATGCAGCCTTTGTAAACATAAGAGCTATTTTTCAAACACCCTTTTTATCTTAATTATGCCACAATTATTTACTATTTAATAATTTAATAATACAATAAATGATTTGTTACCCTGCTGCTTTAAAATTTTAAGTTCAGTCAACTCAAATTAGTTTAGTCAACTTAAAATGTTATATTTGAGTTGACTTAAAAATGTGGTTTATTAAACTTAAAAGCTGGGTTTTAGTTACCCAGCTGCCTTAAAATTTGAAGATGAATCAACTCAAATATCTAAGTTGTCACTTAGTACAACTTAACATTTCAAGTTGACTAAACTTTTTTTGAATTGACTGAACTTAAAATTTTACAGCAGCCGAGTAACAAATTATTTTAAGTTGAGTCAACAACACTGGGGGGCGTCTGCAAACAAATGCAGTAGAATCTTTTCTCAAAACAACTTTTTGAGACTTCCATCTGATGTTTTGGTGATTTTTAATGAATGGATAAAATACACTGTAAAAAATAAAAAACAATTTGTTGAGTCAGCTTAAAATAATTTGTTACCCTGCTGCCTTAAAATTTTGAATTCAGTCAACTAAAATAATTTTATTCAACTTGAAATGTTAAGTTGTACTAAGCAACAACTTAGATATTTGTGTTTGCTAAACTTAACAGATGCGTAAGTAACCCAGCTGCCTTAAAATTTTAAGTTGATTCAACTCAAATATCTAAGTTGTCACTTAGTATAATTTAACATTTCAAGCTGAATAACCTTTTTTTGAGTTGACTGAACTTAAAATTTTAAGGCAGCCAGGTTACAAATTATTTTAAGTTGACTCAACAAATTGTTTTTTACAGTGTACGTCCTCCTCAGATTCACACAGGCATATCAGAGGAATCAAAGGTGTAATTCATCACACGAGCTAACCTGTTCCACTTACATTTGACAACAATAAACTGTACTTTTATATTCATTTTGAACAGTATATCATGCAGCAAATGTTGAAATGTGTCCTTTCTTGTTGCATTTCTGTAAAACAAACAACATCTAGTTTGTTATTTTTAATGATATTACATTTAGACTTTTTTTAAGCATTGCATGTGTCGCATCTAGATGACGTCTAAATGAGCTCAACCCGTGCTTTCTATGTAAACTGTGCATTTCGCTGCTCCCAACGAGTTTGATACAGCACATCGCAGCGGAATTACCATCTCTTCTAGCCCTTAAGCGCGCAAAACAGCGTGACCGGTTAAAAGCGGTCGCAGCAATAACATTAGTCGCAGGCTTCGGCCTCTGGATCTATAGGCTGCCACCGGAGCACATACATTTTTAATTTGGCCTCTCATTCTTTCCCCGTCTCTTCCTCATTCCTCGCCCAGGCCTCTGTTTAGAGCCTAATTATCCTCTGCCTTCTGTTCAAGACTCTCTTAAACGTGATAAAAAACAGTCACTTCCAAAGCAAACTAGTTCTTAATTTTCCCTGACAGGCTCCTTTAAACATGTGGGCAGAATGCACAGTCTAATTGAAAGCACATTCCTATTCCAAACAAATTAAGCACAATTAAGGCCTCTGAGTTATGAGTATCTATCATGATGAGATGTTTTTGTAAAAATCACCACATTTAGATCAAAGTCGGCCAACCCTTTCCTTAATAGCCTCATTAGAGTCCTCTGCAATGGGCTTCATAAATACAGGGCCAGCGAGTTTCATTTGGGAATTACTCTAAAAGAGGACCCTAAAACTAATTGTTTCCACATTTCCATAAAAGCTTCATCTGTTTTAGGTAGAAACATAGCGACATATTTTTTTTTTTTTTAGCTTTCTGTCTCTTTGTGGCATATAATTCAGAGCTCGTTTTATCTAAACCATGATTTATTCACTCTTTCGAGAGCGTCGCAGGATGTCACTGAAACGAGGAGATGAAAATGAAAAACGAAAGCAGTGCAAACATTCTTAACAGGCCATAACAATGACCTCTGCACATCATCAAGAACCGACACAAACAAATCAGTCGTATCGCGACATCATCTCTAAACTTTTGTTTTGTCTAAAGTACTTAAAGTGATTCATGAATGCAGCATAGCCATGGCAGAGGAAAACACAGCTTGCGTTCTCCAGCTAAATTGCCACTTCAGCTCAGCTCTGGTTTAATTCAGCTTCTTATATGTGCGAGCAGACTTTATATCCGACATGTTTTTCCAATTTTGAGGAGCGCTTTATCGGTTAGATGCAGGAGGGAGGGAAGGGCTGCTGAACATGCAGACAGATAGCAGCTTTAGAGCATTTGCAGCTGTTCTTGGCTATAATTCAATTACACAAATTATTTATGATTTTTCTAAACAAATTATTATTGGCGAGCAGATTAAAATGCAAAACAGCATTAAGATCGACATAAAATTAAAAACCATTGGTGGTTTTGTTGTACATAAATCATTGGTGCTCGTTATTCCAAAGGGGGGAAAAATGTTTACATTCGAAATTTCTCATAAACTTGCTCCGTCTCTGAAACTATGCTGAAATGCTTTTTTATTCTATGCTTTAAATAAAAATAATAATTAGTAATGAAACAATTTTAACTGATAACACAGGAATGGACTACTTGCACAACTACTGTTTCCGGTTAGCGTTCAGCGCACCTACATACAGAGAACGCAGATTATTACTACTTTTTATGGCTGGCATTTCTTTAAAAAACAATTAATCATATTCTCTGCATTAACATAAATCATTTTCAACCTGCTGAAATGTTACTATAAATATATTTCCCTTCCGTATGTGCATTTTGAATAATAAATAAATATATTTCCCCACTAACCTGCCGTATTAAAAAAAAAAAAAAAGTATTTTTCTTTTAATGACCATATTTCATCAAAAATCAAAAATCAACCATGGTTTTACTATAGTAAAAGTGCCATGTTTTTCCATTTTTACCATTTGTATAACAACACTTTTACTACAAATAGCCTACCATCATTAAACTATGGACAGTGTAGTAAAACCTTGCTTGAGTTAATTTGAGGTTATATGGTTTAACTTCATATTATGGTTATATGGTTAAACTAATTTGTTTGTGTGCATTGGTGCTCTTATTCCGAGCCCATACTCCTTATTCCATTGTTTAAAATGGCTAAATGAATGTGCGGTAACTGCCTTATTTAACAAAGTTAGACATTTAAATAATTTTTAACAGTAACACGCTGACAGTGCGGCTATTGAATATTCATATTTTGGCATTAGACTACATACAGTGACATGATGACAGAACATGACAGAACAGTTACTAACATGTTTTTTAAGATTTTTTTTTTTGGCATTTTTTTAGGCCACTACAGAGCACTGACACCCTGTGGTGAACAATCACGTATGATTACCAGCCACCGCTTTCTCAGATCGGTTTATGTTGGATTAAAACTTAACGTTCCGTTTAGTTTGGAAAATTCTGTACTCAGTAATCATCAGAATATGTTTTCTCCTGTCTCTGAAAATTTCCGAATTTGAAATCAGACCGCGAGCTCTCATTTTATTAGGCGTTTAAGTCAACAAGGTGATTACAGTGCACTGAAAATGTACATAACCGGAAATAACTGAGCTGTAAGATTTCTAAATGGAAGTGCGTCACGAGGCTCAGTGCAAGTAGTCCATTGCTAGTAAATTAAGAAAGTAAAACACATTGAATTAAACGTGAAAACTGAAACAGTATTGTCTTGTAGAACATACTCCAATAATTTAGAAAACTCATTTTTTACAGTGTACTAAGTCCTCTTATTTTTCAGCAAGAATGTTGCACTTCACTAGTGACTATGATGAGTTGTGACATCAAAGTCAAATAAAGCAAATTTCATGATTAAAGAATCAGACACATCTATGATGTGAAACATCTATGATGTAGTGACATACAATGCTCTACATCTTTTCTTGTGGAACATCATGTTTCACTCAGAACTTCCAACCTCAAACTGTTCCGAAAAGTAATATTTGGTTATGTAAAAGAAACTTGTGCACAACATAAGAACAATTCTGGATATTTAAAATATATTGTCCTGTGACTGTTTTAATAACAACATGCATTAAAGCGTTTATTCTTCACTGACATTAATTTATGCTATAGGTTTATTGGTTATGATCAGCGTAGATATGGCCAAAACTAACATTTACATTAAATCCGAAATCAATTTCTGTACTGAGTGGGAATCTTATACATACATTATACATTACATATTACATATTTCTTTAACATATTACAGAAGTGTGCATGGAGAAAGTTTATGACATATATTTGACTTTTCGTGGTGGTATTTGGTCTGATTCAGTGACAGAATTACAAGGACATAATGTATATAGGCAATAAAGCACAGTCATTTTTAAACTGCTGCTGTATTTTACCAAAACTGTTATATTATAGTTTATAATTAATTTTAAAATATTGTAATTAGTATTAGATTTTTTTTTTTAATTATTAATAACAATTTTATTTTTCACAAATATTTTAATCTTGATTCTTAATCTTTATCCTTAGTTAAAAAAAAAAAGTAATAAATTGAAAATGCATGTATTTTACACTAAGTATACAGTAGTCAACATTTGAAGTGGATCAATGTTGTCCTAAAACCAAAATAATACCTGTTCTTGTCTTAGCACAACTTTGATTAACTTTTTTGTTCCACTACTGTAGTTCAAGTCTATTAACATATTCACTGCTGCACAATGCACATTTCTTAATATTAAGCCTAAAATATGGTTTATTTTGTCACTATTGATGATGATTGTATGATCTTTAAATAATATCTGTCTTTAAATGCAAAATATTTAAAGTGTACCTACAATATACTTGCAGTAGTTCAACTTTAGCACAATCAAATATATTTAAGTATATCTTTAGTTGAATTTCAACACTACTACAAATTACTACAAAATTAAAGTGCATTAAGTACAAAATTAGTTGTTCCAGTTTAGCAGATTTAAATATACAAGTAAATATACCAGTTTAGTATACTAAAAGAACAACTGCAAGGTATGTTTTCAAGTACATAATATGGAAATGTATTTGCAGTGTGCTTAGCATGAAATAAAAGTATTTGGTAACACTTTATTTTGATAGTCCACTTTAGACATTCTACTAACAGTAAGTAACTTTGCAACTGCATGTCAACTAGTCATGTATTAGTAGACTGTCTGCTTAATATCTTCTAACACTCTTCTAAACTTTGCAAGTATATGTCAACTTATTCTACTAATCCTAAACGTAACCTAACAGTCTGATCTGAGCGTTAGTAGACATGTAGTTGCAAATTAATGAGAATTAGTTGACAAGTAGTTGCAAAGTTACTTATAGTTAGTAGAATGTCTAAAGTGGACTATCAAAATAAAGTGTACCAAGTATTTAGAATCCATTATAGTGTATTTATTTTTCACTAGGGTGCTGCTACATATGGTCCAATTCAATGACAGAATTACAGAAATCAGAAAGATTATAACACATAAGCAATACAGCACAGGTTTGCTATAACTATTCATAATACTTTTATTAATAATAACATTTTTATTGTTTATAAATATTTTAATCCTGATTTATTTTTTTATTTTTTTTCGGCTTAATATTCTAATAAGTATTAAAATACACAGCATTCACAAATATTAGTTCATTTTAATTTGATATAATTGTACTATTAGTATTTTCTAAGCTGAAATGTATTTATTAATATTTGGAAGTGGGGTGGATTCTGGGAAGGTTCCAATGCTACTTTGGATTTCAAAGCTAACATATCATGAAAATCAGACTTTTTCCATGTTTAAGTGTTATAGTTGGGTCCCCAGTGCATCTACCAACCCAGAAAACGTGAAAAAGGACAACCCAGTAACTGTTTTGGTAAGCCTTTCTCTGCAAATATGCGAAAAAATTACCTGCTCAGATTTTACTCCCCTGGCGTCCCACGACGTCGTCATTTTGTTTTTGCATGCAACAACACTGTACCAGTTCTAAAGCCATGGCAAAGCATGCTAACTGTTCAAGCAAAGCAAGCTAACTGTTCTGTCTTTGGCTGCACAGACGAGCACAGAACACTAATTAGAGTCCCAGCCTCAGAGGAGACAAGAGAGCAGTACATTTATTGATTTATTTACTGCATTAATATAAACATGCAATTTCTTTCCCAGCTGTTTACCTTCACGGACACAACCGACTGTGTTTGTAATGCATGTGTTTTTAGCATAAACCTGTGTGTATTTGACAGTTTAAGCGCAATAAGACATGAAAGAGAACTTAGTGTAGTACTTACATGCTGTGTAACAGACGCTTTCTGTGTGCGTGCTTCGTATAAGTGCACTCATAAAAGCCCTATAGCAGAGGTTTAAATTTAAATGGCTTTAAAAAGCACGATTTCAGCATGAAAGACATGATAATCAAAACCAAACAGATGATTGTTTTTTTTTTGTTTGTTTGTTTTTTGCTAGAGTATCTGAGCTTTGAGTTGTAAATTCTCAGCTTTATTCTGGAAAGGGGGGCGGAGAGCAGCAGCTCATTTGCATTTAAAGAGACATGCACGAAAACAGTGTGTTTCTATTTCCACTCAAAATCTCAGGCATTTTCAAAATGATATAATAAATGATCTGTGGGGTGTTTTGAGCTGAAACTTCACAGACACATTCTGGGGACACCTGAGACTTATATTACATATTGTAAAAATGGGGCATAATAGGTCTCCTTTAAAAAGCAGCCAAATGTCACATGACCAAACCAGAAAACTGGTCTAATCTCATCTGCATCTACATTGTATTTGCTTTTAATAATTGAATGTTGGTGAGAAGAAGAGACTTTTAAGACACTTTTTTACATATGTAATAGACATCGACTCCAAAGACTCCTTTGAAGGTATCTTGAGTAAAATGGCTCCAAATTAAACAAAGCACATACAAAAGACCTGAACCGACTGTTTAGAACAAGTTTGTGTTGCGAGTGCACGGTGATGCCTTGAAATGCTGTCTGTGTAGGCGACTCGCTAGGCTTTGGCACAGAGCTTATGCTCTGAAATGGCAGTGCAGCAATCGCAGTGCAGTCAGTGATTAAACTGAGAGACTGTGCCAAGTCATGGCTGGAAGGAAGTCTATAAGTCACTCGCATTCAAGACAGGAAGATGACTGATGGTATGAGAGCAGCCAGAGCCCCCTTGCTGGGTTTATTGCCCCCAAAGTGCCCCTTACCACATATGTCCCCCATCCTGCAATGACAGCACTAATAGAATATGCATAGGCCTATTAGCATACAAGCTAATGGTGCCCCAGAGGGAGGGCAAAGACATCAGACTTTAAGTAGAAATCAAAACATGGAAGAGGGAGAGGACGGGGAATTCAAAGGACACCAACACCTTAAGAAAACCCAGCCTGAGGCGCCAGACAGGATCTAATGCTCTTATCAAGAGCCCATCACTCTTACTGATGATACGCATGAAAACAAAACAGAAAAATTCAATGAATGCACCGCAGTGGGAAAACCGCACAAAGGGAAACTGATGGAAATAAGATTGACATAATGTGCACATAACCTACCATTGCTGGGAAAGCTTAATAAAGTATTGTTTTTTTGTTTTGTTTTGTTTTGTTTTTGCTATTGTTTGAATAATACGTAATCATGTAATCAGTAAGTAACTGTAGTCTGATTATAATATAATCTAATCACAAGTATTACATTTTTGGAATCTGATTACGTAATATAGATACATATATTTTTTTTCTAGTGTGAAAATACAACATTAATGTTAATCATTTACTGTAAAAATAAATAAATAAAATATAAATGCAAATACAAGGAATTTGTGTTTCAGTATCCAGTACTTTACATGTAAAACTGTTGTTTCACAAACAATAAACATTTTTTTATCAGATTGTTGGCGACATTAAACTCTCAACTGAATTGTCCAGAGGGCTTGTCTACACAGATTTGAATATCTGATCTTCAGTCCAGTAAATGTACTCAAATATTTTGGCTGTCACCCCAGATTTACTGGCGAATAAACACGATGCATTCTCTTTGAACCTCAGTACCCGAATCTGATAAATTACCAACAGCCAATAGAACTAAAAACACTGAACAGGCGAAAGCAATTTTTTTTTTTTTTTACAAAAGTTCAGCGAGACTAAAGATGGAGTAATTTAGTCACGTTGTAAGAACATGGTGAAATGGATATCTCTGATCAGCAGAAGAAAAAAAAAACAGTGTATGCAACAATCCATAGGCAATTAACAGTCCTGATCAGAATGATCAAGATTTCAAACGCCACGGTTTGAACCGTTAAATGTAGTTTGACCTTTAATTCACTCTTCCAAAATGTTGAGCTTTTCATAACAAGCTTATTGCATCAAAAAATAAGTTATGTTCTATGAATGCTGTTTTTTTTAAGTATGCTTCTTCAATGTGACTCATATACACTGCCGTTCAAAATTTGGGATTAATACAGTTTTTTTTTTAAAAAAAGTCTCTTATGCTCATCAAGGCTGCATTTGATCAAAAATACAGAAAATTTAAAAAAGCTGAAATATTGTGAAATATTATTACAATTTAAAATAATGGTTTTCTAATGATTTTGGTATCATCTAAAATATAATTTATTTGTGTGATGCAAAGCTGAATTTTCAGCATCATTACACCAGTTTTCAGTCTTTACTATCACATTTGATCAATTTAACACATCTTTAATGAATAAAAGTATTGATTTCTTTGGAGACTCTGACTCCAAAATTGAACTGTAATGTATATTGTTACAAAAGACATCTATTTTAAATAAATGGTGTTTCTTAACCTTTTATTTATCAAAGAATCATTTAAAAAAAATCACACGTCACAAGTTCCAACATTGATAATAAAACAGCATATTAGAATGATTTCTGAAGGATCATATGACACTGAAAAAAAAAACAATATATATATATATATATATATATATATATATTAAAATAGAAAAACATTATTTTACTTCGTAATTATATTTCACAATATTTTCTTTCTGTATTTTTGATCAAATAAATGCAGCCTTGATGAGCATAAGAGACTTATTTAAAAAAAAAAAAAAAAACAGAAACTAAATATATTTCCAAAATAGCCAAGATACTTACCACTTAGTAAATAAATAAATGAATTAAATATATATATATATATATATATATGTGTGTGTGTGTGTCTGCAGAATTCTGTTCACGCAGATTTCATGTAAGATTGTCCCTATTTATTGTTATATTCCAATATGTCATTTATCAATCTTTATTAATATTATTATTATATAAGTCCTTTGCTCATCTTCATTAATCAATTCTATATTTATTATTCTATTTGGGGTCAGTAAGATTCTTAATGTTTTTTAAAGACATCTCTTTTGCTCATCAAGGCTGCATTTATATGATCAAAAATACAATATATATTATTATAATGTAAAATAATGGTTTTCTATTTTAGTATATGTTAATATATAGTTAATGAATTTTCTGCATCATTACTCCAGTCTTCAGTCTTTACTATCACATTTCATTAATTATTGCATCCTTCATGAATAAAAGTATAAATTTCTTTCTTTTAAAAAAAAAAAAAAAAAAAAAACTGAGACTGACTCCAAAGTTGAACCATGTGTTGTTTCAAAAGATTTCTATTTTATTTATTTATTTATTTTTTTTTTTTTTTTTTTTTTTTTTTTTAATCAAAGAATCCTGGAAAAATCACAGCTGCAAAAACTGTTTCCAACATACATAAGAAATCAGCATATAATGATTTCTGAAGAATCATGTGACACTGAAGACTGGAGTAATGATGTTGAACATTCAGCTTTAATCATAGGAATAAATGATTACAGACAGGAGTATTAAAATAGAAAAAAAAGTAGTTTTTGATGAGCATAAGAAACGTTTGAACGGCAGTGTATAGATACGGTACAAGATTGAGGTGGTCAGTACAGTAGCCATTGAAAAAGCGTAAATGCCTCAACAGTCAGATGTATGAACTGTCAGTTTAAGTGAATAAATTTTATGGTTCTAGAAATTGTTCAACTCAGTTGTCAAACAGTGATTGCGACTTGGAATTCGTCCAAGCGCTCCGGCAAAATCCTGCCCTAAATCTGTAGATACTAGGAGGTCTTGAACCCAAAATCAAAAGCGCTTGACTTTCACATTCACAATATTAGCTGAAAATAAATTCAAGTAGTATGGGCCGCTCTGTAAATGTCTGGGCTTCCCTCTGGTCCATACAGATGGTTTGGCAGAGTGACAAAGCAAACTGGACCCGGGCCCAGACTCCAACCTCTATTTCATGGTGGCTTAGCACTCTCGCCTTCACTAGATTACAGTCACAGCGCTTCAAGAGCACCAGGCCAAAATCAAATCATTTACATAGGGCCCATCTGCTAGAATGACAGTAGTCGCAGTTGGTGAGTAATGATCAGCTGTGAAAATCGTGGCTGTGGTTGTGAACGGTTGGTCGTAGCACTTGGATCTGATCCTGAGCGCCTACGATTGATGGTTGAAAGGAGGTGTTAATATAGCCAATGATCAGGTGATTAGTACCAAACGTGATTTTAGTGTGTGTATTGGGACAGTCTGAAGTGAGAAGTGTGATATGGGAAATACGTGCGTCCGAGCACAGTAACTTCACACTCAGAAACTACAGACTATAGGAAACTGTAATGCTCAGTCTCTGGTCCAGGTCCTTATGGAGTCAGATGAGTCTGAACACTAACGTGTTCAAAACATACAACCACAAATGTGAACACACAACTTGTAAATCCCAATTCAATAATAAAACAATACATCCCACTCCATGGACATTATCTTATGTTTTTTTTTTCTGCTACTGTTATTGTCTGTGCATTGAAGATATTTAGTAGAATAATGCAGTATTAGGAGGATGAGAATTTTTGCATTACACTAAACAGAATTTGGAGGATGTGCCTAAATGTCATGAACATACACTGCAGTTATTACTTTAAGGAGACATTTTTACCTGATCTGACACTTATGAATTATTTGTGTTGGTGTTAAGTTAATCAGGATTTTTTATTTATTTATTTATTATTATTATTGTTATTATTTTTTTATTATTATTTGAAGCATTTAATTTAGATTTTACTACCTGAGGCACTCCATGAATATAGTACTAAAAAACATTAATTTTGTTTCTTTTTCAATAAATATTTATTGCAGGAAGGTTTTTCAGAAAATGTTTGTTTTCAGGATTATAATAGTCAATTTAATCATTTAAACTGAATAAAATGTAATTATTTAAACTGAATAAATAAAATAATTTAAAATAAAATAAAATAAAATAAAATAAAATAAAATAAAATAAAATAAAATAAAATAAAATAAAATAAAATAAAATATTGGTAACACTTTATTTTAGGGAACAGTTCTCACTATTAACTAGTTAATATTAACTAGCTTATTAACATACATATCACTAGCATATTGGCTGTATCACAACTAAATTGTGAAGCTTTTCAGAAAATGTTTGTTTTCAGGATTATAATAGTAAATGCAATCATTTAAACTGAAACCAAATTAAATCATTTGAACTGAAATAAATGAATAAATAAATATTTGGTAACAATTTAGTTTAAGGAACAGTTCTCTTTATTAACTAGTTGCTTATTAACATGCATATCACTAGCATATTGGCTGTATCACAACACAAATACTAAAACTTTCACAAATTAAAATAAAAAAGGAACAAAAAAAAAAATAAAACAGACTCAACATATCAATAAAAACTGAAATCTAATCTCAGTGATACTAAAAAATACTAAAATAACATTACTATACACTTTTTTTTTTTTTAAAGGGACAGGTTTTGTGGTATAGTTAGGTTTAAGGGGTAGGAATATGAATAAGGTCAACATTGTAATTAGATGTAACTACAAACATTAATTACAGATGTTTATTTATTTATTTATTTAAGTGCAGTAATTAAAGACACTTCATGTAAAAAGGATCCATACAGTTGACCATCTGTCTGACCAGTATACAGTGAGGCTCTGCTATATAAAACATCATGATATAAAACACCAGTAAAGGATTTTTTGAAACATTTCCAAATGTTGGTACATTCACTGTGTTGTGCTCTTACAGAACTGAAGGACTGGAGAGCCAATGTCAATTTTCTGCTTGGAATGTTTGGATAATTAAATGAGAATGGAGATGAGAGAGTGTTTCAAATGTGTGTATGTGTAGCAGCGATGGAGTAGCGGTTAGTTCATGAAATCCAACACACTATGTCATGCTGTTCATGTGGGTAATGTGAGTCTGAGACAAGCTCGCTATGTCTCAGTATCTCGCAAATGGAAAACCATGCAGAACAAACACAGCGGTAATCCATACAACCCCAGTGGATGAGTCAGCATCTTCTGAAGAGAAACAATAGATGTTCGAGGAAAAAAAAAAAAGAATACTTTAAACTTTTTTTCAACCATTGGTTTCGGCCAATTATCCAGTGCTGGTTATTGAGATTTAATGAGTGCTTGTTGATTACAAATTTCGTGATGAAAGTAGTAGAAACTTACTTCTAATCTATTAGACTACTCATGTTAGGTAGTTTATTCTTAGTTACTTACTTTTAGATTACTTTTGACCTAACTAATTTTTCAGAGAAGACAGTGTATTCCATTCTTTGTCATTAACAACATTACATGTATTAAACATTACATTACACCAAGGGTTCCCAAATTGGGGTTAAAAGATTAGTTCACTACCAGAATAAAAATGTCCTGATTTACTCACCACCATGTCATCCAAGATGTTGAGGACTTTCTTTCTTCAGTCACAAAGCAATTAATTTTTTTTTTTTTTTTTTTTTTTTTTTTTTTTTTTTTTTTTTTTGAGGAAAATATTCCAGGATTTTTCTCCATATAGTGGACTTCAGTGGGGAACAATGAGTTGATGGTCCAAACTGCAGTTTCAATGGAGCTTCAACTGGCTCCACACAATCCCAGCAGAGGAATAAGTGTCTTAATCTAGCGAAATGATTGGTCTTTTTTTTTTTTTATATATATATATATATATATTTATAATAATAATAATAATAATAATAATAATAATAATAATATACTTTTCAACCACAAATGCTCGTCTTGCACTACCTCAACCTCACACATTGCGCAGTCATGTTGAAGAGGTAGGCGGAAGTACTGACCCAGTGTTTACAAAGCAAGCATGCAAATAAAGTCAAATGCACTTTACAGAAAAAGGTTAAACAATGATGTCGTTCAAGTTGGAGGAGAAAATAAGATGGAGGTTTTCACCCTACCCTAACTTTTTGAACCGAAGTACACAGATGAAGAGCTCATTGCGAGTGACGTTTCCAACGTGATTACGTAATGCGCCAAGTTGCGCATCGCAGAGCTAGTGCAAGATGAGCATTTGTGCTTTACATTTTTTTTTTTTTAAGAAAACAACCAAAAATTTCGCTAGACAAGACTCTTATTCCTCGGCTGGGATCATGTAGAGCCCTTTGAAGAGCCACTGAAACAATTTGTAAGTTCAAACCATTGGGAAACACTGAAGTCCGCTATATGGAGAAAAATCTTGGAATGTTTTCTTCAAAAAAAACTTAATTTCTTTGCAACTGAAGAAACAATTCAACATTTTGGGTAACATGGGGGTGAGTAAATTATCAGGAAAATTGTATTTAAATTGAAACTTATTTCGTCGGCACCCATAGCCTTGTGGTTAGTGCGACGACATATAGCGCAACTGCTCTCATGACGACCCGAGTTCAAATCCTACCTTGAGGTCCTTTGCCTGCTCCCCTCCCAGTTCTGTCCTGTCACAATACAGGAGTAAAAAGTCCAACAAAAATTTTTTATTTATTTATTTTTTATTTAAATTAAAAATTTTATTTTATTTTTATTCTTTAACTCTTTCCCTGCCCATGTTTTTTTAAAAGTTGCCAGTCACCGCCAGCATTTTTGGTGATTTTTGCCTAAACCGTTTTATTCTATGTTCATGTGTTCATGTTTTGTCATCACTTAAATGCAGATAGGTTTAATCAGAAATACAAAAAAAAATAAAAATAGAGAAAAATAGGCAAAATACATTCAGATGTCACATTCTTTCACCTGTAAATAATATTTGACAAACAGACATACACACACACACATAAATACATATTATATATATATATATATATATACATACATACATATCGATGGGTTATCGGTCTATCTACGACACGACTATTAGTTTCAGTGTCTATAATGGTATCCCCCTCACTGACTACTTTGTCCTGATCAGATTCAAAATGGTTAAAACATTAATGATCAGAGTTCGAGTCCATCAACACCTCCAGTGTCTGTTTAGATGCATACCTCTTCATTTTTATATGTGATATGATCTACATTTTCTCTAATCCTTTCATTGATGCCGATCATCTTGTATTCGCACCTGGAAGACCCGGAGGTCCCGTAACTCTTTCGCGGAATGCGACAGGGCTTTCTCTACCGTAATACAAATAGAACAAGGATTGCCATAAAAACTTGTCAATGGCGGGGAAAGAGTTAATGAAAGAACTGCAGGGGTTTGTGAGCAGGGTTGCCTGGTTTTCACAACAAAACTCGCCCAATTGCTACTCAAAAGTAGTCCAGTGTGTTCTAAGGGCGGTAAAATATACAGTCGTAAAATTCTGTAATTTTCTGTAAATGTCACATTATTGAAGTCGCTTCAACCCACGGTAACAGTGTTAAAGTTCCCAATTTTTTTGCGGGAAAACTGCAGACATGGCAACACTGTTTGTCAGTTGATGAAAAGCTAATGAATTAAATCTTAAAAATGCTAAATTAAAATAAAAAAAATAATTTGCACTGCTGTTGTGTTTGTTTTGCGTTGTTTTTGAAGTGTCAACTTTGAGCAACACATACACTTTTATTATATGAGCTTACAAATTTTTCTAAAAATCTCAGTTCGTGTTTCACAGAAGAAAGAAAGACATTAACATCTGGGACAGCATGAGATGAAAACGGTAAGAGAATTTTCATTTAAGGTACAGTTAAGCTCAATATTACTGTGCTTATTAAGCTAATAAAGGATAAAGTGTTTTTACATCGAAAACATCATCTTTTACTAAAAACAAGAAATTGCAAAACTAAAATCATTTATCAGTCTATGATGATTAGTTACTTGTTATAATGCGTTGTAACATTGTTATAACAATGTTAATTATAATTTGTTGCTCCCTCTCAGTGGGGACGGGGTGGAGAACTTTTGTGCCGCAGCCAGACGCTGTTTTGCGCTCTGCCATGCTTCAGTTGCATGCAAGATTGAGTGTAGGTGTACAAAAAGGGAGCTGTTGTTGATTACTCATTACTTAACCTGTAATGCGTTCCGCCCCCTTTGTCTGCATGTCGCTCCTCTCTTTCCTCCCTCCTCTCTTTCATTCTTCTCCGAAATAAATGGAAAAATATTCCTTGCCCCAGGGTAGCGCTGAACTTCTCACTCTCTGCATCCAATTTAGAGCCACTACTCCCTGTGATGTAACCCAACAGTCCCACCTCAGAGGAGAGGCCACAGAGGGAGAGCGGCCGAGAATGCATCCCAGACCTCAGAGGGTCCGCTTCTTAACCCTGCTATTTAAAGTCCAATAACTCTTTATGAACATTGCCGTTTGGAGCAATTAATGCTGGTTAGCATCTGCTTCCCAAAGAATGCAAATGAGAGGCTGCCTCAAGCTCTCGCTTTCGACTCAATCAGCGGCCGCTTCAGCTGATTGGCTCCTGGAATACTTAAAGCTGCGGTTATTCTTTTACATCTGGTTCTTTGATTTGACACTCGATGTTATCACATAATGATTGATGTTATCTCATAAATGCCACACTGAACGAATGAAGAGGAAAAAATGTATTTCATATGGTCACACTCTTTGCCTTCTGAAAAAATGTAAACCTCTGTGAAATTTTCTCCAGCATTTTTTCCCATGCAAAAGTGCCACCGATGCTGGATTGTTGTTGGTGCATTGCTGTGTACTCATGCTGTCAGTTCTGAATTGCTTTTAGCATGTTCCTATGCATATGCAAAGGTTTTCTGGTTAAAACAGTCCAACCCTAAGTGCTAGGCAGTGTATGGCTCTGGTCCCTCCCTCAATGTGAGTCTACAGGATTTTTTTGCCCGTTTCATTTCCAGTGCTGTGAAAATCGTAAGTCTGATCCAAGGTTTGTGTATGGGCCAATTAGCCCCTGCTGGTAAATGTTGTAATTACACCATCTGGTAGCAAGGATAATGTTTATCCATTTACGACCATTCATAAGTAGACAGATTGGTAGATGAGCACTTTGAATTCACAAATGAACACATTCATTTTTTTTTTTTAAATAAGCTGTGTTAAAACACTTTCTCACAATCTCACTAGTTTATTAAGTTGTATACTAACAATATACAATAGTGTAGGCTATGCATACATTAGTTTTTACATTAATCTTTTATTAGGGGCAAAATGGTTCAGTGTGGTGAATATTACACCGCAACTGGTGGACAAACATAATTTGAGAAATATGGAAAGACAACTTGACTGTAAAAAATAAATAGTTGAGAAAACTTTAAAAAATGATGCAGTAAGACTTTTGAGTTCTCTCAACAATAGTTTTTTTGTTTGTTTGTCTGTTTTTTGTTTGTTTGTTTTTCTCAGTAAAGATACTTTGTTTAGCCAACATCAATTTGTTTGTTCATGCAATGTTGATCTTATTTTGCTAATAAAGTCTTGTCACAGCAACTGAAACAACAATTACTGTTTTTTTTTTTTTTTGTTTTGTTTTGTTTTGTTTTTTGTAATGAATAAATTGTTATAGGAACATAATGGATAACTTAGTCTAATATGTAGACAACATTGTCTTTGTCTTTGTTTGTAAAACATCTTACAAGTCTAAGATATCCAGCAAACAGATATAAGTGGTTGAACATACTCTAGGCCTCAAAACTAGACACACACCTCAAGAATGGTTGCAGTCAACAAATGTTAAAAAGATGAGCTCTTTACATTACAGTGCAACAAATAACTAACAATAATGACAAAATAACAAAAAGTTTAAATTAAGTCAGCAAATAGCAAAACAATAATCCTATAACAGTAACTGCATAATTTATTCATGCTGCAATGCATGCTGGGAACTCACAAAGCCTTAACATTTTAACAATATGAAATTCTTTGTTCAGACAACTGTGTTTGACTAGTTGGGACAACATTTGGGCCAATTTTGTTGGTCTGACAAAGGTTTCTATGTTGTTTCAAGAAAATGCATTTTTTTAGTATTTGAGACTCAAAATGTTTCGAAACATATGCATTTTTTTACAATGTTGGCAAAACTTGCAATAAATAGTAATAAATAAATATAAATAAAATAATATGTTAATACTAGTTAAACTAACACTTAAAAATACTGCTAAAGAACGTGTGGTAACACTTTATTTTAGGGAACAATATTCCAGATTAACTAGTTGCTAATTATCATGCATATTACTAGCATATTTGCTGTTTATTAGTACATGAAAAGGCATGTATTAATGCCTTATTCTGCATGGCTGTATAGATATCTTAAACTTATTCAATACCTAAGCATAACTATTACAACAACTAACTTACTTACTATCAACAACCAGAAAATGCAGAGTTTATTAAAGGAAAACTTTTAGTTAATGGTGAATATGTGTTCCCTAATCTGACATGTTACCAAATGGACTGTTAATTTCAAAATTTTTACTAACTAATATTAACAAAGATGGTAACACTGTAGTATAAGGAACAATTCTCACTATTAACTAGTTGTTTATTAGCATTTATAACATATTGGCTGTTTATTAGTACTTATAAAGCACATATTCTGCATGACCATATTCTACACCCCTAATCCTACCCAATACCTGAATTTAACAACTACCTTGTTAACTACTAATAAGCAGCAAATTAGTAGTTTACTAAGGCAAAAGTCATAGTTAATGGTTTGTTAAAAGTGAGAACTGGACCTTAAAATAAAGTGTGATCAGAAAAGGTTAATAAATGCTGTAACAAAGATATTACTATGTCTTAGTTAATGCATTAACCAATGGTAACTAATAGCACATCTTTTTCACACACTTAATACTAAAATAGTTTAGATTTGTTTTCTCTTTTTGTAGATGATCCATTTTAATTTAATATTAGAATAATAATTTGTATGTGTGTGAAGGATTTTTGGTAACACTTTAGTATAGGGACCGATTCTCAATATTAACTAGTTGCTTATTAACATGCATATTACTGACATATTGTCTGGTTATTAGTACTTATTAAGCACATATTCTGCATGACCATATTCTACTTTCCTAATCCCAATACCTAAATTTAGCATCTACCTTACTAACTATTAATAGGCAGTATTTAGGTGTTTACTGAGGCAACAGTCATACTTAATAGTTAGTTACACCCTTAAAAATAAAGGTGCTTTAAAGGGTTCTTCACAGTGATGCCATAGAAGAACCATTTTTGGTTCCTCAAAGAACCATTCAGTCAAAGGTTCTTTAAAGAACCATCTTTTTCTTACCTTTTTATAATCTGAAGAACCTTCTTTCACCACGAAGAACCTTTTGTAAAACCGAAAGGTTCTTCAGATGTTAAAGGTTCTTTATGGAACTATTTAAACAAAAAAGGTTCTTCTATGGCGTTGTGAAGCACCTTTATTTTTAAGAGTGTAATAGCAAGAACTGGACCTCAAAACAAACTGTGACCAGATTTTTATATAGTTTAAAATTAAAATAACATGGCTATGCACAACAGCCATTGAAAAGTAGCAAAAATGAATTATAAAGGCATGGTAAAAATGATATGTTAGTTTTAATGCACCTTTCCTACAACAAAAAGATAAAAATCTAATTTTAGCTATTTTTTGAATCTAATCTGGGACATAAAAGACTGTGCAACTGAAGAAACTCCCATGCATCGCTAAAATTGCATTATTTTTATGTCATTGAAAAATGCTCCAAATTTCCATCAGCAAATCTAGCAGATTCAAATCCTATTTTTCCATGGGGTTCAATGAGTAAGTGTCATTGAGATGCTAACGGATAACTCTTTCCAAGTATTACAGACTTCCATGCTCTGATTGCTTGGAAAACTAATAGCACTGCTCTCTTGTACACACAGTGTGATTTGAAATATAATTCATGTCTGTATGCTGTGGGACTAATTATGCTTAGGTTTTAGTAACTGGCCTAAGCAAACTAAAACTGACAAACAAAACGTGTTTATGATTGCTCATCACCTTTGAAATACGTCACCTTTCTAAAATGCAATAAAATAGGCATGTAGTTGAGGTTCAGTACCTCAGAACAAGGTCATCGCAACGAGAAAGCACTTTATCAGATGCTCGGCAAAGCTTGACTGTGTCCTGGATAGTTCAGCACAGGAGTCCTGGTGGATTGAAGCAGGAGTGACTTCAATCTCAGGCATGACTTCATGCCAAGTTGTCACACTTTGCAGGCCGCATTCTCTTTAAATTGGCACAAACACACTGGATACAACGCAGATGGAAACCACCATCAATGCCGTGCTTCAGAGCGAATGCGTATTGCTTATGCTTTGACATAATCAAGGGGTTCTGCGAGTTCCCATCATTACGGTTTGCTTTATTTTCTTGAGCCCAAAATGGGTCTCAATCACTCTGTGTGTCAAAAGGGAGGCGCGGCGAAGCCTGGAAACGTGTAATGACAAAGATGACGATGATGATGATGATGATGAAGTATCTGTGTATGACTTAAAGCAGGGCCGTTTCATTAGAGAGTGTGGTCTGGCAGGAGATGCTTTGTTAGCTCCTGACCCTTGTGAGTGTGTGTGTGTGTGTGACCCCTGAGGCCAGTCTTTATGCGAGTGTGTGTCTGTGCAACATCAGGCCCATTATGAGCTGATAAAAACTCCTCGGCCAGCATCCATCCATCATGTCCCGCCTCTAATCAGCATGTTTGTCACTGTAACTAAACAGAACCCTGAGCCGCGCCGTCACGCGATTGGCTGTGACAGGGCGAAATAAATCTGCCTCCAGCCAATCAGCGGCAGGCAGCCGAGCGTTACGAGCGAGGTGACAGGCGCTTGAAGTCTCAACCGGTGCGAGATTAGGAGAGCCAGGGCCAACCTTAGCCCCGGAGGAAATGACAAAACAGCCAGCAAAATGGCAACTGTGTTGGAACAGCTCTAGCACTTGCTTCAGAGACGGAGAAGGTTCTGCACGCCGTTTTATAGTTAGGCTACAGACAGCTCCATTTGGTCTCTCGCTGTAGAAGCACGCATTCGTGTTGTGTTCACTTTCATGGTCGCAGCTGCAACGTAATAAACTCTGGACACACACAGATCTATAGTGCGACTGTGGAAATGGAAAAGCTACATTTTTAAATGTCTGGGCTTCTAACAAGTGTGTGAATTAAACAGGATTTTTTCTGTTCTACGGTTTCATGTTACTTTAGTCAAACCACAAATTTAAAAATGTTTTAAAAATACAAAGAATAATAACAGATTTCAGAATGGTGAACACAGCTGTCAAACTACATTTTCAAGGCAAGATTTTCAGTGACTGATGCAACCTGATCTCATGAGAAAATGTAACTGTTTTACAAGCTGGTAATTTTTTATGAATTTATTCAATGTGATTTGTTTAAGAATGAAGGTTGCAAGCGAATGTTACAAAATTAGGCACCAGTTGTCTGTAAAATAGTTACTAACTGCCATAACAGGGTGTTGGAATAATGGCTTAAGTTGTGGTCTCTTTATTACATAATGCTAGCATATGACCTCAGAAATTTTGGAAAATTACATATTAGATTATAGTATTTTTTTGGAGCTTGCCATCTACATTATTCACTTTCATTAACACTGTGTTAATGCTGATTCTAAATATATAATATTATTATATACTGAAATTCAATAAAATTATGAAAAATACTATTTAAAAATGTTTTGAAGGTTGTGATAAATGTGTTCATTTTTGACAACCATACACAGCCTACAGTTATGCTGAAGGTCAGCTTTAATACTTGGTAGGGAAATTGTTTATACAAATTATTATTTCTGATAAATGTAACAGGATTTTACTCTATTGCTGACCAAAAAGTGCTGCATAATATTTTTGGTAGCACTTTATTTTACATTTATGTACTGTGTGTACATTTTATGTACTTATTAAAACAATTACAACCTTAAACCCTTCCCCTAAACCTAACCTCATCCCATGTATAGCTTTGTACTACCAGTACTTTCTTGAGTAAGAACACTGTAAGTACACATACATAACTATCCTAGCAAAAAAAGTAATAGATTTAAAATGCATTTATTTTATATTATAAGTATAGTTCAAGTTTGTTGACATATTTACTGACATATCGCTCAAGACTTACTGATATAAAAGTTGTAATTAAACTTTCATTTCTACTTGTGCACAATGCTCGTCTTTATATATAGCCTAAAATATGTTTTAATGTCACTGTTTATGATGACTATTTGATCTTTAAATAATATCGTTTTTTTAAATGCAAAATATTTAAAGTGTACCTTAAGTATACTTGAAAAAGTCCCATATTAGCACAATCAAATATACTTAAGTATATCTTTAGTTGGACTTCCACACAATTAAAGTGCATTAAGTACAAAATTAGTTGTTTGAGTTTAGCAGACTTTAAATATACCAGTTTCGTATACTAAAAGTACAATTGCAGGGTTTTTTTTTTTTTATTAAGTACATAATATGTAAATGTGTTTGTAGTATACTTAGCATAAAATAAATGTATTTTAAATACATTTTAGTGTATTTATTTTTCACTAGGGTACATGAAGACAAACAAAAAAAAAAGGAAAAGAAATACACAAACTTTTTTAAATTGTGGTTTATAAACACTTGTTTCTAAAGTTCAGTTTGTGGTTTGTCAGTCTGGTTTTCGTGTGGCAGTTGGATTATTGTGTTTATTTCTCTTTCCACAAACACCACACAGAAGCTGTGGTGTCGATGACCACTCTCCTCACACACACACACACACACGCAAAGAGTCTTCATATGAACATTTAGACTTTTACACAGCTGTGTTAAACTACAGACATCAGCAAACATCATTATGTATGGTAAGCAACAAAATATCCTGCCGCAAAATTCATGACAGCATCACAACAGTATAGCTACTCTGTTTCTTCTTTGGTCGCAGTCGCGGTCTGCTCCTGACCCTGGAAATGGACCAAACAGACTCCCAGCAGCCCTCACTAGCTCTTTACGGCTCAGAGCTGTAACACACATTGGCTTTTTCATCGTCTGTCAAAGACTCATAATCCGCCTGCTCTCCATCCCTGATCCCTCACTGTGAGGAAAGAAACAGCTCTATTAGACGTGGGTGGTGAAGAGAAACCCTAATAAAATGAAACTGCATTACAATGAGAGAGAGAACATTGAAGCATGAAGCTGAAATATGGCTTATGAGGAATAAAATTCAGATAGATAGATAGATAGATAGATATAGATACATAGATATATAGATACATAGATATATAGATAGATAGATGTGACACTTCTCCAGTAGACTGTTAATGGTTTAATATTATGTCTGTTTTTTAACACTAGTAGTTAGGCTGGATCACATTTCTCACTTCATCGGTTAAGGGGCTAAAAAAAGACATATACTCATTTCTGCAATGTAAAGTGACACTACATCAAATCAAGCATTTCCATATGTTGGTTGTAGCCACAGTAGTGTGTATGTGTGTGTGTGTGTGTGTGTGTGTGTGTGTGTGTGTTTGCGTGTGTGAGGCTCAGGGAGCCCATATGACGGCTTATGGAGCCACCTACTGTGAGGAGTGAAGAGAAACCTTTATACAGCAGACTGACTTCAATACCGCAGTGTGAGACACACTCATCCTGACTCTAGCCTCTATGGTTTTATATATTTATATTACATTCATATACTTATATTTACTAAATGCATATGCTAAAACTTTAGTATAAGGAACAATTCTCACTATTAACCAGTTACTTATTAGCATGCTTGTTATTAACATATTGGCTGTTTATTAGTACTTATAAAGAATCTATTCTGCATGACCATATTCTACATCCCTAATCCTACCTAATACCTCAACTTGCCACAACTACCTTACTAACTATTAATAAGCAGCAAATTAGGAGTTTATTTAGGCAAAAGCCATAGTTAATGGTTTGTAATGTAAAGTTATTAACTATTTTAATATTGAAATAAAATTATTTTATGTAACTCTGAACAAGTAAATTAAAATACACGAAGGATTTTGTCATTTTAAATGTTTAAAAATCATATTTTTGGTAACATTTTAGTTTAGGAGCCACCTCTCACTATTACCTAGTTGCTGTATAACATGCATATTATAGATATATTGGCTGTTTATTAGTGCTTTTAAAGCACATATTAATGCTTTATTCTTCATTACCATATTCTATCCCTTAATTCTCCCCATACTTAACAACTACTTTATTAACTATTAATAAGCAGCAAATTAGGAGTTTATTGAGGCAAAAGTCCTAATTAATGGTTTGTTAATAGTGAGAATTGGACCTTAAAATAATGTGTGACCATGTGAGGTTATTAATTAGGTAACACTTTATTTTGATAGTCCACTTTAGACATTCTACTAACAGTAAGTAACTTTGCAACTGCATGTCAACTAGTCATTAGAGTATTAGTAGACTGTCTGCTTAATATCTTCTAACAGGCTTCTAAACTTTGCAAGTATATGTCAACTTAGTCTACTAACCCTAACCCTAACCTAACAGTCTGATCTGAGAGTTAGTAGACATGAAGTTCCTATTTAATGAGAATTAGTTGACATGTAGTTGCAAAGTTACTTAGTAGAATGTCTAAAGTGGACTATCAAAATAAAGTGCAACCATTAATTATTTGATTTAAATAAAATCATTATTTTATGTAACTTTGAAAAAGTAAATTAAAATAGACAAAAGAGTTTGTCATTTTTAATGTTTAACAATCATACTTTAGTTTAGGAACCACTTCTCACTATTAACTAGTTGCTTTATAACATGCATATTACAAACATGTTTATTAGTGCTTTTAAAGCACATATTAATGCTTTAATCTTTATTGCCATATTCTGTCCCTGAATTCACCTCATACTTAACAACTACCTTACAAACTATTAATAAGCAGCAAATTAGGAGTTTATTGAGGCAAAAGCTGTAGTTAATGGTTTGTTAATATTGAGAACTGGACCTTAAAATAAAGTGTGACCATGTAAAGTTATTAATTATTTGATTTAAGTAAAATTATTATTTTACACTCTTAAAAATAAAGGTGCTTTCAAAGGTTCTTCACAGCAATCCCATAGAAGAACCATTTTTGGTTCCACAAAGAACCATTCAGTCAAAGGTTCTTTAAAGAACCATCTCTTTCTTACCTTTTTATCATCTGAAGAACCTTCTTTCACCACAAAGAACCTTTTGTGAAACAGAAAGGTTATTTAAGGTTCTTTATGGAACCATTTAGACAAAAAAGGTTCTTCTATGGCATCGCGAAGCACCTTTATTTATAAAAGTGTATGTAACTTTGAAAAAGCAAATTAAAATACACAAAACATTTTGTCATTTTTAATGTTTAAAAATCATATTTTCTGTTCTGTTCCACTATCATTTTTTGGTAACACTTTAGTTTAGAGACCAGTTCTCACTATTTAATTCAATTCAAATTTATTTGTATAGCGCTTTTCACGATACATATCGTTGCAAAGCAACTTTAAAGTTTTTACAATATATTTAGTAGTAGCTTACTAGTGGTGACTATGTCAAGTTGATATACATATGGCAGAGATGTATGGTAAAGATCAATTAATGACGAATTAATGACTATTAACTAGTTGTTTTATAACAGGCATATTACTAGCATATTAGCTGTTTATTAGTACTTATAAAGCACATATTAATGCCTTATTCTTCAATACCATATTCTAGATCCCTTAATTAACCCCATACCTAACAACTACCTTACTAAAGTAAAGTTATTGCGCACTGAGTCCGAAATTTTCGCACGTTAAAAAATAAATACGACCTCACGTTGTGTCAGTCATGTTTACACACTGCCAAAACTTTCGTCCGTCATAAAAAAGTTTGAATCAGGTTCGATTTTCTGTGTTTTCACATCCGTAGCAAGCATTTTGATAGGAAAGGATGACAAATAAAAAAAAAAAAAGCATATGAAAATTTCAGACTCAGTGTGCAATGACCTTAACTGTTAATAAGCAGCAAGTTTGACAGTGAGAACCAATTTTTTTTAAATAAAAAAAAAAAACTAAATATCCACTTTAAGTCTTGTCCCTAAATATGGAGGGGTGCGC
Source organism: Labeo rohita (assembly GCF_022985175.1). Lineage (NCBI taxonomy): Eukaryota > Metazoa > Chordata > Actinopteri > Cypriniformes > Cyprinidae > Labeo > Labeo rohita. The sequence goes on from NC_066876.1 coordinate 3,490,028, forward strand.
TGTAAATTTCTAGCGATTAAAAAAGTACTTCCTCTAGAAATGAAATTAACCACTCCAGCATGGCACAAGGCAGTGGTCTTTCTTAGGGGCTTCTGTTGCCAAGCTTGTCTCGGCAAACATAAATTAACCTGAGTGTGCTTACCTAAAACGTCAGGGTTAAACGAAGATTGAGCGATGAGGTCGAACAGGGGAGATTCAGGAGCGAGGGGACCGGCCCGCACCCCCCACGCCACTCCGGACCGGTCCCAAACCCCAAGTTTGCGAAGGAGGGGGGGTCCAGAAACCTCCAGTACATTAGCTGGCACAAGCGAGGAGAAGTCAGGAAGTATAGGAGACGCCTCCTGCCTGTCCTGAGAGTGTAATCCAAAACCAGTGACACAGCCAATACATGTCATATTCCCTCAGTATACATGAAGAGTTTATTTTTCAACCTAAAACCTGTCTCTCATAATTACTCTGATTTGTTTAAAACCGAGCTGAGCGGTCCTCCACAACAGACCGCTGTTGTAGCCGGAGGGGAAAACAGATACATCCCGCACCAAATTACCGAAATTTTCCTTAATTGATAAAACAATGTCTGCGACTATTAATGTTTCTGACGCCATTAATATGCTAACTACAGCCAATACAATTACGTGTAGGTACAAACGCGTTCAAGATGGTGGATGAAGAATTCCCGTAAAGCAGCAAGCCCCATAATCCCGACCACAGCGAGAGCGAGAGCGAGAGCGAGAGCGAGAGCGAGATTCCTTCTTGGAGCCGGAGGGTGTTTGGAGCCCTTCCAGGTGTGGTTCCTGGCCTAAATAACCCCAGTCAGTGGATGAGCGCTGTTAAATCCCAAACACTGCCAGCTCTGGGTAAATATCTCAGCCGTCTCTGAGCTGTTCAGCGGAGGAACCGCAAATATTACTTCCATTCTTAAAACTGGGTAATGTCCCAGCGCTGTGGTGAACCGTATTGTAGGAAACATTTTTAAACTGGTGCAACTGAAAGGTTTAAATTGGCTATAAAATCTCATTCCCGTTTTTTTCTGCCCCCTCCTAGCTCTTTTTGGAACAAACCGAAATTCTGTTATCTGCTAACAGCGTAATCTAGAAAAACACGGCGATGCGATTGTCAAACAGCAACGTAATAGGTTATTTCCAACAGGAACAGCTGTTCAGCGTCAGTTTTCACCACATTTGAGGAATCACGTGCTGTATATAAACATATCAGCCACTCTGGATTCAAATCCATCGTTCGAGTCTAAGCCAACAATAGCGACACTCGCAAGTGAACGACTAAATTGCAAATTCATTAGCCGGTAAACTGTGTTAAAGAGTCCTGCGCTATAATAACAATAACATACACGTGTGCACGCGCAGAGCTTCTTTCGCTCGACCGAGCGAAAATACGGCGTCTGCGCCTTTAAAGTTTTAAAAGCATGGCTAACGCCAACTTGGTGAGGGGGGACCCAAAACATTTTTCAGTGTTTGTTCTGTGTAAAAACCCTGCGGTATTAGGGTGCACTAATCTTTAAAAGGTTAATTTATTCATAGAGATTTTGACAGAGATGTATGGGCCAGCCAACATCTCAGGCACCTCTTCCCACAGGGAGACGTCTAACATGAGGACTGGGGGAGGGGGAGAGAGAGAGAGAGATGGATATAGAAAAAGAGAGGCAAAGGGAAAGTGGGCAGTCAACATACTCTAAACACACAGACATAATTACCTCATCGGTGAAGGCAATGACTTTTAACCTCACAAACGTAAAGCTTCCATTTCTCCCATTTCATCGTAAGAAAATACAGTGCGCTTTTACAGTAAGTCAAATTCGAGCATATTTATCCTGAGCAAAAGCTGTTTCCTGACAAATTTATCTTAAATAAATCTCACCGGTATTTAGATTTCATCCAAGTACACGCGTTGATTTAAGGCTTATGAAAAAAATATGCCTCATGTCACGTCTCTACTCAGATTTCAGTCCGCTAAACACACCGAGCGGGTTATGGCGTGCATATCTCCATATAAAGCACTCAGTTTAGACTAAATGATGCAGAAAGGATATAGCGTACAGGAGGTCCCCACATTTTTTATTGATTTTCTGAAATGATTTTCTGAAAATAAACAAAGCTGCGCATTGCTGGTCCAAGTGAAAAAAGAAAAGAAAACTCGGTGTGCGTAAAGCTGCTTGAGAGATGATGGAGGTTGCATGAAATAAACTTTTGTGGCACTTCGTATACAACTGTCACAGCAGGGTTTCCACATATCTTATGTGTAGCAATCAGACATTTCGGCGTGAATGCAAGTATGCATTCAGGCAACATGTTGAAAATTAAATGTCCAATTGAACATACTATACAGTCTTTATTTCTATGCCTTCAGGGTTAATAGTAACCTTTCTCTAAGCATTTCGGCAGTTTAAACCTAAAATCTGAAAATGCATATGCATCCCTATGTAGTATGTGAAATGAGTTGTATGTACAAATCTGCAATATTTGTAAAACACTGGTGAAAAATACCTTGCTGAACTACTACTTTCGAGAATCCGCACATCCAATGAACAGCAGAAAGTGACATCAATGATTATAATCCTTGTAAGAAAAATACATTTTTTAAATGGTATTTAATTGTATTGACTGTGCTGGGTAGTAACTGATTACATGTAATCTGGATTACGTAATCAGATTCCGAAAATGAAGTACTTGTAATTAGAGTATATTACATCTTAAAATGCTTATAATCAGACTACAGTTACTTTTTGTTGGATTACAAGATTACATATTATTCACACGATGGCACTAAATGATTCATAATTTAAGTTCTGGAAGTCTGGATAAAAATATTTCAAACCTGGAAGACTTTGGGGTGTGTAATGTCATTGTTTTCATGTTTATTAATGTTTGATCATGTAATGCAGATATTGCCAAACATTTCTGTCAGCCAAGCCCCTTAAAATATAATATTTGCTTGGTAAGGAAGTTAATATTTCAATTTAACAACACATTCATGTTTACAGTTCTCTGATGTCGATTAATGGTTGCACTGACATGCAGGTAAACAAATAACATATAACATAATAACATATTTTTAGTGTTCAAGTGTTTCATTTGCTCTTTTTCAACATTTTTATGATTTCATTATTTATTAGGTTTTTATCAACTCAGTATTCATTCTGTATCATCTCACTAATACTCACTGACATAAATATATTTTCTTTCTTTTTGCTTTTTATATCAATATGATACATTTATTTATTTATTTATTTATTTGTTTTGTTTTTTTATTCAAAACAAGTTTAATTAAAAGTAACCTAAAAGTAATCTAATAAGTAGCCAAAATACATTACCAAAACGAAGTGACCTAGATTACATTACTAACTACAGTTTTCATCATGTGAACTGTAATCAGTAATGGACTACAGTTTGTAAGTAATCTACCCAGCTCTGTGTATTGAATGTACACTTGTAGTGTACTTTAATCTGATCTAAAAAAAAATTTCAGACACCAGATATCATTTTTGATATGTTTTACTAGTGGGTGCAGGACACCATGGTTCATTTATGTAAGTGAGGATAGCAAAATAAAGTAAACTGTGACGTACACTCTTAAAAATAAAGGTGCTTCACGATGCCATAGAAGAACCTTTTTTGTTTAAATGGTTCCATAAAGAACCTTTAACATCTGAAAAATCTTTCTGTTTCACAAAAGGTTCTTCAGATTATAAAAAGGTAAAAGAGAGATGATTCTTTGACTGAATGGTTCTCTGTGGAACCAAAAATGGTTCTTCTATGGCATCACTGTGAAGAACCTTTTCAAGCACCTTTATTTTTAAGAGTGTATTATACCCCAAAATTCTTCATACAGTAAAATTTGGGAGCAAAAATTTGATTTGACACTTTGCCCGGACCATGTTTTGTTACATACCTTTCTATCAAAGTTATCTGACATTATAGAGATTAATTTGTTTAAAGTTTAACTCTTGGCTTCTTATCACATTATATTGCTGTTTTCTAAACTATACCAAATAAACTGTGATAATGTGAGAAATTTTGAAGAAGTCTGAATAAATTTTGGTTTGACTGTAATTCATTTGTGATCATCAAGATGAATTTGTTCTGATGCAGTTCTTGTCATATTTTATTTCCATTTTTTAAACTATAGCGAATAAACTGTGATAATGTGAGAAACATCAAAGGTATCTGAATACATTTTGGTTTGACCTTATGTACATTTTTTTTTTTTAAAAAATGCACTTTCAGATAATATTTCTGAAAGCATATTTCTTAAAGTTTGTTTCTAAACACACTTGAGTACACTTTTAAAAAGTGCACTCTGTAATGTCAAATTAAAAGTGTTCGTCAGAACATTCAACATTAACTATATTTCAACAACAATAGAAGTAATTATGAAATTGCACGTATAGATATACTTCAGTCCTACTTAAGTGGGTCAAAAAAGCACCTTCAGGTTTATCTAATTGCATTTAATATACATTTAAACTAAAATACATTTTCAGTGAACTGAAAATAAAATATAATGTCTGAATCAAGTACGTTCGAAGTAAATTTTTAGGTTTAAGTACTATAATAAGTCTTATGTAAATGTAGAATAACCGGACTGTATTCATAAATTACACATATTATCCACTTTTATCCTCCCGTAAAACTGGGCACGGCCATTTGTAAATTTTATGGGTTTGGCTTCCGATCTCATCCGCGTCCAGCTATATTTAGCTGTACAAAACAGCTCATTTTGCTGCTTGATATTGCAAATTGGCATGTCTTACTATATTATATAAATGTATTATCTTAATTATGAACACACTGGTTTGTAGTGCAGTTTTACCATTTACTGCACGTTGTTAGTCTTTTCGTTATTTCCCTACAGCAGCTGATGAACCAGAAGTCTCACCCATAAGCATTCAATTCAATACAATATTATTATTATATATACTATAACAATACAAAGCATTACCAAGCATTCTTGTCTGTGTATGCCTACTTGCATGGAGTATGTTTCTATCATTTAAAGTGTACATTTAACAGTCTCTGACACTGTTGTGTTTGTAAACTGCTATGTAATGTCTCCTTATGTAAAGAGAAATCCTTGGTGAAGATTTGACTCTTCATATGTCAAAGTCCACCAAAGTCCATTTCTCAGTCCTATAAAGTGTCTTTAAAAAGTAAGACTATTAAAGTGGAGGGTTCATACTATGAACCTTTTTAATGTGCCTCCTAACTTTTTAATTACCAATGAAACATCATAATGGGTTCTTAGTTTTTCCATTTGCAGAAGTCATAACTGGCTCGCCAATGGGGACTCGCTAAGCCCACCTGTTGGGCCAGCGCCAGGCTGTGCGGGTAATAATTGAGCCATTAGCAAAACAGAGCTACTTTTAGCCATCTGTGCCCAAGTGGAGCCAGATATAAGCAGAAACCTCATGTACATCCATTCAATACCGATTGAGTGGAAGCATATCTACTCAATGTCAAAGACACAGCTCTGATTAAGTCATAGCTAATGCTGTAGAAATAACATTGGCAATAACATTGGTGTGTAGTCTCTGACAAACCCCTTTATTCATCAAGTGTGACGAAATGCATTTCTTACAGACTACTCGTAAATGTTACATAAACATGTAAGCCACCTTGCTTTTCTTTGGGTTCCAAGTAATGACTCGAGGCATTTTGGCAGGAGTATTGGATCAGACATCGGATGATTGGTTCTGAAAGTCCAACACATGTTGAATCCATTTCAGTTTTTGAAAGCCTGCTTTGACTGATAAGATTGGCATGGAAAGTTTGAAATCATGCTAGTGCCATCTTCTATTACAGCTAAGCCCTAACATTTGAAGTCACGTCTACCAGTAAGAGCCCTATTCCGGCCAGCATCATCCCTCATCCAGCCTATTTATGTTGCATGCTCATCAGCTGAAAGTCAAATCCCCAAAAATCAACCCAGGCTCATTGGAAATAGGCGCTTGTAGAGGCATTTCTGCCTCTGTCTTACATTCTTTTTCACAGCAGTTTCAAGGTGAAATGTCTAGCGACTAGCGCTAAAACTCACGTTTAATACGTGATTGTGCGTTTTTAATACGTTGCTTCAGATATGTTTTGTGGTGGTTCAGAATTCAAATGTGCCCCAGCAAATACAGAACATTACCCTAACGTTAGTTTCTGGTTCCTCTTTGGTTGCGTTTTGGGAACCAAACAGTAACGTTATGGGAAGATTCTTTTTAGGTTAAGGGAGAGTGGGGTAAGATGAGCCATTTTTTACTTATGTGGTTCTCAAGATAAGAGAAAATGAGGCAGAAGTACAATGAAAGTATCTAAAGTAATTTTAGGATGTTTCCTATGATTTTAAATAATCAGAATGTATCTATGACAAAGGGTTCTAAAATTATGGCTTCTTATAAAAAGTGTTCCTGTGGCTCAATTTGCCCCAGGTTAGGGGTAAGTTGACCCGACTCAGTGGGTAGGATGAACCATCTGGGTGAAAACTGACCTTCTGACTGAATATGATTCAGACTCGTGAAATGTATCTCTTTTAAAAACGTAATAATCAAATTTCGTTTTGCAGTCGTATTTTTTTTTTTTAAAGCTAACTTAAACAAATTAAAACCAATCAAATGAAGTTTAATTTTCAATCTTTAGTTGTTTGCATTTCTGAAACAATGTGTTGAACACAGAAGTTTTAACCTTCCCAAAACCTTTTTGTTCGTAAATACAAAACTGAAGTAGAATGAAGGAATAAATTTCACTGAAACTAATAAATATTTTAGTCACAAGATTCTTGGCATGTTAGCTTTTCTACAGTGTCAAACACAGGTGGAAATATATATTTGATTATAATGTGATAAAAAGCATCTTCTGGTTCTCAGAGAAGGATTTTGTGCACTTGTACACTGTCTCTATCAAATAAGCTACAAATAATATCTATATATGATAAACTAAACCAATATTGCATTAAAAATACCAGTTTATGCTTCAGAGATTGAACTTAATTTCAGTGCCTTATGATGGGGTAAGTTAAAGTGTTGGCTCAACTTACCCTGCATCATTGAGCCCACTTTGCCCCATTGCTGGCATTTTGGGGAAAACTAGCTAGCTTACCAATTCAGGCTAATAATTAGATAAGTGATTTGCATGGTTTTATATGTTGCAAAATCACCTCTATGCATCATAAATATTTTTAGACCTGGATAAATCTACTTTGATGTATCAGCCATTACATCTGTTTTACTTTGACAAGTCAAAAACTTGTCAAAGTAAAAAAAAATATATATATATATATATATATACTGGTGTATATATATATATATATATATATATACAGTATATAACAAAACAAAAACTAACATTAGAATAACGTTCTGGGTACCAAAAACTAACGTTCTGAGAACATTAAGAAAACCTTCCTGACTAACCACTAAAAGATTAATGCTCTACGATGTTGGAAAATAATAACCCCCCTATACACCAAACCCAAACCTAAACAAACCAGATAGTGTTAAAGGGGTCATCGGATGCTAAGTTCACTTTTACATGTTGTTTAAACATTAATGTGTGTTGTCAGTGTATTTACACATCTACCCTATAATGATAAAAATCCATGCAGTTGTTTTTAAATAATCTGTAAAAATAATATCCCCTTTTTCAAATCGAGCCGTTATTGCCTGTTGGTGTGGCGTCACACCCACAGAGGCCACTCCCACAATAGTTGATTGACATGAGCGTCTTACCTCTGACCCGCCCTAAATCAGCTGTAACAGTCGTAGCAGGGATGTAAATGTAAGTTAGACAAGAATATCTCTGATTGAGGTGTTGTGTTGCTGGATGTTATAATGAACATAGTGGTCGTCATTTACTCCCGACATCTGAGCCGCTGAAGATGCAGTAGATTACGTTTGTTTGGAATGGAATGCACCTCCTGATCTACATATATTCGTCTACGTTCACGCAAATCATTCGTGATCCAGCTTCACTTACAGCAGAAGTGAGTATAAGGGTTTTTTTATGAATCTTTGCGATCGCCTTATCTAATAACATGCTAGTTAGCAAGTTTAGCGGCTAAATACAGCTAAAGTAAACAGGCTCGTCACTCCACAAAGAGAAGAGAGGGGCGGGGCAAGCGGAGCTCATTAACATTTAAAGCAACCAGAACAGGATGATTTTTGCAGAGCTGATTTTGACAAGGTGAAAAAGGTGTTATTTACACTACCATTGAGAAATCTTAACCAAAGCATGTTATAGACTTTTCATTAAGACCCTAAAAATCATATCAACTTGTGGAAAATAGGCATCCGATGACCCCTTTAACAAATGCAAAAGTGATATAAAAACACTGATGCAACCATGCTTTTTTTTTATACAGGTTGTTTTTGTCAAACAGTATGCAGGATTTGTGCTGAGGCATTTCTCCTTTCAAGTGCAATGCCGTACAACGTTTAAAAAATTAAATGTGTTGCTAACATTCAAAAGTATCGGTTTTCAAATCTTGCAGCGTGTTAAAATTGTTTAAGTTGTTTAGTCATAACATAATATTTTCCAAGGAATTGTGCGAAAATTGGGCTTATTTAATCAAAACTCTGGCTCTGCAAATCATACTCTGTGTGAAAGGGAATAAAAGTTGTCGGTATTATACTGCCTGTAGTGTTCATTTCAACTGGGAACTGCGTTTACAAACACAACAGCGTTTTGTACACACAGGTATGTAAAATTTGAGATTTGAGTGAGTTTTGCAGAAATATAGGTAAAGCCACATATTTCCAATAAGCCTGGGTAGCCAAAAATACACCTAGCCTAGTCTGATGCATGAACGTAGCACGTTATCTTCTATTAGCAACACTTGGACGTGACCCGTCGCTCACCCCGGCCAGGGTTCCTCCAGCCAGGGACGCTTCATGCTCTCCTCATGCCGAATCTTTCACCAAGCGCCTCTCTCTCACTTGCCCTGGGCGCATCTAATTGAAAGCGATCTCGAGGCCTAGCAGAGTTCCGTTTCTTTGCTAATCCTCCGCTGGGGGAAGCTCACATGGTCCCAATTACGTCGTATACCGGTTTCTCTGACTGCGTCTCTCTTTCTCCTCACTGGGCTTCTCTCTTCGACTGGCCTGTGCGGGAGTTTATGTTATTAACTACGCGCTGCACAGTTCCTGCCTGTCACGGGGGCCTGGAGATGTTATCGCCGACGCTCTGAGTATATGGTTACCTTGAAAATATTCCATAAATTAGATTGGGATTGGCAATTTTGGAATATGGAAGAGGAGACAAGGCAAAGGAGGGGGGACAGGCTTCAGTGTAAAGAATAGGACAAGAGGATCTGCCGGTGTTTGTTTTGGACAGACAGACATTTAGAGGTATGTCACTGGCGAGCTGAAAGGTAATCCTTGGAAAAAAAAGAAGAAGAAGCTGAGAAGTGCTTAAGGGACTCTTGGAGTTTCTTCTAACAGTCGAGACGAGACAAACAGTTCTTATTTTTACAGAAATTCCAACAGTCCACTTCTGGATAAGAGACAGAAAATGTGTTGTTTTGCTCACTGATAGAAGTTCAGGGCCCATAATCAAATAAGTCTGGCTAGGGACTTTTTATCTTCATGTTGAAAAAATCGAAACAGAAAAACAATGAACTGAACAGCATCCTAAGCCGCTTTTCCACTATCGGGCCGAACGGTTCTTAGAATAGTCAGGTATGGTTCCAGTTGTGTTTCCACCCGAGCCTGGTATGGCACGGCACGATTACAAACCGTTCTCGGACCGGAATTCTCAGCATGGTTAGTATTTGTATTTGCATTTGTATTTACATTCCAAAATTTCCATTATCAGCACCACAGTGGAAAATCAAACTGTATCCGTGCTGATTGGCCTGGATCGGCATGGAATCGAACGGTTAAGTAAAGAGAACGATTCGGCCCGATAGTGGAAAAGCGGCTCTAATGGAAGCTCATACTATAGGCCACTACAGAAGTAACACTCCTCACGTGAAGCACATGGGAGGCTCAATTCATAACTCTTTCCCCACCATAGACAAATACAGAATTGTCTTGCTTTCTGTGTTTTCGCTGTTATATGGTAGGGGGTGCTATTGCATATCTTCTGAAAGAGGACAGAATCTCCAGATCAAAACACAAGTGAAGAAGAAGCAGAGACAAGCAATAGTATATAAGCAGGTTGTAAGCAGATGCACGGTGGCTGACCACCAATTCTGAAAACAAAATTACAAATTACAAACGTGAATGCAAATCTAAAAAACAAACTAACAATTCAAAAAACTCAACAGCAATTCCAAAAACATTACAACAAATCAGAAAGCACAATGACAAATTCAAAAACAAAATAACAAGTCAGAAAATCAGACAAACTGGAAAAGGTAGGTATTAGGGATGGGACGATAAATCGTTGCAACGCGAATCGAGAAATGATTCAGCATCGATTCGAGATTTTCCAAACACATTGCGATTCTTTCTCAAATCGATTCTGAGCTTAGGTTTGAACAGCAGATGGCACTGCTTGCTTTAGAAACAGACGTGCTCTGCTTGTTTCCAAATCCTTACACGCACTTGAACCTAAAATAATCATTTATACAATTTGAAAAGGTTGAAGCGAATTACAAGGATGTTCACAGTGGGCTGTGTTTACAATAATCTTGCGTCATAAAAGCATTCTGAGCCCAGGTGAAATTACATGATTTAGCCAAACGCACAAGTTCTCTTCAGCACTCTTCTTCATGAGCATTTGAGTGTGAACTAGATTAGAGCACCATCTGCTGTTAAAATCTAAACTCAGAATCGATTCCAAAGAGAATGGCGATGCATTCGGAAGATCTCAGAATCGATCCACGAATCAATGTATTGTCCCATCCTTAGTAGTATAGTATAGTTTGAGACAGCGCCATTGGTTTGAGAATAGATTACTGCTGACTGGACGAGACATCTGTCAATCAAGGTATACAAGAAGAACATCTGTCGTGAAAGTTCGGAGATGGTCTTAAAGTGGCTCAGTTTAAATGTATTGTATGAATTGCCCTTACTATGGAATAAAAATTATACGTGTACATTTACAACACTGTACTCTGTATTATATTATCCTTGAATCAGAATACAAAAAACTAGTTAACACTAATGCGAGGGTGTTTCTGATACAGTTTTGCACTTCTCGGCCACCGTACAGATGCATATGTATCATAATGCGATCATCAACCTTTAAGCAGCATAAAACAAAACTGCATAATAATAAGTCAAATAAAAACGTTACTGAATAAAATGTCAACTCAGGAAGTGGTTTTGGACTGTGAAGCTTTGGTTGTGTGGATAGAAGCGATCTACTCTATCTACTTCATACAAACATTTTCTTAGCTTTTTGCTCAAAAAAGTTTTATGATAGTGCTGATTTACAACAACAACAACAAAAAAAGCATGAAGCTAGGTTCTGTTCTTTCTTTTGACATATTGGATGTTTATTCATACAACAGAATATTCTGGGGGCCATGACATTTTCTAAAAAATTATCAAAAATGTTGGTGGTGACTGGCAATTTTTAAAAAACGCTGGTGGGGAAAGAGTTAATTGATTTCAATAACCCACTCATGTGCTTTTGACCACAGTGTTGGACTGTGTCCCAAACAAGCGGCAACCTCCCGTTCGCTCTATTGAAACTAACACGGAAGTGACGAAAACTGCAATTCATCGACTGGCCGCTAGAGACTGGCTCCAAATGGGAGTCAATCCCATAGACTCCCCATGTTAAAATGCCCAACTTTACAGCAGAAAAAAATATGTTTACAGCCTGGTACAAAAAGTGGTTTTGGTCTATATAGGTAATTTTGCCCTTCATGTCAACTGTGAGGGGGGTGAATTTTTTTAGAACTCATCCGTTGAAATTATATTAAGCTTTAAAGTTCTGCATAATTTAGGGTGTGGCCACTTGAGTGACAGGTGAATTGCTGCTGCTGTCATCACCGTCGCACTAGACGGGCGTGGTTTCAGCAACCAGCTCCACCCACGTCCCGCCTCTTTGCCCATTTTCAATTATTCGAGAGTGACGTGCAGTGACGCAACTCCAAGATGGTGATGGCCGACTCCGCCCACTAAGAGCTTCAAAAATGCTCTTCAGAAACCTACAGGTGACATCACGGACACTACGTCCACATTTTTTACAGTCTATGGTCCCAAAACACACTTGTAGCCAATCAGCAGTAAGGTCGTGACTAGTAATAATAGAGAGAAGAGAGCGCTGAATTTGAGTGTACAGGAAGGATATTAGCAGATTGACTATAGATAGAAAAAACTGGAAGATTAAAAAAAAAGAGGAAAATATCGGAGGAACAAAACATTAAAAAGAAGGCTTATGAATAGGCAAGAGATAGGACCCCCCACGTAAATATCAGAGCAGCTTTCCAGCAGGGGAGAGAACTCAAAAAGTGGAAAGTGCTCGAATCGGATGCTGAGATGGCGTTGTTTCATTTTGACAGGTGAGTAACGTTGATTTTGCATTGTTTCACACAATTTATCTGTGTTGGCTTTTGTTTGAATATGCTTGTGTGTCATCCTCACTTGTTTCCACGATCGTCATTATGCAGGGTTGTGTTTGTACCTGTGGGGTGGAGATATCAAAATAGGGGTGAGGTCCTGTTGGGGTAAGGGCGTGTTTGGTTTAGTGTTTTTAAATATCAACATGGCAAAAATTGCTTAGTGCACCTTTAATTGTGGTCTTGGAGTTTCCATGTATTTCATATTTTGAATATTGTTCATATTTAACTCAAATATTTCAACTCAGAGCCAAATCAGATGTGTTAGATAGTCAGGTGTGATATAAAAAGTGCAGTGGTGGGGCAGTACCACAGTTGGGAGTGTTAGCATATCGCTAATCTAACAGCATTACTATAAGCAGAAGAAAATCATAGCACACTTAAAAGTAGGTTAAAAAGATGACTATGAATGAGATGTTTATAGTCACTACTTCTCTCAACCTGTCCACCATCTTAAATTATTTTATTTTATCTTATTTGATTTTTCTACTGAGCTTGTTGTAATGTGATTGCTTTCTCCACAATATGCAGTGCTGCTACAGTATTTGGCCAAAATGTGATTGAAGATCAGGCATTTTGGTAGGCAGCTTGGAACAGGTTTTGACTAAATGTTTTGCTGGGGTTTTGTACCTTCAGCAGCTCATAAAGACAACAGTGTCTCAATATCCAGCAAACATCAGTATCATTGAGTTGTTTATTTTTATAATGTCAAAATTATGTGTGTTGGTAGTGTGTGTACACAACTGCCCTATAATGATAAAAATCCACCCAGTGGATAAGTATCTTTATAAGTAATATCCCCTTTTTCAAATCAGGCCATTCTCAGCTTCTTGTCGGTGTGAAGGCCGCTCCCACAATAGTTGATTGACATGAGCGTCTTACCTTAGACCCGCCCTGAGTGAGCTGAGTGAACTGAGAACAGTCCGACCGCCACTGTGTCGACTCCAGTGCAGGGGAAGACAAGAATATCTCCAATTGAGCGATTGAGGTGTTCTGTTGTTGGATGTAGTAATGAACGTAGCAGTTATCATTTACCCCCGACATCTGAGCCACTGAAGACACAGAGGATTCGTCTTTGAAGGAAATGCACCCGGCGATCTTCATAAACGCATTCATGTTCACGTACATCATTCGTGATCCAGCTTCACCTACAGCAGAAGTGATTATAAGGGTTTTTAACGCATCTTTGCAAATCGCTTTTCCTAATAATGTGCTAGTTATCAAGTTTTGCGGCTAAACACGGCTAAAGTAAATATTACGGCTCGTCACTCCACAGAAGAGAGGGGCGGAGTGAGCAGAGCTCATTAGCATTTAAAGGAACATGCAACAGAAGGGCTCGCTATAAAAAAGGGTTGATTTTGACAAGGTAAAGGGTTTTTTTACACAACCACAGAGGAATTTTAAACAAAGTATGTTACAGACTTTTCATTAAAACCATAAATAATCATATCGACATCCGAAGACCCCTTTAAAGTTACTGAAGTGTTACATTTTTTCACCTTCAGCATTGTTAACAATTTCAGTTCTTCTAAATGATCACACTAGAGAGGGTAAATTAAATTATCATACATTTCTGGCCAGAAAGAGAACAACTACTCATAAAGTGCCTCAACAAAAGTTCATTTTAAAAGCTTGGTCTGGTCTCTATTCATTCCATGCACATGACTTAAGAAGGCAACACATTTTTTGAATCTACATATATACAATTCCTTCTATTACAGTTTAAAATATTATGAATTTTGACTATAGTCCTATCAAGCAACAGTCTTGGCAAATGTGACAATATATAAAATAAACGTGCTTTAGTATGCAGTTATCACAAACTAAAAATAATTTTGTTAGGTTTTTTTACGTGCAAAATCATTAACCAGTGAAAAGTAGAATAGCAAATTAAAACAAATCATTCTGTTTTGACCAGTGTCAGTGACAAATAGCCAAACAGCTGTGCAGTGGCCATCCACTTCCAATAAGCATTGTAAATGACCTGAATAAGCTGGTCTACTTGCACTCTTAAGCTACTTATATAAAGATGTGATGTAACCTAGCAAAGACAAATTATGTAAAACTGACTTTTCAAGTAAAATCCAACATGACAGTTCCAGTTCAGTCATTTGATTCTATCATCAAGCAATGAGTAATGCAAGGTAACAACATGGGTTTAGGTTGGTTCATGTTAGTACCTAGTTATTACTCATGTAGTGTTAATACTACAATACGTACATGATGTTCAGTTTTTTTTTTTTTTTTTTTTTTTGTTTTTTTTATCAGAGATGGGAATTCAAGTCACAATTCACAAAAGAACAGACTTGTTGTGACTCAACACAGACTCTTATCGAATTAACTCAACTTAACTCAGCTCAATTTAAGACCTGAACAAGCCAGCAGCTTTGTTGTATAAAATATATTAGTTGGAAAGGAAATGAAGGATGGTAGTATGCTGAAATAACCTCGAGACAAGAAGAAAAAAAAACAGAGCGAGAGACTAAAAGAACATTCAGTTAAAAACATAAAACCCCTCTGATTTCAGGAATGTTTCCTATTAATTCTGATTGGTTTATGGCTGACTCCTCACCTCAGCCACAAAGATGAGTAAGACTTCCTCAATTGTCAAATATGTAACTTCGAGTTACTCTGTTTTAGTAAGTGGTACAGCCAAGAAAAACTGAATCCTCTTCCCAGAAAGACAACTACTTTCCAAGATAAGTATGCACAGGATCGTTGATGACGAAGGTAAAGTAACTCCAACATTGTGAACGTTATTTATAGAAGTGTTCAAATGTACATTATTTATTATTTAATGGTGACCTGTATGACCAATATGACACTTATTAGGTCCTGAGCACCGGTGGTACGATGAAACTCTATTGGAATTGCTTCTTTTCATTTTAAAGGGGTCATCAGATGCCCATTTTCCACAAGTTGATATAATTCTTTATAGTCTTAATGAAAAGTCTATAATATACTTTGGTTAAAAATTCTCAATGGTTGTGTAAAACAACACCCTTGTTACCTTGTCAAAATCAGCTCTGCAAAAATCATCCTGTTCTGGGGTGCGTTTCCCAAAAGCATCGTTAGCCAACTATGGTCGCAAGTTCCGTCGTTACCAACATAGTTCAATGATTCAGTGATTCCCGAAACCATAGTTCAAACGAACATTCGCAAACAGCATCACAAACTTGCGTGGTTGGAACTACAGCTCTCGATCCTGTGGTTAGAAGCGTAGTTCCTTGTTAGTAAGACATATGGGCTCAATAAATTATGCTCTTGGCATCACAATAAGCAAGCTAACATGCAGTACAATCTATATCTTTCACTCGATCTAAATATAAATGCATTTTAATCTATGTATTTTAAGCTTCCTCTGTAAGCGCTGTTTTTGAATAGTGCACACGCGCATAAATGCCTACGGGAACCCTGGTGTATGACGTAAGAGGGAACCTGCAATGAATCAAACATCAAATTAAGCGAAATGACAGGGAACAAAAAATAGTAAATTAGTCATCAGGTGCCATATTCAATATAGCTGCATTTTAGAAATCTCTAATCAGTTAAATAACACAAATTATTACTTGGTGACGTCATTAACAATGGCCCTACATTGTTCAACTAATGTGGTTCAAACGATGGAGATGCAACTGTGTTCGGGAAACAGTCATGACTAGCTTGCTCATTTCCACAACAATGCATCGTACTATGGAGGTTAATCAGCGAGTTACGCCGTTGTACGGGAAACGCACCCCTGGTGGAGGTTGCTTTAAATGTTAATGAGCTCTGCTCGCAACGCCCCTCTCTTCTCTCTGTGGAGTGACGAGTCTGTTTACTTTAGCCGCGTTTAGCTGCTAAACTTGCTAACTAGCACGTTATTAGGAAAGGTGATCGCAAAGATTCATTAAAAAAAACCTTATATTCACTTCTGCTGTAAGTGAAGCTGGATCACAAATGATTCACACAAAAACAGACGGACATATGTAGATCGGGAGGCGCATTCCCTTCACAAACAAACGTAATCCACTGCATCTTCAGCTGCTCAGATGTAAATGACAACCACTATGTTCATTATTACATCCAGCAACACAACACCTCAATCAGAGATATTCTTGTCTAACTTACATCCCTGCTCCGGCATCCAAACAGTGGAAGTCGGACTGTTACAGCTGATTTAAGGCGGGTCTGAGGTAAGACGCTCATGTCAATCAACTATTGTGGGAGTGGTCTCTGTTGGTGTGACGCCACAACGACAGGCATCTGAGAACGGCTCGATTTGAAAATGGGGATATTGTTTTTACAGATTAATTAAAAACCACTGCATGGATTTTTATCATTATAGGGTAGATTTGTACATACACTGCCAACACACATTAATGTTCAAACAACATGAAAAAGTGTAGTTTGCATCTGATGACCCCTTTAACAAATTAGATTTTTAATTTCTTAAAAATATGAAATATGTATTCTACCCTGTAAAATTAAGCACTCTTTAAAATGAAGGTATTCTTTATTGATGGTTCCATGAAGAAACTTTAACATCCAAGGAACTTTGTGGTGGTAAAAGGTTCGGTCACACTTTATATTAAGTGGCCTTAACTACTAAGTACTTACAATGAAATTAATCATTTGATACAATGCACTTATTGTACATACATGTATTTACATTTAAAAAAAATGCATGCATGTAATTATATCTGTAATTAATTTCTGTAATTACATTTATAATTACACTGTTGACCCATCCCTTACACCTTAAGCCACCATTAAACTAAACCATAAACACCATACTGCCAAACCTGTCCCTAACCTTACCCGTATCCCACCTCAATAGCAGCAAAAGTGTTTTGCAATACAATATGAACACATTAAGTACATTGTACTTATTTTTTGATGTAAATACATAGTAGTTAAGGCCACTTAATATAAAGTGGGACCAAAGGTTCTTTTGATTGGTAAAATATTCATTACAAATTGCAATTTTAAGATCTGTTAACTGAAAGTATCTTTGGAGAACCAAAAAAGGTTCTTTAATGGTATCACTGTGAAAACCACCTTTCTGGAACCCTAATTCTAGAAGTGCAACCTTCCGTTATTAACTTTAAGAGTGATTTCTACTTGATTTAACCCATAAAAATAGGTTTTGTTAGCATAAATCGATGTGTATAGTTTGTTATTTTAGATGTTACCATTTTTAGGATACCTTTTCTTTTTTTTCGGGTTTCTAGATTACTCAGTTTATATGGCAGCTTCATAAACCTGTGTTTATGGATAAAGGTGAGCCTCTGTTAATGAATTTTAATTGGCTAAAATATCACAGAGTTTTTATGTTTAAAAGATGGTTAATATACACTATACACAGACGTGTAATGTCTGAATTTGCATGTACCTAGAATTAGCATCCTTCAAAATTCATCATCAACGTTGAGGTCCACACTGTACACTAATATTTTAACAGCTTTGACCTCATATTCTTCCTTTTTTTGATCACACTTAAGTTTGGGGATTAATTCTTATTGTTAAATAACTATTAACTATGACTTTTGCCTCAGTAAACTCCTAATTTGCTGCTTATTAATAGCAAGGTAGTTGTTACCTACTATGGTCATGCAGAATAAGGCATTATTATGTGCTTTATAAGTACTAATAAACAGACAATATGCTAGTAATATGCATGCTAATAGGCAACTAGTTCCAACTAGAACCGTCACAAGCTCTTGCTTTGAAATGCTAATGCAAATCTTGCATTCTATTCACTGAATCCAATTGTTACATACAGCGTTGCTCTCCACACAGCAACTGAATCTTTTTTTATGTCTGAACAGTCAAACTCTGTAAATTGTTACTGTGAAGCCCAGCGTTAGCCATGTCAGAGCAGTGGCTTCAGGAAAGGAAAAGCTGATTATTCGTAACTTAATACAAACGTGTGGCGGTTGCTTAGAAACCCAAACACGGCTGGGCGGCCCAGAGGTCAGAGGTTCAGTCGTGGCTCGGGGCGAGCGACGTAAAATTCTGTTACCTGTTTGACTGTATCTCCATGCATGGCTAACAGGCGCGCGCTAGCTCTGTTTTTAACGAGGGGCCCCTGCCTCCCACTGCGGCGTGCTTTAATTGTGTGTCTTGAAAGCCAGCCACTTTTGAGAAAGCATGCAATTCCACATCGTGTAAACTTATGAGTGGGGAAATTACGCCTGCACTTAGAGGCATCTTTAAATAAAAGCAGTAAAATATATTCATTCTGAAACCCTTCTCTGAGTTCTGAGCTTTTTTTTTCAGGCTTTTTAACGACGAGGCTATCGGAGAGGGATAAAATGCATTGGCTGCGGAGCAACAGCTGGCATGAGACACAGATGCACTTGGTCACCTCTTTGCCTCCTGCATCTCGTTAAGAAAACAAACATTTCAAATGCTTCTTTGCATGTTATGCAAATATGCATCCAATGCATGAAAAACACTATAAACAAACAAGCACTGCAAAGGCTGAATGTTGGATCTGCACAGACAGAGGTGAGGTGAATACGTCCAATCGGAAACTTTTTCAAATATGCATGCAGTGCACTAAACATGCTATACACAAACAAACAAACAAACAAACAAATAAATAAATGGTTAAACTTTATTTTAAGGTGTCCTTGTTACAGTGTAGTTATACATTTAAGTACTGAGTAATATTAATTAATTACATGTATTTACTAGGTTAGGATTAGGGTTTGTTTTAGGGTTACTTGCATGAAATTATGCATAACTTATTGTTATTATAATAGTAAGTACATGTAACGTAACAAGGACAACATAAGTGTTACTAAATAAATACATTATATTAAAACGGAGGGTTTAACTGACAATTATTTTGCATGGAGCTATGAAATTCGCTTATGAAAAAGGTGTATTTAATTTAGGGCTGTCAAATGATTAATCGCGATTAATCACACACAAAATAAAAGTTTGAGTTTGCCTAATATATGTTTGTGTACTGTGTGTAATTATTATGTATATATCAATACAAATACATTTATGTATATTTATTTAAGAAATATTTACAAAGACATGTATTTATTAGAATTTTTATATAATGTATATTATATATAAATAAAAATATTTTGTACATAACATATTTCTCTTAAAAATATACATTAATTTGTGTGTATTTATATATACATAATAATTAAACACAGTACACACACATATAAATTTGGCAAACTCAAACTTTTATTTTGTAATCGATTCATCGCAATTAATGGTTTGACAGCCCTAATTTAATTTTAATTTTATTTTAATGTTTTTACTGTAAATAAATAAATTATTATTGCTGTACATTTTACAAGAAAATACATTATTTCAGATTTTAAAATAAAAATTGCTTATTTAATGCAATGTGTTGCTTGGTGTTTCTTTGTAATTGTTTTATTATATTTATATAATATGTTATATCCATACTTTATTTTATTATTTGGTTAATTTGATTAATTTATTAGTAATTTCTGAGTAACAATTATTTCTACAGTTATTTTAAAATGTACTTGCTAGTAAAATAGTTTTAATGAAATAAAAGAGAGTAGCCTTTCATGAGTTTCTTAACGCTTAAATATACTTTTTAACCCTTTCAGACCTGAATTTTTTCACTGAACAAAAAAAATTTTGTCCTCTTGATATTTGTTCTTCTCCAACATATAAATGAGTCTAAAAAAAAAAAAAAAAAAAGATTTGTGCAAACTCATTTTTTATTAGATTTTTCTCATGTCCACTACAATGGACGTCAGGACTGATGAAAAAAAATCTGCATGTTTTAACCATACATAATAAGTAGAATTTGTGCACTATAGTTGAACTAGTGTTTAAGATTCTGAACAGAACACATACTGTAAGAATGAACAATGCCGTAAGAATGTGGAAAAAAAAGGTCAGATGATATGAAGTCTCAAAAAACTTGTTTTTTGGTTAAAGTGAGTGAATCTGAGTATATGTATAAATGTCTTTGTGTGTATATGTATGGGTTTATGTGTTCTTGCTGATTGTTTTTGATAAATGTATGATTGTGTGCATTAGCATCAAGGCATCAGTGTTGCTGTACTGTACTGTCAGTAAATATAAAATAAAATTTAAAATAAAATAAATCTGAACTAAAATCGCACTTAAGTGGCTCAAAAGCACTCTTAGGCTCAGCTAATTGCATTTATCATAAATTTAAGATATAATCTATTTTTATTTAAATTCCCACATGCAGCCAAGTGTCCTAAAACATTACACTTAGTTTGTAAGCATATTCTTTTAAAAGTTTATTATTAAGGGCTCTTTTTTAAAAGCATGCTAACGTGCACTTCTTTTTCACAAGGTCTATAAGGCTATATAGTTTTCTGTGAGATAGCATTAAGGGGAAACAATTCTGTTTTGTGTTAACGGTAGTTAACAAAACGCAGCAAATTGTGAAGCTGTCAAAACAGTCAACTCAAAGCGATCTGTTCCACAGCGCCTGAAATCTCCATAAACCCCCACCCCGCTTTCCTGCAAGCCGTCTCAAAGCGAGTCTGGTCTTCATTTGAGCTTCCTGATACAAATGAAAATGTGCAATGTCCAACACCAGTGTGGCATGACTCGGGAGCCCGCGGTCCCCAGTCGCGCAACAGCTTCGCAATGCGATGTAAAGCGTGTCCTACACTTCGGAGCATGTGGTTTTGATTCCGGAATGTTTTATTGCCGAACAATGTTTCTGCCTTGGAGCGCAGCAGCATGTATAAAGAGCATATTGTCCCTCGGTGCCCACCCTCGGCTCATATATGACATCAGCGCGGCTCCGGCTGGCACATTTCGCTTTAATAGTGCGTCCTGTCATTATTGACCAATCACCGCGCGGCAGTCGCTTGTATTTGCCCGCACGCTTCAACTACCGCTGCCTATCTGTCCGCATGCTTATCTTCAGTGGCACGATTTTAATAGACATTAGTCTGTCTGCACCGGGTTGCGGCTGTAAAATCAAACCACAATGACCAGGCTGTGCTTAAACGATAGCCAAGATGTGAGATCAAAGAGGGACATTTCAGCATGGGAAGCCAAGCACTGTTAGCTAAAGCTCTTAAAGAACACGGCTATCGTATAAAACCGAGCGAAACAAGAAAACGAGGGCTATTACACACACATCGGGTTAATGGAAATATAAAACCTCAGACAGCAACGATCCACCCGCCCTCATTGTAAAAGCTTGTGTGACGGGAAATATTTCTGTGGGAACTGATATCATTGGATAAAACCCTCCGAACCGTCTTGACACCACAGACAGATATAATCACAACCACAATTTTGGCTGCAGGCTTAATAATGGAGGACGAGTAATTCTGTTACAACTTATAGAAATCGATTAAATTTTTTTTTTTTTTTAAGTTTGTCCATTTTGCATCCCTCTACAGATAATGCAGGAGTTTGGTCAAATCAACTGTTGTACCGTATTTTAATTCATTAAGGCATTGTAGCTATAATTTTGCAGTGGTTTTGAAATAGCTATGTCCACTCTGTGAATTCAAGCAAGGATTCTGGTGGAAACACATGAAGAGGAGAATATAACAAAACTTTTTAAAACTGAGGAAACATCGTTACAATAATTGTTACACCACTAATTTTATTATAATTCAAACTAAATCATGCTCTAGCTCTTTTTGAAATATGGCAGACTCTATAAAAGCAGCTACAAAGGAAGAATTGAATTTGAAAAACAAAGAAGCAATAAAAGCCTATTATATATATATGATAATAAATCCAATACAAAAAGGTTTTGTGGAAAAAATATAAAATACAGTGTATATACCATAATAAAATGCATATGTATCAAAAGTTTGGGGTTGGATATTTTTTATGTTTTTTAAAAGAAGTCTCTTATGCTCACCAAGGCTGCATGTATTGGATTAAAAATACTATTTGAAAGAAAATATTATTGCTATTTAAAATAATTGTTTTCTATTTGAATATACTTACAAATGTAATTTATTCTTGTGATGCAAAGCTGAATTTTCAGTATCATTACTCCAGTCTTCAGTGTCACATGATCCTTCAGAAATCATTATAATATTCTGATTTGCTGCTCAAGAAAATAACATTTTGTGGAACCTGTGATGCTTTTTTTCAAAAACATTATTAGAAAAACATTATTAGATTTTTTTCTTTTTGTAATAGTGTAAAAAGCTTTAATGCATCCTTGCTGAATAAATGCATTTAAAAAAAAAATGTACTGACCCTAAACTTTTGAACAGTATTTATGCTGTGCATGATGTATGCATGATCTGGCATTGCCAGAACATTGATATATCATTGCTAATGTGTACTGGGTGGTTGTCAATGGTCATCCACGAAAATCAGAAAAATAGTAATGGTTGCACTATCAATGCTTATTAATATTGCTTAAGAAGCACAAACAAGTTTTTTGATATTATTGATTATAATTGTGAATAATTATCGGAATGCATTGGTCTGTGTGTTATTTAATGCGAGCTCCGGCTCTGGCTCACTCAGGTTGGCATCGGATCTTCTCTGAGCAGAATGCTGAAGCGCTTCTTTCATTGCTTGCAGGTGATGCAGGATAAATTCTCTTATTTACACAGCTGTGTATGCACATCTCGCTCCAGGAAGACATGCTCTTATTCCAAATCAAATTTCCCTGTCCTCCATCTATTCATCCGTCCAGTGGAATCCAGAACGGAGCAGGAGTCTGGGTTTGGTGAGCAGCATCAACCTTCATGCTGATCCACGTAGATTTGGCACAGCCCTGGACTAAATTACACTCATTTAATGTCAGACTCACTTAATTAGGCTGTTAGGTGTGAAAATAGGGTCGTAAATCTGTAATGATGAGACCACCCTTAGGGTTTTACGTTCAGCATGAATATACAGCACTAAAGCTTTGCATAACAACCAGAATCAGATGGAGAGTTTTAGTCATGATCTAGCTTAATGATGATGTTGAAAGTGATACAAAAAAAAGAGATCAGTATTTATCTATTTACTGTTATCTTTATGATTCAGCAGTACGTGCATTTTATAATTTAAGGCTGAAATTTAATATTGTTCACCCAAAAATGAAAATTCAGTCTTCATTTACTCACCAAGTTGTTCCAATGCTGGTATCCAAACAGTTGCTAGTTGTTGATTTTACCATACTATGGATGTATATTATTCTGGAAACATATTATTTTAAAAGAAGCATGAAGTAAATGTTAATTTATATAAAATGTAATTAGTTGAACTTAATGCGCTTCAGCACATCATGATAAGTACTTCTTTAAAGCATGGCAAAAATGATTAATACAACTATTTAAAATGTACTTTAAGGTAAAACTGTACACAATTTAAAAGTGTACTTAATTGTGTTAAGAAACAGTCAGGAATGTGTCTTTAAGTACATTTAAGTGGTTGTTATTTCATTAATATCTTACTGTCACCAGCACTTTAACCAGTGCGAAACAAAAGTATCTTGTATTACATCAATCACAAGATGATCGGATGTATAAAATATCCAAAGATCAGACTACTAATTTTTGGACATATTATCTGACATCATGAATAAGCAGCTCTCTGCTATTGCAGGACTGCAGTCAGCTGACATGAGACATGAGCTCTGTGGTTCAGCTCTCACTCTGTGTGCTTATTTCCAGATCTGTCAGGACATGGGAAAGAGTGCATGCTCTTGCAAATTTGTGAAATCAAATTCATTCAAATAGACTACCTGTTTAAGGCACAATCTGTAATTACTGAGAACAAGCTGCATTAAAGACGTGCTGTGTCTGCATAGGTCTTATATTACAACAATACAAGAGTCTTATAGTCTAATAACCAAGCCCCAATTCATTTCTTTACAAAAGCTTAAAACATGACCAAAAATCTGAGGACATAAGTTTTATTGGATCCATGAATCTAACATCAAAAATAACATTTAGAGATTAAACAAACATTTTTTTGTCACTTTCCTGTCTTTTATTGTTAACCTGAACCCAGGGAAAAGAAGAAGTTTTATTGAAGCCTTCAGATTTAATTTGAACACAAATTTCCGCAACATTAGCTAGTAAGCGTTCAATATGTAAAATGCATGATTAATTTTACAGATCGAGGTGACCGACACATTAGAGTTGTTCTAAACTTTAATTACATTCTTAAAACACATTCCATATTCTTGTATTGAAATCAGTCCATGATGATTAACAACAAGCAATTTCCCTCAAATAACCCATGTTTGATGGTTTACTCAGTGGCCCACTTGTTTAAATAAACAAATGAGAATTTTTAAGAAGCATATTATCATTGCACATACTGATCTGACTCCTAAAACGAGATTTCCTCTGAAACCCGAATGTCAAGATTTAATTCCGCTGTATTTGAGCGCTTCCATTGTGAAATGTGATGCTTTGTCGCCCTCTTTTGGTAAAACAGTCAGAGTCATAAACATGAGCGAATCCACAGCTCGGACATAAGACTCAGTTCACAACTAGTAGTAGCAGTAGATACAGTTATAACGATAAGATTAGGCCTTGTTTTATTGCGATTTGTAAAAAAATAAACAGACTGTTTTAAAAAGTTTTTAAAACCACAGTAAAATCTGACACTTTTGAGTGGTCTAGTGTGAGAACAGCTACTCTAATTTAAAGAAACTAAAGAAAAAGAGCACAAGATGGTTGTTAGAAAGAGAGGGACTGAACTATTATGTCCTGTTGTGCTTCAGTGACACTCTGAGTAGCCAAAAATATGATTGAGCTGCTAATTTAGCTGTTATGGGCCCTTTCCCCCCATGACGCTAATGATAATTAACATGCAAATGAGCTCAGGGATGTGAGGTGGGGGCAGCAGAGCTCTGTTCATTAAGGCCTTAATTACTGTTTGAAAACTGAAACATCAGGGTTATAAATGGAGGTTTTTCATGTAATGGCTCAGATAATAATTAGGGCTTGAACATGCTTTTATAACTGCTGTTTTGGACGTTTCTTCAGTGCCTTATGGATGGACAACAGCTCCAGAGTTTGGCTTTACTCACCAAACACAACTTTGTGTCTAACATGTTTAAAACTAATAAAGTGCGTAAAAATTAATTATTGTGTTCTTTATATTTTTTCAAAGGAACTAAATGATCTCTGTCCAACAGAGAAACTTTGAATAGCTACCCCAAACTCTTTTTTTTTTTCTAGAAAAAATGTGTTTAAATTGCCAAACTCTCTAAAATAATTTGATTAATTAAACAACAAATTAAAACTTTCAGCCTTAGCATATTAATGTCCAACTTAAAGGACCTTTAATTAGTTTCCTTTAATTAAGTAGTACATTAAAATGTATTGTGCCTGTCAGAAAGTGAAGTCAATGTACCATTATCATAATACATGATCATGGGTCTTAATTTCATAATACACATCAACCGTAACCAGAAATATCAAGATCTTTATAAATGTACAACTTTTATTTATTTATTTATTTACACAATTAAGAGATACCAGAGATACTTTTACAAGCATTATGTCAGAATGTAAGTAGAAATCATGTCACAACATGTTGGACTGTTTTCATGAATTTTTCAAATGTAAGCATATGGTTATGTGTTTCAGAGAGCTTGCTGAACAGATTCAAATCAGCTACATAGCAAAACACTGGGCAGGTAATCTTTTTTTTAACCAGTGTGATTTCATTGAAAAACAATAGAACAATTAAACAAGATTTAACTTACCATCAAACACTATATTAATACAAAAAGAGAAAGAAAATATATTCCATTTTTGGTATCAACATCATAAAATGCATTAAACATTACATTAAAGAGTTGTTAGAGAGTGAATAGTCTATATGAGTTGATAAAAAGCTAATTATTATTTCATAATAATTATTATTTTAATTCTTATATAATTATATAATAATTATTATAATTATTTAATTAGCAATTTTTATTTAATTAATTATAATTATTAATTAATTATTAAAAATATAAAATAAAAATAATTTGAACACTTCAACACTGAAATATTATTTTACTTGTTTACCAGCATGTCAGTGTGACTATTGATTGTCACTGTAAACATGTGAATATGTCAAGTGTTGTATCATTTGAAGTATTAAAGGAGAAGTCCACTTCCAAAACAAAGGTTCACATGTAATGTACTCACCCCCTTGTCATCCAAGATGCTCATGTCCTTCTTTCTTTGGTCGTAAAGAAATTATGTTTTTTGAGGAAAACATTTCAGCATTTTTCTCCATATAATGGACTGATATGGTGCCCCGATTTTAAACTTCCAAAATGTAGTTTAAATGCAGCTTAAAACGATCACAAATGTGGTTGTAAAGAAGAAAGAACAAGGGTCTTATCTAGAGAAACGATCGGTTATTTTCATTAAAAAAATACTATTTAAATACCTCTTAATCTCAAATGCTCGTCTTGTGTTACTCTCCCTGAACTCTGTGTATTCTGACTCAAGACAGTTAGTGTATGTCGAAAAACTCCAATCATATTTTTTCCCTCAACTTCAAAAATCATTTCAAAATCATCCTACATCACTGCAGAAGTACAGACACAGTGTTTGCAAAGTGAACATGCAAAGAAGATCAAACACCCTTTACAAAAAAGGTAAAACAGCGATATAGTGTTTTTTTGTTTGTTTGTTTGTTTTTTTCTAGCTTTTAGGTTTGAAATACAGTGGTGGATACAATTATTAGAACACTTTCAACCATTTCACAAGCTAAAAATGGTTTTAGGTCTGTTAATTCTATCTTTTGCTGTAGTGTTTTAGAAGGAAATATCCGTTTACATTTCCAAACATCATTTTGCTATCAGTTGTAATGATTTTGTTTGCACAACAGCCAGTGCTCCACACAGAGATCTGATCTCATCAACATCCAGTCTGTCTGGAATGACATGAAGAAACAAAACAAACTCAGACAGACTAAATCCAGAAGAACTGTGGAAATGTCTCCAAGATGCTTCAAGAGACCTACCTGCAACACTGCAGTACTGTTAAAAGTTTTAGGCACTTGTGTAAAAATGCTGTAAAATGAGGAGGATGCTGTCAAAAATGTCATAAATAGATTTTCTTTATCAATGAACTTCTATTAACTTAAATAAATCAACATTTGCTGTGACCATCCTTTGCATTTAAAGCAGCTTTTGCCCTAGGTGCATTTGCGCATAGTTTTGCATCTTGGAGACGTTGCCACAGTTCTTCTGGATTTAGTCTCAGTTTGTTCTGTTTCTTCATGTCATTCCAGACAGACTGGATGATGATGAGATCAGATCTCTGTGTGGAGCACTGGCTGTTGTCAGACTCCTTGTGCAAACAAAAATCTCACTGGATTATTACGATTAATGGCAAAATTAATGTTTAGAAATGTAACCTGATAGCTGCTGACACACTGCACTCTTAAAAATAAAGGTGCTTTAAAAGGTTCTTCACAGCGAGCCCATA
The DNA here is from genome assembly GCF_022985175.1 of Labeo rohita. Taxonomy (NCBI): domain Eukaryota; kingdom Metazoa; phylum Chordata; class Actinopteri; order Cypriniformes; family Cyprinidae; genus Labeo; species Labeo rohita. The sequence goes on from NC_066876.1 coordinate 3,517,933, forward strand.
GAAGAACCATTTTTGGTTCCACAAAGAACCATTCAGTCAAAGGTTCTTTAAAGACCCATCTCTTTCTTACCTTTTTATCATCTGAAGAACCTTCTTTCACCACAAACAACCTTTTGTGAAACAGAAAGGTTATTTAAGGTTCTTTATGGAACCATTTAAACAAAAAAAGGTTCTTCTATGGCATCGTGAAGCACCTTTATTTTTGAGTGTACAGCAAAAGGTAGAAATAACTGACTTAAAACCATTTTTAGATGGTAAAAAAGGATAGTGCTCTAATAGTTTTGGCCAGCACTGTATTTTTGTCCAGACTTCCTGAATCAACAGTTTCTGAAGGTCACTAGATATGATGAAGACATAGTGTTTCACAGCTACACTCTTAAAGTAAAGGTTCCAAAAGGGTGTTTTTACAGTGATGCCATAGAAGAACCATTTTTGGTTCCCCAAAGAACCTTTCAGTGAACAGTTCCTAAAAGAACCGTTTTTAAGAACATTTTAAAAATCTAAAGAACCTTTTTCAACAATAAAGGACCTTTTTCTGCATTTGAAAGTTTCCATGGAAGTTCAAGGTTCTTCACAGAACCACTGAAAGCAATAAAGAACCTTTATTTTTAAGAGTGCACATCACCAGTGTTTAGTAATGTAAGGTTTACAGAACCTCAGACACTTTGATCTTCTGAGACGAACAACACACACAGTGTATTAGGATACAGACATTTATTCCCACATCTCACTGAGAAGATGTGAGAAAAGTCTTTTCTACCTATTCCTTCCATCCACTTCCCCTCACCCATCTCCTCTCACTCAGATCACTCAGAATGGTGAATAGCATAATATAATGTTCTGAATACAAGTGATATCCATAGTCATGTTTGGTATCATTTGAACTGTCACTGTGTGTCTGGTACAATGGTCTCATTCTCACAAGAAGTAAACTAAAAGGTAAATAGATCCTAAGAGTTCAGAGATATTTTGCACACTGTTGAGGGTGTACTATTTCCCAGTGTCTTTCATGCAAATTACCATCTGTCCCCAAAAGGTGCAAACAATCAAGTCTAAGACTCCATCAATGCAAATTCAAATAGTTAGTTCCTGTCTTCGTTCTGCGGGATGTCTGTCTGAGTCTGAAGTATGTAAAGAAGTGTAGCAAGAAGCTCAGAGAGCTTTCTGTAGCCAGAATGAGCCCATGGTACGAGGTGTGTTGACACTTCTCAAGTCAGGTATGCATCTTACTCCTAGATTCGTCTTGGAGACCTTGATGTCTTGTATTGATTTGATACCTTTGAATTGGCTGTATAACTGGCATTGGCATATTTACCTGACTGACAATAAATTGTTACATTTGATTCTATTCTTATTTACTCTGTAATTATTGACTCTAGTAGATTACGATGTATCCTTGTTACCACATTTCCTGTGTCAGTTTAATAACAGACTAAAATTCAGTTGAGATGGAGCATAGGGCACATCAACTGTATCTTTAGAGATGCGACTAATACTTGGTATTAGTTTAAGTGTACTTAGACTGTAATGGCTAAAAGGGAATTTCCATTTAGGTCAACTGAAAGTTGTTTGACCAACCTAAATAGGGTGAGCCTAACCTCTGTTTACTATAATATTACTCTAAGTGTACATGGGAGACCATGGCATGACCGAGCCAAAGCTATTATCGAAGAAGTAATGTTGTTCGGCTTATATCTATAGTAGTGGTCATGACCTCTGACTAAGGATAATGTTGCTTTATTAAAGTGTGTACAGATCTATGGGGAATAAATAAAAGTACTCAGAATGAGCAAGCATAGGGGCGGCTGTCTAAATTATTAGTCAATTACCTCCATCTAATATCCAAGACTGATGAAAATGTAACACTAAGGTACACTAACATGATCAACCGAATGAACGAGTACAATAATATTAAAGAGTAAACAGAATCATTAAATGTCTATATAAATTATCCTGTGAAGGATCTATAATGATTGACATTCTGACCTATATTCGAGGTCGAGATAAAATGGAATCAAATTTGAATTTAACAGAAATTAAATAACTTTGCGCACTGAAAAAATCACGCAAGAAACCTTCAGCCACCATTGGATACCTTCTTTGGGCCAATTGCGTGGACCTTACAGTAACTCGCATAATTATTTGATTCATACATGTGTTAATTGTTGGGAGGTGCTATTTTCACTCAAATACAGAAGCATGGTTTGCAAATTTATTTACATGGCATTTGTGAATATAGTCTATATGTGAACCTGGAGCACAAAACCTTAAGTAGCACAGGAATATTTGTAGTATAGTAACCAAAAATACATAGTATGGGTCATAATGATCATTTTTTGCTTTATGCCAAAAATCATTAGGATATGAAGTAATGATCATGTTCCAAGTTATTTTGTACATTTTCTACAGTAAATATATCCTTATATAATCCTTATATCCTTATATAATTTAATTTTTGATTAGTAACATGCATTGCTAAAAACTTCATTTGGACAACTTTAAAGGTGATTTTCTCAATATTTAGATTTTTTTGCACCCTCAGATTCCAGATTTTCAAATAGCTGTATCTCGGCCACATATTGTCCTATCCTAACAAATCTTACATCAATGGAAAGCTTTATTCATCTTTCAGATTATGTATAAATCTCAATTTCAAACAATTGACCCTTATAACTGGTTCTGTGGTCCAGGGTCACATATTGTACTGTATGACAGTGGGAGTTATATTAGAGGGCAATTAGTGAGAATCAATAAATTTTTAATAACTTACTGCCATTGTGTGATAAAGTATTCATGCAATCCATATAAAAGTATCTGCAATCTGATTATAAGCATTTAAAAATGCAATATACTCCAATTACAAGTAATTTTTGGAATCTGATTATATAATCCAGATTACATGTAATCAGTTACTACCCAGAACTGTTGACTGCATAACTGTATCTTGATTATTTTTGTTGCCTTTTAAGATTTATTAATTTCCCAGGCTTTATTAAACTCCCTTAAATATCCAGGTTTTCCAGTACTGCGGGATCCTTGACTTCAAACATTAATGATATCTTTACTGTTTATTAAAAACACATATTGGAAGAAGAAACAAAGTCAAGTGAAGGTCGGGTGAAGATATCCTTGCCAAGTAAACACAAAAACTGCAAAGATTTTCTTTCCCAATTTTATTGTTTTAATGTGTGCATGTGCCTAAAAGAACGAAACAGCAACCTATGCTTTGTAAGCATCATTTTAGTAAGAAAAACTGACATTTAGCATAGTCTTTACAGAGACATATCAAGCTATCATTCGTTTTTCAACAGTGTCTCTATATTATTTCATCTAACAGTAATAGTGAATGACAATAAATTACAACGGTCTGCATGCTCATCTATACATTACTGTTGACAGGTCACTGTACCTTTCTCTTTCTAATGAACCTTCTGGAAACAAATGCAAAAAAAGCAGCAAATTATAAAGTGCACATCACAAGAGCTTCTCCCAATGACTTTCTTGAACGCTTGGCACACATCATAAACCAAACTAAACAGGTTAGCATACACTAGACCATACATATGCAGGAACTAACAGGTTAGTAATGCATCACACACATTTACAGTCTGATCTCAGAGATTACATGTCAGATATGGATGACAGTAGTGGAATAAATGTATAATGTTATTATAAGCAGAACTAGCTTCCAGGTTTACATAAATGTGGCTTTCCTATCCAGTTCATAAATAATGTTATATTAGTATTAATGTATCCCATTTTGATACTAAACAAATGATTAGTAGTAAAACAGTGGAGGTATGGGAGAGGCACTAAAAATATTTCTGATTTAATTCAAAACAACTTTTAATGTTGCCAGATCAAGATTTTTTGAACAGGGTGACAAAAATATATTTTTTTATATTTGCTCAGAACAATTCACACTGAGTGGAATGAAGACACTGCATTACGCTTACGTAACGTCACATATGTCAAACATAGCAGAGCTGCGACAGACGATATCTCACATTAAGCTGATCACTGTCAGATTCATTACAAGGCACGTGAGAGCCCATTTATAAGACTTGGTCTCACTTTTTTCAACTTGCTGTGGCATACTAACAAACCTCTATTGGTATCTATATAACATAATCTACAAAGAGGCCAAGCACTTTACACGACCCCTTAACTCAATAAATAATTACCCTGTATTAAATACAAAAGAAACAATGTACAAAACAAAAGGAAGCTCTCATCAAAGTGGCACGTGTCACTGTCCTCTCAAACGCAAAAAACAAACAAAATACTGATAGAAAAAAAAAAGAAATATGTGATGAGCAATATCTGATGTGCTCAAATGAATGGTTGAAAGCGTGGTAGGGTGTTAGATTATCTGCAATGGATATTAAAAGTGCAGCAGTGGGGAGCTCGTAGTGTTCAGACGGATCTCTATCGGCCCTGCTGAAGGTATTGCTGGATAAACATGTTGAGTTCACTGTCCAGCCAGCCGGCTTTATTCCTGTGGAAGAAATCACAATAGAATTGATGATATTTCAACATTTTATTAAGAATATAAGATGAACAAACATCATAAATATTCAAAATTATTTTACTATGCTTTATTTACACCACCTAACTTGGGTTATAACTTACAGTTACAAGAAATATTTCCATTGCATCTCTAATTTAAACCACAAAGGCAAATAGTTTAAAGGAGAAGTCCACTTCCAGAACAACAATTTACAGATAATGTACTCCCCCTACTTGTCATCCAAGATCTTCATGTCTTTCTTTCTTCAGTCGTAAAGAAATTATGTTTTTTGAGGAAAACATTTCAGGATTTTTCTCCATATAATGGACTGATATGGTGCCCCGATTTTGAACTTCCAAAATGCAGTTTAAATGCGGCTTCAAACGATCCCAAATGCGGTTGTAAACGATCCCAGTCGAGGAAGAAGGGTCTTATCTAACGAAACGATCATAGTTTTTGTAAAAATAATACAATTTATATACTTTTTAATGTCAAACACTTGTCTTGTGTTACTCTCCCTAAACTCTGTGTATTCTGACTCAAGACAATTAGGTTATGTTGAAAAACTCCAATCATATTTTCTCCCTAAACTTTTCTCCCCCATCATCCTATAACGCTGTTTTACCTTTTTTGTTAAAGGGTCATGAAACCCCCCCCCAGCGGAGAGAGTGAACATCAGGTTCAGACTGTTTAGACAGTTTCATTTCGCTCCCATTGAGTTAACAACACAAGTAAATGCACAGGCATTTGCACTCTGCTTTGAAAACATATGAACGCACTGCTGCACCTCTGTTAACTTTTGAGGCCTATTTTGTGGCGTTTACAATCCTTTTGATGGGTTGCATTAAGGAGCTGTAAAAACTACACTATTACACTCACTAACGTTATATGAATGAATCTCGTTTGTGCCAAACTCTTACAAAGCAATCTCTCTCAATCCATGAACGTTTCTCTCAGTTAGTATACACAATCTCACTGTTTGACGCGTCTGTCATAGCAAATCAACACAGGCTGTTGTGAATAATTAGGCGAAGTGTCTTCTCATAGGATAAGAAAACGCCACCTCATGAATAATTATGAGACACCAGCGCGTCATCGATGTACTATAGTCTGTTGCCACGTCACAAAGTGTGACGTCAGAGCAATGTAGATTTTAAACCCAGAAGATGAAAATAGAGCAAAAAAGCTCAAAATTAACCAGTTTTCTCCAACAATTAAAATTAACAGATGCTAACATTATCATCTATGTTGTGCAACACAAACACCTCTGCTAAAATCTCAGAAAAAGTAGTCTGGGGTTTCATGAACCTTTAAGGTGTTTGATCTTCTGTGCATGTTCACTTTGCAAAGACTTTGTCGGTACTTCTGCAGCGATGTAGGATGATTTAGAAATGCTTTTGAGTCATACTGTCTAGAGTCAGAATACACACGAGTTCTGGGAGAGTAAGACAAGATGAGCGTTTGAGATTAAAAAGTATTTAAATTGTATTATTTTAATGAAAATAACCGATTGTTTCACTTGATAAGACCCTTCTTCCTCAACTGGGATCATTTACAACTGCATTTGTGATCGTTTGAAGCCGCATTTGTTTGCCAACTGTATTTTGGAAGTTCAAACTCTGGGCACCATGTCAGTCCATTATATGGAGAAAAATCCTGAAATGTTTTCATCAAAAAAAAAAAAAAAAAAAAAAATCCTTTACGACTGAAGAAAGAAAGACATGAACATCTTGGATGACAAGGGGGTGAGTACATTATATGTGAATTGCTGTTCTGGAAGTGGACTTCTCCATTTCCACAAACCGGTTCTTTAAGTTAAAAAAAAAAAAGTTGACGTAAGTCCAAAACATACATGTATGTAAATATTGAGATTTATTATTATGTATATACCGATGCGTTTATAAGTAAAAATGTTTAGATATAATTCCAATAAAACCTGTTTTTAAACATGTTTTGATCATTGCAAATGTAACTTTGCATTCTTTCATTTCTGTTTAGTTGAAATGGTTCTTATTGAAAGGGGGGATTTGTATGATTTTTTTTTGTATGATGGTTTTTTTGTATGATGGTTTTTTTTTTTTGTTGTTTTTTTTTTTTTTTTTTTTTTTTAACCCTTTAACTGTAACGTCCCCTCTTCACTATATTATAAATGAATCCTAAACTAATCATGACAAAACTATACATTGCTGGAAAGGTCTAAGACTCCTAAATAGATATTTTACCATGTTTTTGTGTTACAAATTATGTAGTAAAAGTAATAGATAAATATACAAAAATACAATAAAACATTAATACTGAGAAATATTTTTTAACTGTTTTCTCTGTTGATATATATTTAACATGTAATTTATTCCTATGATGACAAAGCTGAATTTTCAGCATCATTACTCCAGATTTTCAGGATATTTTTGATGAATATAATTTCATTTATTTGAAATGTAAATCTTTTTGTAACATTATAAATGACTTTACTACTGATTAATTTATTGCATTTCTATGAATAAAAGAAAAAAAAAGTAACACTTTACAATAACGTGTCATTTGAACGAACTTGAACTTGAACGAACAATGAACAATACATTCATTACATTACTGATTCATCTTGATTAATGTTAGTTAATTAAAAATACAGCTGTTCATTGTTTGTTCAGGATAGTTCACAGTGCATTAACTAATGTTAACACAATTTGTGATTTTAATAACACATTAGTAAATCCTGAAACTAACATTAACTAAGATTAATAAATGCTGTAGAGGTATTCTTCATTCTTAGTTCATGTAAACTAATGTAGTTAATTAATGTTAACTAATGAACCTTATTGTATTTGGTGTTACCAAAAAATCTTACTGACCCCAAACCTTTAAATTGTACTGTACACATTGTTACAGTGTACTAAGATCTATTCCTGAACAAGACAACATATAAACAGACTGCAGCTACACAGCAAACATTATTGATCCAGTCATATGTCATGTCACAGTCTCTCACCTGAGCAGTTTGGCTTTACTCTGCAGGGTGTCCAACTGTTCAATCTTGCTGTTCAAATCCCGAATTTCATCCTCCAGCTGCTGTCTGGTCACGTCCACCTGCTGACACAGCTGAGAGAAAGTGCTGGCCAGCTCCCTGTCACAAACAAAGATTAGCTTTATAAGGAAGCAGAAAGCAAATCTCTCAAAATATATACTTCATATATTTAATCTCTCCACAAGAGGGCAGTAGTGGCGTTCAGTAGCGGCGTTTAACATCTGTATTCATGTGCCAGTCATTATATAATGTCTGAATGGCACAACATTTGTAGAGGCATTAAAGTCCAGATTAACTCTAGTTCTAACAATCAACCTACAGTCAGGATTATACTGGACTAAGAGGCTTTGCATGACATAAAAAAGACACCCACACAGAACATCAGGCATATATTTAACTACCTTACATGAAGTGATTTGTTTGTTTGATGAACATACAGTACCATTCAAAAATTTGGGGTTATATTTTACTATTTGTTTTTTAAAGAAATTGATACTTTTATCCAGAAAAGACGTATTAAATGGATCAAAAGTAACAGTAAAGACTTCATGATGTTACATTTTTTTTTATTTCTACTCGTCAAAGAATCCTATAAAACATATCCACAGAATTCCTCAAAAATATGAAGCAGCACAACTGTTTTCAACATTGATAATAGTAATAAATGTTTTTAGAGGAGTAAATCAGCATATTAGACTGATTTCTGAAGGATCATGTTACACTGAAGCTTCACAGGAATGAATTGCATTTTACAATATATTCAAATAAAAAATGTAATATTACTATTTTAAATTGTAAACATATTTTGCAACACTACTTATGTTTGCTATCTGAAGTATAAGCAGCCATGGCGAGTATAACAAAAACAAAAAAATCCCTTGACCCCAATCTTTTTGAAACAATAGTGTAATGAAAAAAGCATAATAAAATGGCAAAATGCCGCTTTTAGTGTAGTGTTAGACTTACTGCTGAACCTGATGGCTGCAGTTGGATCCCGTGTAGCTGACAATGAGCTGTAGTTTCTCGCTGGCGTAATCCACAAACTGTCTTTTAAAAGCTCTCTCTTTGGCCCTTGTGGTCCAAGTGAGTCTCTCATAGACGTACAGCAGCCCGTACAGACCCACAGACAGAGCAATGAGCCTCCAGCCCACTGCCTTCCAGATCTGAGACACACACACAATCACAACGCTTACATCCATGTGATATTCCAACAGTTATGACAAGAGCGTGAGTAAATGAAGTAAATGAAGTAAATGAAGAGTAAATGAAGACAGAATGTGCGTCATACTTGGTGTGAAAAATATTATATGCACACATGCATTTTGGTGCATTAGAGATATCTGAGTTCTTACCACTCCGCCTACGACTATAATGCCCATTGATGTTCGAGAGGTGAGTGATGCCAGTCCTGTTACCATGGAAACCATAAGCTCTTCCTGGGTCATGGATCCTTGAGGGAAAGGAGGCATACTGGTGCTGACCGGAGTGATTGCCAGAGGCCTGGGAACCTGACAACACAAAACACATCGTTTATTGGATCCAGTTAGAAGAATGGCAAATACAGTATAACGCAAAATGTCACGTAATTCGGCAAATTCTAGAAGTATAAATCAAAAGCAGATCGATTTGCACAAATATTTAAATGGTGACATGGTCTAGTGTCTGTGAATATTAAACAGCAAAAGAATCGTGTGTGAATGAGGGTCACAGTGTCAGCTAATACACAAATGATCACTCAAGCTCATGTGACGCTTGGTGTTTCAGTGACTGCTGTCTCACTATATGAGGATTTTTATTTATTTTTTTGGAGAAGCTTTTTACTTAACTATTGTAAATTTCCCCAATTTTGATACTTTTTAATATAGATTTGATGATTATGTTTCAGGTTTTGCTTTTATATTAGGGAATATCACAATTTTTCTTCCACGTTTTCAACAGTAACGCTCTGTTTTGCAGCACTGTGTTCACCAAACAATAGAATGAATGAACTAAATACATTTTCATTTGATTACATTTTAAAAGCTTTATTGAATTGTTCATGTATTATGCTTTTATTGGATTACCACTATTTCTTATAATAAATTTGTACTAAAAACAGAAAAATTAAAACAGAAGTAAAAAAAAAAAAAAAAACGATTTCATAGGGCCCTATTTTATTTTTTATTTTTTTAAAGTTAATTATTACGTTTATATTAATTACATTAATTAGACATGATTTTTCGTTATTAAAATTTCAATTAAACCACTAAAATAAAATAAAATAAAACAAAACAGGAAATAAGAAAATTTGGAAAAATAAAATGGAATTTTGTATAAAAGAAAACATTATTTCATAGGGCCCTAAAATCATTTTTTGTTAAACTTTTAAAAAATTGCAGTTAAATTAAGTTTCACAACTGACCCTTCGCAAAAAGCTTGACTGACAGGTGTTCTGACCAATCATAAAACTGAATCCATCTGACAAACAAATGAGACAGGAGAGTAAATTGACTTCGGTGGAGTTAAACTTGAAAAATTTTGTGTACTGATGTCTTTTTGTGGTTGATAAAATACATTCTGTAGTTCATTCACTGTTTTTTGTGTGTTTTAAGTAAATAAGAAAAGATGATCGGTTCATGTGTGGATTGATCTAATAAGGCAATACAGTGATCTGTCACAACACATTAAGGCAGAACCCCACTTCCAGAACAACAATTCACAAATAATGTACTCACCCCCTTGTCATCCAAGATGTTCATGTCTTTCTGTCTTCAGTCGTAAAGAAATTATGTTTTTTGAGGAAAACATTTCAGCATTTTTCCCCATATAAAGGACTGATATGGTGCCCCAATTTTGACTCTTCCCGAGTCACATTAAAGATCCATTCAAAATGAACGAATCGTTCAAGAACGACCCATTACTAATTCGTAGTGTTGTGGACGCGCATCCCAGAGCCTGCGCTACACAAACTTTTGTGCTTAAAAATATACACATTTTTATTTTTCGAAAAAAAATGACAGATCGTTTCACTAGATAGGACTCTTCCTCCTCGGCTGGGATCGTTTAGAGCCTTTGAAGCTGCATTTAAACTACATTTTGGAAGTTCAAAATATATGGAGAAAAATCCTGAAATGTTTTCCTCAAAAACTTAATGTCTTTCTGTCTTCAATCGTAAAGAAATTAACATCTTGGATGACAAGGGGGTGAGTACATTATTTTTTAAATCGTTGTTCTGGAAGTGGACTTCTCCTTTAAAGAGCCACAAAACGTATTTATTGTTTGAATTTCTTGAAAAATGACATTTTAAAGCCGAGACCTTATTTCATACCAGTAGTAACCTGCTCTGTCTTGCGTGAGAACATGATGTGCAGTGTGACAGCGACACTGTTTGTCGGACATAGCAACAGGGCGGGTTTTTGCGAAGGGTCAGTTACTAAAATTTAATTTAACCATTGAAATGGAATCCAGAACAAATTCATAGGAAAAAACATAATGCAGAAATATTTAGATGTAAAGAAAGGAAAATGAGAAAAATAAAACACTTTATAGGGCGCTAAGGACACTTTAGATAAGGGGTGTACAATCCTGCTCCTGGAGGGACACTGCCATGCAGAGTTTAGCTCTAACCCCAATTAAACACATCTGAATCAAGGTAATCAAGGTCTTCAAGATTACTAGAACCTTCTAAGTATCCTGGGATGAGTTCTGCAGGACACTGGCCCTCCATGACCAGGATTTGACACCCTGATTTAGATGGACACATCTGAACATTAGTTCATAATTAACGTGCTACCTGGTCATTGTATCCCATGAGAGCGCGGCGTGTGTTTTTGGGACCCAGGAAGCGGTTGACCAGCATGGTCCAGCCCAGGGAGAAGTGGAAGCTGATGTCTTCCTGGAAGTCACTGCAGAGTTTGTCACAGTTGAGGTCGTAGCTGAGAGCAAAGCACTGTCTGGGCACCATCTTATCCACCTGCTCTCGAATCCCGATGGGCAGCAGGGGCTTCAGACCATCTGGAAAAACCAAAAGTGTCTCTTTAACCTGCTGCTGTTACTGAGCTGTATGAAAACTCACCGTAGGAGAGAGATACTGACCTATCATTTCAGTCTGTGTGGTTTGCAGCGCTGCAGTTATCGCACTGGAGCATCTCTCGGACATATTCCTGCCAAGACCTTCCTCTATGTGCTTGTGCAGCTCCTGAAATCAATCACACAATCATCATTAAAACATCATGCAAAATTCATTTCATCATCATGTATTAGAGCTACCAAAGACTACACATTAACCTATGATTAAACACTGTTAAATTAATTCAATGCATTTAAATAACACATAATATATATTATTTTGTTTTCTTTCCTTAAAAGGAGCCATTCACATATAAACTGATAGCTATTAATGACTTTAATCTGTACGCAGCCCTATGTAAAACTGAAAGTTAGCAAGAACAAGGACAAAGGCATAGATAAGATCACATGCTGCTGTTATTGGGCAGCTGGGGAATTTCCGTGTGGAGAGATGCATGTTGACTAAACATTAAATAACGGTTGATAAAAGAACATAAAAATAGAGGAAAAGAGGAGAAGAGAAGGTTGGGCAGATGGAGGTTGTCCAACTCAAGTTTAACTCACATTCTTGTATACTTTAAGCACCACTTGTGAAGGATGAAAGTCCAAGTTGAAGTCGTCCACTAGCACGGCCAGTCTCCGGATCTCCTCTGCCATAGCGTTAGATACCTACACATACAGACGAACAGGGTGAAACATGGAAACACAGTCATAAGAGCCAGTTTAAGGCGTTTTAAGATGAGACGAAGACAAGACCATATTAAGGTCAATAAACAAAAACTATGACTATATCAACATGCAATTTCGTTGACGAAAAAACATGAGACTAAAAGAAAACTAATTTACCAAAAACCTCTCTTTATTTTCACTTAAAAAAAAAAAAAAAAAAAAGAAGCAAAATGTTATTGCGGACTGCTTTATACGCCTCTACCACGCGAGCTTTCGTGTGTGGTTGCCAGATATCAAGAATTTAAAAACCCCGAACACAAAGATATATTTTCTGCACTTACTCAACCGCTGTTGTTTTAATAGCGAAACATCGGCTATTGCAATTTAGATTTAGTGGAATTACTATTAGTAATTTCACTGTTCTAATATTTTTCATTTGTTTTACCAGTTTTTATGATGTAGACAGAGTGCACAAGGCTCTGGTATTAATTTAAACAATAAAAAGCCTATAATAAATCAGTACACTAGATGATGTAAAATAAACCATGTGTATGAGTCCACATTTTATTGCTTTGTGCCTAAAAGTGCAAAAAAGTGCAATACCTGAAATGCAAAAGTAAGTTTTTCAAATGAAAACAATCATTACGATTATAATTTAGATCAAAAATAATTTTTATCAGTCTAACCATTATACAGCATGATGAAAATGTGACTAAAACGCTCATACATTTCATTGACTTAAACTGGACTAAACAAAAACATGACTAAATATGATAACTAAAACGTACATTTGAGTAAGACTAAGACCAATTTAAAAATTGGCTGCCAAAATGAATACTGCTGTACAGTTAATTAATAATAATCTTATTGTTAAAATGTCAAGTTTGCATTGACTAAAACCAGACTACAATGTTGAGACTTTCAGTCGACTAAAACTAAACAGGATAAGGTTGACTAAATATGAAAAAAACTAACAAGGACATTTAAAACGAGACTAAAACTAAAAGTGAATATAGCTGACAAAATGAACGCTACTTAAAAGTGACATTATTAATTACATTTACATTTAAAACTTAACAAAAGAACTAACACAAAAGATAAAAGACCTAACAAAAACTATAAAATAAAAGACCAAGTGAGAGTTTTTTTTAAAAAAAAAACATTATCAGCATTTTTACCAATTTTTAAAAGGAAACTACCATTCCCTTAAATTGTAAAAGAAAAATACATTTCTATGAACAACTAGAGAAAGGAAAAACTCTTAAAATATATACTTTTATGTAGTACATTAATCACATTAACATATCATTAAAGTATTAGACTCTATATTAGTATATTAGACTCTAGACTCCATTGGGCTTCATATGATGTCCCCAAAAAGAAAGACATTATGTATGTTACATATATTCTGAATGTTCAATTTCAGTCAAACTAAAACAACAATTCTTTTTTAGTCCAACTAAAATGGCACCAATCTGATTTTTGTGAAATCGGACTAAAGACCAAAGTATACTTTGGGTTTTTTATGTGTACATTAGAGTATGTGTACAGTGCATGTGATGTAAATTTCATAAATTTCTGATTTTTCTACCAATGCGTGCTCTGTACCCCCAGCTCTCACATTCACCTTGATTTTTTACACTAATTAGTTGGTTTACAAGCTAACAAAACAAACCCAGGTGTTGTTTCACAGTGGTATTGAAGAAACTGAAGACACGTATCAACATCATCACACTAATGCTGATGCCAACAAGAACAAATGCTTACATTGACAAAGTAACTCTAGATTAAACAAGTATATTTTTAGCAAGAAAAAACTGAGTCTGATTAAACTGGATGACACTGGAGGAAACTTTCTAGTGCATGTGTCAACCGCCTGCGTTGGCGCACGCTCAGCTGTATGTGCACACTAAGTGTGCAAGTCAAAACTGATACTTAACAGACCTCGATAGAGTGACTGCAGCTCCACTTTGTCCAGCATGTATATAATTAAATCAAACTACGCATGGCCTCATAGTGTGCTTGTTATAGTAGAGGCGTATTTAATCATTCAGAAATGTTATTATTCACTGTACACTTAGATTTTAGCTACTTAGCAACATTCTGAAAGAAACAGACAAAACAAGAGAGCAGTAGATGAAGCCTCACCTGTTTCTCCACCTCCTCTGTGATCTTCTTGATTTTGCTCTTGCAGTCCTGAGTGAGTAGATCCAGCTGTTTATCGATGAACTCCAGCCTGTCCTCCCTCTCCTCTTTCATCTCCAAACAATGAATCCTGAACAAGAACACAAAAATCCATCATGCTACATAGTCACGTGCGATGCAAGAAGAAGCAACACTATTTTGAAGGTCACTTAGTTTATGTGCAGTTACGCTGGGCATCCCTATACACTCAGAAAACACCACAGAATATATAAATATAATATATATATATATATATATATATATATATATATATATATATATATAAAAAAAAATAAGGGATGTAACAATAATCCAACGATAATGCAACTCTGTTTGATAACCGCCAGCAGAAGAACAGCGAATGCCAGGAGTTGCACACTTGAAAACAAAGACCACTAGACAGTGACCATGTATTGATTCTGAATGCGTCTCTCACTGACAAAGGAGTATAATGTTACTTTAAAGGCTTGCGCACTCAACTGTCTGCGAAATGGAGCTTTGTGCTCTTGTATCCTACCTCTCTCATTCGGCACATATTCCATAATATTTCAATAATTGCGATGCATCCAAATGCTAAACTATTATTTATTATGTAAATGATAGACTTTGTGCTTCAGCCACGTTCTAACGGTGACACAGTGAGGCTAGAGCGCTGATGTTTGCTTCACTGTTTTATTTTGATAAAGTACCAACTGCACTGTCAGGTTATTAATGCTAGAAGCCTGGAACTGATATGTTTTGTGTTTGTGTGCACCGGTGCGATTACTTCAACTTCCCTCATACCAGCAAAATCCACTTAAACAAAAAACAAACAGAATGTCGCTTTCTGCCATTTGAGTTTCCTTTCTGTCACAAAACTGAACTGAAACTCAACAAATATAGGCTACGTTACATGTCGCACAGTTTTTTCCTTTGTCTATCAGTTAACTAAATTAAATATATTTCAAGTATTTATTCCTTGTATGTATATATGTACTGCAGATTTTATAGCCTATATGTGACTATAATTTGATATAATATTTAGTATTTTCACATGTAGGTGGAAAAAATTGTAATTTGTACTAATGTCTGTTTAAAATAAATGAAAAGAAACTTGTTGTACCGAAATTGAATAGAACCATGACATCTGCGTACCATTACACCCCTAATATATACATACATATATATATATATATATATATATATATATATATATATATATATATATATACATATATATATATATATATATATATATATATATATCTTAAAGTTCTTCGTATTTTTGCACGTTTTTATATAAATTGCGAACACTGTAAGTACAATTTACTTTAAAGAATGGCTGCATTTTACGGAAAATTTGCCATGCTAAGTGGAAGATTTCTGCCAGGATTTCACCGGGTAGAAAAACAAATACTATTAAAATAAATATTATGATTCCCAATATGACCACTGGATGGCAGCAGATGACCATTTATTGTCTCATTTGCCATTTCTACTCTGGAATATAGTTCTTTTCACTTGTTTTGCTAGTGGATTTATATTTTAGACATCATAAAATCCCTATTATAGCATTTAAAAATCTATTATCAAAGTTCTGCATTGTTTTGTATTGAAGTATGAAATAGCAAGTGTTTTCAACTCATCGGATCTACCTAAATCACACAAATGGCTTATTTTGAATTTAAAATGGCAATTTTAAACAAAAGGTGTCTTTACAAATACAGCACAAATAAAAGATGACATGTGATGTTCAGAAGACTGGAGTAATACCTGCTGAAAATGTAGCTTTGCAGTAAAACAATATTTTAATAGTTTAATATTAGTTTAATATTATACATATATAATATAATATATTTTTTTATATATATTTGAATATATAATTTCAAAAAAATATTTTAATCTTT
The DNA here is from genome assembly GCF_022985175.1 of Labeo rohita. Taxonomy (NCBI): domain Eukaryota; kingdom Metazoa; phylum Chordata; class Actinopteri; order Cypriniformes; family Cyprinidae; genus Labeo; species Labeo rohita. The sequence goes on from NC_066876.1 coordinate 3,534,254, forward strand.
CAATAAAAATACAACAAAAAATATATTTTATTTGTATACACAAATATCAATCTATAATCATACAAATCCATATCTACCTATATATGTCAGAGTTTTATTTAATTAAACTAATTCACCCAGTTGATTGTTTTTGATACTTAAGTTTAAATAAGAGACGTCTTTAAGGATGTCTTTACAGTCCAGAAAATCATACAAAATTACACCATTAATTTAACATTGGCAGTAAAATTTCAAATACATCATAGATATTATTTCTAATTTTAATATTTGACTATTTTTTATCTCCTCCTCTGACTGTAACAGCCGCAGTCAGGCTCTAAGCTATTCTCAAAGTCACCAGTGGATCAGTGTTTAGTGTGATGGATTACTGCTAAGAAAAGCAGGCGTCTTTGCGCTCACCTCTGCTCTTGAGCTGAAACGTGCACAGAGTCCATTATCAGACGCAGAGCTTCAGAAATCTGCTTGGCTCTCATCGTGTGCTGCTCGAACTTTGTCTTTACTGCTGACTGTGAGATGCACTCCTGCAAGGACACACATATATGAGTCAGACAAACACATAGGCACATTCAAACCAACGACAGTCTCAAACCCAACAACACTCACCTCAAAACGTCTCTCAAAGTTCTGAAACTCAAACATTCTCGCCTGAAAACCTTCAGCCAGAGCACCACCTGAAATACAAAAACAACCTTATTACAGGGGTCATATCAGGAAAAATAAAGAGTTAAGATGACGCTGTAATGCAGGGTTTCCCAAATGGTTTTGTGAGGGAACTGTAGTGCGTTTGTGATCTAATTAAAAATTGAAAGTAGTTGGCGGCAATAGCCTCGAGGGCAGTGCAGCAACATGTAGCACTGTTGCGCTTTGAGCATCCCGAGTTCAACCCACCTCTCTCTCTACCAACTGTCCAAAAATAAACCCACAATCCAACCAAAAATACATCTAAAAAAAATTTAAGTAAACATCTGAAAGTAAAAATTGTATTTAAAAATAGTATTTTGTGTTAAAAATATATTTGCATTATAATATTCGTATCATATTTGTAAATGAAAGAACTGTATAATATTACTACATATTTATTTAATATTTTACAGGACATTGTGATTTACAACTACTGTTTTTCTGTCTTCCTTTTTTATAAAGTTAAAACTAATAATAGTAATATTATAATCTCGTTAGAATAATTACAGTCACTATTATTATTATATTTGATTGGGTTACTAAAAACATCAATGTGAATATAATGTGGACTGGCACACAACAACTAGAAAAAGGTTTAAGTCCAATAAAAATCTAGCTACAAAGTGATGTTTATTCTATCACAGTTACATTATATGACAAAATAATTGCAATACTTTAACATATTTTTAGCCAAGCATAAAAGTATTTAGTAAAATAAAATATGAGTAAATAAATATAAAACAAACAAACAAAAAAAAAAACATTTTATCTGTTTACTTGCACTAACCATCATCAGAAACTCATGAACACGAATATGCTAAAATCTCAGGGGTACACGTTTTGAGTGTATCAGCTGACAAAAACGTTTGTGAAGTCCTGATGTAATGTATCTACCTGCTTCAGGCATGCCCTGGGCTTTCTGGACACGCGCCTGAAGAACTTCTTTAGCAGAGACGAAGAAGATCCGATCACTGGCCTGAGCGCGATCCACCACCCGCAGCTCATCCACTAAAAAACTAGTGCAGCGGTCCATGTGCTGCCGTCTCACCTGACAAACACATTGCAAAAATAGCATGTAGGTTTCAAAATGGTCACTAAAGTTGACTACACTGTAAATCAGACAAAATTCTTAAAGCTTCACCTCATCCCTCATTTTGTGTAAAACAAAACCATGTTTACAAGTACTGGGTTTAAGTATCAGGATGTTAATGGTTTATACTGCATCTCATATTGTGAGACTCATATTAAGTGCTGTTTGTTGTATCGTATGTCACACCTCTTCCATGTACTCGGGCTCGTTGGCGGAGGCGTCCCAGCGGTTGTTCAGGATGAAAATATTGGGGCTGGAGAGGCGCTCGTTCACTTTGTGAAAGAATGACTTTTCCTTTAAGAGGGCAGAATGAAAACATTTTAACGATGATCATGCACTTTAAAGTGACTGACCACCTCACAAAAACGAATGAAAAAACAAAGAAAATCAAGCTTGACGTAAAGACTTATACACAAGACTTTAACAGATTAAATCAGTGCAAATACTACTGCTATTTAACTGTGTCCTTAAAGGAGAAGTTCGCTTCAAGAACAAAAAATTACAGACAATGTACTCACCTTCGTGTCATCCAAGATGTTCATTTCTTTCTGTCTTCAGTTGTGATGAAATTATAGTTTTTAAGGAAAACATTTCAGGATTTTTCCCATATAATGGACTTTATTGGTGCCCCGAGTTTGAACTTCCAAAACGTAGTTTAAATGCAGCTTTAAAGGCTCTAAACGATCCCAGCCGAGGAAGAAGGGTCTTATCTAGCGAACTTAGTTATTTTCTAAAAAAAAAAATAATAATAATAATAATAAATTACAATTTACATACCTTTTAACCTCAAACAGTTGTCTTGTCTAGGTCTGTGTGAACTGTTTTTTTTTTTAAGACAGTTAGAGTATGTTGAAAAACCAACTCCAACTTAAATTGTCCTACATCACATCATGTTTTACCTTTTTTTGTAAAGGCCATTTGATCTTATTTGCATGTTCACTTTATAAACACTGGGTCAGTACTTCTACAGTGATGAAGGACAATTTTGAAGTTGAGGGAGAACATGAGATGGGAGTTTTTCAACATACACTAACTGTCATGAACCGGAACAAAAACAGTTCATGCAGAGCTAGACAAGACAAGCATTTGAGGTTAAAAAGTATATAAATTGTATTTTTTTTTATACATTTCATCCTCGGCTAGCATCATTTCGAACCCTTTGAAGCTGCATTTTGGAAGTTCAAAATCGGGGCACCATATCAGTCCATTATATGGAGAAAAATCCTAAAATGCTTTCCTCAAAAAACAATTTCTTTACGACTGAAGAAAGAAAGACATGAACATCTTGGATGACAAAGGGTTGAGTAAATTATGTGTACATTTTTGTTCTGGAAGTGAACTACTCCTTTAATGCTGTAATATGAAGCAAATACTGTGTAAAGCGTTTGCTCCCAGTCCATCAGCCTTTTTTCACGAACTGAAGTTCATATTAAACTTACTGTTTGCATTAAAGTGGACTCTGAATTGGCCACCAGCACAAAAACGTCAGCATCAAGGCAGAATTTGTCGATCCAGCTGTCCAACTCTGTTGTGACATCGATGCCAGGGCTTGAAATAGAAGAGTTTATAAGTAAGGGACATTACTAATTTGACTTCTAATGCAGCGTATAATCCCACTACCCTTTACTTATATCTTTGTGTATTATCTTCATATTAAAAAATTAAATATCATTTAATATATATAATTATAATATATAATTTAATATATAAAATTATATATAATTTAATATATATAAAAAATAAAAATAAACAAAAAATGCATTCAAACGGTTTAATATGTGCAGAATTTAAAGATCTCTAAATTAAAACAGGTGTGTGCTAAATCCAGTTTTAAAGGAGTCAATATTTCCTAATAGTGTGGTCAACATGACTCGGCCTCGCAGTTAGACAACACGAGTGTGTGTTTACCTGTCCACAAGCACCAGGTCATCACGCAGCAGCGCACACTTCGCTTTCGGCCACATGACACACACCAGACTGCCTGCGTCCAAATCCTCATCCTGATGTAAGGCGTGGGCCAACTGGTTCACCGTCTGTCAACACACACACAAATATCAGAATTATACATGCACATTAGCATATGCAAACATTTTGAACCAGATTATTTTAAAAGTAGATTATATGAAATTAAAGGAGCACTTTAAATAAATAGCTTCAGCTGACAAAAAAAGATTGGCAACCCCTGTCTGATGATCTGGAGAAAATACAACTGGAGTTTTTCGACATACCCTAACTGTCTTGAGCCAGAGTATACACAGAGTTCAGGCAGAGCAAGACAAGATGAGTGTTTGAGATAAAAAATTATTTAAATTGTATTTTTTTTTTTTAAGGAAAATAACCGATCGTTTCGCTAGGTAAAACCCTTCTTCCTCAGCTGGGATCGTTTACAACCGCATTTGTGATCGTTTGAAGCTGCATTTAAACTGCATTTTGGAAGTTCAAAATCAGGGCACCATATCAGTCCATTATATGGAGAAAAATGCAGAAATGTAGCCAATAAAAGGTGGCCAAGTACGGACCATCTCTAGTTTTAAAAGGTACTATTCTAGTCTATCAATGCTTGTATTGAAGTTGTTTTGTTCTACAAATTTGTACGTTTGAGATCTAAAAAAAAGGTGAACTGCTGGACACCTACATATCCATGATTGCAAGCGCACACCACAGAGTAAAGGATCAAAAGTAATAAACATGCAAGATTTGGCAGAGGAAACTATATGACCTTTGGCCTACTTTTGGGAAGGCATGCATTTGTTTATGTCATCATGAAGTGTACATGCAGTCAAGCAGAGCGGAAATGGCCTCTTTCAGACACAGAGAGAGGCCGGAAAAAGCATCAAGAGAACAACTGCGTCTCACATCCTGATAAGCGCACACATTCACAAGCGTTTACCAGCCAGCTGCTCTGTTCACATTGTCTCTAGGCTTTATTTAGCTGCTGACCATTGTTCTGTGTGCATGCAAGTCATCAAAAGCCAGGGAGGACTGCAGAAAAATCCCAGATGTCACAACAGCACACCTGGCATTTACATGATGCTTAACAAATATTTAATTAAATGCAAAAACAGCGGTTAATCACTGGGACAAAGTGTTACGCATGGTGAAATATAGAGCTGAAGAACAGCCAACATTACAGAAAATAATTAGATGTTATTTGTTTAATCATCATCAAGCATTTGAAGTGTGAAGTGTATGTAAATGAGAAGAGGATTTATATCATTAGCAATGTTTAGCCACTGTTAGCATTAAAATTATGCACGGTCTAATGTTTCTGTTTTTCCACTATATAAACCTATAAATGTCATGCTTCTTGGCCTCAGTTTTAAATGTTTTGATGCAAGAAAAAAATAAAACTTTAATAATATTAATTTGTCTTATTGTCTCTTTTTCATGCACCTCTAGAAAAACTGGAAAGTACAGTTATATGCTCATTCCCAGCATTCCTCTACAGCAGACAATGTGCTCTTATATGCAGCGTGTACATGTTTCGTCAGCCCTGTAATATATTAGTGCAGAGGAAAGGTCATGAGACAAGTCCTAAATGACTAAAACGTGTGACCTTGTGACAGCTGGTAGGAAAAAGCCCCTGACTCATGTGGGTGTAATTATAGACAAGAGCTCATGTACAGTCAGCCAAGATCCACGGATACTCATTTAGCACAGACAAATGGACAACAAAACTTTATGCCTTATCACTTGTCACTGACATTATCTGCTCATTATTTACCAATGTGAACACACTGCATGAACAAACAAAATAAAAAAAAAAGTATCAGTATTTGCTAATTTACATATCTAAATGAAATATTTGACAAATGTGAATCATTTAGGAACAATAATTGCACAACCTTTATTAATATTGCTTTAAAATATTTTATAATATTAATTTAGATAATTAAAATATTCATTTGATTTTTCACGAATAAAATTAGAATAAAGTCGAAATGTTTTGTGAACTTAAATCGTAGAAATTACAGTTATAATATTTTGAAAGTATAGCCTATATATTGCGCATGCAAACGGCACAGATTAAATGGTACCAGGAGAAGTTGCCAGGCCACCAGAATTTATTTGAATATTGTTGCATCCGAGTGACCGCATCATCTCACTGGGATGAAGAAGAGTCCAATTTAAGGATTCATGGAAACTAATATCAAGAATATGATATTTATTAACAGACTGAACAGGAACAAATTTTTAATCTTAACATCAGTTCACACACCCGAACGACATTCCTTTGGGGGGCGCCGTAGCTCTCTTATTTAACCCTTTTTACATGCTGCTTAAACTGAAGTGAATACAGCGATTTGTCACATCACATTATTGTAATAGACATATTGTTTGTATTTCGCTATAAAACTAACAGAAATTGAAAGCTGAGACTTTGGATTTTCTCCTGACGCTTCCAATCCAGGCCATTTGCATGAGGAATAGGCTAGAATATACTCTCAAAATATTATAACTTTAATCTCAGGATTGCTATGAATTAACTCTCGTAATTTTGATTTTATTCTCAAAACATTTAGACTTTATCCTCAAAACATTCTGGCTTTATTCTCATAATTTTGACTTTACTCTCAAAATATTTAGACTTTAACCTCAAAATCTTAGATTTTTTTTTTCTAACATGGCACTAAAATGCTGTCGAAATTTTTAGAGTAATAATGTTTATATTACTTTTGTTTTATATTTAATTTTTATCATTAAAGGGGTCATCGGATGCCCATTTTCCACAAGCTGATATGATTCTTCAAGGTCTTAATGAAAAGTCTATAATATACTTTGGTTAAAAATTCTCAATGGTTGTGTAAAACAACACCCTTTTTACCTTGACAAAATCAGCTCTGCAAAAATCATCCCATTCTGGTCGAGGTTGCTTTAAATGCAAATGAGCTCTGCTCGCCCCGCCCCTCTCTTCTCTCTGTGGAGTGACGAGCCTGTTTACTTTAGCTGCATTTAGCCGCGTTTAGCCGCTAAACTTGCTAACTAGCACATTATTAGAAAAGTCGATTGTAAGATTCATTAAAAAAAAACCCTTAGACTCACTTCTGCTGTAAGTGAAGCTGAATCACGAATAATTCGTGCAAACATAGACACATTCATGTAGATCGGGAGGCGCATTCCTTTCACAAACAAACGTAATCCACTGCATCTTCAGCAGCTCAGATGTCGGGAGTAAATGACGACCACTATGTTCATTATTACATCCAGCAACACAACACCTCAATCGGAGATATTCTTGTCTAACTTACATCCCTGCTCCAGCATCCAAACAATGGAGGTCGGACTGTTACAGCTGATCTGAGGTAAGACGCTCATGTCAATCAACTATCGTGGGAGTGGCCTCTGTTGGTGGGACGCCACACTGACAAGCATCTGAGAATGTCTCGATTTGAAAAAGGGGATATTATTTTTACAGATTAATTAAAAACCACTGCATGGATTTTTATCATTATAGGGTAGATTTGTACATACACTGACAACACACATTAATGTTCAAACAACATGTAAAAGTGAACTTAGCATCCGATGACCCTTTAAAAGACAGAAAAACAGTGCACTCCAGAAAATGAGCACTGAAACAGCATTCAGAATTGACACATACAGAAAAATTTATATTTCTGATGACACTATACTGTAAATCTAGTTTTAGTGCATATTTTTTACTCACACATTTCTAATTTCATTTATTTAACTAACTGTAATATAGTAAACACTAGCTATGAATCTGCTCAGAACGAGAGACTCAATTCGCTTTTATGAACTGATCTATAGAATTCATATAAAAGTTCATATATCAATTTTTTACCAATTTTGAACAAATACTCCTAACTTTGAGTGGTCCTAATTGGATTAAGACGCTCTTTAACACCTCTGATGGACATATTACTGACATAGCTGTGATCAGCTACAATGTTCATTGTTTCAAAAACACATTGTAAAATACAAAAACACTGACACCCTTCACAGAGTGCACAAACAAATACACACTGGAGCATTTTAAAGCAGCTAAACTATCCTTTTGACACTTTAACGCATTAATAGGGGGTGAAAATGGCATATTCTTTCTGTTGGTCAGCCTGGTGAAATCATGTAACCAACTTCAACAAAACAAAATCTGCATTAACTTTTTTGCCAAAACTCCAATTTGAGATTGTCTTTGTAATCTGGGACATGCTCTCTTTGTAAACAGCCCACAAGGTTTTGGAAAACAGTAGTCATCATTACAACACACAGCCTCAATTTTGGTCAGTCTGTTCTTGAAATCTGTAAGAACAAGTGTATCTCTACAGGGTGTATCCTCTCATGTCAGACTAAAGAGATTACACACCCTCTTTAACACCTACAGTGTCCAAAGCTCATTTATGGTTGCTATAGAGAGATGCACCGAGTTACACAAGAGGCCAATTTCACTCCCAATCCCACAGCATGGGTCCAATGTGACTCAACATGTCAGACACACCCAAAGACTCAAACAAAAGAGAGAGGAATCCAAAATCACTCAGGAATGCATTTATGACAATTAAGGTAGAGGGCATTTACTTTAACGCTCTTTCTTTCATCCGATCCCTCTGTGAGCAGGAAAGCCTCGTTGCCATCGGTGCCTTCCACTCGTAGGAAGCAGTTGGTGGTGTGTCCGATTCCAGACGGCAGCACTTTGTCCCAGAGCATGGCGTTAATGACGGAGCTCTTTCCATTACTTGTCCTGTTAACACAAAAGGTGTAACTTATGGCCAAGTGCACTGAACGCAGACAACGAACACAAACTCTGCACTCACGCCGTGAAAGACAATACGTGTGCACTATACCTGCCGAAGAAGACGACCTTCATGTGTCTGCGGGACAGAACCTCCCCAATCCCTGCCACTTTGGACAGGTAACCTCGCACCTCCGCCACCTGCTCCTCTGTAGTAACAGGATCCAGTTCCTCATTGCTGTGGGTTTCTGTCAAGAAAACAGCAGTTCAACTACACTGGGTTTAAGCTCTTCACCAATAACATCTGTATTCTTAAGAGTGAAAATCTTCTTAACTGCCATTTTCTCTTATGCAACCTCTTAAAGTTAGAATAACATCCAACTTGTCTTAAAACCTCAAAGGTAAGTTCACTCTGTCACTCTGAAGTGACACCATTAATGATGTTTTTGCTGAAATTGAAATATAGAAGCAAATCTACACCACTCAAAGAGGGACTTTAGGGCTCTACAACACAACCATTTCAGTCACATTAGCGACTGAATGATTATTGAGGGAAGTTTGTAAATGTGATATCGATTTAATACAACAGTTTATTAAACAAAAAGTTAATATTAAGTGACTTACATTGTCTGACTAAAAAAAGTATTGCCTGATTTTGCTCCGTTTCGTCGATGAAAATAGTTTGAAACAAATCACAACTGAGCCGCTGCATATCTCCATTCAAACACAGCGGTGTTTCGTTTATGAACAAACGTGCGTTTTTAAATTAATCTAGTGAGTCAATGATTCAATTTCCCATTCATAAAGACAGTCACTTGCTTTATTCCTAAATGAATCAGCTGTTCGAACGAATCAAATGAATGAATGATTCAGTAATTAAATCAGTGACGACCCACCCCCTACTGGCAGATTTAGTTACATTTTTAAAGTATCTTTTCAGTTATTTAAATCATTTAATATTTCGATGTAAATGTAATATTTAAAACTTTAATCTCAATATGAATTTTTGAATTTGACATAAAAGATGACATACTTTTCATAAAGTTAGAAAAACGCCATTACAAAGGTAAAAACTAAATTCCCTTGTAAATCACTTTAAGGAGTCAAATATCACCTTGTAAATTGGAAGGCTCATTTTTGATCAGATTTTTTTTTATTGCTGATTAGCACAAATGCTCATAAAAGAAAAGTAAGCGTAGAGCCCTGGGCCTTGTTTTTATTTATTTTTATTTTTTTATTTTTTTTAAATATCAAGCTTTCTAAGGATTTGTCAAGAGTTGGACTTTGACACATTCTTGAGAAATTCTTAGAATTTATCTCAAGAAAGATTCTTAAGAACATTTCTAGCCTTTGGTCTCTTCATATGGCTTCCTTTTTCAATGTAAATCAAGCAAAGACTTGATATCAGATCACTAAGAAAAGTAATAAAAATCTCCTGCTAAAATTAATATCTCAGGATTAGGGGCAGAAATTGTTTTTAGCCTAAACTAATATGAGTAAGCTGTGACAATTTAGGCTAAAATGTGACTGACCTCAAATAAACCTAATATGAGTCCAAAATCCTTTACGTAAAGTGCTATGAGCTTATGAGCTGCCATGGTAGATTTGTAAAACCTTGCCTGAAGAAAACCTGAGATGTTCACAGAAAAAAAGCCTTCCACACGATACGCTGACTAAGCCACGTTTTTCCCTGAGCGTTCTGCTGTCTCGCCGTCTGTTACATAACCTGTCTTTGCTACCCGAGTTATGCTGGTCAGAATCAACCAGGTTTCTCTTATCAGCTTGACAGATGAACAGCACGCAACAGTGTGTGCTTTGAGCTCCTGAGACTAGAGTGAAACGAATCGCCAGAAGTAATAAAAGCAGGCACCTTCCAGAAAGGCTGAGCTTTCTTTGATGTAGGCACCCAGCTGTTCAAAGATGCCGTTGATCTTCTTCTTAGCGGTGACGAAGTGTTTGAGCGGGGAGGCGTTCACCTCAGCCATGAGTCGCTTGTCCTTCTTGCCGATCACACTGGTATTGGGTCGTGGGAAAACCAGAGACATCTCACTAGAAAAGAAAGATAGAGATAAAACAATCTGCCAAATTTTCAACACCACAATGCTTTCCTAAGTAATTATCAAGCTATTGCTGGGTTTATCAAAATCAGTCAAAATTAGCGATTTAATGCAGGTGATTCATTTTTCCAGTTTAGCTGCGTTAAAAATATATATATGCACTGGCCACCCCACTCACAACTGTTGCTTCTGTATGTTTTTTCTTGACAAGAAGTGTGTTTATGTAGTTGCAGAACGTCTTTATAGCAACATCAAAAAGGTCTCTTTTCAGACGCACACTCCCAACTTCAGACTTCACTTCAGAGCCACGCGCTAGAGCGCGGAAACGGTACAGGTGACGAGGAGCCTGTCAGGCCAATATGTCAGTAAAAACGAATTTACCTGTCCTGTCAACTGTTATATTGCGCTGGTAGCATGCACACTTGAATTACACACACAAATGCGGCGGTGTGCGCTGTAGCCTGTATCGTTTTATATTAAAGCGCAAATGAAACTACGAGCATGCATGTCAGATCCATGGATGTCAGATCCATGGCAGCTCTTAAAGTAATAGCAGCCAATAACTTAATAACCCAGTAGCTGAGAATAAAAAAGAGGAAATCAATAACTTTTGTAGCTTTAAGGATTCATCTGTATTGAAAGGAGAAGTCCACTTTCAGAACAAAAATGTACAGATAATTTACTCACCCCCTTGTCATTCAAGATGTTCATGTCTTTCTTTCTTCAGTTGATAAGAAATTATCTTTCTTAAGAAAAAAAAAAATCAGGAATTATCTCCATATAGTGGAGATCAATGGTGCCCCCACGTTTGAACTTCCAAAAGGGCTCTAGATCCCAGCTGAGAAAGAAGGGTCTTATCTAGCAAAACGACTGGTTATTTTCGAAAAACAAATTGACAATTTCTATACTTTTTAACCTCAAACGCTCGTCTTGTCTAGGTCTGCGTGAACTCTTGTTTTCTTCCCTAACTTCAAAATCGTCCTACATCGCTGCAGAAGTACCGACCCAATGTTTACAAAGTGAACATGCAAAGAAGATCAAATGCCCTTCACATAAAAAAAAAAAAAAAAAAACAGCAATGTAAGATGATTTTGCCATTGAAGAAAATGAGATGGGAGTTTTTCAACCTATCCTAACTATATTGACCCAGATTACACAGACTACGCATGCGCATCACAAAGACGAGACAAGACGAGCATTTGAGTTTAAAAAAATATATATAAATTGTCAATTTGTTTTGAAAATGACCGATCGTTTCCTCAGCTGGGATCATTTAAAGCCATTTGAAGCTGCATTTAAACTGCACTTTGGAAGTTCAAATTTGGTTACACCATAGAAGTCCAGAGAAAAATTCTGATTTTTTTTCCTAAAGAAACAATTTCTTTACGACTGAATAAAGAAAGACACGAACATCTTGGATGACAAGGGGGTGAGTAAATTATCTGTAAATTTTTGTTCTAGGAGTGAACTTCTCCTTTAATTTAGTATTTAGTCCTTGATAACTTTATTTATTTTCTGTATATTACCTCCTTGCTGAAGGGCACGGGTAAATAATGCGTTTATGTGAAGATTGATTTAAGCTCACTTAAACTAGAAATTGTTATTTTTTAATGTCTAATAAATGTTGAAATTTAAAGCTCTCAATTATACTGTAATATTTGATGGCTATAGTCAACGGTTAAATATTGGGAAAAAAGAACAATTTCCTAGAGACATCAGTAATATTAGTATCAGTGATACTCACCTTCAGTCAAATATACTGTATGTTGTTTCTACATTTTAATTTTAAGATTCAATGTGAATTACTGTAATATAAAAGTATAGTTAAAAACTTGAATGTTAGGAGTGATTAATAAATTAATTGATTTACCACAATTAATTTCAGAAAAAACGTACAATTAATTAGTTACTTTTTTTTTTTTTTTTCGTACTGTCTGGAAGCTAATATCATCTGATGGCATTACTTAAACTTATTGAAATAATTAATTAAAACATTAAATGTTTACAATGCTATATGTCAGCAACAAAAGGCAAAGATCGGCTGTTAAATTTTTCTGTTTGACCATTAAGTGTCGAAAGTTGACTTTATTTTGACAACTCAGCTGCACAGAAGTTCCCATTCGTCATTAGTTTACTGTCTTTTTTAACAGTGCTGTCTAATAAACGATCACACAGAACTGTTAAACAAAGATTCAGCATTCAGCTAGTGTTTGAATATCTATTAAAATTATCATTAGTGAATCATTTTAATTGCTTTAATTTAGTAAATGCATAAAAAATAATATTTTTTTATTAATATAAATAAAAAGCATGTTATATAGTACAGTAGCGTAATATCATACAGTATATGTTAGCTTCATATCACATTGCTCTCTAATATAGTAAAAAATCTATACTGGCTGATCATTAAGTAAAAACAATGTGCATTTCAAATTGTAAATGAGAGCGTTTAAGGACAACTAATCTCCATCGTGCTGCTGCATTCAATTTCAACTGGAATCAAATCAATAAATGACATTAAAGCCCCTAGAAGTTTCCTTGTTGGAAGCTGAAGGATTTAAAGTTCACAAATTCTAGCCGTTTAATCTTGTAAGGGGGTAAAACAAAGGGATTAGACATTTACAAGACATGTTTTGCAAATGAACAAGTGAAACACAACACACCCTGAGAACTGCACTGATAAAAACGTTCAGCTATGTTGTTGTTGTCTGACTGGATTGCTCAGAGCTATTGTCAAGTCCCGTGAGGTGATGGGAAATGCTGCGTCGCCCAGAAAGAGCCGAGTGTCAACAACACAAAACACAAGCTGTTTAAAATGTGCTTACTACAGTTTCTAGATGAGTTCGTGTGTTAGCCAAAGGGAATCGTCTTGCTTTTCTAAACATTATTGAAAATCATTATATGGTGATGAACAATCAATGTAAACTATTCTTCTAACTGATGCTTTAGTCTGTTTGTTCTGCTTGAGGACACTGGACTGACACCCTTGACAATATATTATTAACATAAATTTAGTGGTTGACAAAACATTTTTTAATGACCAATGTCCATGAGATCTTAAGTGGCTGATATCAAACCAATATATTTGATATTACACTAAAGATATTAAACAGTATATGCATAACTATTTCTGCAATAAAGCTTATATTTATTCTGAATAATGTTCACTATAATAATTAAAAAGAAAAAATGAACTCATTTGAACTTAATAAAAATATTAACTTCTTGATTGTGTAATTAAAGAATTAGTTCACTTCCAGAATAAAAATTTCCTTATAAATTACTCGCCCCCATGTCATCCAAGGTGTTCATGTCTTTCCTTCTTCAGTCAAAAAGAATTAAGGTTTTTGAGAAAAACATTCCTGGAATTTTCTCCATATAGTCGTTGTTTTAACTTTTTTTTTGTAAAGGGCATTTGACTTTTCACATATTCGCTTTGTAAATACTGGGTCAGTACATCTACCTACTTCAAACATGAAGTCGAGCTAGTGCAAGACAATTTGTGGCTAAAAAGTGTTTATTTATTTATTTTTTTAAGAAAATGACCAATCGTTTCACCAGATAAGACCCTTACTCCTTGGCTGGGATCGTTTAGAGCCTGTAATTTGGACCTTTAACCCGCTGAAGGCACCACTGAAGTCCACTATATGGAGAAAAATCCTGGAAAGTTTTCCTCAAAAACCTTAATTTCTTTTCGACTGAACAAAGAAAGACATGAACATCTTGGATGACATAGGGGTAGCTAAATTATCAGGACATTTTTTATTCTGGAAGTGAACTAATCCTATAATCCTATTATGATTTTTTTCCCCCCACAAATGAAGATTGTTAAAACATAAATAAAAAGAAGTAACCATTAACCAACAGTGCACTCACTAATCCCACTAAATTTGTGTGCACTGGGAATCAGATTTTCTCAAATAAAAAGGTAATGCAAACTTTACACATGGCACATAGTAAATATAATATAAATATATTATGACAGTGATGATTTAAAGTTTCATGCTCAGGTTCTCTGTACTGTCAAAATAAAAGTCTGGTTTCTGACTCTAAAAACAGAAAAATGTAATGGTCAAGGGTGATAATTAAAAAAAAACAAAAAAAAACATAAAATATCATCTGATATATCGGCCTTGATTGACCACAAATATTATTATGTCTTTATTAATGGATGTAGAACCTTAATGACCTTAGAGGAAAAATCATTCAGGATCATCTAGAAAGTCTTGTAAGACTTTTTTAAGCTAATTTCATTTTTATTCAATTTGCATATTTAAAACTGCACATAGCTCAAGAAAATGATGTCGCACTGGAAATAAGCTGCTTCAGAAAGACCAGTGGCAACATTACTGTAAAAACTCACTTAAATTAGGCCTTCATGTATTCCCAAAATAAATAAATAAATAAAGGCCTTGAGGCCCACATAACTTCCTCAAATCATGGCCATTCACTCATGAGCATAACCTCACACTATTAACATTCAGCGCTGGTAATGTCAGGGCTCTTCTGAACATCTGAGCGGTGTCATATTAAAGAGTCTGGAGCTGCAGCTGACAAATACGTGCAAGATCGAGCGTCCATGCATTTGAGAAAGTCACCTTCACTGCACAGACTAAGAGGACAAACGCAACGTCAATAATGTGTCCAGATGTCTGTCTGCACTTAAAATAAGGTAACCAGACATCAGAGGTTGACTTAACCTGATAACTTACTATCAGCAAAACCCTCCACCATATGCCAATAATCTGGAGACGCTCTGCTGTGTGTAGAAAACAACATTCTGCCCGTGCAGTCCAAGACATTAAAATGTCAGTTCTATTGCTTTGGAATATTAAAAAAACAATATGTCTGGTCTAACTTATGTTTTTGTTTTTTTGGTGCCAGCATAGTTGAGAAAAAAAAAGAAGAATCAAAAATTGTGTGAAGTAAAAAAAAAAAAAAAAAAAAAAAAAAAATGTGCAAATTAAATAGGTAGCTGACAGACTTTTTTTTTTTTTTTTTATTAAACATAGGATGTTTTATTATAATGCATGTGCCAATAACGAAAAGGCTAAAGTGTATCACTTAAATGCTGTGTTTCCAAACTTTTAATCATTTAATCTCCTTTTAGCCTTTTTATGGCTAAAACTGCTGTTTATGTAAACACTCCAGCAGAGTGACAGCCCAATTTTTAACTGTAAAAATACTCCATGTCTCTCCAGTAATGAGATCATGAGACTGCACTGTATGTATAATAAAATTTTACTGAGCAACACATTCTATCTGTAATGCCAGCTATTTGAAGATTAAAATGTTCAATGTGCAAGTGCATATAAAAGCATTTGCCTAAAGTACAACTAGTTCACCAAAGTCAACAAAGGGTGTTCCCTTTAAAAAAAAAATTACACCATAAAAATTGTATAATGGTAACAACAGTGTCTGCCAAAACACCATAGCTACTACAGGTGCTGTTTATATAATGAAGATCTTTGTATGTCAAAAGTACGTCCTTTATCAGCTCTTGATAAGCAGAGGAAACACTCCCATACACTGCCTTTAATATTATGCAAGCATTTTTACTAGTGCACACTCACACTGAAATTCTCAACAATATAATTTGTGCCTGCATATATATATATATATATAGTAATGATTGAGAGATCTGCTAGGCTAAACATTGTCAAAATGTTTTGAAAAGTCAACACACGTTTCAGCAGGCCACAACTGACAGAACAGGAATGAAAACACAGGTTACGAATAAAACAACACAGTCTTACCTGACAGTGCGTGTAGTAGCTTTTATAAAATCGTGAAGATCAAATGAGCCCTATCAGCTGCCCAGCATTTGCTTTATCAGTGACCGATCACCTACACTGATCGCTGAAAACTCAAATCAGAGTCTTTTGATCATTTTATAATCCATAACAGACACTAATATCACAGTCACGACTTCCACGAGACCAATGTCACAGACTCCAGACTCCTCTCATCCACGAGACTGAACTCAACGCGGCTCAAACATGTCTAAAGCCGTGAAATATCCGGAAACAAACTCCAGCAGCACATTCGGTGTGTTTAATTCAGCTTGGCAGGATCACCGGTATCCTAGTCACAGTTCCAGTAAAGAGTATTTTCACGAGCTCAATGTCACTGACAGCGGCGGCGGCGGCGTTTGACTCCAATCCACTCCTCCACTAAACCCAATGCCGTAATCACATGACTGAACGGTACATTCAACAAGCCTGAATATTTAAAATATAAAATACAGTATTAAAATAACATCTAGTATATATATATAGTGCAGTATAATAAAATGCAATAATATCCAATATAAAATATATTTCAGACGTTTTTCTAATATCATCCACACCCCCTCACTAGAAAATCCCGCCCCCTACGACACGTTAACCAATCCCACGTGAGTAATTCCGAACACATAAAATGATGGACAGGTGAGGCGCGATTCTGATTGGTTAAAAAAAGGGCGGGCCGCTCCCCCTTGACTCTTTCAGGCTGTCAAAGAAACGTGATATCTTGAAAGTCCTTTATAATATCGATCTATGACACACACACATATATATATATATATATATATATATATATATATATATACACATATATATGTGTGTGTATGTGTGTGATCACACAGACTGGGCTAGCGTAAATGATGTAACCCTACTACCACCTTTCACTTATCTAATATCAAATATTCCTAAACAACTGAAGGAGACACGGTGAAATCATACATCTAACATGCACAGCAACTGTTTCACGTTTATTACTGTATATTTCAGAATCTGAGAAATGTGTTTACCAGCAAGAGCGAAGTGGTTATATCTTAAAACAGTCCTCAAGCATGTTGATCCAGCGATGTCCTCGTAATAAACTCCAAAATCCTCTTCTGAAAGAGCCGCTTTCGCCGAAGACAGCTGTTGACGCACTGCAGGCTGAACGAAACCGAAACAAGACCCGTAATAACACAGAAATAAAGGTTCATGAGGCTGTTCACCATCAAACGTGGGCGTGAAAGCAATGCTACTAAACGCCTGTGTAGTCAAAAAGCTGCTGTATGTTTTCAACAAGAATATGATGTGTTTTTAGCTTGACGTTTAACACAAAAACGCGTTTTCAACAAAGTATTCCTTATCTATCCGACAGCTCAACTGTCATTTGGTCGCCATTATCTTAGCAATTAGCTACTAACGTTGGCTAGGTCGCTAAATGCTTTACGTAATCTGAGCGCGACGGTTTTAGGTTGACAAAAATGTTTTCGTTCCTCGCGGGGGCGCAGCGGCTCATAACGTCTCACAAGGACATCTACTATTAAAGGTGCAGTGTGTAATTTTTAGCGGCATCTAGCGGTGAGGATTCGAATTTCAACCAACGGCCAAAGTCCCCCGCTCACCCCGCCCTTTCGAAACGCATACAGGAGCTACGGAACACAACTTTCTTTCCGAACACGGCATTGGGATGCGGTGGCTTGCGGGAGGGGAAAGGGAGGAGGGGGTGCGAAGGGATCACGATGCCGGTAGAGCAACGTACTGACGAAACGCGCTCTGCAGAAGTTTGTCCGTTTAGGGCTACTATAGAAACATGGCGGCACTAAATGGCGACTTCCATGTAAGGGGACCCGCGGTGTATGTAGATGTAAATTGCTCGTTCTAAGGTTATAAAATCATAACGGCTTATTATGTAAGGTCTTTACACACCTCTGAAAACATAGTTTTGTATGTTATATTGCATTTCTGCCAATAAATTCTCCTAAATATTACACACTGCACCTTTAATTAAATCCAGGGATTGTAACCTAACATGGCATACAAACAGAAATCCACATCATACATTCTTGAATTTTAATAATTAACACTGATATTAACAATATTCTTAGTAATTTAAAAAACTGTGATTGGTCCATCCTGAGCGAAGCGAGTCAAAAATTAAAAACAACTCTTTGAAATATATTAATATAAGATTAACAATGAAACGTTAACGTTTATTTTAAGTAAAGACTAAAAGTAAAGCTAAAAAATCCTAATTTAGGCCCATCTTACTTCACCAATTAAACTTTCAGGGTACTAAGGCCTGACTATTTGCTATAAGCTCCCAAGAAAGTGAATATTCATTCATTTTTCCTAATCAAACATGCATTTTGTTCTCCATAGAAAATGTACAGATTATGGGATAGATTTAGTTTCAGAATAGAGCTAAAAACATTGTATTTTCAGATGAGAAATTAAAGAACTCAAACTGCAGACACTCATAGTACAAAATAATGCATTTATTTTATGCTAGGTATAGCTCAAGTCATAAAATTTATATTTAAAAAAGTTGTAAGAAAAGCCCTTTGTCGTGTACATACTTCCTCAATTTGTGCTCGCCACTCATTAATACAATTTAAGTTGCTTCGCAGAATTTATTGGACGAAAGCAAAGTTGTCTAAAATATATCCAAACGTTGATCCTATTTGTGACAGATGCCGACAAGCACCAGCTACTCTTTATCATACTTTTTGGCTTTGTCCATCTTTTTGGACATCATTTTTTAAGTCAGTCTCCGACGTTTTTGTTTTAGAAGTTGAACCATGTCCCTTAGTGGCACTATTTGGTCTCAATCCCACAAAAGTGCCCTTATCACCTCTACAGTCAAACGCTCTAGCCTTTTGCTTAATTATTGCTAGAAGACTCATACTAATGAACTGGAAAAATCCTTCCTCACCTAGTTATTATCACTGGATGCATGATTTGTTACAATTTATTCAAATAGAAAAAATTAGATTTACAATGCTTGGCAGAACAGAACAATTTAACACGATTTGGCAACCTTTTCTTTTGTACTTTAAAAAATAACTTTTCTTAATGTAAATTCATCAAGTATCCCTCCCTCTATATTTGATCTTTATTACTTTCGCCTACTTTTTCTACTGATTAAAAAACATAAATCACAAAAAGGGGAAAGAAAATGTATTTTATTTTTTTATTTGTTCCAAGTGACAATTATGGTCTAAAAAGGTGCTCTGGTGTGTGTGTTTTTTTTTTTTTTTGTAAAATGTATTCCTTATCTTGACAATATTTCAATTTTTATTGTCTATATTTTTACTGTGTGTATTACACTGTTTGTACATATGTACTATGAATGTATATCATTCTAAATATTATTTGTTTTAGAGCAGATATTTATTTTGATGTATGATATTATGATTGTTTTTTATTATTATTATTATTTTATTTATTTATTTTGTAATTAATCCAGAGAGAAAGAAATATTTTGTTCAATCTCATCTGATTTACTTTTCTGCTGTTAAAAAAATGCTGTATTGTTTCCCATTCAATAACTCTCTGTTTGAAAAATATCAATAAAAAGAGTTAAGACTAAAAAGTTGTAAGTGAACTTGGAGTATTACTTGTGCACAATGCACATTTCTTAATATTAAGCCTAAAATATATTGTAATTTCACTATTGAGGATTGTATGATCTTTAAATAATATCTGTCTTTAAAGTATACCTAAGTATACCTAAAACATACCTGCAATAGTTCCACTTCAGCACAATCAAATATACTTAATTACATCTTTAGCTTGACTTCAGCACTACTTTTGTGCAGTTAAAGTGCATGAAGTACAAAATTAGTTGTTACAATTTAGCATACTTTAAATATACAAGTTAGTATACTAAAAGTACAATTGCAGGGTGTTTTATTAAGTACATAATCTGTAAATGTATTTGTAGTATACTTAGCATGAAATAAATGTATTTTAAATACATTTTTGTATATTTATTTCTCATTAGGGACAACATAGTACTACTTGTTCTTTTGTGAAAACCATGGTTAAAACTTATTACAGCATTTTTAATTTTTGAGTGACATAATTATATACAATTAATCATTTCTTTTTTTCTCCTTGTGTTTTCTTCCAAAATTCATGACGAGTGATCAGTAAACAAGAAAATAAATCTCTAAGCAAGCAACGTTAAGCAGTGAGAAAACAAACCACATGTCAAACTGTTTTCAAACATCAGCACCAATTGCTTGAGGGGCATCAATAAAGAAAACAACTCAATGAAGCTGTGAATGTCAAAGCAAGGACAGATACATTAATGAAATCCACATCATCTGTATGGAGTAATCCCTTCAATACATGACAATAAATAAACAAGTAAAATGCCATAGAAGTCACATATTGCGTAGTGATCTGTCAAACTGCTTTCGACATTCATCGACTGTTATCAAAAGATGCCTTTATGTAACAAAAATATGGAAAATATATATATACACTGGTATATTCACAATGTAAGGCACTGTTGTCAACATATTTTTCTTGATCATTTGATTATTCTAAAGTCTTCTGAATTCAAAGCAAATTCAAGTTTATGATAAAAAGTTGTTCAAGGGTCCACAAATGAGACAGCGATGTATCTGACCCCCTCTACGGTGGGCAGACCCTCATGGTAGTGAGTGAGGCGTCCAGGGTGCATGAGCGCCCAGCCCCTCCTGGGAGCTCTAATGGAGCAGTTGTACCTCAAGAATCGGCAGCCGCCACCCTGAACAAAAAGTCAATGATTGTTAATACAATCTGCTCTTGTTCTGTCAAACTGCTTCAAAATAGCAGACACATATTTAAAGGTACAAGTTTCGTTTTACATGCAGGAATAACAAATTTCTAACACTGAATAAAAAATAAAAAAGCAATTGCAACTTTTTACATCACAGTTGTGAGTTTATATCTTACAATTCTGACTGTGTATCTTGCAGCTGGTAGTTATAAAGTCAAACCTGTGAGATATAAAACAACTCTAAGGGGGAAAAAAAGTTTCAGTCTTGCAATTCTGACTTTATACCACGCAATTACAAATTTATTGTGCAATTCTAACTTCATAACTTGTGTTGTGAGTTTATTATTCACAATTCTGAGGAAAAAAAAGTCAGAATTGTGAGATAAAAAGTTGCAATTACCTTTTTTTATTTTTTTATTCAGTGGCACAAATGGAATGCATAGGAAAAAATGTACTATAATAATTTATTTCCAAAAAACAGACTGAAGGGCCAGGCCATAGACCCATTCATGTTCCAACACTTGGCAAATCTAAGAAAGTTTCTGTATCTGCATGTCATGCTTTCAGGAGATCTGCAGGTCAAGACATGCCACTGTGTTAAAACATGAACATTTTACATGAACAGCCATACGTTTATACCACTCTAGATTAGGTTCTGTATAATGCAATGTAAACTACACTGAAACAAAAATAATTTAGCCAACTTTTTAAATTGACAAGTAACTGAAATGGCTCTAAATCCAAACATGACATTAAATACAATCACTTTTTCTTTCCTATTATGTTCAAAAACACCAAACAAATTACATATATATATATATATATATATAATTAACTCCCATGCAAAGCATGCTGGACAGGTATTCAAGTTTAGAAGAAAAACTCAATTTGGTTTGTGTAGATCACAAATATGACTGCGTAAATCTGTAAGTTGTGGTATCCAATTGTCACAGTATACCATGCTTAATCACTATATTTTCTTTAGACACAAGCTAAAATTTTACTTAATGTTGGTCAATACAACAATTTTTAGGCTTTTTAGAACTTCATTTCACCATAAACAAAAGCTAAATGAGCTATAAGACTAATATCTTAGTCAATGTTTAATTTACTTACTATAAATAAAGTTGGTTAATGGTTATTGTGATAGGTTATGAAGTAGCCATACAATTATATTACTGTAGATTAGGTTCTGTATACAAATAACAACAAATTGCATTAAACATCACTGACAAAAAAAATTATACTTTGGCCAACTAATTAATTGGCAAGTAGGTGAAATGGCTCTAAATCCAAACATGACATTAAATGCTATCATTTTTCCTCTATTATGCATAAAAAAAACACACAACAAATATAATTTCAGCTTTTTTACTCTCCCCATTTATTTACTATAAATAAAGTTGACTTTGAAAGACTCTAAAGTTTAATGTAATTTTTTCAAAAACACCAGAAAAATTAATAAACCCACAATAATTTCTGCACTCAGTAAAGATAGCCAGTACAAAAATACTATAAAATAGTACTAAATACTGAGCACAATTGTTTCTTTTTCTTTTTCTTTTTTTCTATGGGGGGTGTTATTTGCTTTTAGACAACTGAAAAAAACACAGTAACAAAACAGTTACCATGATTCACGGTAATCATTAAAACAAGATATTCGTTTAGAATGATATAAAAATGTACTTTAAATAAGACACAGTTGTTTCACCTTTTTAGTGTAAAAAAACAAGTATTACAGAACAGTAAGGAAAACTGTGTATAATAGCCATGTTTTCACTCACCATAAAGTCAATCCCCACTTGATTGAGCGCTATGTTGACAGTGAAGGTAGAGGCGTCATGGTGTGGTCTTAATGCGGGTTGTTCATCTGGTTTATATCTGACTACAAAGGCCAGATCAAACTGAGCCTGCAGGAGACAAAATACAGACAGATGCAGAGTCATCACACAGCATTCACATCTAGGTCAATCATCTAAAAGAAAAACCTCCATTCTAGAGCATAACAGCCGCTTTTCCAGACCTTGAGAATAGAAGTATTCCCATGATATCTGGAGTGTCACATGATCCTGCAGAAATCATTCTAATATCCTGATTTTCAATTATTATTGGTGCTCAGTTATTAGTAATAGTTCTTGCTATTATCAGTGCTGAAATATTTCTGTGGAAACCAGAGAACAAAGTTCGGCTTACCCTTGTGTAGTATCCTGGAAACATTTTCTCAGTGATCGGAGCAACATAATCCAAAAGGAACTTGTGCCATTCTTTTTCGTAGCCCACTTGATTCATGTGGATATCAATAGTGGGGACATTTTCATATCCGCCTTGAATCCTATTGTCCTAAAAGCAAAAGAAATCGTAACAATGCTCAAGTAAATTGTAAAATAAAGCAAAACAGCATGGGGATGAAACAGAAAAACAGCAACATACCACATTTCCACCTCCTGACCACTGGCCAAAATTTTCCATCTCTTCAATGAAATGTTTGCAGGCCACGTCGGTGAACACTGGGAACCAGTACACATCAGGACACGGCTACACAGAGAATACAAGCAGGTTTAATATAGTATATTACTATCACTACTTTTAAAGTTTGGTGATGTAAACCCCTAAACCTCTAAGTGGTAAATAAAACAATGAAAAATACCATGGAAGGACGACCTGGGTCATTTCTAAGAGATTGGGGATAGCTTCTTTTCACTTGGGCATATAAATATTTATCTAAAAATCATACCATGTAGCAACATGCTTAAAACAACAGATCAACTCTGTAATCTCACAAAACACCCTGACATCCAAATCAACACTTCAGCATTATGTGAGTGAGTTTTGTACAGGGAAATACCTCTAACATCTCAAGAACATGTAAAAACACACTCAAATGTTTTTATTTACAGTATGTATTATGTAAGTCATAATGCTCATTTACTTTCTTAAAAAATACAGTAATAACAGTAATACTGTGAAAAAGTATTACAATTTAAGACAACAGTTTTATATTGTAATATACTGTAAAATGTAATTTATTCATGTGATTAAAGCTGAATTTTTAGCATGATTACTCCAGTCTTCAGTGTCACACGATCCTTCAGAAATCATAATAATATGCTGATTTGCTGCTCAAGTAACATTATTAATTATTATCGGTGTTAAAACAGTTGTTCTTTTTTGTGTAAACTATGATTATTTGATGAACAGAAAGTTACAACTTGGAATAGAAATCTTTTGTAACACTATAAACAGTGCTGGGGAAAGTTACTTTTAAAAGTAATACATTACAATTTTGCATTACTCCCTGAAAAAGTAACTAATTACATTACTTAGTTACTTTTTATGGAAAGTAATGCGTTATGTTACTTTTGCATTACTTTTTAAATCTGGGCAGGGCTTGCTTCTTTGTTTTTAATATAAAACAATTCTAATGTAAAAGCCCTTTTACACCAAAAGTGAAATGAATTCACCTCAGGCTAAAAAAAAAAAAAAGTACATTTATGCAGGAGATCACTCTTCAGCTATAAAAAAAATGAAGCACAAATGTTAGTTTATCTAAAGTAATTTTTGCTTATATTAGTATGGTTGAATTGCATCACTGAAGGTCAGCAGCAAAGACACTAGTTATTAAAAAGGTACTAAATACCTAAAGGATATTTGTTTAATTTAACATATTTAATTGTTGCAGGGATGTGTCATTTAGTCTAAAATACAGTAACATCACATTTACTCCCAATTTCCCGACAGGAGACTTGTCAATCAATAAACAGGGGGAAAAAAGTAACTGCTGTTACTTATTTGAAAAAGTAACTCAGATATGTTCTTAGAAATTCTAAAGTAATGCGTAACTCGCGTTCCTTGTAAAGAGTTATCCCCAACACTGACTATAAAAGTCTTTACTGTCACTTTCAACAAATTTAATGCATCTCTGTTGAACAAAAGAACAGATTTCTTTAGAAAATTGCTGATATCAAGCTTTTAGGCACTATAGTTTTTTTCTCAAAGACAAAATAATAATGTCATACAGTATGTAATATTAAAATCTGAAATTATGTTTAATGAAATTATGAACACTCACCGTTTCTATAAGATCATTTTTCAAAACTTTGGAATAATTCTCATGAATGTATCTTTCCTCCCATTCCTGTTCCAGGAAAATAAAAAAAAGAACAATAAAGCAAAAACAAACGGTAAACTTAAACAAAGCACAAATGTATTGTATAATATTTAATTACATGTTGTTGTGATTTATCTTACCACAGGATTTTCAAAGATCTGCCAGAGATCATTGTGCAGGTGGTTTGTCTGGTAATTTTCAGTTGATAAAACTCGACCGAAAGTGTGCATGTTTGTTACGAACATGAAGACACCCTAAGAATGAAACATATTTACATCAATCAGAAAGATATACTTATAAGATGTAAGACATTATATTTCTTGTGGTGATTTGAGTTTAATGTCTGACCTTGTTTCGGATTTTGGAGCAGAAGGCCATATCCGGATCAAGCGTTGCGGATTCAAACAGGTCGGGATCTTTGAGGTCAGTCCTCAATGTATCAGCTTTTATCAGGAATATGTTAGAGACATATGGCACATTCCACAAACCCCTGTGGAGGCATCAGAGAACCATCACATATTTGCCATTCGATGAATTTCAAAGACCGCTTCATATTTTTTGAACAGTGAAATATAGAGGAGCGCGGGACAACAAACTAACGCGGGGTTAAACTGTAACACATATGGTTTAAATATTTCCACACACGCTAGCATAACCAAATTTACGGAATTTACTAGTTGCCATAACATCACTATACAGAGAAAAAAGTGCGCCAAAATTCAAAATTCAAAATTCAAAATTCTACCTTTTGAAGATATCGCTGAATATTTATTTTACCATAGTGAAAGTAAATTTCTGGCTGAAGTAAATTTTTCATCTCAGTTTTTAGTATTCATTTAAAATTAGACAATTAGACCCTCACATGTTACAATGTACCCCACATACGGGGCATGTTGTCACTTTTCACTTCCTTTCTTTTGTGGTAAATAATGAAAAATGTAAACATTGTAGGTATGAAACAAAGCGACATATTTGTACTGGACAAGTGTGAAATTAACGTGGATAAAAATGATACTCTGAACCCAATGTGAATTTACACAAACTGAGAAATTCAAAAAGTGTTAGGTTGTGCCCCGTGCTCCCCTACTCCATACTGTAGACCTCTTTCCAACAAAACTATCTCTGTGGATTCTTAATGACATCAAGGAACAAATGAAATGTAGTAAACACCAACTTACATGCGGCGTGCTTGAGCTATATCCACATAATCCTCTGACCTGGCGTAGTACCCGTCCGCACTGAGAGCACCCCAGAAATTTGTCCAGAGGCGCCCAGGTTTGGTCATCATTGGTGCAATGAAAGGCCTGTGAGGTTCATAAAAATGATTAGACAATGGCTTTAAAGGCGTAATGAGGTAATTATATATGAATTGAACATTACATTTTACTTATGTGAGTTTTGAACATGTGAAAAAGATTAATATGAGGAGTATCAATATCAAGTCACTCTATTCTTCAGTGTCACACGATTCTTCAGCAATCTTATCACTTTTACTACTATCACTTTTGATCAGTTTAATGCATCCTTGCTGAGTAAAAGTATTCAATCATTTTTAAAATCTTAATTACCCCAAATGTTTGAATAGTAGTTTCCACAAAATACTAATCAGCAAAAACAGTTTTCAACATTAATACTAATAAGATATGTTTACTACAATAAGAAATGAGCAAATCAGCATATTAGAATGATTTTTGAGGATCATGTGACACTGAAGACTAAAGTAACGATGCTGAAAATTCATTATAAACTAGTATAACTTGACATTTGTCCACCTAGAAAAACTTTTGACAACTTCACAACTCAAATACTGCATTTTGGTGAATAATTCATGTAACACAAGCTTCACATTTCTGCGTTTAAATCCTCCACACTTTGACCCGCAGGTTTCCACTGTAAGTACATTACTGTACGTGTAGTATTTGTGCATGCTGTTCATACAGCCTTACTCTAATATTCCTATATTTCAACGGAGGACATGAACTCATACCTTGCCTTTCAAGTTCATTCTATACTTCAAATCATACTTTTTACAACTGACTTACTTGTTGAGCTCAATTAGGATTTTAAGTGTGTCTTCATTCTTTAAAACCACATCCACATCTATGCTGAAGAAGTATTCACAGTCAATGTCGTCTCGACACATATCGCTGCAACGCACATAGAAAAAAGACATTAATGAAATATTCAAAGCATATAGAAGCCATTTGTACAATGACAAACTACGTGCACCGAATTTCATTTGGTGTTTGATAGGGATGTTGAAGCATTAAAAAGCACTCTGTTTAATTTTCTTGTAAAAATAAATACTGAATTTAAAAAGCTCACTTACAAGGCAATATTACGTGAGGTCACAGGATCTATATCCTCCTCTGGTCCAATCATCTTCACACCCTGGTATTCAGACTCGTGATACTCGAGAAACGTGTGTACGTGTGGTTCATGGTGTGGTTCCTGTAAAAGACATGAATCCAAAGTATTGTCCTTCATTGTTATACTGCACATTAAAAAACATCTATGAGAAATGACAATGATGAACATCACCGTAAGCAACCCGATTCATTAATATACAAAAGATCCATGTGAAAAACAGCTATTCAGTAATATTCAATCTGATCTGATCCAATCTGCCCTTAACAATGAAGACCCAACTTATGAAAAGAATATCATATGATACTCAACAGGCACAATGTATTCAACAGGACAGGACAGGCGTATCAGTTTCCTCATACTGATCTTGTTCACATCTGATTCACGTAACTCTAAGTTACATTTAATGTTCATATTATGCCTTTAAAGATGAACTCCAATAAGGACTGTCATCATTTTAAGAGCTTAATTGATAATGCTATACAATTAAGTCCCATTTGTAAATGCATTTGCTAACATGAACTGAGCAGTATTTTTAAACCATTTATTAATATAAATATAATTGTTTACTGATGTTAGTTTACAGTAAATTAACTTATGTTAACACATACAACTTTTGATTTAAAAAAATGTGCAATTGTTGAAATTAACATACTCTAATATTAATAAATGCTGTACATGTATTGTTCATTGTTAGTTCATGTTAACTAATGTTAACAAATGAAACCTTATTGTAAACCATTAATGTTTAACTGTTAAAAAATGCATAGCGTTATAGTTATAAATCTGAACATATTATTTTACCTGATTATAGATGAATAATTGGAGCCGTTTTTTGGGATATTTGAGGTTAAGTAAGTGCTCAAAGAACACTGTGACAAAGGGTGTGGGCTGCTGGATGAAGATCCCAATCACCACCACTGGATACTCACTCTCCTGCAGACAAAAAACAGACAAACAATTCATAAACAAACAATTATTCATCTAAAGCTCAATTTCAATGTCCTACTGTCCTACTGCATCTGGCCCATTACATATGTACGCACTCTGGCGTAGTATACGCAAACACACATTAAGAATTTGTTTCCATGACTGAATAATTCGTGGCCATGTTTTATTAAATGATTTCCTCATTTTCGATAAACCTTGGCAAAGTTCATGACTACAATATCTTGTTTTTCCCCCTTCATGTAATGTGTAGGGTTCCCTAAAATGGATTTGACTACAATTATTTAATAAAACAAACAATTATTTAATCTAAACATAATAACACAGGGTTCCCACACCTTGGTTAGGTTCAAATTCAAGGACCTTTCATGGACTTTCCAGGTCCAATACCCTTAAATTCAAGGACTTGATGTGGGGACACATTTTTGGTGTGAACAAGGTTACATCGTGTTACCTAGTAAGATACATTATTACAGTTGTCATGTGTCAAACACAATTATGCAAAAAAGCATATGCATTTATTTTTGGCCATATGACAGAGATCTAATAGATCTGATAGAAATGCGTGTAACTAACATAAATCAAGCAAGCTAGTATGCATATGCCACAAAGTGTTGGCAAAAAAACACATTAACAGACTGGATGGAATAATATGGAAAAAAAGTTTCCAGAAAACTTCTTGCACAAAATAAATGCATGCACTTTCAAGGACCTGTATCTATGTGTTTATTTTCAAAAACATTCCAGGGCCTTCACAAACTTAAAATAGAAATAGAAATAAGAATCAGGATTAATTTATTGAAGAAAACACTGATGGTAAACTGTGGTGATAATAGTAAATGCAAGGCTTACCTGGAGTCCAGAAAGCGGTCGCAGATTCTCGTTACAAATTGTGCAGCCACTCTCAAATGTCCACAGGTTTGGGATATAATTGCCAAGGTAGTTTATCTGAAGCTGAAAGAAACAGCATTTAATGAAACTTAAGAAGACAAAAAGCTGTAGAAAAGATCTTGCTTTTACATCACAGTTATTTGGATCATAATACTAAAATCATTTTTACTTTGGTGGGTCCGTTGCCATGGATAATAACGGGTAGCGTGTCGTAGAACACATTTCTGGCTCGCACACGTCCATCTTCAAACTTCAGCACGACCTCATCTGTACATGCAATTAAAAAATGATTATAATTATAATGATCATAAAGGACAAGTCCACTTCCAGAACAAAAATGTACAGATAATGTGCTCACCCCCTTGTCATCCAAGATGTTCATGTCTTTCTTTCTTCAGTCGTAAAGAAATTATGTTTTTTGAGGAAAACATTTCTGCATTTTTCTCCATATAATGGACTGATATGGTGCCCCGAGTTTGAACTTCCAAAATGTAGTTTAAATGCGGCTTCAAACGATCACAAATACGATTTTAAAAGATCCCAGCTGAGGAAGAAGGGTCTTATCTAGTGAAACGATTGGTTATTTTCATTAAAAAAAATACAATTGAAATACTTTTTAATCTCAAACGCTCGTCTTGTGTTACTCTCCCTGAACTCTGTGTATTCTGGCTCAAGACAGGTAGGGTATGTCGAAGACAGTTAGGGTATGTTGAAAAACTCCAATTGTATTTTCTCCCTCAACTTCAAAAATCATTTCAAAATCATCCTACATCGCTGCAGAAGTACCAACACAGTCTGCGCAAAGTGAACATGCAAAGAAGATCAAACACCCTTAACAAAAAAGGTAAAACAGCGATATAGGACGATTTTGAAGTTGAGGGAGAACATGAGATGGGAGTTTTTCGACATACACTAACTGTCATGAACCGGAAAAAAACAGAGTTTGGAAAGAGCAAGACAAGACGAGCATTTGAGATTAAAAAGTATATAAATTGTATTATTTTTATGAAAATAACCAATCATTTTGCTAGATAAGACCCTTCTTCCTCGGCTGGGATCGTTTAAAATCGTATTTGTGATCGTTTGAAGCCGCATTTAAACTACATTTTGGAAGTTCAAAATCGGGGCACCACATCAGTCCATTATATGGAGAAAAATGCAGAAATGTTTTCCTCAAAAAACATAATTTCTTTTTACGACTGAAGAAAAAAAGATATGAACATCTTGGATGACAAGGGGGTGAGTACATTATCTGTCAATTTTTGTTCTAAGAAGTGGACTTCTCCTTTAATATTCTGAATAAAATTCTACGTGATCATTCAGTTGCAGCTCAATTCAGTTTTCAGTCATGCATTCATAAAACACATTTCTGGCTTGCACACATCCATCTTTCAAACTTTAGCATGACCTCATCTGTTCATGCAATTAAAAAATTATTATCATTAATATTCTGAATAAAATTCTATGTAATCAATCAGTTGCAGTTGAAATCAGTTTTCAGTCATTCATGAATTCAGTCACTGTGTTATATTAGTTAAATGACCATAAATATCCACTGGCCCATTTCTAAAGGATTTCCTCCATAAATATTTGAATGAATCTCCTTTGAGTATTTGTAATGGATACCTCTGATCCAGAAAGAGAAAGAAAGCTTTTCAAACAGCCTTTTGAAGCTGAAACAGTGAACTTTTTTATATGATGAAGAACAGGAAATGAATTCCAACGGACCTGATATTAACTGAGGATGAATGAGGCATTCATAGTAGCAAAATTAACACTTTAATGCTTCTATTTTAATGTTTCTTCTTCTTGCTTTCTTACTAAAGGTTACTGCATCAATATTTATGAATTTAAAGTATTGGTATCACTTTATTGCACAGTTACACGTTACTTGCTTTTACTGATGCAACAACAGTAAATTATTGCATAAGAAATCAAAACCCTAATCTCAACCCTAACCCTATAATAAGTGCATTACTCTGTACTTAAATGTACAGCATAATCACCATATAATAACACAGCTTAAAATAAAGTGTAGCCATTTTTTCCCCATCAAAATCCACTGAGACCACAGGAAAAAACAAATGTTCCCATACATTTCCTAAAGAGGCCTTTTGTATCTGAAACAAACATTTACAAATTTGTCATGCATTTCAAAGTAAATCTAAAGGTTAAAATGTAGCTATAGTTTAAGTTAGAAAGACATTACTAAACCATACAATGAGGACTTGTATGAACTAGTAGGTCTACAAACCCTTGTTTACTTTATGGTTATTAACCTCTTGCAAATGTCAGAATACCTAAACATTTATGTGCTAAAATAACAAAAATGAACAGTGTTTTATTCAAACCACACTCCAGTTGCAGTGTAGCACACCTGGGCTGTAGTTTCCTGCTGCGATGGTGTACGTGTGCACAGGCACATCTCGCAGTCAGCTCTGACATTCCAGCCACAAATGCCATTATAGGCAACTGGGAAAGCCGTTCTCCTCCCACAATCTGGCAGTGAGTCAAAACTACAGCTGCCAGCCGAGCAGAGAGCAGCTTTAAACTTAAATAAGAGCTTCAGGCC
The DNA here is from genome assembly GCF_022985175.1 of Labeo rohita. Taxonomy (NCBI): domain Eukaryota; kingdom Metazoa; phylum Chordata; class Actinopteri; order Cypriniformes; family Cyprinidae; genus Labeo; species Labeo rohita. The sequence continues at coordinate 3,566,192 of NC_066876.1, forward strand.
ACATGAAACCAATCAGCATTTGAGACCCACAGCAAAGCATTGCATTAGCGTTTCCTCATTAAACTGAAAGGTTACACAAAGAGGAAACATCCCAGCAGGTATCAGAGAGCAAGAACTGTACTGACGCTGCACTTTGGAGACCATAAACAAGGATGTTTTTGCTGCACAGAGCTGATGCTAGTGAGAAATTCTACAGAAGCCTCCTTAGAGTTTTAAAAGAGTTTATGTTGGAGCTGTTCTCCAATTAAATCTCTAACAGCTGTATTTCTAAAGAAAGGACACAAAATGATACACTTACCAAGAGCTCCATGAAGATTCTGGAACAATCTGCACTTGCTGTCCAAAGTTATATTTATAGACTTCTAAAGAAGAAATGAGAGGGAAGAAAATGTCAAAATCCAGCATAAACACATTTCATATGTGTCATTACTGAAAACTGTGAACTTCAATGTGCATTCTGAAAACAAAGCAATAAAATTGTAAGAAACTATGGTATACCCAACAAACTATACTCAAACACGCACCCTTTTCTCTGGGTTGATATATATCTTGGTGAAATAGAGTTGGTCACTGTCACTATCTGCTCCTGACCAGTCCGAAACCATCTGTTTAAGGTTGGGTGCATAACCAATGAAGCCTAGAAAAAATAAAACATCAGCATTACAATGGAAAAAAAAAACTATAAATAGACACAGAACCTATTATTATCTGGCTTAGGTGTGTAATTGGATGATTTAAACTTATCTTTTAACTATCAGTCAAGAAAAGAAGGGAAGAGAGTGGATTTTCAGAGAGGCCACAGATGGCAATAAAGACAGTAAAGTATGTTGTGAATAATTCACATCTGTTAGTGTCTGACATCACTCTATAAGCATGAGTGTTTCTGGAACTTTCTGAGAGACTTTGAGAAAGGAAATTAAAAAAAGGAAGAAGCCTAAAATGTCTTAGCAAAGCAGTTCATAGTAAATGTAATTCTCTACAGAGGCAAGAATATGAGCTATTCACAATTACATTCAACCACTGAATTACAAGAAATGATTACATACAGTGCTTTGCTTCCATTCTATTCTATGCAGCTTGGTTTATTGGATTCAGGATTTTTCTCCATATAATGGACTGATATGGTGCCCCGATTTTGAACTTCCAAAATGTAGTTTAAATGCAGAAAGAAAGACACAAACATCTTGGATGACAAGAGGGTGAGTACAATATCTGTAAATGTTTGTTTTGGAAATGGACTTCTCCTTTAATCAAAATAACTGCAGTTTAACTGAGATTAATTAAAATGCACAGTGAAAAAAAAATGATTTTTGATTTTGAAAATGAAATTGTTGAAAACTGAGTTATCTGCTAAATAAACTCTTCAATTTTATACACAACACAGTTATAATTGTAATAATTTTTATAGAGAGTTTAATAGTATACTGCAGGACAATTATTTTTAGTGGAGTATTACAATAATGAAACAGGGTCCTAAAAACAGCCTCTTTGTATTTAAATAAAATAAAAAAAAAAAAATATATATATATATATATATATATAAAATTAAAAATTAGCTCTTTGATTTTGTGGTGACATATATAGTGCATTCAAGTCATGCCAGAAAGATTGTATTTATGTGTTGAGTGCACATTAACGCAATAATTATGATGTCATGTTATAATTATGGGTAGGAAACTTCTTATTTTCTTTGAGCTCCAGTTTCTGAGTTTGGTTGTAGCTTCTGTTTTGGCTTTAAATTTGTTTAAATAGTTTTCTATTTACAATAAAACTAGTGAAAATGCATATACAGTATATAACAATTCAGGTTACAGCACCTTTAAAAATTGAATAAAAACATAAAAAAGCAAAAACATACCAATGCACATGTTTCATTCATCATTTTGTAGAAGTAGAATAACAAATATTTTTGAAGGTCCCTGGAGGACTTGAACGCACCAAAAACTCTAACATGTCATTTTGAAATTCATGCGTAAATGATTCATAAAATTCATTTTGAATCCAAAACTATACACAATTGAGCTAACAGAGCTTATAGCAGATAAAAGCTCTTCAATGATAATAGTAGAACAAGAGAGTAATACATGCCTCCTGCTCCAAGGAATCTTTTCCCTTCTCTGACATGAGGATGCTTGTCTTCCAGGTGACGGTCTGGCCAGATAAGCGTCTCGGCGGAAAACACAACTTTGTGTTTGGCCTGCTGAAACTTCTTCAGCAGCTCTTTCGGACCAGAAGAAAAGATCACGTCATAACTGTGGAAAGCCCAACCATAAACAATTGTTACTGTCACTGATCAACACTGATAGCTGAAGCATTACAGATAAATAAACATACTCCAGGTATAATTATGATGGATGTAAATACCTATCCACAAAGAGGATGACTTTGTTCTCCTCCTTTATGTCCTCCAGAGCAGACTTCAGCAGGCGCACTTTCTGCCCTCCACCTGGAGGAGACATGTAATCTCCACCTTTCCATGTTTCACCCCTTCCAAGAACCTAAAACACAGCAGAGGAATGTCAGGCATCAGTCTGCAGATTATAGACCTTGAACTATGTTATGTAGGGTGCACACAAAAATGTCAAGGTCATATTTCACCCTGAAATCAAGTGAAAAACACAAAAAATTTAATTTTTAAAATGTAACAGATTGATGATAGGTTATATAAATAATAAAAATTACATGCAATAGTTTTGTTTGCATTTGCATAAATTAAAAGTACAGTAGTAATGATTTATGCTTTATGATTTAACTAGTATATAATTATGTTTTTGTGAATTATAGCAATAATAAAAATGGCATGCTTAGCATGCAGGATGATGATGCATCAACTAATGTGTCATTAAAGGATATAAACAGATTTTTGTCTTTAAAATACCAAATCCACTTTTCTTTTTAAAATTGTTTTTTGACAATTTAGTTGAATAATTGAATAACCGATGACTGACAAAGCAGAACCCCAGTTAAAAATAATAATCTGAAAGTCATATTTGTGCTATCATGTACAGCATATACAGGCATATGAATATTTACACATTTAATTGCACATATTTTAGTTGAAGATATGCCATAATAGTAACACTATGAATGCAAATTTAATTATTTCATGATGTCTGAAATGCACATCGAATTCATGGAAACAATAAATAATAACCCTATTAATTACAATAAGTATTGCATGTAAGAATAATAACAGTACCAACATGCCACTTGGATCCTTCGGTGCCAATTCTTTTTACTTAAAAAAAAAAAAAATCCACAAATCTAAAAACATTGTGTCCAGAAACCCCTCATTAACAAACATATATATATAAAAAACTTTAATGTTTAACAAAACAAGAAACAAAAACAGATCAAGTAACCTCAAAACTGTTTCGACTGACTAAATCTCACAAATGTTGATATTCAGATAAAATGACTAAATTAAGACATTTATCAAAAGATAGTCTACAGTATAGAAAAAAAAAGTTAGACTGTCATTCTGAATTATAACCTGGTAATTTATCTGTGACTTCACCTCACAGAAAACCTTAAAGTTGCACTTTAATAACATAAATAGTAAGTGTTGATGAAGTGCTGCACCTTGATGGTGTAATTGAAGTGTTTGGCGGATCTCAAGAAGCGTCTGAAACCATCAGTCTCCTGCGTGGCTACAGTCAGCACTAGAAGATCCCCTGAGACAGAGAAAAGACAAACCAGCATGAATACACAGAGTGTTCGTCAAACTTCCAGTTCCTCTGTCTACGTGCTGGAAAAGCACATCCTAATGGGTATCCCACATCCACTGCTGTCTTATGAGGATCAGACAGGAACTCCAGGCACAGCTGGAATACTAACCGACTCTTATACAATACTGAAACCTGGCGCAAGAAAACTAATTCTGCGCAGAAGTTATACTTTTAGTCAACACCTTGCGTTTTCTATCATATGTACTGTACGATTTTTCTTTCTTTCCTTTTTTGCAGCTCAGTCTACAAGCATTCCAAGTCACATTTAAAGTGTTTACGAGAGAACAAGCGTGTAGGTACAATGTAACAAATGTGTTTTGTTGCACACTCACTTCGCATTTGTGCTGCCCTTATTTGCAGTTTGAGAACTTTTCGAACTGTTTGCATTACTTTAGTGAGATTTGCTGTGATTTATCTCAAACTGAGCTGATCTGCACTGATGTGTGTGTGAAGGGGTCCACGTCAGCGCCGTGTTTGGCTAACTTCACCTAGCCCGTCAGGTTTTCATCGACCCTTAACAATCAACTCGTCCTGGTAAAACGACAGTAGTGAGTTACGCTATCGCGTACAGAAGCGGTGTGCTTTATATAAAAGTGTGATAAGCTAAAAAATCATAGCCTTACCCTCGGGGATCAAGCCTGGCTGGTTGCAGTCCAGAGGAGAAAAGGACGCAAACAAACAGGCGAGAACGAGCAGAACTGCTTTCATTTTCGGACCCGTTATTCTTCAGACCTCCGCAGTAACGGCGAATGATGAAATAAGGCCTTTCCTCGAGAGAAAGTTAGTGAATTCCCGAACAAACACAGCCTGCCCACTTCTCCCTTTCCCCACCCCTCCTAATGTGGGTTTCAGCAGAAGATCCCTGACCACACGTAGCCTGTAGAGAAGAAGCTCACGGTGTTTGTTTGTTTGTTTGTTTGTTTTCAATGCAAAGCTGTAACTTACTCTGAGAAATATAAACTGGACTTAAAACTGTGACAACTTGGCCCTGTCTGTTTCAGTTTGTGTTTAAATTTAGCTGGATATAGATGAATATGTGACCCTGGACCACAAAACCAGTCATAAGTAGCCAAAAACACATTGTATGGGTCAAAAATGATCGATTTTTCTTTTATGCTAAAAATCAGTAGGATATTAAGCAAAAGTTTCATGAAGATATTTTGTAAATTTTCTATATCAAAACTTAATTTTAGTTGATTAGTAATATGCATTGCTAAGAAACTAATTTGGACATCTTTAAAGGCGATTTTCTCAAGATTTAGATTTTTATTTCATTTATTTATTTATTTATTTATTTATTTATTTATTATTTTTGCACCCTCAGGTTCTAGATTTTCAAATAGTTGTACCAATTTGTGCCAAATATCGTCCTATCCTAACATACTCTGCATCAATGGAAAGCTTATTTGTATTAAAAGCTTACATGTATAAATCTCAATTTAATTTTTTTTTTTTTGTTACTTTAGTCAGTTTTTCTAATGGTAAGTTAAAGTTTTGTCTTCAAAAAAATAAAAAAATAAATAAATAAATAAAAAGCAAAATATACATTTGTACATTGTTGAACACTTGTCATGCCAGGTTATTAAAGACTTTTCAGCTAAAGTAATTTAAAACACAATACTTGTATATTATATTAATATAATAACATTTTAATTAATAAACTGTAAAACATTTATACACGTGCATAAAAATATGACAGCTTGACCTGACCCGATATTTAGGAACCTTTTAATTATGAACATTTTTAACCTTCCAGTTGAAATATAACATTTTGAATTTCTTTTTTAAATGTACAGAAATATTAAACAGGAAAATAAATGATTTCAGACTAATAATAATAATAATAATAATAATAAATTCATAAACATACGCATTTACAATGCAACTTACAAAAGAAGGAAAAAATAAAAATATAATATACAATTTGTATTATAATATACAAAGAAAAAAGTATTTGTAATATACAATGGCAATTTACTAGACAACTAGAGAAAGCATCTAGAGAAAAACAGAAATTTGTATTTGATTTTATATATATATATATATGATTTAATTTGTATATATATATATATATATATATATATATAGGAATTATTGTATTATAAGAACATTATTATAAGCATTTAGAAACCATTTCAATATATTAAGTACATTTATCAAATGTCAAAAAACCTTATAATCATATTTGATAAAAGTATAGGCAAACCTATTTAAAATTATGCAGCATGTTTATTATTTATGAAAAGTGTGTAGGTTACCCGATATTGTATTTATTTATTTTTATAAATAAATACATATTTCAAACAGTCTTTATATTTCAAACAGTCATCTTTAAACAAAATATCACATCTATTAGCTCTAACGACAGCAAAGGTAGCAGTCATCACTAGGGAATTGAAAAAAAAAACGAATTTTAACTAATTTTAAAATTGTAAAGTTTTACAATTTTAAAGGTTTAAAATAGGTCACTATCTGTATATGTTAAAATAAACAAGAAATGAAAAAGCGAACTGTAAATTATTTTAAAGTCTTAAATCTGTTTAAATAATTTATGACCGTTTGTACTTGTTTACGGAAATGTGATTTTCGTATTGCGAATTATTGCGTGTTTCGTTTTTTAATTGTTTTTGTTTATTACTGTATGTGTTTTTCTGTAAATTATATGTTTGCCCTCGTATCCTTGTTGTTCTAAAAACTGCCAAAAAAAGAAAAAACGGTCATCACTAGGTGCCGTAAAGCCATTTCAAAGTTGCCAGGTCAGTCTTATTCACTGGTCCAGGATCAGCTTTGTCTTCCACTGCTACGTTGCAATGACAGCAGACATGCTGTTAAAGGCTGATCCTAGAACAGCTTGAACTACGACAGGTCTTGGACTTCGACACTTCCGGTTTTTTACGGCAGCTTGCTAGTTTCCTTCCACAAACAGAGATGTCAGCTGGCTGAGAGATGACATGTACACACAGCAAATAAAACAAACGAACGGCGTCGAAACAAACTTTAGCAGAAACGCGCGATTACGCGACGCAAACATTGCTTCGAGGCGACGTAGTAAACGCGAAAGAGTGAACGCGCAATGGGTGAGCAGAAATGTGTTGACTAGTCAGCTGACTAGCCTGATAACAGCAACTACAGCAATGCAATAAATACAAACTCAGATACAAGTTGCTTGTTTAACAGATGTTTGGATTTGTCTTCGCACTTATTTTAACGGGAAATCGACTCTTATGTGTTAAGTGTTATGTTTCCCACCACTCTGTGACAGAAGAAATTACTTCAGGCTTTTTTCGCGCGTGTTGCTCTTCAAGTTAAGCTTGATCAGGTAATACTACTATGCTTGTCAGAGCTGTTTGCCACTCCCAGCTTTTACTGCTGTCAGGAAGTCATTGATGCCCTATATAGTGTTCAGCCTCGACTGAGGAAAACAGCAGTGGTTTATGTTTAATCCATCAAAAAAAGACAGAAAAAAACAGACCATGTGGTTTCAGCAGAGATTAAAGGGGCTGCCCGGTTTGCTCTCAAGCAGCTGGGCCCGTCGAGTTATAGTTGGATTACTGCTCTTCCTCATTTTCTACTGGTACTTGAGCTCAGATGGGCTCCTCAAGGCTCTAAGCATGTCCAGGGAGTCTGGAGGAGCTGCGGGGGTTTGTCTGCAGACTGATCTTCACAGGTGGGTGTCGTTGGTTGACCGAGGGGAGGGAGTGGTTCTCACCCCCCAGACCAAAGAAACAGTGCCGTTTGTGGTCGGCAATGGACATTTTCTGGTGGATGTGGATTCTAACAAACTCTGGGTAGCTTCGTCTTCACAGCCAGGATCTGCACCGGTTCACCAAACAGACTACAGCCCGATAGCACGACTGCAGGTGCCGGGAACACGGTTGGAAGCCCGGGGAATGATGCTGTGGTACAGAAAAGGCTCTGTGCTGTCCACCCGCTGCATCTTGACAGCTACTTCTCAGTCTTCTCGCGACTGCGTCGTCATACGAGAGGAATTTGTCGCGCATCGCAGCCGACCCAATGTTTATCTTCAGAGGATTCACATATCCAACCCCACAGACCGTCCGGTTTCGATCGACGTGGCCACGGAGTCTGTGTCTTTTAGGAGCACCATGGAGAAGATGGAGGATAAGGAGTTCGTGCTCTCCTCAGGTCGGGTGCTCACGGAAAAGAAGGACACCGTGTTGGTGGTGGTGGCCACAAAGAGACTGGGCACCAAGATCCAGGTTTCTGCCAAATCTGAATACTCAGAAAACCTGGTGAGCGTGATTCACACGTCTGAGCCGACCGAGGCCGGGAAACTGGACGAGACCCTCGGAAAGCTCAGGGAAGGAGTCAAGAGAGAGATGGTGGACGTCCTCCGAGCCAATGTGGACGAATTAATGCAAGAGCACCAGCAAGCATGGGTGGATCTCTTCATATCTGGCAAGTTTATCGTGCACACTCTGACATAATTATTCATTAGAAAAAAATATCACTATATACATTCAAGGTTTGTTGTATGCAACTATAGAAGTTTTCTTTGTACAGCTCTGAATTAAAGGAATAGCTCATCCAAAAATTAAAATAGAGGTTTCGCACTTACATCATGATTTGGTCAGTTACCCAGATGCGCAGACATATTGGCGATAATTGGATGTAAACAACAGCATGGATTGCACGGTTAATGTGCTACTGAAGATGTTTTTCTGTTAATTTATGCTGTCTAAACCCTGGAAAATCTAGCTGCTAAATCATACAGAGAAGGACTTAGTAAGCAGAAAATGGCACAATATTTTGACAAACTAAAATTAATAGGAGGTAAAGATACTGTGTGTATGAGCAGTATTAATTAAGATATTAGCTTAATATTTCACCTGTGCTGGAATGAACAAACACAAATTTTGTCAAGATTCCAGCCCTGGAAATCCTGGTTCAGTTTGGTCAATCACAAACGCCTTTTGTTCCTCCTTTTTTTTTTGCACTCTTCTCCTTTATTTGTTATAACCTTTGGCCGTGTAGTACTCTAAATGTTTTTTCTCTTCTGATCGATTATTGCAGGCCAAAACGTGACCATAATTGAATATTTTAAGCAGCAATAATCAGCAGAATGTGCTTGTTTCGTTCAGTTCAGTGGCAATGTTTATGCATATACAGGCATACAGTTTTGGAATGTTATTTTTGGGTGAACTACCCCTTTAATAAGTCTTAGGGGTCATATCATGACAAATCAAATTTAGAATCTTAAATTTAAAAATTTAAATCTTAGAAGTGTTCAGTGTGTTATGAAAACAAACAGAACATTTTTAGTTTTAACTCAAAACTCAAAGAAAGAAATATTAAAAGTGCTACTAATTTAAGATCTGGTTTCACAGGGCTTAAATTAAAAGCAAGGATTAGGCCATAGTTCAGTTAGGGCTTTTAAGTAGTTTTTATAAACATGCTTTTGAAAAAAAAATATTAATGGTGTGCATCTTAAGAAGACAAAACAATGGTACTGATATATTTTAAGAGCAGTCATTGCAAGTTTCTTACAGTTGAAACAGCTCAGAAATTAATTTTAGTCTGAAACCAGGCTTAAGGCTTGTCTGTGAAACTGGAAACTGCCACTCGTAATTTAGAAACTGCCACTAGCCAAATATGTGAGCCAATGAGTGTCATGTAAATTGGCCTTTCTACCAGCCAAGAACCTTTCAGTGAACAGTTCTTAAAATAACCATTTTTTGCACAATGGAAAGGTTTCATGATATTAAACGTTCTTCATTGGATCAACAGATGTGGCCAGCAGCCTATCTCAGACTGGCGTTTGACCTTAAATGCTGCTGATTAGAAACAACAACACACTCATCTTGAATTAACATATTTATACTTTGAGGAACAAATGAAGGAAAAACTGATGAGGTCTGAGATGCATGTCTGATTGGTTGAGCTTTAGTGAGCTTCATTTTGTCCTGTCACTCAAATGCATCAGTAAGCGCTCTTCATACTTGCACAAGTATGTGAGAGGATTTTTATTTTGTATGCAAACTCTCCTTGTGAGTGCCATCTGATGTAATTCACTTTATATACACGTTAATAATACAAAAGTAGGTTTGCTTTAGGTATGATATTAGCGTTATTATTGGAATTGCTCCGTTTCTTCTTATTCTGAATGTATTTCCTTGTTATACTTTAAAATAAATAAATACACACCCATCAAAAAACCTGAAGGATTGTCAGACACGGCAAATAGTGCAGATAAGAAAAGCCCACACAGAGCTATAGTTTACACAGATGTCTTTTATCATTATTGACACAGCAAAGTTTTATGTGTTACATTAATTCTCATCTACTTTCTCTTTTGGCATCCTTTATTTCTTTTGAGTTTTGTTAAAAACAAGTAGGACAGGCAGCCTAACACGGCAGCCATGAGATGGACTCCCCAGTATTTTATATGTTCAGTGTTACTTGTTAAAGTAATCTGTTTCATGAGGATTTGATCTGAAATGTGTGTGTAAACATTCTCATTCACTCATTACACTCAGTATTTAAAAAGAGGTTGCAGTGTAATTTAAGTGCATACTATGAGCAGAGTGTAATTGCTGACAGGTCAGGTAAATTGGCTTTTTTACTGACATATGTGACCCAGGACCACAAAACCAGTCAAAAGGGTCAAATTGAGATTTATACATCACCTGAAAGCTGAATAAATATACTTTCCATTGATGTATGGTTTGTTATGATAGGACATTATTTGGCAGAGATACAACTATTTGAAAATCTGGAATCTGAGGGTGAAAAAAAAAAAATCTAAAATATTGAGAAAATCACCTTTAAAGTTGCCCAAATGAAATTCTTAGCAATGCATATTACTAATCAAAAATGAAGTTTATATATATTTATAGTAGGAAATTTACAAAATATCTTCATGGAACATGATCTTTACGTAATATCCTAATGACTTTTGGCATAAAAGAAAAATCGATATTTTTGGCCCATACAATGCATTGTTGTCTATTGCCACAAATATACCCGTGCTGCTTAAGACTGGTTTTGTGGTCCAGGGTCACGTATGGCCTGACAACATCTCATCTGACCGCAATTCACACCTGTACCTTTCACACACTTGTTTGACTAGCGCCTGGCGCTGAGATGAGGTTGGGAGTGTGTGTCTTTAAAGTCTCCTGTTTGATGTGGTCGTAAAGACATTCTGTGACTAAATAAACACACTTCTTGTCAAGAAAAAAGAGACAGAAGCAGCAGTTGCGAGTGGGTTGGCCAACCTTAGCCCCGTCCCTGCGTTAAATATTTTTAATGCCATCAAACTATAAAAATTAATCAACGGTGTTAAAGCACTAATTTTGGCAATTTTTATTCTTAAAATCTTTGAGTTTGTGCTCTTTTTTTTTTTTTTTACTTACTTTCATTATTTAAATATAAAGTTCTGCTTTAGATGCTTGTAATTTCAATTGAGTATAATTTTCACTCAGTATCTCAGTATTTTCAGTAGGTTTACTTGCTTTAAGAACGTAAAAGGAAAGATTTCATAGTCTTTTGCTGCTTTACAGGTGTGGAAATCAGAAAGATCACAGACGCCCATACGCCATCCAGCCGTACAGTCAACAACACCCTCTACTACATCCTGTCGACCTCCACAGCGCCCCTCCTAGATCAAAGTCTGAAAGCAGAAGAGCACGAACGCTTGGAGTCCAGTCTGAATTACGCCGACCACTGCTTCAGCGGCCACGCCACCATGCACGCCGAGAACCTGTGGCCGGAGCGCCTGACGAACGTTGCTCAGATCCTCCAGCTGGTGAATCTCTGGAACTTGACCTTCCAGAAAAGAGGATGCAAGGTCCTCGTGGCGGCAGGCACGCACGGCATGATGCAAGGCATGGTGCTGAGTTTCGGCGGTCTGCAGTTCACTGAAAACCACCTTCAGTTCCAGGCTGACCCGGATGTTCTTCACAACAGCTACTCTTTGAGGGGTATCCATTACAATAAAGACCTCATCAACCTGGCCGTGTTGCAGGACGCCGAGGGCAAACCCTTCCTGCACGTGTCCGTCAAGCCTCAGGAGAAGCCCGTGAAGCTGTACGCCTGCGAGGCCGGCTGCATGAACGAGCCCGTGGAGCTGACCTCGGAGCTGCGAGGTCACACGTTTCCTGTGATGGTGACTCAGCCCATCACGCCTCTGCTGTACATCTCCACTGATCTCACTCATCTGCAAGACTTGAGACACACGATGCACGTCAAGGCCATCTTGGCTCACGAGGACCACATGGCCAAGCAGTACCCAGGCTTGCCGTTCCTCTTCTGGTTCAGCGTGGCGTCCCTCATCACGCTTTTCCACCTCTTCCTCTTCAAACTCATCTACAATGAGTACTGTGGGCCTGGAGCCAAGCCGCTCTTCAGGAGTAAGGTATAGCTGGAGACAAGTGAAGACTAGCCGTTTTTGGGGGTGGGAACTGTGGTGTGTGTCGATCTCCTCTCCCTTTTTTCCTTCTCGCTCTCATTCTGCACAACTCTCAAATTCTGCCTTGCAAGATATTTTTACCTCTGGGAACTAAGTGACGATAATTGGTTTGGGTAACCCATCAAACTTTCAGTCTGCTGTAATTGGAGGGTCGGGCGTGCTGGAAATAGTTTGCTATCTTCAGTTTGGGTGTTCTCTCTCTATGAACTGAAAGCACCAGTGCTATAAAGACACTATTCACTATAAAGACAGTGAGCTTTGTTTTTTGTTTCCTCACAGTCTGACACAATTAGAACTGATCTGTGTCGAAAAAAAGTGAAAAAGATATTTATTTTGTTTTATATGAAATGCTATTCCGCTTCTGCAGAATAACCATTTGCTAATTATGTTTGACGGACAGGTTTTTTGAATGTAATTTATCTCGTGACTTTCAGCAAATATTCCCATCTTTTATATGTAGTTTTGCAGCTCAAGAAAATCTGTTTAGAGTATTTAATTCAGTTTTTTGATGGGATGATAGCAGGTGGGAGGCCGAATTTGATTTGATCTGAAATTCGTGTGTAAACTTTTCACTGGTGCCTTCAAGTCTTTCTTCTTCCAAGTTGGTTTAAGGGGTTTGTTTCTCTGAAATCTGCTTTCTGCAAAGTCATTTTTGCTTGTTTACAATCTGGGATCCTTATGCAGGGGTCTTTATGTTTCATCTAAATGTGCTTTTTGAATATCTTGTGGTTGGTTTGGTGAGGTGAAGTTTGAATTTCAGTCAAACCCAAATGCATCAGCTTTCTTCGCTGGTCACATTCATCCACCATGCAGTCAGAAGATCAATACTGATGGTGATTTTGGTGACATTTATGATAGCAGTTAACATAAAATGCAAACATAAAGTAGGCAGAGATGAGTAAACCTCACAAAACTTACCAAGAACAAGTTAATTTCACCACAAAATCACAAGAAAAAAAAATAAAGTTAAAAATGAAGCCTTTTTAAACACCATTAGGATTATTTTCATGAGGATTAAATCAATACAGTACTTTTTTTTTTAATTGCATTAGAACTTATTATTTTGTTATGCATATACAGTGCTGATTTAAAATTTATGCTATTGCATTACAGAATTTGTTTTGCTGCAATGCAGTAAAACATACACAGCACTGAGAATCTAATAAAAATCACAGCTGACAATAATGAAAATTGCAAAACTGGCTTAATTACAAAAAGGCTTAATTTCTTGTGCAAAATATTACTTTTTATAAATATTTGTCCCCAGACATGTTTTCATGAGATTCACAAAGTCTAAACAGGTGTTGATAGATGAAAAAGGACATAAGTGTATGTGACTGACATTTAATCAACTGAATGAGTCATGTCGGTTCACTGTTTAGAGCACAATGTGAGATGGGACAGTTGAGAAAGCACTACTTGCTTATTATTAAACACGTTCTTATATCATGTTTAAGTAGGCAAATGGTCTGACGTGTAATTCATATCACTGCTGCATATGCACTGATATCACACAACCTGAGCTGTAATCCGTTAGACCTCTGCCAACATTTACGAACACCTAAGTTACACAGGAGAAGCTCATTTTTACATTTATTATTTACTTGTTATTGTTAATGTGAAGATTCTGCATTGTTTGCTGTGTGGGTCTCAAGTTTCTTCCCATGTTTGGAGTGATCAAAAGTCATCTTTTTTTCCTTTTTTCCCCAGTTTGTTTGCATTTGTTTGAATTCTGTGTTTTTATTAAATTAACAAATCAAGAGTTAGATGATCTTCTGTTATTGTGATGTTCATTCACATTGACTTTACATCATCTAGGGTCACACAGTAAAACATTTCTATTAGCATTTTTCCATGATTTGAAATGTGTACCTCATGTCAGGGCTTGTTGCACTTAGGAACACAGTCAAAAATTTCAGGAGCACCTTCAAATCAATAATCAAAATATCTGATCAAAAATGAGCCTTTCTATTACAAGGCGATATTTGACTCCTTAAAGTGATTTACAAGGGAATTTTGTTATTGCCTTTGTAATGGCATTTTTATTTAAAGTATGTCATCTTTTATGTCATATTTGAAAAAAAAAAAAAAAAAAATATATATATATATATATATATGCTTATAATCAGAATTAGCTTTATTCACCAGGTGTGCGCAAACACGAGGAATTTGTTATAAAAAAGATGATACTTTAAAGATACTTTAAAAATGAAACTAAAACTGCCCGGCAAGTCACTTATTTTATCACTGAATCATTTATTCATTTGATTCATTCGAACGGTTGATTCATTCAGGAACAAAGCAAGTGACTGTCTTTATTAATGGGAAACTGATTCATTGACTCACTAGATGCATTTAAAAATGCATGTTTATTCATAAACGAAACGCCACGGTGTTTAAATGAAGATGCGCAGGCTTATCTGTGACTTTATTTCAAACTATTTTCGTCAAAAAAATCAGGCAATGCTGATTTAGCCAGGCAATGTAAGTCACTTAATATTAACTTCTTGTTTATTTGACTGTTGTATTAAATCAATATCACATTTACAAACTCCCTCAATAAAGATTAAAATCTGTCACTCATCTTAGTTCATCACAATCTCACAAAGTTCCATTATAATCAATGAAGCTCTCTACACTGCACAATCAGTCTCTTATTTATATCCTGTCTACACTTCATTTATGAAAGGATTTGTGAGATATGTCTGTTAAACATTTCTTAATGTTGCAAAAACACAAAACCTTTGAAGCTCCCCTCAGTGCAAACACAAATGCTGACTGGGATAGTTGCACTGGTGCTCCTAAATATTTTTCCGCAGTAGCACGCAGTAGTTTTCAATAGCAAATTCGACTGAAATGGTTGAAGCCCTGCATTAGGTTGCCTTAAAATGTGTCTCCTACACTTTGCCCTGCAATTATGCCTGCTCTGACCCACCTCGGTCCCTAGTATCAAAGCATACAGTCGCTACAGTAGTTGCTGCAAAAATGCATTTGTGCTACCTCTGAGCAGCATTTAACAGTCTGTGTAAAGACACCTAAATGCCACTTCCGAAGCACTTATGAGTCATTCTGTATTTAGGGGTGCATTTCATGTCAGCCAAAAAGTCAGGAAATCAGTATTCTTTTTTTTGATAAATTAACTAGGTGGTTGAATAATATATACCCCTAATAATTATTTGGCAAGCTTAAGCTCTAAATATGTTAATGAAAATTAACATTTGATTCATTATTTTGTCAACTGTGTTATGGACAAATGCTGTGTCAAATTACCACATGTTTGATAACAGATTTGCTTGAAGGTTTTTGAGTCTATTCAGCAGAGTTTTTGAAGTTATCTGTCTAACTGATTTAAAAATATGAATTTAGGGCTTCATAATGGGCGTTCTATGGAATGCTATCATGAACGATGGAACTTTTCTGTAACATAAATCCACGGTATGCTAATTTAGTGTTATTCACCATCCTTACCCAAGACTTCCATCTCCAGAGATATCCCAATCTTTTTTTCTGACAGTTTAGTTCACATTTAAAAGATTTTTGACATACCCACACATAACACAGCTGACAAAGTAGCACAGTTGACAGGACACATTAGAAGAGAAATTTCTTTTTTTTTCTTTAAGATGATAACTTTGTATCTTAACCTTTTCAGTTGTTTGTGATCAGTCGTGACCAAACAGAAATAGAAATCTATAATATTATACAGGTTTAAGTCAGTTATGAGGAATTCTGAATGTTTTCTTGACAACTCTTGACAAATGTGAATATAATGTGTATATAATATTATGGATACTGAGTTCATAGAAAGTGTGGCCGTGATTAGATCAGTTAAGTTCATCCATTGTAATGCAAATCATGATTTCTGTGTAATGACAATAGTTTGTGAATATTTCTTTTAATCAACAACACAGAGTGAGCATAAATTGACACTAAATTGCCAACATTGTCAACCATGTTAATCCTCGTCAACTGTTGCAGTTGACAGGTAACACAGTTGACATTTTGGCCATTTTAGGGCCTTGTGCAAACTGCTGACCTTGGACAAGTTAGTACATGCCCTTGATTAACTGTTTTTATATTCTTTCTCTACATATTTAGAAATATAACATGTGACGCAAGTTTACCAGAACATGTTGATAACGCAGATGACGGTTATATAATCTCTATGTGCAGACAGTAACATGAACTATTGAAGAGAAGTTATGACCTACCACACTGTCTTCACATTTCCCTCCAAAAAAGGAAATTACATCAGGGGATATTGGACATGTGGCTGATTTATAGGGGGTCTTATAGGAAGTAACACAGTTAACACTGGTTTCTCAGACATGCACCAAATGAATGAGTTAATGTAGATGCACAAGCAAAATATTTTTAGAGACACCTTTATCATAATTTAAAAATTACTTTGGACAAATATGTATAAGAAATATATACAGAAACATGTATTTTAGAGCTAAAAAACCTTACGTTTACCAAATTGGACAGCAGAAAAACAGCAAATTAAAGTATAGAATATGCTATTTTTGCAAGATAAAAGATGGGTATCTGTTGGATTTTTGTAATAAATGAATTAGGATGTCCCCTTATATAAAAGTGATCATTGCTTAAAGTAAAAAATGTTAGTAAAATTGACAGGGTCCATGGACATGACATGTACC
This sequence comes from Labeo rohita, assembly GCF_022985175.1. Classification (NCBI taxonomy): domain Eukaryota; kingdom Metazoa; phylum Chordata; class Actinopteri; order Cypriniformes; family Cyprinidae; genus Labeo; species Labeo rohita. The sequence continues at coordinate 3,583,009 of NC_066876.1, forward strand.
CCTAATTATAGAATGTCTATAAAAATGCAGAGTAATCTTTTCACTAGTGTGTGTAACATGTTGAAGATACATTGCTTACAGGTATTTTTTATGTTAACGAGCACAATAAATTACATGTTTTGGGTTTGAAACGGCAACTCAAATCAGTAAAATCATTCACATGTTGGACACGTTAACCCTAATGCCTGCATTCTGTTAATTTGTCAACATTTTACAGTTACCTTCAACTTATACTGAGGAAACAGATCTGCTGGATGAAGTGAATTCAACTGCTAAAAGTCATGAAATAATAAATAATAGTAATAAATCATTCTCATTCACACACATTTTGATTTCCACAAATCTTTCACAAAGAAAACACATTAAATGTATTTGTCCACCATAAATATGTATATTTACACTTTATTTGTTATTTCAACAGGATGACGTTTCTATCTGAAGCCTAATCCAGTGTGCAGAAACATTAAATATGGCTCTATCTCTGGATGTCCTCTCAGGATTGATTTTAATCACTGGAGCCGTACCAATGTATTTAAGACTTTGTTTTCCATTTTGTTGTGGGAATTTAATTATTAATATTATTATCTGATTTTTTTTTTTTTTTTATGTTGAGGATTATGTGAGTCGTTAAGGTTAAAATATGAAGAATTAGTGATAAAATATGAACAATTATGAAGGATCCAAAGGAGACATGTATTAATTTATTCTTTTAGCTTATAAATAAGCCCAATAATAAAATCGTAATGGAAACAACATCAAATATGCAGCTCCTAAACACTGGTTTTATGTAAATGAAGAAAAAAAATTGTATAGAATCCCAGTGAAATGGAAACTGTGGCAGGTCTTTTTTTCTATATTTTGACTGACATCTGAGTGTAACAGATTTTTGGGAGAAAAAAAAATTAGGGTGTGGATTGTTGCAGAGAGGAGTCACTGCAAGAATGAGTTCCAAAAATCGAAGATACATGGATGAAAATTGGCTAAACGAATCTACGTCAGTATAGAGTTACTGACTCTTATTAAAACTGCTGGGAAGAGGGGATATTTTATGTATTTATTTGAAAAATCAGCCTTGAGCATCACAGATACAAGTTTGTTTTCTTTACTGTATACTTCATCACATGGAATATGGAAGGTGAAACAGCATGTCATTGTTATAATGACAGTTTTAGACCACCACTGTTACATGCAGGTGATAACCGCTTGTCTCTGATTAATCTCCCATCATGTTTAAAAGAAAATAAATATGTAATGTCTTGGACTTTATTAGACTGTCATCCAGCTGATGCTTTTATCCAAAGTGACACAGTCTCTGCTCAGAGACACAATGGTCAAACATTCACATTTGGTGAATGTTTGAATTCACACTCTTTTTGCCAATGACGGTTAGGAGAAAAGTAACCACTGGGCTTACCCAACCAGTCACAGGCTGCACAATAAACTGGCCTTATGGTCTTATCAAACTGGTGTTCCACTGGTTTTAGATGGCCAGTCTGTTTGTCTTCCGGAATGACCAGCTGCCCAAAAACGCTCTAAAATCAGCCCACAGACCAGCCTAAGACCAACCAAATGCTGAGAACTTCAAATGGAGGAAGGAACATTTAAACTTCCATTCTGACAACGTAATTAATCAATACTTCGACTGAAAATCAAGCTTCAAAAACGGATTATTTAGATCCGAAGTGCCAGGATGATGTCACACGTGACACTTTTATTTTGATCATGTTGTCAAAACATTCACATGCAATAGACAATATGCTGTTTCCTATGCAATGACATTAGCCAATCATAACAGTGACAGATTACTAACAAACCTTAAAGGACCCACCCTTTACTCCACCCCAAAATGAAAATTTTGTCATTAATCACTTACTTCGTTCATCTTCGGAATACAATTTAAGATTTTTTGGATGGACCGGGAGGCTCGTCACTGTTCCACTGACTGCCAGGTAAATACCATTGTCAAGACCCAGAAAAGTATGAAAGACATCACCAAAATAGTCCATCTGCCATCAGTGGTTCAATCTGAATTTTATGAAGCGATGAGAATACTTTTTGTGCGCAAAGAAAAAAAAAAAAGGATTAAATTCATCTTCTCCACATCACCGTAGCGCCATTTTGGAGAATATATGTTGAACACAAACTGCATACGCTGTTCTGTGTCAGCCGCACCACATGGATACGTTATCTACGTATATTTATTTATTTGATTTGAACGAAAACAGCGTATCTGGTGTACGCACTTTGCGTCCAGCCGATAGTCTCCAAAATGGTGCTACGCTGACATGGAGGCAGCGAATTGTTGAATTTTTTTTTTTTTGCGTACAAAAAGTATTCTCGTCGCTTCATAAAATTCAGATTGAACCACTGATGGCAAATGGACTATTTTGACGATGTCTTTCATACTTTTTACCTCATCCAAAATATCTTAAATTGTGTTCTGAAGACGCACAAAGCTTTTACAGATTTGGAACAACGTTAATGACAAAATTTTCATTTTGGGGTGGAGTAACACTTTAAAATAGTTTTTTTTAAAAGGGTTAGATTGAGGGTTGAAAATCATTTTGTGTTTGTGTGCATGCAAAAAATTTTATTAACATTATTTATAAACCTCAAGGAACATAAAATATATATATTTTTTAATATATATAGATCCATTTCATGACCACTTTAAATCTTAAACTTTGTGATATGCACAAAAATTACCTAAAGAATTCAAAAAAATAATTTGACGCCAATATGTAAAAAAAACAAATTACCAATATTTCCAAAAAATTACAAAAGTGCAAACATGTACAGTGTACAGGACTGTCAACATCACCTCCCTCAATGTGTTTCTTACCCTGTAGGAGCCTAAATGTAATCATTATTTCACCACTAGAGGGCGATGCACTGTGGTGAGTAGATGTAGGTCACAAGTTCAGCTTGTCTTGATATTAATTGTTCCGTTGAGGATGCGTTGTACAGGTATGGGTGAACATATGGTTCTTAGCTTCATATGCTTTTATTGTAAATTGTTTGTTCATTAAATTAACCAGGGCAAGAAGCTTACATCACATTGTGGAGATTTCTTTTTCCAACCTATGAGTAAACAACAATTTACCACCGCGCATTGGCTTATAGGAAAACCACTACATACTCATTACTTTATTTGGCTTCTGTAAAAGCAGAAAACCACTTGTAAAACTGATAATAAATGAATTTTCTGTTTACAGTGTTTACTTCTGATTGATCACTCAGTAACAGAAAAAGGGTTAGGGCTTAGAATCCTAACCCTAGCTCTTCAACATATCATAGAGCCTATATGTTTTAATGTTACTATATGTATAAACAATTGTGTTACTGGGGAGAGGAGTTAATTGTGTCACAAATAGTATGTTGAAATGAGAATTCCAAAGTACCCGAATGGTTTACCTTTTTTTGGTGGAAATTTGAAGTACAGGTCCTTGCACACTCCAAGGCTAATGATACACAGGGCAACTTTTTGAGCAATGCTTATGGGCAATGTTGCCGTCGACAGGCAACCAGATAAGACACCTTAAAAAAAACACCATCGGATGCCCATTTTCCACAAGTTGATATGATTATTTAGGGTCTTAATGAAAAGTCTCTATTATGCTTTGATTAAAAATTCTCAATGGTTTTGTAAAACAACACCCTTTTTACCTTGTCAAAATGAGCTCAGCAAAAATCATCTCATTCTAAGGGGTTATTCCTTTAAATGCAAATGAGCTCTGCTCGCCCCGCCCCTCTCTTCTCTCTGTGGAGTGACGGTCTTGTTTACTTTAGCCGCATTTAGCCTCTAAACTTCCTAACCACCACGTTATAAGGAAAGACGATCGCAAAGATTCATAAAAAACCCCTTATACTCACTTCTGCTGTAAGTGAAGCTGGATCACGAATGATTCGCGTGAACATAGACGGATATATGTAGATTGGGAGGCGCATTCCCTTCACAAACAAACGTAATCCACTGCATCTTCAGCGGCTCAGATGTCGGGAGTAAATGACGACCACTATGTTCATTATTACATCCAGCAACACAACACCTCAATCGGAGATATTCTTGTCTAACTTACATCCCTGCTCCGGCATCAAAACATGGAAAGTTACTGGACTGTGACAGCTGGTCTGAGGTAAGATGTTCATGTCAATCAACCTCTGTGGGTGTGACGCCACACCGACAGGCATCTGAGAATGACTCGATTTAAAAAAGGGGATATTATTTTTACAGATTAATTAAAAACCACTGCATGGATTTTTATCATTATAGGGTAGATTTGTACATACACTGCCAACACACATTAATGTTCAAACAACATGTAAAAGTGAACTTTGCATCCGATGACCCCTTTAAGGCCCATAACCCATCTAAAGTATCTAGACAGAAATTTGTGCCCATTCTCAATGGAAAAGTACCTGACATGGTGGATAGAAACCAATGATTAAGCAATTAATAATCAAATATGTAGCTGAGTGATTAATAATCAAATATGTAACCTGACTTTAAAATATTTATTCAATAAGTTAATAAGTCCCGCCTTTTAAATAAAAAGGCCAATCACTGATGGTAAAGCCATTGCGTCACTGCAGCTGCCGTTACGAGCTCCGTTAGCCGGTCCAGCCTAAACAATAAGCTGTTTTAAGGCTATTTGAACATAAGAAACATAATTTATGGAACAGTTAATGTCAGATTTTGTTGCTGATTTTCAATGATATTTAAATATGAGTGTGACAGGCATTTTTCGAGATCTCAGGATTTCCCCGTTTGCCGATCGCTACCGGAGCCGTTGCAAATATGGCCGCAGAGTGACCAGACTTTTTAAATATGAAGCAAAATCAGACACAAAGCTCAGGAGAATAACAACAAAGGTAATGTCTTTGTGTAATCTTCTGTTGGTGAGTAGCTGCTTTAGGGGCGTAAGCCCCGGATGTATTGTCCAAAGCGCATTTTTCACATTTATGTTATAATATAACGTTTGATTTAAATATGTTCTAGTGCTTAATTACGGTGCACACTAGTGATGGGTCGTTCTTGAACGATTCTTTCATTTTGAACGAATCTTTAATGTGACTCGGGACGAACGAGTCGTCTCGGGGAGTGATTCGTTCAGTCGCGCATGCGCAACATCCGATTAGGTTCTGTACTGGAATTAGTTCACCTGTTTCGAGTCTTCGGGTGTCACGTGATGAACGAACGACTCAAACCCGAAAACTTGTCAGATAAGAGGTGAGGTGAACTAATCCTAGACTAAACACCCAGGTAAACAATGAATGAATCTTTTCTGTTTCTTATAGCATTATAGTTTTGTCTTGTTTGTAGTGTGAGCAACGTTTGTGTAAGCAGTAGATGTGTTAGGGAAGTAACACGTAACATTTTAATTATATTTTGCTAAAATGAACGAAATGACTCGAAAAAAAGATTTGTTCATTTTGCTGAACGAGACTCAAAGGTCTGAGTCGGTAAAATGACATGAACTTCCCATCACTAGTGCTGGGATAATGACCCTGTAAATGTTCAATTTAAGATCCAAAATAATGCAATAAATGCAGGATATTAAAGTTATGAATGCATTTTTTTTCTTCCAACCCCAACATCATAGAAGCTGTGCTGCTGTATCTAAACAGTTTTAGATGACTGAAACAGCATCCTGTGGTTTAGGCGCGGCTTTCTACACAACACCCCTAATTAACAAATCCTGCTGGAGGCACAACTGGATTCATTTGTTTAGGACATACTTTGTTGGTAGATACTTATTTTAAGGGAAAAATAAAAATGATTAACTTGGATTTACATTTTCAATAGTTTATTTTGTTCTTAGTTACAAGTCCTTCAATGTGCTATAGTCTACCAGATTGTAAAAAATATTAATAGTCTGATAAACCATTTCATTTTAGCTTTTAATAATCATATCCGTTTGTGACCCTGGATCACAAAACCAGTCATAATAGGGCAGTTTTCTGAAACTGAGATTTATACAATATCTGAAAGCTGAATAAATAAGCTACAACTACTTAAAAATCTGGAATCTGAGGGTGCAAAAAAATCAAATGACTGGTTTTGCGGCCCAGGGTCACAAATAAACTCAACTTATGACTGTTTTGATTGTTTAGGATTTTTCCACATGGAATTTCATATCTACTCCAAATATATATATGAAGAGCTCAGATGCAAAACCAGCTAAAAGTCATCTCGGTCAAAAATGAGATAATGATACTGAGTGAATGCTCTCAACAAATATTATACATCCATCAAATACTTTTACTTCAAACTCGCTAAAATAGCAGCCTCAGCCCAATCAGAAGTGCCAGTATTTACATAGAAACCTATACATCTGAGCCTGATAGAAATGCATTTTTTAAAGAAAGACGTCAGATGGATTTAGCTGGTTTTGCATCTGAACTCTTCATATATATAAATATATATATATATATATATATATATATTGTCCAGACGTCCACTGAATACCTACAATTGTAAATGGTTTAATGATTACACTAAATGCAAGTAGAAACATTGAATTGCAGTATAATTTAGAGTGAAAAACAGTAAAAGGACACAGCAAGCATGACACATCACAAATGATTATATTTTATATAAAAAAAATTTTTATTAAAAATGTCGTTATATTTTCATTATTATGTTAAAGTGCTATGTTCTACAGTTAATTATAAATAAATCTATAATTGCATATAATTATACATATTTTTAAATGAATATTTTTTTCTGATTCTTTTGCAAAGTGCATAATATAGCTACACTGATCAGGCATAACATTATGACCACCTTCCTAATATTGTGTTGGTCTCCCTTTTGCGGTCAAAACAGCCCTGACCCATCGAGGCATGGACACCACTAGGCCCCTAAATGTGTGCTGTGGTCTCTGGCACCAAGATGTTAGCAGCAGATCCTTTAAGTACTGTAAGTTGTGAGGTGGGGCCTCCATGGTTTGGACTTGTTTGTTCAGCACATCCCACAGATGCTCGATTGGATCGAGATGTGGGGAGGCCAGGTCAACGCCTCAAACATATTATTGTGCTCCTCAACCCATTTTTTTGCTTTGTGTCAGGGCGCATTATCCTGCTAAAAGAGGCCACAGCCACTGGGGAACCACCGTTTCCATGAAAGGGTCTGCAACAATGCTTAAGTAGGTGGTATGTGTCAGCATGGGCTGTGCAGCCCCATATGCAACAAACTGCGATGCAATGTGTATTCCGACACATTTCCATCAGAGGCAGGAATAACTTCTTGACCAATGTGCATCACGAGCTTTGGTCACCCATGAGCCTGTTGCCGGTTCACTACTGTTCCTTCTTTGGACCACTTTTGATAGATACCGACCACTGCAGACCACAAACACCCTACGAGAGCTGCAGTTTTGGAGATGCACTGGCCCAGTCTACTTGTCATCACAATTTGCCCCTCTGTCAAACTCGCTCAACACATCTAACACATCAGCTTTGAGGACAACATGTTCATTTGCTGCCTATTATATCCCACCCACTAACAGGTGCCGTGATGCAGAGATAATCAGTGTTATTCACTTCACCTGTAAGTGCTCATAATGTTATGCCTGATCTGTGTGTATTAGTTAATTATAAATAAATAAATGTGTAATTGCATATAAATATATTTTTTTGGCACATAAATAATTAGTTAATATAATTCTAAATCTTTTTAAATATATATATATATATATATACTTTAAATATATATATATATATATATATTATAATATACTTTAAATATATATATATATATATTCTGATCCTTTACAAAGTGCATGATATAACCATATAATAGTATATGATAGTTGATTATAAAGTGCATATAAATATTATTCAAAAAATATTTTTCAGCACATATATATTAGTTAATTATAAATATATGTAATTATACATACATAATGTAATTATAATATTTTTAAAATATTTTTTCAGCACATAAATAATTAGTTAATACAATTATAAATCTTTTGAAATAAATATTTTAAAAATAATTGTAAATATTTTTAAATATTTTTCAGCACATAAATAATTTGTTAATATAATTATAAATCTTTTAAAATCTTTTTTTAAAATTATAAATATTTTAAATAGATATTTTTCAGCACATAAATAATTCATATAATTATAAATCTTTAAAAAATGTATTTACAAAGTGCATGTAAGCAAAGTGCATGATATAGCCATATATAAGTATATATTAGTTAATTATAAATTGCATATAAATATTCAAATATTCAAAAAATATTTTTCAGCACATATATATATTAGTTAATTATAAATGAATGTATAATTGTATATATTATGTAAGAAAAGTATTTGTCAGCACATAAATAATTAGTTAATATAATTATAAATCTTTTGAAATAAATATTTTTTGAGCACATAAATAATTTGTTAATATAATTATAAATCGTTTAAAATAAATATTTTTAAAATAATTATAAACATTTTAAATGATTTTTTTGAGCACATAAATAATTTGTTAATATAATTATAATCTTTTAAAAATATTTTTAAAATATTTTTTCAGCACATAAATAAATAATTAGTTAATATAATTATAAATCTTTTTAAATAAATATTTGTAAAATAATTATAATAATTTTAAATAAATATGTTTGAGCACATAAATAATTAGTTAATATAATTATACATCTTTTTAAATATATATTTTTCAGCACATGAATAATTAATATAATTATAAATCTTTTTAAATAAATATTTTTTCAGCACATACATAATTTGTTAATATAATTATAAATCTTTTCTAAATATTTTTTCAGCACATAAACAATTTGTTAATATAATTATAAATCTTTTTAAATATTTTTTAATTATAAATATTTAAATAAATATTTTTAGCACATAAATAATTAATTAATATAATTATAAATCTTTAAAAAATGTATCATTTTACAAAGTGCATGTAAGCAAAGTGCATGATATAGCCATATATTTGTATATATTAGTTAATTATAAATTGCATATAAATATTATTAAAAAAATATTTTTCAGCACATATATATTGTTTAATTATAAATAAATGTATAATTGTATATAAATATTATGTATAAAAAAGTATTTGTCAGTACATAAATAATTAGTTAATATAATTATAAATCTTTTTAAATAAATATTTTGAGCACATAAATAATTTGTTAATATAATTAAATATATATTTTTAAATAAATATTTTTTAAATAATAATAAATATTTAAATAAATATTTTTTCAGCACATAAATAATTAGTTAATATAATTATAAAATTTTTTAAATAAATATTTTTCAGCACAAAAATTAGTTAATATAATTATAAATCTTTAAAAAATGTATCATTTTACAAAGTGCATGTAAGCAAAGTGCATGATATAGCCATATATATTCGTATATATTAGTTAATTATAAATTGCATATAAATGTTATTCAAAAAATATTTTTCAGCACATATATATATTAGTTAATTATAAATAAATGTATAATTGTATATAAATATTATGTATAAAAAAGTATTTGTCAGTACATAAATAATTAGTTAATATAATAATAAATCTTTAAAAATAAATATTTTGAGCACATAAATAATTAGTTAATATAATTATAAATCTTTTTAAATAAATATTTTTGAGCACATAAATAATTTGTTAATATAATTAGATATATTTTAAAATAAATATTTTTTAAATAATAATAAAAATTTAAATAAATATTTTTTCAGCACATAAATAATTAGTTATTATAATTATAAATCTTTTTAAATAAATATTTTTTCAGCACAAAAATTAGTTAATATAATTATAAATCTTTAAAAATGTATCATTTTACAAAGTGCATTTAAGCAAAGTGCATGATATAGCCATATATTCGTATATATTAGTTAATTATAAATTGCATATAAATATTATTCAAAAAATATTTTTCAGCGCATATATATTAGTTCATTATAAATAAATGTATAATTGTATATAAATATTATGTATAAAATGTATTTGTCAGCACATAAATAATTAGTTAATATAATTATAAAGCTTTTTAAATAAATATTTTTGAGCACATAAATAATTAGTTAATATAATTAAAAATCTTTTTAAATAAATTATTTTTCAGCACATAAATAATTAGTTAATATAATTATAATCTTTTTAAAATATTTTTCAGCACATAAATAATTAGTTAATATAATTATAAATCTTTTTAAATAAATATTTTTAAAATAATTATAAATATTTTAAATAAATATTTTTCAGCACATAAATAATTAGTTAATTATAAATTGCACATAAATATTATGAAAAAATATTTTTCAGCGCATCAATAATTAAATATAATTATTAATTATAATAATTATTAAATATTTTTGATCCTTTTGCAAAGTGCATGCAAGCAAAGTGTGTAATATAGCTATAGATTAGTTAATTATAAATACATAATTGCATATAAATATTACTCAAAACATTTTTAGAAATATTTAAAATGTTTTTTTCTGATATTTTTGCAAAGTGCATGTAAGCAGAGTGCATAATATAGCTATATGTTAGTTAATTATAAATAAATATCTAAATATTACTTACAATATTTTTTTGCACATAAATAATATAAATATAATTACATAATTTGAAAATAAATATTTTTTTCTTTATCTGCATACAAAATGTGCTATCAATACTTTTTTTTTTCTTGCACCTATGTTCTACCTTACCTACTTTCTCTGTTTTGTTTTTTTTACTTTCACGATCAATGCCTCAAACCATTCATGGCGGAGGATCTTTTCCAAACTAATCCGCTTTTCTGGATGTCTTGCCATGCAGGAACAAATGAGATCTATGCATTCTGTGTAGAAAGAGGAGAGAGACGTCGGATTATTACGGTAAACGTTATACTTGCTGTAACCGATTATATTATTTTAAGCAGTAATAAAATTTCCTGTATGATCTGTCCACATGCACTCACCTTTGGAAAGTTCTTCTGTGTACCAGGTCTTGTCAAAGATATCCCGGAGCTGCAGGGAACCAGGGAACCTCCCACGCACCATCCTGTACAACAGTACGCCTAAAGAATACACTGTTGCAGGCTTGCCGTGGTAGCTTCCAGTACTGATCTCTGGAGGAGCGTAAACCTTCGTTCCACAGAATCCTGTATAGGCGGATTTCCTCAAGCGTTCACTGCAGCCAAAGTCTATTAATTTGATCTGCAGCGTGTTTTTGTTAATGAGCAGGTTTTCCAGCTTGATGTCTCTGTGGACGATGCCCCTTTGGCAGCATATTATTGCAGCACTGACGACCTGCTGCATCACAATTCGTGCTGCCGGTTCCCCGATACGGTCATTGTATCGCCTTAGAAACTGCATCATGTCTTCGCATGGCATAGGCCGCTCTAACACCAGTATGTATTCTGCTGGTGTCTCGTACCAGTCCAGCAGCTGTATTATGTACGGCACTCTAGGGCCTCTGTTCATAAATATCATCGCAGCGACCTCTGCTGGCATGGGCTCGGAGAATCGATCCTACAGGAGAGAGAAGTTACATGATGATTAGGAGACCTGTCCGAATTTAAATGAATTCACATTAAACTAACTCAACTTCAAACAGTAACTGAGAGTGAGAAAGCAAAGACAAGGACAGAAGCAGCCTACTTACAATCTTGATTCGTCGTATGCTTTTCTTCTTTTCCACAATTTTGAGTGCCACCTGTTCACAAAGAGAAAAAAGTGGATTTATTATTATTGTTATTATTTTGTGATAATGGGGTACAGTTAAGTTAACATGATTCCAATTATGAACCTTAATGCCATTATTTACATTCCAAGAGAATACAAAATCATTTTATTTGCAAGTAAAGAACAAACCTTTCGTGAATCGGACAACCGGATTGCTTCATAGACGTCTCCAAATGATCCAGTACCCAGCTTCATACCAGCTTTATAATGCCTGAAGATGTCATCTGTTAAACAAAAAATACAGAGTAAATTTAAAGTGTAAACCATCAAAAATACTGATTGAAAACTGCTTTAAAATGGACAGACTGTTGTGGTTCCTTCCACAACCCAAATAAATCCACATCACATAACCCACATTTCATTACAACAAGAAAGCATGTTTGAATTTGATCGTAAAAAACCTTGTAGGACCAGTTTGGGGTTTTTGTAGGAGTTCAAGTACGTAGCGCTAAAACACTGTTGTAATTATTAGAATGGCCAAGGATCAGAAATCTCCACGTAAAAGTAATCGTGCAGACCAAACCGTAAGTCGTAGAGACTTGAAACTTGGAGGGATGGTAGTACTCACACTGTCTACAACATCACCAAGGCTCGCCCCAGTCAGCCTGACGGGGCGCTGCAGCGAACAAAAGTATGAAATCACTCATAACTCCTAAACCGTTCATTGCAGCCTTAAGTGTCTTATGTTGTTAGAATCCATGGCGCGAAATGCACGCCTCTGATTTGCCCGTCACCTTTCTGAAATTTTCGGGTATTTAGAATTTTTTTTTACAAATCTACTTTTGAAAACTGGTCCTAGGTTTTTCGTCGAATCGGAACTAACCCAGTGCAGAAAGATTCTCTGAAGAGTAAATGTCAATAATTACCCAAAAAAACGTTCTGTTGCAAAGAGAAGCCAAAACATTCGAAAGGGGCAGGGCTGCCTTTACTAGAACGGCTGTAACTTTTGAACAGATATCTTCGCCAAACTCACAGAGTGTATGTATGAGCTACATCTGAGGTCACATGAAAAAAGCTGTGGCGCTATAAGAGGGGAAAAAAACAAAAACGTCCATTACTGTTTGTCCTATCGATGTGAAAATCGGTACGCATGGTCTTGGTCCAAAGTCTCAAAAAACATGGCTGCCATAGGCCGATGAACATTGAGCACCTGTTAGACAAGGTGAACGGAGGTCGACCAGAACAAACTTGTTTGACTCATGGTCTGTGAGAAATGTAAAGAAATCAGCTACTGGGGGGTGACATCGCATCTTTTAAGGGCGTAAACGATTGTACATTGCGCTTTTTTTTCAAAACCTTTTGCAAACTAGTCCTAGGTTTTTCACTAAATCTGGAAAAACCACTGCAGTACAATTCTCTGGTTTCTTTAGGCCAATAATTATCAAAAAAAAAGTTTCAATTTACCCTTTCGGAAGCAATAACGGGGTAGTTTAGGAAAAGAGGCCTGTCCAAGTACCCAAAAGCCTATAAAACCTAAACGAAAACTCAAAACTTCACAAAACCTGGTGAGCATATGCGACAGGTGATTCTGAACAAAAATGAAAAGGTTTAGGGGGATCAGACCAAAGCTGCTGCTACAACAGTCATAAATGTTAAAACAATATTTCATATTTCTATGGTAAATTACCTGCACTTGCCAAAAATGTTTTTTTTTTTTTTTTTTCAATCATTGATTTAGGTGGTTATAGGCTTGCAAATAATATGCAATGTATTTTTTTATGTGTTAAATGCCTTAAAGCACTTGAACCATGGTAATTGCAGCTATATTTACACACATACATATTATTATTTGTTTATGCTTGATGACCTTTCTGCATCCTTAGAGAGTGATGAAAAGCTGTAAATTCCCCTTATATGGAAATAGTTTGGCGTTTGTTTGTTTTTTATGCAAATTACTAACCTCAGGCACACAATCGTTCATTTAGAATAAACCAAATACATTGACATTAGAATGAGGTTAAGACAGAATTGACCTGCCTACGCAAATTTTGTGAATTAGACAGACATGATCAGTTCCTCTGTGTGTACAAATACAAAATGATCACTTAATGAGGCACAGTGTCCAGACGAAAATATTCAAACTGAGGCAGGCCTACTTTTTGCACATCTAATGAGTCATGTTGGGGCCACTGATCAGTGGTTGTGATTTGTGTCAGTACACTAACCTGTCTTTCCCTTTAAATCTAAATGGATCTTTTCAGTCTCTGCATTCCAGAATATGTTGTCCGATGATGAGCTGTCACTGCTCTCCTCGCTCACAGATGGAGAAGTGTCCTCATTAGCTGTGAGGAATGATACACAGCTGTGCCAGCTGCACACTGATGTGGTGTCGCTTTGCTGTTCAGCTTCAGGAATGTCTTCATTAGCCTCCTGCTCGGCGGCAGTGAGGGAAGACACACAGCTGTACATGGAAGTGCTCTGAGGCTCTATGTTGTTCTGTTGGGCTCCGGCGGGGCTTTTCTTTTTACGTGAAAAAGCCCATTTACAGAACCTCTTGAACTTATTTTTCTTTTTTACAGGGTTTGGGTTCTCCTCAAGCCCTGGTGAGACACCTGCAGCAGCAGCCGCCGCCGCAGCATCTCTGCACTGGCCCTGTTCTGCTGCATTGGAGGTTCCCGTAGATTTACGAGAAAAAACCTGTTTCAAGAACCTCTTCATTTTTTTCGCCTTTCCTACTTTCTCTGGAACAGGTGTCGCGCATGCAGCAGCTGCTTGCTCTGCTCTGCAATTGCGAGACGTGCACGGCTCCATTGGTCTAGATCTCTTTCTAATATTATTGTAAAATAAATTATATATATATATCTCATCTGAATTTGTTACGGGTCGACTGAATATCTACAAATCAAGTAATATAACACAATTTGAGCTGGTTTCAACTACCAAAGTGCTGAAATTCTAGCACAAAATCGAGTAACCAGTTGAAGTGCACAGTACCGTGACCGCTGTTCCACTGGCCTTTATATAGGCGGTGACCTCACAAAGACTCAAAACGCTATGTTGCCATGGCAACCTTTCTATTTTTTCCGAACGTTCCAATGCAGCAGCTTGGACATCACTGATCTACCACGGATTTGGCGATTTCGTGTTGGAAAGGTTTTCTGTGTTGTTGTTTCGTTTTATTTTATTTTTTGTTAAAAGTGCTTTAAAAAGTGTTATTTGTCGAATAATAAATCAAGAGTAATATCTTTGAAGAATTTATATCAATTATTTTCTTTTAATAAACTGGTTTCTGATTTCTAGATAATGTTGTATGGTTGCTTTACGGTGGTAAGACGACGTTTCTCAAAGCAGCACATACAACTGGAGGGGGAAAAAACACTCTGAAATGCCTAGTTAAATATGAAATATATGAAATATACTCTACAGATGTGTACTTATCTCAATTTGGCGCAGGAAACACAGTATTAAAGCAGTATTAAAACCCGGCCCGGTAATGCACGAAGCGCCGCGCTTCCAGCGGAGGAAAGGAGAGCTGCTGATTCAGGTGAGTGCATTAAGTTAACGTTAGAAACCTTCTTATATTTTGTGACTGGAACAGATAAACTTGATGTTAATTAATCAACTGGAGTGGACAGAGGCGCCGGCACGATCCCTTTTATTCTTTATTTTATTTTTTTTCACCCGCAGTAACATTTGTGTCAAGCCATATAAAAGGAGAACAGCATTTAAAACTGTGCCAGGTGTACTTTTTTGTACTTTATTTTATTTTATTTTATTATATTTTATTTTATTTATTGCTTTTGTTAACTTTAAGGTCCGGCTATAATATTTCAATTATACAGTTCATATAAAGCGTTATTTGCAAAATATATACCAATAAACATTTTAAGCGCACTGATTTCACTTTTTATTTTAATATGTGATATGTCGCTGTGCGGGGTTAGCGTTTTATTCTGTGAATTATTAACACTGAGTAGCAGCCTGGGGAGGCATTATTTTTACTTTATTTATTTTATTTATTATTTATTTTTTTGTTTTTGACAAAAAAGGCCTCAACAATTGCTTTATCGTTAAATAAAAAAAAAAAAAAATGTGTGTGTGTGTGTGTGTGTACTTGTTCTTGCTACATTGTGGGGACAAAATGTCCCCACAAGGATAGTAAAACCTGAAATTTTTGACATTGTGGGGACCGGCCTGTGGTAAAAATAGTAAATGATGTTTATTTGAAAGTGTAACGATGCAAACATGTTTTCTGTGAGGGCTAGGTTTAGGGTTAGGGTTGGGTTAGGGGATAGACAATATCGTTTGGTCGGTATAAAAACTATAGAAGTCTATGGAAAGTCCCCACAATTCACAAAAACAAACGTGTGTGTGTGTGTGTGTGTGTGTGTGTGTGTGTGTGTGTGTGTGTGTGCATGTGCAAGTTTTATTGTCCCGCCTCATGGAATAGATATGAATTAGGTCAGAAATACGGGGGTAAGTTCAGTTACTGTCTGCATATATATGGCTATGTGTTTTGTTAAAATTAGATTATTTCGTACTAATATTGATCTTTTCAGAGCATTTTTTTCTTTAAGGAAATGTCTGCGACATGCTGATTCCAACATTTTTATGTTGAGCATTTTCGTGCTTTTTTTTTTCCCTCAGGTAGCTGCATTAGCTAATTTCATTTAATAAAGCTTATTTTTTGTTAAATAAAAATGTGTTTAAAAATTGGAAAAATTTTGCAATCATTTGTAATCATAGGAACAATATTGCAATATACTGCAATATGACCTTGGTTCATCCTAATGAATATTGGGAAGTGTCACTCTGTTTTACCATTTGTTTAATATCCTCATCTGTTCAGGATGAGCAGTGCCATCAACTTCATTTCTATGGCATGCTTCTCCACGATTCCCTCAAGCCAGATGTAAAAGGAAGCAATCCAGTGACCTTTTGGACTTCCTGAAGTTGGAGGCAGAAAAGGGAGATGCAAGAGAGAGAGCAGCAGTGGACAGGAGTGATTGATTATGGTCATTGTTCACAACATGCATTAATACATTTTAAATTTGAACATTTTAATGTGTGCATAAAAATATGTATGCATCAATGTAACAAGAAATATATAACAAGGAATTTAACTTTAGGAATACATTTTAAAATATAATAAGAAGAAAGGTCTTATTTCTTGTGTGACTACTACAGTTTTCAAAAATAAAAAAATATGAATATGCACTGCATTTTATTCATCATAATTTTGAGATCAAAGACAATAAAAAAGTGAGCACTGCTGAGACTGAATGGTCTTTTCTGTCATACTGACTCTGTGAACCTGTCCCAGTACCCACATTTGTGGTCTCAGCCACATGAGAGTGAGCACATGTGGCCGGAAGTGCATGTGCATGACTGTCCCAGATCTTAAAAATGCAAAAGTTCAGTGCTCTAAACGATGAGTGTGAATTTTGTAAAACATTCACAACTGCTTTTTATCAGTTAATTAGAAGCACCACAATTAAACTGTGTCATACAACGAGACTACTGAACGGAAATGTATACGTTTATTACGTGCAATATACAAGTTTATATTTTTGTAAATGATTAAATATATTGGTGGGTGTTGCCACAGCTCAAAGGAGGACAGTCTCATGATGAAAGGTAGAAAGACCCTTGACATAAAATGTTGATTTCTTACAAGGATGTGCACTAAATGTAAACAGATATTATTGTGACAATCCTGTTTTGTTTGTTACAGTAAACAGGGGACAAACTGCAAAGAACAAACATGGCAAAAATATGTTTGTTTTCTTGTAAGATGCTTAAATATTGCTGGTCCACTTGGGATGAATGTGTTATATAAAGTAAGCGATCTTTAACCCATCTTTAACCATCTTTAATCGGAGGAGCAAAATGCAGATGCAGAATGGAGCTTTAAAATATGGACACAATTAAAGTTCTTTTAATGTGTTTAGAACATTCTACCATTCCAACTCTTGGACCACTCAAACACTTTTTTTTTTTTTTTTGCATTTGTTATAGTCAGATTTTTGTATGTTGTATGAGTCTGATTTCTATTCAGATTTTATCACATTTAATGTCAACACAACAATCAGTTATTTTTAACTTTACATGTGAATTGAGTGAAATTATGAATTTTACTCAAAGCCTAAGCTATATGTTTTGGGGGTTAATTAAATATGTTGGTGAACATGTTTGCTTGGTCATATGTGTGTGTGTTTTTTTAATTAAGATAAAGGACAATTTTTGATAAATCAGGGATGACCCACTTTATCAGACCAAGGCAGATTTTACGGAGTACATGAAATCAAATTGAAATATTAAAGCTGGGCCTTAAAGTTAACAAATGTAAAATAAATAAATAAATAAATAAATAAATAAATAGATATCCAAATTACAAGTTTAACAACAAGTTGCTTACTGTATATTCACCCTAAAGAAGAGTTCTCTTGTGGTCTTCATGCCCAGTTGTTCATATTTAGGCCAAATACAGGAAATACGTCATTTACTGTAGGTAGACAAGTGCTCAAGTGCAAAAACCACAAGTGTGGTTATATTTCTTCCTTCTTGACAAAAGCATAAAAAAAATCAGTGATCAATGAAGAGCAAAGATAAAAGCTTTTGGTTTTGAACAGACAACAGATCTTTGTGATAGTCGTGGTCATTTATTTTGCTGGAGCTCAAACTGTGAAAATGGATTCACTACAAATAAAAGACATTTATCAAACATGTAGACCCATCTGTAAAGATATTCCATCATATAAGGTAAGACAAATTTACATATGATGATAAGCTTAAGTATGAGTGATCATACAGAAACTTGGGTGTTTGGATTTTCACTTTAAATTCTAGGAGCTCAATACAGCACTGCAGTCCTTACGAGAGAAACTTAAGCAAGGAGAAAACCTTAAAAGAGAGTTTGAGAAAACATTTCATTTTATCAAGGTGAGGATTGATTCTACTGACGTAGTACATATTTACAGGACTAAATATAGATTAGAACAGCTCAATTTTTTTTTGTCTTACACACTCACACACACTCTTTGGATTTGTTTAGTCACACACACTCTTTGGATTTCAATGTCTTATTATGCATTAATTGATAAACCCGGGTAAAATATGAGCAATGTGAAACATTTAAAAACCAAGTTCAATTATAAATAATCCTAGAGGTTTCACAGAAACACTGACTGACCAATAATGTCTTAAGTACCACCAATCTATAAGTCTCTAATGTCTGTTTAATACAGAAAATATGCATTTTCATTCAGACATGTCTGCCGCTTTTTTCAAAGTTCATATGGTATACATTCAAATTATATTTTAATGTATTAAAAAGACATTTAAAACTCATTTTGTGAAGAGAAACTGATGAGATTTGTTTGTATTATAACCCTACAGACACAGAAATTTTACTAGAGTACTACTTAAGAAAAATAAAGTTAACTAACCCACATTTAGCAACTCGTTCTTCATGCTGCTCCAGATGCATATTTGAAAACAAGTAAATATTATTTGATTTCAGTGTCAAGCTGAGTACACAGAGCATCAGATTAAACTTCAGTTTAAGAAGCTTCGTCAGTTTCTCAGAGATAAAGAAGCCGCTAGGATCACTGCACTGAGGGAGGAAGAGGAGCAGAAGAAGCAGAAAATGAAGGAGAAGCTGAAGGAGATGAACAGACACATCTCAGCTCTTTCACAAACAATCAAAGACTTGGAGGAGATGAAGAAAGCCAAAGACGTCCACCTTCTAGAGGTCTGATTCTAGATCATCCATTGATTGATTGATTGATTTCATGATAATAAATTGTTTGTGTTTGTTCTGCAGAAGTTTCCAGTCACGATGGAAAGGTGAGTGATCTGCTGGTGTCTCTGTTCTCTCTGCTTCTGATCCAAAGACACTGTAGTTCTGATTCCTGAATGTTCTTCCAGAGTCCAGATCTCACAGCCGGATCCAGAGACGCCTTCTGGAGCTTTGATTCGTGTGTCACATTACTTGGGCAACCTGCCGTACAGAGTCTGGAAGAAGATGCTGAACTCAGTCCAAAAGAGTAAGTCTGAAGACGATCTGTGCTGTTACACACACTGGTAATGATGCATCGGGGGAGACTGACAGATTTTAGTCTGTGATCAAAGGAAAATGTCTGATGATTTTGAGCGACACAATTCAAAAGAATCTGTGTACGGTTCACTTTTGATCATTATATGAATTTCAGAATAAAAGCACCTGTTGATTTTTTCTTTATCAGCTCCTGTGATTCTGGATCCAAACACGGCTCATCCACGTCTTGTCCTGTCCCATGATCTGACCCGTGTGAAATTTGTCTGGGATGCACAACCGTTTCCTGATAATCCAGAGAGATTTGACATCTGTGAGTGTGTTCTGGGTTCAAAGGGTTTTCACTCAGGAACACACTCGTGGGAAGTGGAGGTTAAACACAGCGAATGCTGGAGTCTTGGAGTAACTACAGCATCAAACCAAAGAAAGGGGCATGATTGCTGTGAGACTGATGTCTGGTGTGTGAAGTATGATCCGTACAATCAGCTTGGGTCTGATTTTCTTATTGAAGAGGATCTTGAGTATGTGAGAGTTGATCTGGACTATGACGGAGGAACGGTGTCCTTCTCTGATCCTGTAACTAACACACATATACACACATTCACAACCACCTTCACTGACACCATCTTTCCAATTTTCTGTAATCTTGATGAACTTAAAGCTCTGAGGATTTTACCATTTAAACTGTAAAAACAGAAAATCAGTGAAGCTTCATCTGATCCTGCCAATGAACACATTAAAATGTATATATAACTTGTGCCATCTTACATTTTTAGCATGTTAAAATCAACCAACATATTCTACAGAATTTCTCATTATACAAATAAGACTCGTTGTCATCGTATAAGTACATGAAGACATGCTTATCCAATTCCTCATAATGAAACTATTTTGTCCTTTTCTTTATTATTATGTTTATATGTTGGTCTGTCTATCAGATCCTCAGTCTGTTGTTCTGACTCAAAATGAAATACTTATATCTTTTACATGAGTGACTGGTGTTGATCCTGGTCTTATTTATCATGGGTTTTGAGTTCAATCCACATCAGGACCTTCTTCAGGATGTTTGACTAATGACTAATGGAGTGAAAATGACTCTGTCTGTTTGAACTTTTGTTTAGCCTGGTTTCCTATTTTTTTGTTCCTTTTTTCTTAGTTTTTTTTTGGTTATCCCTCATTTTTTCCTGATTACCTGCATCTGTGTCTAGTTAGTCTTGTTATCCCCTGTGTATTTCAGCCCTTGTGTTTGCTGTGTCCATTGTCAGGTCTTGTCCTTCCTTAGTTGATTTGTTGAGGATTTTTCAGTTCTGTTCCCATGGTTTTCTGATTCTTGTGTTTTGTTTATGTTTGTTTTACTTCATTAAATTAATTTACACTTGGATCATCTTTTCTTTGTCTCTGAGTCTTTGAGTTCCTCCACACAACAGATATTAAAGTGTCTTTTGTTCTTTGAGTTTATTGAGTATTTTCCTCACAATATTCCCCAATAAGGAATGAGGAATATGCCTGTTTATTGTGTTAAATAGAGGACATGGAGTGTCAGTGCCATCTAGTGCATATATTGGGTGAATTACAATGTTATATTCACCCAATATGTTTACATGACACCATTTTCAATAAAAATGGAAAACTTCGTATGTGCTTTGGCTGGTCATTTACATGACAGCTGCATTTTTGGGGGCCTAAAAATGCAAACTTTTTGAAACCGTGTTTCAAAGTGGACGTTTTTCAGAATGACGTTATCATCTCTGTGTAAACTACAAAAAAAGTGAATTTGTGAAAACAGTGACATCATGTGCATATGTATTACATGTTCAGTCTATGCCAGGGGTGACCAAACCTAGAGGGCCGGTATCCTGCAGAGTTTAGCTCCAACCCCAATTAGACACGCTAAATTGATGAACGGGACACCCTACGGTCTTGTGGACTTAACGGACATGCGCACGCTGTGGCCATTGTAAGTATGTAAGTCCGCAAGTGCACATGAAGTGTTCCATTTGGGACAGAGCCAAAACTGCCTGTAGCCTTCTAGTGATCTTGAAGACACTAGCTAAACTCTGCAGGGCACCAGCCCTCCAGCACCAGCCCTGCATTACAGGAATCTCTGAGGAGACAATGGCAGCGATCTTTGGGGTGCTTGTGGCAGGAATCACTGGGTCAACTGTGATAGGAAGTACTGGCAAAGAGGTAGCAGAAACAGAGAGGACAAAAACCAGTGGCAGATTATTTCAGAGAATATTTACTATTTAACTTTTTAGGAATCTCTGGGACTGAGCTGACATTCCAAGGAACTTGGTCACAGGAATAGTAATAAATATGAGATGGGAGGAAAAAATATATTTCAATGCTTTCTCTTGCAATTATATTGTTGGGTAATTGTACTGCATAAAAATTGCAAGCATCAGGGAGCTGTTAATAATTTGCGGGGCATTGAAATCGCTTTTGAATGTGTGCTTGCTTTTTACTTTCACTTTCAAGATTCACAATCACATGTACTCTTTGTTTACTATGGAGCGGCAGAATTTATTACAAATCTATGAGATTAGATGTATGTGAGTGGTGCTCAGGATCTGCTAATCATTAGCCATCGTCCTATCAGTTATCTCTCCTAACTCTGTTTATGTGGACTTGGACAAGCAGTATGGCATCACCTGATATTCATAGTGGCCTGATGGTGTGATAAAGGCAATCTGCCACTCATCACCCTTGTGGATCCAAATGAGGTTGTAAGCAATACACAGGTCCAGCTTGGAGAAGATGCAGGTTTCATGTTGCTGCTCAAGGGTGGCAGGAAAAGGGTGGTGGTATTTGATTGTTTGGGAGTTCAACACACAGTAATCAGTGCAGGGTCACAAACCCCAAACAGGTATGAATTCCTATTTGAGAGCCTCCTCAATATATTCCTCCATGGCCTTCTGTTCCACGATGGACAGTGGGTATATTTTATGCTTTACACCTCAAGCAGCAGGTCAGTGGAGCAGTCCAATAGCCAGTGGAAATATGGTGGCTGACTGCTTGCTGGTCTTCGCTCTGTAATTGTGAGGAATCTCAGAAGCTTTGGAGGTTTACAATGATGTAGTAAAAGCTTACTTATATGGATGTCAACATTTGTCTGAAAGCTCGTCAAGGGGCTCAAAGGGAGGTTTACAGAGATCCTCCAAGACCTGGACTCTCTGTCAAGAGGAGGGACCATCTCGATGGCTTCCGTCCTCAAGAGAGTGTTTACTTCTTGTCAGTTTTTGTGTGTCCCTGTACGAGGAGCTGGTACACGGGTGGAACTGCTTCTTTTCAGAAGACCCAGGAGCAGGAGAGCAGCGAGGGAGGAACCGCTGGAACACCGCGGCTTGTTTACAGGCCTCCTGAAACCTGTCAACGATCGAGTTGACAGAGTTGCCGAACAGGACAGAAGGTGCAAGTGGGGCGTTCAGGAAGAAGAACCTGTCCTTTTTTTCATATTGGACAGGGTCAACCACAACTGTTTCTCCACAGCCACCATGGCTGCCATAGACGGACCGATGGCTCTGGCCGTCTCTTTGGTGACTCAGATAGACAAATCAGTGGGCCAATGCAGTTCTGAGATGCATCGGATTTCACTTCCTTGCCCTCATCAAGCTCCATCAGCAGGTCCACTTGGTAAGTTTGCAATACCGCCATGGTGTGCAGGCAAGCACCAGCCTGACCCGCTGCCATGTACCCTTTGCCCACCAAAGCTGAGGTGGTATGCAGTGGATTGGAGGGCAATGCCGCGCCACGAAACAGATAGCTTGCAAGCATCTGTTGAACCTGCGGCATCGCCTTGTAACCATGTTCCGCCATCCCCACCATATTGCTGTAGATAACTGTGGAGGGACTGAAAACACAGGCTAAATATGATTTTCTCCACTGAGGTGTCAAGATCAGGGAAGAATGGCAGATCCTGGTGTGGAGGTAGTGCCTTTGAGCACAAAAGCATTTATCTAGCTTGCTTGTTGGCCAGTTTGTTTCTCATTGGGCCAGTCAAGCTTGAGTTTGGCCACCACACAAGTCACTAAGAGAATAGAGTCCTCCGGGAGTGAAGTGTGCGCAGCGAGAGCTACTCACAATGCATAGATACATAGACTGTGTGTATTCATGCCCTAATCTAATGTGGGTAGGGAGGAACACACAGCCTAAAGTGCTGTTTATGATCACCCTTTGACTTTGACTTGACATGACTCTCAAATAAAAGTTGTGCACTGGCACAAAAAAACAGAGTGACACACCCACACAGAGCGTTGCTGAAAGACAAAGAGAAATGACTTTTACTTACAAATTTATTCTTATCATTGTGTAAAACGTATTAAAAATACTTATTGTTATTATAATGTAAAATGTATTCTTTCCATGCATATTTTATAATATATAATCTTATTTATTGTTTTATTATTTAAATCTGTTTAAAAATAGGAAAATAGACTTGCTATAGTTGTATATATTTATACGCAATATAGTTATGCATATATCTGTATATAATACACATTTTACAATTGCATTGCATACCTGCTGCAGCCGTAATAAAGACCCATTTCGAATGTTTACATGTTTTTCTTCTTTTTCTGCTCCCACTCCCGCATTTCTGTAATAAATATGCATGCAAATTACAGCGAAGTACAACAGTTATCGTACGGTGTTCAGCGGTAGTCAAAAAGGTAAACACTGAATTTTTATTCAATTTTTTCTTGCAAACTCAGAGATGTGGATTCAGATGGCATTTAAACGGCCTTGGTGTTTTTTCAAAAAACAATAGGTAATTTGGCAGGGTATTTTTACAAGGGTGGTGAGAGAAAAACACCAACATCCTGGATTTGAACTGCAATTAAATCATCAATTAAATGGTGAAAATCACTTAGGTCCCCATGAGAAACAATAACCATTTGAATAGGGCTTTATGCATCATAATTTCAAAATAAAAGAATGTAACAGAAGAGTGAGCACTGGTGAGAATGAATTATGATTTCTCTTATTTGTCATAGTGACTCTGTGAACCTGTCCTTATACCCAAATTTGTGGTCTTAGCTACTGTAGAGCATGTGCATGTGGCAGGAAGTGTATGTGCATGTCTGTCCCAGATCTTATAGATGCCAGTCAAAGTTCAGTCAAAGCCACTGGATCACAAGCCTGCAACCTTTAGCCAGAAAAGCGTATGGGCTAATGCAAACACTGTGGCTTTGGTGGTACGCAGGGAAAAAGAACAGAGACCACTGCATAATTGTCTGAGGTGCCTCACATGTTCCAAGTTAGTCATTACTCTTTTTCCAATGGTTAGTACTACAGATCCTCACATCTCCCAGTAACATGACAATCTCTTGTTCAGTGCTCTAAATGCACACAAAAATGAAATCTAGACATAATTAAATTTTATAGTTCTGATATTAAGATTTTATCAATTTTAAAGTTAACACAACATTCTATCAGTTTTTTTTTTTTTTTTAGATTTTACACATCAATTAACTGATGTGTTAACTGATGCGTTTTGCTCAACGTATAGAAGAATATATGTTTTTGGGTTTGTGTTTGCTTGATTGTATGTATTTACCTGCATTTATCAAAATGAAAGTTCTACACACTTGTGGTCTTCAGGCCAACTACAGGAAATACGTCACATATTCTAGACAAATGCTCAGATAGAAGGACCACAGGTGTGGTTAATACTTCCTTCTTGACTAAAGTATAAAATAATCAGTGATCGACGAAGAGCAAAGATAAATCTCTTGAGATTTTTTAAAAAGTTCGATTCTGAACAGACGACAGATCTTTGTGAGTGATCATCGTGGTCATTTATTTGTCTTTTTTATAGTTCAGATTTTTGGAGCTCAAACAGTGAAAATGGATTCACTAACTACAGAAGAACTTTCTTGTCCTGTGTGTCATGAAATCAAGGCTCCAGTTCTATTATCATGTAGTCACAATGTCTGTAAAGAGTGTCTTCAGCAGTTCTGGAGAGCCAAGGAAATTCAGGAGTGTCCTGTCTGTGGGAAAACATCCTCAAAAGATCCTTCTTGTAATATTGGGTTAAAAAACTTGCACAGGGATGCACAGATATACGCCAGTCAAACTTGTAGACTCATCTGTGAAGATGTTCCATCATATAAGGTAAGTCAGATTTACAAATGAGGATAAGTTAATGTATTAGTGATCATATTAGAGAAAACTTGGGTGTTAAGATTTTCACTTTAAATTCTAGGGGGAGCTCAGTACAGCACTGCAGTCTTTACAGGAGAAACTTAAACAAGGAGAAAACCTTAAAAGAGAGTTTGAGAAAACATTTCATTTTATCAAGGTGAGGATTGGTTCTACTGACGTAGTACATATTTACAGGACTAAATATAGATTAGAGCAGCTTAATGTTTTGTCAGACATAATTACACATTCTTTTATTGACTGTAACAGTCACACGCACACATTGGTTTTCAGTGTCTTATAGGAACTTTCCATAGACCCTACCCTTAAAAACAACCCTCAGAGAAAACTGTCAGCATCTTTACATTTAAAAGAAGTTTTTTTAAGTAATGCATTTACACTATTTGTAGATAATTTTAAAATGTGCATGCTTTCACTTTTATTTGTATCTGTAATATTTCTAACGTTTCTTGCCTTGTCATTTAGTTATAAATTACACGAATGATAAATTACAGTATTTTTGATTCAAAATGGCAAAATTTGATAAAGTTGAGTAGTTTTCATTACCACATTAATTGATAAACTACTGGTAAAGTATGCGCAATCTGAAACAATGAGAAACAAGAAAAAACAGAATTTAATTTACTAAATATAAGTCTAAGTACTAAATATAAATAGTCAATAATGTCTCAAGTACCAAGGTCTAAGGTCTGTTTAAGATGGAAAATATGCATTTTCATTCAGACATGTCTGCCACTTTTTTAAAAGTTCATATGCTATACATTCAGATAGTACTGCATATGAAAGTATGTATTTAAAACTCATTTTGTGAAGAGATACTGATCAGATCTGTGTGTATTATCGCTCTACAGACAGAACATTTACTACAATACTACCTAAGAAAAATAAAGTTGTAGTTAACTAACCCACATTTATCAACTCACTCTTCATGCTGCTCCAGAATAAGTTGCATCTCTGAGATGAAGTGAATGTGATTTGATTTCAGTGTCAAGCTGAGTACACAGAGCGTCAGATTAAAAAGCAGTTTAAGAAGCTTCATCAGTTTCTCAGAGATGAAGAAGAAGCTACAATCACTGCACTGAGGGAGGAAGAGGAGCAGAAGGAGCAGAAAATGAAGGAGAAGCTGAAGGAGATGAACAGACACATCTCAGCTCTTTCACAAACAATCAAAGACTTGGAGGAGATGAAGAAAGCCAAAGACGTCCACCTTCTAGAGGTCTGATTCTAGATCATCCATTGATTGATTGATTGATTTCATGATAATAAATTGTTTGTGTTTGTTCTGCAGAAGTTTCCAGTCACGATGGAAAGGTGAGTGATCTGCTGGTGTCTCTGTTCTCTCTGCTTCTGATCCAAAGCCACTGTAGTTCTGATTCCTGAATGTTCTTCCAGAGTCCAGATCTCACAGCCGGATCCAGAGACGCCTTCTGGAGCTTTGATTCATGTGTCACGTTACTTGGGCAACCTGCCGTACAGAGTCTGGAAGAAGATGCTGAACTCAGTCCAAAAGAGTAAGTCTGAAGATGATCTGTGCTGTTACACACACTGGTAATGATGCATCGGGGGAGACTGATCTGTGCTTTTGATCATTATATGAGTTTCAGAATAAAAGCACCTGTTGTTTTTTTCTTCCTCAGCTCCTGTGATTCTGGATCCAAACACGGCTCATCCACGTCTTGTCCTGTCCCATGATCTGACCCGTGTGAAATTTGTCTGGGACGAACAACCGTTTCCTGATAATCCAGAGAGATTTGACATCTGTGAGTGTGTTCTGGGCTCAAAGGGTTTTCACTCAGGAACACACTCGTGGGAAGTGGAGGTTAAACACAGCGAATGCTGGAGTCTTGGAGTAACTACAGCATCAAACCAAAGAAAGGGGCATGATTGCTGTGAGACTGATGTCTGGTGTGTGAAGTATGATCCGTACAATCAGCTTGAGTCTGGTTTTCTTATTGAAGAGGATCTTGAGTATGTGAGAGTTGATCTGGACTATGACGGAGGAACGGTGTCCTTCTCTGATCCTGTAACTAACACACATATACACACATTCACAACCACCTTCACTGACACCATCTTTCCAATTTTCTGCAATCTTGATGAACTTAAATGTCTAAGGATTTTACCATTTAAACTGTAAAAACAGAAAATCACTGAAGCTTCATCTGATCCTGCCAATGAACACATTAAAATGTGTATATAACTTGTGCCATCTTACATATTTAGAATGTTAAAGGAGAAGAACAACAATTCACAAATAATATACTCACCCCCTTGTCATTTTGAACTTCCAAAATGTAGTTTAAATGCAGCTTCAAAGGGCTCTAAATGATCCCAGCCGAGGAAGAAGGGTCTTATCTAGCAAAAAGATCGGTCATTTTATATACTTTTTAAGCACAAAAGCTTGTGTAGCACACGCTCTGGGATGCGCGTTCACAATGCTACTAACTAGTGATGGGTCGTTCTTGAACGATTCGTTCATTTTGAATGAATCTTTAATGTGACTTGGGAAGAACGAGTCGTCTCGGGGAGTGATTCATTCAGCTGCACATGCGCAACATCCTATTAGGTAAAATGAAATCACGTCTAAGTTCATCGTCTGTGTACTCCGGCTCAAAAAGGTAGAGTATGGCGAAAAACTCCATCTTATTTTCTCCTACAACTTCAGAATCGTCTGATATCATTGTACCTTTTTGTTTGTAATCAGTGTTTGACTTACTTGCACTTTCTTAGTCTTTGCACGTTCGCTTTGTAAACACTGGGTCTGTAGTTCCGCCTACGTTCAGCCTGACCTTTCGACGTGATTCAATAGTACGTGAATGCACATCCCAGAACCTGTGCTACACGAGCTTTTGTGCTTAAAAAGTATACACATTTTTATTTTTCGAAAAAAATGACCGATCATTTTACTAGATAAGACCCTTCTTCCTCTGCTGGGATCGTTTAGAGCCTTTGAAGCTGCATTTAAACTACATTTTGGAAGTTCAAAATCGGGGGCACAACTGAAGTCCATTATATGAAGAAAAATCCTGAAATGTTTTCTTCAAAAACCATAATTTCTTTACAACTGAAGACAGAAAGACATGAACATCCTGGATGACAAGGGGGTGAGTAAATTATTTGTGAACTGTTGTTCTGGAAGTGAACTTCTCCTTTAAAGTCTAAATTTTGTCAAATGTAACAACATATTCTACAAAAAGTATGTTGTCTCACCCTTTTTCTGAGTGAAGCCATGCTTATCCAGATTCTCATAATTAACCTTTTTTCCTGATGTTCTGATTCAAGATGACGTACCATTTACAAGAGCGACTAGTGTTGATGCAGATCCTGGTCTTGTTTATTGTGGTTTTTAAATTCAGTCCACATCGGGACCTTCTTCAGGATGTTTGATATCTAACTAAAGGAGTGAAAATGACTCTGGGTTTGGGCTAAAAACACCACATGATATTGTTATATGTTCTCTTTGCGTTTGAACTTTTGTTTAGCCTAGTTTCCTATTTTCTGTTCCTTTTTTTAGTTCTTTGGTTATCCCTCATTTTACCTATATCAGCTACATGTGTGTCTAGTTAGCCTTGTTATCGCCTTTGTATTTAAGCCCTCGTGATTGCTGCATCCATTGTCAGGTTTTGTCCTTCATTGGTTGAGTTGTTGAGGATTATTCAGTTCTGTTCCCATGGTTTTCTGATTCTTGTGTTTTATCTTTATTTTACTTCATTAAACTGATCTACACTTGTATCCGCTTTTCTTTGTCTCTGAGTCCTTGAGTTCTTCCACATAAAATATTATGTCTTTTGTATTTTCCCCACAATATTTCTACATCCAATGACACTTTGCATGGAATATGAGTGTAACATCTGGTTATCAATCAAGAATTAAGAATACACCTGTTTATTGGGTTAAATTGAGGATATGAAGAATTTATCGGGTGAATTACAGATGTTATATTCCCCCAATATGTACAGCTGCAATCAAAATTATTCAACCCCCTTGACCTGCAAGACATTTTGATCCAGAGAACAAAATTGTCAATTCAACAAAGGCATCAGTAGACTATTGGAGAAAGTTTGTCATTACACATTTGAATAATTCTGAGAACGCAAGTAAGTAAGTAACGTAAGAAAAAAATAAAAAATTAAATTGACTCTAAATGTTCATGTTCAAAATTATTCAACCCCCAAAAGTAAAATTTGGTGCAGAATCTTTTATTCTTTAAAACCACCAATAAATGCTGTTTTAAAGTGCTTGTAAGCTTCTGTCACCTCTCTACTGCAATCTTAGTTCTAGTTTGGTCACATCACTCCATAAAACATTCTTTTATTCCATTTCAGAACTCCACAGGTCTATCCAAATGAATTTTAGCATGTTCAGGTTGGCCTTTTTGTTCTTTTTGGTCAAGAGTGGTATTCGGCAAGATGCCCCAACATGAAGGCCATACTTGTCTAGTGTTCTTTTCATACACTGCTTTGAAATGTTTTTCCTCGTTTCATCGGGTCGTATTGCAAGTCTTTGGCTGTACATTGCAGGTTTTTCTCAGTTGCTCTGATCAAACATTTCATGATATTGTGCTTTTTTGTTCAACTCCCTAAAAGGTTTTCTGGTACAACACACTTCAAACTAAGGAATAAGGCTGCCAGCTGCATCTCTAGGAACTTTTAATGTCTTGGAAATCTTAATGTAGCCTTAGACTTTTTAATAAAATAAGACAATTTCTTCTCTATAGTTTTTGTGAGAGCTCTGTTGACTGTGTCATATTAGCGACTCAACTTCAGCACACGCCTGGGCTAACCGTATGTATGTGTCACACCCCAAGCTAATTCTGTTTTTTAATAAAGTTTATAAAGGCTTAATTGTGTTTTAAGACAATTTTGTTCCCTACCATAACAAATAAGTGACTTCAAACAGCAATGTTGAACAGGGGTTGAATAATTGTGAAATAGCTGTGATATTAAAAAATCCTATAACTCAAAAACATTACATTCTAAATTGACATTATAACTATGCCATTAAACTGTTGTAGATGCGATTTTTATAAAGTCCTGGATCTTCAGAAAAGCTTGTATTTGTAAAGTACTATCGTCTCTGGGGGGTTGATTAATTTTGATTGCAACTGTATTCATGTAGTCATTTTTGTGCATCTGTGTGAACGGGGTCGTTTTGACGGTGTTTTTAAAAATGCAAAGGTAAAACTTTTTAAAAGAATTCTTGTTGTCTAAACGTACTCTTAGATTGAGTTTTATTGGCCACGGTTATTTACGCAATTATACACATACAGTGCCCTCCACTAATATTGGCACCCTTGGAAAATATGAGCAAAGACAGCTCAGCTCAGATCGTTTATCCTTTTGATCTTTCATCCAAAATTCACATGCAGTACTTGGGCACATGAATAAATCTTCATTGAAGTAAAACAACAGAAATTGGTGGGGAAAACTCATTGTGAAATAAATGTTTTTCTCTAGTTCATGTTGGCCACAATTATTGGCACCCAATTGTTGCAAAGTCCTTTTCCCAAGATAACAGCTCTGAGTCTCTCCTATAATGCCTGATGAGTTTGGAAAACACCTGACAAGAGATCAGAGACCGTTATTTCATACAGAATAACTCCAGATACTTCAGATTCCCAGCTTCATATTGGTGATTCGTTTCTTCAGTTCAGTCCGCTGATTTTCTACGGTTCACGTCAGGGAACTGAGACGGCCATGGCAGAAGCTTCATTTTGTGCTCAGTGACACATTTTTGTGTTGATTTTAGGCAAGGCAGGCAAGGCAAGTTTATTTATATAGCACATTTCATACACAAAGGTAATTCAAAGTGCTTTACACAAAAGGAAGTAGAATAATCATAAAAAACAATATTATATTAAAACAATAATAAAAACAATAATCACAAAAAAGGAAGTAGAACAATCATAAAAACAATGATCACAACTATAAAACAAAAAATGTAAAAACTGATTGCTTTAATGATTTAAAAATAATTTAAAAATTGATTTAAAATAAATTTAAGACAGTTAAAAACAGAAAATGATTATACATAGTGCAATCAGTTCGGACGAAGTACAGTGCTCATTCAGTAAATGCACAGCTAAGCAGATGAGTTTTGAGTCTAGATTTAAATGTAGTTAATGTTTTAGCACATTTGATCTCTTCTGGAAGCTGATTCCAATGTTGGAGGCTGGTTTAATGTTTGTTTTGGATCACTGCCCTAATAGAAGATCCAACCACGACCCATTATAAGATTTCTAACAGAGGCAGTCAGGTTTAGATTTTTTATCTGTTGGTATTTAATAGACACCATGATATCATGCATCTGAACAAAACGTCCAGGACCACTGGCAGAAAAATAAGCCCACAACATTAAAGACTCAGCAGTATATTTAACTGTGGGCATGGGCTACTTTTATCAATGTTTGCACCTAACCCGTCTGGTGGGTTTGCTGCTAAAAAGCTCTTTATTTAGTTTCATCTGACCACAGAAGCCAGTCACATTTGAAGTTCCAGTCGTGTCTGACAACTGAATATGCTGGAGTTCGTTTTTGGATGAGCGAGCAGGATTTTTCTTGAAACCTCCTAAACAACATGTGGTGATGTAGGGACTATTTGAGATTTTTTTTAGGGTTTCTGACCCCTAGATTTAACTAATCTCTGCAGTTCTTCAGCTGTGATCTTTGAAGAGTCTTTGGCCACTTAAATTCTCCTCCTAAGCTTGCATCAGGACGATGTAGACACACGTCCTCTTTCAAGCAGATTTGTAAAATCTGTAGTTGATCTGAACTTCTTAATTATTGCCCTGATAGTGGAAATTTGATTTGAAAATGATTTTCAAGGGTTTAGCTGTTTTCTTACAGCCACTTTCTGTTTTGTGAGGCTCAGCAATCTTGTCCTACAGATCAGAACTATATTTATTGTTTTTTTTGTGATGGACGATTGAGGGAATTTGTCCTTTGTGTTCCTCATATTTATAATCCTGTGAAACAGGAAGCCATGGCTGGACAACTTCATGCTCCTATAGTCACCCTGGTGTGCTAAAACATGTAAATATGGATGGGAATATACTTCAGAGATATTTTATTCATAATAATTTCTAGGGGTGCCAATAATTGTGGCTAACGTAAACTAAAAAAACCCACTTTCCATTGTTTTACTTCAGTGAAAGGTTAGAATTTTGTGAATTTTTTGAATGAAAGATCAAAAGGATAAACAATGCAGATTTATTTCCACAGCTGTCTTTACTCATATTTACCAATGGTGCCAATATTAGTGGAGGGCACTGTAGAGATGTATGTCTGTGCAGGTATAAAAAGGGAATGTCCTGAAAATTACAAGAGCAGAAAACTAATAAGCAGGTATTGCGCACTCAGTAGAAGTATTGTGCTAGGTGTTGGCACCTCCCTACATGTTCTATCCCCTAACACTAACCCACGCAGAAAACTTCTGCAAGTCAGTGGTTCTGTAATTATTAAGTTAAATATGGATGAGGTAATTTACTTACCCATCCAATTGTTTCTAATATAATGTTTGACTGCACACTGCAAGATATAACATGTTTGTCTGCATTACCAGAAGATTGAGCCAAAAGCCAAATAACTAGTTTGTGCTTGGAGGGATGCAAACTCATCAGGGGTGAAAAAGTAAAAAAGATGCAACACCCTTGAACAGATTTACATAGATAGAGTGGTTAAAAAGGCAGGAAGCATTGTAGTTCAAAACATCCACTCAGCTCTTCATTCGATCTATTGCCTTCTGGGCAGCGAAGATATTGTTTCCCTCGGGTATCAAAAAACAGGACAAAGTTTTCTTTTATTCCACAGGCAATAGGACTGCTAAATAGTTCATGGCACGAGGACACGCCTTCCAGGAGGAGGGACGATAATGTCAGGACTATGGACCTGTTTCGTCTTGTGTTGCCACGGTTTCGTTTCCTGTTTTGCCTTATTTGGTCATGTTCCTATCCATTTTTAGTTTAACTGAGAATCCTATGCACTTGGGTTTTGGTAATTACCCTGTGTATGTAGTTCCTGTCTATTAATTTGTGTTTTGTTTGAGTCTACTCATTGTTATGTGTGTCATCCCAAGCCTTTATTGTGGATTATGCCTAGTGTTTATCGATTAAAAAGACTGTTGAAGTTTATTCATGCTCCAGAGTGTTTCTCCTGACAACCACCACTTGTTTAGAACAGACATCACTCTCAAGGTATCTTCATTTTTATTTTAGGCTATGCAGTACTTGAATTTAAATATTTGTGAGCAAGGGATTTTCTAGAACATACATAGGGTTTATGTACACTTGTTACTTCATGCGTTTTTGCTAATCTGATTGCTATCCAATTTGATAAAACTGTTCCATTTACACTTGGCCACGTGAATAAAACGAATATAAATAAGATGTTCAGTTTCTGTGTTACATTCAAATTCACATCCTCGAAAGCAACAGATATGTATACTGCATTTTATTCATCATAATTTCAAGATAAAAGAGTGAGCACTGTTGAGAATGGATTATTATTTCTCTTTTGTGTCATACTGACTCTGTGAGTCTGTCCTGATACCCACATTTGTGGTCTTAGCCACTTGAAAGTGCATGCATGTGGCGTGAAGTATATGTGCATGACTGTCCCGGATCTTTAAAATAGCAAATTTAAAAAAAAAAAAAAGCATGGTTACTGCTATCGCTGTGGCTTTGGCGGTACATAGGGAGGGAAACCAGAGGCCATTGTATGATTGGTTGAGGTGCCTTACATGATCTAAATTAGCTGTTGCACTTTTTCCAATGGTAAGCACTACAGATCCTCGCATGACTCAATAATACGACAATCTCTGGTTCAGTGTTCTAAATGCACAAAAATAAATAAATAAATAATAAAAATACCTGAATTTTTTTTTTCTGGAGTGCATGATCTCAGAATGTCAGTACTAGCAAAAAGCACTCGGAAAAAACTGTTATTATATTGAAATATAACTGGACCTTAAAGTTAAAAGTAATAAAGAACAGAAAAGAAAAAAAATCTAAATTAGAGTACATGTTTGGTCCACTTTACTTGCATTCACCCTATAATGAAAAATGTTACACTGTTGTGGTCTTCATGCCAAATACAGGAAATATACGTCATTTTATTTACTTTAGATAGACAAATGCTCAGATAGAAAGACCACAGGTGTGGTTATTACTTCCTTCTTGACAAAAGCAAAAAAAGAATTGGCGATCGATGAAGAGCAAAGATAAAATCTTTGGTTCTGAACAGACAACAGATCTTTGTGATTATCGAGGTCACATATTTTTATTTTCTGAAGTTCAGATTGCTGGAGCTCAAACTGTGAAAATGGATTTATTAAATGTAGAAGAACTTTCTTGTCCTGTATGTCATGAAATCTTCAAGGCTCCTGTTCTATTATCATGTAGTCACAACGTCTGTAATGAGTGTCTTCGACAGTTCTGGAAAACCAAGGAAAGTCAGGAGTGTCCTGTCTGCGGGATAAGACCCTCAAAAAATCCTTCCTGTAATCTTGTGTTAAAAACTTTGTGCAAGTCATTCCTGAAGGAGAGAAATGAGAAGCATTCAGCAGGGTCTGAGGAGATCTGCAGTTTACACGGTAAGACACTCAAGTTCGTCTGTCTGGGGGACAACCAGCCTGTGTGCTCAGCGTGCAAACATACACAGAAGTACACCAATCAAACACTCAGGCCCATCTGTGAAGTTGTTCCATCATATAAGGTAAGACAGGTTTACATATGCTTACATGAGGATAAACTTATATACAAGTGATCATATTACAGAAACTTGGCGTGTCTAGATTTTCACTTTAAATTCTAGGAGGAGCTCAATACAGCACTGAAGTCCTTACAAGAGAAACTTCAACAGAGAGAAAACATTAAAAGAGAGTTAGAGAAAACAGTTCAACATATCAAGGTAAGGACTGATTCTACTGACATATTACATGACTAAATATTGATTAGAATAGTTTAATTGATTTGTCAGACAAAATTATATGTTCTTTTATGAACTGTAACACAGATCATGTTAGGTTTCCATGTCCGTAGATGGGTTGGAATGATTTTTACACTGTACAAACTGTATGTTGTGTCCCCTAACCCTAATAACCCTACCCCTAAACAAAACTCTCACAGAAAACATTCTGCATTTTTACATTTTCAAAAATAAGACAACATCTTACAGTATTACTTCTAAGCTGTTTTCCACAAGGTCAAAAATTATGCAGCCCTAGACAAGGCATGCAGGAAAAAAAGTTAATTGTGCACACGATTTACCAACTCGTTCCCTCAGTTTAAACTGTGTGCACAATTTACTAATTCATTTCCTTTGTTTTAAGTAAACCGTGCGCACTAAATAATTTGTTCTACTTCCTGTCGACGCTAAACTATTGGACAGAAACACTTTATTTGGGTTTAATTTTGGGTTATAGAGACATTTTCAAAAGCCTTGTAGCATTGCATGGAATCATTTTAAGTGAGAGGCATCTCTATCAGTTTATAAGAGGCAGACAGGAAATTATACTAATTATTATTTAATTATTTCCTGTATACATAAGATTTACTTAAAACGAGGGCACAATTTTTTTTTGAACATTATGTTTATTGGGTTTTTCCAAGTTAAACACAACATATGATCATCCCCACATATACTGCCCTATAACATGCCCCAGACCTCCAACCGATAGTCCCAAAAAAAAAAAAAAAAAAAAAAACTTAAATAAAATTAAACTAGAAAACAGAAAGTTAGATGCTATCTAAGCATTATATCCTGTTAAACCCAAATAAGAAAGGAAGCTGCCCCAGTATTATAAAAAACTGATCCTCTGTTGGATCGCGGGATATAGAATATATACATATGTTGATACAAACATTCAAAACAACGCAGGGGTGTAATAACAATATATCATGTCACAATATATTGTAATATTAAAATGCCTAAACGGGTGAAGACACACTCTGGACAGCAAGGACTCTTCTCGGAGTGACGAATGTTTGCATTTTGAAGAGCCACTAATATAATTCCTGACAGTAGCCTTTGATTCTTAAATTCATGAGTTAAAATGTTTTTTCGGATATATATAAAAGCTACATATTTCTAGATGGATTTTTCCAAACAGGCTATTGTCATACTAAAATCTATACTCAGAGTAAAATATTGGTAGAAATATGAAATATCTCCTTACAGGCTTTTAGTTTTAAATGTTGTACAAGATGTGCATATTAACTATGCTATATGTTAACATAATAATAAATGATGATATCACTTCTGAAAATTAAAGTTGGTTTCACTATAGTAAAAGTGTGGTAACCCTTTTTTTTTGTTTTTTGTTTTTTTTTGCACGTTACCCTTTCTATAATGGCAACTTTACTACAAATACCATGTTATGTATTTAGCAAAACCATGGTTAATTTTCATAAGGAATATTAATGTTTAGATTATATTTCAGTACATTTACATAGCTGAATCACAATAAAGCTCACCTGAACTTAAACTAGTTTGATTATAGTAGCTTATTTGTATAGTTAGATTAGCCTGCTAGTTTGTCTATGTGTAGTTTTATACTTACACTTTATACTATATTTCTCTCCACTGTAGGACATGTCTCAACATATATAGCAGAACGACAATAAATCTTACTTGACTTAATGTAAAAATAAAATTCAAAATGCTTTTATTGTTGGTACACAGTTGTCGCTATCCACAATACATTTGCATTTTAGTATTACAATATATTGTGACATGATATATTGTTATTATACTCCTGCGTTGTTTTGAATGTTGAACAATTGTATCAATTGTATATTCAACAGAGGATAAGAAGTACGGAGAATGGATCAGTTTTTAAAGGGAAAGACTGCATAGTTAAATGTTTAACATGTTACTGATTTTTGAACTAATCAATCATGTGAACAACTTTACAGCACTTATTGTGAATTTCACTGACATTGTAGAGTAGGGTCGCTTTGTGAAAAAATATCAATGGTTCATTTTAGATATAGTAAGACAGAAACTCACCTGTTCCCTACTCATGTTGGTCCGCTGTATTCACCAGGTGTTTTGGATCTCAGTAGACTAGCATAAATTGACAGACAGCGCCATCTGCTGTTTTTGGGAAAGGAAGTTGCTTAATTGCATTTGTGAGAAAATCTGCCTGCATGCATTTGTGAAAAAATCAAGCCAAGATTCCTTATAAAACATCTCACAGTTGTAACACACGATGCATATATTTTTCCATACCTCTTTTTTTGCAAATCACTTAGTGTTTGTTTGAAAGTTGAGTTTTTCTGCAAAGCAGATTGTGTTTTTTTGCAAAAAGCTGGATTTGTTTGATGAATAGTGGTACAAAATTCACACCATACTCAATGCCCATGGTGGTTTCGGCTCTGCCAGAGTCTTTAGCCTTTTAGCTGCATTTGTCCAATGAGTGACGCTGACACCACAAATAAGGATGTTGAATACACAGGATTAATTGATAAACCTGTGTAAAGAATAAGCAATGTGAAACGTAAAGAAAGAAAAACAGATTTTTGCTTACCAAGTTTAAGTATAAAACGCCCTAAAAGTTTCACTGATTGACCAATAATGTCTCAAATAGCATTAGTCCATAATTCTCTAAAGGTCTGTTTAATATGTAAAATGTAAGTAAACAAAATTTGACACTGCCACTGCTGCTCAAAGATTAATTTATTAAAATAAACACAACATTTTACCATAAGGTCTTCATCAGGCAAAAAATAAAATAAAATAAAACATAGCCTTTCCATTTTGTAACGTATTTAATTTAATAAACTGATCTTTGAGAGCAGCAGTGGCTGTGTGCCGATTTTTGTTTACTTCTAGTGAAGTGCTTCATTTGATCAAGCATCTGAATTTCTGAATAAAATGCCAATTTATTCAAACATGGTTGCCACATTTTAAAAGTTCAGTTGATATATTTCCAAATTCTACTGCAAATAAATATAATAAAAAGACATTTATAACTGTCATTTCGTGAAGAGAAAATAATGAGAATCATATTATCACCCTACAGACACAGAGTATCTATTACAGTACTACTTCAGAAAGTTAAAGTTGTAGTTAACCAGCCCACATTTATCAACTCACTCTTCATGCTGCTCCAGAGTTGCATCTGTGAGATGAACTGAATGTGATTTTATTTCAGTCTCAAACTGAATACACAGAGCATCAGATTAAAGAGCAGTTTAAGAAGCTTCGTCAGTTTCTCAGAGATGAAGAAGAAGCTACAATCACTGCACTGAGGAAGGAAGAGAAGCAGAAGGAGCAGAAAATGAAGGAGAAGCTGGAGGAGATGAACAGACACATCTCAGCTCTTTCACACACAATCAAAGACTTGGAGGAGATAATGAAAGCCAATGACATCTGTTTTCTAAAGGTCTGATTTCAGATTATTCATTTGTTGATTCATTGATGGACTTGTTGATGATCAATGGTGTGTTTGTTCTGCAGGAGTTTCCAGTCTCAATGGAAAGGTGAGTGATCTTCTGGTGTCTCTGTTCTCTCTGCTTCTGATCCAAAGACACTGTAGTTCTGACTCCTGAATGTTCTTCCAGAGTCCAGATCTCACAGCCGGATCCACAGATGCCTTATAGAGCTTTGATTTATGTGCCACGGTACTTGGGCAACCTGCCGTACAGAGTCTGGAAAAAGATGCTGAACTCAGTCCAAAAGAGTAAGTCTGAAGATGATCTGTGCTGTTACACACACACTGGAAATGCACAATAAAAGCACCTGTTGATCTTGTCTCATCAGCTCCTATGACGATGGATCCAAACACGGCTCATCCACATCTCGTCCTGTCTCATGATCTGACCAGTGTGAGATATATCTGGGATGCACAACCGCTTCCTGATAATCCAGAGAGATTTGACATCTATGGGTGTGCTCTGGGTTCAGAGGGTTTTAACTTCGGAACGCACTGGTGGGAAGTGGAGGTTAAAGACAGCGAATGCTGGAGTGTTGGAGTAACTACAGAATCAAACCAAAGGAAGGGACGTGGTTTCTTTAAGACTGATGTCTGGTGTGTGCAGTATGATCCATACAGACTGCTTGGGCCTGGTTTTCCTGTTAAACAGGAGCTTGAGTATGTGAGAGTGAATCTGGACTATGATGGAGGAACAGTGTCATTCTCTGATCCTGTAACTAACACACATATACACACATTCACAACCACCTTCACTGACATCATCTTTCCATTTTTCTGTAATCTTGACGAACTTAATGATCTAAGGATTTTACCAGTTAAACTGTAACAGCAAAGAAGCATCTGGGGTCATAAAGCTGCTCAGAGTAAACCTGTATTTTTTAAGGGTGTCAAAATTCCAATAATGATGTCATTTAGCTCTTGTTCCTGAGTGTTTTAGACTTGCATAGTGGAATTTGGATAAAAGTGATTCAGAGTTGAACAAACAAGTGAAGTCCATTGTTATTGTAAGAGTAAAAGTTATTTGTTTATTTATATAGATTTGAAATAAGGAATTGTGTGGATTAAGTAAGTGATAAATAATTCTACTTAAATTATTTAATATGATTTATATAAATAATGAAAATGACGATGATATAATTTTCAGAAAGAACCGCTAGAATCTGTTTAATGCATTTTTGACCGTGTAACATTTCCAGTTAATTTTTGTTATTAAACTTTTAAACATTTGAATGTTATTCGAGTTCAATACACGCTCTGCCAAGTAGAAGAAGCAAATCAGAAATTGGACAGATTACTATCACAGATATTTATTTATTTCATTTAAATGAACTGGTTTAAATTCTTGTTTTGTGAACTTAATAAAATCTAAATGTCATTAATACATTTAAAATCAGTGATGAAGATGATCAAAAGTGAATTTCATTATTATCAGTTGGATCCTTTCAGTGAGTTCACTTTACCATAGTAAAGTAAGTTATAATGTACATCCAGCAATTTGCTGTATAACCCCCAGTAGGGTGATCAGGACCGAAAGCTGTAACAGTGAAAAACACTTTTCAGAAATTCATAGTGCTATAAGTGGTGCTTTGAGAGTTTTCTTCTGCTGTTTATTGTGGTAAAGAGACATTTAACCACAGCTCATAATAATCTTTTATTTAGGCTATGATTATCTGTACATTTAAAAATAACAACAACGTTATAAGTTCTGAGTACTTACAAATTATAAAATTCTAGTGCTTAAAATTCTACATTGCTTGAAACAGGTATGTTTTTGCTGTTTAGGTCTGTTATTTTCTTTTGATGAAGTGAAAATGCATTTATATATTGCACATTTTACTTTTTGAATATGATGCATACTTTCATTTAGACTTCTTGTATTTTTCAATATAGTACTGTATTGCTTAGAGGGCAACATTCAGCAAGAATATTAATGAATACAGTAAATTAAAATTGACCATGTCATTTCATTCATCAATACTTATTAAACATAAAGTAACCTGTTACTAATACACCATTTTTTGCATTGATTTCAATAAATCATAAACAAATGAAAGTTGTCATTTGATGCTATTACAGTTGGTTGATTCATTGGCTCAGGGTGGCCATTTTGTCTATATATGTAGTACTTATTTCACAACAATTAGGTGTGATCAGCACTTAAGGTCATTCCTAGTATTTAAAGCCTTTTGTGTAAAGATATTAATCCTACTGACTTAAAATGCTGAACAGTATTAATTTTAAAGGCGTTATGTACTTACATTTATTTGCCTGACTTTGACCAAAATAACTTTTCCCACAATGATTATGCAAAATGTTATCATAAAATCTGTTTGTTTTTTTTCTAATCTAAATTTTACTGACAGTATGGATATTAAATTAAATTAAATTAATTTAAATGCCCAAATATCTAGTATCTATCAACTTTAAATTGTATTTACATATTTAAAAAAGTAGATTTGTTTTGTTTCTCTGCATATATTGATATGCAATTATTTACTATTTTAATTTTTTTTTTTATTAATTACATTAATCAATATAACATGTAAAGAATTTGATAATATGGTTTGATACTTATTGTCAGACGAATTCTTCTTGCATGACAGTGTCTGTTCACAGTTGTTCAACAAACAATCCACATACCATTAAACAGATGCATACACTCAATCCTCACAACACATCTCACTGTTGCAAATACAAAATTCTATAAATTATACATTACACTTACATTACACTAATATAAATAATATTATTAGCCAGCCTTACCAAACTTTTTGATAAGCTGAATTACATAATTCACATTCGTAAGTAGCTAAGTTACAATCTTGAGGAGATATGACAGCATTTATCATCTACAACACTAATAATAACACACAACTTTTGTGTTCAAAAAGCTCTGGCAGCCTTTTTGTTGAATGGTGCTGGGTCAGTTCAGATGTTTGTCCAGTGTGGGGCACTCAGGTCTCTCAGTCAGAAGAAAGTTGTTTGTTTTTTGTAGTTAGTGTCAGTGACATCAGGTTCATGTGTGACTTACGGCAGGTGAGGTAATAAACTAAAATATTGAAGAGAATAAAAATCAGACATACGTATATATACAACCCCAATTCCAGAAAAGTTTGGACATTTTGTGAAATGCCATAAAATCAAGAATATGTTATCTGTTTATTAACCTTTATTTAATTGACTAAAGTACGAAGAAAACAATTCCAGTGTTTTCAGTGGCCAACTTTTCATTTTCATGGCTGCAACACACTCCAAAAAAGTTGGGACAGAGGCAAAATAAAAGTGAAAAGGTTATAGAATATCCAAATTAAACTGTTTTGAAAAAGTTTACAGTAAGCAGGTGAAATGGAAATACTGTAGGTAAGGATATCATGCTTGAGTATAAAATTAGCATTTCAGTCTTTGCAAGCAAATTTGGATCATGTCTCATCACTTTGTGCCAAATTTCATAACGAAAGTGTCAAACAAATCAAACATCATATTTCTTAATAGAAAATCACAAAACATTTAGGTCTTTCACCAGCAACCACACATAATATTATGAAAAGATTCAGGGAATCCAGAGAAATGTCAGTCTGTGTAGGGAAAGGCAAGACACCCCAGGTGTCTTTGAGCCCTCAGATGGCATTGCATAAGAAACCGTCATGGTGCAGTGTTAAATATAGCCTCATGGGCTCAGGAGTACTGCTGTCACTCAACACATTCTGCAGCTGCATCAATAAATGCAACCTGAATTTCTGTTAGTTTAGCAGAAAGCTATACATCAATTCTGTGCAGGGATGCCATGGGGTTCTCTGGGCCAGAGCTCATCTCAGA
Source organism: Labeo rohita (assembly GCF_022985175.1). Taxonomy (NCBI): domain Eukaryota; kingdom Metazoa; phylum Chordata; class Actinopteri; order Cypriniformes; family Cyprinidae; genus Labeo; species Labeo rohita. The sequence continues at coordinate 3,626,135 of NC_066876.1, forward strand.
TAGTCAAAAAGAGAATGGAAATGTGTGCTGTGGTGAGACGAGTCCGTGATTCAGTTTGTTTCTGAGAAAAATGAACGTTGAGTTCTCAGTACAGAAGATCTAAGGGACCATCCAGACTTTCAACAGCGACAGATGCAAACACAAATGACTGTCATGGTTAAGGGGTGCAGCAAAGCAAATGGCATTGGTGACTGGAATGTATGCAGAGGTACCATTGAAATGGAGGCATGTATTGGGATTGTACAGACACATATACTGCCATCAAGATGATGTCTTTCATGGGAAGTCCATGGTTATTAGATCAAGACAAAGCCAGGTCTCATGTGCTACATGTCTGCATGTGCTACAACAGTGTGGTTTCATAGACACAGACTGATTTGAAATGAATTTGATGAATGAATTGAGAAGGCCTATTGAAAATGTATGACCAGTCATGAAAAGAAGAATCAGACAATGATGATCACAAACTACTGAGCATTTAAAGTTTTTTTTTTTATCAAGCCAAATTGGACAACAATTTTGATTGCAAAACTTGAAGTATTAGTATCCTCAATTTCCAAACAATTAAATATTGTAATTAAAGGAAAGGAAAGTGGCACACTGTTAAACATGCCTCTGTCCCAACTTTTTTGGAGTGTGCTGCAGCTATGAAAATCAAAATGTAGTTATATTTAAAAAATAAAATTAAAAGTCGGCCACTAAAAACACTGGATTTTTTTCTTTGTACTTCAGTCAATTAAATAAAGGTTAAAAAGAATGAACAGATAAAATATCCTTGATTTTATGGCATTTCATGAAACGTCCCAACTTTTTCTGGAATTGGGGTTGTACATGTCATCTGAACCAATGGACAAGTTAAACAAAACACACACAAAAAAAGATGTAAAATTGGCAAGAGAGAGAATTTGATAGAATCATTTAAAATATTTAATAAAATGAAATAAAATGATCACTTACTGTAGTTTCTCTAGTTTACACTGTGGATCCTCCAGCAGATCATTGAGCAGTTTCACTCCTGAATCTCCTGGTTTATTATAGCTCAGATTTAGTTCTCTCAGGTGTGAGGAGTTTGATCTCAGGGCTGAAGCAAGAACAGCACAACCTTTCTCTTTAATACTGCAATCAGACAGCCTGCAGAGAGAAAGAGAGCAAAATGTAACAATTACAAATGAACAAATGGATAAATGCAGGGTGAGGTAAAAATGACTGATACATCGCAAAATATCGGTGTTTATCTTTGTGCAACTATGGGAGTGATGTCTGTACCACAGTGTTGTATTTCATGCACACAAACACAATGCAGACACCAGGGTTTAAAAAACAACTTTATGAATGGATTATATTATGGTTAATTTTGCATATCTAGAGTGGTTTTATTGTGCTCAGACATCATCTGAAAAAGGCTTTTTAAGTTTTTAATGCTGCACAGAGGTAACATATTGTGATTTCTCAGGTAAGCCGGACTCACACTACAGGATTTTTAAAATCCTAAGCGATTATGAAATCTGATTGCAGAGCACACATAAGGAGAATCTTTGCAAATTATCTTACCTGAAATCTTAAACATGCACACACTACAAGATTTAAAAACTGTGGCGATATTATTAAGATTATCATGACTGAGCGAGCGCCTCGCGTGATCTTACGCAACAGATCGTCATTTCAGCAACTAATGTTTACAAATGTTAGTTAGCCTGCTAGCAGATTTATGCACTCACTATGTGGTAAACTGAGATGATTTCACTTCAGAGCTTTCCTTGCTCCATGTGGTTGTGGTATGTTTTCAATATATTATACAGACAGCGTTACTACAAAAACATAAGAAGCACTTTCCTCCATCTCCGCTATCCAATGGACTGTACAGCAGCTGTTTTGTGGTTGCGCATTGGCTATTGTGAAACTACTGATGTAATCATAGCTGTGATCATCCCGATTTAAAATCCTGAATATCAAACATGTTTGATATGATCGGGGGCGGCCCCGATTTGTGTGAGAGCAGTTTGGGAGGTGCAAGATTCGATCTGTGAATATCTCTTATTACCAGATAATCCGTGCCGAAAATCGGGACCGATCGTGGTGCTTGACAAGATTTTTGCTCTGATTCTCGGGAGGGGAAAATCGGGGCAAAATTGGGCTAAAAATCCTGTAGTGTGAGCCCGGCTTAAGCCTCTAATTATTAGTAAGAAAGCAGACGTTGGACAAAAAAAAAAAAAAGAATGAAAGAAAATTACTCAGAGGGGATTTGATCGAATATTTAGTCATTACTAAAATAAATCATAAAAAATAATCAATTACTGTAGTTTTTCCAGTTTACAGTGTGGATCCTTCAGTACATCAGACAACAGTTCCACTCCTGAATCTCCTGGTTTATTAGAGCTGAGGTTCAGTTCTCTCAGGAGTGAGGAGTTTGATCTCAGAGCTGAAGCCAGAACAGCAAAACTTTCCTCTCTAATATCACAGTTACATAGCCTGCAGACAGAAAGAAAATCCATCCTCACTTTCCTTCCACACATTCAACAGGTAAAATGACTTGATGGGTTAAAAAAACATTTCCCTGAGATGCATAATAAACAGTAAGCACTAGTCTGTGTGATGCAATGCACTTATAGGTAATATATCAGAGGCCATTGTGAAAAGATACTGGTGCCTCAACCAGATTTTTACTTTAAACATTAACTGCAAAAAAGCATGGACTAAAAGATTGACCTCAGCATTTATGAATCGATTAATGTATCGAGATTCTCAAATGTTCAAATAAAGATTGCAGTTAATTAGCTCTAGATATAAGTAAGCCCCTTCAGGCAGAAAAGCTCCAGACTCCAATTTACCTTCCCCAATGAAAAGGCTTGATGAATACTTCAGCCAGATAAGAGTAGACTGCTGCAGTCATTTATTTTCTCCCAAGAATGTTTTCTATATATGTTTAGTTTGATTAAGAAACATATTTTATACATATTTAGAAATATGACAACAGTCAACTTTTCCCACACAGAAATTGCACTCTCACAGTGTTTGAGAATATTCGTGCATAATTGAAACACATAATCACATTATATCGGACATGAAAACATTTTATAAGGAAACGCAATATTGTGTTTGTTGAACCTACGAACATTAAGATGTATTATTAAAAGGTTGTTTCCTTTCATGCTTTTGGTCAGCATACTCAGGGGAGAGCAACTGCACTCACCTACACAGCCGACTTGCTGGCTTAAGAGATTTTTGACATATGTCAGCATGACACCAGAGCAAGTTAAACGTCAGTCGGACACATTTCTAACCATCATGCATCTCACAGTGATCATAAGTGATCTGTTCTGCACAGAATTTGTTCATCTCAATTGAGACCATAGACAGGGAGGTTTAGGGATAACAGTCAGTCTCAAACCACTCTGTCACTGAGCAAAGAAGGAAGACACCTTTAAGTTCTTTAATGACTGCAAGTGATTAAACAACACTTCCATGTTCAACAGATACCCTATGCCTCAGATGGACAGTTTGAAAGAGCCACTGGGAATGGCTCAGTGTGTCTTGATTCTTGATTTTAACAAGGGATACTGGCAAATCCCCTTATAACCCAAAAGCTTTCCAGCCCTGTTCCTGGAGGCACAGCAACAGTATACATTTTGAATGCCTCCCTTATCTAACCCAATTATTGCAGGTCTCGGAGTCCCTGCTAATGAGCTGATGAGTTGAATCTGGCATATTCGATTAGGAAGAGTTAGAAAATGTGTACTGTTGGTGTGCCTCCATGAACAAGGTTGGGAAACACTGCTCTAAGGTATGGGAAAAGTTGGCCTTCAGCACACCATCCAACCATTTGCAGTAATAAGTGAAACAGATAGAGATAGAAGGAGATAATAATCTAACCCACTATTTTAAAATACGACAAAAATAGTAACACTCACTGTAGTTTCTCCAGGTTACAGTGTGGATCCTTTAGTAGATCAGAGAGCAACATAACTCCAGAGACACCTGGTTTATTCCAGCTCACATCCAGTTCTCTCAAGTGTGAGGGGTTTAATCTCAGAGCTGAAATAAGAGCATCAAAACCCTCCTCCCCGATGCTGCAGTTGTACAGGCTGCAGAAAGAAAGAAAACTTACTTAAACAATACATAAACAATCATGTTAAAAGTATGTGACATAGGTGTCCAGTAAGCAGTGAGTGTTGGATCAAATGATGCAATGCAGTGTTTATAACAAAAGATTAGGATAAATAGCTAGTGCAGGACAGAAAATATCTAACAAGACAAAGACTACATAAAAATGTAAATGTAAAATAAAACCTGACACATCTGATTATCTTTGTCTACAGGTCATTACTGCAGTGTACTTTATAGTATGTTATTTTCACTCATAGTTTGTAACTGCTGATTTCATTGAAAATACACAATACTTACTTTAATGTCTTGAGTTTACAGTAAGAGTTCTTTAGTCCAGCAGAGAGCAGCTTCATTCCTGAATCTTGCAGGTTATTATGACACAGGTTCAGCACTCTCAAATTTCTAAGAGCTTTGGCCAGAGCTGAACAGATTCTCCATGTGAGAAAACAGCCACTCAGACTAGAAGAAAGCATAATAACAACTGTGTGTTAAATTAAATGTAGTGTAAATGAAACAAAATAAAAGCTATAATGAACTTCTTAATTAAGAACTTAAATTTTGTATTCTGGATTCAATATTTATTATTTTTAGTGTTTTGTTTAAAATACATTAAATAGTAAAGCCATGTAAATACTCACTTTGCTTTTCTACATACTTTGACCACTGGCAGCAGCCTCAGAAGACCTTCTTCTGATTGATGGTATTTACTTAGTTCAAACTCATTAAGCTCCTCTTCTGAGTTCAGTAACACAAACACCAAAGCTGACCACTGATCAGGAGACAGCTTAACATCAGCAAGACGATTAATATGAGATCCCTTCAGGTATGTTTGGACTTCTTGCTGTAGTAAATGATCATTCAGTTCATTCAGACAGTGAAACAGATTTATGGATTTTTCTGGGGAGGGATTTTCCCTGATTTTCTCCTTGATGTACACAGTAATTTCCAGATTGCTGTGAGTTGTATTTCCTGTCTGTCTCAATAGACTTTGCAAGAGACTCTGATTGGACTCCAGGGAGAGACCCAGAAGAAAGCGTAGATAAAGATCCAAGTGTCCGTTCTCACTCTGCAAAGCCTTGTCCACTTCCTTTTTCTGAAAATGGGTTATTTCTGACCTTGTATCAGAAACAAAGGAGAGAAACCTGAATAAAGCAGCAAAAAACTCCTGAATGCTCAGATGCACAAAGCTGTACACTTTCCCTAGACACAACCCAATCTCCTCTCTGAAGATCTGGGTAAAGACTCCTGAGTACACTGACACTTCTCTGACATCAATGCCACATTGTCTCAGGTCCTCCTCATAGAAAATCAGGTTGCCTGTTTCCAGTTGTTCAAAAGCCAATTTGCCCAGTGAAAAAATTGTTCTTTTGGCCTGCTGAAGATCTACCTCACTTCTCTCATCATACTTCTGGGTCTTCAATTTGGTCTGAAAGATCAAGAAGTGTGTGAACATTTGAGTGAGAGTTTTGGGGATCACTGAACTCTCTGCTTTGTCCAACATTTCCTCTAGAACAGTGGCTGAAATCCAGCAAAAGACTGGTATGTGACACATGATATACAGGCTTCTTGATGATTTGATATGCGAGATGATTCTGTTGGCCAGACTCTGATCATTTATCTTCTTCCTGAAATACATTTCTTTCTGAGGATCACTGAATCCTTGTACCACTGTAACCCGATCAACACACTCAGAAGGGATCTGACTGGCTGCTGCTGGTCGACAGGTTATCCATATGAGAGCAGAAGGAAGCAGCTCTCCTTTGATGAGGTTGGTCAGCAACACATCCATTGAAGCTGATTGTGTGACATCAGACAACGTCTGATTAGTTTGGAAATTTAAAGGAAGTCGACACTCATCAAGCCCATCAAAGATAAACAAAATTTTATAATGATCAAGGTCTGTTGATCTCAGTTCCTCGATATCTGAGAAAAATCGATGGAGAAGCTCCATTAGACTGATATTTTCCTCCTTCATTAAATTCAGCTCCCTGAAAGGAAGTGAAAATATGAGGTGCACGTCATTGTTTGCTTTTTCCTCAGCCCAGTCCAGAATGAACTTCTGTACTGACACTGTTTTTCCAATGCCAGCAACTCCTTTTGTCAACACACTTCTGATGGGTTTGTATTGTCCAGGTGCGGGTTTAAAGATGTCATTGCATTTAATTGATATTTCCTGCTTTTCTAGCCTTCTGAACATCTCAATCTGTCTCACCTCATGTTCATTGTTGACCTCTCCACTGTTTCCCTCTGTGATGAAGATTTCTGTATAGATCCCATTCAAAAGTGTTAAGTTCCCTTGATATGATATTCCATCATTGAGCCACTGGAATTTCTCTCCCAGTCTGGATTTGTATTTTTGCAAACACATAGGGATACATTCTGATGAAAACAACAGAAACTACAATAAAATAGAGCACTTGTTGCCATGCTTTATATTTAGAGTGACTTAGAGTGCAAGGTATACATTTAGTCAACATGCAGGTTTCCTGAAAATCAAACACATGACTTCGGCATTTTTAGCATCATACTCTACCAATCTACCAATTGTTCCTGATTTTGTCATGTGGTTGCCTGTTCTCTCATACAAACATGCCATGTGTTTAGGGTGTTTAACTTGAAGCAGCACTGCATAGACCAAATGGTGTATGATATGAGAGTACCACAAAAGCAAGTAGAGAGAAGACGGCTCTGTAAGTGTTCAAATCACTCTCACAGTACTCTGATGCCATATACCAGGGGTGGCAAACTCCAGGCTTAGAGAGCTGCAGCCCTGCAGAGTTTTGCTTCAAACCTAATCAATCACACCTGAACAAGCTGATCAAGGTCTGAAGGGTTAGGAAGCTAGAGGCAGGTGAGTTTTTATTAGGGTTGGAGCTAAACTCTGCAGGGCTGCGACCCTCCAGGCCTGGAGTTCGTCACCCCTGATCGGCCTACACAGCGCTGCTTCAAGTTGAACACACCTTTTTTCTTGCTTTATGTGTTATTGCTTTCATTGATTGTCTCCCATTGGATAATGGTTTGATTACCCTCAGGTGCTCCTTGTTATGTGATTAGTCCATGTGTATATATACTGTAGTCCTCATGTTTCTTTTGTGCCTTTGTCTAGCTTTGATGTTGTACCCCATTTTTGGTGAATCTAGTCAGGCCTGTTCTAGTTAAGTCAGGTTACTCATGTGGTTCTGTTTACTTTGTGTTAGTTTGATTTATTGTTACTGCACTTGGGTTTAGTTCAACTTACCTACAGTGGACTTTGTTACATCTACTTCTAAGGGGTATTCCAGAAAGCAGGTTATTCGACTTGGTAAGTTTGGGTAATTTTACTAAAAAGTAAGTGGATAGCTTCAACTTTTGGTTACAAAACGTTTTTGGTTCATCAACTCAGGGTTCAGGGTTTATGTGACCTTAATTAACCCAGCTTTCTGGAATACCCCCCTGACAGAATGCATTATTAATGTCAAATACATACTATTAAATCACCCTATGCTGTCTGTAAAATTGGTTGAATACATGTTGCCATGTATGTTGTGAAGTTCCGTTTTATTTAATAGTTCCAAGCTCTTACTTTTCTGTAGCATAGTAGTGAGGTCTGTTTGGTTTGCTTTTCCCTGGACAAGCAATGTCCTGTTTGGAAACCTATGATTGACTTTGCTTTGGCCTTCATCCTCTTCCTCCACACTGAGTTTTCTGAAAATAAATATACAGTATTCTCTTAAGTACACAACATCCATGACATTGATGAATGTGCGCATTTCTAAAAATTCAGCTGTGCTCCAGATTAAATTTGAGATAAACGGTAAACTACACTGCAAACTCTCATCTTCCAACTCAACACATTGCAGTATTTGCCCTATCAAATCAAAACTAGAATTTTTTTTTTTTTTTTTTTTAAGCTGTTAATCACATTAAGAACTAAATTAACAACCAATATGCTATGAAACTGTCCTCACCTCAAATCAGCAGATGAGTCTCCTAAACTAAAGTTAATGACATCATCTATTGACTGGTTACTCTTCATGGACACACAGCTGGGTTCAGGAAATAATTTCTGATTTATTCTGAAACAAAGCAGCAGTTAAACACTGTTTAATTATGCACAAATGTAAATGCTCTTTTTGTCATAGTCACTCTAATACAAATCTTCACAGTGATTCATAGCATGCTGCAGAAAATTATCAATTCATTAAGACAGCTGGTTTCAGGAAAGTTCTCTCAGAGGATGGTTTTTCAGTTAAATTTCATTTATCACAAAAATGAATCCCTGCTTATCATTAAACAAAAGAAAAACAGACATTACAGTGAACATGTTTACATGCACTCAAAAAATGGCTCATTCCAGAGTTTTTGGAACTTCCAAAACAAACTCCAAATTAACTTCTTTTTGGATTTTGTTTGAAATCAGGTTTGTCAGCTTAAAGTCAATTTCCTCATACTGCAGAGGATAATATGTGACCTCTACATAACATCCAGTCTCATCTCTTCTCATGGATCAGTCATAAAGAACACTGTTATTTAGACTGCATTTAAAAAAAGTTACACAAACCTTTGAATGTTACTCACCTTTTGTCCATTCTTGTGTCATTCCCTCTCTTTCTGGAGGTGATATCAGTACACTGCATACCTGTGAAAAAAAAAAAGTGTTCTATTACAACAGTCTATATACAGCAATCCTGACACTTACAGATCAAATTCATTTACTTGGCTGTTTTATTCTGTTTAACTGACAGATTGGATCTAATGGACTGCAGCCAACCTGTCAGTTCATCACAACATTACTGCTCAGTTGAGTTGTATGACACTAACAGCAAAAAGCAAAGAAGCTTGATGGCCAGTTTAGCTTTACTATCCACATTGCAACATCTGTCTGATTATTTGTAACAATTATATGTTCCATCTCACTATTTAAAGTGAGTGAGTAATGCCTAGGGGTTTTTCACAGAGGACAAAGTTGCATCCCAGAAACTGCACCCTTTCTATCGGTGGACAAGCTGACAACCTCCACCCAACCTGCTGAGACCATCACAGTTTTCCAGAGAAGGTTGAAAACACAAATGATATCTTCATATACTAAATGAAAAATGCTTTTATTTTGCATTTCACTTCTGCTCTTACAGGAAAAATTTTCCTGTATTTTTACAGTAAGTTACTGGCAGCAAGGTTGCCAGCAAGTTACTGTAATTTGTTTTACAGCAATGTACTGTAATGCAACTTTACAGTATGTAGAATAGTGTACTCTATAATATGAGGCAAACTTCGCTTATCAATACATACATAAAACACGTGCATATACACCTATAAATTACTTGCATATACATGTATACTGTTGAAATACACGTGCACACTAATATGAAATCCATACCAATACATCTTTTATTAGTAATGAATACATATACACTTGTGAATAACTTGTATATACATATAAACTTAACGCATGCATACGCTAAAAAACACTCGCTTATACATATAAACTTGATCCATACATATAAACCTTCAACAACACGCACATATACATATAAACTCGCTGCATGCAGACACACCTGTACATACTCGCATATACATATAAACTTGATCCATGCATATACATCTAATAACACTCGCACATACATATAAACTCGTTGCGCGCATATACACCCATAAAACACTCACGCAAACATACAAAATACATTTCAGGTAAGACGCATGCTTGCGTTGTGTATATACATATATGCAAGTGATTTCATATGTGGATGTGCGTGAACTTTTCAGTGTAAACGGAAGGCATTTCAGTGTGAAAGGAAGCAGCGGCACTTCCGGCGGAATCTCCAGATGCCGGGGCATTTTAAAACGCTTAACGTGACTTAATGCATTAAAATAGTATTTTAAAAAGACATTTAATATAGCATACAATGTACCAGGGGCGAATTTCCACTGGGAACTTTTCACAATCCCGTTCAGCACCGCCGAGAGTTCGCGCGATCGTTTAAACAAAACCGAAAGTAAAACGCGCACGCGCCTTCAAAAGCAATTTTAATACCGCGCGTTTAGAGCGCGACTCCCCAATGCGTGCAAATTTTGGCTACATAACATATCTAGGATGTTAGTACGTAGGCTATAATAGGTTGTGTAGTTGTCTATAGTTGCAGGGCTCTCAAGTGTCACGCATTGAGCGTGACAGTCACTCATTTCGGTCTATTGTCACGCACTCCCGCCACACATTGTATTTCTCACGCAGAAAAAACTATTTATAATATATTTAATATACCGCAGCGCCCAACATTTCTCTGGCCGCGCCAGAGGGGAATGAGATGTCACTCTTGCCTGTCTTCAAAACTTGAGAGCCCTGGTTCTGTATCATGCTTGAAAATTGTAGTATCTATTTGCACTTTGAAATTCGCCCCTGGTACATTGTATGCTATATTAAATGTATTTTTAAAATACTATTTTAATGCATTAAGTCACGTTAAGCGTTTTAAAATGCCCCGGCATCTGGAGATTCCGCCGGAAGTGCCGCTGCTTCCGTTTACACTGAAAAGCCTTCCGTTTACACTGAAAAGTTCACGCACATCCACATATGAAATCACTTGCATATATGTACAGTACAGACCAAAAGTTTGGACACACCTTCTCATTCAAAGAGTTTTCTTTATTTTCATGACTTTGAAAATTGTAGATTCACACTGAAGGCATCAAAACTATGAATTAACACATGTGGAATTATATACATAACAAAAAAGTGTGAAACAACTGAAAATATGTCATATTCTAGGTTCTTCAAAGTAGCCACCTTTTGCTTTGATTACTGCTTTGCACACTCTTGGCATTCTCTTGATGAGCTTCAAGAGGTAGTCACCTGAAATGGTTTTCACTTCACAGGTGTGCCCTGTCAGGTTTAATAAGTGGGATTTCTTGCCTTATAAATGGGGTTGGGACCATCAGTTGTGTTGTGCAGAAGTCAGGTGGATACACAGCTGATAGTCCTACTGAACAGACTGTTAGAATTTGTATTATGGCAAGAAAAAAGCAGCTAAGTAAAGAAAAACAAGTGGCCATCATTACTTTAAGAAATGAAGGTCAGTCAGTCCGAAAAATTGGGAAAACTTTGAAAGTGTCCCCAAGTGCAGTCACAAAAACCATCAAGCGCTACAAAGAAACTGGCTCACATGCGGACCGCCCCAGGAAAGGAAGACCAAGAGTCACCTCTGCTGCGGAGGATAAGTTCATCCGAGTCACCAGCCTCAGAAATCGCAGGTTAACAGCAGCTCAGATTAGAGACCAGGTCAATGCCACACAGAGTTCTAGCAGCAGACACATCTCTAGAACAACTGTTAAGAGGAGACTGTGTGAATCAGGCCTTCATGGTAGAATATCTGCTAGGAAACCACTGCTAAGGAGAGGCAACAAGCAGAAGAGACTTGTTTGGGCTAAAGAACACAAGGAATGGACATTAGACCAGTGGAAATCTGTGCTTTGGTCTGATGAGTCCAAAGTTGAGATCTTTGGTTCCAACCACCGTGTCTTTGTGCGACGCAGAAAAGGTGAACGGATGGACTCTACATGCCTGGTTCCCACCGTGAAGCATGGAGGAGGAGGTGTGATGGTGTGGGGGTGCTTTGCTGGTGACACTGTTGGGGATTTATTCAAAATTGAAGGCATACTGAACCAGCATAGCTACCACAGCATCTTGCAGCGTCATGCTATTCCATCCGGTTTGCGTTTAGTTGGACCATCCCTTATTTTTTCAACAGGACAATGACCCCAAACATACCTCCAGGCTGTGTAAGGGCTATTTGACCAAGAAGGAGAGTGATGGGGTGCTGCGCCAGATGACCTGGCCTCCACAGTCACCGGACCTGAACCCAATCGAGATGGTTTGGGGTGAGCTGGACCGCAGAGTGAAGGCAAAAGGGCCAACAAGAACTAAGCATCTCTGGGAACTCCTTCAAGACTGTTGGAAGACCATTTCAGGTGACTACCTCTTGAAGCTCATCAAGAGAATGCCAAGAGTGTGCAAAGCAGTAATCAAAGCAAAAGGTGGCTACTTTGAAGAACCTAGAATATGACATATTTTCAGTTGTTTCACACTTTTTTGTTATGTATATAATTCCACATGTGTTAATTCATAGTTTTGATGCCTTCAGTGTGAATCTACAATTTTCATAGACATGAAAATAAAGAAAACTCTTTGAATGAGTGAATGAGAAGGTGTGTCCAAACTTTTGGTCTGTACTGTATATACACAACGCAAGCATGCGTCTTACCTGAGATTTATTTTGTATGTTTGCGTGAGTGTTTTATGGGTGTATATGCGCGCAACGAGTTTATATGTATGTGCGAGTGTTATTAGATGTATATGCATGGATCAAGTTTATATGTATATGCGAGTATGTACAGGTGTGTCTGCATGCAGCGAGTTTATATGTATATGTGCGTGTTGTTGTAGGTTTATATGTATGGATCAAGTTTATATGTATAAGCGAGTGTTTTTTAGCGTATGCATGCGTTAAGTTTATATGTATATACAAGTTATTCACAAGTGTATATGTATTCATTACTAATAAAAGATGTATTGGTATGGATTTCATATTAGTGTGCACGTGTATTTATTATATATATATATATATATATATATATATATTGAACATCCAACAGTATACATGTATATGCAAGTAATTTATAGGTGTATATGCACGTGTTTTATGTATGTATTGATAAGCGAAGTTTGATTTAAATCCTACGTGGCACCTCATACTATAACTACAAAACAGTATTGTACTGTATTTTTACAGTACTTCGTAATTTTGTTTTTACTGTAATTAGCTATTGTGTAATTATTATTGTGTATTGTTTCGTTGGAATAGTACATAGAAATAGTTAGTAAAATTGTGATACTACTATAATTCAGAATAAAATTACAAATCAAAAGACAAAACATTTCAAAACATTTTTGTACGGTGCTTGCTACCCAGAGCACAGTGCATCAACAATTTACAGCCATGAAAGCAATTGAAGTGTGCAAGAATATAAATGAAACAAACACATGCATCTTGAGGGCTGGATTGGGAATCAATGTCCTAAGAGAGAACTTGATTTACTATCTAAAAATTAAAACTTATTTTGTCTTCTGCCAAACATGTAAGTACAGTATCTTCTGAAGGGCAGTTCTGAGTAAAAAAAAACATGATATTTAGGCTAAATAAGAAAAATGTACACATCTTTTTCATTCTGTTCAAAAGTTTTCACCCCTAGCTTTTAATGGATCATTTTTCCTTCTGGATCATCAGTGAGTGTTTGAACCTTCTGTAATAGTTGCGTGAGTCCATCAGTTGTCCTCAGTGTGAAAAGATGGATCTCAAAATCATACAGTCATTGTTGGAAAGGATTCAAATACACAAAAATGCCTGCAAAACCAATGAATTTGGTTTAACTGTTCAGGATAAACAAGGGACTCATGAACAACTATCACTAAACAAAAAAACAAAAACAAAATAAACAAACAAAAAACGGCTGTGGATCAGCACAGTATTAAGAATCAAGTGTATGAAAACTTTTGAATGTGGTTATTTTTATAAATTCAACTATTATTTTCTCTTATGGACTAAATGTAAATGTATTTTATTTGAAATATCTTATTCAGGTCAGTACTAAATAAAAATAACATGCATTTTGTACGATAAGCCCTCTTATTTTGGTAAAATAATTAACAGATTCTGCAGACTTTTGACTTTGACTGTAAATAAAAATAAAATTTAAAAAATACAAAATACTGCCTTGTGACAGCATTGCCCTTCCTAGGGTGCAAAGACAAGTGGACCGCACTGTAGACGTGCAAGAAATCATATAAATTAGATTCAATAACGTGTTAGCTTACTTGTTAAAGATGTATAGGCTAAAGTCATATAGACTGTTGCCTATACATGTGTATTTTATACACTCCAACAATACATCAGTTATTAAAAAAACATATTATGCTTGACATTTTGGCAAGCATTTTACTTGTCTTTGTTGACTAATAGATCATTAGTAACTGATAAAAGTAATTGTCCACTAATCATATTTTTATTATATTTTTATTATCATAATCATTTTTATCCCCATGCTACAGGCCTTTTAGGCCTCCCGCCTAAATAATGTTAGTTAATAACTTGTAACATTACCAATATCTCTGACCCCAAACCACCCATTTACATCACAAGTGAAACACTGTATTTCTGAACCATGTTTATGTAAGCAACTATGTCAAGTATCTGGATTGCAATTTATTATTTTTTATTTTTTTTTGACGCACCGTAAATGTATGTGTTAAAATGTGCATGTGTTTGTCATTGACAGACTCGAATCGGACAACATTATAAAAGGCATCCCAGAGATATAGACAATTGTTTTACCGTAATATATATCCCTTTTGTTTAAACTCAAACTACGATTTATCGTTTGTCTTTACACATTTCCAACAAGCATCGACTCTAGATTTGATCGAAATAAACCGTAAGCTAATTCACTAGATGTGAAAATGTCGGCAGTGCAGCTAACAGTGTGTACTTAAATTTGACATTGTGTCCTGCAAATATTTTATCATAAAATGTGTATGATATGCATCTGGGTAAAAGCATCTGCGAAATAACTGTAAATTATTACTAAAATAATAAAAATGCAGTTTAACTACAAGATTTAGTTTCAAAGAGTCAGAGTCCAAAGTTTTGCAGGTTTTACGGTATTCCTGACTGGTTCCTTTGTCATGACTTACGGTTATAAAATCATGAGGTTGTTTTTCTGCTGGTTTCTAGTAAGTGAGTCAAGTGTTTTTCCCTGAAACCAGGTGGATAATCTATAGGTTATTCTCTGATTTCTCTCTCTGCATCACTTTAATAAAGTACAAAATAATGAATAATAATAAAAATAAACTGAATCACTAAATCATTGTGATCCAAGCCTTACTAAGCCTTATGCAGTCTTTTTACTTTTATTTTTTAAAGTATTAAAATACACAAAGCACTTCTTGTTTCCAGATTTCTGTTTTTAAAGAGCAGGCAATAATAAACGTCTTATATATTTTAGATTTAAGCTTTTATAAAATATTCTTCCTACATTGTTTTGATTTAATTTTTGTACATTCTAAGTGACTCTGAACTAAATCAAATGTATGACCAAAAACCTTTGAATCAGCAAATAAGTAAATAATAAAATTAATCATGATACTTACTGAGTTTCACTCTCCGAATGTGGCTTATATTCCTCTCATGAGTAAATGGGCTTCACTTGAACTGTCTAAAGGCATTATAGTTCTCAAACAACCATAAAAGTTGAGTAATAGGAGTTGTGCAAGGCTTTATGAGCTCTGAAATGGCAAGCTGTTCTTTTCAGATATTAACTTTTACACAGAACATCTGGAAAGTGAATAGTTAACTTGAGTAAATCTTACTGTGCACACACACACACACACAGATACATTTACATATTTACACTTATTTATACGAAACTGCTAATTGCACTTCTGGTTAGATGCTAACTGCGTTTCTTTTCCTCTGTACTTTTACTCACACAATGACAATAAAGATAAATCTAATCTAATCTAGACCTTAGTCAGGGGAGGACCATACAATAGACTATTTAATTACTGACAGCAATGTAATCAGAGCTGTTTGGGACAGAAGTGCAGTGTGTTCTAAGAATTACTGTTTTTTAACAACATAACGTTGTTCAGCTCACAAAACTTTTTTGAAAGTTATCATTTGGTAAAGATTATTTGATGTTGGATCTTTATACAGTGCGTGTCATTTGCACCAAACATGTTTTTCAGTTCCACTATGATACTTTTGCATTGTTCTTCTACGTAAACACATGCTACATGAACACTCCCATCCTGCATCCTTTGCAGTCTTTTTTTGCATGATATGCCATTTTCATCTGTGTTAAATTCAGTGTCAACCTGACTGAAGTGTACTGGAGCTAAAGTTGCACCCATCTGGAGCTGGCAAGCACCTCAAGGTGTGTGTTTTTTATTAACCTAATTAAAAAGTCGTTAGGATGGAAACCCATTTCCACCGCTGAATAAAAAATAAAAAAGGTAATTACAACTTTTTATCTCACAATTCTGACTAAGTAAGCTATTTCCAGGTGTAATTTGCAATAGGTGTTCTCTGGCTCCTGCTGATTGTACTCACATGTTTGTTTCTTGTCAAAAGTTGGAAGATTTTTGGCATTCGTGTTTTGGCACTTTTTCTAACATTCTTAATATTTCCCTTGAACCATGCATGTCTTTGAGTGCTAACCACCAGTTTTTAATGAACTTTCAAAAATGCTAGTATGCTAATGTTCTTGCCTCACTAATAGCTTGCAGATGGATTTTATTGTACTGAAAGTCTTCTAAACCTCCTCCCACTTTCTCATGGTTAGAAGATTTGATGTCTTTTCTAAATATTCATAAATTAAGTCTGCATTAAGAGGTCCCACTGACTAATTTTATAAAAACTGGCATCCATACTTAATTCTGTCAAGGATGCACCTCTTAGCTTTCCTGTTTTATTTATATATTTATTAACCTATGGATCTCTTCTTTCTTTTGTTTCTTTATATTTTTATGTATAATTATTTACTTGCATTGACAATTAATGTGGGTGCTTGTTTTTTTATTTATTATTTATTAATATACTTTTCTGTTTTATTCTACCCTGTGGGGTAGGGTGGGGGATTACACTGTAAAATAAAAAAACACAATTTGTTGAGTGAGCTTAAAATTATTTTAAGGTGATTCAACTCAAATAAGTTGTCACTTAGTATAATTTAACATTTCAAGTTGAGTAAACTGTTAACTGAATTTAAAATTTGAAGGCAGCCAGGTTACAAATTATTTTAAGTTGACTCCACAAATTGGCTTTTTCAGTGTAGGGCCCACTAAGGTTTTGACTGCTTATGTCCAAAAAAAAATTTAAAAAAAATAAAAAATAGAAAAAGATAGAAAAAAGGTGTAAACTGTTAATATTGCAGTATCCTTCGTACTGTGTATTGTAATAAATAAATACAGATATAAATAAAAAGTTTATATATTGCAATTGTGACTTTATGACTCACAATTGTCCCTTCGCTAATTGCTTGATCAATAGATGATCTGACCAATCAGAACGCTGAATCCGACATTTAGTCCGACAAACAAATCAGACATGAGAGTAGATTAACTTCCATGGACTTGAAGTTGAAAAACTGTGTGTATTGACATTTTGCCCATGGTTGAAATAAATAATGTTCTGATGCTCATTCATGTTTATTTAGTGATTTAAGTAAATAAGACGATCGGTTCACGTGTCGATTGATCTAATAAGGAAATACAATGATCTGTCACAGCACATTAAAGAGCCACAAAACGGTATTTATTGTTTGAATTTCTTAAAAAAAATGCTAACATTTTAAATGGCGTAGCAAAGTGAAAACTGACAACATGCCGACAGACAAGACAGAGCAGGTTACTTCTGGTATAAAACAAGGTCTCAGCTTTAAAAAGTTGAGGAATTTCAACAACACGTGAACCGATCGTCTTCTTCACTTAAAGCATGACAAAATAAACATGAATGAACATGAGAACGTATTTTATTTCAACTGTGGAAAAGACATCAATACACACAGTGTTTCAAGTTCAAGTCCACCTAAATTAATCTACTGTCTGATTTGTTTGTCGGACAGAATAGTGAATTCAGCATTATGATTGGTCAGATCACCTGTCACTCAAGCTGTTTGTGAAGGGTCAATTGTGACTTTATATCAAGCAATTCTGAGAGATGTAAACTCGCTACTGTGAGGAAAAAAGAAAAAAAAGTTTTTATTCAGTGGCAAAAACAGGCGTTCATACGTAAGAGTCGTTTGCTTGACAACTAAACCACAATGACTGGCTTGCAGTATATTTTTTTTTTTTTTTTTTTTTTTTTGACTCTACAAAGAACTGACTAGCAGAACCTTCACACTAACTGATATTTGAACGTTTCCATTTGTACCAAAGAGCATTTTTGTCTGTACTGTTCCTTTAAAACTCCGAATGCAGCTGGTAAGTCATAAACAGAATGGGCCCCTTTAAATCGTCCGTAGAGTGGAGCAGGTGGGCGTTCCCCTGCGCAACACAGCGCTGCTGGAACTGAGCGCAGTCACTTTGTAAACATATTTGCGGCTCGTCTTCGACGCTTTAGTGAAATGCTGCAGCTGAATGACAGCGTAGACCCTGAGAGCCCGGGTGCGGCTGTTTTACATCCGGCTGACTGTGATGATGGGCTGGAGGTGGTGGCCCGATCTGGAGCTTCAGTGGCCTGCTGCACTCCGCTACAGACCCTCACGCCTTTCCATGTCCACAACCCAACCATGCGAGCTAAAGTCAAAGATTATTTCGTCTTTAGGGTGAGTAAGCAACCCAGTGTTTACTACAACACGCCCGGACTCGGTAGTCAAGCTTGTAATCTGTGTAAATATGGTTTATTTTTATCGTGTTGACTAGATAAGGCTGCATGTCAAAAACTAGGAAGCTGCCTACGAAGGCAGCATGGGTATCCACATCAAATGCTCGTTATGAAAGTAGCGCAGTTACATTAAACATTTAATTGTGACACGCAAGAACGGATCCTATGAATGCTTTCAATGCCTCACCGACTCAGAAGACGCCTGTCCTGCGTGAAAATGCTTTCTTTGTAGGGAGCTCACCGGGGTTTGTAACATAGCCATTGATTTGTGCCCTTATAAATAGCGGTCTCTTTTTAGCTATACATGCAATACATGGAGTGACCTTGCAACATTAATTATGAAATTAACTATAATTATTGTTTATAATTATAATTATGAAGACCAATTAACAGTTTAAATCACAGAGTGATGGCTAATTCTTTTTACCAAAAAAAAAAAAAAAACTGTAAACACTGTTTCTGAGGTTATGTCCAGAGTGGAATACTAATGTGCTGACTAATGTACTGTAAATTGCATGCAGTGATACCTATTTAAAACAGATTAAAATTATTTTGCAGTTTTGGTGCATTTTTCAGTGAAATGCATGTCGGTCCTGATTTAAGCAGTATTAGATATAGATATAACTTTATTGTCAAACTTTTTAAATTTGACATTTGTCATGCATAACATTGTTTACACTCTGCACACTCTTTACAAACACAGTTAAAAAAAAATTCAAAAATTCCTTGTTTTCATTTTATATAGACCTTGTTCATCTCTAGGACAGCCTGATGTACAAAGGAATGTTTTAATTTCACTCGATTAAATCTTGGGACTTTAAATCGACGATTAGATGGTAAAAGCACAAATTTATGATACAATACATGACTAGAATTAGACACCTTATTCTTAGCCAGCCTTAAGAGTTTCTTACGATAAGAAAGATTACTTGTCAGTATACACAGTATTACCTTCATGTTGTATTGCAAAACACTTTTGCTGCTCATGTGGCCCAATAAAGGGGCTTCAACAAACTTGCAAGATGACTTAAAACATTTAAAAGACAAAACAAGCAGCAAAATTAAGTAAAACAACCAAAAATCTGGAAATTTCTTATTTTAATTCATTTTTAATTTAATACACAACAGTCATGGGGCCTCTGAATATGTTTGTGGAAAATGGAGGCTTGAAGTCAAAAAGGGTGGGAGCCTTGGCCTATAATGACTTTAAGTTGTTTAAGTTGGTATAAATTGTATGTTTCTTAAAATTTATTTATTTTTGTTACTTCCTTTGAAGTAGTTTCATGCATCTGAAATAATTGCTCTGTTTTTCTGGTCTCAGCCAGGGACGATAGAGCAGGCGGTCAATGATATCCGCACGGTTGCATTGCCTTCAGAGGATGGAGAGGTTCTTAGCGTGTGGCTGTTAGCAGAGTGAGTATGTTGCTGCCCTTTCTTAGCAAACTGTCATTTTTACTTTTATTGCATGTATTTTTAAAAGAACAGAAGGGTCTTTAGTGGATCTTGATTGCAACCTTCACACAAAAACATACCATAGTAAACATACCATGGCTTTTGGCAAACACTGTGGTGTTTTTTTACATGCACTATTGGAGAAACCATGGTATCCTTTTAAATACAATTTGATATAGGTTAGTAATATGACGCATCAAAGTACCATGATATTAACATTGAAAACATCACTCAACCATGGTACCACTAACACTTTGTTATGCAGCATAATTTGACAGGTGTCTGTTCAGCCAGATTCATATCCTCTTTATATTTTACCGCAGAATTGATCACTGGAACAATGAAAAAGAGAGACTGGTACTTATAACTGAGAGGTAAGAAAATAAGCGTTTACTGGAACGCATTTGTTTCAGGAAATTGGTCCTAAATGAGCTGCTGGTTTGTTGCAGGTCTTTGTTGGTGTGCAAATATGACTTCATAAACCTCCAGTGTCAGCAGGTCATCAGAATTTCCCTGAACGCCGTGGACACGATCTCAGTCGGCGAGTTTGAGTTTCCCCCAAAATCCCTCAACAAGTAAGATACTTCATTCTCAAGCACAAAATACAATTCTGTTGATGTGACATTGTCATTATATTTCATTATATGACAAATGTCTAATAGTTTTCTCCATACTTAATGTGGAGAAATTACCCAAACATGTTATTGGTGCATTATATAATAAATGTATTTTATATACACTGCCATTCAAATATTTGGGATCAGTAAGATTTTTAATGTTTTTTATAAAGAAGGCTCTTATGCTCATCAAAGTTCCATTTACACAAAAATGCAGGGGAAAAAAAAGCAGTTTTATGAAATATTATTGTAATTTAAAATAATTTTTTTTTTCTTTGATGCAAAGCTGAATTTTCATCATCCATTACTTCAGTTTTCAGTGTCACACGATTCTTCAGAAATCGTTCTAAAATGCTGATTTATTATCAATGTTAAGTTGTGCTGCAGTTGTGCTGCTTAATTTTTTTGGAAGCTCTAAAATTAAAAAAAAAAAAAAAAATATATATATATATATATATATATATATATTCATTAAAGATAAGCAGCACAACTGATCCCATCATATTAGAATGATTTCTGAAGGATCATGTGACACTGAAAACAGGAGTAATGATGCTGAAAATTCAGCTTTGATCACAGGAATAATTTTTATTTTAAAGTATACTATAATAGAAAACCACTATTTTAAATTGGAATAATATTGAACAGTATTGCTGTTTTTATATATATATATATATATATATATATATATATTTTTAGCTTGATGGGCAAAAAAAGACTACTTTAAAAAAAGGTTTAGGCAGCATTACACTGTTTGTGTTTGTGTGTGTGAAGGAGAGAGGGAACCGGTATCCGTGTCCAATGGGATAAGCGACCAAGACCTTCATTCGTAAATCGCTGGAACCCCTGGTCCACTGACATACCCTACGCCACCTTCACCGAACACCCCATGGCACATGCTGATGAAAAGGTGGCCTCCCTCTGCCAGGTAAATGTGTTTTCTACTAGTGCT
Source organism: Labeo rohita (assembly GCF_022985175.1). Taxonomy (NCBI): domain Eukaryota; kingdom Metazoa; phylum Chordata; class Actinopteri; order Cypriniformes; family Cyprinidae; genus Labeo; species Labeo rohita. The sequence goes on from NC_066876.1 coordinate 3,647,671, forward strand.
TAATTAATATTGATTTTTCCATTTTCAGTACTCATCTTCCACAGTATGGATACACGGGTACCAGCTGCGTTCCAGCTCTCTCTTCTCTGACACACATAGCAATCTGTGACCTGGACCACAAAACCAGATTTAAGTAGCACAGGTATATTAATAGTAATAGCCAACAATACATTGTATGGGTCAAAAGGGTAAATTTTTCTTTTATGCCAAAAATCATTAGGATATTAAGTAAAGATCATTTTCCATGAAGATATTTAGTAAATATCCTAACGTATATATATCAAAATGTTTGATTAGTAATATGCATTACTAAGAACTGCTAAGGTGATTTTCTCAATATTTATTTTTTTTTGGACCCTCAGATTCCAGATTTTCCAAATAGCTGTATCTCGACCAAATATTGTCCTATCATAACAAGCCATACATCGATGGAAAGCCTATAAATCTTCTGTAAAAAAATTGATTCTTGTGACTGGTTTTGTGGTCCAGGGTCACATATAGTCCGTTGCACTGCATGTTTCAGAGTGAAGCTTGTGTTTTCTAGAAATGTCAATATTTCGTTCGTCTCGGATCCAAATTGGGAACATTTCTGTAAATTTTATGTATTATACTTGTGTATTGAAATCTTTTTACTTTTTACATAAACCTGCCTAGGGACCACAGATGAAAATTAGCCATCTTGGCTAACATTTTGTATTGAGTTAACAAATTATTAATGTGTCTTTTCCGTGATTAAATAAATAAATAAATAAATAAATAATGGATAAATTAATGTGCACACAAGCAGTTCATCATTCGGTCTTTGTTGCATCTCAGATCGGCTTGGTTTACAGAAATCGCGACAACTTTTTTCATATTCACATAATTAATAACTTTTTCCTACTAGCGGTTACACAGGACTGACCAGCACTTACAAAAAACAATTAGCTGCAGTTATTGCTGCAAAAGGGGGTCAGACAAGATACTGAAAGCAAAGATTCATCTACTTTTGCCACTCACAGACATGTAATAATAAATGACGAAGTATATATTTGTCTAATTTCTTTGATTGGTTTCTCTTTGTGAACTTTTAGGAAAGTCTGATGATTTTTTGAGTCATATTTTTGCAGAAATATAGAAAACTCTGAAGGATTCACAAACTTTCAAGAAGCACTGTATATCTCACCCAGACAGCTATCAGGCCTGAGAAATCTTAGTTGATAAGTAAATACTTTGAATTGGGTCAAAATTAAGTTAACTGCTCTAACTTTTCAAAATGTAAACTCTTAATATGGCATGTTTTTGGAAAATGGTATCAAATATGTATATTTTTTTAAGGTAATAGTATTGTGAAACTCCAGTATTGTGACAGTAATTCCTACAATAATCAGTTTTAAAATTAAGAAAATGTATCCATATCTACAGACCAACAGTCAACTAAGCGATCAAGGTCTGCAGGTTCTGCCTTACAAGAAATCTTTTGCAGTCTCAATCATACTTTGCTATACACATAGGAAGACAAATCAAAAGTCATGATGTTCTCCATTTCAGCTTGAGAATTTCAAGACGCAGCTCGTCCAGGCTGTGAAAAAAGCCCATAAAGACTACCCCATCCCGGGACGAGCCAATGGCGTGCTGATACTGGAGCGGCCGCTCCTGATCGAGACTTACCTGGGCATCATGTCCTTCATCAACAACGAAGCCAAACTGGGCTACGCCATGACAAGGGGAAAAATCGGCTTTTAACTCCTGAATTCTCCCTCCATCTTTCTCATCCTCCAGTCAAGTGCTGTTTTTGAGTGATACTGCTACTCTTGAGTATGTGAGTCCAGTACATACATGTTTTGTTGTTTGGATGTATATAGCGTGTGAAATGTGCCAGGCAGTGACGTGGTCGCTGCAACAGGATGTGCCTGGATGAAGCCAATGCCAATCTAAAAGCCCTCTTCCTCTATTCAAGTTTCTAATGCGGTTGAATGGTTTGAAGATGCAGTTTGTGTGTGTTACTGGCATGCTTTATTGACCATTGAATATTTTTAACAGAAATTTTGGCAGACTTAAGGAAGCCTTTTTCAATTAAGATGGTTTAGGGTTCATCTGCTGACTCTCCTAGGGTGCATTTGAAAATGGTTAGACTGTGCAAACAGTATTGGAGCAAAATGCAAGAGCTTCAAGATAAGTTTCAACTGTTTTGTAAACTGAATGCGGCAACTTAAAAACTCATGGCAGGATGCTCAATAAATAAATAAATAAATAAACGCACAAGAAGCAATGCAACAAACCTAAACTTCCATTAGTGTATGGCTGTAGCAACAGAACTGTAATAGGATGGAATTTAAAAGTCAGCTGAAGAAGAGACTGGACAGACTGAAATGGGGAACTTTGTCTGTCAGATCCAACAATAAGTACATGTTCAAGATGCACCGAATCCAGTGGAATGTATTTAATATTTTTATAGTTAATAAAGAAATATAACCTAACCTAGTATTTAAAGGAGACCTGTTATGCCCCTTTTTACAAGTCTCAGATGTCCCCAGAATGTGTCTGAGAAGTTTCAGCTCAAAATCCCCCACAGATTATTTATTATATCATTTTGAAAATGCCTAGTCTGAGTGGAAGCAGAAACACGCTGTTTTCGTGCATGTCTCTTTAAATGCAAATGAGCTGCTGATCCCCGCCCTCTTTTCCAGAATAGAGCTGTGCCTTTACAGCTCGTAGCTCAGATACTTTAAAAAACTGCAAAAAAAAGCATCTTTTTGGTTTCGAATATCATGTTTGTCAAGCTGAAATCATGCATTGTAAACCATATCAGTTTAAACTTAAGATAAAATGTTTTCCGAGTACACACATCTGAAGCACACGCACAGAAAGCGGCTGTCACACGCCATGTGAGTACTAAACTAAGTTCTTCCATGTCTTATTGCACTTAAACTGTCAAAAACACACAAGTTTATGTAAAAAACAGTCACAAAAACATGCTTACAGCAGGTGCAGGTAAACATCTCGGAAAGAAATCACTTACATTTATATCATTTATATTAGATGTGTGTGGCAGCAGTGTAATATACAGTAAATAAGTCAATAAATCCACTTCTTTCTTATCTCCTTTGAGGCTGGGACTCTAAACAGTGTTCTGTGCTCGTGCAGTCAAAGACAGCACAGTTAACATGCTTGGCTCTAACTTTTGCCATGGCTTTAGAACTGGTACACCATTGTCGATTGCGAAAACACAATGACGGCACCGTGGTTGGAAACGTGCAGATTAAGAGGCGGTAATATTATAATAAGATCCCCTTACTATGCCACGAAATCTGAGCGGCTCATTTTTTCACATGCTTGCAAAAAAAGGCTTACCAAAGCAAAGTTACTGGGTTGTCCTTTTTCACATTTTCCGGTTTGGTAGATGCACTGGGGACGATTATAACACTTAAACAAGGGAAAAAGTCAGATTTTCATTATATGTCACCTTTAAAGAAATTACTTTTACTTAAAATGTGATTTCACCTACTAGTATAACATACTAGTATGTTGTCATTTGAACCAGGACAATATAAGAGCCAGTAACCAAACAGGTTACAATGAATAAAGCTTATTCGCGATTATTTAAATCGTGTTACTCCTTTCCAACTAATGTAAAAACATGTTGCATTCTGAACATTTACTTGGCATGTTGGATTTCGGTCAGTCGTGATGAAAATCAGGCCAGATGTTTATCTTGTATTTTGATGTACATCCGAGTGTAACGGATGTTAACAGAAAAAGGGTAGGAATCTGGTTGTGTGCATGGGTTGTTGATGTGGTTGTTTGTAGGGATGTTTTTAAGTGCACTAAATTATTGGAGAAATCCTGCATATGTCACCTGTGAGATGTCTCACTGGTAGGTTCATTTAGGACATTTTGATTAAACAATATGAGGTCAAAAACTATTCAAAAAAATTAAACGTATGCATGGATGAATGATTAATAATACAATCTATAACATGCATTTGAAAAAATAGATTTCCGTTTCATGGCAACTTTAAACGGCAGTGGAGTTTGGGAGATTCGTCCGTTTTTTTTTTTAATGGTGTAAAAAAAAACAAAAAAAAAAACACCATTCATGAAACACAATCAGAACAATTGTTAATTTTTCAGTTGAATGTAAATTTTCATATTAATTCAATGTTCACAACTGATCGCAAAACAACTTTTTTTTTTTTCACAAATGATTTGCACGAAAGTTTGTTCTGTTTGTTTCATGAATGGTCCATGTGGCTAAAAAGTTTTAAACCTGTGAGAGAAAAACTGCATGTCTTCTGAACAGCACTACTATCAAATAACAACAAAGATTTACATGATGTAAGATGTATTTATTTTACTCTGTACTACAGTGCTTTTTATGAGGTTTAAAACCTTAAATAAATTTAATTCAGACTGTTACTGAAGATAATTCATTTAATTTAATAATATTGATAACATTAATGAAATTTCTAATAATTTTAGAATTATTTAGATCTAGACCCATGACACTTCAAATTCACAATCAATAGCATCTGTTGTGCTGTCTGTGCAAAATGTAATGCAAAATGTTTTGCTTAAAGAAAATGAAGCTCAATTTTTAAAGGAGAAGTCCACTTCCAAAACAACAATTTACAAATAATGTACTCACCCCGTGTCATCCAAGATGTTCATGTCTTTCTGTCTTCAGTCGTAAAGAAATTATGTTTTTTGAGGAAAATATTTCAGCATTTTTCTCCATATAATGGACTTGATTGGTGCCCCGATTTTGAACTTCCAAAATGTAGTTTAAATTTAGCTTCAAAGGCTCTAAATGATCCCAGCCGAGGAAGAAGGGTTTTATCTAGCGAAACGATCTGTCATTTTTCTCGGAAAATAAAAAATTGTATACCTTTTAAACACAAAAGCTTGTGTAGCACAGGCTCTGGGATTCACGTCCATGACACTACGAATCACGCCTAAGTTCATCATCTGTGTACTCTGGCTCAAAAAGGTAGAGTATGGCGATAAACTCCATCTCACTTCAGAATCTTCCGACGTCGTTGTACCTTTTTTTTTTTTTTTTGTAAACAGTTTTTGACTTACTTGCACTTCCTTAGTCTTTGCATGTTCGCTTTGTAAACACTGTACTCTATAGTATGTAGTGTTGTGGACGTGCATCCCAGAGCCTGCGCTACACAAGCTTTTGGGCTTAAAAAGTAAAAAAAAAAAAAATGGCCAATAGTTTCACTAGATAAGACCCTTCTTCCTCGGCTGGGATCGTTTAGAGCCTTTGAAGCTGCATTTAAACTACATTTTGGAAGTTCAAAATCGGGGCACCAATGAAATCCATTATATGAAGAAAAATCCTGAAATGTTTCCTCAAAAAACATAATTTCTTCACGACTAAAGACAGAAAGACATGAACATCTTGGATGACAAGGGGGTGAGTAAAGTTTCTGTAAATTGTTGTTTTGAAAGTGGACTTCTCCTTTAATGTAATGTGGAAAAACAAAAATCAAATTCTCATTAGTGTAACTACATTTAATGAAAATTCTGTCTTGACATAATGACTATATTAAATAGTTAAAATCAGCATAAATTATGATGCAGGCAGATTTTATATCCCAAACACTGGTACTCATATCAGGTCAAATTGCAAATTACGCAATGTGTGAAATATTTTTTGTATTGTTAACATTCAGTATAGCAGTACAGTATCTCCTCAGATATAATGCTGGCTTTAGACACCGCTCCAAAAAACCAAACCGAGGACACGTATTCTCAAGTGTGTCCACAGGAAGCACCTGCCTGACATGTATTTTCACACTCGTTCATATTTCAAAATGAATTTCAGGTCTTCTTGTGCCTGCTGTCGTGTACTACCGTTACATGTTCAACTTATGTTTGTGTGCTTTATTGATAATGTATGCCTTATTTCTTTTATCTAAAAGACATTCTTGTCCTGCCTGTTACAGAAAGTTCAACTGAAGTTAAGCTTTTTTCAAATAGATAGTGTATGTGAGATACTGTTAATTCCTCAGGTGATGTTGAGGTCAACAGATTGGCTTTAAATAAACAGTTTAAGGATGCATGACACGGCGGGACGTTCTGACCATGAAGGTTCCCGCTGTTGAGCGATTACGGGTTTAGAGATTCTGAAGTATTTTTTACGCATATGCACTTTTGTTGGACAGTTTTTGTTTGGTTTTGTTGTAACCTTGATTGTTTGAGTCTTTTTTCCTATATCTATTGTTTGTTTTAGATGTAATGTAAAGTTGTGCATGATGATTATGCCTGCAACTTGTTAGGTGTATAATTTGTTAGTCATAGCCTCAATTCACCAAAAATAAAAATGTAAGCACCTTTTCCTCTGCTCAAAAACACATATAATTGTTTTTCAAGTGAAAATGATTTGCATACCTATTCATCCAAGTTATTATAGTAAAATACTGTTTCTATCACATAAATCAAGCCTAGATCTGAACTCTTCCAGGTTTCTGTTAAAAATCATCTTTAAAAATTGTTGTCTGGATTTCATCACACTGATTTATGTAATAAAAGCATCATGCTTTAAGTAAAATTATGGTTATTTTAACACTTTTTAATTGTCACGTGTCTTATTTTTACAAAATTATTTATGCAAGGTTGAATCTCTCAAAACCTGACAAAATCAAAATAATGTTTGCATTATTTTTTTTAACAGAAGTTTACACAAATTGTCATTAATTGTATGTAAAGCAATCTTAATTCAATCTAAAATGTATTTATAATCCGATAACACTTTACAATAAGTAAATAAGTTAACATTAATGTACTAACATGAACAATAAACAATACTTTTATTACAGTACTTATTAATTTTTGTTAATGTTAGTTAAAATAAATACAGTTGTTCATTGTTAGTTCATGTTCACAGTGCATTAACTAATGTTAAACAGTTTTTAGATTTTAATGCATTAGTAAATTCTGAAATTATTAACTATTATTCTATTAAGATTAAGAAATGCTGTAGAAAAATTGTTCTTTCTTAATTTATGTAAAAGTTATCTAACGTTGACTAACGAAACCTTATTGTAAAGTGTTACATATAAATCCTGGTAGTATTTATTGTATTAACTGTAGCAGTTATTGTATTTAATTCTTTAGTAGTCTATTACAGTAATAATTTTTTAAAATGTTCTTGACAGGTGTTGGGATTCAAAGTAATCTCTGTAGAAGAAGGGAAACATAAATGTAGAAAACTTTATTACAAATAGCCCTAACTTTATAAAAATAAATCCAGTTTTGAAACCTTAAACATTAAGGAAAAACTATGAAATACAACAGACACTGCCATTCCCATTCATCTAAAAAGACAGCAAAACATACAAAATCACAGCAAATCTAAAGTGACATATTTGATGTGTTGCTATGATATTTGGTCCTCCAAAACAGCTACCTAAGTTGTCTAAGGCCATAAGAAGCAGATGTTAGTGAAAGCTTCGGTTCATTTGCACTATGCTGGTGCTGGAGAATCACATATAAATGCTAAATATCTGTGCTAGCTAGTGCTCTGCCTGAGAGCACAATACCATATTTAATTCCCTCATGACTATTTTACTCATCTCAGCATGTGTTCTATTGAAAACCATCATTTTGTGTCATAATGAAAGAGTTATAAAACCCCCACCTGAAAACTACAAAAAGTGCTGAGGTATATTTGCAGCCACAGTGTTTCATCTCAAGTTCTTTGGAGATCCAATCTCTTACATGAGTCTTTGAAGCTCACACAGGAGCAGTTTATATTCTGTAGGATCACAGAAACTGCTCCTGTATTGTAGAAACGGGCTGTGGGGAGTGTAATGAAGAGCTTTGGTTTATTTCTCCTCCTCTGCGTCCACGTAACACAGGCAGATGTGCTCTTTTGACAGCAGGATGAGTGTGCTGCCACTGCAGTGCCAAAACAGAGACTGTACCTGAAAACTGCCTGTGAGGAAACACAGAGGAAGACGTTAGATGTTTCCACATAACTTCCTGTTATGCAAGCAGCTTCCTGTATTTAGAGGGTAATGATCAGAAGTAATGATCAGAAGCTGTAAAAATGCTGATATACTCAATCCTGTGTTTGTGCATCAGATAAATTCTATATCACTGCAACAGTCATTTCCTTATAACGTGAAATGTTGTTATTATCTCGCTTGACAACAAGAGTAATAGAGAGGTGGATCAAGAATGCACTGATATATTAAAATTCTGGCCAATACGAAAAGCTGATAATCAGGTTTAATGCTAATTGACAGATAATAAAAATGTATAATATGTAAAAAAATAACATGCTTGTTTAAATGTGTATAAATGTGTATAAATTAAAAACAACATCACAAAATTGATATTAATTTTGAGTTTAAAAATGCAGTGTATACTTTTTTTTTTTTTGGCTCAGCTAAAGCATAAAAATACCAAAGTACATTTGCAGATATTTAGGAAACAAAAATTCATAAAACAAACATATAACTAGTTATTCTGCTTTGAGATGTGTGTTTTGTGTCTGAATGTTTTTGTTTTGTTCTGTGTGATTCCCACTGCCAATTTACCCAATAGGATTTCAACACTTCAGGTTGCCAGTTGTCAGAAAACACAGCGTATTGCAACCATGGAGGTCAGCACACAAATGTGTTGCCTGTCCTCAATCTGGCAACCCGTGTGAGCATCAGTCTCTCCAGTATTTTGTATTTGGACTGCAGTATGCATTCACGGCTGAAAACTACTGCGTGCGACTATGAAAAAAATATTTAGATGCACCAGTGTGAGTGACCTGATCAGCATATTCATGTTTGCGCTGAGGGGAGCTTCAAAGGTTTCCATGTGTTTTTGCAATGTTAAGTAATGTATCACAGACATACCTAACAAATTCTTTCATAAACAAAGTGTAGAGTGTAAATAAGAGACTGATTGTGCAGTGTAGAGCTTCGTCGATTATAATGGAACTTTGTGAGATTGTGATGAACTAAGACGAGTGACAGCTTTTAATGATTTTTGAGGCAGTTTGTAAATGAGATATTGATTTAATACAACAGTTAAACAAGAAGTTAACATTAAGTGATTTATATTGTTTGACTATAACACTATTGCCTGATTTTGCTCCATTTCATCATAAAAAATAGTTTGAAACAAGTCACAACTGAGCCACTGCACATCTCCTTTCAAACACAGCGGTGTTTCGTTTATGAATGAACGTGCGTTTTTAAAATAATCTAGTGAGCCAATGAATCAATTTCCCATTCATAAGACAGTCACTTGCTTTATTCCTGAATGAATCAGCCGTTCGAATGAATCAAATGAATGAACGATTCAGTGATTAAATCAGTGACTTGCCGCCACCTACTGGCAGATTTAGTTGAATCTCAACATGAATTTATTAATTAATGGCACTCATGCCACCTCTGAGCCTCATTAAACATGAAAATACAAGCCACTTTTGTGTTCTTCTGTGCACCTCTGTAGTACAAATTAATTTTGTTAATACTGATTTCATTTGATTATTAACTTGTTTTTTTTTTTTTTTTAAAACGCTTATAAAATGTATATATTTTTAACATAAAAGATGACATACTTTTACTAAAGCTAGAAAAATGCCATTACAAAGGTAAAAACAAAATTCCCCTGTAAATCACTTAAAGGAGTCAAATATCACCTCATAATGGAAAGGCTACTTTATGATCACATTTTTTGCTGATTGATTAGAAGGTGCTCCTGAAATTTTGACTGTGCTCCTAAATTTTTAAGTAAAAAAAGCAAGCGTAGAGCCATGTAGGGCCATATATAATATAGCACATTTCAACTGCCTGATTGCTTGTATTGCTGCTAAATGTCAGTATTATCATCCAGCTCTAATCTGCTGAATGTGACTGTAGATACTAGATATTAGGATTTTTAAAAAACATTAATATCATGATTTTCCGTAAAACTGCTTTGAAACAATAATCTGTAGAACTATACAAATAAAATGATTTGATCTAGATATGATAATACATTTGAAATATTTTTAAAAATATAATAATAATAATAATAATAATAATAATAATATTATATATATATAGATATAGATATATATAGATATATATATATGTATATTTACAGTGCCCTCCACTAATATTGGCACCCTTGGTAAATATGAGCAAAGGTGGCTGTAAGAATAAATCTGCATTGTTTATCCTTTTAATCTTTCATTCAAAAAATTTACTCTAACCTATATTCTAACCTATCATTTAAGTAAAACCATGGAAAGCAGGGGGAAAATCTCTTTATGAAATAAATGTTTTTCTGTAGTTCATGTTGACCAAAATTATTGGCACCCAATGTCCTTTATTCAAGATAACTCAAGATAGCTCTGTGTTTTCTTCTTTATTGCCTGAAGAGTTTGGAGAACACCTGACAAGAGATCAGAGAGCATTCCTTCATACAGAAACTCTTCAGATCCTTTAGTTTCCCAGCTCCATGCTGGTGCTTCTTCTCTTCAGTTCACCTCACGCATTTTATATAGGGTTCAGGTCAGGGAACTGAGACAGCCATGGCAGAAGCTTCATTTTATGCTCAGTGACACATTTTTGTGTTGATTTTGATGTTTGATTTGGATCACTGTCCTGATGGAAGATCCAACCACAGCTCATTATAGAACTTCTAACAGATGCAGTCAGATTTACATTTTTTATCTGTTGGTATTTGCTAGAATCCATGATGCCATGTATCTGAACAAGATGTCCAGGACCTCTGGCAGGAAAATAAGCCCACAACATAAAAGATCCAGCAGTATATTTAACCATGGGCATGGGGTACTTTTTGTACCAAACCTATATTGAGTGTTTGCTGCCAGAAAGCTCTTTTTTTTAGTTTCATCTGACCATAGAAGCCATTCCCATTTGAAATTCAAGTTGTGTCTGACAACTGAATATGCTGGAGTTTGTTTTTGGATGAGCGAGCAGGATTTTTCTTAAAACCCTCCTGTGGTGACGTAGGGGCTGTGTGACTTTTTTTTTTTTTTTTTTTTAGTCTTTTGGCCCCAAGACTCAACTTATCTCTGCAATTCTCCTACTGTGATCCTTGAGGAGTCTTTGGACACTTCTCACTTCAAACTCTCCTCCTCACCATGCATTAGGACGATATAGACACACGTCCTTTTCCAGGCAGATTTGTAACATCTTTAGTTGATTGGAATTCTTAATTATTGTCCTAATGATGGAAATTGCTTGTAAAATTGGTGTAAAATCTTGTTTGAATGTAATGTTGAGACATGTACTGTGGTGAAACTGGATCCATACCTTCAACTGGTACATTCACAGACACGCAGCCAGCTGGTGACCACAGATAAACTTTGGTGTTTCCGGTGCAGAGAGCCAGTCGAGGTCTGCGTGGGTCCCAGACAAAGCAGCGCACAGGAGCCGTCTGCTCCAGGACGGCCAGCAGACTGAGTCTCTGCATGTCCCACACCCACAGGCTCTGAGGCATGTTATCTGACAGACGTTAGACAAAGCGTCAGTGGAACCAATAACAAAACCCTCACAAACATGAGCTTATGAGCCACAGTTGTCAGAATGTCTGAATAGGCAGAATAAAGTCTATTTAATGCAAGGGAATTTCCTAGGAAGCAGGACACCAAATGGCTCTGACAATCTGATCCAGGCTGGCGCTGGCAGAATGTAATGCATTTCACAATGGATACTGTTGCCAAACAGAACAAAAGGCATGGAGAATGAGATGAACTACACAGCTAGGTGGAGTTGTTCCCACAGTCACTAAAAACTATTCTGTGTATTGTAAAATTGTGATTTCTGCGGCTGGAAAAGTAGTGGAAATCAATAAAATATTAACTAATGGAAATAACGTAGACACTGGTCAATTTTGCTTCTATTACTGGTTTTCTTTCAGACTAGTGGAAAGAAAACAGACAGGTTTGTTCACCCAAAAATGAAAATTCTTGGGTATTTACAGTATATTCTGATTCATGCAGTTACGAAGAGAGATATATAAAAAAAATCTCTGTAAAAACCTTTAATATGTCAACAAAATAAAACAATTTTGAACCTGGCTTTATCAAAAGTTTAGAATTCTGTTCTGGAAATGTATGCAAATTATTGCGTATTTAGTTAGATAATGGGTCATAGCATTTCACCTGTAATACAAAACAGGTTTCTTAATATACAGTGATTAATCAACTGGAGAAAGTATGGTTATGTATTCGTTTTTTTACTAGGGTTGTGTGATGAGACACTTGTTCCACGAGACAAGACACGAGACTGGATTCATGAGAACAAGACAAGATTTTTAAACTTTTTTAAAGAAATCCTCAATGAAATATGTAGGGAAAATAGTAATTTATTCAACTGAAAAAGACAAAATGCAAAAAAATATAGGTGCATTTTGAACTTTAAGAAATTGAACTTCCATTTTAATGAATTATATGCAGTAATAAACAACATTTAAACAAGAGCTTTGCGATTCTGGATAAACTGAGAATCCCAGTTGTTTTAATAAACTGAAGATCATGATTCTCTGAGAAAATGATGAAAGATGATTCTGAAAGATGATTCTGGAGAAACAAAGATTAGAAAACTAAACAAAATAAAGTAATTTACTAGTGGTTCTGACAAAATGTTTACTACTTAAGTCTTTTAAAAACATTTATTTAAACAAAAAAAACAAACAAACAAACAAACAAAAAAACAAACCAAAAAAAATTCAGTGAAGGAGTCACTACTGGAATCTCCTGAATGAATGATTCAATGATACTTTTTTTAAATAGGCAGTTTAAAATATAAAGAGGATAAGCGTTACAATACATACAAGTGTTAAGATACTTTAGTTTTGATCGCTACTGTACACAGTAAGTGTTCATACCCAAACTATAAACTTTTATCACAGTACTTCTGTTATTTAAACGTCTGTAACACAGAAATGATGATTATAATGTGGTTGAAAAGACTGTTCGTGTTGCTCTTTCTGGATCAGATTTAAATGACTTTAACACTTGTTTCACATCGTAAGCGTCAGTGGAGCGTGAGCAGCGCGTTTTGCGACAAAACGTGTTCACGCTCCACTGACACTCGCGATGTGAAACAGTCCTAGTAGACATAGTTAAATCGTTGTCATTCAGGAATAAGATTGCATGGGTGTTTGAATTGAGATCTTGATCTTTTAAGGATTAATGGTGCAGCTCTAATGTAAGCACTGCAAAATGTTTTGCGAGAATATCGTCACATCCCTATTTTTTACCCTATTCACCTGTAGAGTTTTGTCATAGTGATAGTTCTCCCAAAAATGAAAATTCTGTCATTAAATACTAATCCACGTTGTTTCAAACCCATAAGACCTTTGTTTATCTTCAGAACACAAATTAAAATATTTTTGATGAAATTCAAGAGCTTTCTGACCCTGACATTGTTATGCTATGAGACAAGCTATGAAATTACTTTTAGTGCACAAAGAAAACAAGAATAATGACTTTATTCAACAATTTCTTCTCATCCATGTCAGTCTCTGACGCACATTCATGAGAGTACCCCGATGCATTAAGAAATTGTTGAATAACCCTTATTTTTGTTTTCTTTGTGCACAAAAAAGTATTCTTGTAGCTTCATAAAATGATGGTTGAACCACTGATGTCACATCAACTGTTTCAACAATGTCCTTACTACCTTTCTGGGCCTGGAACGTGTCAGTTGCGCTGCTGTCTATGCAGGGTCAGAAAGCTCTTGAATTTCATTAAAAATGTCTTACGGGTTTGGAACGACATGAGGGTGAGTAATTAATGACAGAATTTTCATTTTTGGGGGATGTTTGTAGTTAATCTTCTCTCTAAAATATTTTACTAGCTAGAATCTGCTCTTTGTGATCTAAGAAATCTTTAAAATGTTTCAAATCTGTATGTAGTAATATAAGTTATGGAAATTCACATTCAGGATTTATGATTGCCTCACCATTCTTTGTAGCGAGGTAGCGATTATCAGCACTGAAAGCCAGAGTAGAGATGCCAATTTTCGGGTTGGCTCGGTCTGGATCGGGCTTGATTACTGGCACCTGGGCTGGTAGTTGTGTGATCTCATCTGAAACAAGGTAAATCTTGTGTTAATCTGTGATTAAAACATTACAGCACAGTTTTTACAATTAATATGTATTTCACCACCTATTTCTGAATTTAAAATGACAGATTATGTGTATTAATGCTAAACCCTAGTTTACACTCTTGTAGCATTTAAATTTTATTTTACCTTGAAGTTCACTTCTAAACGCCACTAATAAAAGTTTAGCTGTATTTGTTGAACTGCCGCAATGCTGAACTTCAAAATTATTACTATTATTACATTTTTTAAAAACACAAATAATAGACAATGTATTATGTAGGGATGTAACTATATTAAAATCTCATGATACGATAATATCTCAAAGTGAAATACAATATTTATTGTGATATTTAAAAAAGAACACCACATGAAGACTTGGAAAAAAAAAATGAAAATTTTGTACATTTTACAGTTAAATTCTTCTATCTAATGCACTTTGAGGGTTCAAAATTAAGAGTTTCAACCCATGTTCTTAGCTAAGAAAACTTAAGTCAGAAAAATGTCAGTGAATTGACTTGTACCTGAACTTTAAAGGGGACTGAACCCTCTATTTACTTGTGGTATACTATCTCAGTCTAAATGACATTCACACTGGTATTTTAGAAAGCCAAACAAATTAGAATATAATAATAATAACAACAACAACAACAATGACAGTAATAGCCATATATTGTAAAACAATTGCACTGCAAAATAAATGAAAATGAACATTTTATAGGTATATTATCTTTGTTTTAAACTACAGCAAGGAAATTACAATACTTCTTTCCTAATGTCTACACTTGCTGTCAGCAATTCATACTGCACTTTTAAGTTTTTGACTGAAACTACAGTAGTTTTTTTTTTTTTTTGAAGGAAAACTCCAGCTTCAGTGAAAACAGGATTACAAAAACGCATCTCACTACAAATGTAGGGAAATGCTGTAATCATCTGCCGCAAAAATAAAGCCTAAGTGGTGGCCGTTGCCTTCCCAAATGCGTGCTAAACTCACATTACATGCAATAAACGAGTTCACTACATTTATTCACTGTGAACGGAGCCATTCTGTGATGCGGGGAAAAAAAAAAAAAAAAAAAAAAAAATCGGATCAGGACCTAATTGCCTGAACGAAGTGTGCACTTCTTTGAAACGTGCAGCGAAAACAGACTTGATGAAGGGATTAAGCCATATTGTGCTATATCGGTATTAGTTTGATTGACAGATACTGTGCCAGAGCATAATGGCCCAAGACACAACTTTAAAGACCTTCTATGTTAGAATAAGTAGCTTAAATATATTTTAAAAACTACGCTTTTTTCCAGAAGACCTATCAGTTTATATTGTCATGTGACCATGATAATATCAAGACAGCTTAGTTATTGCGAAATCAAGACACTGATAATATCGTTACATCCCTAGTATTTACAATAAAATATATTAAATATGTGATGTTATGATGTACATGAAATTCACCCAAGAAAAGGGTTATTAATGTACTGTACCTTTAAAATGTCTATATTCAGGGATGCACATAAGGTTTTTCAGTCTGGTTCTTATGAGAACACCAGGAAATTTAGTTTGGTGCTCACCCTACACATAGTGCGACCCATTAAATAACTAGAAAAAATAAAATAATTAATAATAGTATTAATAGTATCATTGCACTTTATTTTTAAATAAAATAATAAACAAAATAGTGTGATTTAGCACATTTCTTATTTCAGTCGCATATGCGCACATGAGCACCACTTATGTGAATCCCTGTCTATATGTGACCCTGGACCACAAAACCAGTCTTAAGTCGCTGGGGTTTATTTGTAGCAGTAGCCAAAAATACGTTGTATGGGTCAAAATTGTCAGTTTTTCTTTTTAGGTCAAAAATCATTAGGATATTAAGTAAAAATCATGCTCCATGAAGATATTTTGTAAATTTCCTACTGTAAATATATCAAAACTCAATTTTTGATTAAAAATATGCATTGCTAAGAACTCATTTGGACAACTGACTATTTTCTCAATATTCTGATTTTTTTGCACCCTCACATTCCAGATTTACAAACAGTTGTATCTCGACCAAATATTGTCCTATTCTAAAAAGCCTGGTTTTCTTTCATATAACCACTTTCAGTTTAGTTTAGGACTCTGTTTCACTGTAAAATGAGATCTCTATTACCATGATGTTGGTGAGATTTATGTAGCGGCATCCGGAGACCGCTGTCAATAGTCCAGTAATAGAAACAGTTACTCATCGTTCTTAATGACCTGCCACCACATTAAATCTACGGCGTCCACTGACACAGTGCCGTCTGCATAGCAGGTAATATTAGTGCCAGCACACATAATAGACACCCTCCTCACATTGTAAACATAGTTTGCCTACCAAGAAATGAATCCTACCAAGATTAATGAAACTTACACTTGCTCTGTGTGCTAAATAGTGAATTATTCATAGTCAGCTGATGAATAGAAAGATCTTCACTGCCCACAACAGGTCTTTTCTCCACTTCCTTAAACACCACCTAAAAAACACACACACACACACAGACTCAGCATCAGATTATTCAACTAGAAAAAAAGGCATTGACTTCCTTCTAACTTCAGACTTTCACCATTTAGAAAAAATAAAAAAATTATATTTCCATAATGGTCTAGATTGTGCAACCCAGGCTCATTAGAAAAATGACATTTATGCAAAATAGCAAGTTGCTTCTGGCACTTTTTTTTTTGCATAAAAAGTGTTTTGTTTTACCTTAAACAGAGAAACAATCTGGCAACGTTTTATTACATTAGTAGTCACACGTATTGTGGCAGTTCAGAAATGAAATGCAATGCGAGTAGTGCTAAAAATCATGTTTTACAAAATTTGTACCTAAAAATTCTCAGTTGCAAGCGCAATGATGTATCAGGTGTGCTACCGAGCAAGTTTACTATGTCGGAAAAGCCATACATATGGAGTTGGTTATGTGATGCAAACTACAAAATGAATTAATTTACATGTCTTGCACAATGGTAAATGTGTTTTGAGGATAATAGTCTCTATTAACGGATAATCTGCCCCTGTAGTCATAATTTCTGTAAAGAGGAATAAAATCTGTATCTTATTTCAACTGGAGACTACAGAAAATTGTATGCATAGGAACGTTTTTGGAGTTAAAACTAGTAATTCCTGTTTTATATGGATGATATAGAGTCATTTCTATCTCTCACCATTCAAACATGTTTACATAGGTATGTAACTGAAGAAAAAAAGAAAAAAAAAAAAAACTACTATTTTTAACTAAACATGCCATTTTAAAAAGGCTGGATTTGTTACAATACTACAGATTATAGTGAAGTTAGGAGTTTTCTTCTCCAGACACCTACTGCTTTGGTGTTTATGATGGTCGCTGGATGCTCGAATTCTGTGATCTTCTTCCAGGTGATGTGATTCAGGATCCGAACCTTATGGAAAGCCCATTAAAACTCTCCTTTAAACAGATTATATTATATAAAACTGATATTTTCCATCTGTTTCTTGAAGAGATTTTACTACCTTCTCATCGTAGCTGCCCACAGCCAGGAACTGGCTGCTGGGACTCCAAGCGACAGACTTTATGCCTAAAGACCACTCATAAGCACTGTAGGAGGACAACAGGCGACCGTCCAGCGAATAGAATAAAATTTTATACTGAAGAGAGAAACAGAGTTAATCTGATTAGCTATTACTGCAACTAAAATTGCTTCCATGACAAAAGTTTATTTCTGTTGACCTGTAAGAGAATTTCAAAAACCCTGTTACTGCATCAGACAAACTGAGAGTGAACCCTTCACAGGCCATTTGATGACCAAAACCCAGCTGTGAACGAAGTCTTTTGTGAGCATAAGCAGTGATTTTCTGTGATGTTAAGACAACGTACCTCAAGACAATTATCCCACACTGCAAGCACACAGCCGTTAGGAGACCACTCCAGCCCAGCCAGATCTTGAGTCTCGCTCTCAAAATGCTACAGACAAAATGAAAGTTCACTTACAAATGGCAACAAAAATGTAATTTAATTCCTCATGACCATTTTCCACTCTCTCTCTCTCATCAAAAACATGCAACCCAAATTCCAAAGATTTGTGATTTTGTGATTTTTTTTGTGAATAATAATATTAATAATAATAATCAAAATAAAAATAATAAAAATAATACTTAAATGATAAATTTTAAAAAAGTATTTAATATTTTTGAAAAATGTGCACCAAACAAAGAGTTGTTCTTTTAAAACATTACAAGAATGTTTGGTAACACTTAACAGTAAGGTCTCATTTGTTAACATTACGTTAAGCATTAACTAACAATGAGCAAAAATGTTTAATTTTTTTTTTTTTTTTTCAACTAAACTTTTAATCTTAAAAAGGTATTAGTAAATGCTCAAATATTATCAAATGCTGTAAAAGTATTATTCATTGTTAGTTCATGTTAGCAAATGTTTAAAGGGACAATATGTAAGTTTTTTTTATTAAAGTATCCAAAATCCACTAGAATAGTGTTATATATTTTGATAACTTGTGTACTTACATTACTCCCAAATGTTTAAATCCAGAGAAATAAGAGTTTAACTAGCGTAATGGGCCGTGTCATTGCGTCGCCTGCCAATGACGTCAAACACTATTTTGATTTCCAGTTTTATTTTGTAGAAAACATGGAAACACTAAGGATGCTTTATTTTGTTATTTCGTATTTTGTTATTGTTACTTAAACATATCTAGTATGAAAAAAACGCACTTTTAGCCCCATACGCATGACTGGAAGAAGCGAAAACGCTCAACTTTGACATAATAAATGCTCCGTTGTTTTCAAGCCATGTGTGCCCATCTCTCATTAGCAATCAGTCCAGTGGCCTTGTTTCACTTCCACAGCTTTTCGCCTCACCCTGCTTCATACTATAGTGACGTTAATAAAATGCTAGTATATTAGCTTAGTTCCACACTCAATCACAGCATCCTCAAACTTCGCCTTTGTTTCATTGTTTGTTTTAAATATGTAAAAATTACATATTGTGCCTTTAATACAAGTAATTGAGAATTAAGTCATGCATCTTCATTTGAAGTGGTACAATGATATTTTGCACTATAACTGATGAAAACAACAGACAGAGGGTATGACACACAATCAAATACTAGCTTTGATAGCTGTACTCACTCTGAGAAGATGCCAGTCATCACACACAAACACACTGATGTAGTCTTTACACTCCCGTCTCTCAGCCAGAGCCATATAACGCCCGTCTGTAGTGAAGTCCACACCTGAAACACATTTGTGCATTTAGAGCATGAAAAGTCAAACATATGCTATAGATTTGATGGAATTTTGCTTTTTTGATGCAAACGATCTACAGTAAGCTGGGCACTGCATTTATAGAAGCGTGCTGGCTGATATAGTAGTCACCTTTGTGTCACACTGACACCTAGTGATGTGGATGGAGCATCTCACTTCAGTTATCTGTACTGCAAATAATTATATGTGACCCTGGACCACAAAACCAGTCATAAGGGTCAATTTGAAACTGAGCTGAATCTGAAAGCTGAATACATAAGCTTTCCACCGATGTATGGTTTGTTAGAATGGGAAAATAATATCCGTGAAACAACTATTTGAAAATCTAGAATCTGAGGGTGCAAAAAAAAATAAAATAAAAAAAAATACTGAAAAAACAGTCAGTTGTCTAAATGAAGTTCTTAGCAATGCATAATATTTATCAAAAAATACGTTTTGATATATTTACAGTAGGAAATGTACAAAATATCTTCATGGAACACGATCTTTACTTAATATCCTAATGATTTTTGGCATAAAAGAAAAATGGATACTTTTGACCTATACAATATATTTTGGGCTATTGCTACAAACATACCCGTGCTACTTAAGACTGGTTTTGTGGTCCAGGGTCACATATCATTTGACAGCTGATTCAAAAGTTTTGGGACAGTAAGATTTTTTTAATATAGAAATTAATAATTTTATTCAGCAAGGATGCATTAAATTGATCAAAAGTGACAGTAAAGACCTTTATATTGTTATAAACAGTTTCTATTTTCTACTTTCTATTCATCACAGAATCCTATGTTTGATCAAATAAACTGATTAGAGAAACAGAAGCTTAAGAGAATTTTTTTTTTTTTTCAAACTTTTGCAAAGTATTATATCAGCATTATTTGTATTAGAATTAGTATCATTAGTACTGTTACAGTTGTAGTACTATTATACTGTAGATACTATTATAGTTTGTATTTGTTTTTTATTATTAATTTCATTTGTATATTTTCCATTTACATCACATTTTACTTTTCATTGTGTTTTGCAATTTTGTTTGTTTTTGTCATTTTTATTAGTTACTGTTTTTTAAATGCTATGATTATTTTATTATTCATTTTTATCAGATTTAGTTATTTTCATTGCCTTGAATGTTATATATATACAATTTTATTTTAGTTAACATTTATTTCAAGTGATTTTTTTTTTTTGGTTTAGTTAACAATCATAACCCTGTAGTGTACATATTTAATATTGCGTTCTTGAGTATAGTAAGTGTAGTTAGTTATTGTACAACCCCTTTTTCAAAAAGTAGCTTGACTGCTGTTAAACTACTTGAAATTATAAGATACGGTGTGAAAGTATTTTCCCCAACACTGGACAAAGGTCAATTATGCTATGAATGGAACTGTGCTCCATAACTATGACCCATGGCTGCAAAAAATAAGTGACTAAAATGTTCATAATTCACTCTGTTAGACGGACAGCACCTTTCAAAAGGAGTTTTCCATCAGCTGATTTGAAGGTTACAGCTCAATCTTCGAGTGACAAGGATAACAGATAGCAGAATCCACACAGTGCTGGCCAGAAAATGAGAATCTATGGCAGTAATGCATGATATGAACTTAATGTCTTCTGGAGTGTATGTTCTCTTCCTGCTGACAGGGGGTTATGAGGACTATGTGCTATTTACCAGCTGTCTGTGAGAGCTCACGTCTGGCTGGACATCCCAGAACAAGACTTATATTACAGGTAAATTCCCACATGATTCATGTTTCTGTGACCCTGTCCTTACAGCTCTTCTCCCACAAACATTTATAAAACCAGTTATACCTTTGACTCGCATTCACTCACCTTTCTGGCAGGCTTTTGGATACTTGATGTAGGATACAGATTTTGTGCACAAGGACCAGACAGTGACTCTCAGCTGTGAAGATAAAGAAACATTTTTAAGTGGAAATAAATTTTTCAATATCAAATAAAGTGCAGAAAGTTGCAAACAAATTCTATTTGGATGAATTCAAACCTTCACAGAATACACTAACAGTATGGAATATGGAACATAATGATATACATTTATCCTAAGAGAGAGGCAAATTAGCAGAAAAACTACAAATTCCCAGTTGCTACTGGAAATCAAAACGAAGTATGAAGTAAACCAGGCCAACAATTTAAACAGGGTTTAAAACTAATACCTGCCAACCCGCAACAATGTGGGTGAAAGTCAATTGTGGTCAGGTAACACATATCAACCTGCTAGCCAGTTTGACAGGTTATGATTAATATGTTTTGTCTTCCAACCAGGAGGCTCCAACATTAGAAATACAAAGCGTAAAATGGATGATGCACAAAATGGATGAGAAATGCCATGTCTTTAAAATTTAAATTTTGTGGGGGTTTAAGCACGTAGCTCTGAAACCCTATTGTAACTGTTAGAATGGTCACGAATCAGCGTTCTCTACGTAAAACTAATCGTGCAGACCAAACAATATGTCATAGAGACTTGAAACTTGGAGGGATGGTAGTACTCACACTGCCTACAATGTGACCCAAGCTTGCCCCAATTGGCCTGACAGGGGCACTACAGCAAACAAAAGTATGAAATCACTGATAACTCCTAAACTAAGTTGTACTTTTGACTCATCATCACAAAGGGCCACCAAAACATTCAAAAGGAGGAGGGCCACTTTTAGCAAAATGCCTTTAACTCCTGAACAGAATGAGTTAACTCCACCAAACTCAGAACACTTATGTAAGAGCTCAATCTGAGGTCACAGGAAAACAAATGCGGAGCTTAGTCACTTGGTGTCTACACTGGACATGCAACAAAATACAGTACAACCCATTATAATTATTGATGCTGTCTACACTTGATGCGTCGCGTTGTGGCGCAACACGACAAATTCCAGACAGTAAACTGCTACCGCAATTTATTTAGAACATGCTCACACAAAGTTCAAATGATTTGCAACGGTCGCTTTGTCACTTCCAGTGTAGACAAACTTTAGCTGTTGCGGCACGACAACTGTCGCGTCCAGTGTAGACACGGTGTAAGAGAGAAAAATATAAAAATGGCTATAACTGTGCAACCATTTGTCCTATCAACATGAAAATCAGTGTGCACTGTCTTGGTCCAGAGTGCCACAAGTGTCTACAAGGACATTTGTGTATCTCAAAAAAACATCTGCCATTGGCCAACCAAAATTTGAGCATCTGTTAGACAAGGTTAATGGAGGCCAATTGGAACTAAACGCAGCGGGCCTGTTCGACTCTCTGCCCCAAAGGTCTGAGACAAATTTGAAAAAAAATGTCACATTTTTTCAAGAGTGTAAACGATTGTACTTTGCATGTTTTTTCGCACATATGCACAATATTCCTATCACATGACAGAACTCCTCATTCCGGACAACTCTGCCTCTAGAACCACTCCTGTCAATCAAATCATTTGTTAAATGATTGAGAAGTGTAAAAAAAAAAAAAATAAATACTTTTGTGAATTATTCCTAGGTTTTTCACTCAATCTGGGGAAAAAAAAAAAACACTGTAGTACAATTCTCTGGACTCTCTACACCGATAATTATCAAAAAAAAAAAATTGAAATTTACCCTTTGGGAAGCTATAATGGGGTCGTTTATAAAAGAGGCCTGTCTAAATTTACCACAAATTCTATAATGTCTAAAGGAACACTCAAAACTAAATGAAACCTACTGCACACATTTAACGGATGATAAAACAAGCTATGCTAAACAAGCATGCAAAGTTTTAAGTTTTACCAAAAATGTTTTTAACATCATTGATTTAGGTGGTTATAAGCTTGCTAAATAATGTCTTTTTTCATATGTGCTCAAATGCCTTAAAGTGCTTGAACACCGGTTATTGCTGCTTGCAGCTATATTTTGAATATTGATATTATAAATTGGCTATAATGAGTCAAAGAAGACATGTTAAAAATCTTGCCTTATATTACTTCCAATAGTAATAAAATATTAAGTTAAATGCATTGTGGGGAAACATTATGATAGCCAAAGCAGAGCAGATTACTTTTAAATTGTAAATAGTTAATTGTAGTTAGTAATGTAATGTTTTCCATTACATTTCCATTACCGTTTATCACATTAATTTAAATAGGATAATCTGATACCATACTGACATACTGACAATAACAATAATTGGAATACATTTTCGTAATCTTTAAAAAGATTACGAAAATGTATTCCAATTATTGTTATTAACAACATGGAGTGCATTAAATATTACATTATATCAATGTTTCTCAAACTAGGATTTATGAAGGAACTGCAGGGGGGTTATACGTTTAATAAATAATAAAAATAATTAAATCAATTAAAACAAAACAAATAAAATGAAATATGTTATTTGTTTAGCCGCATGTCATGTGACCAATGTTAGAAAACCATGAACATGCAAATGTGACTAATCCATAAAAAGTAACTGTAGTCTGATTACGAGTATTTTAAAATGTAATTTAATCAATTACAAATACTTAATTTTTGAAATCTGATTACTTAATCCAGCTTACGTGTAATCAGTTACTACCCAGCTCTGATTATAACTAGTATAAAAAATTTGTAAGAAAGTGTCCTACATCAAGTAGATGAGCAGTACTGAGTAAAAAGTTTTCATATACGCTTTCTCAATTGTTTATGGACATCTGGTGTTGAAGGGTATTGCCCAGGCATCAGTGGGCTGTAAAATGCTAAATTAAACTTTAATAACTTCAATAAACTGGTCTACCATAATGAACAGCTCAAAGATGAGCTCACAAAGTTTGCTGGTGCCAATGCATACAGTATTTAATGTCAAATTTGTGCTTGCCACCCTAATGTTGTTCAGATGGTGTCCTCTAGGTGGCACACTAGAGTAGCAAACTGCCTTGAATGGCCTGTAAATTCAGTGTCAGCAGTGTCTAATGTTCAAACAAACAATGCCACTTGATAAGTGGCTTTATAAATGACCACTTATAAATACTGGATGTGCTGTCATTAAAACAAATAGCGTACTGCTCATTTATGGAAGCATGTAACAGAGACGTCACATGGAAGACAACAGACAAATGTCCAGTCGTCCGTCATTCAGCCTCAGACGCTCCAGACAAAGAGCAGGAATGCCAGACAGACAGACAAACAGACACTTCATTCCAAGTGCATGGCGAACACATACACATACACACACACACAGCTGTCCAGCATCTCAACACCTGTCAGTAATTCTTGGAATCAAGTTCAGGCGACAGACGACTACGGTGGCACTCGGCCCAAGTGTAATCCAGACAGACAGAGAGAGCAGCACTGAGATTTCACAATATGCTACCGTTTAAAAGTTTGGCTTCAGTAGGATTGTATCCCTTTTTTGAAAGAATTAATACTTTTATTCAGCAAGGATGCATTAAATGGATCAACAATGACAGTAAAGACTTTTACATTGTTACAAATGATTTCAAATAAATGCTGTTAGGGCTGAAACAATTCCTCGAGTAACTTGAATACAAAAAAATCCATTATTACTGACGCACAAACTGATAAACGCTGGACATTTAAGAGTGTAAATTAATGGTGGTTAGTTATGATGAAGTTAGCTATGTTTTGTGAAAGACTAAGTGCCA
Organism: Labeo rohita; assembly: GCF_022985175.1. Lineage (NCBI taxonomy): Eukaryota > Metazoa > Chordata > Actinopteri > Cypriniformes > Cyprinidae > Labeo > Labeo rohita. The sequence goes on from NC_066876.1 coordinate 3,672,605, forward strand.
TTTATGTTGACTGTCTCATTCTCTGTCTGTGACAGACAGAAAATTAGAAAGTTAGTCAACACCAAACGAAGAGTGCCTCAGCATGATTACAAATGTGATACTGATTATATGCAACAGTTCATCAATAAACAAAGTTAATATTAATAGATTTACGTTTTAGACAGCATGTTGCCTGTTTTTGCTCTATTTCGCCAATAAATAACCATTCTGAACACATGCACACTGTTGTGCATATATATATATATATATATATATATATATATATATATATATATATATATATATATATATATATATATATATTTTTTTTTTTTTTTTTAATTGATATATTTGTATTTGCATTTTGAATGTAATTTGGCAAATAAATGCATTAAATGGGTTTAGTTTTCATGGTTATTAATGTATGCAATTTCAGCAATAAAAATGCAAATTTTTCTCAAAAGGAAACAAATTAGTTGTTTATTTTAAGAGACCTATCTTATTTTCTCTTGTATATTTAGTATTGCTCTTTAATAAAGAAAAATGACTTCTTATCTGATTACTCGATTAATCGATGGAATACTCGGGAGAATACTCGATTACTAAAATAACAGATAGCTACAGCCCTAAAAGTTGTTCTTTTATACTTTCTGTTTATCAAATATTCAAGGAAAGATGCAACCCAGTTTACACACAAAAAACAGCACAACTGTTTTCAACATTGCTAATAATCAGAAATGTTTGTTGAGCAGCAAATCAGCATATTAGAATTATCTGAAGAATAATATGACACTAAAGACTGCAGTAATGATGCTGAAAATTCAGTTCTGCATAATAGGAATAAATTACATTTTATAATATATTGCAGTAGAAAAAAATATTTTTCATTGAAATATTTCACTATTGTTCTTTATGTGTTCATGGTGTAATTCCTGAGATATTTTAGTTGGCTTTTTGACATCTATTACATTATTTTGTTTCCACTTATTTCTGTACGTTTAAATGTACTGTAATGTTGTTTCCCTTATTGGAGCTCAAGTTTGTTGAAGTGTATGCCTTACCAAAAATTAAATACAGTTTATAAATAAAAAAAAAACAAAAAACATTTTTTTTCTTGTATTTTTGATAAAATAAATGCAGCCTTGGTGAACAAATGTTTGAACGGTAGTGTACATTAAAAATGACGTGTCATTTTTTATTCATGTAGATAAAATAAAAAAAACAAAAAAAAAACATCATATTTTGCAGACAGTAGTATTAACCAAATTTTAACCAAAATTTGGTATTATTTCGTATTATTATTGTACTAAATTCTGCATATTAACCTGATCATAAGAAGTAATTTTTGGAAGAACAGTGTTTAAACTCTCTTTACTGATTGTAACCCCATGGAATGAATGAACTGAGAGTTGAACTCAGTCCTGTCATGGACGGTCTGTTATTTTCAGGTCTTTATTTATGGGCAGCAACAGTTGACACGGTGCAGAACTGACTCCTCCTACCGCCATACTTACATTGAACTCAGTGGTGTTGAGTATGTGTCGCCCGTCAGGACTCCAGCGTGACGAGACTAGTCCAATCGAACCCTCGTCTATCTTACAGTGCCAGTCCGGCTGCTCTAGAGACCACACCTGAGACAGCGAATACAGAGAAACACAAAGTTACTCCAGTAACAAACACATCTAAATCCTGTCGCCCTGTTGAATGGCTCAACATGAAAGACTGGCGCTTGTTTTCCTTACAAAGGTAAGCTGATTTTGCATGTACATTTCATTAGACAGGAGATTTTATGTAATTGTTGAAGAAAAGACAATGACAAGAAGTCACATCTCAAACTTTGTGTCCTGTTGACAAGAGGTATGAGCATAATTCCGGGTAAAGGTTGAATGTAGCCAGACTGAAATCAGGTAAAAGTGCATCAATAAATGCAATGGGCAGCTTGACATACCTGCACTAGTCCTCTCTTGTACATGGCACAAAGGATGAAGAGAGAGTCAGAGGACCACTCCATGTGCATCACCTGGTCCAGGCATGTGTACAGGTGCACGATCTGAAGGGTGTTGAAATCACGGACCACCAGGCGGTACTGAACACAGGTGGCCTACAAGCCCAAATTAAATGTGGTAATTAATTAGAAAGAGTAAGAGCAGTACGACAGTATGCAATTCTATTCCTAATTTGATTTGCCATTTCATGATGATGATGGCTGTAAGAAAAACATCTTACCAAATATTTCCCATCTGGAGAAACTTTGCACAGTTGATTGGACTGCTTGAACACCTCTGAGAAATTCATGCTACTGGAACAAACAGAAAAGACAAATAGGAAAATATAAAAATAAATTAAACATTTATTCAAACATTTTAACTATTTTATAGTTACTTTTGATACATACGTTGACATTTTGACATACAAAATCAAAATTTGTCAGAGAGACAAAAACCCATTGAACAAACGTGTCCACATTATACACTACCAGTCAAAAGTTTTCAAACAGTACGATTTTTAATGTTTTTTTAAGAAATCTCTTCCACTCACCAAGACTGCATTTATTTAATTCGAAGTACGGCAAAACAGTAATATTGTGAAATATTTTTACTATATAAAATAACTGCTTTCTATTTAAATATATTTTAAAATGTAATTTACTCCTGTGGTTTTAAAAATAAATTTTTAGCATTATTATTCCAGTCACATGATCCTTCAGAAATAATTCTTATATTATGATTTGCTGCTCAAAAACATTTATTATTATTATGCTGAAAATAGCTGAGTAGATTTTTTCAGGTTTCTTTGATGAATAGAAAGTTAAGAACAGCATTTATCTGAAATAGAAATCTTTTGCAACATTATAAATGTCTTTATCATCACTTTTGATCAATTTCAAGCATCCTTGCTATATGAAAGTATTCATTTTTAGAATTCCTTTCCCAATAAATAAATAAATTTAATTAATTAATTACACTGACTCCAAGATTTTGAATGTTATAGTGTATAATGTTACAAAAGCTTTTTATCTCAGATAAATACTGATCTTGGATCATTATATTCATCAAAAAATACTCAACTGTTTTAAATACTGATAGTAATAATAACAACAATAATAACAATAAATGTTTCTCGGGCAGCATATTAGAAAGATTTCTGAAGGAGCATATGACACTGAAGAATGGAACAATCATACTTAAAATTTATCTTTGATCACAGGAATAAATTACATTTTAAAACATATTACAATAGAAAACAGCCATTTTAAATAGTAAAAAGTATTTCAAAATTTTACTGTTTTTGCTGTACTTTGGATCAAATAAATGCAGGCTTGGTGAACAGAAAAGACTTCTTTAAAAACATTAACAAACTGTTCAAAAGTAAGATTGACTGGTAGTGTACTTCACCACAAAATCAAAAGAAATCATATTATTAAAAAAGTAATAAATACATTTAACAAATAAAGCCTATTTATGACTTCAAGACATTTTACTTAAAGTTTATTTGCAATTCTCAGTATTGTTAATTGTGACCATTGTTTATCACCAGTATAAACAATTTTGATAGTTTTACATTTTAATAAACCAGAAATAGGCTGTAAATCAGCACAAAAGCATTAAATGTCCTACAAACACTGTCATTATAGACAAATACTTACATTATTAATATAATTATATAGTCTACAGTAATAAAAAAATGTTTTAATAAGAATTACAGTGGAAATGTGCTCAGTTGTCATGAAAAATAAATGTCACAATACGAAAAAGTAGTTTTCCTAAACATGTTTCAAGCAAAATATATTTCTTATTTCTACCTTTTTCTTTTTGAAACCTAACGTTACTTTTAGAGTATGTCAAATTCTGACTTTGCTACGAATGATATGACTACTTTTTTAAACTATAAGCTTTTAAAAACGACTAAATTAATCCTTAAATTGTCTTTTGTCAGGCTTGTGAAACGTTAACGGCTCCGTATCAGTTTGCTTACTAAAGTTAAAACGTTGGTTACACATCTAATGTTTACGTTAACGGAAGACTTCTTGTATGCGTTTCAACAGTTTACCTTTTTGAGTATCGCAAGCTCTGATCCGAAGTGTTTTTTGGTCAAATATTAAGACATTTGCAGGATCAAACAAAAAGACACTCATAAGAATCAACTGTCTCAGTCAAGGAGCTCTAACCGAAGCGCTTATTGTTTCGGAAGTGACGTATACGAAAACGTCATTCACGTCATGCTGACGGCCAATCAGCGCCGTGCTTTATTATCGGTGTCACTTGGGAATTGTGGGAAATGATGTTTCATCGTCTATTTAATAGTACCCTCCAATTTAACAATAAATATGGCTTACTACTCTGAAGTCGAGTAATTGTATGACTTTTCTGCATTTATCATTGACGTGTATGCATTTCAAAACAAATGCAAAAACGCGTTCATGCTGTCACGAGCGGCAGGTGAATTAAATCGATGTCTTAGATGTTGTTAGGCACAGTTCAAGTTTTTTTGTACAGTCGAATTAAACTGTCACACCTTACGCATAGACTAATATATAAAGTGAGAATGTAAATGTAAAGCTTTAATCACATTTTAGCGACCTCTTCATATGGGATTAGTGTTTCCCGCTCGTGTGCGCCCAAACGGCGGCTAACGCCTCCTCCCGTCCCCCACCAATTCCCCCAACCCAACCCTCCACAGCCAAGTGCACTCACACTCCGCCAGCCTATTTACCCTATACCTGCATAATCAGCCTCATCTGCCTCTCTCGCATCTGGCTTTTTATCTATAAGGAGAGATTCAATGTGCGTTTTGCTGTTAAATGGCTTAATTCGGAGTTGGTTTGCTACATGACAAGACTGTAGTTTGCGAGGGTCAGCTGCAGGTCAAGGAAACTGATTTGGGATCCAGAGAAGATCGGCATAGCCAGGAATATAACTTGTTTGGTAAGTAAATGTAATATAAATATAGTGTTTGTGTTTTCTTTGGACTCTATTACATGTAATATTTGCCACGGTAAAAATGATAGTTTCTGGGAATAATATCTAAGCATTTAAACCCACCCACTACAAGATCTCCTCATGTTTTAATCATTCACTCAAACAGCTTATTATTATAGACTAGATTTGTGTTAGTTAAGCAACTCAGTTGCATTCAAATTCGTCAATGATGCAAAAAAAGCAAATATTTTTAAATCATTCTATTAATTGTTTAAAATATTTTTTCATGCAGGCAATGTAGTTTTTAACATAGCATCCAAAGCGCAAATGAATAAGCGATATAATTTGTTGGTTTTTGCTTTTCTATCAGTTAGAAAATCGATGGGTGTCCTACAAACATGATGCAGTGGTCAGAGTTCACTATGATAATTGGCTGTCAACATGTACAGTAGACTAAACCTATGCTTGATAAGAAAGATGAACTTCTGAAGAGAGCGCTTATGTTTTTTTTGTTTGTTTTTAACACTGGACACAGACATGCATTAAGCTTCAGCCTACTTGATATTTGTTTCTATTTCTTTATCCTCTGGTGTAATGTGTTATTTTATTATATTATGTTATAGGCTATATATTGTTGTATTATGGTTATATAATTATTAAACACATTTCCGAATAATATATGATATATAGGCAATAGTAAAGAAAATATAAACTACATTAAAAAATCTAAATCTTATATTATATTATAAATTATATTGTAAAGTACTTTTTAAATTCGATTTACAACATTTTCAGTGCAGAAGTGGTAGTGCAGGAGGTAAAATATGTGTGACGGCTTTTGTGTGATTCGTTGTCAAGGTTGCTGTAGTTTAGTACAGTTAGTGCGCTGAATGGAGTTATGCTCGCTCGAAAGAGTTTGTAGTGTTTATAAATACTATTTTTTTCAATTCCCAATTCTTTTTGGGGTTTTCCGTTTTAACACATGCTATATATCTAAACCCGGCCTGGAGTTAAGCGGTACTGAAGAATTATTTGGCACTTTTCGTCCATGACGCATTAACCGGTGAGGTGCTGGTCCAGTGTGCTAAATATGGCTGATCGGGTTTTTATCTGTCCGGCGTGAGCATCGGTAAGATACAGCTTCATTAGATATATTTGCAAGGCCTTTGTCAAGTGATAATTCAATTCTCCGCTTGAATCCCTGTTGTGTGTATAATTGCTGCCAGAGCTGTAACTCCTCTCAAGGTGGCAGCTACCACGGGAATACAGGTCAAAATTAGTAAACACGACGTTGCCTTGTTCGTAAAACTAGAGTTCGGACTTGACATCCAGGTGATGTGAATTCCCGAATTCATTCATTTCTTTCTTTCTTTCTATTTTTAATTTTGCATTTCTAATGAAAACTGTCATTTGCTGATTGCTCTTTAGGCGTACTTCCAAAATTACGCAGAGTGGACTGAAGTCTTTTTTAGAATAATAAGATATAGAGAAGCATTTAGAGGCAAAGGTGGTTTTTTGGGGTGTGTTAAAAATGTGATGGTAGATTAGTGATTTCAAATGCTCGATCAGTTTTGTCTGCGTTAAACATAATTTAGCTTATGCACCTTTCAAATAAAGGCCGTCTTTTGCGCTCTGCGTAACCGAGGGAACAGACGCGACGCGCGTTGCGCAACAGTAAATCTGTGTTCTGCCTGAAGGCACTTATATGAGAAAACGTTTTCTTTTTACTACAGTTTTTTATTATACTTTATTTTCTTGAAATGAGCGAATTTAGACTTGCCTAATTCATTTTAAATCAAAGGGAGACGGGCTATAGTTGTCGGAGAATTAGTCACAAGAATTATAATAGTCTACCTGTTTAGAGTACAATAAATGTGTGCATTTACTAGCAGAATGTTGGTTTTAAACGTTTCGAAAATTACAGTTATTATTGTTAATTTGATTTTCCAAATTACTCTTATAATATCATCAAGTGAGCATAAAACCGCTGTTCCAGAGTTGGTAGCTTTTAACCGGAAGGCTAAACTGTTTTTCTCAAGAAAACAGTACCTTTTTTATAAATATTTGGTGCCCCAAATGACACCTATAGTGGCAACAAGAATGCAAGCTGTTCAAGGCCAAATAAGGCCATACGAAATAAAAATAACACATTGCCTTATAAATGACAATACAATTGTTTTAGGTTTTTGAAAGGTGGTTTAATGCATTTGTTACTGTATGTAATTTTGTGAGGATTTCAATTGAAAATAAAACTTGCAAACTAATTTGTTTACACTCTGCCACTTTCAACCAAAGGCTGCGAGGTGGGCTACAACGTGAAAGCGCAAGTGGGTTCACTAGTGGATTTACACATCCGTGAGTGAGAGGCAGTTTCATTTGATTTCAGTTGAAGAGATAACGACACAGCATGCTCCTATAGATTCTGTTTGAGTAATATTATGTGGGCGTCGAAACAAAAACCCACAGGTTAACGCAGTAGGCATATGTGAACATCCGGTGATTTACGCGGGAGAGAATAAAAAAAACTTAAAACAAAACATTCGCTCACATACGTTCTGATGAAAGGGTATATAATACATAGGCCATGGCCAGACATACGTTTGAGAAAACATCGCTTGTCTTACCTGAAAATAAATAAATAAACAATAATAATAATAATTTGCGTGGTGAGCCCGGCACTTGCGCAATTGCCCATATTGTTAATCCAACTATGTTTATAAACGTATACAATTGATTGTTGATTCACAATCGTTTTGAGTATTGAGATTTTGCTGAATCCATGTTCGTAAAATTGCTTAACGGCAGGTTCAGTTGTGTTGTTGGCACATTTAAGAGCAAAGTGTATTTAATAAACTAATCTTTATTTCTTTCTTTCTTTTTTAACAACAACCCTTTTTTTTGTGCATAAAAGTGTTGTGAATGTTCACTGCATTTTTAGTCAAGCACAGAAGAAAAAAAAAAAACTACCCTGAAAAATATTTGCTGGGATAAAAATATGCCTTTAAACATAATTAATTTACATATTTACATTCCTACTGTATGTAATTAAAGTTTTATAGTATATATTATAGGACATATTTTTCAGCCTGCTGTACCTATAACAGTGTATCAAATAATAATAATAATAATAATAATAATAATAATAATAATAATAATTTTATCTTATTACCTAAACATGAGTAAAATTAACTTGGTTCTTTAAATATCACCCACAGTTTAGAGAATGTTGATGTTTTTCATTAGGATTAAAATGAGTTAAAATATGGGTATTTGAGTCCTTTATCTGAAAATAAATAAATTCTTGCATGCATAATGTTTTTTGCTACCCACAAATGAGGACAAAATCATTACAGTTGGATGGTCCACTTCCGCACTCACTTTCTGTGTTGACTTGTTCTTGTGTGGTTTGGATAGGCGTTTATAGTCCTCATTTCCTGTGAGTAATATGATGGAGGAAGTATGTGGTCTGTAGCGCTGTCACAGTGGAGCAGTGCCAGGCAGGTTCGGACACATCGAGCCTGGCATCTTTATTCAGAATCTGTGCATCGAGCCTCAAAATCTGCTGGGATTCCAACTTCAGAAGATGCACTGGGCAGCAGGGTGGAAATTACTTTCAAATTGAATACTGTGTGTGTTCAATTTTTACACAATGATGCAGTTCAGAAGGAGTTTTTTTACAGAGCATGAATACAGAGCAGTTATAATGTACCCCCTCTTCAGAATCAGTGTCGATCATAAAATAAATAACAATTATGATTATGATTATTATTAATGATTATGACTGAAATGCAGAATCATTATATAGGTATTAAATGTAATTTGAAGGATTAATGTTTTATATAATATCAAATTCATTTCATATGTCATATGTCATTTGAAACATTTTCATTAATCTTTTTTAGAATATTTAGCACAGATTGATTCTTTGATATATATATATATATATATATATATATATTGTTTGTGTCTTTTCTCTCAAGTTCATGTGTGCTATATTGCATATTTAACTACACTGAAAAAAACTGTAATGTCTAAGTCTAAGTAAAAAAAAAAGTATATATGAAGAGTTCAGATGCAAAAGCCTTTAAATCCATCTGACGTTTTTCTTTAAAAATTTCTTTCTGGCTGTATGTTTCTATGTAAGTACTGGTACTTCTGATTTGGCTGAGGCTGAAATTTAGCAAGTTTGAAGTAAAAGTATTTGATGGATGTATAATATGTGTTGAGAGCATTTACTCAGTATCATTGTCTCATTTTTGAAAGAGATGGCTTTTAGCTGATTTTGCATCTGAACTGAATGAATATGAAGAGTTTATTTGTTGCATATTTACACTGTACTTTTTGTAAGTTTTTTTTTTACTTAATCAAAATAACACAACTGCAGTTTGATTGAGATTGATTGGAATCCACAATGGAAAAAAAAAAATGATTTGTCAATGTCAATGATTTTTGAAAATTGTTAAAAACAGAGTTATCTGTTTTTGCAAATGCACTCTTTACATATGTGACCCTGGACCAAAAAACCAGTCGTAAGTGTCAGTTTCAAAATTAAGATTTATACATCAACTGAAAGCTGAATAAATAGGATATGACAATATTTGTTCGAGACACAACAATTTAAAAATCTGGAATCTGAGGGTGCAAAAAAATAAAAATAATGAGGAAATCATCTTTAAAATTGTCCTAATTAGGTTCTTAGTAATGCATATTACTAAGTTTTGATATATTTACGGTATGAAATTTGCAAAATCTTAAATAAATGATTTTTAGCATAAAAGAAAAATCTAAAATTTTGACCCATGCAATGTATTTTGGCTATTGCTAAAAATATATCCATGCTACTTATGACTGGTTTTGTAGTCTAAATGCATTAATTTATAGCATTATATGTGTTAAATCAGGTAAAAAAAAACATCCATTTGAAGTATTAAATTGCAGGTTACCACTTTTTGCAATATATTTACACTCTGTGGTTGTTGATTTGGAGTTGCAGTGGGCCATTTTACTATTTTAAAGGATGCTTTTGCTATTTTGCTTTATGCATGTAACTCTTGTAACCCTTGTTTGTTACGCGATTTTCAGTGTGATCTGCCCTGCGGTGGATTGTTCAACATCCAAGATGTCCCAGTCGTCCACCGCTGATGAGGGTACAACCTTTGAACACTTGTGGAGCACCCTGTGAGTTCATCTGCATGCATCTACTTAATGTATTTACATTAATATTAGTAACAATTCATTAGCACAATTTCAGGATAAACTGCAGTTTGTTTTCTGTAAATTACAGTTGTTCCAGAAAATGCACACACAAAATGGGGAAGCTTTTACATGACCTTTTAATATAAGCTGGATGCGCTTATATCCGTTTGTGATTCACGTACCTTGTCTTACTACAGTGAGCCAGACAGCACATATTTTGAGCTTCCTCAGGCAGGACACTCAGGGGACAGGGTGGCTTCCAGCAGCCTGCCCAGCAACCGCGCTGAAGTCTGCATGGACGTCTACCACATGAGAGACATGAGAGACATGAACGACAATGTCATGGTAAGAAGCCGGTGGAGAATTCACTGCGTGCAGATTTACAAACATGCCATACATTCTGAGTAAAATCAACCATTACAATCAAGGAGAGGTCAATCCAGCTGGACAGGATGTGATAGTATTTTGTGGTACAATGTTAAAAAAAATGTGCCAACATAATTAGTATTAATTAAGGGAATAATTCACCCAAAAATGAAAATCCGGTCATCATTTACTCATTTTCAAGTTGTTCTAAACCTGTATGAATTAATCATGACACAGTGTTTAATTCTGTTTAATTCCATGTAATCTCCCAAATAATATGGGAACTTAAGACTGAAGGTATATTAATAATACAGGAGTTGCGAAAATGAAGTAAAGAGATTTAGTCGCAGTATATTGCAATGCCATTTCAACGTCCCATCCACAAACAAAAAACACCCTGCACTATCAAACTGTGTTGGTTTTCCCTCCTTATCCATCAGGATTCCCTCCTCAGTTCCTAGTTTCCCTCTCCTGTGCTGTTTTTTCCCTCCCTTTGGGCTGTGCAGCAGGCTGGGGTGTATGAGTGGAGGCTGTAGTGGGAGGTTGTGATGCCTTAATTAGAGAGAAAAGCCAAGCCTGGAACATGACACCTGCTCCTGCCTCCCATCTGGGGCACACGTGCCGGGAAACAGAGAGCAGGAGTCAGGGAAGGATAGATGGACACAGAGAATCTCACAAGGTCACACTTTACCCCAAAATCAATTAAATAAATAAGAAATTAAATTTTGCATTAAAAAGAAAGCCTATTTTAGGACTATTAGGATCATTGTAAGACATCTGTGTCCTTGGACCACAAAACCTGTAGCACAGGAATATTTGTAGCAATAGCTGAAAATACATTGAATGAGTCAAAATGATTGATTTTTCTTTTATGCCAAAATTCATTAGGATATTATGTAAAGATTATGTTCCATTAAGATAAATGTCCTACCGTAAATATATCAAAACTTAATTTTTGATTAGTAATATGCTTTGCTAAGAATTCATTTGGACAACTTTAAGGCAATTTTCTCAATATTTAGATTTTTTTGGACCCTCAGATTCCAGATTTTTAAATAGTTGTATCTCTTCCAAATATTGTCCTATCCTAACATTTATTCAGCTTTCAAATGATGTATAAAAAAGTGACTGGTTTTGTGGTCCAGGGGCACATTTAAGCATATCTTCCCCCTATTCTCATTGCAATGCATCTGAATGCATCTGCATTTTTTAATGCATTTATTTTTTATTTAATGACATTTGGGGAAATGCGCTCAAATATTGCTGTAATGCAAAGAAAAAAGGAAAATAGCAACAAAACAACAAAAACATTATTTTCATTAAACAGCATATATATTTTAATTATTAGGGTTTTTTATCAGTGTTATTTTGGAGTGAAATATGACCCTAACATGTTTTTGCCAGGTTCTGTGAGATGAATGCTTAAATATCTTGTGCGTTGCTTCTCAGTGTCTATATTTGTGACTTTCTGCTTCAGTAGTTCCAGAATTCTGTAAATTATCTGTTGTAGGACGTATGGATTTTTGTCTCCTTGTTAAGATGTTTTGGTTGTTCAATTTAGACTTGGACAAGCATTTTCAAGAATGTATTGATTTTCAGATGTGTGTTTTTCACGTAGCTGTTATGGGAAGTTGTTTCAACCAGTTGCTAATATCTCTTTTGTGAGTTAATAATCTTGCAGTGAAAGATGTAGGTAATTTCAATATTTAATAAATATAAATGTTAAAAAATATATATTTAATTAACAATCTAACCATCCCCCCTTGTGGAAAATGGTATAGTCTAAAAGACAAGTGGGCAAGTCTAGGCCTGCTTTTTTAGTTAATGAATAGTCATGAGGCCAAAAAGTGGGAGGGCCAGAGATTTGTTGTTGGCTGCATCTAGAAGCTGACAGGGCAAAGAGATCTGGCGGAAAATCAGAAAAAGCGACTCACAGTGCGTTACCTTTCCTGGAGTTGTTGTGTCAAGTTAGTTTTAGTCAGAGCGTCTAAGGTGAAGACGTGAGACGTGAAGAACTGAGAATTGCAGAACAACTCACCTGTGTTTTGGGTGAGGTCACATGACCAGACCAGTGGGAGAATCTCCCCTGTCTTTTGCCTGCCTAGCGGGATCGCTACAATGCTGTGTGTCGGTGACCTGTCTCATTACTACAGCACGGTAGGTGAGCGCTCTTGAATGATTCGATTGATTTTTCAGCAGCAATATGCTTTCTTTGCTTGCTGTTGTCCAGATTCATTGTGCCTGGCTTAAAAACTTTTGAGACTTTTTATTTTATTTTATTTTATTTATTTTTCTTTTTAATTTAATTTCTATTTAAGCATTACATTAAAGTACATTTATAAATTGATCTCCTATGACACATCTATTGAAACAGCAGTCTGCTTTTTACTAAGTCTTTAGTTTTAGGTTTATCTGTAATTGATTTGCAAATAATAATTTGATTATAATTGATTTAAGTATACAACTTACAGTAGCTAGTATTATAACTTGCACGACTGCACTAGTAAATGCTTAATGGCTCACAAAAATGACTTTTATAAGAGAATTCCAAAATAATTTAAACATTTTCATGCATTAATAACGTGAGATGAATATGTGTGATGCTGCTTGATAGAAATCAGTTTTGATGCTATAGTCACAGTTTATCTGACGGACACCTGTTGATGTTCCTTTCTGTGCACAACTTTAGTTTTGTTTCGAACCATTGCGAGGGATGTCAGAGATATTGTTAATTGAACTGAACAAATATTTTTTGCAAATAATATTTTGCAATTTAGTTCAGTGATCTGACACCTGTTTACTAAGTCCAAGAAAGTCTACTTAAATGCATTAGGTTGTTATCAGGATTCAACAGAGCAGTTTTAAGTAGATGGTAATGTCAGTCCTTTCAGTTTGCAGCAGAGGGTGCTGTTTTTACATGTTAGTGCACTAAACTTTTTTTGCAGCTCACAGACATATCTGCATACTGCTTGCTATGTTATGGCAAAATCTGTCAGATACACTTTGAAATAGTTCATTGAATAACTTTAAATACTATATGTGACCCTGGACCACAAAACCAGTCTTAAGTAGCATATTAAGTAGCAATAGTCAACAAGACATTGTATTGGTCAAAATTATCGATTTTTCTTTTATGCCAAAAATCATTAGGATATTAACTAAAGATCATGTTCCATGAAGATGTTTAGTAAATTTCCTACCATAAATATATAAAAACTTCATTTTTGATTATTAATATGCATTGCCAAGAACTTCATTTGGACAACTTTAAAGGCGATTTTATCGATATTGCTTTTTTTTTTTTTTTTTTTTTTTTTTCAAAATTTCCTCAGATTCAAAATTTTCACAGTTGTATCTCGGCCAAATATTGTCCTATCCTAACAACCATACATCAGTGGAAAGCTTATTTAGTCAGCCTTCAGGTGATGTGTAAATCTCAATTTCAAAAAATGTATGACTGGTTTTGTGGTCCAGGGTCACATATATTAAACCTAAAAAATTATTCATAAATCACACACACAAAAAAGTAAATTAAAACTGTAAAAAAAAAAAAAAAAAAAAAAAATAATCATAAATAAAATAAAAAAATACCAACACCAGCAATTGTGACCCTGGATCACAAAACCAGTCTTAAGGGTAATTTTTTTTCAAAATTGAGGAATTTAGGATAGGACAATATTTGGCCGAGATACAACTATTTAAAAATCAGGAATCTGAGGGTGCAAAAAAATCAAAATATTGAGAAAATTGCCTTTAAAATTCTTCAAATAATGTTCTTAACAATGTATATGACTAATCAAAAATTAAGTTCTCATACATTCACAGTAGGAATTTTACAAAATATCTTAATGGAACATGATCTTTACTTAATTTCCTAGTGATTTTTGCCATAAAAGAAAGATCAATAATTTTGACCCATACGATGTATTTTTGGCTATTGCTACAAATATACCCCAGCGACTTAAGACTGGTTTTGTGGTCCAGAGTCACAATTCATTCATTATACAGATAGACTGGGAGAAAGAGAGAGATGTGCGCATGTGTGCACCAAAATGAAATGTTAAATTATTTACTCACACAACACACATGCACACAACACACATTCTCTCTCTCTCTCTCTCTTTCTCACACACACACACACACACAACAATGCTTCTGTTCTGTTTCAACTTGTCACAGAGCAAGTTTAGACTCACTGATGAGGCACACCTGAGTGTGTGTGTGTGTGTGTGTGTGGTAGACTATGAAACAGCGTTTCTCACATTTTCTTGTTCATCCTAAGGGATCATTTATGGAAAGTCATTTATATTTGTAGCAAAAACTGAATTCAGAAATCTATTATGAGGATATAGATACACTGTTTATACATGCTAAGGCAAGTATCACTATTAGCATGAATGATTCTTCAAATCTTGCAGGTTGCTGATGAGAGATGTGAGTTATAGTGGTCAGATTTGCAGTCTTCTCCTTTTGGATGATAAAACAGGGGGAAAAGTTCCATAGACTTACATTGAATATAGAGATTTGGAGTGGGATTTTCACTTGGGCTAGTAAATATCCATTTACTAACCTTGCATTTGCAACCTTGCACATGCAATTTTGCAGGAAGCACCACACCTTTCTAGTTTTCTAGTTTTCAGCTAATTGCATTTTACAAAACTCATCTGTCTACCTTTGAACCGTTTGCTTTATCTTCCACTTGTCCCTTTTCTCCTGCACATGTTTGAATGGTGTTGTTCACACAGGCAGGGTCTTGAGAAAGTGTAATTCGGCAAGTATATACTTGTGCAGGTGTTGTCTGACTGCCGAAATGTCATAATTAGGACAATGTGTGGTTTCTGACCTCTGTCCCTCTGGACTCCACCCGCTCTGGTTCCCCATGTCAGGACTCCTTAGAGGACAGTTGTTGGTGAGAAAGACCAGCGAGAACAGGCGATAACGTCTCATGTTGAACAGACTTTGTGAGATGAGTGTTTTACTCACTTTGGTTCCTGTGGGTACATCAGTGTGTCATTTGACAGCCAAGGACATGTGGCTCTGTCAGTTTGTACAATGTACTGTGTGAAAAAGAAGGTAAAGACTTTTCTCTTTGCTTGACTTGTGTTGCAGTTTGGTTATCTCGTTTCACAGGGTTCTGATTGGTTCAGAAGTTTTGTGTGACAAGCATTATGCATCATGCTTTTTACCTGAACTTTGAGTTACTATATTTGTTGGATCCTTACTGGCCCAAAACAAAAGATCCCATGCAGCCAAAGTCTCTCTGATATTCTGTTTTTTAGATATGACTCTGGCTATGAGTCTATGAGGTTTTTTTCCACATTTTGTAGTTTAAAATCGTAAGTCTGATAACTCAGAAAAGTAATAACCCAGCTTTCTTCAACAAATTGTGTAATGCATTTTTATGCATATAATTTGTGTCCAAACAAATGTATGGAAGCCCGTTTTTACCACTGAATAAAAATTAAAAACATGTTATTCCGACTTATAAACGTGCAGTTGTGAGTTATAAAATCAGATTTGGAAGATAAAAACTCACAATTACGAGAAATAGTCAAAATTGCAAAACAAAAACTCACAATTCTGACTTTTTCTCGCAGAGTTGCATTATATAAACTCACAATTGTGAGAAATAGTCAGAATTGCAAAATAAAAACTCACAATTCTGACTTTTTTTCTCAGAGTTGCATTGTATAAACTCACAATTACGAGAAATAGTCAAAATTGCAAAATAAAAACTCCACAATTCTGACAAATCTCACAAATGCAAGTTTGTATCTTGCGATTCTGACATTTTTTCCTCTCAATTCTGTCTTTTTTTCTTAGAACTGTGTGATATAAACTCACAATTGTGAAAAACAATGTCCGATTTGCGAGATAAAAACTCACAATTCTTATTTTCTTGCAAATGTTAGTTTGTATCTCACAATTCTGACTTTTTTTTTCAGAATTACGTGATTTAAAACAATAAAGTCGGAATTGCGAGATAAAAAATACAATTCTGACTTTCTCGCAAATGCGAGTTTGTATCTCACAATTCAGACTTTTTTCACAATTCTCACTTTTTAAAAAAAAAAAAAACTCACAATTGAAAAAAAAACCTCACAATTGTGAGATATAAACTAGCAATTCTGAGAAAAAGGTCAGAATTGTGAGTTTACATCTCCCAGTTCCGAATTTATTTCTTAGAATTGCAAGTTTATTTGTTAAAATTTTGAGTTTATTTCTCAGAGTTGCAGGTTTATATCATGCAAGTTCTGACTTCATAACTCTCAATTGCAAGTTTATATCATGCATTTATGAGAAAAGGACAGAATTGTGAGATTTAAACTCACAGTTGTGAGAAACGCTGAATTGTGAGATATAGTGTTGCAATTACCTTTTTTAACATTTTTATTCAGGGGTGGAAACAAGCTTCCATACAACTGTGTGATATAAATGTGCAATTCTGAAAAATAAAGTGAAAATTGCAAGATATAAACTTGCAGTTCTGAGAAATAAAGTCAGAATTGTGAGATATAAACTCAGAATTCAAATTTTTTTTCTCAGAATTGTGATGTTGCAATTCGGACTTTATAACAAGCAACTGAAAAAGAAAAAGTCAGAATTGCGAGATGTAAAAAGTTAATAAAAAGTTATTTAGAAACACTAACCCTAGGTATAATAATTTGATCTCATCAAAAGCATGAAAATGCATGGTTTGTTACCATGTTATAATGTCTTTGTCCAGCTGAACTTTAATTTTTCAACACTTTTGTTGAGGTGCTTCCAGTCCAAACGTATGGAGACATTTCATAATTTATGAGTGGTGGGTATGATCTGTGAGTTTTGTATTTGTAAGTTCGAGAAGAGAATGGCAGGCAATTAGACATTGGACAGATTACGGTTGTGTTTTACAACCTACCCTTCGGGTGCCCAGAGGCACGACTCCCTCTCGTACGTCCCGACGCGGTGTAACTGGAGCTCTAGAAGTGGAGTGGATGGAGTCTTTTCTCCTCCCTCTTTCTCTCGATGTCAACTTTCTGCCTCCCTCCGTCACCTGTCTCCCTCCCACTCCTTTACCTGTCTCACCCTCCTTCTCTTTCTGCCTTTCCACTCAGTCTCAGTACAGCCTACTGAGCAGCAGTATGGAACAAGGTTTGGGGAACAGAGCAGCGTCTACCAGTCCCTACAGCTCAGAGACCACCTCCAACGTGCCAACGCCGTCACCCTACTCCCAGCCAAACTCGACCTTCGAGGCCATGTCTCCAGCCCCAGCCATCCCCTCCAACACTGACTACCCCGGGCCGCACAACTTCGAGGTCACCTTCCAGCAGTCGAGCACCGCCAAGTCAGCCACCTGGACGGTGAGTACGGCGTCTCGGTTGTGGTGCAACCGTATCACGTGAGCTTCTTCATGAGCTTGTGTACACACAATTCTTTTCCCACACTGATGATTTTCCTTGCAAAGCGCAGGCATAACTTTTACTCTTCTTCAGTTGCTTGTTTGCCCGTCTGTTTTTGGCGGCTTATTTTCTAGACTCAGATTTTGGCATCGTTCCCGCTTTGTTCCTCTATTTCAGCGTGCTTCTTTGAATTAAACATCTGTATAGGAGTAGCTGACATGAAATTTGTAGCAGTGTCCTGTGATGTGACCTGCTATTATTCTTCATATAACCTACAATGCTGTTAAAAAGTTGGGAGTCTGTGTGATTTTTGAATGTTTTTGAAAGAAAATTCTTATCTTCACAGAGGCTGCGTTTATATGAGTAAAAATACAGTAACAAACAGTAATATTGTGAAATATTATTACAATTCAGAATAACACTTTACATTTTAAAATACATTAAAATATAAATTTATTTCTGTGATGCAAAGCTGACTTTCTAACAGCCATTACTCCAGTCTTCAGTGTCACATGATGCTTCAGAAATCTTTTAATATTTTTGCGGAAACTGTGATTTCTATTCTCTCGTAGGATTCTTTGATGAAACAATGTATTTAAAATATATACTTAATTTAATATACATTTATAATGTATATTTTAAAAGAAACAAAGAATGCAAAAGTCTTCGCTGATTCGTTTAAAGCATCTTTTCTGAATAAAATGTATTTTCTGAAGAAAAACCTTAAAGACCCCAAACTTTTGAACAGCAGTGTATATCATCATTTTTTTTTACAACTATTATATAAGCCATTTTATGACCACATGTAGATTGTTTTATGGACTTTGTAAGTTTTTAAGAGTTTTATGAGCTCCAAAATAAATAATTTAATAAAAAAATTAAAATAAAAAAAAAAAAAATAGAAAAATGTAAAAAAAAAAGAAAAGAAAAAAGATAACAAATAACAGCATCTGAAATATATTCCTTTCCTTCAACATACATATAAATTGTAACTTGATATATATATATATATATATATATATATATATATATATATATATTATATGCTACTTGCATGTACTTTTATGATTGTAGTTTTAAAAGCAAACTGCTACAGGCTATTCTCATTTCTTTAAGATATGATAATTCAAAAAGTGCAAATCCTTTATATTTAATGCAATTTTTGTTTGCTTTATCCATTTGGAATTATGTAGTAAACCTGCAAGTTTAAATTCTTTAGTGCATCTGAGTCCAACATGCACTCTTAAAAATAAAGGTTCGTTTTTGGCATCGATGGTTCCATGAAGAACCTTGAACATCCACTGAAACTTTCAAATGCAGAAAACGTTCTTTATAGTCAAAAAAGGTTCTTTAGATCTTCAAAATGTTCTTCAAAATAGTTCTTTTAGGAACTGTTCACTGAAAGGTTCTTTAGGAAACCAAAAATGGTTCTTCTATGGCATCACTGCAAAACACAACACCCTTTTGGAACCTTTATTTGTGAGAATGTGTTTGCTTTGGATTTTAGAATAAAGATCTAAATGATGATACACTGTTCTGTTACCATTTCAACATGGTTCTTCTTGAGTTTTAGTTGAAGTTGAGTTGAATGAATGTAGTTTAATGTGTTGCTACGCAATAACGAAATATACGAGTTTTTAGCATGTATATATGCAGTTGTTGCTGGGGTGTTCTGGTTGGTTGCTTACAGAATTAAGTTGAATACTTACGGTTAGGGGTTAGTTTAAATCTTTATATGAGAGTATGAGGTTTTATTTGTACATATAGTGCATCCACACAAGAAAAAATCACGGTAACGTCAAACAGAGAAGCTTGAAACCAGAGCAGTCAGTGTTTTCCCCAAAGTCCAGTGTCGCCATGAGGAAAGGTGCTACATCAGTCTGTCATGAAGATGACCCTCTGAAACAGGAGATGGGGCTCTTTCCTGTGTCGGCGGCTCTTAGGCTGTTTGTTGGATGAAGTCAAGCGTGAGGCTCGGTCTCTGACTTTCTGTGGACGTGTAAGGTGATAGCGGTCCCAGGAAGGTGAGTGCTATGGCCATCACTCAGTGTCGGCCTGTGAAGACTGTCACCTTTGACGTGCCACGTTCCGCTCCGTTCTCAAAGAGCAGGCCTCTGTGAGCAACAATAACAGCAGGATAAGCTTTTAAAATGGGCATAAGTGGAGTTTGCAGCACAGATTGCTGTTTACGTTTGAGGATAAGAGAAGCAGGCCCTACATTTGAGTGCATTTGGCACTTTAGCTAGTGCCGTAGCTATGATATTACTGCTACATACTCTCTTGTTTTCTCTATATTAATTCTGTGTGTGTTTGTGGAACTGTGTGGGAATATTCCTTGCATGTTCTAAGTGGATTTCACTAATTTCTAAATTCGGTCTATATGTGACTTCCTATCATAGATTTCAGCTGTCAGTTCTGAGCTATCAACTTATGTTTTGGAGTATTAAGTGCACAATATTAGTACATATTAATAATATTAATATAAATAAATATTAATATAAGTAAATATTAATATATTAATAAAGTGAGTCAAAATATTAATGTTAGCATTTCTGATCAAAGCTGATTTTGCTTTACTGTGTCATATGTGTTTATATGTGAAATTTCAGTGAAGAATAGAAATACAGTTTTGGAACACCTTGCAGAACGTTTGGGAACACCTTGCAGAATCTGTGAAAATGTTAATAATTTTAACAAAATAAGAGAGATCATGCAAAATGAATGTTATTTTTTATTTAGTAGTGTCCTGAGTAAGATATTTTACATAAAAGATGTTTACATATTCTCCACAAGACCAAAAATAGCTGAAATTATTAAAATAACCTCCTTCAAAAGTTTGGGAACCCTTGGATCTTAATACTGTGTGTGGTTACCTGGATGATCTACGACTGTTTTTTGTTTTGTTTTGTGATAGTTGTTCATGAGTCCAATGTTTGTTCTGAACAGTTAAAGTGAGCACTGTTCTTCAGAAAAATCCTCCATGTCTTACAGAGTTTTTGGTTTTTCAGCTTCTTTTGCATATTTTAACCCTTTCCAGCAGTGACTGTATGATTTTAAGATCCATCTTTTTACACTGAGGACAACTCAGGGACTCAAACACAGCTATTAAAAAAGGTTCAGACATTCCGGGGGTGAAAACTTTGTTATGTTTGTTATTGTTATGTTTTTTTATGTGTTGTGCAGAAAAAAAGAAAAAAAAAAACATGCAGGTTTGACAACGTGTGGGTGAGGAAATTATAAGTAATGCAAGTTTTATATTTTGGGTGAAGTGTACACTTACATTTTAAAAAATCTGCAGATAAAAATATTAAAAATAGCATTTCTGCAATGGCATTCACCTCTGAAGACTCTGTGCATGATTCAGCTTTAAAATGGTGCTCCATGCCACTAGTTGTCAGGATAAGTCCAAGATGACTGCTGCATGGTTCCGCTTAACATAAACAACAACAACAACAACAACAAAAAAAAATGTACTAAGTGCACCTTTAAAGGAGATGCATTTTTCTTTATTATTTGTATTTTTCTTTATTTATCTATATTTCTTTATAGTGACTCTTACTAGTACTGATGGAGCAATATGCCATTGTAGAAATATCTCATTGCCCCATGATTCCCAGGAATCCAATAACGAAGGGTTTTTGAAATTAAGAAAACTGTTCAGTTGATCATGTAACTTCAGCCTGTCAGCCTCTATGAGGCAACCTGCTACATGTAACAAATTATAAATTAGAGTACTGATATATGCTGAATCTTTATGCAGTGTGACTTATATAAAGATTCACTTTAATTCACTTTAGAATTACTTTAAACATATTCATAAAAACTGAAAAGTATGTTTAAAGCAGTTGCGTTGAGCTTGTTTTAATTGGAGGCAGAACTAAAAAACCAAGTTTCTTCTTTAGAGAAATTGGTCTTTTCAAAGTCATTTAAATTTTCAACTAGTATTTTCAAATTTGGTATACTTTAATCAAGTTTACATCTTGTTGCCATCACTTTCCAAAATTAAAGGTTCCAAATAGAACCATTTTTTGGTTCCCCAGAGAACCTTTTATTAAACTATTCTTAAAAGAACCACTTTTTCTTAGTGCAGAGAACATTTTAACAATCTCAAAAGCTCTTTTTTCACTATAAAGGACGTTTTGTGCAATAGAAAGGTTCCATGTATGTTAAAGGTTCTTCACGGAACCATTAATGCCAAGAACCTTTTTAAAGGATTTTTAAAGAGCGTTGGTGTCTTTATCCCAAATGCAAATTGAAGGCAGATTTAGAAAACAGTAATGGTTCTTCTATCCAAACATGTCCGAAGGCAGCATTAGGGGAGGAGCATTCTCATTCTCACATTTGATTGAACATAAATATCTTACGATCATAAAAGCAAAACGACTCATGTCTGTTTTTGGTCTGTTTTCCTGGAATAGGAAAAAAAAGGAAAAAGGTATTTTAAGTTTGTGCTTGCTTGAGCATACTAGTATGTTGCCATCAAAGCTAAAATGCATACTAAACACCACAAAAGGTCTTTAAAGACATGTATATGTTCTGAGATATTCTGTACATGGATTCATGTAAAGAATATCATAGATTCTTATTTTTGTTTGTAACTCAAACACCTATTTTGTAACTTCGGAACATCTAGATGCAAATGTCCATCACAGGAGGACAAGAAGCTGCTTGCCTCGTTACTTTTTTTTTTGTGACAGCTTTCGTTTTCACTCTGCCGCCCACTCAAAAGGCCATTAAATTGTTTACTTTATCCTCCAAAAGAAATGGAGAAAGGGGAAAATGGCTGAGGATTATTGTCAACTTATGTGGAATGCCAATGTAACCTCAAATTTAGGGAATTTCCAGGCGTAATACAAAGGCTTGCAGGCTGAGGATATCTGGGATTACTGTGTAAATGCTAAGTGAGTCATTGTGTGGTGAATTGAAGGGTTAAAGCATGATGCTCTTGGGTTTGTGTAGCCTCGGGATGCTTTGGGAGAGGCATGGGGGCATTTTGACTGTAATCTATTTGATCCGCAGTGGGCTTCTTACCGCTACCTGAGACAACATTCCTCTTAGCCAACCTCATGGATGAACCATTGTAAATTCGGAGTATTGCACAATTGGCTGTGTAAGAATTGCCGTGGAAATGTTTCCTCACTCTTTTGAAATCTTCTGGCTTTGATGTTTGCCAATAGTTGTACTTGTATTAATTGTTTTAATAAAACCGCACATCACATCACAGGGCTTTCACACAATCTGCTTAAAGTAGTAAATTGTGATGTGTACGCTATAAAATTACCTTTTAAATGAACCATTTAATGGATTATTTTACCCAAACATGTATTTAGAGTATTTTTATTTCACTTTTAATAATTTGATTACATTTTATTTTAGTATATAGGCAACAACTCTTTTTTTTAAACAATACAGGACAAAGAACTGACTAAAACTGAGGGCATAAGTACAAAGGGAGAACAATGGCCTTAATGAGTTAATTAACGAGATAGCAGGTAAATGGGATGAATCAAATGAAACACACAAGAAAACTAGGTCAAAGGAAAACAGGAACTGAATACAATGAAAACTGAGGCTACGTTCACACTGTGAGTCTTAAAGGAGAAGTCCACTTTCAGAACAACAATTTACAAGTAATTTACTCACCCCCTTGTCATCCAAGATGTTAATGTCTTTCTGTCTTCAGTCGTAAAGAAATTATGGTTTTTGAGTAAAGCATTTCAGGATTTTTCTCCATATAATGGACTTCATTGGTGCCCCGATTATGAACTTCCAAAATGTAGTTTAAATGGGGCTTCAAAGGCTCTAAACGATCCCAGCCGAGGAAGAAGGGTCTTATCTAGTGGAACAATTGGTAATTTTTTTTTGGAAAATAAAAATTTGTATACTTTTTAAGCACAAAAGCTTGTGTAGCACAGGCTCTGGGATGCGCGTTCATGACGCTATGAATAACATCTAAGTTCATCGTCTGTGTACTCTGGCTAAAAATGGTAGAGTATGGCAAAAAACTCCATCTTATTTTCTCCTACAACTTCAGAATCGTCCGACATCGTTGTACCTTTTTGTTTGTAAACAGCGTTTGACTTACTTGGACTTTCTTAGTTTTTGTGCGTTCGCTTTGTTTGATCTGTAGTTCTGCTTACGTTCTGCGTGACCTTTCGACATGATTTAATAGTACGTAGCGTCGTGGACGCGCATCCCAGAGCCTGTGCTACACAAGCTTTTGTGCTTAAAAATGTTTATTTTCTGAGAAAAATGACAGATCATTTCACTAGATAAGACCCTTCTTCCTCGGCTGGGATCATTTAGAGCCTTTGAAGCTGCATTTAAACTACATTTTGGAAGTTAAAAATCGGGGCACCAATGAAGTCCATTATATGGAGAAAAATCCTGAAATGCTTTACTCAAAAAAACATAATTTCTTTACAACTGAGGAAAGACATGAACATCTTGGATGACAAAGGGGTGAGTAAATTATTTGTAAATTGTTGTTCTGGAAGTGGACTTCTCCTTTAAGGTTGTATGTGTTTTTTTTCGTTTTTTTATTTCGTATCAGAGTATGTGAGCGGAGTGGAGCGACAACAATTTCCCCTCCGCGCTCCGTGCATTTTATAACCGCTCCGCTCCAGCTCCGCTCCGGGTTCACCGTTTCCCGCTCCCGCTCCACTCCTCCCTCACTGATACCAGAAACACCGCTCCGCCTTCGCTCCGCGTCTAAACTATATCAGTATGTTTGAAATACCACAGTTCTGTTCATAACGTATATTAAAAGAAAAAAATAACAGAAATAAAACGAAAGTGTAGTTTTAAAGTGGCTTATTGGAACACTAGTGCGCAAACTTTTTTTCCTCATGCCAAGCTAACATTGTTGTCAGTCAGCATTAAAAGGTATAATTGCTGCTTTTTGCAGTGCAAATGTTTGTGATAAAAAAAAAATATATAAAATAATAATAATAATAACAATACGTTTCGTCAGTTATTTTACGTACAGATCGCTGCATTTCTTATAGATTTCTTCTCATTCGAAATCGGATATACAGATGAAGTACCACAGTAAGTTTACATTTGTTTGAATGCATTATTGAGAGAGCAATTGCGTGAATAAGTGTTGTACTTGTTTAAATCACGCTTTCACTTGAAAATATTAAATATCTTGAAAGAACAAACTAATTCATTGAAAACTATAACTTTATGCTCGTCCATTGACGTCATCCTAGTTTTCACATTCTTTCTGATTTGAGTTATCCATCTCTATCAAGCTAGCTAAATAGGCTATGTTTAACACATGAATTCTTGCTATATATTCAGTTATATTTTGGGTCGTTGTCATGAATTGTACTCGTGATGGAGCGGTAGTGGAGCGGTAGTGGAGCGGTAGTGGAGCGGTAGTGGAGCGCTCTTGGAGCGAGTAAAAACCACAACGCTCCGACTTTTAAAATTTCCGCTCCTCACTCTATTAAAAATCACACCGCTCCACTCCGCGCTCCGCTCCCACTCCACTCCGCTCACATACTCTGTTTTGTATGCATCATCCTTTCCTATCAAAATGCTTGCTACGGATGAGAAAACGCAGAAAATCAAGCCTGATACGACAGACAAAAGTTTCAGACAAACAAAAGTTTGTTAGACAAAAGTTTCGGAGGCAGTGACTGACACAACGCGAAGTTGTATTTATTTTTTAACATGCAAAAATTTTGGACGAGAATTTCAGATTCAGTGTGTAAAGACCTTTAGTGCTCAATTTCAACAAAATCTGCCCAGTTGCTTCTCAAAACTAATCCAAAACTAGCCCAGTTGTGTTATGGGGGGTGAATATTACGTTAGTGGGGTTGCTTCAACCCACTGAGTTGAAAAACAACTGGCAGCAACAGTGAAAAAGTAGCCCAGTTTTGCGGGAAAACTGTGGACTTGGCAACACTTGCGCAGAGTGCCATCATATGGAAGTAAATATGGAAGACTTAAAGTAAGCGATTATGCATTTATTTATAGTGTGATCTGCTGCAAAAGCCAGTGAAATTATGCGTAGGCAATGTGAAAAATAAAGACAAGGATATGACAGAGGAGTTTTGAAACTTTATGATACAAGCCCTCATGTTTTGCTTGTATATAGAGTTGTAAATGTAATACTTATGAATTCTGACACATCACACTTCCACTGACTACCTTTCACAACTGTCCTGATAACTATGTAAAATCTTTAAAGTGAGTGCAGAATCGTGACAAATGTCGATCTAGAGTGACATAAAAGTCATATGAATTCCGATATGACTGTGGTCGCATTGCAAAACATCTGACCTGTATTGGATCATATGGTTTCAGAAGATCAAGACATAGGATTTATGATGCATTGTAATTTTTTCTCTCATTGCCATTCATTTTCATGAAAAACAGCAGGCAAGACATCCTGCAGAATGGCTATTTTTGTGTTGAATGGACGAAAGAAATTTATACGGGTTTGGAACAGTTTGAGGGGGAATAATTGATCTTTTTTTATGTGTGAAGCCAAGGCAAGCTTATTTATATAGCACATTTCATACACAATGGTAATTTAAAGTGTTTAAGTAGTTTACATAAAAATAAATAAAATGATCATAAAATTAATCAGAATAAAGGCAAGGAATTCAAACTTTAAAATGATTAAAAAATTTTTTTTAAATGAATTAAAACAATATAAAATACAGTGCAGTCAGTTCATTCAGTAAATGCAAACTCTTCTTATCATTCTCTGCCTTTGTTTAGTAGTTTTGAATTTTATTTGGTAATAACTATGATCAAAGCCAGTAAAGCTCAAAATCAGCCTGTGTATAAGTGATATCAGTAAAGTTCAGAGTCCACGTCCCTGTCCTTGGTTCTGAAGCCCTTCATTCATTCAGCTGCGTTTCTCAGTTGACCTTGTGCGAGCTCCTAAAGGTGGGGCTTTTTTTTTCATCGCTGAAAAGGTTTTGTTAAGGTCATTTTCTGCTATCGTCCTGAATCATGTCTGTTTCTGCCTGGGCCTTTGCCTCTGTCTTTTTAGGCCCCAATTATGGTATGATATCACTGAGTGAATCATAAAAACAAATTGTGTGTTAAGGATAACTGTTTAAAAGCTCGCTCTCAAACGCACATTATAGGCTTAAAGCAAGAACTGTCATAAGGGATGAAAATGAGTTCTGACACCTCAGCTTTTCCAATAAAGACCCCGACACTTTTTTTTTCATTGTTGGCATATAAGTAGGGCAGGTCTGAGCACGTCTTTGCTTCTGGAGTATTTGAGGCTGCTCTTCTTAGCTTTTACCCTCATAGTCAGCGAGCGGGTCTAAACACGGCCCGAAGCCAGCGCATCCTTCCTCACAAAATGACAAAACACACAACCGGTGGTATTTCAAACTGTTTATTTTTAAATATAAAATTGATCACCCATCCATCATTCTTCTGGTTTGGTTCTGCCTTATTCGCTATGAACTTAAAATGATAGTTTACTCAAAAAAGAAAAGTCATGCAATCAGTTTTTATGCTATTCCAAACCGCATTTCTTTCTTTCTTGCAGAGAACATTTTCCATACAGTGAAAGTGGATGGGGACTAAAGACAGCAGTTCACTTTCATTGTGTGGAAAAGAGCATCTTGGGCATTCTGCAAAAT
Source organism: Labeo rohita (assembly GCF_022985175.1). Lineage (NCBI taxonomy): Eukaryota > Metazoa > Chordata > Actinopteri > Cypriniformes > Cyprinidae > Labeo > Labeo rohita. The sequence continues at coordinate 3,700,067 of NC_066876.1, forward strand.
TGATGAGCCACATCATCCATAATATATTTTTTACCTGTACATTTCCTTATGCATGTTTAACCCACAAATTTAGTTTCGTTTTTACACAAAATGTTGCACAAAAAATCTATTTGTCATCTACCCAGTTTCTGAATTTAGAGATGAAAGAGGCAAAAGCAAAATAGTTTTCCCTTTAACTTAGAATTTGGACAGAAATGTTTCTTTGGGTTCTTAGGCTGAATATTTGAACAAAACAAGAATTGTTTTAAGCAAAAAAAAAGGTCTGCCCCTCCCTGTAAAGAATACTTGTTCCCACATGTCAGCAAACAGCAGCCAACTCCAAAGTACGGCCCTCCAAAAATATGGAAATCACTTATGTACTCTGAGCTCAGACGAGGCACAAACTGAGATTTTAACTGAATCTGGAAAACTTGAGAAATGTCGTTAATGTGCTGTAAAAATACGAAAAATTAGTTTTGATATGACATGGAGAAAAACTAGATAAGGTGATTTTTTTTTTTGAGATATTTTCTTGTAAAGGCATTTTCCTCTAAAAAATATTTCAAGAACATTTTTTTCTGGGTTATGTTATCCATATAGCTCTCTACACTCTTAATTGTATGTCAGTCTTTTATTTTTTAAGGATTTTTCATCTCTTTTTGTTCATACAATGAAATGTCGATGTCGATGGGTTCCTAAACAACAGTGGACATTGGACATCTTTCAAAATATCTTCTTTTGTGTTTCACAGAGCAGATTCATACAGGAATGGCATGAGTGAATGAATGATGACAGAATTTTTATTTCTGGGTGGGGAAAAAAAACTCCATTGAGGCTCCTGAAAGAACAAACTCAGAAAAAAACACTATTTTTCCCCCTTAACCATCTGTGCTATCTATGTTTATTTTAAACTAAACTTTTTAGCTGCAATATATTTCTTGCTCATGTACCTTAAGTATATGTTCTCTATTACTATTTTATGTTCAAAGAACTTTTGAATATTTTTTTTCTTTATTTGTGGTGTGCAGCGTGTCTTGGGAGGAACAACGGAGCGGTAGCGTATGTGATGCTGGCTGCAATTTCACAGCCGTTAGCATAGGCAGCACATTTGTGAATTTATTGACGGAGATGGGGAGTTGGCTGAATTTGCGGGTGGCATGCTGAAACATGTCCATCAGGCTGTCAGACTCGTCATTATCACTTAGGCCGCCGAGCCTGCCCGAACGTGCGCCTTTCCAATGCTCACCTTCCTCCAGCCCATCATCTTATTCCACCTTACAACACTTACACTGTGTCTACACTCCAGGCGAGCGATGCAGCGCTGCCAGTATAATCAAGCAAGCTGCCTACATAACAAAATGCATGTTTTGTGCATTTATATATACAGTTGAGCTTAAAAGTTTACATACACCTAGGAGAATCTGCAAGATGTTAATTGTTTTACCAAAATTAGAGGGATCATACAAAATGCATGTTATCTTTTATTTAGTACTAACCTAAATACAATATTTCACATAAAAGATTACATATAATCCACAAGAGAAAATAAGACTTATATTTATAAAAATGACCCTATTCAAAAGTTTACATACACTTGATTCTTAATACTGTGTTTTTACCTGAACAGTTAAACTGTACGCTGTGCTTCAGAAAAATCATTCAGGTCCAAGAAATTCTTGTGTATTTGAACCCTTTCCAACAATGACTGTATGATTCTGAGATCCATCATTTCACACTGAGGACAACTGATGGACTCATATGCAACTATTACAGAAGGTTCAAACACTCACTGATGCTCCAGAAGGAAACACAATGCATTAAAAGCAGGGGGGTGAAAACTTTTGGAATTTAAAGATTAGGGCTGAGACTGAAGCATCAGTGAGCGTTTAAACCTTCTACAATAGTTGCAAATGAGTCCCTCAGTTGGCTTCAATTTGAAAAAGATGAATCTGAAAATCATACAGCCATTGTTAGAAAGGAAGAACATTTCATGTGGAAAATAGCTTTTTTAAAAATGGTCATGCAACTCAAGCTTTTTAACTTTTTAGCAACACACTCTGATAAGCACTCATTGACAAATGAGGATTTCACACAGGTGGATCCAGCTTCTGGAAGTCCAATTCACTGGATTTCCACTTGATTTTGAGCCCTCAAGAGTTTATGCCTTTATGGGTGTTAAACAGATTTCATGGATTACAGCAAAATCCTTCAGGTGAAAGGCTTCTTAAAAACAAAGGCTCCAAATGGAACCAAAAAGGTTTGGTTCTGACCATCAGACACTCTTAAAAATGGTTCCTTGTTGCCATTTATGCTTTCATGAAGAACATACATGGATGCTTCCCATTGCACTAAAGGTCCTTTATCCATCAGACTTTTCCTGTAGGAGTGGGTGCGGTCATTTGTAAATTTTATGGGTCTGGCTTCCATTCTTATTTGTGTCCAGCTATTTTTAGCTGTTCACACAGCTCGTTTTGCTGCTTGATATTGCAAATTGGTGTATCCTACCATGTTATTTTAATGTATTATCTTAATTATGAACTTGTTTACCGTTTACTGTGCATTGTTATTCTTCTCGTTTTAAACCAATAACTATATATTCTCCGGTTCTTTTTAAAAGTTAATTTGTTTAAACTTAACTTGATCTGGAGAACCTGTAATGTAACTTCAAGAACGTTTAGCAACTCGAACCCTGCAGCAAAAACTATTCTTGATAACAAAAGTGTTCTTTGCTGAACCTAAGATGTGCAACAAAGGAAGAATCTATGAAAGAATTACACTCTAAAAAAAGACACTCTAAAAGTTCTTTCAAGGTTCCATTAAAAATTGTAATATTAATGGAGACTTGCCATTGCACAAAAGGTTCTTTATAGTTAAAAAGTGTTCTTTGGAGAGCCTAAAATTGTTCTTCTGTGGAACTGTTGCAAAAACTCTCTTTTGGAACCTTTATTTATTTTTTATTTTTATTTTTACGAGTCACTATTGGAGCTCTTCCTGTTCATGTGTGCTGTCGACACATTAATGTCCTTATCTTTCAAGCCATTTTTGAATTCATTTAAATTCTTTCAATCAAATGATAATTTCAACTAAAATTCAGCTCAATGATAAATGTTCCAGGAGTAGATGGATTGAGTGTGAAACAGTGGCAGGATGATGTGAGTAAGGGTGTGAATATCAGATGGGCGTGTTGAGACGTCTGCCTGTGCTCACACATCTGCACCCAATGATTTATGCTGTTCTCCCCTGCCTGTGTGTGTGTTTATGTTACTCATTTACATAATCTCCCAGTGAAAGTGTGAGAGGAAGTTGTGCTGATGTTCATACAGTAAAATAACTGCAAAGTTAAACACTATATAAACAGAAAAAAAAAACACTATACCATTTTGACTACAGATTTATGAGATCAGCAGGGAAGTCAAAATCCCCCTTTTTTTTGGAAACTGTAAACAGATATGAATGATGAAAGATTTGTGATGATATCTCAACGTTTATCAGAGTGTTGCTATGTGTTCGGTAGGGTGTTCTGGGTGGTTTCTTATTGAGTCATATATGATATTCTTACTCTAAATATGGCTCACATCCCTCAAATAATATAAGTAATATATTATGATATTAACTGTAATATTATGAGATATCAGTTTATCATCCACCATGTGAAATTGGCAGATCTGAACTAAAGTGGACTTTGTAGACACTGGTATATTGTGAACAAAACGATGCTACTTTAATGTTTCTGTAGCAACATATTAGAAAGTGAGTTTTTTAGTAAGAAATTTGTATTGCTCTAAATGATTTTAAAAAAGATATATTGATATCTTTTTGTCACATTGCGCCCTGGGTTGCCAAGTGTGGGGTTTTAGTACGAAATTGGGCTACTTTTACACTATTGCCGTGGGTTCAGTGGATCTCCAGGGAGGGCTATTTTCCCAACAGAGGGAAAAACTGTGGGAAAAAAACACTATTTGGCTAGTTTTGATTATCAGTTGGGCTGGTTTTGTTTCATAGACCTGGCAACCCTGCCTGCAGCTATTTGTTAATATGTTAATTAAACGTAAATGTTGTCTTTTGTGTAAAGCTTGACTGCTTATTACTTAATGAAAATATAGATTTAACATTTATTTCTGACATATTTATTGTTTCCTTCAGCTAATTTGGGTTTACGTTTAGGCATTTCATTCTGAAACTTAATTTAATTAAGACAGATGTTACTTGTACTACTGAGCTTTATTTTATGAGAATCATCTTATGATTCTGATTGCAACATCAGCGGCGTTCAGCAAACCGTTTTCATGATATTTATTCTGTTGCTGCACCTGGCGCACAATCTTCCTTTCATAAAATCTGAATCACATTAATACAAGTCTGCACAAAGCAGGCTTGTACATTTGGTTTTTGAGGGAATATTTGGGATGACTTTATAGTTTTAGACAAGCTCTGACATGCTTATGAGTGTGTGTGTGAGTGTGCATGAGTGTGTGTGAGAGAGAAAGAAACCTCATCAGATGATGATGAACTATGAACATAAATATAAATAACCTACACATTTATAAAGAAGCATATTTTTAATATGTGTGGTCATTTAGTGTTATATAAAAGACCAGCATATTTCCATGAAAGACCCAGGACCAAAGTGTTTTTCAGAATAAAAAGCATTTTTTAAAACATTGGTTTCACGGTATTTTTTCAAATGTTTATTGATTTGTTTTTATTTCTGCAGTACTCTCCGTTGCTCAAGAAGCTATACTGTCAGATCGCCAAGACCTGTCCGATTCAGATCAAACTGGCTGCCTCGCCCCCAAATGGCAGCGTGATACGAGCAATGCCCATCTACAAGAAAGCCGAACACGTCACAGAGGTGGTCAAACGCTGTCCTAACCATGAACTTGGAAGGGACTTCAATGAAAGTATGCAAAATTCATTCATTCATTTTTTGAGAAATGCAACCTTTCACCTGTCATTTGACTTTTATGTTTATGAACAGTCATGTATATGAAGTATAATATGCATACTTTATGTTTAGACATGTGGAAGCATTTGTAAGTAAAAAATCATATTAATAATTTGTTGAGACGTTTCAAGATATTTGTTCAGGATTCAAGACTTGTTTGAATTATTGACCAAAAATAAAGCAAACTCACTCACATTTTTATATGTGCCACTTCTAACTCAAAACCTTTTTGTCCTGCTGACTCTGTCCAGGTCAGACAGCCCCTGCCAGTCATTTGATACGAGTGGAGGGCAATAATCTGTGTCAGTATGTGGATGATCCTGTGACCGGCCGACAGAGTGTTCTCGTTCCATACGAGGCTCCACAGGTTAGTTGAATCATTTCAGATGCATGCAAGCCCCAGTGTTATTATAGGGTCACTGATATACTGTTAAAAGTTTTAGTAATATTTTAAATTAGTTTTTATTATCATAATAATACCTGTTTGATGGTAAAATGACGAGTCAAAGCATGCAGGGATCATTCGGCTCAGGACGCTAAACATGTTCTGACTGGCTATAAATAGCCCAGAGATTATTCTCAGTAACAATACCTGCAGTTATACCTCTTTTTGCACTGTTGCTTCATTTTGTGTTAAATATCAAATGGTTAGCGCCCCCTAGAGGTGGACATTACTTACATACTCTCAGTACTGATGTTTGATCAACAAATACCTTTATATATTTAATCATTTATTGAGATACATTTTTTAAGTGTATAAAAAGTGATAAACTGCAGTTACTTAAATAAAACTAAAATAAAAAACAGACTTCTTGAGCATCACTGATGAGTCAGTACGTTTTTTGGTAACACTTTACAATAAGCTCTTATTAGTTAACGCATTAACTAAAATTAACAAACAATGAGAAATTAATATGTTATGGTATTTATTGTTGGTTAATTTTAGTTAATAAAAATACATCTGTTCATTGTTAGTTCATGTTAACTTATGTTTGTTAAAACCTATGTCTGTTAAATAATGTTAATAGATACAATTTTTAATTTTAGTGATGTATTATTAAATGTAGAGATTAACATTAAGTAGATTAATAAATGCTTTAGAATTAGTTATTAGTTTGTTAACTAATATAGCTGAATAGTGTTAACAACTGGAACCTTATTGTAAAGTGTTTTTTTTGTGATAGATAATGTACTTACTCCCTTGTCATTCAAGATGCTCGTGTATTTCTTTCTTCAGTCGTAAAGAAATTATGTTTTTTAAAGAAAACATTTCAGGATTTTTAAATGGTTTCCTCCGATTTTGAACTTCCAAAATGTAGTTTAAATGCAGCTCTAAATGATCCCAGCCAAGGAAGAGGGGTCTGTTCTAGTGAAACGATTGGTTATTTTCTGAAAAAAATTACAATTTATATACGTTTTAACCTCAAACGCTCGTCTTGTCTCGTCTGCCTGAACTGCAGACCCGAACTGCCTGACAGTTAGGGTAGGTCGAAAAACTTTTCTTGTTTTTTCCTACAACTTCAAAATCGTCCCACATCGCTGTTTTAACTTTTTTTTGTTAAGGGTGTTTGATCTTCTTTGCATGTTTACTTCGCAAACACTGGATCAGTACTTCTGCAGCGATGTAGGACGATTTTAAAGTTGGAGGAGAAAATGAGATGGGAGTTTTTCGACATATCCTAACTGTCATGAACCAGAAAACAAGTTCATGACAGTGACACGACAGACGAGACAAGTGTTTGAGGTTAAAAAGTATAAGTATATAAATTGTCATTGTTTTAGAAAATAACTGATCGTTCTGCTAGATAATACCCTTCTTTCTTGACTGCGATCGTTTAGAGCCCTTTGAAGCTGCATTTATGCTACATTCTGGAAGTTCAAAATCAGGGGAACTAGTGGAGTCCATTAAATGGAGAAAAATCCTGAAATGTTTTCATCAAAAAACAATTTCTTTACAACTGAAGAAAGAAAGACATCTTGAATGACAAGGGGGTGAGTAAATTACCTGTAAATTTTTGTTCTGGAAGTGAACTAATCCTTTAAAGTGAATTTGACTTCTCAAGGCAAATATTTTTCCCTGAACAGGATACTGTATGCTATTCTTGCAATATAATGCAATGCTTCTGAAATCTGAATATGTTTTTTTTCTTTTGTATGTTTTTCTCAAGGTGGGGACCGAGTTTACAACCATTCTGTATAATTTCATGTGCAACAGTAGTTGTGTTGGTGGAATGAACCGCAGGCCCATCCTCATCATCATCACGCTGGAGACACGAGAGTGAGTGAATGCCTTTGCTTTCTTTCATACAGATAAGATTTCATCAGTAAACATTACACTGTAATCTTTCATTGCTTCCGAACAGTGGCTCTTAAAGGGATAGTTCACCCAAAAATGACAATTCTGTCATCATCTACTCACCTTCAATTTGTTCCAAACTTCTATCAGTTTCTTTCTTCTGTCAAATACAGATTTAAAGAAGTCCACTTCCAGAACAACAATTCACAAATAATTTACTCACCCCCTTGTCATCCAAGATGTTCATGTCTTTCTGTCTTAGTCGTAAAGAAATTATGGTTTTTGAGGAAAACATTTCAGGATTTTTCTTTATATAATGGACTTCAATTGTGCCCCCAATTTTGAACTTCCAAAATGTAGTTTAAATGCAGCTTCAGTTGTACTGAAGTTGTAGGAGAAAATGTTAAATGTTGATAAAATGTTACGTGTTACTTCCCTAACACATCTACTGCTTACACAAACGTTGATCACACTACAAACAAGACAAAACTATAATGCTATAAAAAACCTGAAGACTAAAAACAGGTGAACTAATTCCAGTACAGAACCTAATAGGATGTTGCGCATGCGCGACTGAACGAATCACTCCCCGAGACGACTCGTTCTTCCCGAGTCACATTAAAGATTCGTTCAAAATTAATGAATCATTCAAGAACAACCCATTACTAATTCGTAGCATCGTGAACGTGCATCCCAGAGCCTTTGCTACACGAGCTTTTGAGCTTAAAAAGTATACAAGTTTTTATTTTTCAAAAAAAATTACCCATCATTTCGCTAGATAAGAGCCTTCTTCCTCTGCTGGGATCGTTTAGAGCCTTTGAAGCCGCATTTAAACTACATTTTGGAAGTTCAGAATCGGGGCACCAATGAAGTCCATTATATGGAGAAAAATCCTGAAATGCTTTACTCAAAAACTATAATTTCTTTACGACTGGAGACAGAAAGACATTAACATCTTGGATGACAAGGGGGTGAGTACATTATTTGTAAATTGTTGTTCTGGAAGTGGACTTCTCCTTTAACAGAAATACAGAAGGTTTAGTTACACATATTCTTTAAATATTGTCCTTTGTGTTCAACAAAAGAAAGAAACTCAAGGGTGAGTAAATAATGACATAATTTTAATTTTGGGTATGCCTTTAAGTGGTCTTGCTTCAGAACAACAAAAGTAAACAAAAATGTATTTAGGATTGAGCGTTGAAATGTATAATTTTAACTGTGAATTGCATGTCATCAACATACAAACTATTATCGTGACATAGGCTGAATGGTTTGTTTATCTCAGAGGGTAAAGCTGAACTCTGCCATGTTTTTCCTCAGTGGACAGGTTCTTGGGAGGCGTTCGTTTGAGGGCCGGATTTGTGCCTGTCCCGGTCGAGACCGCAAAGCAGACGAGGATCATTTCAGAGAGCAGCAGGCTCTAAATGAGAGCGTGGCCAAAAATGGAAATGCCAATAAACGAAGTGAGCCATCAATGTATTTTAATGAGCACTTCATTTCTTAGTTATGTCATCTCTGGTTATAACTAGAACTTCTGTTTCTGATGTCACAGATTTCAAACAGACTCCATCCAATATTACAGGCCCTTCCATCAACATCAAGAAGAGGCGACACGGAGAAGAGGAGATGTATTACATACCAGTGAGTGTGAAAGCATGCATTTATATTTCTTTTCTCAAATGCCTTCAGTTAATTCTAATATTTTTTGGATTGTTTTGAAGGTTCGTGGCCGGGAAAACTTTGACATCCTGATGAAGATAAAGGACAGTCTGGAACTGGTGGAGTTTGTACCACAACAGTTAGTGGATTCATACAGACAACAACAACAGCAGCTCCTACAGAGACAGTGAGTTTTTATATAGCCATCATACACTACCGTTCAAAAGTTCACAGTCAGTAAGATTTGTTTTTAAAGATAAGAATACTTTATGCATTAAAGCTGCAATCTGTAACTTTTGGCACTCTAGCAGTAAATAAACAGAACTGCATGTGTCTTGCAGAAGACCATTATAATCGGAGCTACTTTTCTCTGTTTATGTCTATGACGAATGATGCAGATACTGGGCTACTCCGCAGCGGTTCCTACCAGAACCAGTCTGAAATAGTCAGAATCTAAAAACTTATTATAGGTGTACTATGCTGAAAGAGTAATGACTCAGCTTTGCATCACAGGAATAAATTGCATTTTAATGTATATTAAAATAGAAAAAGGTTATTTTTAATTGTAATAATATTTCATATTAAATATTTAATTAATATAGTGTCTCACTATATTTTACTATATTAAATAAGTGCAGACTTGATGAGCATAAGATATTTCTTTGAAAAACAAATTTTACTGACCCTAAACTTTTGAACCGTAATGTATATATACAAAAAATATTTTTATTTATTATATATATTATATTTAAAGGGACCATATACAAAACTTTTTATTTTATATTTTAACGTCAGTCAAGGTTTTTGTTTGTTTTGTTTTGTTTTTGCACAAAAGCTTTTTGATATGGTAACTAAGAGTTAAATATGTACATTACCTCTGTTATGATTGGCTAATATGTTTGCATGTAAATTAGTAGTATTAAGTGTTAGGGGTAATGCATTACAAGTAACACAAGTTATGTATTCAGATTACTTTTTAACACATTGCTTTTAAATATATAAAGTTGCTTTTTCAATTAAGTAATGCAAGATACATTGTTTTCCGGTTTATACATCTCTCCTTCAGCCTGAGGCTTGTTAATTTCATTTTTAGCGTGAAAGGGCATTTACAGTTTTCCAAAAATATAACTTTTGGGGGTTTTGTTATTAAAAAAACGAACAACAACAAACAAACAAACAAAAAAACAAATAAGAAAGCCCAGCTCAGGTGACAAAAAGTAATGTATAAGAAACATAATGCATTACTTTCCATAAAAAGTAATGCAAAGTGATGCAAATACTTATTTTTTATGGACCAGCATAATATTGTAATGCATTACTTTTAAAAGTAAATTTCCCCAATGCGGGTAGTATCATGCCTGCATTTCTGAATACTGGTCTTGATAAGTACACATGGACCACATGAGTCACATGTTAGTGTTCATTGTAATATGTCACTAACGGTCATAACACATACATTTTATAAAAGCCAGCTTAGTTTCAGTAAACGGCTTGGTGAACTGAGGAGAAGACTCTGCAATATGAATGTTGGAATATGTTCACATAACAGCATTTGTTAGCTTATTCACCTGTTAATGATATGACATCTAGTACTTTAGTGTTGTATATCAAGTGCCGTATATTAATTATATTACTCCCATGTGATTGACAGGAGTCATGTTGCCTCTCCGTCTCCATATGGCACACTCAATAACATGAATAAGATCCACGGGCCCATCAACAAGCTTCCCTCAGTGAATCAGCTCGTGACACAACAGACTCAGCAGAACGCAGGACCCTCTGCGTCCATGTCACATATGGGTAAGAGCCTATACAACAACTCAATGTCTTTATATACATTATATACAAGTTACTACAAGTGCACATCCAATACAGTTAAGCACACTTCTTTTCCGCAAGGGCACCTGTTTGATTTGCTTTGATTGCATTGAATATAAAGTGAGAAACTCACTGGTTTGTCGCTGCAGGTACGAACATGCTGGGTGGACACCACATGCAGTCTAACGGCGATGTGAATGGAGCACATGCGTCTCAGTCTATAGTGTCCACCTCTCACTGTACCCCTCCCCCACCTTACAACCCCGACCCCAGCCTCGTCAGGTACTTCACCCTGCAGTAGCACCAACCTGACACTCACTCACACACAGACACACACACACACACACACACACTAGACTAGTACAGTTCCTTTATACAACACTGCAGTTGTAAATAGCAATTTATTTTTACAAAAGTGTGACTGAAATCAGCCTGATGTCTTTTATCAACAGTAGCTTCAAGGTTTACTCCAACCCAGAATGAAAATTTTGCCATTAATCACTTACTCCCATGTCGTTCCAAACACATAAAAGCTTTGTTCGTCTTCAGAACACAATTTAAAGGAGAAGTCCACTTCCAAAACAAAGATTCACAAATAATGTACTCACCCCCTTGTCATCCAAGATGTTCATGTCTTACTTTCTTCGGTTTTGAGGAAAACATTTCAGCATTTTTCTCCATATAATGGACTGATATGGTGCCCTGATTTTGAACTTCCAAAATGCAGTTTAAATGCGGTTGTAAATGATCCCAGCTGAGGAAGAAGGGTCTTATCTGGCATAACGATCGGTTATTTTCACAAAAATAATACAATTTATATACTTTTTAATGTCAAACGCTCGTCTTGTCTAACTCTGCCTGGATTGTTTTCCGGTTCATGACAGTTAGTGTATGTCGAAAAACTCCCATCTCATGTTCTCCCTCAACTTCCAAATCATCATATATCTCTGTTTTACCTTTTTTGTTAAGGGTGTTTGATCTTTGCATGTTCACTTTGCAAACACTGTGTCAGTACTTCTGCAGTGATGTAGAATGATTTTGAAATGATTTTTGAAGTTGAGGGAAAAAATACGATTGCAGTTTTTCGACATACCCTAACTGTCTTGAGCCAGAATACACAGAGCTCAACGAGAGCAAGGCAAGATGAGCGTTTGACAATAAAAAGTATCTAAATTGTATTTTTTTTTTAATGAAAATAACCCTTCTTCCTCAGCTGGGATCGTTTACAACCACATTTGTGATCGTTTGAAGCCGTATTTAAACTACATTTTGTACGTTCAAAATCGGGGCACCGTATCAGTCCATTATATGGAGAAAAATGCTGAAATGTTTTCCTCAAAAAACATAATTTCTTTACGACTAAAGAAAGAAAGACATGAACATCTTAGATGACAAGGGGGTGAGTACATTATATGTGAATCTTTGTTTTGGAAGTGGACTTCTCCTTTAAGATATTTCGGATGAAAACCGAGAAGATTTTGACTGTCCCATTGACTGCCAGGTAAATACCACTGTAAAGACCCAAGAATGTATGAAAGACATTGTCAAAATAGTCCATCTACCATCAGTGGTTCAATCTGAATATTATGAAGCGATGAGAATACTGTTTGTACGCAAAGAAAATAAAAATAATAATATTTTATTCAACAATTCGTCTCATCTGCATCACCGTAGAGCCATTTTGAAGAATACGCGCTGGACGCAAACTGTGTACGCTGTTCTCTGTCAGTTGTGTCACCCGGATACGTTTTCTCTGTTTATTTACACTTTGATTTGAACGAAAACAGCGTTTCCGTGTGACGCGGCTGACGGAGAACAATGTGTGCTGTTTGCGTACAGAGGATACTATGCAAAATGGCGCTACGGTGATGCGGAGGAGATGAATTGTTGAATGAAGTCACTATTTTTACTTTCACTGCATACAAAAAGTATTCTCGTCGCTTCATAAAATTCAGACTGAAGTACATACAGCAGATGGACTATTTTGACGACGCCTTTCATACTTTTCTGGACCTTGACAGTGGTATATACCCGGCAGTCAAAACCCACAGTAAAACCCCCGGTTTTCATCCAAAATATCTTAAATTGTGTTCCGAAGACGAATGAAGCTTTCATGGGTTTGGAACGACAAGGGGGAAAGTGATTAATGACAGAATTTTCATTTTGGGGTCTTTTTCTGTTGATATAAAGAAACCTTCATTCATTCAAAATGCCGCTTTTAGATGCATCTCCATTTCTTCTCCACTTCATCATTTGCTTTTACATAGCTACGAGTCATGAAATTACAGTATATTGATGCTTTTTCTTTTGTGCTTATACACAAAAGAGGATTTTGATTATAATGAAACCTTTGCTTTTGAAGAGGCATTTTGTTCTATTTGTACATAAGAGTAATATCTTTCTAAATATTTCTCTGCTGGTCAGAGAAGATTTTTGACTACAAATCGCACTTTAGTGTGCAAAACATGTAAGCCTTTTTCATGAATATACATTTTCAAATGTTAACCACTTTTTGTGTTTACATTTTACATAATTCTACATATGACTGATCACATGCCATCACATGGGGCTGGATAGGGGATGGCAAGGTGCCTTTCTGTTTAATGGCCTGTACAGTTTCATCAGTTAGGTGAATCTCACAAAAAAAACATGTCTGGTACATGCCAAAATCAACAGAAAAATAATACAAATTATATTTTGCTTGACTGATTTTAAGCACCATTTAAGTTTTTAGGTTTAACATTATTTTCATGACACCTAAGCATCAATATTTATTATTGTTATAGAACCTTTTTTATTTTAATTGTCATTAGTTCCTAATATTATTAGGGTATTATTATTATATCACTACAGTAGTTGTTTTACAGTATTTTTTTTATTAAATAAGCATTAAAGACATCTCAACAAATGCTACCATTGTTTTAAATAAATTATTTACAATATAAATAACATGTCTTTTTTTTTTATTACAGTTATGAGAATTATAATGTGTTATATAAAAATGCTAATATAATGAAGGCCATCAAAATTGATATAAAAACTAAAAAAAGTCTTAATGGTGCTAAAAATACAGTATTTACTTTCTTTTTAGCAAAATATAAGCTTTTTTGTATTGAAATATGACCCTGTACAACATGTTCTTGACAGGTCTTTTGAGATTTACCCTCACCCAGTTATTTGTTTACATTACCCAGTTAATCACATTGTCATCTGTGCTACTTTGTCAGTCATAAGTCTTACATATTGGCACCTTGAGTGATATTTATTTTTCAACTAAATGTGTCATTTTCCATGCACATTGCAATGTTTTACAGACTCCATTGTCACAAACTTGATATCAATTTGAATATCAATGTTCCATCTACATTTAATGCTTAATGTATCAGGGTGAAATTGAAAGGCAGCGCCTATAATTATGACAAAGCAACCGTATGTTTCTGAATCTGTGTTTTTTTAAAATGACTTAAAATGCAGAGATTACACATACTTTCCTCACTTTCTTGTAGTTTTGTTTGTCTCAGTTGCTCTACCTTTAAAACAACTCTGTCGGCTTTATATATTTACTACATTTCCTGTTTTGATTGTATTAAGAGAATAATTTTTATTGGTGAAATATTTATAATAAAAAGATCAATACAATGAAAAACTTGGTACGCATCTTTAATGTAACTGCATGTTTTGAGTGCATTTTTATTTATAAAATTAAATTATATGCAAATTCTGAAAAAAAAAAAAAAATACACAAACATTTGCATGCAGCATTTCATTTAACTACACTACTGTTCAAAAGTTTGGAGTCAGTAAAACAATTTTGTTTAGAAAGTTTAAACTATATTAGTCAACATTTGAAGTGGATCAAAAATGTTTATCAAAGTTGTCCTAAGGCCAGAACGGCTATTGTTTTGGTTTTAGGACAACTTTGATAAAATGTTTTGATTCACTTGAAATGTTGACTACTGTATATTAAAAAAAAAGTAATATATTCAGCAAAGATGCAAATGGTCATGGTTTCCACAAAAATATTAAACAGGACAATCATTGAAAATAAGAAATATTTGAAATAAGAATGATTTCTGATGGATCATGTAATCCAGCTTTGCATCAAAGGAATAAATTACATAAATATATATATATAGAGAGAGAGACAGAGAGAGAGAGAGAGAGAGACCAAAAAAAAAAAAAACTTAGAAATCTTACCAAACATTTGAATGGTAGTGTATATTGCATTCACTTCTAGCCCAACATTTCACCATTTTTTAAACTGGTATTTGTATCATCACTGATTTAATCATAATTATGATTACAATACAAATGCTGTATTTGAATCAATACACTCACATGATCATACCATCAGTTCTTGATAATAATCCATGTGCAGAAGCACATGCCATGGTGCTTTGCTTGTTATGTTCTCCATGGGTGAATATGTAATTCACAGGACGCAGCCGCTTGGTCTTAGTGGGATTCCTTTTCTCTCTGAACAGTTTCTTAACCAGCCTGGGCTGCCAAAACTGTATCGACTACTTCACGTCACAGGGACTCCAGAGTGTCTACCACCTTCAGACTCTTTCTATGGAGGTAAACCAACAGTTCAGTCAATACACGCTTTTCATTCTTGGATGACTTGTGTTTTATCCTGTTTTCCATTCATTTTCCCATCGAGATAGTTAGAAGATATTAAGAGTGCTGGGGATTAACTGATTACATGTAATCTGAATTATGTAATCAGATTCTAAAAATTAAGTACTTTCTAATTAGATTAGTAGAGGTTTAAGCGCAAAGTTTTGGCGGCATGTAGAATTTTTGTGAACTAGGCCTAGGTCTTCGCCCAGTTGGAACCAAACCAGTGCAGAAAAGTTGTCTGGAGTCTGATTAGCAAAAGTTGTCAAAACCCAGTTGAAGATCCACTGTCGGTCAGGGGTGCGTCTCCCAGAAGCATCGTTAGCCAACTATGGTCGCGAGTTCTGTCGTTACCAACATCGTTCAACGATTCTGTTTCCTGAAACCATAGTTCAAACAGTAGTTGGAACTACAGCTCCCGACCTGTTGGTGAGACATATGGGATCAATAAATTATGCTCTTTGGCACAATAAGCAAGCTAACATGCAATACTATATCCTCCATTCTATCTAAATGTAAATGCATTTTAATCTATGTATGTTTGCACGTCCTCTATAGACCTTTTTCCTGAGTAAAGGATGAGCGGCACCATTTCGAATTCTAACCTTAGATTGGATGCGCTTCTCTTCCAATCTACATAGGAACCCATTCAAATAGCACCCATCTGTTTTTAATGTAGCTAATGTCAACATCTTTGTGTCATCTACACACTCATTAAACTTTGAGGAGTGAGGCACTGACAAATGACGGTCATTGCGATGTTGCAAAGTGATGGCGCTATGGAGCCATGTGCTTTATAAAACATTTTAATAGGTTTAACATTAGATTATCAGCTCGGAATATACACTAATTTGACTAGAAACACTAGAGACCAGAAATGCAAAGCATCTTTCCGGTTAAGAGTCAGGCGTTACTTCCACGTTCGGGAAAAACGTCTATAAGCGTCGTTTTTTGAATAGTGCACATGTGCATAAACGCCTAAGAAAACCCGGAGTATGATGTAAGAGGGAACCTGCGATGAATTAAAACCAATAAAGTGAAATGACAGGGAACAAAAAAAATAGTAAATAAGTCATTATGTGCAATATTCAATATAGCTGCATTTTAGAGATCTCTAATCAGTTAAATAGCAGAAGTTACTCCATCACAGCATGTGACGTCATTAACAACAGCCCTACATTACTGAACTAATGTGGTTCAAACGACGGAGATGTGTGACTAGCTAGTTTGTTTCCACAACAATACATTGTACTGTGGAGGTTAATCTGCGAGTTATGTTGTTGTACGGGCAACGCACCCCAGAACAAGATGCAAAAATGTTCAAAGTAGGTGGGGCAACTGGCACTAAATCTGCTATAACTCTTAAATGGAACGAGATATTTTCATCAAACTTGGAACACATATGAATGAGCTCAATTCAAATTAGAAAAATTGGGGAGTTTGACCACTTGGTGGCGCTATAACAGAAAAAAAAAACTTGAAAATGGCTGTAACTACGCACCCATTAATCTGATTGACTTGAAATTTGGCATGCAGCGTCGTTGTGCAATGTGCCACCAGTATCTATGAAGGCATTGGTGTATCTTTGAAAACATGGCTACCATCAGCCAATCAAATTTGAGCATCTATTAGACAAGGTTAACGGAGGCTGATCAGTGGCATTATCGTGTGTTAAATCACATAATTTTTCACACATACACACAATATTCATGTTAGATCTTCTCACAACTTTGCCTCTACAGCCACCGCTGTCAATCAAACCATTTGCTAAATATTCAACATTTTGTAATAAATCTACTCAGATGGTTCTAACAAAAAGTTATCAAAAGCTTTATGATAGACCCAATCGTTCTCAAATAATGCACAAATGAATTTGACGAAGATCTCGCCAAGTGTACATGAGGCTATTTCCTCAATGCTTTATCATGTTCAGACCAAACATGTTTGTTAGTTATGTCAATCCTGCTTTGAGGCTACCTGCAGAGTTTCGGCACAGTGCCACCTAGTGGTCATGAGATATGAAAAATGACTAAATGGATCTAAGGCTGTTTTTTTTTTTTTTGCAATTCTTTGGCATACTGGCACTAAACTATGTGTGTGTCATCATCACCCCTAGTTAAACACACTAAATCAATTTGGGAGCAGCGCCACCTATTGGTCAAACATGATAAATCATTAAATCATACTTCTAGTGATTTTATTTGTGGTTTTTCAGCCGTTTTCAGTAAAATCAAATTAAAATGTCTGTAATTGCTTAAAGGCCTTAAAATGCTTGAACCCCCATAACTGCTGTATTATTGTATTTAAAAATGCTCATAAATAGTTTAAAGTTTCCTGGATTACATGATTACACATTATTCACATAATGGTAGTACATTATTCATAAGATACTTTTAACTTTTTTTTAAGTAATTAAAAACAGTCAAACTACAGTACCTAATATGTGTAATCCAGATTATGTCACTAACTACAATTTTCGTCATGTAATTTGTAATCAGTAATGTACTACAATTTTTATGTAATCTACCCAGTACTGGCTGTGATCTAAACCAAGTAGTTACAAGGGGGGATAAAACATTACAAACTTTTTATTTGAAGCAAAAATCCAAATGTGAAAATAAAAAAGTATTTGAAATAAAAAAAGACAAAGGTTCAAGAATAGTTTTAGTGAAGAAAATGAACTACAGTCCCATGAAACATTGCATACAACATGACTAGAAATGATATATTTTAAGTTTATTGTAAAACAAAACACACACACACACATATATATATATATATATACATATACATACACATATATATATATATATATATATAGTGTGATTGGTGATTTTTTATTTTTTTTTAATTTTGTTAGTTTTTGTTGTTGTAGTTTTTCACCACAAATTCAGCACTTAAATGTGATTAACTTGAAATATAAAACTATTCATTCAAAGTAGGTAATTACATCTGTAGAAATCTGTGGTATTGCTATCCTAGTATGAAATGATTCACAAAGGCCCATTTTATCTAAAATGAAATAGTAGTATGGCATTCACTAAAAGTTAATCTCATGTTTCTCAGGACCTTGGTGCGCTGAAGATCCCTGAGCAGTTCCGGCTGGCGATCTGGAGGGGCCTGCAGGACATGAAACAGGGCCACGATTACGGCCAGCAGCTCATTCGCTCCAGCAGCAACATGGCCACCATGGCCATCGGCCCCGGAGGAGAGCTGCAGCGGCAGCGCGTCATGGAGGCCGTGCACTTCAGAGTGCGCCACACCATCACCATCCCCAACCGCGGCGCGCCCACGGGAGCGGAGGAGTGGGCTGACTTTGGCTTTGACATGCCCGACTGCAGGATACACAAGCACTCCATTAAAGAGGAGTTCGCAGAAGGTGACGTTCACTGAGAAGGACGGTGCATCCATCGCTTTCCGTGCATCGTCCGTAACGTTTTTTTTAAACTGGAATGGACAGTTGGTATTTTCCATATAGTAGCACTTCCATATTTGACAACAAGTGATTTGAGGAGTTAAAATGTTTGTGCAAACAATTCCCCTTGATTAAGAGCAGGGTTCAAATGAATCATTTTATCTGATTGTCATTTGTGGCCTTATGCTAATATTACATCACACAAAAAAATGATCCATTAGCTAAAATAAATGATATTATTAGGACGTAGTTATGAACGGTTAAAAGCAGTGTATGATTTCAAAACATTGCCTTATTTATTTCGGCTTGGTGTAAATAATAACTGTGCAATTGTGTATGATATTGAATTATGTGTGAAGTAATGCCCATAGATTATACCTATAATTTGTTCATGTTTCATCAAAGTTTTACAATGACTTTGAAGACAACACCATAAAAGTGAAAAACAAGACACATTTTTTAAGTGGTGCTTTACCATGCAACTTGTTTTTTTTTTTTTTTGTAAATTTTATGAATGATCTGTTAAGTATTATGTTGTTGACAGGGAGACACTGGATCATTATAAAGGTTGTCAGACTTTTAAAGCTTTGTTATCAGCCTTGCAGGACAAGGTTTTATTTATCATGCTGTGCTATAATGTCTGTTTTTCCTCACATGTAATCACTGTCTTGTTAGTTTATTGTTTTAATTGCCTCTAATTTTATGATGTTTTTATCAAATAGTAAAATTATGGCTCAAACAAGGTATTAGGGTGAATCTTGCAAAAAGCATCCAGGCGATATTTCATCCCAAAATTGCATGATTATTGCATTGTACCATTATTTTCATGACAATCTAGAATGTCTTTAATCAAAATATTGTTTTGTTTATTTTTTTATTTTGGATCTGAAAAAAGACTTGGATATAATTTTGTGAGATTCACCTCTGCAACACAAAAGAACAAAATGGTGTATGTACTATATATAAGCTTCATTTAATATCACTTTTTATAGTGCTACTGAGAAGATGACAAAGTTTGAAGTTACTTTTGTTCAGCAGACCCACACAATTATTATGATGTGAACTCATCAGAACCTACTGCTAGTGTCTTAAAAATAATAAAACATAATAATAATAAGAGAGGAAAGCAGAAAAGTGTTTCACACAGAGCCGTCATCCAGGAACATTGTCTTTTGTGGAATATAAGGAATGTATTTATATTTCTTACACCCATAAAGTTTGTGTATAAAACTGAACTATCGGCCATTTTGAACATTAATGATTTGGTGTATTGTATGTAGTCAGAGGTACATTTGTCACCATTATTTAACAAGCAAACTGATTTGTAAATATCTAGTGTTACCCATATTATTCCTTGTTGTTCATGTGATACGAACAGCACATTTTAAAGTTGGTCCCGCTGTTTTTAAATTGGCCGTGATGGTGAAATACCATCAAATAGATCAAAGCACTTTATGGCTTTAGGAAATTGTAAACAATGTTATATTCACAGTTAATATCAGTCAGTATTATGTCATGCTGTGTCATTTTGACAACTACAGATTTTAGAAATGGTTTTAAGAGTTATTATCTTGTGTTTTCATTAAAGAGCTGTAACACTGTTTCTTTTTTATATCGCCATGTTTGAATGATGTAAAGTGATTTCTTTTTCAAATAAATACTAAAGTGTGCAACATGAGGATGTTTTAATGCAAGAACAATAACGGTGAGGATGTTTGAGAATGAGAATCTGTCATTTCATCTCTGTTGGATTTCAGTCGTTCGGAACATGAAATTTTAAATTTTAACATTGAAATTTTTGAACTTTAGTCAGTATGTGGTGTGTATCTTTGGGCATAAAAAGATCTACAGTTACAAATCTCAAAGTCCACTCCAAAGATATTTGTGGGACAGCTAATCAATCACAACACATTTCGTTTTTCGGAAGGCGGAACCGAAATTAATCAGGTTAATTGTGCCAGGCTGGGAGAAAAGTATTGTAATGTAAATTATGTTAAAAATAATGCGTTTTTCGAACCACCAAGCATGAAAGCATGTTCTAGTACACCCCCAAAACAAAATCAAGACTCACTTGTCACATAACAAGTCACATATATTGACTTGAATGAATCTGATCTGAATGAAGAATTACAGTTAAAATATGAAGTTAGTGCTCTTTTTTGTATCACAAACTGGTTGGTTAAGTGCAGTAAACAGTAATGACGGATCTGGATAGAATGAATTTTGTTCACGTTTCTACCTTTTAACAGTTTCTAAAAATTCTTATATAATTAGGAACATGTAGTTTAGTTATTAAATTAAATTGGTTAGAATTACAGGACACATTCTAGAACTAACCTTTATGAATGACAATATCTCTCTGTTGCCATTTATTCTTAAAGGGGTCATTGGATGCCCATTTTCCAGTTGATATAAGTTGATATAATTCTTTAGGGCAGGGGTGCTCAACCCTGGAGATCGACTTTCCTGCAGAATTCAGCTCCAATCCTGACCAAACACACATGAACCAACTAATTAGGATCTGAAGGAGCACTGGATAATTACAGACAGGCATGTTTGGAACTAAACTCTGCAGGAAAGTCGATCTCCAGGAACAGGGTTGGGCACCCCTGCTTTAGGGTCTTAATGAAAAGTCTATAATATACTTTGGTTAAAAATTCTCAATGGTTGTGTAAAACAACACCCTTTTTACCTTGTCAAAATCAGCTCTGCAAAAATCATCCCATTCTGGTCGAGGCTGCTTTAAATGTTAATGAGCTCTGCTCGCCCCGCCCCTCTCTTCTCTCTGTGGAGTGACGAGCCTGTTTACTTTAGCCACATTTAGCACATTTAGCGCGTTTAGCTGCGAAACTTGCTAACTAGCACGTTATTAGGAAAGGTGATTGCAGAGATTCATAAAAAAACCCCTTATACTCACTTCTGTTGTAAGTGAAGCTGGATCATGAATGACTCGCACAAACATAGACGCATTTATGTAGATCGGGAGGCGCATTCCCTTCACAAACAAATGTAATCCACTGCATCTTCAGCGGCTCAGATGTCGGAAGTAAATGACGACCACTATGTTCATTATTACATCCAGCAACACAACACCTCAATCACTCAATCAGAGATATTCTTGTCTAACTTACATCCCTGCTCCGGCATCAAAACAAAGAGGTTGGACTGTTACAGCTGATCTGAGGTAAAACGCTCATGTCAATCAACTATTGTGGGAGCGGCCTCTGTTGGTGTGACGCCACAACGACAGGCATCTGAGAACGGCTCGATTTGAAAAAGGGGATATTATTTTTACAGATTAATTAAAAACCACTGCATGGATTTTTATCATTACAGGGTAGATTTGTACATACACTGCCAACACACATTAATGTTCAAACAACATGAAAAAGTGAACTTAGCATCCGATGACCCCTTTAACATCACATTGACATTAAATTTACATTTAGCTATTGTAATGAGTGGGGTGGGGCTGAGAGCTGTGGGAGCGAAGTGAGGCCACTGAAGTAAATAATAATGAGCGACACCTGTGCACAGAGGTGCTCTGGAAGTATAAAAGGAGGAGTGATGACAGTGAAGAGTGAGAAAGGACCAGGCCTGGGATATTTTTGTTATGTTTATATGGCAGTCATCCAAAAGAGGCTGCCGCCTACTTCTTTTACTGTTTATTTTGTTATTAAAATTAAAAATTTAGCATCTGTTGGTTCCCGCATTCTTCTTTCCACAACTATGACCTTTGTTACAGTTAAATCCAAAGCACCTTACAAATAAGAAAAAGAAATAAAAAGAAAACAAGTATGTAAAACAGAAAAAGAACAGAGAATGTGTTAGAGGGTAATTTTTTTTTTATAATAAATAAACAGAGAATAAGTAGATTGAATAGAAATAGAATACAATTTTTTAAATAATAAAAGCATGCAAACAGATAGAATAGAAATAGAATAGAAAGTGTGTTAGAGGTTAAAGTTTTCTATAATAAAAAGAAAACAAACAATAGAAATAGAATATAGAGTTTTTTTTACTAATAAATAAAAGAAAACAAGTAGAATAGAAATAGAATAGAGAGTGTTTGTGTTACAGGGTAAAGTTTTCTATAATAAATAAAAAGAAAACAGAATAGAAATAGAAGAGAGAGTTCTCGCATTAGAGGGTAAAGTTTTTTAATAAAAGAAAACAAGTAAATAGAATACAAATTGAATAGAAAGCGTTAGTTTTAGAGGGTCAAGTTTTTATATATTAAAAAAAACAGAAAGAACAGAAATAGAATAGAGGTTGATAGTGTTAAAAAGAAAACAAATAGTTTTTAATAATAAAACAAGTAGAAAAAATAAAAATAGAATAGAGTGTTTGTGTTAAATGGTCAAGTTTTTTTTATAATAAATAAAAATAAAAGACAGAATAGAAATAGAATAGAAAGTGCTAGTGTTAGAGGTTAAAGTTTTTTATTATAAATAAAAAGGAAAGAAATAGAATAGAAAGTTTTTTTATAATAAATAAAAAGAAAACAGACAGAATAGAAATAGAATCGAGAGTGCTCGTTTTTAAATAACAAAACAAGTAGATAGAATAAGAATAGAATAGCGAATGCTAGTTTTTAAAAATAATAAATTAAAAGAAAACAAGTAGATGAAATAGAAATAGAACAGTGCTCGTTTTAGAGGGTCGTGTTATTACAATTAAAAAAAAAAAAAAAAAAAAAAAAAAAACAGAATAAAAATAGAGTGCTAATTTTTCTAAATAATAAATTGAAAATGAATGGGTGCCGTCAAAACGAAAGTCCAAGCTTATAAAAACAGCTGTTTGGTGTGGATTACTTGAGCATTATTGTGATGCTTTTATCAGCTTTATGGACTCCCATTCTGGCGGCACCCATTTACTGCAGAGGATTTATTGGTGAGCAAGAGATGTAATGCTACATTTCTCCAAATCTGTTCTGATCAAGAAACAAACTCGTCTACATTTCTCCATCTACATATGGATTTGTGTGAACAGAACTAATGGAGTTGAGTTCGGAGGTCCTGCACAGGGAACGATGTAGTCCGCGCTCGGCTGGTGTGGTCTGATGCGGCTGCGGTTACAGAAGCACTGACGTGTTCACAGAGCAGCAGCGCGACGCGCGGATCGGCAGCCGAGAGTGACACAGCGGCACAACCGGGTAAGACAAACACATTTCCTCTCATCTCACTCCTATTTTGAACCTCTCACAGGCGTTACGACTCCTCGACAATGTTAACCGTTCGTCTAATTTTACTGTCCTCCAGTGGCATGATGATCATAAAATCAAAATTTTTACAAGATGCAGTAAAAGGTAGTGCTAGCAAAGTTTACCCCTCAAACGCCTGCGTTCGGATTTCCCCGGAAGTGAGTTGTCCACTTTTGTGCGTGTCTACTGGTCTTTGTAGTTTCTCCCCGAAGTACTTTGGATTACACATTCACGTATAAAAACTACAATCCGTGTGTTTCCGCTTGCGGCAAATTGTTTCGTGTAGGACTATGGGAAGTGTAGTTTATACATAGCGGTGTCAACGCAGATGACCTGTTCTAAAAACTACAGTAACCAGCATGCTTTGTGCCTTAAAGGAATCACTCAGCTGCGGCTAACCACCGATGCTAAATAGCAAATTAGCTTACGAGGGTCTGACTATTAGCCTTCTAGTTAGTTGGTTACATTATTAGCGAGTTTATGAAATAAACGTTGAGGTAAGTGTCTCTTGCGCCAGTTCACTAATGAGAACAGACCTGAGAATAGATTTGTACCGGAACTAAAGCTAGTGTTCATTTGCATGCACTGTCCTGTTTAGAGTAAACGTCAGGAAATAGACACGTATCTGAACCAGGAATGGCAGGTTCTGCCCTGAAATCACTATACATTTAGTTGACGTATTTATAGTGTATGTTGATGCTTTAGATTATGTAATTTTAGCAGTGAGGGAATGAGGCTGATGAGCTGCTTTGAGGCTTCAGGCTTTTGCAGAAATATCAAGCCGGTTCATCATTCCGTTTATGCGCCGTTTTATTGATTTATTTATTTATTATTTATTATTTATTTATTATGATTATTATACTCGAATAACCTCTTGTTCATTGACGTGTTCGTTTTTTGGACTTTGGCTCAGATTACATGTATAGGTTATCACACGGAGGTTTCCCCTTGTTTTACGACCAGGAAATAAATTCTTTTAACCGCACTACTAAGTCAGTCGTATTTATCGTTGACAAAAAAAATGGGAAAAAATCAAAGATCCGCATGAAGATAGATAGACAACAAATGTTTGAATTTTAAACCCAAAACGGGATTTAACACCACCCACAACCCCGCCTGTGAAATGTCATTCATTGACAGTACAGAGCAAATCAGCTGATCCAAAGAAAAAAAAAACCTTCAGGAATGTGTACACGATTTCTGTTGTCATTTCTTGAAACAACTCTACAGTTTTCTATTTTTTGGTCTTCTTTTTCTGTGCTTCCAACATGACAAAAGAAAAGTTGATCTTATAATTCATAGAAAATTGTTCCCAAGTGGGATAAGTGTGATTACAGATTGAACAAATGCTTTTGTAGGGCATTTAAAGAAAATAATTCAATTTTAAATTCTTGTGGGTCCCGTTGTGACTGTTTTTATTCAGTTATATGTAGAAATGATCAAAAATAAAGAATTGGTGATGTAAAGCTGATCTGTGAGATAGTATGGTAAAATTAAAAAAGTAGATTATCTGTAGAATCATATTCTTCTTCTTCTTCTTCTTCTTCTTCTTCTTCTTCTTCTTCTTCTTCTTCTTCTTCTTCTTATTATTATTTGTAGCGAAATATTGTATAGATTGGTATAGAAATTGTTTGTAGGATTATAAAAATGTATAAAGGATTTACAATTTCCTTTAGGATTTTCAACAAGGATTTGCTTCAAAACACTGTCTTAGCTACGAACAATTGATAAATCCAAATAATAATAAAAAAACAAAACAAATAAGAGCTAATTTTTCAACGTTTAAAACATTTAAATTAAAGCTCCAAATAGCCTAATTTTTCTACAACATAGAAATGAAAGTGTCAGTTATAACTCCTCACGGTTTGAGCGTAAAACACTTTTAGAAGCATAAATTAGGATGGTGTAGCTGTTCAACACCATTATAAGTTATAAGAACAGTTATTATATACAGAAAAACATGCTTAAGAGACAGCAGGACTTGAAGGTATTTCTATATTCATGGATGCTATGATTTGCATGCAGTTTTGAATATAAATTTGTGGAAACAATGAGCGTAATGATGAGATTTACATTGTGTTATTTCACTGTAGATGGGTAGCAGTGCTTTTCATTGTGATTTAACAGTAAATATAAACACAGCATGTAAAAATATACCTGTTTTCACTGTACACTCAACATGTTCCTCTAAATTCACAGACAGAATGCCAGAAGGAGACAGTGCCGGTGAATCCATCCATGGGAAACCATCAGCGATCGGAAACTTCTTTAAACGGCTCGGGCAGGTGAGGCTCTTGGAAATGACTATTCAAGTGATTTCAAGACCAGCAATTTGAGAACTACAATTTCTCTTTGAAATACAGATTTATCAGTCATGGTTGGACAAGTCAACGCCATTCTCCGCAGTCCGATGGGCGGCCACTCTTATTCTTACGGCCATATATATGATCAGAGTATATATACTACAGGTAAAACACTGTGCTTTAGAAATAATATTCTTGTGTCTGTTTAGGAATATTTGCATCTATTTTATCTGATTCATTTTTGCAAACATGTATACTGTTATTATGGTTGTAGATTGATGAGAATGTTCTTGTTGTTTAACACATGCATTTGTAATTGAAAAAAGCGAAGCAAACGTAACGAAACATTTCTGTTTTTATTAGGGGTGGTACATAGTCACATATGCTCTTGGGATCTACCACCTAAACCTCTTCATTGCTTTCCTCTCACCAAAAGTGGATCCCTCATTGCTTGATGATCCCGGTAGGAGCAGGATTACGTACTGTCATCACTGACACTTTGCTTTCTGGAGGGGATTTTTCCCTAATTGTTGTCTGTTCACTAGATGAGGGTCCAGCACTACCAACAAAACAGAATGAAGAGTTCCGGCCGTTCATCAGGAGGTTGCCAGAATTCAAATTCTGGTAAGTTAACACATTATGGGTTTTAAAGGGGTTAGGTCACCCAAAAATGAAAATTTGGTCGTCATTTACTCAACCTTGAGTTGTTTTAAACCTATATGAGTTTCTTTCTGCCTTTGAACATAAATGCAATGTTGGTAACCAGTAGTTTGCTTACTAACATTCTTCAAAAATATCCTTGTGTTTGAAAGAAGAAAGAAATTCATACAGGTTTAGAAGGACATGAGGCTGAATAAATGACAAAATATTCACTTTTAGGTGAACTGTCCCTTTAAGATCCCATGAAATCGCTTGATGAGTTCACTTTTCTTTAAAGAATGAGTTGATTGATTTGATCCAGTGACAAGCAGATCACAAATGCTGTGGGGATGTAACGATATTATCGATATCATGATAGCAAAACGGTCTCGATATTATCGTGCTCACATGACAATATGAAACAATAGGTCTTCTGGGCTATTTCTAACATAAAAGATCTTTAAAGTTGTGTTTTGGGCCATTATTCTTTGGCCCAGTATCCCACAGACAAACTAAAACTGAAAGCGCATAATGGCTTAAATTTACAAATAATTACTTACCCCATTGTCATCCAAGATGTTCATGTCTTTCTGTCTTTAGTTGTAAAGAAATTCTGGTTTTTGAGGAAAACATTTTAGGATTTTTCTCCATGTAATGAACTGCATTGGTGCCCCGATATTGAACTTCCAAAATGTAGTTTAAATGCAGCTTTAAAGGCTCTAAGGAAGAAGGGTCTTATCTAACGAAACAATCGGTCATTTTTTTTTTTCTCCAAAAATAAAAATTTGTATACTTTAAGTAGAAAAGCTTGTGTAGCACTAGGTCTGGGCTGTGCGTCCACGACGCTACGTAGTGCGTACTATTGAATCACGTCGAAAGGTCACGCTGAACGTAGTTGTAAGAGAAAATAAGATTTTTCGCCATTCTCTACCTCTTTGAGCCGGAGTACACAGACAATGAACTTGTGATTCATAGTGTCGTAAACACACATCCCATGTGCGCTTAAAAAATATACACATTTTTATTTTTCAAAAAAAAATGGCGCATTTGGGAACACAGCGGCCACCAGTTAGGCTTCATTTTCACGATCAAAGCATTTCACTAGATTTGTAGTGAGATGTGTTTTTGTAAGCCTGTTTTCACTTCCTTCAAAATAAAAGCTGTACTGCCGTTTTTGTCAAAATAAAAGCTTAAAACTGCAGTATGAATTGCTGACAGCTAGAGGTTTAAATGCATAACGCTACTGCAGACCAAATTCAAAATATCTCTCTTATTCCCTGCTGTAGTGTAAAGCAAAAATACCTACGAAATATTCATTTTCATTTATTTTGCAGTGCAGTTGTTTACTATTGTTGTTGTTATATTCTAATTTGTTTGGCTTTCTAAAACACCAGTGCGAATGTAATTTAGACTGAGACATTATATCACAACTAAAAAGAGGGTTGAGTCCCCTTTTCCTGACTTAAGTTTCTTAGTTAAGAACGCTCTTAGAACGCATTAGATAGAATAATTTAACTTTAAAACGTACAAAATTTTCAATTTTTCCAATTCGTCATTTGTCTTTTTTTTTTTATTCTTTAAATATTACAATAAGTATCATATTGTGGACTTCATATATTATCGTATCGTGAAATTTTGATATCGTTACATCTCTAAAATGCTGTGATTTTTACTATGTGGAAAACATAGACAGAACCACAGAATTCTGTGATTAAAAATTTAATTTACTGTATAATCTGGAATATAACAGAATTTGGAAAAATTTGGAAGAGTAAAAATAGGGCTGATGTCTGCATGATCTGCATGCCTTTATGTGAATAAACAGCGTAGTTTATTCTACGCAAAGTAAATTTTGACACAAATATATACTGTTGTACAGTAGAATGAACTATTCAAATTAATAATAACAATAATAAACATATAGTTTTTTTTTTTTTTTTTTTTTTTTTTTTTTTTTTAAGAAATATCGCACAATATCACGTTTTTGTTCCTTTAAGCTGTTTTTTTTTTTTTATTATTATTTTTGGCCAAAAAAATAAATAAAAGGAATTATTCAAATTTAATTTCAGTACATTTTAAAAGATTAATTGTTAAAGGTTTTTTTGCATTCATTTGATTACCTCTGTTTTGATCACAATTTGTGTTCAATCATAAAACGCAACATTTATGAAAAATAAGACGGGGCACTATTATTGTTTGAATTTTAATTAATTAAGTTATTAAGTTGTTGGTGTTTTATGAACTGAGTTAGTTAGACATCTTTCTTATTATTAAAATTTAATTCATCCATTAAAACCAGAAGGTTTTAATGTCCAGAAAAAAAATCAATGAAAAACACATTATGTGGGAAGATATAAATAAATAACTACTGGTTAACTGAATATATATTTGTTTTTATAAAGAGCAGGGTGACAATATACAGCTGATATTAACACATGCACAATGTTGACACAGTAAACCTAATATTTATTTGACATAATAGTTTGAAATGATCAAGTTATGAAAGCATTTCTTTTTCATTTAGCATTTGTGTTTTTTTGCACTGGAATCAAGCATCTGTGCTTTCATGGTTGTGATTGCAAAACGTTCAGGTTGAGAGTCTCATTATTATTGTTATTATTATTAATAAAATAATCAAGATTAAGCATTTAACCGTTAACATGCAGCCCTTAAAAATCCAACACTAATCAGCCAAACAGGAGAACTTACCAGATGAAATTCAAAGACTTCAAAGGATTTCTGTACTTATTTTTTTCTGATTCCTTGATGTTTATATTATGTAAATAAATGTGTTGTATGTTCCTTCTGAGTGCATCGATTTATGTGTGTTGTTTTTGGTTGATGTTCAGGCATTCAGCGACGAAGGGCATCGTCATCGCTATGATTTGCACATTCTTCGACGCCTTCAACGTGCCAGTGTTCTGGCCCATCCTCGTAATGTATTTCATCATGCTGTTCTGCATCACCATGAAACGGCAGATCAAGGTTCGCAAGTTCGAGATATTTCTAGTTCATGATGCTGAGTTACCTAAAAATAGCACTAAAAGTAAAGTTCTTTGACATTGTTTGTGTTTTCTTCCACAGCACATGATCAAGTATAGATACCTGCCCTTCACACATGGGAAGAGGACTTACAGAGGCAAGGAAGACACAGGGAAAACCTTTGCTAGTTAAAATTCCCCTTCCTGAAATTAAACTTATTGATGAAGAATGGTGCGTAAAGGGGGGTTGAGGTTTTCTTTATCTTTTTTTTTTTTTGCTTTCTGTCTTTTTCTGAGTAAGGAAAAGCCAAGTCTGTTGGAACCTTTGATCGACATTGAAATTGTAATGCTGCCTTTAAGCGTTTGGGGTTTGGGCCTTTGAGAAATGCTGTCGAGAGCTTCTACACTGGCAAATTTTAATATATTTGGACAACTAAGTATGAGATTTGACTCATTTTTTTTGTTCAGTGGTCCCGGTATAGATTGAAAATATATAGTTCACTTGAAAAATTCACATTTTTGAAATCATTTACTCACCTTCATGTCATGTTTCTGTGGAAAACAAAAGAAGATGTTTAGCAGAATGTCCATGCTGCTCTTTTCCTTACCTCAATTTTATATGAAAACAGCAGCATGTATATAATCTCCTTTTTTGTTTCACTAATAGAAAGAGACATCAACTAAATGAGTGTGAAAATGAATTTTGGGTGAACTATTACCTGATTCTTTACAAACATGGGAATATCATATAAAAACGCTGGGGGGAGTTGTCATTTGTATAATTAATAGTGATGGAAAACAAGCCACATTTGATTATTTTATGACCCCCGTGATGAAAGAGACCATATAATATTCATACCGTGGTACATTTGGTGTCCTTCATAGTTAATATCATTAGATTCAGTATTGAGATGAACGTCAGAAGCTTCTGTGAGACTGGAGACGTTACTGATCATAGGGACTTAGTGGAGTTCCATCTTGCCACATGTTAATATTTGCCTTTTATGAACATTTGTAATTCTCTTAATGTGCTGTAGCATTGTATTTAATTTTTGTACATAGTTGTCCACCTTAATCACATCCATTCGTGCTGTTTGTAAGTTATTCTTCAGTAGTTGAACCGTTTAAACCCCCCTCACCTTGTACGTCGGGTTTTTTAAAGCAAGCGTGCATTCCATTAAAATAGTATGATACAAAAATATTGGCTGTATGTTTTTATCGTTCAAGCATTCCTAGTAAAAACTTTCTCTCTTTTTTCTTTTACAGAGGAAACATAAAGTTGAGTGCTTTAACTATTACAAATGGATGGAGAGGGTTGAAGGTTGTTGTTTTTTTTTTTTTTTTTTTTTGTGCTGGGCCATAACAACTAGTATAGTTTCTTTTTTTCTTTTTCTTTTTCTTTTTTTTTTTAAAGGCAGATGGAAAGAACTTGGAGCTGAGACACATTTTCCTATCAAAGTGCAGTTTTTTGGAAGGGGAGATATATATATCTATATATATCTATCAAAATATATATATATATAAAAATGTATAATTTTTTTTTAATGGTTAGCATGTTTGAGTTGTGTTTTTTTTTTTTTTTTTTTGACAATGGCATTTTTACTGTATTAAATTAATCTTCATCAAAAAATAATAGATTTGTTAATTCCTGATTAAAGAGATTGCATGTTTTAGGTTTTCTTGTGCTGCTGGTGAAGAGAAAACAAGATGATTTTAATAACTAAGTGTAAATTTTTCACTCCAAATGCTATTAAAAGGCTGTGTCCCTTCACTGCTCATTACTTTTTTTATTGCTTAATTAACAAATGGAGTTATATCAATAATTCTGGTATTTATTTTTTTTCTTTTTTAAACATTGTCCTTGTAATTATGCATAATTACATGCAACCTAAACCAAACCCATACTTATAATAAATACATAATATTACTCAGAACCTGATTGTATAATTGCACTGTAACAAGGAGACCTTAAAAATAAAGTGTAACCATAATTCTTTAGTATTCATACAAGAGTGCTTGGGTGAGTCAGAAGATAAGGTAAGGTAAAATGTAATGCACAGAGAACAACTATAAACATTTGTAGTACTGAGAAATGCAAGAATGTCATTGCTTGCATTAGATAAAACATCAAACCAGCTGGCATCTGCAAACAAATGATGCTAGAGCTTTTCTCAGAACTAGTTTTATCTTTATGTGGAACAGTAAAGGAGGGTGGGATAAGATGTGCCGGGCGTTGTTGTCATGAGTATGTTTAGAAAGAGCCCACAGCTGACTGAGTCGCAAGTGATAAGTGTTTTTAAGGCTAAAAACCTTTGCTGTTAAATATTTGGTGCATGTAATTTGACAGTGAACGTGTTACCACATAGAACAAACAGAATAAGCACGTGTACCAGACAATTAATTAAAATGAAGAAATTTCAGAATTTAATGTTTAATTCAGTGTGTAAACTGTTTTTTCGTTGTAACTGTGACATTTACTCAGAATTTCAGAATGAAAACACTTTCTACACTAATTTGTATAATTATAATAATTCTACATTATTCTAATTTTTGTATTGTAGATAAATATATTTTCCTGTAGGGGGCAGAAATGTCACACACATCGTCTCGTTCTGGCAATTAAATGCATACAATATATATATTTTTTTATTTTATATGCATTTCTGATAAGTTTAAGACAATTAAGTCATTATATTTCGAATTTGTTGTATGTTAAAATTATTAATTAATTAAAAGATTTGAATTTACAACAATACTTTTGTGTCAAATTATCAAGCCCCCTCGCGGATGTTATCGGAAACGCACGTACGCGTCAACACAGTGACGTCACCGTGTACCGTTGAACTACAACTACCAGAGCGTCTCTGACTTTACGCGACCGAGTCCACCCTAACGCGCGCTTTATTTTTGTTCTCAACCGGTGTGTGGCTGTTTTCCTAACTTAACCTGGTCGGCCGTCAATGAGCAAACACCCTCACTCACTGTTCTTAAGGAAAACCCCGTCGAACCGGCTGTTTGCCTGTGTATACGTTGCACTTCCGGGTTTTCGGGCAAGCGTCTTTTCCTGAGGATCAGCTGTGATGATTGAATGAGCGAGCGGAGAGGAAAGAGCGACTCCTGTGTGCTGTGCTGCCGATAATCGTTGCGGAATAGCAAGTGCACAAAAAAAAAGAGGATTCCTGGATAAAGCTGCTTCCCTGCTGGCAGGAGCGCGCTGGCACCCGTCAGATCTTTTATGATATGCTGCTGTTATAAGTATGAAGATATGTCAATGGTGACTCATCCTTCTGCTCTGATACACCAGTTGTTTTGGATCTGTAACACTTGGTTTAGTTTAACGCAGCCTGGGCTGGTGTTGTGATGAAGGTCCGCTGAGCTCGAGTGAACCTCGGAGTCTTTATCTGGACTGTAACGTTAATATATTGAGAGATATACCGCGCGTTTCTGTATTTCGTGCATCCCACCGGCTGTCAAGCTCTGCTGGAGCTGGAAAACGACACGCAAGCGAGAGCCTGGCGGTTTTTCATGATTTAATGATTGTTAAAGTGTTGCCGGTTGGACAATGAAGAAGTTCTTCGATGCCCGACGGGAGATGGTGAGCTCCGGGCCCGCGTCTGGAGCCGGTGCGGGAGGCAGCGCGGGGTCCGGTGCGTTTATCGGACGCGTTTTCTCCATTGGACGATATCAAGTGACCGTGGAGGAGACTGTGGCGGAGGGTAAGCGACTTTATGGTGACTTTATGCTTTCAAACAGCGAATGAAATGTTTGCGCTGGTGATGCTTTTATGCTCTATGGTCAAAAAATAAATAAATACATGATGATGCCTTATGAATGAGCCTCTGGCGTCACTGCTCTCAGTCATGCGTCATCTAAATATTTGCTGACTGCATGGAGTGAGGGGTGCTGCCTCAGCACAGGGAGGTTTGCTTTAAAATTTAACCGCAAAATGAACATTTGGTGAGCATTTGCTCACCCTCGTGGTGTTACAGATCTGTATGACTTGCTTTCATCTGGAGAAGTTTAGCAGAATGTCAAAGCTGCTCTGTTCCACATGGTGAAAGTAGATTGAGGCTGGAAAGATGAAGCTCTAAAAGTGACAAATACTCTCATTCAGGTAAACAAAATAACTCCTGAATGTGTACTACAAGTCTATAATAAAAAGCACATGGTAAAATTGAAATCATTTTTTCATTGAAAATCTTGCCCTGAGCCTGCATGTATGCAGCTGTCGACAGCAGGTTTGTCATGCTGCCAAACTGTCTGGTTTCTTCTGTCTTTTGTAAGCCAAACAAACAGTCATAAGGGTCAATTTATCTAAGGATAATATTTGACCGAGATACAACTATTTGAAAATCTGGAATCTGAGGGTGAAAAAAATCAAAATACTTAGAAAATCGCCTTTAAAGTGTCCAAATGAAGTTCTTAATAATGCATATTACAAATTCAGAATTAAGTTTTGATATATTTACAGTAGGAATTTTACAAAATATCTTGATGGAACATGATCTCTACTTAATTTCCTCATGATTTGTGGCATAAAAGAAAAAACAATAATTTTGACCCATACAATGTATTTTTGGCTGTTGCTACAAATATACCCCAGCGACTTAAGACTGGTTTTGTGCTCCAGGGTCACATATTTGTGTCTTAAGTAGCACGGGTATATTTGTAGCAATAGTCAAATTATAAATTATAAAATAAATTATTGATTTTTCTTTATGCCAAAAATCATTAGGATATTAAGTAAAGATCATGTTCCATGAAGATATATTGTAAAATGCCTACTGTAACTATATCAACTTATTTTTTGATAAGTAATATGCATTGCTAATAACTTCATTTGGACAACTTTAAAGGCAATTTTCTCAATATTTAGATTTTATTATTATTATTATTATTATTATTATTATTACATTTATTTATTTATTTATTTATTTATTTATTGCCCCCTCAGATTTTAGGTTTTTTAAATAGTTGCATATCGGCCAAATATTGTCCTATCCTAACAAACCATACATCAATGGAAAGCTTATTTATTTAGATGATGTATAAATCTTAATAAAAAATAAATAAATAAAAAAAACTTATGATTGGTTTTGTGGTCCAGGGTCACATTTGTCTTTGCGTCATTAACGGAACAGAAATTGTAAAGTAGTTTACTAACTTTAATATTGTTCGGTGGAGCTCAAAAAATCATAGGCCCGAACCCTTTTTTCATTATTTATTATTATTATTATTATTAATGTGTCTATTTTTAGTCATATTAGATTCTTTTTACACTCCTGTAGAATGGAAGAGAGTATTGTAAATATTCTACAAGATACCTAATTTTATGTTCTACCAAATAAAGTAATTCATACTGGTAGAAAGACATAAATGTGAGCATTGGACAACAGAATTTCCTTTAAAATACGTGTGGTTACTAGGGTTTCTGTAATTTATGTTCAGCCCATTGTGGTTGTGGAGCTGAGCATGGAAAGCTCTGAATGCACAGGATGCATTATATGAGTCATCAGCTTTAAGTCTCTTAAGCAGATTTGGAGTCATTCCCCCTACTGATGCACTAAGAGGTCAGCAAAGGAGTCCTAAAGGGTGTCTTAATCAGGGTATCAAGAACTCAAAACTGGTTATGGCGTGAGAAATTTTAAGCTATATCTTAGCGTTACAGCTCATCTTGTCAAGACAGGCGACATTATCAAGGCTGAGAGAGTAAAGCGGCTGTCGTATGTTCATGTCATGACCTCAGTGCATAGAGAGTTTTGCACAGGTCATTAATGCCTGTAAGCACATTTGGAGTCACTGTGTCTTATGGGAGACCCGAGGCATCCTGCCATTTGTTTATGTAATAGGGAAATCTAGAACTTCACTTATTTTGATATATAAGTTTGTAACAGTGTTTTATCCATGAAGGGATTCTCTTGAAAGAGACACTTTGCCACACAATATGTTTCATTGGAAACATAGCTGGAGAGCGATGCATTGTGATGTCCTCAAATACTTGCGTTTTATGACAATGTTGATTTGGTCTACTTCTCACGAAATCTGAACGGCTGCTTTTATGTGTCTCAACAAAACAGGCCTTGGATTCAAAATCTGCTTTTGATTTTGTCTTTCATTGCACTGCCATTGCAGTCCAAGCATATTTTGAATACATTTTAAACTTTTCATGGACATTTGGAGGCATCTCATAAAGGGATCATTCACCCAAAAATTAAGATTGTCTACGCTCTAAACCCTTTTGTTCATCTTTATAACGCAAATGAAGATGATGAGGGATGTTCTCTTTAAGCATGCATGTTTACTATATTTGACAAGTTTCATATGTTTTTTTTATTGTTTATATGTGAATAAAAGTTTGAATTAAATCTGTTTATCATATAAAGGTCTTCATTTCTCTTCTGAAGACTTAAATTGAACCGTGCAATTCATGTTTTTTAAAGAAGTCTTTTCTGCTCACCAAGCCTGCATTTATTTGATCCAAAATACAGCAAATTAAGCAGAAATATTGTGAAATATTTTTACTATTTAAAATAACTGCTTTCTATTTATTCCTGTGATCAAAGCTGAATTTTCAGCATCATTACTCCAGTCTTCAGTGTCACATGCTCCTTCAGAAATCATTCTAATATGCTGATTTGCTGTATAAGAAATATTTCTTGTTATTATTATTATTATTATTATTATTATGAATGTTTAAAACATATGATAAAGATACAAGAGATAATTTCAGATAAATGCTGTTCTTATGAACTTTCTATTCATCAAAGAAAACTAAAAAAAATATCTACTATTTTCAGTTTAATAATAATAATAATAATAATAAATGCTTTTTGAGTAGCAAATTAAATTATTAGAATGATTCCTGAAGGATCATGTGACAGGAGTAATGATGCTAAAAATTCAGCTTTGAAATCACAGGAATAAATTACATTTTAAAATATTTTATAATAAACTATTTTAAATAGTAAATATATTTAAAAACTGCTTTTTTGCTGTACTTTGGATCAAATAAATGCAGGCTTGGTGAGCAGAAGAGACTTCTTTAAAAAAAGCATTAAAAATCATACTAATTAAAAACGTTTGAGTGGTAGTGTACAATTAATTTTTTTTTTGAGTTTTTAATGTACAGACATAAATAATAAGAGAATATTAAAAATATCTAATAAATATCTATAAAAGAATATTTATTTTTGGGTGAATTATGCCTGTAAATTTCTTAAAATATTACATATCACCTTATTAGGCAAGATTATGTCTGTAAAATGTCATGTGGTGCGACTTCTTAACTTTTTACTTTTTACCTCAAATATATTTAAATATATAACTTGATATTTAAGTTATTTAAAAATTTTATAATCATAATTAAGATCACTCATGTATTCTTGGTGTAAGAACAGTATTTTATTACTTTTAACCAGATGGTTACACCACATGATATTGTGTCTAGTTTTTTGTTTTTTTTTTAATTAAATTTTAAACTTTTTTTTTGTGAAAACCATATGAAGTCAAAGTAAATACAAGAGAATATCACTTGGAACTTGACACGTGTTTTAACTTGGAAAGTTTTAATTTTTTATGGTGGACAATTGCAGTTTCTAAATAGCATTCAATAGATTGAATGCAGAAAATGCACTGTATTTCAGTCCCTCACATTTGTTCCAGGGGAGTTTAGGAAACCTAACACAACAGCTGAACTGTGAACGATTTCAGCTGGCTGAAGAATAGCATCCAACCCTGTGCTCATGGCAGTGGGCCACCTCAGTACAGTGGCCAGTTATGCTGTCGAAGCCATTTTGCCAAGGAAAAACTGTCAAGGTCTAGAAGTTTTGACCTTGAAGCACAGTTCAATGGATGTTTGACTTCAGCCTAGTCATTCAAATGAGTTTATGAGGCCTTCGAGCTGTATCACAATGTTGTTAAACCATTACATCACTGACTCAGTCAGACTGTCACCTTTCACTCGCTAAAAGACCGACAGGAACATTTCTGAGGTTCCTACAAACAAAACCACACACGGTAAGCCAGAAACACTTTATGGAAATAGGCAAATGCATTTTTGATACCACAGGGAAAAACTGGCAGAACATTAAGGCCATAAAATTTTCTTAGTTTTTTTTTTTTTTACGATAGATTTAAAAAGGTTAGAACATGACAATAGTACTTTTTACGTTTATGATAAAACACTGAAGGAAAAACGTTGCCTATGTTTACTTTAAATTTCTTGTCATGAAAGAGAGTGAAAAAGCACAGCTGGTATTGGTGTATCAATACTGCAAAAAATACACTAATAATATAACACTAATAATACACCAAGTATTTAAGCTCAGGGCTTTATGGTGCGACTGAAAACTACTGCGTGCGACCATAAAAAAATATTTAAGACCACCAATGCGAGTGACCTAATCAGCATATTCATGTTTGCACTGAAGGGAGCTTCAAAGGTTCCTACGTGTTTTTGCAATGTTGAGTAATGTATCAAAGACATACCTCACACATCCTTTCACAAACATCCTTTTCATAAAGTGTAGAAAGATTGTAAATAAAAGATTCATTGTGCAGTGTAGAGAGTTTGTGAGATTGTGATGAACTAAGATGAGTGACAGCTTTTAATGATTTTTAAGGGAATTGGTAAATGAGATATTGATTTAAGACAACAGTTAAATAAGAAGTTAATATTAAGTGACTTGCATTGTCTGACTATAACACTATTGCCTGATTTTGCTCTATTTCATCGTCAAAAAATAGTTTGAAACAAGTCACAACTGAGCCGCTTATAAAGTTTATAAAACAATTTTTTAAAAATTTGACATAAAAGATGACATTCCTTTAAAGAAGAAGTCCGCTTCCAAAACAAAGATTCACATATAATGTGCTCACCCCCTTGTCATCCAAGATGTTCATGTCTTTTTTTCTTCAGTCATAAAGAAATTATGTTTTTTGAGGAAAACATTTCTGCATTTTTCTCCATATAATGGACTGATATGGTGCCCTGATTTTGAACTTCCAAAATGCAGTTTAAATGCGGCTTAACAGATCGTTTCACTAGATAAGGCCCTTCTTCCTCAAACGGGATTGTTTACAACTGCATTTGGGATCGTTTGAAGCCGCATTTAAACTACATTTTGGAAGTTCAAGAAAAATGCAGAAATGTTTTTGGAAGTGGACTTCTCCTTTAATAAAGTTAGAAAAATGCCATTAAAAAGGTAAAAACAAAATTCCCCTGTAAATTACTTTAAGGAGTCAAATATCACCTCATAATGGGAAGGCTAATTTCTGATTATTTATTAGAAGGTTCTCCTGAAATTTTGAATGTGCTCCTAAATTTTTTTTAAAAAAGAAAAATAAGCATGAAGCCCTGAAACTGTTTCCGATATTTCAGTATTGATATGTGATATGATATGAAATGATATTGATATGAAAAATCGATATTGTTGATGACAATACTACTAGGGATGAACTGATGCAGTATTCCGGTGGCCGATGCAGATACCAATACTTTGGTTCTACTTTTTAAAATTTCAAATAAATGATAATTATATACACTATTTTGAAAGAAATACCTTCTATTTTCTCCATGTCCAACATATTTTCTATGTTTTAGAGTAACTGGTCTTTTGATTGAGTGGATATAACTGGCTGATATTACGAATAATTGCATTTATCAGTTGATACCAATTATTGGTGGATACATCAGTGCTTCCTTAAAATGTACCCATGAAGATCCAACCTAAAGCTGACAATCAGTGGGGCATAAGCAGATTGAATGAAAATGTATGAATGAGATATGTATGATATATAATATACATCATAAAATATTTATACATTTCCATGAGAGTGTGTTGAATAATCCATTGCTAGTATGAACCCTGTGACTCTTTGGCTTGTCAAAACTTGCTTTCGTCTTTAAATGTATGGTCAACCCAAAAAATTAAAATTGCGTCATCATACCCACACCCTCACGGTCAAAACTGACTACAGAGTCTGAACTAAAAACTAAAAATGCGAATTAGCTAAATATAACTATGTAGGAGTTAATTGTCCAGTCAGCAGTCATGCCCATTACCCACAAAGCAGCAGTAAACTCTGCAATGATGCTTGACTTCAACAGCTTCATTATGGAAAGCTCAGCGGTTAAGTGTCTATGAACTATAAAAGTGGATTGAAGCAAATTGGATTAACACACTGAACACACTGAAATGAAAACCTGGTTCAATTAATTACATAAAACTGAGAGGTTGTATCTCCAGCGCATGTTTTGAGTGTTACATGATCTTAACTGCAGGCAGATCTTAATTTAAGCAGGACGACCGAATGTCAACAGCTGTGAGTGTCACCCATAACCTCTGGGCTTGACCGGAGACAGTTGCTAGATGGGTTTGTATTTTTGTGGCCTTGGGAATGTTTATGGCCTAAATGTAAAGAGGTTATTTGATGCATGCAAGCCACACCACTAAAGAGGGCATATACTTTTGCAGGAAATGTTCCCATTGGTGTACAACTACTATACAGTGTCTTTTTTAAGAACTTCGTGTGCAGTATGTATACTATGACCAGTATGCAAAATTATGGTTATGCAAAACTAAGAAGAACAAACCAGAGCCCATATCAATTTTTTTTCATTATTTGATCAGACTGCCACAAGGTACTTTACATTATAATTTACAATTAAAATTACAACACACACAAAACTAATTCTACAGTGCATGATCAATTAAACATCATGAGGTCAACTGATTCTATTTAGGTATAGGATTTGTAGCTGTTTAAATTTGCTGCGTTCCAATTTGCATACCATCCGCCCTAAATAGTGTTCAGAATTAGCATTAATGCAGTGGCTTTCACTTTTTTTGGTCGTGCTCGCTTTTAAACCTTAAAAGAAAATTGGCGCCCCCTCTTCTGTAAAATATGAAAGTATGATTCAATTTACAACACCTTCATATGTTCAATAAAACATAAAAAAAGTGAAAAATAACAAAGTGATTTTAATGCATCTGATGTTGTAATTACGAACTCATAAATACAAACGTCAAATGTCTTGAGGTTCTGGGGTTGTTGTTGATGTTTTTGTCTTTGAGTAGACATCAGACTCCCCTCAGAGAGTCTTTGCCTCGTTTTGAAAGTTGAATGGTAGTGTGTGTATGTGTGTGAATAATAGATGGTCAGCAACTGATTTATTCATTAATGTTTCTAATGGCCGCCATCTGTCGGCCTTCAGCTGTCATGCTCAGTGTGTGCTGGTGTGTTTGTTTCCATCGGTCTTAGTGGGTTCGGTTGGCTTTAGTCTGGTCTTGTCAAGTATAGTCTTTCTTAAAGGGGTCATCGGATGCCCATTTTCCACAAGCTGATATGATTCTTTAGGGTCTAATATACTTTGGTTAAAAATTCTCAATG
Source organism: Labeo rohita (assembly GCF_022985175.1). Taxonomy (NCBI): domain Eukaryota; kingdom Metazoa; phylum Chordata; class Actinopteri; order Cypriniformes; family Cyprinidae; genus Labeo; species Labeo rohita. The sequence continues at coordinate 3,741,316 of NC_066876.1, forward strand.
GTTGTGTAAAACAACACCCTTTTTACCTTGCCAAAATCAGCTCTGCAAAAATCAACTCATTCTGATCGAGGTTGCTTTAAATGCAAATGAGCTCTGCTCGCCCCGCCCCTCTCTTCTCTCTGTGGATTGACGAGCCTGTTTACTTTAGCTGCATTTGGCCGCTAAACTTGCTAACTAGCGCATTATTAGGAAAGGCGATCGCAAAGATTCATAAAAAAAGCCCTTATACTCACTTCTGCTGTAAGTGTCGGAGATATTCTTGTCTAACTTACATCCCTGCTCCGGCAACGAAACAAAGAGGTCGGACTGTTACAGCTGGTCTGAGGTAAAACACTCATGTCAATCAACTATTGTGGGAGCGGCCTCTGTGGGTGTGATGCCACACCGACAGGCATCTGAGAATGGCTCGATTTGAAAAAGGGGATATTAGGGATATTATTTTTACAGATTATTTAAAAACCACTGCATGGATTTGTATCATTATAGGGTAGATTTGTACATACACTGACAACACACATTAATGTTCAAACAGCATGTAAAAGTGAACTTTGCATCCGATGACCCCTTTAAAGGATAATAAAGGACCGATAAAATGACTAGATTGTCTTTGCCAGTAAATGCACCATATATGCTGTTTACACACAAGCGATGGCATTCTGTCAATTTTACCGTTAAGAACCGTTCACTCTGCAGCACCAAAATACCGGTAAACTCTTGTGATAGGAAAATACTTTTAAGTGCTGCTTTCTTTCTCATATCATAAAATTGAATCAGAACTGATTTACTGGTAATTTTGAAAAGTTGCAGTTCACACATGATGTCTAAATGTAATTTACCAGCCAATTGTGCCAACCCTCTTCCCAGGTTTGTAATGAGAAGCATTTATCAACAAAACAGAGGCTTAAAAATAAAACTATCTTTCCTAAAATGCTTTTTTTAATATATATGGAAATATTGCACTAGTACATCACACTCACAATTTTTATTTAAAAAAAAATATTAATTAAATTAAAAATTAGGGCCATATGAAGTCTGTTTTATTTTTTCCCAAATTTCCCAAAATTTTATTTTTTTTCTGTATAGTTTTAATAATTTATATTTTATTTAATACATTTCATTTTATTAATCAAGAAGCATGTCTAATTAATTGAAATAATCAAACTTACACAATGTAACAGCAATTTATTAAAAGTTTAACAAAAATTACACTTTAAGGCCCTATGAAATAATTTTCTTTTTTTCTCAAATTCAGTTTTATTTTTTTAAATAAATTCTGTTTTCATTAATGGTTTCATTAAATATAATAAACAAAAGCATTTCTAATTAATAGATTGTATAAAAAATATTTTATTTATTTATTTATTCATTCATTCATTCATTTCAGAAATACTGTGTGTATTTACATTTTCCTGGTAAATAAATGCTGGTAATTTTTTTTTTCTGCTAAGCATTCCTTATAAAGTACTGTTTTAATAATAACTAGATGAAAAAGTTCGTCAAGACAAACTTTAAGTTGGCTTGAGAAAGCCGGACCAGAAAGTTTTAAAAATTTTGAAAAGTTTGAAAAGTTAAGAAGTTTCAAAAGTTTAAATACTTTAAGAAGTTTTAAGTTTGGATGGTTTTCAGTCTGAAATATTTTTAAAGTTTTAAAGTTTGAATGTAGTCTGTCAGATAGATAGATAGATAGATAGATAGTATTGGTCAGATTATCAATCGACAGATAGATAGATAGATAGATGATTCTAACATTATTTCCAAGTTACTAGCATGTTACTAGTCTGTTTCTAGCATGATTAGCAAGTTGATAGCATGTTGCTAGCATGTTTCTAACATGATAAGCATGTCGCTAGCATGTTTCTAGCATGGTTAGCATGTCACTAGCATGTTTCTAGCACGATTAGCAAAGTTGCTAGCATGTTTTTAACATGATTAGCATGTCACTAGCATGTTTCTAGCATTATTAACATGTTCTTAGCACGTTTCTAACATGATTAGAAAGTTGCTAGCATGTTTCTAACATGATTAGGAAAGTTGCTAGCATGTTTTTAGCATAACTAGCATGTCGCTAGCATGTTTCTAGCATGATTAGCAAAGTTGCTAACATGTTTCTAACATGATTAGCATGTAGCTAGCATGTATCTAGCATGACTAGCATGCATTAGCATGTGTCTTAGCATGTTTCTTGCATGACTAGCATGTCGCTAACATGTTTCTAGCATGATTAGCATATCACTACCATGTTTTTAGCATGATTAGCAAAGTTGCTAGCATGTTTCTAACATGATTAGCATGTCGCTAGCATGTTTCTAACATGATTATTAAAGTTGCTAAAGCATGTTTCTAACATGATTAGCATGTCGCTAGCATGTTTCTAGCATGACTAGCATGTCGCGAAAGCATGTTTCTAGCAGCATGTTAGCATGTCGCATGAAGCATGTTGCTAGCATGTTTCTAACATGATTAGCATGTCGCTAGCATGTTTCTAGCATGATTAGCCAGTTGCTAGCATGTTTCTAACATAATTAGCAAAGTTCTAGCATGATTAGCATGTTTCTATGCATGATTAGCCAGTTGCTAGCATGTTTCTAGCATGATTAGCAAGTAGCTAGCATGTTTCTAGCATGATTAGCCATTTGCTAGCATGTTTCTAACATGATTAGCATGTCGCTAGTGTAGCAGAGGCCAGCGGGTAAGTGCTGTGCAGGTTAAACCTCACTCCCCAGATCTCAAGAGATGCACTAGCGACTGACGCTAGAGGTTGCAGCCTTTAGCCTCCTTGTTAGTGCGTCCGCCTCCCATCCCGAAGACCCGGGTTCGAGACCCATGATCGGAGCGGTGTGCGAGTAGGACCCGGGTGGAGGGGTTTACTAGCATGTTTCTAACATGATTATTAAAGTTGCTAGCATGTTTCTAACATGATTAGCATGTCGCTAGCATGTTTCTAGCATGTTTCTAGCATGACTAGCATGTCGCTAGCATGTTGCTACCATGTTTCTAACATGATTAGCATGTCGCTAGCATGTTTCTAACATGATTAGCCAGTTGCTAGCATGTTTCTAACATGATTAGCAAAGTTGCATGTTGCTAGCATGTTTCTAGCATGATTAGCAAGCAAAGCTAGCATGTTTCTAAGCATGTTTCTAGCATGATTAGCATGTCTAGCTAGCATGTTTCTAGCATGATTAGCATGATTAGCAAGTTGCTAGCATGTTTCTAGCATGATTAGCCATTTGCTAGCATGTTTCTAGCATGATTAGCAAAGTTGCTAGCATGTTTCTAGGATGATTAGCAAAGTTGCTAGCATGTTTCTAGCATGATTAACAAAGTTGCTAGCATGATTCTGGTTGCTAGCCATAGATAGTTAGTAATGGTTAGATAGATAGATAGATAGATAGATAGATAGATAGATAGATAGGATAGATAGATAGTAATGGTTAGATAGATAGATAGATAGATAGATAGTAGATAGATAGTAGATAGATAGATAGATAGATAGATAGATAGATAGATAGATAGATAGATAGATAGATAGATAGTAGATAGATAGATATATAGATATATAGATAGATAGATAGATAGATAGTAATGTTAGATAGATAGATAGATAGATAGATAGATAGATAGATAGATAGATAGATATAGATAGATAGATAGATAGATAGTAATGGATAGATAGATAGATAGATAGATAGATAGATAGATAGATAGATAGATGAGTTTGAATGAGTTTAAATGGATTAGAAATACAGTACATAGAAGGGAAGTTTGATTGAGTCTCAAAGGATTCTGGGAGTTTTGACAGTTGAAATTTGAATAGTGCTGGCTCATTTGAACATTCCGTCAATGTAAGTCTATGGGATTTTTCCCAGTTTTAATCGGGATTTTTAAGAAAACTGTAAGTCGGATCAGTTAGAAAAGATATAGCAACTCGAGTCAGACCAGTCTGAAGATCTGGGCTGAGTTTGGAGTTTGTAGAGTTAAAGCTCTAGGAGGAGTAGCAGTCAGAAAATTTAGTCTCAGAAGAATAATAATAACTTTAACTGGATTCATTAAGTCATATTTAAATACAGTACGGTTTCTTCAGTTAAACCAAACCTTCGTGAAGAAGTTTTTTGCATATGATATGAAGATTTATTTAAAAGAAATGGTAAAATACTCAAGATGTGAATCTTAGAGCAGTTCTAGAGATAATGTTTGTATGTTCATGAAAACACTGCAACCATCATATGCGCTTCAGTATGTGTGTAGTAAACAAAACCGCACATCTGCACCATTCATTTACACAGAGACATGCAGAACATGCTGGATTCCTATTTAAATACAGTACAGACCTTCTTTTGATTTATTAGTCCAGAGTTTGGCAAATTCTGTGACATTCTGCGTTTTACCAGAAATTCCATTTAAATTCCTCTGTTGGATCCACATTTTCCGCATTGCTGAAACCATAGGGCTCTGAATTTTGTTTTCCCAAATCACACAGATCTATTATGAAGTATGAACCTTCATTAACTTGCTCAGCATGATTCTTTTCAGACTGTTGTGCTTCCACAACATTAGTTGAACATGAAAACTTTCTGTAGAAGAAGAAAATTAACGCTAAAGCCAGATACAGCGTCCCAAGTGGCAATGCTGAGAATGTAGTGCATATTAGTCAGATATAATAGAAATGGAATCTGATTGTTTTCATAATAGCTGGTTGAGTGCTACACATGCAGGTCTGCAGTGTTTTGGTGGGTGTGTGTGAGTCGATGCTGAATGGATGAGTCATAGTTATATGCTGCCAGTTCTGCCTGCTTCAACCTCCTGCGAGGAGATTTCTAACACACACCAGAGAGACGACAGGAAATGAGAGATGGAGGGCGAAAGGAAACGATACCTCCTCTCCAACAAAGCTGTTCAAATTTAGCACAGTCCTGAGTCACTGTCTGCTTGTGTGTTTTTATGTTTGTGCGTGTCTGTATTGTTTCTGTTATGAAGCAGTTTGGTTTACTTCCATTATTTTAAGTTGGGAGTGTTTTCTCTCTGAGGCGGCAAGGGAGACAATGCCTCCTCAAAAAATGATGCAAAAAGAATCAATAGTGCAAGAGTAATACATAGCAAAATCATGTGTTGGGTCATTCTGCATCAAATTTCTGAAACATCCTCAGCACTTTTGCTAATATTTTGTTCTGATGAAAGACACATAAATTGTGATGAATGACAAAAAAATAAATGCTGTCGATAAATATTTATATTTATATTATTTCATATTTAATCCACATTTTTCATCTTTTGGATCTTTATACCATATATATATATATATATATATATATATATATATATATATATATGTGTGTGTGTATATATATATATATATAATATATATATATATATATATATATATATATATATATATATATATATATAATATATTTCTATATTATGTATATAAATATATATATATATATATTATGTGTATGTATACAGTAAAATCTCATTGTTACAGTATATTTCTATGGAGACAGTTCAAAAATGGGGGGAAAAAAATCAATGTTTGCATTTCATTAACTCAAGAAAAATAAAAGAGATCTAATATCTTTTTAGATGTTGGCTCTTAACAAATGCTTTGTTTGGACTCAAGTTTCAATTCTAAATATATAGGGTTTTAACATGGCTTCTTGAGTAAAGTGTTTAATTGTACACATTTTCAGTGCTCAAAAACAAAATGTGGCTCTCTTTGCATATTGCTGATTAGGGGTGTAAGAAAATGTCGATACATGTGAGTATCGTAATATTTTGTTTGGCGATACTGTATCAATTCTCAAAAACGGAATATCGATATTTAAAAAAAAAATCTTACAAGATTCATGGCAGATGCTTCATTTTGAGTGTATATCCCGACCGCTAGCAGTTTTCTTATCTCTGAACTTAAACAGTGACAGGAAATATTAGCATAAAGGCACTCGACTAATGTTATCATTAAAGGGGTCATCGGATGCAAAGTTCACTTTTACATGTTGTTTGAACGTTAATGTGTGTTGTCAGTGTATGTACAAATCTACCCTATAATGATAAAAATCCATGCAGTGGTTTTGAATTAATCTGTAAAAATAATATTCCCTTTTTCAAATCGAGCTGTTCTCAGATGCTCCCACGATAGTTGATTGACATGAGCGTCTTACCTCAGATCAGCTGTAACAGTCCGACTGTGCAGTTGCAATTCCACACGGAACATAAATACAAGCTGAAATCTTGTGAAATCCAAAACTTGTGAAATTCTCAGAACAAAAATGTTCTAAGAATATTCAGTACATTATTTTATTGTTTTACAATTATTTTGTTTTCTTTAGGATTCCTGCAAGCACTTTATTTCTCATTGATATTAAGCAGATGTAATTCTAAAGTTCAGATCAAAATGTTGTGACATTGTCCCCCGGTTTCACAGACCAGGCTTAAGCCTAGTCCTAGACTAAAATGTGAGTCTGAGCAATTTCAACTGAAAGAAACTTGCACTGATTGATCTTAAAACATGCCAGTGCCTTTGTATGTTACAATTGTAAACTTAAACTGTGAAAGCAGGGTCTAAAAACATATATGCTCTGTTTATAAAAGCTTACATTTTATACATTTAATAACTAAAGAATCCTGCAGGCATTTTATTTTCCCCCTTTACTCGTACTGCACAAAAAGTAATTCAGTAAGAATGTTACAGGGACTGATCTTTCGAACTCTTTGAACTGAACTTTTTGCTAAGGTTTGCATATGGTGGTGTGTACAGCTTTCCTTAAAGTATATCCTATTCTTAAAATAAGAAATATCTCAATATCTCACCTTGTTTACAGTATCACAGTGTATAGCAACATATCGTATCGCAACCCCTGTATTGTGATCCGTATCGTATCACCAGATTCTTGGCAATAGACAGCCCTATAGCTGATATACAGGGTGGGCCATTTATATGGATACACCTTAATAAAATGGGAATGGTTGGTGATATTAACGTCCTGTTTGTGGCACATTATAAGTGGTCAGAAACTTGTAAATAACTCATGAAAGAATAAAGTTACGTTAAAACCAAGCACACCATTGTTTTTCTTGTGAAATTCCCAATAAGTTTGATGTGTGATGTATCCCACCCTGTATATTCTTTTTTATTGTTTGCTTATCCAAAAAAAAAAAAAAAAAAAAAAAAAAAGCCCAAATATTCTTTTTATTTGACTGTAACTCATGAATTATTCAAGATATCTCAATTTCAAAAGATAAGGAATTTTACTGCATCTCTTTGTGCAAAATTAGAATTTTAGCCATATTAGCCCATTGTGTTTTCATTGAGCTCATTAAGTATGTCATGTGAGATGAGCCAGTGTCTTTATCGTGTTATGATTGGCTGATTACCATTTCAGTGTAATAATGGCCACTTGTCATGTTCACAACTCATTTGCAAACTGAAATGAATGGGTCAGATAGGCACAACTCAGCACTCAGCCATCACCACTTTTAGTCACATCAGAAATTAAATTAACTAAATGTCTGTGAGCTGAACTGCTGTGTCTGGGTGGTTGATTCAGTGGGTTAAACTTCAGAACTGGATCAGTCTGAGTCTTTCAGACCAGTTTTGTGAACTGGATCAACTGATTGATGATGAATGAGACATCACTACTTCTCCCTTGAATGCACAATGTAAGTTTTCATTAAACAATGATTTAAATTTTGTTCTGTTTCTCACAAAAGCTGTTATGCAGTTCTGGAAGACTTGAAATAAAGCATATATCATATTGTCCACTTTCAGGTTTATGATGTTGTGCTAGAAAGCTCTAGTCATCGTAATTTTGTTCAGTCATTTGTTCATTTGTGTTCCACTGAAGACAGTAAGTTGTACAGGTTTGAGGGTGAGAAAATGATAATGATTGATCCCTTAACTTCATATTACCATATTACTGTCAGAGACAGGAGCATTCATCTCAAATCAGGAGAAGGAAATCTCTCCATTTTTCAACAGTTTCATCATTTGCCCTTGAGTATTGGAAACATAGCTGTAATTTTATCTTTGTATCTCTGTAAAACTGTACAATAGAGAAATGACATGTGAGACATGCAGTGAAGAAACCTGAGTAGTGCATGCTGGGACGCAGGGTTCACATCACAATGGAGACGGCACAGAAACAGCCATGCACACCCAGAGAAATGGGCTGGTTTCTCCAGCTTTTGATGGTCTGTGTCTCTAGATTGAGGACAGCACTGTGTGATTTAGATTTTAACCAATAGGAATTGACTGTAACAAGAATAGTGGAATCCGTATGACAGAGGAGGAGCTTGAGGTTTAGCAAAAAAAAAAAAAAGATTTAAAGTTGTCGTCTTTTTAGAGGTGGGTCTACTTTCATTGGAAGATTAATGTATTTTTATGTGTTAATAATACTGTACCTGTGGAGATAATATATATTTCATATGGTCTTGAAAAACGTTTAGACCACTTTCAAGAAACATTTAAATTAAATTATTTTAAAAGTGATATTACATTAAAAAGTTATAATATACATGTTAATACGTGAGTCTGTACACATCTTATTCATAAAAAAGCTCTATAAAAAACACAAATAAAATGAGTTATTAATTTAAATACAAATTCTTTTGGGAGTCAGAACTCCTAATAAGTCCAACTAAATATATAATTAAAGGAGAAGTCCACTTCCAGAACAACAATTCACAAATAATGTACTCACCCCCTAGTCATCCAAGATGTTCATGTCTAGAAATTATGGTTTTTGAGGAAACATTTCAGGATTTTTCTGCATATAATGGACTTCATTGGTGCCCCGATTTTGAACTTTTAAAAATGTAGTTTAAATGCAGCTTCAAAGGCTCTAAATGATCCCAGCCGAGGAAGAAGGGTCTTATCTAACGAAATGATCGGTCATTGAATCACGCAGAAGGTCGAAAGGTCACGCCGAACTACAGACCCAGTGTTTACAAAGCGAACGTGCAAAGACTAAGAAAGTGCAAGTAAGTCAAACGCTGTTTACAGACAAAAAGCTACAACGATGTCGGACGATTCTGAAGTTGTAGGAGAAAATAAGATGGAGTTTTTCGCCATACTCTACCTTTTTAGCCGGAGTACACAGACGATGAACTTAAACGTGATTCGTAGTAGTGATGGGAAGTTTGGATCATTTTACCAACTCAGACCTTTGAGTCTCGTTCAGCAAAATGAACAAATCTTTTTTCAAGTCATTTTGTTCGTTTTAGCAAAATCAGCATCATGTAACAGCCCCATAAGATGAACGAACGACTCGAAAAACCCAAAGATTCGAAACAGGTGAACTAATTCCAGTACAGAATCTAATACGATGTTGCGATGTTGCGCATAGGCGACTGAACAAATCACTCCCCGAGACGACTCGTTCTTCATGAGTCACATTAAAGATTTGTTCAAAATAAACAATTTGTCCAAGAATGACGCGTGGACGCACATCCCAGAGCCTGTGCTGCGCAAGCTTTTGTGCTTAAAAAGTATACAAATTTTTATTTTTCGAAAAAAATGACAGATTGTTTCGCTAGATAAGACCCTTCTTCCTCTGCTGGGATCGTTTAGAGCCTTTGAAGCTGCATTTAAACTACATTTTGGAAGTTCAAAATCGGGGCACCAATGAAGTCCATTATATGAAGAAAAATCCTGAAATGTTTTTCTCAAAAACCATCATTTCTTTACGACTGAAGACAGAAAGACATGAACATCTTGGATGACAAGGGGGTGAGTAAATTATTTGTAAATTGTTGTTCTGGAAGTGGACTTCTCCTTTAAATTATATTTACACTTAAAATACTGTACATGTATTCTTTCATATTTTATTAATCTAGACCATCTTTAGGACATTCATTTTATGCCCCCCCAAACATATCCATATGAATTTTAATCCAGAAATTTAACATGCTCATCACAGGGTGTGTTGACGTCTTTGTATTTATGAATTGCATGCATACAATGCATAATACCAATGTTGGCAAAACTAATATGAACAGACTCCTCTCCTTTGTTTAAATTAGTTTAAACGTTAACAATCAAAACAGAATATTGCATTCAAGTGCTTCTCAAGTAAGCAAACATCGCTTCAAACGTTTTCAAGTAGTTCTTCAAAAAAAATTTTCTTTTTCCTTTTTTTTTTTTTTAATTATTGTTTTATTTATATTAATTACATACAGTTCTGCTCATAAGTTTACATACCCCTTGCAGAATATGAAAAATGATTTTAATTATCTTATTTCGTATGTATTTCTGTCCTGAATAAGCTATTTTGCATAACAGATGCTTACATATATTTACAAGACAAAATAATAATTGAATTTATAAAAATGACCACATCCGTCTCTTTCTTCTGTCCTCACACAGACAAATACCATGTGAAAGTTACCAGATTTCTTTAGCTCAGCATGGCAGAAGTTGAAAGATTGGATATAAATTTGGATATAAATTTTTCTCATGCAGACACGTGTTATGTTTAAGCGTCCGACGTGAAGTATTCCTTTAAGATGCTGCAGTTTTGAGTACAGTAAGCTTCTCAGTCCTGCCTTTTACAGATTCTTTTTAGCGGCGTTGTAAACAAGATAGTGGGGAGATATTTATAGATCCTTACATAATCACATTCTCGGTTTACTTACAGCTACACCACACCTCATCCGAGGGCACTGTGTGTGTGTGTGTTGCTGCAAGGGCACAGGCGTGGTTTGTTGTTTTTGAAGTAATTGCCTTTTTCCGTGTGTTTGCATATGTGTTTATCTGAACACAGACCGAATCAGACTCCCGGCAGCTCTCACGGATGCAGGGATCAGAGTGTGTGCGGAGCTGTGTACTGTATGTGTGCATATACTATTTCACGTAGCATTTAATTTAATCAGCTTTTGGTAGTAGGTTGAACAACCTGTGTCCTGGTTTATATGAAGCTGTGTGAGCTCTTTTAAAGCTGCCTGTAAAAGTAATGTGTGTTTATTAAAAAAAAAAAAAAAACAAACAAAAAAAAAACTGTGCTTCTTATATTATTTTAAAATTTGTTCTAAACTAATTATATTAAAAATATACAGTTGTGATTATTTTTATTTATTTCTGCAGCTTTACAAATGTATTTGAAATTGTATTTAAAAACATTAAAATGCAAAAAAAGCATAATTTTTCTGTGCATTTTGATGTCCCTCACTCCATCACACCACTCATCTACCTTAAAATAATAGTAAATAATCATTTTATTTTCTAATTGTGAGCCTAAATGAATAATGTTTAATCTATGTGGTTCTACTCTTAAAATGAAAAGGAAATTGATTTATAAATTTACTTGTATACATTTGACCATGTTCTTCTATTGGTCTGGAGATGGTAATTGAATGATTTTCTTGGACAAATGTATTGAAAGGCTATCAGGAAAGGTAACTAAGTTCATAACATTCATTCACAGTATGCACACATGGACTATTCATGGACCATTAGACCATCTGAAAATCAAAAGTCTGGATACGTGAGACTCTTACGTGGTTTGTGCCAAAACTAGCAATTTATTTTCAGACAGTAAAGTTCATTGTTACTCTCACTTGGCCTTCGACAGTTTCGGGTTTCTAGGCTTCTAGCAAATTTCCCAAAGAGGCTGAAGTCTGTGAAGATGTCTGGACAGAGCTCTTCTTGTCCCTTTGCTCAGTTGGGTTGGAAGGCTTGATGTCTGACTTGTGACAAATTTTCCTTTTTGTTAGACCTCATGGTGCTTCCTAACTGCTGCGTAATCCGATGATTAACTTTTGCAGTGTCAGCGTAAGTTTACATTGTGAAAGTCTGGAAAGTGAGATTCCATTTGCTGCCGGAATGTAACTTTGGTGTCAGATGTTAAAAGCGATGTTGTGGTTATGATATGGTCTGTTGTTGTGTTGCTAATCTGTAGGTTAAATTTTACTTGACTGATTAGCCTGCGGGCAGACATGCAGTAGACTAACCAGTTCAACCTTACACAGAAGCAGGGCTCTACGCTTACTTTTCTTTTAAAGAGCACAGTCAAAATTTCAGGAGCACCTTCTAATCAATAATTAAAAAATCTGATCAAAAATTAGCCTTTCCCATTATGAGGTGATATCTGACTCCTTAAAGTGATTTACAGGGGATTTTGTTTTTACCTTTGTAATGGTATTTTTCTAGCTTTAGTAAAAGTATGTCGTATTTTGTGTCTTTTTTTTTATTATTATATTTTATAAGCTTTTTAAAATTTCTAATTAAAACAACAGAATAAGAACAAGTTACCAATCAAATGAAATCAGTATTAACAAAATTAGTTTGTACTACAGAGGTGGCACAGAAGAACACAACATTGGTTTGTAGATGTATTTTCATATGTTTGGTGAGGCTCAGAAGTGGCATGAGTGCAATCAAATTCATATATTCATTTGAAGATTAAGGTTTTAAACATAAAAATTTAAATATAGAAATATTAAAATATTTAAATACCTGAAAAGATACTTCAAAATGAAACTAAAACTGCCAGTAGGTGGCGGGAAGTCACTGATTTAATTACTGAATCATTCATTCATTTGATTCGTTCAAACGGCTGATTCATTCAGGAATAAAGCAAGTGATGTCTTTATGAATGGGAAATTGAATCATTAACTCACTAGATTCATTTAAAAACACACGTTTGTTCATAAACGAAACACCACTGTTTGAATGGAGATGCGACTGTCGCAGATGCAACTGAAATGGTCGCACTGTAGAGCCCTGAGATGTGCTAGTCTTTTTATTTTAGACTCTTGGTCTTGACAGCAGCATTGGTCTAATCTGATGTGTTTAGCATCTATCAAATTTAGCATCTGCACAGCTCCATGCACAGCTAAAAATACATGCAAAACATATTTAGGAAAAGGAGTCTTACTTAGTTTTTATAGCAGTTTTATGTATATGTGTGTGTATATATGTGTGTATATATGTGTGTATATATGTGTGTATATATGTGTGTATATATATATATATATATATATATATATATATATATATATATATATATATATATATATATATATATATGTATATGTGTGTGTGTGTGTGTGTGTATATGTATATATATATATATATATACATATGTGATAGACATGATGATCAAAACCAAACAGATGCTCTTTTGCCAGAGTTTCTGCCAACTGTAAAGGCACAGCCTTGTTCTGAAAAAGGGGGCGGGGAGCAACAGCTCATTTGCATTTAAAGAGACATGCACGACAACAGCGTGTTTCTGTTTCCACTCAAAATAGGCATTTCAAAATTATAGAATTAATGATCTGTGGGAGATTTTGAGCTGAAACTTAACAGACACATTCTGGGGACACCTGAGACTTATATTACAGCTTGTAAAAAGGTCGCCTTTAAATTATCAACCCCAAGTATGGGCATTATTGTAATGCATCATTAGGCACCAATGAATTTTCATTTGCACAGAGGGTTGCATTTGCACATTTGTTCTTGTACTTGCTCTTACTGTCAGACATTATTAAAATGAGGTTACCCTATCAATAATATGATTTCATACTGTGTGTCCACTGGCGGTTGCTCTGATAGCACAAGGGAAGCAGTGTTCAATACCTCCTTATTTTCCTGGACAAAGGTTGTCTGTGTTCCTTGTGATACTGTGTTACATTTGTTGAATCACAAATGAGATCGATTTGCCTTTCTCTGCATGTGAGCTCTCAGTAGCTCGACTGTCCTGTGTTTAAAGATTTTCAGGCTGTTGGTTTTCTTCCCACAGGTGGTTTTGCTATCGTATTTCTGGTGAGGACTCATCAGGGCGTCCGATGTGCGCTGAAGAGAATGTATGTCAACAATGAATATGACCTTCAAGTATGCAAGAGGGAGATTCAGATTATGGTGAGACATTTCGCTTGTATGGATTATTAAATGGCGTGCAAGTTTTTATTTATTTGTTTTTTAAGTCTTTCTGCAGCTCAACTGGTATAGCAAGACAATAAACATGATGGCTTAGATTTCCAAGGCATACACAATGATAAAATATACACTGAATGTAGTGTAAGTGGCTATGGCTAAAACATCTGCCAAATGAGTAGGCATTAATTAATAGATATCGCCACAAGCATCAGCTGTCAGGGTCCAAACTCTTTGAGAAAGGGGAGCAAATGACCACCGCTTCCAAATTTGGCATTAGAGAATAGTCATGTAAAGTTGTGAATTTTTAAATACCAATATTTTAGTTCCTATTGGTGGAATTTGACAAAAATTGGTGTGTCCACAAAAGTGATGCCTACCAATTTTTGTGCAGGCACAACTTTGTGTTCAGGAAGTATATAGAGCAATCCAGTATGGGCCATGACCAAAAAATAAAATTAGCTTTTATCTGCTAGAACAAATTGACAAACTACCTTTTTTTTTTTTTTTTTTTTTCCTACTTTTTTGTCCGAAGAGACTGTGTGAAATATTTCTGTGCAATGGACAAATGGCCTGACATAAGTCCATTTTTTCCCTGCTAGAAAATTATCAACAGTGCATTTGTATGTTCAGATGTATATATATTTGAAAAATGACACCCGAAAAACTATATTATACCTCCTTTTATTAACTTAACATAACCTTGCAGAATTAAAAGTATTAATTTCTTTCCAAAAAAAAAAAAAAAGAAACTCCTAAACTTTTGATAATTTTTGATAAATTTTGGTAATATATATTTTTACAAAAGATTTCTATTTTCTATTGACCAAATTTCACTGCCCTCTATAATGCAAGATTGACTGTTGATAAATAGGCCATTTGATAAGTGTATTGGTGACAACATGTATGGAGTCAGCCACAAAAAAAAGAAAGAAACATGATCATAACCCAATATCTTAGTCAAAAAAAGATGTTTAATTGGTCAATAAAGCTGACCACCGGACTAGACTGACAGTATTTAGGCATTTATAATAAGTAAATGATTGTTTTTGTGTTTGGAAAACATATATACATACATATAAACATTATATACAGTGCCTTGCAAAACCCCTTGTTGCAGCCTTATGTTAAACTGCTTTAAATTACTTTTTTTTTTTTTTTTTCCCCACATCAATCTACACTCCATACACCATAATGACAAGGCACAAAAACAGATTTGTGACAACTTTCAAATTCATTAAAATTAAATTCTGAAATAAGTACATTGCACAAGTATTCACACCCTTAAAGCAGTACTTAGTTGAAGCACCTTTACAGCCTCAAGTCTTTTTGGGTACGATGCAACAAGCTTTGCACATCTGCATTTGGCAATTATCTGCCATTATTCTCCTCACCTCTTCACCTCTCAAGCTCTGTTAGCTTGGATGGGGGCTAGAAGACATTTTCAGGTTTCTCCAGAAATATTTGATAGCGTTGAAGCCCAGGCTGTGGCTGGGCCACTCAAAGACATTCACAGAGTTGTTTACAAGCCACACTTGCTGTGTGCTTAGGGTCATTGTCCCTTTGGAAGGTGAACCTTCTGCTCAGTCTGAGGTTCTGCTCAAGACCAGAGAATCTTGTTTCTCACAATCTGAGAGTTCTTTAGGTGCTGTGTTGCAAATTTCAAGTGTGTTTTCATGTATTTTCACTAAGGAGAGGATTGAGTTTGGCCACACCACCATAAAGACCGGACTGGTGGAGTGTTGCAGTGATGTTTGTCCTTCTGTAGGTTTCTCCCATCTCCATATATGATCATGGAGCTCAACTAGCTTCTTGGTCACCAGTATGACCAAGGCTCTTCTTCATTATTGTTCAGTTTGCTCTAGGACGAGTCCTAGTTGTTCCAAATTTCTGCTATTATGGATAATGGAGGCTACATGCTTCTGTGAACCTTCAGAGCAGCATTTTTTTTTTTTTTCTGAACTCTTCCCCAGATGTGTGTCATGACACAATCCTGTCCCTGAGCTCTACAGACAGCTCATTTGACCCCAGGACTTGTTTTTTTTGGTCTGAAATGCATTTTCAGCTTTTAGACCTTTTATTGAGAGGTGTGTGTCTTTTCAGATTATACTTATTCAATTGAATTTGCCACAGGTTAACTCCACTCGAAGTGTAGTAACATGTACAAGTGATAGGAATGCTCCTAAGCTAATTTCAAGTATCCCAGATAAGGGTATGAATACTTATGCAATGGAATCATTTCACTTTTTTATTTGTAATAAATTTGCAAAGCTGTTACAAACCTGTTTTGTGTATGGAGTGTAGACTGATGTGGGGAAAAAAAGTAATTTAAAGCAGTTTAACATAAGGCCGCAACAAGGGGTATGAATACTTTTGCAAGGCACTGTATATAATGTTTATATGTATGTATACATGTTTTCCAAATGCAAAAACAATCATTCACTTATTATAAATGCCTAGATACCGTCAGTCTAGTCCGGTGGTCAGCTTTATTGACAAATTAAACATCTTTTTGACTAAGATATTGGGTTATGATCATGTTTATTTATTTATTTATTTATTTTTTTTTGGCTGACTCCATACATGTTGTCACCAATACACTTATCAAATGGCCTATTTATCAACAGTCAATCTTGCATTTTAGAGAGCAATGAAATTTGGTCACAAAATGCACAAGAACCATACAAGTTTGATGTCTTGATGTTTGATGCTAGATTTCTAAGTGAAGAAAGAGAGGAAGATTATCACCTTTTTTTGTTTCATACGAATGAACTAGTTTCACCTTGCATCTCTGAATTTGAAATGAGGATTTCTTTAAAACCCTTCAGAGTTTATTTTTCAAATAAAAAACAAACTGGCTGTACATTTATTATCCCATACATAATGGCCTAAATTTCAGTGTCTTGCTGACACAAAGATTTTGCATGGCTTCAGATGTGATTACTACAATGTCCTTTTGGATACACAGTTTTTTAAGTGCTTCCAATTGGATGTTTTCTCTAGCTTTTTTTTTTTTTTTGGCCATCATCATTTGTATTTTATTTGATTAAGCTCCTCTTAATGCCTTGATTAGACCTTCAAATCTGAGCCATGTAGTCTTTAAAAGGATTTGAGGTCTCCTGTTCCTCAGTTTGCATGTGGTGCTGTAAATACAGTGCTGAGAACAGTAGAGTGCCGGTAAAGGTCACTCGTGTCCGCTGGGACTGATTTCAGAATGGAAATCCAGCGTACCTCACCGTGAGCCCTACTAAATAGACAAGAGGAAAATGTCAGCACTGTTTCAGCATCACAAAGTGTCTTGCTGTTTCAACACGAGCAGCTGCTCACAGTGCACTCTTAAATAGACCACTAACAGGGGGCATTTCAAATTTGTGAATGAATGAGTCGATTTGAAAGGACATTGAACAGCTAAGCTATTTCATTTAAAAACTAGCATTGACTTAGTCGCCTCAAAGCCCCATTGTCTGAGCTTTTAGCAAATGGTCAGAAAACGAAGTGAGCTTTCACATTTCAGGCTCTTAAAATAAATACAGAGCACTTATTTGTACACTAATGAACTTGCTGGTATACACAAAGCTGATATATAAAAAAATCCGTCTTTCCATTGAATTTTATTTTATTAAATGTGAATGCAGTAGTTACTTGGCGTTAGAAATTTCAGATAGACACTTTCAGTAATTTGTGACAATTTTTTTTACATAAATGATTATAAAACTGAATTTTCAGCATCGTTACTCCAGTCTTTAGTGTCACATGATCCTTCAGAAATCATAATAATATGCTAATAATATGCTGATTTGAAGAAACATCAAGAAACATTTCTTCTTATAATCAGTGTTGAAAACAGTTGTGCTGCTCAATATTTTTTTATGGAAGCCCAAAAAGTCTTTGAATGGTAGTAGATTATATTACACTATATTACAGTATGGTTTTGGAGTAAAATATGGTATGTTGGTTTTCTTGAACAGAGGGACCTTGTGGGTAACAAAAACATTGTTGGTTTCCTGGACTCCAGCATCACAGCAGTAGGATCAGGAGATGTTTGGGAAGTTCTCATATTGATGGACTTCTGTCGAGGTCAGTATGTGTATGTCTCAAGATGGAATGTGATTTGACATTTAGAGCCTTTTCCACTAGTTTCGGTGGTCTTGACCTACTATGCAGTGTTTTTCAGTATGTTTCTGTATAATAATCTAGGTGGGCAGGTTGTGAACCTGATGAACCAGCGCTTGCAGACAGGATTCAGTGAGCCGGAGGTGCTGCAAATCTTCTGTGACACATGTGAAGCTGTCGGTCGACTACATCAGTGCAAAACTCCCATCATCCACCGGGACCTCAAAGTATGAACTTTACACTTTAATTATCCTAAGAAATATTTAATATATAGAAAAAAAAAAAATATATATATATATTGTTGTTCCAAATCTATGTGACTTTCATTTTTGAAACATACAAGGAGAAATTTTTAAATATTTTCACATTTTTCTTTTCCATTCAAGTAAAGCATACAGAAACTTATAGAAGCCTGTTTCCACCACTAAAATAAAAAAAAATATATGAAAAGGGTAATTGTGATGTTTGTATCTCACTTAATTCTGTTTTTTTTCTTGTAATTCAGATTTTTTTTCCTATAATTATGTGATATAAACTCAAAATTGTGAGTTATAAAGTCAGAACTGCAAGATATAAACTAACAATTTAAAAGTCAGAATTGTAAAGAATTAAGAATTAAATTTAAACTAAGTAGAGAATTGTATATCTCGCAATTCTGACTTATAAAATCAGAATTGTGAGATATAAACTCGAGTCGAAAGAGTCTTAGAATTGGACTTTATAACTTAGAATTGTGAAAAAAAAAAATGGCAAGAACTGCAAAATTTCAGAATTGAAAGATACAAATTCTTATTGCTCAATACTCATTCGGACTTTATTTATCGCAATTGCAACTTTACATCATGCAATTCTGAGTGTAAGAAAGAATTGATAGATATAAACTATTTTCTTACAATTGTGAGAAACACAATCTCGCAATTCTGACTTTTTTTCTCTGGATTTTGAGTTTATATCTTACAGTTATACATTTATAACAGTTACGACTTTATAACATTCTGGCTTTTACAATCAGAATTGCCAGAATATATATTCAGAGTTATTATTTTAAAATTGTGAGAAAAATCAGAATTAAAAAAAAAGTGAAAGATATAAATTCCTGTTGCTCAGATATCTGACTTTATTTTTCGCAGTTGTGACTTTACATCACGCAGTTCTGAGAATTGCAAGTTTATATCTCTCAGTTCTGAGAAAAAAGTCAGAATTGTGTGATATAAACTCAAATTGCAAGAAAAAAATCTGAATTGTGAGATAAATTACCTTTTTTTTTATTTTTTATTCAGTGGGCTTCTATAAATGGGCTTCCTTAGAAACAAGTCTTTGTCAAGCTTCAAAAGATGTTGCTATTGAGTCCAACCTGGTGTAACATGTCTTGATGCCCCAAATTTGAATATTTTGAAATGTATTGAGAGAACTATTCCTTTAATATATGACTTTTTTTGCTTATGTTTATACCTTTTTACAATTTACCTGTCTTTGAGCTCATTTTTGGTGTTTAGAATACTATTTCAGTTCAGCTTTAAAAACTAGGGCATAACCTGCTGTAGCACAAATGTGTGTCCTCTCTTTGTGTCCCTTTAAGGTGGAGAACATCTTGCTCCATGACAGAGGACATTACGTATTGTGTGATTTTGGCAGTGCCATTAACCGCTCCCAGAATCCACAAACAGAAGGTGTGGCGGCTGTGGAAGAGGAAATCAAGAAGTGAGCATTTGTTTGTTTATAATACAAACATATGGTTTTATAAAATGAATCTAATACCCCGTGTGTGTTTTTAGGTACACTACTCTTTCATACCGGGCCCCAGAAATGGTGAATCTATATGGGGGCAAAGTTATCACTACTAAAGCAGATATATGGGTGAGTCAAAATTAAGTTGACAGAAACAGACAGAAACAGTGCATATCAGTAGCAGCCAAAGCTTTTCTCTCTGTAGTTGATCACTGGTGTAAATGCATATCATTTTTAAACATCACAAAGGATGTTTAATGACTCTTGCGTGTCTGTGTCCTCAGGCTTTGGGCTGCTTGTTGTATAAGTTGTGTTATTTCACGTTGCCGTTTGGAGAGAGTCAGGTGGCCATCTGTGATGGCAGCTTCACCATACCAGACAACTCCCGCTACTCGCACGACATGCACTGTCTCATCCGTAAGTTCAGCTGATGATTGCTTAACTATCATGCAGAATAAGGCATTAATATGTGTTTCTAGATACTAATAAACAGCTAACATTATAGTAACATGAAGGCTTATAAACAACTAGTTAATAGTGAACAGTGTTCCCTAATCTCAGATATTACCATATTTTCATGCTTGCATAATTTGGCAAAAATTACAGCTTGATTGGAAATAATGTCCAAAAAATATTCTGTTCACAAGTGTGAATTTATGGTTTAATTAAAGCGTTATTAGGCCGAAAACTTGATAGAAAAACTGAGGGCAGTCATAATTTTTAAATGAATTAATGAATACATTTTCATAAACTAAATTGTAAAGTAGTTTGTTTATTTCACTCTTTGTTTAGATGATCATACTTTTAAATATTTTTAAATAATAATAATATTAATAATAATAATAATAATAATATGCATTGTTTAAAGGTTTGGGATCAGTAAATTTATTATTTAATTATTCCTCAAGGATGCAATAAATTGATTAAAAGTGACTGTCTAACTGTTGATAATGTTAAAAGGTTTCTATTTCAAATAAATGTTGTAAAATAAATTAATAAATACATTTGTTCTGAAAAAAAATGTAGTACAGTTTTCACAGAAATATCAATTCAACTCTGATAATGATTAGAAATGTTTATTGAGCAAATCGGCATATTGGAATGATTCTGAAGGATCATGTGACATTGAAGACTGGAGTAATGATGCTGAAAATTATTTCAAATAATTGTAAATTATTTAAAATATATTAAAATAGAATAATAATATAATACTATTAATTTTAATAATAATATTTCACAGTATGAATATTTATTCTGTATTTTTTTTATAATGTTTATTATGTGTTATGAGTAAGGAATAATTGACAATATTCTAAAATATTGGAAAATATATTTATTATATATATACATCACTCAAGGTGTTTATTTATTTAACATATAACAAAAAAAAGTTTTAATTTTAATAAAAAAAAAATGCATTCTCTGAGACACTAAAAAATTATTCGTTTTTTCCATAATTTTTCACCTGTACACTTATGTTTTGATTTTTCAAAAAAAAATTCTCATCTCAGGTTACATGCTGGAGCCAGACCCTGACATAAGGCCAGATATCTACCAGGTGTCATATTTCGCCTTTAAACTGGCACGGAAAGAATGCCCCGTACAGAATATCCACGTAAGATTGCTCATTCACACTCTTAAGATCCCTTTCTCCCCTTCTCCTGCGCTATAGAACTACCAAAGCTTCCATGTGCATTTGCCCTGATCTTCTCACCCGTTTT
This sequence comes from Labeo rohita, assembly GCF_022985175.1. Taxonomy (NCBI): domain Eukaryota; kingdom Metazoa; phylum Chordata; class Actinopteri; order Cypriniformes; family Cyprinidae; genus Labeo; species Labeo rohita. The sequence goes on from NC_066876.1 coordinate 3,762,748, forward strand.
CCTGTCACACTCTACAGTGTTTTTGTCCTTTATTCCAGCGCATACTACTCAATCTATGTTTAATTCATGACTATCCCTTTCAGTAGATATCGTAAGTGCTTGCACGTAACAGCAGAGGAAGTGGAATGTCGCTCGTGGCTGCCAGCTGGCCCAGATCCAGTAGCCCCTCCCGCTCAGAGCAGTATTGATAGCATAATGGAAGCATTGAGTCGTGATCGAAGACATATTAACATTGGCACCCGCAAATGCCGTTTAGAGTTCAATACAGGGATGAGCTCCGTAAAGACAGGTTTTTTTCAGTATTTCATCGCAGGTTTTCCTGACGTAGGGATGTTTGGCTCAGACTGCATCTTTAAATAAATATTAAAGCTAATGAAAGTGCTTTCATTATGCGTTTGTGCTTGTGGCAACTCAAGCATATCTTTTGTTGTTCATGTTGTTAATAATGTCATCTTAACTCATTTTTAAGCATTCATGGAAATTAAATTATGCACTTAGAATGATGATTTCATAGGATGTGACACTGGCAAAAAAAGTGGTACGAAACCATCTCTATGCTTAACAACTCTATTAAATGGTAATAAAAATTAAAAGAAAAGTCCACTTCCGGAACAGCAATTTACAGGTAATTTACTCACCCCCTTGTCATCCACGATGTTCATGTTTTTCTGTCTTCAGTCGTAAAGAAATTATGGTTTTTGAGGAAAACATTTCAGGATTTTGAATTTGAAAATTCATTCAAAATGAACGAATCGCTCAAGAACAACCCATCACTAATTCGTAGCATCCCAGAGCCTGTGCTACACAAGCTTTTGTGCTTAAAAAGTATACTAATTTTTTATTTTTCGACAAAAATGACCGATTGTTTCGCTAGATAAGACCCTTCTTCCTCGGCTGGGATCATTTAGAGCTCTTTGAAGCTGCATTTAAACTACATTTTGGAAGTTCAATAGCGGGGCACCAATGAAGTCCATTATATGCAGAAAAATCCTGAAATGCTTTCCTTAAAAACCATAGTTTTTTTCACGACTGAAGACAGAAAGACATGAACATCTTGGATGACAAGGGGGTGAGTAAATTATTGTTCTGGAAGTGGACTTCTCCTTTGACAACTCTATTAAATGGTAATACAAATTAAATGATAAAATAACTTAAATAATTTAATTAACTTATAAAAACGAACTGCAGTCAACCTGAAAGCAAAACTGACACTACTTTCTACTTTCTTTATGTACAATAACAGTATTTTGGTGGTATTTATATTATTACAGTATTTATTCATATTATGAATTTGCTTTATTATATTTTCCATTTTTATTTTAGTTCAAGTTTTATGTGCTTTTGTCATTTTTATTAGTCTTTTATATTCATATTTAACCTCATTTTTAATTCTAGCAATTTGAAACATTTTATTTTCAGTTTATTTGATTTCTCTTTAATTAATTTTATTTAGTTTATTTAGTTTCACTAAATTATTTTAGTAATTTTTTAAACCTTTTATTTCAGTTAGTTGCCAAGATAATATTTCTTATCATTTCTTATCTAATGTTTTTTTTTTTTTTTTTTTTTTATCCAGTGTTTATTTTTATTTTATTTTGGCTTTATTTTAATGGACTAAATGATTTTTTTGATGTTTCACGCTGACCAAAATGTACTAATATCATTGTAACATTAAGTCTAAGTGAGATGCAGAGCATTCACAAACAGACCAAATAAAACACGGTTTATAAGAGAAGACAAAAGAAGATCATCTAAATAACCAGCAAACACTACAAAACACTGAGCAAAGCACAAACCATACTGGACAGGGAATTGAAGGCCTTAAATACACTGAAGCAAATTAGATAATTAACTAAACAACAAGTGAATTAAGTAATTAGACAGAGAAACTGGGTCAAACGGCGAAACAAAGAAGACGGAACAAAACAGAACATATATGTAACAATAATAACATTCCTCTTATTCTATTAGAATTCACCCATTCCAGCAAAACTTCCAGAGCCAATCAGAGCCAGTGAAGCCGTGGCCAAGAAGAGTCAAAACAAAGCCAGGTGAGACTTTCATTAATCTGTGTGATCTCAGATGTTTGAAATGAATTTAGTTTTAGGATGCATATAGTGTTTTATATAGTGGTAGTTCTGAACTTGTCTCCTAATTCAGGCTCACTGATCCAATCCCCACGACTGAGACGTCCATAGCACCACGGCAGCGCCCAAAGGCTGGCCAAGCTCAACCACTCCCAGGCATCCTGCCCATTCAGCCAGCCCTCACCCCTCGCAAAAGAGCCAATGCACCTGCAGGACCAAGCCAGCCAATCAGTGAGTGTTCATTTGTCAGCCTTCATCCAAATTCAAACACTATGCGTCCCCACTGTAACAAACTCATACGTGTAGCTTCAGTCTTTAATGCTTGTTCTCTTTTTTTCACTTTTCCTCTCGTCCCCTGACGACTCTTCACACGTTGTATTGACCGACACATGTCTTTGGCTGACACACACGGCTCTAGTATTCCCACTGGTTCAATCATTGTGTCATTACAGAGAGCTTTTAAAGCCTCACTAATGAGCCTGAGCTATTGAGCCCCTGACACATTCAATCCTACTGAGCTGTCATTTCACTTCCTATTTCTGAAGTCAATGCTAATTAAAGTCCTACATGTCTCATTGATAATGAATATCCTGGTGTATTGTTATCATGCTGTAATATTTTAGCACCAGATTATCTGGGTCTGGATAGTAACACCATGTCTGAATTTAGGATGACAAGTTTAATTTTCATCAAGTAATTTCACTGATAATTCAAATGCTGTATTTTTACTATATAGCAATGTTTAGCTTGATTTTTGGACCAGTTTGATTTGAGCACAACATGACAGAAAAGGAATTCAAGGGTCAAATAAAATGTGAAAACTGATTGTGGTTTGTTGATCTTTTTATGACAGCCACCTGGAATTAACCTGGATTGAAATGCAGTCAAATGCTGAAGTAACATATGGAAACAGTTTCCTATTTTAACCTGAATTTAGTCATATTCTGGTTGAATGTTAGCATGGAAAACAAAATTTCCAGTTTCTTAAGTTTGGGCATACCTGTCAACATTTGGGTCCCAAAAACAGGAAAAGGGGGTGGGGGTTATGTTTCATACACGATCTGGCAACCAATGTTGGGGGTAACGCGAGTTACGTAATAATATTACTTTTTTCAAGTAACTAGTAAAGTAACGCATTACTTTTGAATTTCCAAATTACTAACTGACTTTTCAAATAAGTAACGCCAGTTACATTTTTCCCCATTTATTGATTGACAAGTCTCCTGTCGGGAAATTGTGAGTAAACATGATGTTACTGTATTTTAGACTAAATGTGAACATGCATTAATTCATCTCACTCACAAAACAGATTCAGTATTCCTCAAAATGAATAAAAACAGTGAAATGCAAACTCAGATTCTGCAATAATTAAATGTTAAATAAAACAAATATCCTTTATGTATTTAATCCCATTTTATTAACCAGTGTCTTTGCCGCCGACCGTTGATGATGCAATTCAGCCCTACTAATAAGCAAAAATTACTTTAGATAAACCAACATTTGTGCTTCATTTTTTTTATAGCTGAAGAGTGATCTTCTGCATAAATGTACTTTTCTTTCAGCCTGAGGTGAATTCATTTCACTTATGGTGTAAAAGGGCTTTTACAATAGAATTGTTTTATATTAAAAACAAAGCAGCAAGCCCTGCCCAGATTTAAAAAGTAACGCAAAAGTAACGTAACACATTACTTTCCATAAAAAGTAACTAAGTACCATAATTAGTTACTTTTTCAGGGAGTAATGCAAAATTGTAATGCATTACTTTTAAAAGTAACTTTCCCCAACAGTGCTGGCAACTGGAATACCTTGGAATATGCTGATGTGAGTATTCATATAAATAAGGTTTGGGCCATACAAATTACATGAGTTTTACTGGAGGCAAATGTAACACGTAAAATACACTCGGTGGGATTTTTTTTATAGAAAGATTAAAATTACGGGAGAAATACGGGAAAATATTTAAACGGGATGATGGTGGGATAGAATGGTAAAATACGGGAAAATCCCGGGAAAAACGGGAGGGTTGACGGGTATGAGAATTTTTTTTTTATTTTCTTTTTCATACTTTTATTTATCAATAATTTTGATAAGGAACTTGATCAAAATGACTAAAAATATATTTATAATGTTACAAAAAATTGCATTTTAAATAAATACTTTTCTTTTTCTATTCAAAAGATCCAGAAAAAGTGCATCACAGTTTTTACAAAAATATTAAGCAGTGCAATTTTCAACATTGGTAATAAGAAATCTTTTTAATAATAAGATTTCTTATCACATGAATACATTACATTTTAAAATAGATTTGTGACCCTGGACCAGGCTGAGATACAACAATTCAAAAATCTGAAATCTGAGAGTGCCAAAAAAATCTAAATATTGAGAATATATTAAAAGTTGCCCAGTTCAAGTTCTTAGCAATGCATACTTGTTAACTTAACAACCTGTTAATTACTTCTCTCATTCTAGTTTAATTGTGACCATTATTTAACTTGATTAAAACAAGGGAGCAAATTACATATCATGACAAAAAATATTAATTTGTGGGCACAATTTGTAATTGTGGTCATGATATCAGGTTGTTTTCTCCATGTCATTTGCGGGTTCTGTAATCATTGGTCTAGTTTCATGACTCTTCCTTGTCTTGTGGCTTTGCAAGTATTAGAGTGGGGATTTTAGGTATCTGCTTTTTTAAATGTTGTGTTTTATTCTGTTTTTCTTTTGGTTCACAGGTGTTAACATGGCTTCCCAGCCTGTTGCCCAATCACAGGTTCCTGTCAATCAGCAACAAGCCACACCCACTCCAATGCAGGCCACTCCCTCTCCACCCCAGACCACACCCCAACATGCACAACTTTTTGTGCAGCAGCAAAATACAGCCTTCTTCACTGCTCAACAACAGGTAACTGCTACATGAACAGTTCTGGAAATAATCTACTGTAAACTCAGATTCAGGCCTGACCCTGAACACTCACTTTCCATGATCCAATCAAATCCAAACAGATGATTTTTTTTCTCACTGAATGCCTGTTTCACATTATGGAAGTAAATAGTTTGTATCTGCTGTTTTTTTTTCTTGTGGATTTAAAATAAATCATCTAAGAAATGCTGTGTAGTAATTTTAATTATGGTACTTTTTTGTCCAAATGTTGCACCTAACTTCTGTTTTAGCAGCATCACTCAGCACAGGCCTCCGTCTTACCTGCACAAATGGTTGCATCATCCTCCACTCCTGTTTCCACACAGTCTAAACCTAAGAGCAGGGCGCCCCCTCCACCCACACACCACCCTCAAAACAACCGCCTGACAACATTATCAGCAACCGCACAGACAAAAACCAAAGCAACGGCTCCAGCCCCGCCCACAGAGTGTTCGCATAGTAATAGTGTAGATGGTGATATCGCTGCGACTGTGTCTGCCCAACCTAAAACCAAAGCTATGGCACCTCCACCCCCCACATCGCATGCCTCCACCCTTCCTCCACCCAAAACCACCTCAGCGCCATCCGCTGACTCTGAAGTGGACCCAGAGCAGAGGGTAACCCTCCCAACATCAGTCTGCTCTGTTAGAGTGATTTTCCTTGATTTCTGAAGCCTTTATCCTTCCATTCTTGGCTTGTCTTGCATGTTAAAGAGATACCCACTCAGTAGGTGTTGACAGTTACTGTATAATTATGCCTGGAGGGCAAGGTGTCATGTGGAGCTAACTATCTAACTATCTAATAGCCATATTGAATTTTACATGGATGAAAATGAGGCAGAATGCACAACTTGCACAACTTGTCTACTGAGAGCTTTTTTGTAAAGGTCCGAACAATTGGCATTTTGTTAAACAACAGTATTCATTCCTCGTTTTCATTATGTCAAAAATTAAATATGCCACTACCCTGGTCATGACACATCTTCAACCTCATGTTGTTCCATATCATCTTTGTTTTTCTTTTATAAAATACAAAAGGATAAGTTGAACTGAATGTTCACACTGCCTTTTCCCATAAAGTAAAAGTGCATTTCATTTTCAAATTGATTAGCTTTGTGTGATAAACATGCACATTTTTAAAATGTCATTCATGTCCAAATTTAAAGGGGTCCTATTATGCTCTTTTTCAAAGTTTTGATTTTGTTTTGGGGGTGTATTAGTACATGCTCTTATGCTTGGTGGTTGAAAAAAACGCATTATTTTTCACATAATTTACATTATTATAATACATTTCTCCCAGACTGGCACTAATGGCTCGATTAGTTCCGGGTTTAATAAAGGCTATGTTATGATTGGTTAGCTGTCCCAGTGTTTGCAATTGGCAAATAGCATAGATGGTATTTCAGTACTGCCACGCCCCTTGTCAAAGTACAGGAGGCCTTTATTAACCCCCTGGAGCTGTGTGAGGCACTTTTTATTATGGATGGATGCACTTTATTAGACTTAATTAGACTCCAATTGCATTCGTCTGAAAGAAGGAAGTCATATACACCTAGGATGCATGGAGGATAAGTAAATAATATGCTACAGCAGTGTTGGATCCTATCCTCAGCCTGTGAAATCGCCAATATATGATATTATAGTGCTAATTTATTTAATTATTTCACATACTTAGTTTCATTGCCTGAAACCAGCTCCAGCATAAGACTAAAAGCAGCCTAACATTATCAAAAAACATCATCACTGATCAGCCTAGCCTATTCTAGTGCAAGTTTATGCATTTTAAAAAACACTCGTGTTATAAGTGAAGTTATCTACACTGTATGATGAATAAATCACTGCACACGTCTGCAGCGCGTAACTGCTCTGAAGCAGCCACTCTAGTCAATGCTTGTGTTGATCGTCGCTGCGCTGCGGCTTGTTGAAGCGGCTTTCTGCGCTGCATCGCTAAAGGTTCATCCCTACCCTCCCTCCAACAATTCGAATTTCCGTAGGCAGGATTTAATTTAATGACATTCTAATGGACCTCATTGTGACATCATTGCACGCGGAAAACAAACATTGTAGTCCAAAGGAGCCGTTTGTTTGTATTTCTTAAAAAGAGATTTTTTTTAAAAACGAAATATCTCCCCACACACTGACTAAAATTCAAAAAGTGAAAAAGTATAATAGCACCCCTTAAATTTTTGTCTGTGTATTTAAATATAAAACATTAGTATATGGTGTGTCAGGTTTCACATCCTTTCAGCGCAATGCTGTTAGTTTGCAATGTGTGAAGTTTGGATATGCACCAGCACAAATGGGATTCGAGGGCAAGGACAGAGGATGGGATTTTAAATGAATAATGCCTTGCATTTCGATCTGGTCTTCACACAAATCCTATGGCTTCTTCCATGGTGTTTTTGTCATCTTTGTAGCTGAGCACCCCCAGTCTATAATCACTTTCATTGTATGGAAACAAGAACCCAGGATAATATGTAAAAAAAAAAAAAAAAGAAGAAGAAGATTGTGGATTTGGAATGACATGAGGGTGAATAAATTAAAGCTTTTAACAGATGAGATTTTCTGTTAAAATGAATAGAAATGGCCGATTCATCTGACAACAGACATTTCACCTTTCACACCTTTTAGGTATTTCCTCTTTTCACAGATCACCTTTTTTCAACAAGTCACTGAGATATCATTGAGATATCAGAAGCTCTCTTTCTTCACTTTTCAAAGGCCACCATCTTTTTTACAGAATGTCTCTCTTGTTCTTTCAGAAATTAAATTCTCTAATAAATGTCCTTCAGCTTTCACCGTTTTTTTAATGTTCTCTATACCTTTCTTTCTGTAAAAGTCTCTCGGCGGAAGTCGTGGGGTGCATAAAGTCGGCTCCTTGACTCCTCCCTCTTCTCCCAAGACCGCCCCCAAAGGAGGCCACAGACGAATTCTGAGTGATGTCACACACAGCACCATATTTGGAGTTCCTGTGAGCAAGTCCACTCAGCTGCTTCAAGCTGCTGCTGCAGAGGCCAGCCTCAACAAATCCAAGTAAGTCAAGAAAATACCTAATCAATCATTTATAGTTTAGTTTCAACCGTTGTCCAGCACTAAGTAAAGATGAAAATAAAGATTGTATTAGAATAATACTTGCACTATATTCTAACAGTGCTAACTGAGTAGCAAAGTGGCAACATTAGGACCCTTTAAAGTATTACATCATGCAAAACTAATTTTTCCTTGATCTTGCCATATGTAGAAGTTGGATGTGTTAAGAATAACATTCTGCTGAATGCATTGTGCTCGATTTTAACCTTCATTTGCAATATTATGAATCAACTGGAAGTAATTCAAGCTGTGGTTCTTAACATCTGGATCTTCTCTGCTGAAAAAGGTCTCAGGTGGTCTAGCTGGCACCATGGCCTGGCAGTCAGCTGGTTTACCTAAAAATTTCCCAAAACCCCTCTAAGACCAGCCAACATCCCAGACTCGCCAAACTGGGAGACCAGCTAAAACTACGAAAATATTTAAGGCTGTTTTAATCTGTTTATTTGATTATTATTTTCAGCTGGGTTTATTAATTATTATTTTTTTGTTTGCAGAAGGATTTAAGGGAACCCTGGGTATTAAGACTTGGCTTTATATAATGTAAATAATGTCTCTTAGTGAAATATGTAGTAGAAAACCCATTAAAGATTTACGTTATTTAATTCGCTCAAAGAAGTCTCCCATCCTTTTCTCCTCTTCTTATCGGTAGGAAAAAAGTGAAGACTTGCATTGATTCTCTTGTTGCCCTTTGCTTCAAATTACAACCAAAAGTTGCACAGTGTGGCATCGTATCTTTATTTCATTTTCCAAGTTGTGTATTCCGAGTTGTGTTGCAATAAAATAGCAACTGAAATAGCAACAAAAAAAAATGGTGTTGCCTGTGTCTAGGTCAAATAAAAAATTTGCACACACTACAGAGACTATAGCCAACGACCAAAAAGCATGGAGATTTTGCGCCTTCAAAAGAAAATAACTCTCCAGATCAGCAGGTGGCAGTAGTTTATATTCTGCATTCAAAACAAGAAGCCAAAAATAGGACTGGAGATATACAAACTGTAAAACATAGTGGTGCCTGCTTACAATTTTGAATATAAATCAAGCAGCTGGGTCTTCATTTTCTTCATTTTCATGTCTTTATGAAAATATTCACATATTGGAATGGTGAGCTAAATTGAAGGTGTAAAATTTGATTTTTTTTCTTCTTGTGCACTGGTTCACTAAGCTGGAGAGCCGTCTCTCTTACTGATCACCCAATGACCATTCAACATGCTCAGTCGGCCAAAATGCTTCTGATGGTGGCGATGGCCTGACTTTGGCCAACCGCCAGCTGTCAGCTTAGTGTGTCACAGCCTTGGAATTTTATGCAAAAATTGAATCGAAAATGCAAATAGTTTATATTTCAAAGATGAAAACTTGACACCACTCGCATGCAACATGCTGAGGTCATGTGGGAACATCAAAGTGGAACTTTTTGAAACATTGTAATTTTCCTCTCTCTGCTGTAGGTCAGCCAGCACCACTCCCTCTGGTTCTCCATGTTCATCACAGCAGAGTGTTTATCAGTCAGGGGACGCTTCGGGACCCTCGGCTGGAGCCGCAGCATCCTGGAACCCCTTTGGCAATGACAATTTCTCCAAACTCACAGCAGAAGAGCTGCTCAACAAGGATTTTGCCAAACTGGATGGTAAAACCAGTTTTCATATGAAATCAAGTTATTTTTATCACTGTATTTATTTTCGTTATTCAAACGACCCTCTACAAAGTGACTGCAGTAACACTGTGTATGTGTGTGTGTCTTTGCAGCTAAGACAGCAGAGAGATCCTGCCCTGAAAATCTGATTTCTGGGTTGCAGTCTGTATCTTCCAATAAAGGCTTTCTCCAGGGAGGAGGTACAGTCTATTTATCTCTCTATCTGTCTCTTTTAATGCCTCTCCCAGTGCTTGCTGGGAGTCTGGTAGTGCTTAAAAGACAACCGCAATGCAAAATTAGTTTCAAAACAGTTGTTTTTCCACTTTCAAAGCAACGTGATGCCACAAATGCTGTTGATTTTGTTAAACCTGAAACGGTTTCAACCAATGGGTGCTGGTGGATTTTCAGGAAGGGGGATAGTCCTTCACCATTACCGCAAACTCTGGTATGGAATGCCAATCCATGTAATTCCCAAAGGATCACGCCCCACCCTACATTTTTATCTTGAACATCCTGTTTCACCCAAAAACATGCCACGTTGCAGAAGTAAAATGGGCTATGAATGTTGATTCATGACTTTCAAATAGTCTAGTCTTTTAAGTGACTTTAAAAAGCAGTTAATGTACTTGACCTCCTCAAGCCTTCCAGAAATAAAGTAACTTGTGCATCTCACCTGCTGGCAGCCTTGCGATAAGCCTTTGCTCTTCCTATTTATAGAGATAAAGACAGATAGGGCACTCCCGCCTGCTTTCTTGGAAACACCATGGATATCAGTAATCAGATGCAGGTAACGGGTAAACTTTGATGTTATTGGGTGATTGCTCAAAACTAGGTTTGGGGATAAGACAAACTTTGGTTCTACTACTGACAACTAATGATACATGAATGGCTTGTTGAGAAGAGCTGTGCTGTTTCTTTTCTAAGAGATTAGCCTTAAAACTTTTACTTGGTTGATGATAAAACTATCCAAATCTTATAGAGTTATGTGGAATGAGGAACCAGAGCCATAATCCTGGAGGGCCCCCATCCTGCAGAGTTTAGCTCCAACACACCAACCTGGAAGCTTCTAGTGATCTTGAAGACTTTGATCTGGTTTAACAAGGGCTGAAGCTAAACTCTGCTGGATGGTGGCCCTGCAGGAACAAGGTTGGACTCCCTTATCATAGAGAGTGGAGCTGGTCTCTTGTGACAGGGGTCAGTAAGCAACCTTTCAGGTGTAGTTCACCCAAAGAAAAACTCTGTTACCATTCGTCCTCTTTCCGTCTTGGAAATGGCACATGACAAAAGCAGTTACTTAAACAGCATACTGTACCACACTGCATATAATGGCACATTATGGTATCAGATTTTTAGGGTTAGAATTTGTATGTAAAAGAGATGCATGCGTTACGATTCTCAGCAGAAAGCAGTGGATTAGCGCTTGGAGGTCTTACGTAAGCACAGTCTAGTAATCCTCTCTGAATCTGATGACACACCAGATCATGCTGGGTAAATTTAAGGCACAGCTAAACCTTTTGAGAGCCATGGGATGCAAGGTCATGAAATTGGCAATCATGTGTACTCCAGCTCCATGGTGATCTATGACACACACACTTTTCCTGATATATGTAGCCATATCTAGGGACCAATTGAGACCAGTAAACAATCATCTTGCAACACTTTCGCAACCAGAACACCCTAGAAACTGCATAGCAGTATGATTAAAAACACTCAGAATACCTGAGAAAACGACGTAGCTATGCCCTGGCAACCTATGCCTTTTACAGCTCTAGGTGCGTCTGTTTATTCAAAGCAGTTTCTTGACTTTATTCTTGTTTAAAGGTTGATGGTTCATTCTCTCCCCTAGTGAAAGGGGGAAAGCGAGCATTCTGCTGTTCTGTGACCTGAGTACCCCCTCCTCTCCCCATACCCTCATCCCAAAGTCTTCCTTTCTGTCACAAAGACTGTGAGTAAAACTCCAGCACTGTAACAAAGGGTCTGATTCTCAACTGATCCGCATGCAAAGTCGTGACAGTTGCAATTTCTGGCCATTTGCCAGTTTAACTAATAGCTTGTCTGGTAGTTAAGTACTTTCTCCTCCTCCTCCTCAAGTTATAACCTTGAGCCTGTGAAATAAATGTTGTCTAACACAAATAAGAAGTTTGTTGCAAACTGTAGTGTGCTACACCTGTGGTCCTCAGAATTCAAGTGCAAGTGCTCTGTTGTATACTGCATGCCCTAGGAAATGTGGTCAGTCGTTTGGGTATTCCAAGCATACAAAATGCTCATATTATGTACTATATATAGTACATGCTACATACTCAAGAGTGCTAGGAGTATGGTAGGGTTGTTTGATTAAGGTAGTTTTTGCTCTTACATTCCTGTTCTATCTACAGGATTCGGTATGATGAATGCTTATACTAACTCTCTTAACAAATATCATTTCTTCTTATGAGCAACACCTTGCACTTAACTCCTCTGTATACCCACTTCCTCCCCTCTCCTCTACTTACTCCTCTGCTTCTAACTGTATCCTCCTCCTGTTCTTACTGATTATTTCCTCCTTTCCTTACTGTCTTCTCTCCATTCCCTTATCTCTCCTCTCCTCTCCTCTCCTCCTGTCTCTCCTGTCTTCACTGTCTACTTTGCTTTCTTATTTCCTCACTTTCTCCACTCCTCCTCACTGTATCTTCTCTTCTCACTGTCTAATCTCCTTACGGTCTCCTTGCATCTACTCTTGTGTCTCTCCTCCTCTCTTTATTGTCTTTTATCGTCATTCTTCCCCTGTCTTCTTCTGTTATTCTCACTGTGTCTTTTCTTCTGTGCCTCTCCTCACTGTCTGTCCTCTCCTCTCTCTCATCTCCACATTGTCTCTCCTCTCCTGTCTCTTCTTCTCACCATGTCCTCACTCTCATTCTTGTCTCCTTTTTTCTGCTCTTTGTCTCCTTTACTCACCACCTCACCATCTACTCCACACTGTCTATTCTATTTCTCCTCATTGCCTTTTCTCCTCTCCTCTCCTCTCCTCTCCTCTCCTCTCCTCTCCTCTCCTCTCCTCTCCTCTCCTCTCCTCTCCTCTCCTCTCCTCTCCCTTATCATTTCCTCAATTTTTTCCTTTCCTCCACACTGTCTATTCTCTTCTCCTCACTTTCTATTCTTTCTCCTCACTGTCTCATCTCCCTTATCCTTTCCTCATTATCTCTCCTTTCCTCTCCTTTCCTTTCCTTTCCTTTCCTTTCCTTTCCTTTCCTTTCCTTTCCTTTCCTCTCCTCTCCTCTCCTCTCCTCTCCTCTCCTCTCCTCTCCTCTCTTCCCTCCACACTATCAATTCTATTTCTCCTCTCCTCTCCTGTTTCCTCCGCACTATTATATTTCTCCTCTTCTCTTCTCTTTGCTTCCTCTCCTCTCCATTTCCTCCGCACTGTCTATTCTATTTCTCCTCTTCTCTCCATTTCCTCCACTGTCTATTCTATTTCTCCTCATTGCCTAATCTCCTCTCCGCTCCTCTCCGCTCCTCTCCGCTCCTCTCCTCTCCTCTCCTCTCCGCTCCGCTCCGCTCCTCTCCTCTCCTCTCCTCTCCTCTCCTCTCCTCTCCATTTCCTCCACAATGTCTATTCTATTTCTCCTCTCCTCTCCTCTCCTCCTCATCTCCTCTCCTCACTGTTTCCTCCTCATTGTCTCTTTTTTTCTTCTCATTGTCTGTTCTCTTCTACTCTCTTCTCCTCTCCTCTGTTTCCTCCACACTGTCAATTCTATTTCTTCTCTCCTCTTCTCTTTACCTCCTCTCCTCTCCATTTCCTCCAGTCTATTCTATTTCTCCTCATTGCCTGTTCTCCTCTCCTCTCCTCTCCGCTCCTCTCCGCTCCTCTCCTCTCCTCTCCTCTCCGCTCTCCGCTCCGCTCCTCTCCTCTCCTCTCCTCTCCTCTCCTCTCCTCTCCTCTCCATTTCCTCCACAATGTCTATTCTATTTCTCCTCTCCTCTCCTCTCCTCCTCATCTCCTCTCCTCACTGTTTCCTCCTCATTGTCTCTTTTTTTCTTCTCATTGTCTGTTCTCTTCTACTCTCTTCTCCTCTCCTCTGTTTCCTCCACACTGTCAATTCTATTTCTTCTCTCCTCTTCTCTTTACCTCCTCTCCTCTCCATTTCCTCCAGTCTATTCTATTTCTCCTCATTGCCTGTTCTCCTCTCCTCTCCTCTCCGCTCCTCTCCGCTCCTCTCCTCTCCTCTCCGCTCCGCTCCTCTCCTCTCTCTCTCCTCTCCTCTCCTCTCCTCTCCTCTCCTCTCCTCTCCTCTCCTCTCCTCTCCTCTCCTCACTGTCTCATCTCCCTTATCCTTCCCTCACTGTTTTCTTTCCTCATCTCCTCTCCTCACTGTTTCCTCCTCATTGTCTGTTCTCTTCTCCTCCTTGCCTGTTCTCCTCTCCTTCTCCTCCTCCTCCTCTCCTCACTGTCTCCTCTCACATACCATTTCCTCACTCTTTCCTTCCCTGTCTATTCTCTTCTCCTCACTTTCTATTCTTTTCTCCTCACTGTGTCCTTTCCTCCCCTCTCCCGTATCCTTTCCTCACTGTTTCCTTACTTCTTCACTGTTTCTTCTCACCTCACTGTCATCTTCTCACTTCTCACTTCCTCTCTCTTCACCTCTCTTTACTGACACCTCTCCTGTTTTGCTCCTTCTTTTCTTTTCTCATTCCTTCTCCTCACTGTCTCCTCTTCTCTCATGGAGTAGAGAAGTTGATCGAGGGTTTGAAGTCTCCAGAGCCCTCTTCCTCCCTGATCCTCCCTGACCTTCCCTTGAATGACCCCTTCAGCCCTGCAGACTGTAGTCATGGTAACCGGCCGCTTGTCTGTTTATTGTTGTTTTGTTTTTTGCCTATAACCCCGCAACTGATACATGGCCTTACTGGCCTTTATTGGTCTCCGTTGGTCTTTTGATGTTGATTGTTTTCTCAGTTCAGCTCAGAGTAACACCGGGAACTCATGGACGTTCCTAATCGTCCCTTTTTATGACTACTCCTTGTCTGTCCTGTACTGGTTTAGAGAGTGCTGCTTCATGCATGGTGTGAATTGATGTGACCATGGCCGTCTCTCTCACCTCACCTTCTACACAAAGCATCATATCTGCCCATTTCTTTTTTATTTCTGCAGCTGGGATGGATTCTCTGATCCCTGGCCTGGATCCTCTACAGACTGATCCTGGGTCAGCTGCACTACCAGGTCAGCAATTCTCTAAATATGCTTCTATTCTTTGTCATACAGCGGCTCACTGAAGCACTGAATCTGCTGACATTAGGCTGGGAAAATCTGCAAGGTGTTCTGGATGAGATAATTACTGCCAGCTATGAATCTCTGTAGCAGCACAATAAGTAGGTAGCATGGCTGTTGCTACCCACTCATTTCTTGTTAATGGTTATGGTTTTAAACAAACCCTTTAATCTATGTATTACACTTTAGTGCAGACCACTACTGAAGCAGCACATGGATAGTGTTGTTGCATGGTACTTGATAGATCACAGATTTGTGATTCTGAATAAGGCATAGCATTTTATAATTTTATTGAGATTGTTTTGGCACATTTCCTGTTCTATTTCAGCTATCAGTTATTAAATTTACTACATTTTCTGTGTGCCAGGAAATAAAGCAGGCTCTTTGGTCCATTAGAGTCCTTTGTTCACCGTGGCATTCTTAAAAAAGAGAATCAATAACAGCAGTAAGTCTGTCCACTGATGAAAACAAGCTGATACGCTCTGCACAATAAGCACCTGACCTCATCTAGCAGTGATATAACTTGTCATCGCTTGTTGATGAGAACATGTGGACGGGTTTGCTTGAATGATGAGCTTAATTATGTTGGCAGCAAAAAGATTGAACCAATGGCACATTGTTGGTCATACTAGGGTGACGACCTACACAATATTTCTTTAAAAACCTCTTTAAAAGTGCTGCGTCACCTTTCATGTAACTGATGCATGCAATCCAGATCTGACTGTTATTGTCTGTTTATATAGTCAGAAGGGCCACCTGGTGACCAAAATGGCTAACTACATCCCAGTGTGTTTCACACAACTTCATAGGTTTTGAGTGTCTCTTGGTCAGTTGTGGTACTACAGCCTGTGCTGTAGCACTAGTGTTTTTTTGTTTTATTTGCATGCATACTAAGGTATTTTCACTGACATCACCTCATTCAGAGTGAATGAGTGTCACTGTTTTGTCTTCTACTCAAGCACACGTTACTCTCATGGTGTTTTCAGCATCTGCTGTCTCATTTTATGTGGACATGCACACATTAACTTCATCTCCAGAGCTGCTCTGAGAGTCACTTTCATTGTTTCATTTGATAAAACTATCATCAGATACACACAGAAACTCCAAAGGGTTTGCTACAACCGGCCAAAATAAAAGTTTGGAAAAAAATTATAAGAGATATACTATAATGTACTTACAGTAGAGTTTATAATGCAGTTACATTTTAAGGATATAAAACATTATAAAACTAAATATAAAACATATTTTAAGGAATTTCACACAGTTTTATCCATGTACTTGTACAAATTAATAATACATTTGTATTACGTTATAAAACACAGAATCCAGACAAAATAAAACAGACAACAGATCTTCTGGGGGGCACTATTTCTGTTAAAATGTTAATAAATTATGAATGCAATTAATTTAAAATGGAAAACATGGAATTTGGGGAAAACAAATAAACCATAAAGATTTAATAAATTTGTTGCTCTAAACATGCCAACATTTTAGGAGTATGTGAAATTTATTTTTTATTTATTTAAGATTTCATAGAGTATGTTTTGAGCCTTGTTCTGCTGCAGAGCTTCTCTCTTAGTTCTACTCACTCATCATTTCTCTCTTAATATCTGTCCTTTCTGTACTTTGCGGATGTCTTTCTATATATGAAGAGTTCAGATGCAAAAGCCTTTAAATCCATCTACTTTTTTCTTTAAATGAGCATTTCTTTCTAGCTACTTTGTATAGGTTTCCTTGTAAGTACTATGTAGGTACTTCTGATTGGGCTGAGGCTGGAATTTAGCGAGTTTGAAGTAAAAGTATTTGATGGACATATACTATGTGTCAGGAGCATTCACTCAGTATCATTATCTCATTTTTGACCGAGATGGCTTTTAGCTGGTTTTGCATCTGAACGCTTCATATATTCTCAGTTTCTCTTGTAACTCATCTACCTGTTCTGTGTCACTCTATTCTTCACGCTTGCCCTGTGTCCTCCAGAATCTTTGGTTGGACAGGATTCTCTTTTGGATGGGCCACTTCTCTCCCACCCCTCCACTGGGGGTCTAATACTGGCCTCATCTCCCTCACCTCTCCCTACACCATCTATGGACCAGTTTAACACTACTGCTTTGAGCAGTGGACAGTCCCACCAGGGTAAGAAACATATGCATAAAAATATGCACAAAAAGTAACAGTAAACACATTTGTGACCCTGGACCACAAAGCCGGTCATAAGCGTAAATACATCATCTGAAAGCTGAATAAATAAGCTTCCCATTGATGTTAGGATAGAACAATATTTGGCCTAGATACAAATATTTGAATATCTGGAATCTGAGGGTGAAAAAAAAAATCTAAATATTGAGAAAATCACCTTTAAAGTTGTCCAAGTGACGTTCTTAGCAATGCATATTACTAATCAAATTACATTTTGATATTTACAGTAGGAAATTTACAAAATATCTTCATGGAACATGATCTTTACATAATATCCTATTGATTGTTGGCATAAAAGAAAAATCAATCTTTTTGACCCATACAATGTATTTTTAGCTAATGCTACAAATATACCAGTGCTACTTATGACTGGTTTCATGGTCCAGGCCATTATTTATAATAATAATAATAATAATAATAATAAAAATAAATAAATAAATATAAATATATATATATATATATATATATATATATTGTATTGTTTTAGTTTTAGAAAAACTAGAGCATAGATAATAATCATAAAGTAGAGCATCTACAATGATATATATATATATATATATATATATATATATATATATATATATATATATATATATATATATATATATATATAATGTACAAAAAAAAAATTCAAGCAAAAAATGCTTTTCTCTTCCAATCAGTTTCCGTTAAATTTTAAGCAGCTGTTTTAAATGTTTATAATAACGGAGTAACGGCTTCTGAAAATTTAGCTTTGCCATCACAGGAAAAAATTACATTTTAATATATATTCATAAAGAAAAAGGTTCCAGAAAAAAACATCATCAAACATACAAAGTAGAGCATCTACAATGATAAGCAGATATGTGACAATACACAATAACAGCCAATCAGAACATATTTAATGTTTTAATGTTCAGGTTAGCGTGATTTATGAGATTTCAGAATGAATTTCACAACCCAGCAGCAGAATAGAAATCAGTTTGGACCAGCCAGTGAAATAGAAGCCAATTTTAATCAGGAGAAGGTTTTAGATTTTGCAGAGCAAATAAGCAAAATTAGCCTTCATGCTGAGTCAAAAGATGAAAATTCGTGCTCCGTGCTCAGAATAGACCTTGACAAATGAAGCACGGCATGTTTTTGACAGTCTTTTGATGCTTATTCAGGACATGGCTTATATTACCCACCTGCTTTTGCTTATCTAAACCCGTCACTCTCTTCACCCTCTCTCAAACTTTCTTCCTAATCCCTCTTTTTTTTGTTTCCTCTCTGCCGGTCTGCGGTGGCACTAACCTCTTCCTGCAGCCTCTGATCCAGCTCACCCTCTCTCAGGCTTCCAGTCCTCTGAGACTGGGGACCAAAGCTCCGATAACCAGTTTGACCCAATTCCAGTGCTTATCTCCAAAAGCTCCAGCCAAGGTAAGGGAGTTCAGATAACAGCAAAAGTTTTTGGAAGAGAGCACATGCAACTAATTCAATACAAGTGTAGGTGTACGGTTGCAAACTTCATTATCAAACAGAAAGTGGTTTTATACTGTTAGACACTGGTGTCTCTGGTGTTATTGAACTATTAATTACGACTTGGTTTTGAGTCGTGAAATTGAATAGGAAGCATTCTTTTAGTGCGTGCTTACATTACTGCATCACAAACTGTCTTCGCCCTGTCTTATGAAAAAACATATTTCACCCCAAAATCAAGAGAAGAAAATGATGTGGCAATTATGTTTTGCATTATGACGTTAATTTTACAAATCTTCAGTACCCTAAAATAAATAACTAAATAAACAAACTTTTATACAGATTAAATAATTTTTACATGAATTAATTGATTTTTTTTTTTTATTTGAATACATATTTATGTACAGTTTGGGGTCATATAACTGGTATTTTTTTAAAATAAATTAATATTTTAAATCAGCAATGATACATTAAATTATTTAGAAATGAGAGTAAAAAACCTTTAGAATGTTACAAAAGATTTTGACGCTCTTCTGTTTAGCTTCCTGTTCATCAAATCATCCTTATTTATTTATTTATTTAGAATAATATGTGACCCTGGACCACAAAACCAGTCATAATAATTTTTTTAAATGAATAAATAAGCTTTCCATTGATGTATTTTAGGATAGGACAATATTTGGCCGAGATAAAACTGAAAATCTGGAATCTGAGGGTGCAAAAAAAAAAAAAAAAAATAAAAAATTTATTTATAAAAAAAGTTGTTCAAATTAAGTTCTTAGCAATGCATATTACTATTTAATTATGTTTTGATATATTTATGGTAGGAAAAATCTTCATGAAACATGATCTTTACTTTAAATCCTAATGATTTTTGGCATAAAGGAAAAATTTATATTTTTGACTCATACAATGTATTGTATTGGCTATTGCTATACAAATATACCTGTGCAACTTACAACTAGTTTTGTAGTCCAGGGTCACATATTAAGCAGCATAGCAGATTTCAACATTTTACTGTATTTTTTTTTTTTTTAACAAATAAAACAGCAAAAATAAAGAATTAAAAAAAAAAAAAAAATACAAAATATTACTGTCCCCAAACTTTTGAAAGTAGTATATATAAATGTTGTCTATTTATTTTAATAAATGAATTGTAATGAGAGTTTGAGGGAGAATGTGCCTATATAAAATGTGCTGTTGAAAAATATAAAATAAAATACAATTTGGCTTGAATTTTTTACACTTCTTCATGCAAAATATAATTGCTGATTTTCTTTTGATTTTGGGATGAAACCTGATATATATCATATAAATTGCGTATTTAAATGTAAACAATTACCTTAATAATGCATTACAGCGTCGCAATTCACCTCAAGACTCGAAGCTTTTTTGGGGCTTTTGTTTTTCTTTCCTGCCATCCTCTTTAAAATATTCTGCTATTCCCACACATAATTCTTACTTTGATGCTGCTGTTATCTTTTAGCGTTTTATGCTTTCTCTTTCCTGCTATTCATCTGGTTTTTGCTTTTTCTCTTTCCTCCTTTCTTTTCTCACCCCTCATCCCTCGCTCATTCTCCGTCAACATCTTCTTTTCATCCTCACACTTCTCCTTTCCTTTCTCTCTCTCTCTTTCCCTCACACTTTCTCTTTTCCTCTTTCCGGCATGTTCTAGGTGGTCATTCTCGCAGCAACAGTGGCAGTTCTGAGACCAGTCTGCCCTCGCTGGCACGCTCCCTTCTGCTGGTGGATCAACTCATCGACTTGTAGAGGAAACAGAGAGAGGCAAATGAATAGAGAGACAGGGAAGAGGGCAGCGTGCAATTCTTAAAAATATAGACAGAGTTTAGAAACCTCAACCTTAAGTCCCATAAACCCTGTCCACCCTCGATTCCTTTTCACATTTGCTGTATGTCTCTCTTCTGCTGATCCATAAACATTCTCATCGCTCTATCATTGATTTATCCTTCATGCTTCAGGATGTCAATCCGTGGGAAACAATGATGATTTATGTCAGCTAGGGGTGATATTAACCCAAAACCCAAAACCCATTATCCTTCTTTGAAGACAACTTGAAATTCGTTATATCACTCTACGTTATATCGGCTTTTTAAAATAAAACAATATTTAATAAGTACTGCAGGAAGGAATTTGATATATTCCATTTCTGTTTAAAAGTTTGAGGTTGGTACGATTTTTACATGTTTCTAATGTTCATCAGGGCTGCATTCATGTGATTAAAAAAATAAAGTAAAAATTGCAGTATTACGAAATATTTTTAAGGTAAATCTGAATTTTCAGCATCATTACTTCAGTCTTCAATGTCAGAAATTAGTCTAAAAAGATTCACTGTTCACGAAACTGATTTATTGTTATCAATATTAAAAACAGTAACTCCCCCATAGCATTCAAAATCAGCATATACTTTTTACATTCTCGGGTCAGTTTTGATCCAGTGGAATTTAAGCTTATAAACATTCCTACTTTAATTATTTTCAACTTAAAATATGTAGAGTTCAGATGCAAAGCCTCTAAATCCATCTGACATTTTTCTTTAAAATAAGCATTTTTATCAGGCTGCTATGAATAGGTTTCTGTGTAAGTATCGGCACTTCTAATTGGGCTGAGACTGGAATTTAGCGAAAGTATTTGATGGACGTATGCTATGTGTCAAAAGTATTCACTCAGCATCATTATCTCATTTTTGACCGAGGGGGCTTTTAGCTGGTTTTGCATCTGAACTCTTCAAATATTGGATATGTTTAATAATGTTTTAGCAACATAGATGTTTTTTTAATTACCAAAATATCATGTTGTTAGCTAAAATTTGTTAAATAAATTAGAAATTCTTTGAAATTCCCAATTTTACATACTACCGCAAAACTAGCTTGATTCAAACAAACGTATCAATATTTTTGAGAAACTTTATTTGAATATGTATGAAATGTATAAGAACATAAGAATTACCTGCATTACCAGTTGACTTCAGTTGGTTTAATTTGTGTGTGTTTTAGGATTAAATTGATGAATCAAAAGTACAATTTAAAGAAGAATTTATTTGAAATGGAAATCTTTTGTAACATTACAAATGGCTTTACTGTCACTTTTAATAAATTAAATGCATCCTTGCTGAATAAAAAAGTATTAATCTTTTCAGTCAGTCAATCAATCAAACAATCAGTCAATTCTTACTGACCACAAACTTTTGAATGGGACACGTTAGTCCTCAAAAAGGTGATAGTTACCATAAAGTGTCATTAAAACAGAAATGGAGAATAGCTAGAAGTGTTAGCATTCACATACTTATGTAGACCATATTTTGGCCCTTTAAAGTGGTAAAGTTAAAGGAGAAGTTCACTTCCAGAAATTCCAAGTAATTTACTTACCCCCATGTCATTCAAGATGTCCATGTCTTTCTTCAGTTGTAAACAAATTATGTTTTTTGAGGAAAACATTTGAGGTTTTTTCTCCATATAGTGGACTATGGTTCCCCCAAGTTTAAACTTCCAAAATGTAGTTTAAATGCAGCTTCAAATGGTTCTAAACCCAGCTGAGAAATAAGGGTCTTATCTAGCGAAACAATTCGTTATTTTCTAAAAAATTTGACAATTTATATACTTCTTAACCTCAAATGCTCGTCTTGTCTAGCTCTGCATGAACTCTGTGTATTCTGGTTCAATACAGTTAGGGTATGTCAAAAAACTCCTGTCTCATTTTCTCCTCCAACTTCAAAATCATCCTCGATTTCTGCAGAGGTATGCCCTTCACAAAAACAGGTAAACCAGTGATGTAGGATGATTTTAAAGTTGGAGGAGAAAATGAGATGGGAGTTTTTCTACATTCGCAAGCGTGTCACAGAGCTAGACAAGATGAGCATTTGAGGTTTAAAAGTATATAAATTGCTTCTTTTTCAGTCATTTCGCTAGATAAAACCCTTATTCCTTGTCATTTAAACTGCATTTTGAAAGATCATACTCACGGGCACCATTGAAATCCACTATATGGACAGAAACCCTGAAATGTTTTCCTCAAAAAACATAATTTCTTTACGACTAAAGAAAGAAATAGATTATCTGTAAATTATTCTCTGAAGGTGAACTTCTCCTTTAAACTTTTCCCATCCACATTATTAGATCTTGCAAAGAATCAATGCAACATCAAGATAAACATATAAACTGCTGTAAATGAGCACTTGCTGAGGTGTTTCCCTTTGCAGTTGTTAAAATCGGTCACATTGCTGCATTTATTATCATAAAACACTTGGATTTTGTTCCTCTGTGATGTTCTTTCATCCCATCATTTATTTTTTCAGTCATTCTGTCTCTTCTGCCTCATTCGTTTCTTCTTTTGTTTATTTGTATCCCATGCTTTTTTTCTTTGCTTTTTGCTCTATCAGACAATTAATATTTATAATTCAATCCAGTTAAGCATTGTCCCCTTTAACGACACACATAAAGAGTAAATGCAGTGTGAAGATGAAAAAAAAAACATATATTGAGGGTAAATTAGGCTGTGATTGTACAGGACTAATATACAAACTGAGAATCTGTGTAAATGTGTATTATATTCAAGATAAATGTGATAAGATTATTTATCTGTATGTTAGAGCACAAAGTTCTGTCCGTTGGATTTTCTTTTGTCACATTCTGCCTGTGTGTTTCTCATGTGAAGGCTGTTTTGGATAAACTTGAATATACAGATAGCGACTATCAGAGATCAGCGGTTTTGAAAAGAATCTGTTTCATCTATCAAGCTTGAAATGATAAATGTAAATAAATATAAGATGTTCCAAAACCTCATGAGCTGTACCTTTAGGCAGCATTTAAAGGCATTATTTATTTTTATCCATTACCACCTCAAATAGCCTCTATTTTGAATCTTAACCTCTTAAGATTTCAATTAGAACAGATATGTGTTTGTAAGTTTTCTAAGTAAACTTTGAGTAAATGTGTTTAGACTAAGCCTATGACGGACTGCTCCTCCTGAGGTCTTGTGTACCTTTTACCAGAAATGAGAGATTCAAATAAAACAAACAATGATTCGTTCTTGAGTTACTGCCAGAAGATAACTCATCGTACACCAAACTGTTTTTCAATAGGCAATATTTTTGGAAAGTGTAAAGTTATGTTTTCCAGGCTTGGAAAAGTCATGGATATTACGACAATTAACATATTTTTTTCCTATAGTTATGCTCAGCTATATCTATTTTTGAGCAATTGTGATTCTGAATTGTTCAGTTGAATCAGTTCTTTTGTGTCCAAACTGGAGTGTGTTTCCCAAAAGCATCGTTGGCCAGTTATGGTTCCTAGTTATCAATGTAGAGTTTCCTGAAATCATACTGTAGTTTGAACAAATATTCGCAAACAGCAATGCAAATTTGTGTGGTTGGAACTACAGCTCTCAACCTGTGGTTAAAAGCATGAATCAATCATGAAATGAAGCAAAACATTTGAGACATTTGCAACTAGCTAGTTAATTTCTCCAACGATGCATTGCACTATGGTAGTAAATCAGCAAATTCTGATGTTTTATGGGAAACGTACTCCTGAATAGATCATTTGCTCTCATCTGACTCAAATATGAATCAATTTTTCAGTAATCACAAATGACTTAATATGTTACGGAAAATTATAGAAATTCATTGACAAAATGAAATTTCTAGAAAGCAGCGTTTATATAATGCTGATATTAATTACCTGTAATCCTATAAGACAAAATTAAACATACAATATTAAACTGTTTTACTCCATATGCACTCAAAAATAAAAAGTTGACAACAGAAATAGTTTATTATGATTCAACTTTGTTTAATTCAGATGAGCGGGTATAGTTATCGGGTTATGTCAAATATCTCAAAATTGTCAAATATCACCTTTATGTAAAAGCTGATGTCGACACTGAATCTCTGCAAAGACACATTTACCAACACATATCAAATGTAAAACCATATAGATCTCAATATAGGAAAATATGTCTGTCTGTACTATATGTATGACGTTTGGTTTTTCATAATTAGATGTGTGGAAGCAGTAATAAAACAGAATCATTTCTTTTGAGATGTAACTGCTAATAGAGTATACGTAAATGTTTTTTTGTTAAATGCTAAGAGCATTGATTTATTTTGAGTCACTGTTTTGTTCGAAGCTTGTGCAAATGCTGCATCGGTAGAACATTGTTGTGAAATATTCAACCCGATCTCATGAGGAAAATGTAACTATTTTATGAACTGCTGATTTTGTATGAATTTGCACGATGTAGTTAATACGTGTCGTAAACTTGCAATTTTTAGAAAAAAAATGTAATCTTAAATTTAACCATCAGTGGGGCGTGAGCAAATTGTTTCAAACACATATGAATGACATTGTACAAATTCATACAAGTTAGCCACCATTTCATGGTTATGATTTGACGTGAGATTGAGTTTTCAATGTTATCAAATCCGTAATTATCAGTATTTTTTCTCCTCCTCCCTTTGCTTGTTTTAATGTGGCTGACCTATGCAATTTGACTGTAGTGCTCATGTTACTCTTAGATATGCACCTAGCGGTGTGGCTAAGTAGTCTGACGTCTATCTTGTGTTGTAGCATTTATTAGAGCTCATGTCAGGAGAAAATAATGATGACAACAAAACAGTCTTATCTATACTGGAATGCCATGGTTTTATCGTTTTTTCCTCATGTTATCGAATGCAGAATTCTTTGTTTTTATGCGACAATGAAAATTCTGAAAAGAAGGATATTAAATAAAAGTGTAGATTGGAACAGATAGTTGTGTCCTAATTGTATGTTGTATGTGCTACATTCAAATGCAGTTGACTAAACATCATCTTGCATGCTGGTTTTTGCTTTCAAGCACCTTTAGAGAAGATTTTCTTCCATTTAACTTCCATTACACTACTGCTCAAAATAGTACATTCTATTACTGAACTTTCTGTTTATCTAAGAATTCTGCTGATTCAACATTGATAATAAGAAGAAATGTTTCTTGAGCATCAAATCAGAATATTAGAATGATTTCTGAAAGATCATGTGATGCTGAAAGTTCAGCTTTGCATCACAGTAATAAATTACATTTCTAAATACAATACAAAAAAGTTGTTTAAAATTGTAATATAATTATGCAATATAACTGTTTTTACTGTATTTTTTATCAAATAAATGTAGCCTCGTTGAGCATAAGAGGCTTCTTTTAAAAGCATGTTCTTACACTGACCAAAATTATAAACACAACACTTGTTTTTGCCCCCATTTTTCATGAGCTGAACTCAAAGATCTAAGACTTTTTCTATATACACAAAAGGCCTGTTTCTCTCAAATATTGTTCACAAATCTGTCTAAATCTGTGTTGCAGAGCACTTCTTCTTCGCCGAGATAATCCATCCGCCTCACAGGTGTGGCATATCAAGATGCTGATTAGACAGCATGATTATTGCACAGGTGTGCCTTAGGCTGGCCACAATAAAAGGCCACTCTAAAATGTGCAGTTTTACTGTATCAGGGGGGTCCAAAAATCAGTCAGGATCTGGTGTGACCACCATTTGCCTCACGCAGTGCAACTTCGCATAGAGTTGATCAGGTTGTTGATTGTGGCCTGTGGAATGTTGGTTCACTCCTCTTCAATGGCTGTGCAAAGTTGCTGGATATTGGCAGGAACTGGAACACGCTGTCGTATACGCCGATCCAGAGCATGTTAGTATGTTGGCCATACAAGAACTGGGATGTTTTCAGCTTCCAGGAATTGTGTACAGATCCTTCCAACATGGGGCCGTGCATTATCATGCTGCAACATGAGGTGATGGTTGTGGATGAATGGCACAACAGTGGGCCTGAGGATCTCATCACAGTATCTCTGTGCATTCAAAATGCCATCAATAAAATACACCTGTGTTCATTGTCCATAACACATGCCTGCCCATACCATAACCCCACCGCCACCATGGGCCACTCGATTCACAACGCTGACATCAGCAAACCACTCACCCATACGACGCCATACATGCTGTCTGCCGTCTGCCCTGTACAGTGAAAACTGGGATTCACCTGTGAAGAGAACACCTCTCCAAAGTGCCAAATGCCATCGAATGTGAGCATTTGCCCACTCAAGTCAGTTACGACGACGAACTGCCATTTGTGGCAGCCTAAGGCACACCTGTGCAATAATCATGCTGTCTAATCAGCATCTTGATACTTCACACCTGTGAGGTGGATGGATTATCTCGGCAAAGGAGAAGTGCTCACTAACACAGATTTAGACAGATTTGTGAACAATATTTGAATAGGCCTTTTGTGTACATACAAAAATCTTAGATTTTTGAGTTCAGCTCATGAAAAATGGGGGCAAAAACAAAAGTGTTACGTTTATAATTTTGGTCAGTGTACATACATGCAAAATCTTACATACTCCAAATTTTTGAACAGTACTGTTTATTGCACATTTCTAGCAGCTGACTGTAATATTAATATTGTTTTGGCAGTTTAGAGGAGACTGATGGGCAGTAAAATGGTAATGATTTTTAATTTATCATGCACAAGTAGAGGCGTTCATGCTGGGGTGGATGATGCTTTGCCTTTCGTTTAAATGAGGGCTTTAATTAATTTTTATTAATTAGTCTCATTCTGAGTTCATTTGTTCACTGGTCATAAATAACACCACTTTTTCATGTTTTCTTTTCTTTTTCTTTTCTTTTTTAAATTGAACTGTGTCATGTGATATCTCACAGCACACATTGCTAACACTACTACTTGGGTCACTACAGGGTTTGACAACATTGCTTTTAGCAAAATATAGTTTTATCTGACTTCTGAGAAGCATGCATTCAAAATATGAGGCTACTAAATTTACAATTTCCTACAAATGAAATTTCTGTCATCATTTCCTCCCCCTCATGTCATTCCAAACCTGTATGATTTTATTTATATAAAAAACAAGATATTTTGAGGATGATGACAATTGACATTTGGACAAAAATGACACTTTTCTCAGAATATCCTTTCATGTTCCATAGAAGAAAGTCAGTCATACAGGACTGGAACAATATGAGGGTGAATAAATGATGAAAGAAATTGCATTTTTCCCTTTCAGACCAATTCTTTCTAAATCAATTCATATTCAATATCATAGATGATAAAGTTTTAGGTGTATTGGCTTTTTTACTATAGTTTTTGCATCCTGCCTCATGAGTGCTATCGTGTATATATTTGCGAACAAAAGCACATTTTACACAGATAATCTGTGCAGTGTGTTAGGATGTCAGCACTAATGTTTTAACTAAATCTTAGTGCACTGCTGTATTAATCCTGAATTTAATGCCAACCATTTCCTTCATCCTGAAGGTAAGACTCACATCACGTCTCTGCTCTAATCTTAGTTCAGTCATTGTGTTTTCTGTAAAGTCCTTGTTTCCATGGCTCTCAATGCTTAGTAGGGTCAACTGTCTATTGCTAGCACAACTTACTAAACAAAATAACAAACTAAATGGAAGAGGGAGAACAAAAAAACATGTACAACAGTGTATATTTATTATTAATATTAATCACATTAAAATTCATGTTAAGTTAACAGCCTTAGAGAAAAAGAGTAGCTCTTCTTGTCAATTTATTTGTTTATGAGCCATTAGACTTCTTGCATTTCTCAGAAATGTTTTTGGTTTATTGAAGGACTAATAGTGACAGTTTGTGGAAACAAGGTTTGTGTTTGTCAGTGGTAGTTGTCATAGACGTTGACTGTTGGTGGTATTAGTCATAGTATTGTATTTCTGTGGATTATACTGTAGTAGAATGTGCTTTATTTGTGCTGTATTGCTCTATTGCTTCATTGTGTAGCCATCTTGTGTAATGGAGTGCTTAATCATTTGTCTTTTCCCCATTTTATTCACATGTTTGCCCAAAAAAATGAAAATTCTGCCATTAACTGACTCTCATGTTCCAAACCTGACTTGTTCTTCTATAGAACATTCTAAGAAATGTCTTTTTTCATTCAATGGTGTCCAAAACTATTTGGTTACCAACATTCTTCAAATGAAGAAAAAAAAAAGTCATACAGGTTTGAAACAACATAAGGATGAGTAGATGATGACAGACTCATTTCTGAGTGGACTATCCCTTTTACAGTGACATGCGAAAGTTTGAGAACCCCTTTTCTGTGAAAATGTTAATAATTTTAACAAAATAAGAGAGATTATACAATATGTATGATATTTTTTTATTTAGTATTGTCCTGAGTAAGATATTTTGCATAAAAGATGTTTACATATAGTCCACAAGACAAAGAACAAGCTGAAATTATTAAAATAACCCCCTTCAAAAGTTTGTGAACCCTTGGTTCTTAATACTATGTGTGGTTACCTGGATGATATACGACTTTTTTTTTGTTTGTTTTGTGATGGTTGTTCATGAGTCACTTGTTTGTTCTGAACAGTTAAACTGAGCACTGTTCTTCAGAAAAATCATCCAGGTCCTACAGATTCTTTTGCATGTTTGAACCCTTTCCAGCAGTGAGTGTGTGATTTTTAAGATCCATCTTTTCACACTGAGGACAACTGAGGGACTCAAACACAACTTAAAAAACTATTAAAAAAAACTATTAAAAAAGGTTCAAACATTCACTGTTGCTCCAGAAGGAAACGCGATGCATTAGGAGCCGGGGGTGAAAACTTTTGAAAAGGATGAAGATGTCCAAATTTTTCTTTCATTGTAGAATTATCGTTTGTTTGTTTGTTTTTTTGTTTGTTTTTTTTTCATTTAGTACTGACCTTCGGAAGCAACAGAGCATACTTGCATGTTTCCTGGAAGACAAATTAAGTACAATTTACCTTGATCTTCAAAGTCAAAAAGTTTTCACCTCCCGGCTCTTAATGCATCATGTTTCCTTCTGGAGCATCAGTGAATGTTTGAACCTTTTTTAATAGTTGTGTTTGAGTCCCTCAGTTGTCCTCAGTGTAAAAAGATGGATCTCAAAAACATACAGTCACTGCTGGAAAGGGTTCAAATATGCAAAAGATGCTGGAAAACCAAAAAATCTGCAGGACATGAATGACTTATCTGAAGAACAGTGCTCAGTTTAACTGTTCAGAACAAACAAGGGACCCATGAACAACCATTACAAAACAAAACAAAACAAAACAGTTGTAGATCATCCAGGTAACCTCACACAGTATTAAGAACCAAGGGTTCCCAAACTTTTGAAGGAGGTTATATGTAAACACTATATGTAAACATTTTTTATGTAAAATATCTTATAAAAAATAACATGCGTTTTGTATGATCTTTTATTTTGTTAAAATTATTCAAATTATCTAAAATTATTCACATTTTCACAGATTCTGCAAAGGGTTCCCAAAATTTTGCATGCCACTTTATACTCTTGAACATACAGGTCTTCATCTTACAGAATAATTTACCACAAAATTAAAATTCTATCATCATTTCATGGCAAAATATCGATCCAGACCTGTTTGATGTGCACAAAAAGATGAACACAAAAAGAGAAATTTTGAGAAACTACAAAAGCACCATAAAATGATTCATAGCTATATTCTGAAGTCATATGATGGCTTCTATATGATGAAGAGTCGATATAATCATCTTCCTCTCCTATGGGTTCCAAACTTTTGAAATGTTCATTGAGTCATGGAGAGGAACTCAAGAATCAGATCAATCTGATTTGTGAATATTTCATACAGACCATTTTTTGAAAACTGGGCCAGCCAATTGAAAAGATATGAATCAAAAGGGTGGCTTGTACTTCTCTCCTGAACTTGATCTCTCCCAACAGTATCCATGTTGGATGTCCAGATTTTCAGGGAATTTATGATTTGAATTGCACTGTATAGCTTCAGTAAACGTGCTTTGTTTTTGATACATGAATGCAGTTTGCATTTTATTATCATTTTTACAGAAAAAAAAACACTCAAATTCAATTCATAATGAATTCATAATACCTCCTTGTGTTCAGCAGGAGTAAGAAAGTCACACGGGCGACAGAATATTCATTTTTGGGTAAACCAACAATTGCAACAATTGTAACAGTTGCCCTGATACAGGCTGCAACAATGGATGATTCTGGTTGTTTCAACCTTTTGTTTTATTCTGTAGTTTACAACAAGACAATTTTTGGTTTTGAAAAGTTTTTGGTCAGAATAATCCTCCTACTATTAAATTCATACTGTAGCGTATTGGTGAAAATGTCACTAACTATCAATTTCCTTTCTACGGTTTTCTGTTTTGCAGAAGCCAGAAGCAAGAGTGATGGATATGGATCACTTTTGGAGGGAGGTGACCTGGAGAACCCTGTGGAGGAGGGCTGTGTTCATTCCAGCGATGAAGACGATGGAGAAAAAGAAGGAGGGAGGTCACAGGTGAGTGGTGAAGAAACACCAAGTCTGGACTGCAGCGGCTCCAGACCGTTACTTCAAGACTCAGATGACGATGATGACCAAAGTCCAGCACCTGCCAGAAACCTCCAGATGTCTTCCCAGTCCGAGGGAGCGGTTGAAAACCAGTCCTCGCTTGCTTCTCAGAACGACTCGCCACAGCTGGTGTCACAGGCCCAACATGCAGGCACGGATCCAAGCGTTGACGTCTTTTCCAAAGCTCCGTTTCGAATTGGACAAGACGTAGACGGCGATGGAGATGTATTCGCCAATGCACCGTTTCCTCGTCTTTCAGCACAGGTTCAACAGCCTGATATTTTCCTCCAAGCACCCTTTGGGCGGAAAAAGGAAGCTTCTGGGAAGGTGTACACCAATCCGGCTGCCCAGCCGAGATTTTTACATCCCCATCCGGGTTCTTCCCTTGACCAGAGCATCCTTGGCCAAGTGACCCCTCTGCCCTTTCGACCCCAGGCACTTTCTAAGTACTCCAGACACTACGAAGGACCTGTGAACACAGACCCTGAACACAGACAGAGCAGTGAGCATCTTCACAGTCTGACGTCTGATGTGACTTCCGCTGACCCGTTTGTCTCAGCGCCCTTCCATCTTAAAGGCCGCCTCGATAAACGCTGAGAAAACGCCATCTGTGAAACCGCACCGTGTCCCCTAAAAGATTTGAGCTTAACATAATGCAATGCTGTATACTGAGTGTAATTTATTCAAGAATGAAGCACATTTATGGCCTCTGGCTGTCTATCTCTGGGTCAGCGTTTGATTGTGTGACATCTTTTGCTACCTCAGATCATTCTTATGCTGTCAAGCTTCATTTCTGTCCTGTGTATGTACCACGTCCACAGAAAGTGTTGTTTTACAAAAAAGTTGGGTCGTTTTTAATTCTGAGCATGAGCTTGAAGAATTATTTCCACTGTTATGAAATGTTTGTATCACTGTCCATCCGTTTACCGATGGTACTTGTACTATCATGGTATACCAGGCAGTTTTGTATAGCTCAGATCTGGCAGAGTCACACATCATAATAATGGAAAAAAAAATCTGGAAATATTCTAACTATTGATGATAAAATATATTGATGGGTTTGTCTCCCAAAACACACACAAAAAATAAAATTAAAATACCTTGGCATTTTAGTATAATTATTTGCTTTCATGAAGAAATGTCTAGGTCACATTTCACCCCAAATGTAAAAGAAAACAGGTTTTAAGCACCATTAAGATTTTTTAAATTGTAACATTTTCATCACACTATTCCCTCCAAATTCTTATTACTGTAACATATGGACATTAATAGTTATTTTCTTTTCTTTTAGCATTTTTTTAAATTAAAATAAATAAATAAATTTAATGCAATAATACTACTATCATGTATATTTGACGAAATTATATTAAATCGTATAGTTATTTTTTGAACAAAAATAGTTTTTCATTAAAAATAGTGTTACAATAAAAAACTCTTAATGGTCCTAAAATTATCTTCATTTTCAATTAAAGAAATATATATTTTTTCTTTTTTCTTTTTGATGTGACCCGGACAGGTTATTTCTGTCAGATTCATGATTACAGCTATATATTTGCACAACTGAATGTGGAAAGCATCAAATTGTCAAACTTTGCCTGGAAATTATGTCTGCAAAAACCTGAATGTATTGCAATTTTAGCATTATATATGACAGTTTAATAAAACGTTCTTTTAAATTTTCCATATAATCTTTTTCATTTTGATGCATTAACAGTTTGCTCCAATGAAGTATTTCCCTGATAATCATGTTTAGCATGAAAGCCAATGAAAAGCAGGCAGACGTAAGCTCTAAATATTGTATAAGCAACACTGGATCAGTACACAGTGTTTATGAAAGTGTTTATGTTTAAAATGATCTTATGATGTTTCTCATTTAGTGCTGGGCTCATATTAAATCCAATTGATGCTGGATTATATTGCATAATATTATGACTGTAATAGAATTTTACTTAGATTCTATTCGTTGTAATATTCAGTAGTCATCAACACACACTACACATTCCCCTTTATTATGTTTAAACACAGGCAGCTCTGTAGTACCAAGATGCTGTTATCTTTGCTGGTCACAATATCCACTACATAAGTACATTAAGTGCAGTATATGTACATGCAGATATGCTCAAATTCAATCTGATTCCATGAAATACATTAGTGCATAGTTTTTCAGTACATCTGTTAAAATAGACGGGTGCATCATACACTTTTTCCACTGACATTAAAGGTTAAGAGGTAGGGTTTTTATTACAAGGGGTGAATTTGAGGTGTGCGTCCACATTGCTCTTAGTTGAAAGGTGTTTTATATGAGTGTGAGATTGGGGATTGTTCATATTTTTTATGTTTAATGTCAAAACAGCCATGATTGTTTGGTGGCCTTGTGAATGAATCTGGAAGCACTTGTCTTTCCAAATACTTGAGTTATGCAAAACACTCACTGGTGTAGAATCTGTATGGAATTAATAAATGAAACCTGTTTAAAAGGTGTCTTTGTGTTGACTTTTTTTAATACAGCAATTAAGCATATTAGAAATTCCAGATAGGCTGTCAGGTTGTGAAGATTCTGTCAATCATGTTTCAGGTTACATAATTACGCCAATAGATGGTGACTGTCTTTATGCATATTTTAATAAACCCAGAAAAACAACATATTCCATAGGTCTACCTAAAAATTGTTTAAAGACATGTGGAGCTATTGATAAATAAATTATACCGTTGTGCCCTCTAGTGATTGAGAAATGCAATATCAATTACATGTATATAATATTTTCAATATTTATTATGTACAGTTCACCAGACACCTACCTCCTTAACTTTCAATCTGCTACTAAATTTGCATGTAAAATTTAATAAAATTAAGATATTATGTAGTATTTACTTTAGTGTGTATGTGTGTGTTGTCCTTGATAAATAAATGCGCAGTTTATATTTTTATTTTTATTATGCATACAATCATATTAAATCCATACAAACACAACATACACAAATATTAAATATTTACAAATATTCCATTAAACATATAAATATGCTGCATGAATGCTTGATGGAAGGGACTTACTGATGCTTTCTGCTGCCTCCACTGATCCCTCTGCTTCTGCCTCTGCTGCTCCGTCATTCTGGGATTTGCTCCCTTGTGGGGAACCTTTGGTCTTACGTGCTCCTTGTAGGGTACCAGAATGCACAGGCACTACTTTTGAGGTCCTGGGTAATGCCTGCATGGCAGAGGCAGACATGCTCTGATGCTTGGCAACCCTCCGTTTTCTTGTTCTTGTGGTTTCGGAGGGCACTGCTGCTCCTTTCAGTGGCTCACCAGGCACTGCCTCTGCCAGTGAAGACCTAGCAAGCACTCCTGCTCCCTGTGGGGACTTGGAAGCCATGGGAGCACCCTGTACAGGAGAAACTTGAGGCTTCTGCTGCAGCAAGTCCTGCTTTACCGGCTCAGCTATTGTGAGCTTTTGCCTCTCTGGGGTCTTTTGGGACACAGGTGCTCCCTTCAGAGAAGAGGCTTGAGCCAACAACTGGAGCAGCTGCTTGCTCAGCGGCTCAGGGATTTTGAGCCTTTGCCTCTCTGGGGTCTTGTTGGGCACGGGTGCTCCATGAACAGAAGAGGCTTGAGGCTTCTGCTGAAGCACATCCTGCCTCATTTGCTCAGGGATCTTTGGTTTTGGCACCTTTGGGGCAGGCACAGCATTTCTTTAAAGAGAGCTTCTCTTCTCTTGTAGAGACACTGTGGGCACTGGTGCTACCTGTGGGGACCTTGCAGGCACAGGTGCTCCCAGTTCAGAGGCGACCTTTAGAAGATGCTGCCTCAGATAGTCAGGGACCCTGAGCTTTCCTCTCCGTTGGGAGCCAGCTGTCACAGGTACTCCCTGTTGGGAACTGACAGGCTCAGGTACTACCTGAGGCTTCTTCTTTCTCCACTCTTTGTGTTGCCTCCCCTGCTTAGTGGTCGTCCGTGTTTTATTTGAGAATACTGAGTCCCCACTCTCAGCCTTCTCAGACCTGGCAAGCACAGGTGCTCCCTGAGACTTCTTCTGCCTCCACTTCCTCGGATGCTCTGTGGTCTTCACTGTCGCATCTAAAAAGACTGAGTGCGAAGACTCAGCCTTCTTGGATGCATCGTTGAAGACCACGGATGAGGCATGGTCCCTGCCTCCACTGATCCCCACCACTGAAGTGAGGTGGCAATAGGTCCACATACTCTTCAGATATAGAAGAAACCTCCATTATTGCCCCTGCGGCGAGGGCAGCGGTGAGCTCATCTGAGAGCTCAGGAGATGAGGCCTGCACTGCACTCTCAGGAAAACTGGTGGGGATTGATGACATACTCATGATGCTGATGTTCGATGTGATGGTAAAAGATGATCCAACTAAGTGAATAATACACAATACCAACTTTGTCTTTCTAGCTGTAAAACACTGTAATAGGAACAGAAGGTGAAACAGTTGAGTTGAGTAAACATACAGTATAAAAGCCTGAAAGTTTTTTTTTTTTTTTTATACAGTGTATGCCCAGTGGGGGTCCATCAGCAGAGTTTTTATTAATTTACCAACTAATGTGTTAAATGTACATAACTCAGATGCTTATAATGTAAAAGCATAAACCTCCTTTTACATGCATATGTAATCATCATAAGAGGTAACTATTAAACTACTAAAGCTTTTAGTATCAGCTTTCAGAATTTCAGAATTTTCAGAGTTCCTCACAAAGACAAGATAATGGCTCTGTATTAAATAAATGTTTAAAATGGTCATAGTCTGTTTTTGGCACTGCAAGATTTGTTCTGTTGATTTAATATACTGGAAAGTGTTAAACTGTTGAAGAGCACAATGCATTATTAAATATCAAGAATATAAGAGGATATGCTACCATCTGTATATGGGAGCATAATTATCAACAATTAACCACAACAAAAAACCCAAATTGCTCAAACCAGTTATTGCTTTGATCAGTATTAATTTACATATCTGAAAATTTCCACCCAGACCTCCACTGTGTAGCATGCTTATTTGTTTATCTCAATGCACAAAGCTGATTTTTCCAAGTTATGAAAATCTTGATTAAAAATTCAGATGTCTAATGAGTAAGGAAGATAGTACTCACACTGCAAACCCCAATAGTTTACCTTACTTAGATATAATTGGTTATCTTTACTTAGTTACTATATTTACTAGGTTTTAAGTTACAGCTACTTTCAAGGCTGTATCCACAAAGAAACCAATGACATTAATTAACCAGTGAGAGGCAACAGTACTAATATGTCGCTAATGTAAACATGACAACAGAAGAAGAAGAAAGTTTTTGAGATGCAGGTGCTTGTCTTGGTTTAGAGAAAATATCAAATAGGTTGTTAATAAATGTTATTATAGATTATAAAGGGTTTTATAATTAAATACATCCGAAAGGTCATCTAAAATGACCATTATTACCAAATTACCCCCCACTGATTAGAATGATTTCTAAAAGATCATGTGGCACTGACGACTGGGAGTAATTAATTATAAAAAATCAGCATTTTATCAAATGAATACATTTTAAACTACAGTCTAAAAAGAAAAAAAAAATATTTTAAATGTTTAAAATATTTCACAATATGTTTTTACTTTATTTTTTCTTGAGCATAAGAGAGAAAACAACTGACAGGTACTGTATATATTTCATGCAATTATTATATTGTTTAATTATTAAATAATAACAAAAAAATAACTACTGTAATAGTGTGTGTAGGCCTTGGATTTATTTTTCAGCAGTGCAAAATACGCTTGTAAAATACAGTGACGTTTACTCTGTCTAGCTCTGTGTTTGTAAAGGGGTGGGTACAAGAAATAAACCAAAGAAAATAAATAAACACTGCCATCTGGCGGTCTAATTGGGCGGGGAAAGGTGCAATATTAACCTTTGCTAAAGAGTAGTTCTTCCTCCAGGGGGCGCTTGCTTTAGTTTGGCGATTGTGATTGGTCTAAAGTTAATGTTCCACGTGACAGTACCTATATTTATATTTTTAAATAATAATAAAAAATATTGACATATACATGACCAATTAAAAACGAAGTGTAGACCACCATCCTCTGTTTATATTCTACCAGCAAACGAGGGCGCTCGCTTACGTCATCAGATCGCGACTGCAACACAGCGTTCACGAACCCACGTGGTCAGCTGAACTCTACACTGTACAGTTTATATTTTTATTTCTGAAAATTGTACATAGATACATGATAAAATAATTGATGATTTAGTGATTGAAATAAAGGTCTACGTGGTGCTGACACGGGCCAGGAGTCACTATAATGGCACTGTTTGTGATAAATAGGTATGTATTATTTACATTAAAAATATAGTGCTCGCTGGATGTTTAGTTCATAGATGTTCTTATAGTAAATTATTTTACCAGCTTATTTATAAGTAATGGCTCTCACCCAGTGCAGACTCTATCACAGTTTTGTTTAGTCTGACATATTACCCCTCATCTTAAAAAAACACTTTTTGTGTAACGTTAGTTATTATACGTGCGACTTGAGACTTTACGAAATATGATGTTTTAAATGAATGTCACACCACGATAGCTGTTTAAGTGAAAAAGAATACAATCCCAAGTACATAAAATACACAATTACACTTAAACATTCATTTGCAGGTTAAAAAAAAGTTCATGTCATTTGTCAGCAACCTGTCATCCCATGTGTTTTGTGTTGTTTTCAGGTATTTAGTTGATGAGGAGGACAGTGAATCCAGCAGGGAGTCTCGCTCCAGAGCTTTACTGGCTAAACTACAGGAGCAGGTCAGAGCCAGAGAACGGCAAAGCATCTCAAACACACCTGATGAAGATAATAAAGAACAGAAGAAAAGAAAGCCTGAAAAAACAGAGACGGAGGAAGTGCCACGTAAAACGAAGAAGAGTGAAAATGAGAGAAAAACACATGCTGCTGATGAAGTTGCCAGTTCAGCTAAAAAGAAGAAAAAACAAACAAACAAAACGTTGTCCACTGAAAATGAGAGCACAGGTAATGCTGCTTTATCTCTATGTTTGGTTGTTTTTAAATTGATCTAGACAAGCTGTAGATTTTGGTGGATTGAAATAATTTTGGCATGTTTGACGGCAAACAGGATACAAGTTTGTATCTCATAACATCTCTTTAAATAATAAAGGCATAAATCACATGCTCCATGGAAAGAGAATGACTAGATACATTACATAAACTTTTATTTGGCATAAAATGTACATAAAATTTAAACTATGAATATGACATTTTAAAATAAATTAAAGAATATGTTATTTTTTTCGTTTGTGCAGCCCTGTTACGGCATTAACTTTCCATAAAAATTTAAACAACAGAAAAAAAGAAATTTTAACATTAAAAAATAAGAAAATCTATGAAAAAATAGATTTATTGATGTGTACAAATCAGCATTTATGAAAATAGTTAGTGAGAAAAGTTGGAAACCTCTTACCAGTTCTGAAAACTGTTCATAGATACATGTAACTATAATAATTTATAATTGGGTAATTGAAATAAAGGTCTGCATGGTGCCACTATAATGGTACTGATAGTTTAACTATAATAGTCTTATAGTTAATTATTTTACCAGTTTAATCATAAAAACAAAATTCAACATACATTGAAATAACCAAGAAGAAAAAAGAAATGGAAAAAAAAGAAGGAAAATATTTGTAAATTATAGATTTATTGCTAACTACAAATCAGCATTTACAAAAATATTTAGCAAGAAAAGTTGGAACCCTGTTACCAACTTGTTCTACTATATTGTTGTTGTTGTTGTTTTTTTTAAATTTATATAATTTATTTGATATTCATTTAACACGTATTTCTAAAAAACAAATAAAATCACAAAAATCTGGGTCAAATAACCCTTTTTGAAAGTCAATCACTTCCTTTAACTGAGCATTTTTTGAGGGGAAAGGAAGACTTTATTAATAGGTTAAGTTCTATCCTCCTTTACTGTTTTTGTAGAAAGTGCTTTTTACAGAAATGTGTTATTTATTTTAGGAGATAAGGAATCCATTAATGAAAAGTCTGTAGAAATCACAGAAACCAGTGAAAGTGACAGAGAGGAAAATAAGAAGACTGAAGAATCCGTGGAGCCTCAGATCAGTCAGGAAGCAAAGGCAGAAAACGGCTCTTCCCAGTCCGGCTTCCACGTCCTGGGTGGCTTCAAAGGGAAGACAGTTCAAAAGGTAGAATGAGAAGCTCTAAATTAATCTATACCAAGTGTTGTGTCTTGTATAAAAATGTTTTTTGCACAATTGCAGGTCAAAAGAGTATTGCCTCAGTGGTTGGCGCAGCCTGACGTCATTCAGAGAGACATTACGAACAACCTCATTCCCGTCAGTGAGGTGCCAGGCATCTGTCCCACACTGCTAAAGAAATTAGAAATGAACGGCATACAGAGCTTCTTTCCAGGTAAAAGGGAGCAATGTTGGCATCGTTTTAAACATCAATATGATCACACAGACCAAATCTTGACCTCTGTTAGTGGAGAGTCTAATGTACATCAGCACTGAAGAAATCAGATGTAACTTTTTTTGTCAGTGCACATTTATGTATTTGGCAGACTCATTTTTCCAAAGCAAGTTAGATTGCATTCACTTCATCATTGCATATTATTAAGAACCCATGGCTTTGTTGTTGCTAGTGCCATGTTCCTCTTTTTTTAACTACAGGAAGGCATATGAAGGTCGCAGAGCATCATTTATGTTTGTGTTTTCAGTTCAGGCTGAGGTCATCCCTGCCATTCTAGAGAGTGTGGCCTCTGGGCTGCTGGTTGGTCCGGGCGGCTACAGACCCAGAGACATCTGTGTTTCTGCACCTACGGGAAGTGGAAAGACACTGGCGTTCGTCATACCTGTTGTACAGGTACATATACAAAGTCTCTTATGTTAGCCGATGCTGCATTAAAAATACAGTGAAAACAGTAACACTGTGAAATATTATTACAATTTAAATGAACAGTTTTCTGTTTTAATGTGTTTTAAAATGTAATATATTACATTTATTATATTAGTTTTCAGCATCATTACTTCGGAAATCATTCTAATATGCTCATTTGCTGCCTAAGAAACATTCCCCATTGAACATAAGAGACAAATATATTTATATGACATGTTTATTAATGCAGGCGTTGTCCAAGCGTGTGGTGCGTGAGGTTCGTGCACTCGCTGTACTTCCCACCAAGGAGTTAGCACAGCAGGTAATGATTGTTTGTGTTTAATTATCTACTGTACATGTCCAGTTATTTATTTATCCATCAGTATTTATTGCTCATTCTTCATTTTAATTCCACAGGTGTCAAAGGTGTTTAGCACATACACCGAGGGCACCAATCTAAAGGTGGTCATGGTCACAGGCCAAAAAACATTTGCTGCAGAGCAAACAACGCTCTCTGAAAACAGGTGAGTATGTTTGTAGGTTTATGGAACAAGGTGGATAACAGTGTATGTGAACTTGATGGACTATAATAGGAACTTGAATATTCTTAATTGAAATCTTGTGTCTTTGTGTAGAGGAGGTGTTAGCCACAGTTTGGCTGATATTATTGTAGCCACACCAGGCCGACTGGTGGATCACATCAACAAAAACCCCAACTTCAGTCTACAACACCTACGATTCCTGGTGAGCATCACTACAACTCAAATAGACACCTTTAACAATGTCTTCAGTGAACTTCCATAAACAAACAAACGAACAAAAACGGAAAACACAGACGGAATCACGGAATCCAGTCCTAAAAACGGAATTTACAGTTTAACACGGAATGTCACGGAATTTGTCAAAGTTTGGATGAATTAATAAAAATTTGGTCATTACACTTAAATCAAATAATGATATGGACTAATATTTGTTAATATTAAGGCACAGAATGACTGGTTAAATATGAATTATGTGTGTCTCTGTGTTAATGAATGGCGCAGACACACAGTTTGTTTACTACTCGTACTGAAGCGAGCTTGACACTCGTTGATATTAGCGTCTGATCTCCAGAACTGCTTTGAGAATCACTTCACGAACATTGTACCATTTCGTTTGAGTAATCTGTTGTTATATCATATACACACAGAAATTTAAAGATATTCATGGCAACCCTTAAAATTAAAAGTTAAAGACATTGCAGCAGAAATCCATTACTATTGTTCAGTAGAATGCATGTAATACCACTACTACTACTTAATTAAATTATTACTACTACAAAAATTATTAAAACCTTATTTTTAAGGAATAATCATATGTTTCTTCCATGTTTTAATTGTAATATTAAATACCCTTTATTTGCCGAAAAATTAGGTGTTTAATTTTCATTAATTAAAAAATAAATTAAATTAATGCTTTATGCCTTTATTTTATAACCAGAAAAATGCTAATACACAACACAGAATTGCTGAGAAAAATTAACATTTCACAAGGCTGTTGTAAGAATAAAGGAAACTTGTTTTTATGCATTTAAATTCAAGACATGCTAGAACACAGAATTTGGTGACAATTGGTGGGCAAAAATAAAAGTTTTCATAGGGCCCTAAACATTTAATTTTAGTTAAACATTTAATAAAATGATGTTAAATGATTTAAGTTTAATTTTTAATTAATGATACATGTTTTTTGATTAATAAAATTTAATTTAACCATAAAAAAATCCAGAAAAATTAAAATGGAAAAAAATGGAATCCAGGAAAATTAAAATGATAGAAAAAAAAAAACGGAATTTGGAAAAAAAACAACAGAATTTGGGAAAAAACAAAAAGGATTTCATAGGGCCCTAATTTATGCCTATTAACCCAGTAAATCAAATCAAAATGGGAGTTTTGTGGCTTAATTTCATAATTAGCTTTGAGGATATCTACACTGTACAATGGTTTTGAGTCAGTAAGAATTTTGAAAGAAATTAATTTTATTCAACAAAGATGCATTAAATTAATAAAAAGTAACAGTAAAGATGTTTGTGATATTACATTTGTGTTGAAGATTTATATTTCAGATAAATTCATTTGTTTTGAATACTGCTCAAAAATGTGTTGCATTTTGCAGAAAAATCAACAAATCAGCACATTAGCTTGATTTCTGAAGGGTCATGTGACACTGAAAACTTGGCATCAGAGGGTTAAATTAAAAACATTTTAAAATATATTACAATAGAATCAGTTAAGTTGTAATGATCTCACAATATTACTGTTTTGAATGTATTTTTGATCGAATAAAAGCAGCCTTTGTGAGCAGAAGAGACTTCATTTAAAAACATTTGAAAAATTCAGTTAAAAACTCATTTGCTTAAAATGTACCCACCCTCAGACCATCCAAGATGTAGATGAGTTTGTTTCTTCATGGGAACAGATTTGGAGAAATTTAGCATTATGCCATTTACTCACCAGTAGATCCTCTGCAGTGAATGGGTGCCATCAGAATGAGAGTCCAAACAGCTTACGTTTTGCTTTGTGAAGCAAAAAATATGTTTGTAAGAAACAAATCCATCTTTAGGATATTAACTTCTAACTATTGCTTCCAGCTAAAATATCTCTGTCCAAAAATTGCTTTCTCCAGTGGAAAAGTCATCTGGTCTGAATCAGGGGAGAAATGTGATATTTGTAGAAATAGCCAAAAATAAATATTTTAGGTCAAAATTATCGATTTTTATTTTCTGTTAAAAATTATTAGGCTATTAAGTAAAGATCATGTTCCATAAAGAGATTTTTTTTTTTTTATTTCCTACCATAAATATATTAAAACTTAATTTTTGATAAGTAATATGCATTGCTAAAAACTTCATTTGGACAACTTTAAAGGCGATTTTCTCCATATTTTGATTTTTTTTTTTTTTTTTTTTTTTTTTTTTGCACCCTCAGATTCCATATTTTCAAATAGTTTTATCTCTGCCAAATATTGTCCTATACTAACAATCAATAGAAAGCTTATTTATTCAGCTTTTAGATGATGTATAAATCACAGTTTTTAAAAATTGACCCATATGAATGGTTTTGTGGTCCATGGTCACAAATATGTACAGACCAAGCACCATTTGCAAGCAAAAACAGTCTGAAGCCATTCTAAACAAATATGTTGGTGGATTTTGGAAAAACAGGGGATGTACTTTTTCTCTAGAGGAAGTGTTATTATGCATTACGGAGTCACCTTTTGGCCAGAAACAGCGGTTAAAGGCCTTGATGTATTTGTTATTCATTTTGAGTGAACAGTTCATTTAAGCTTGAAAAGGCATTTAACACAAAGGAATTAAATGACAGTAAAGTCAGATGTACATGTTATCTTTCTATTTTCTTTATATAAAGTGTAAAGACAGGTTTACAATGTGTATGTTGCAGATTATTGACGAGGCAGACAGGATGATTGACAGCATGCATCAGTCGTGGCTCAGTCAGGTGACTAAAGCAGTGTACAGAAGCACAGGTGACACACAGACGTCTGTCTTTAGGAGAGTCCTGCCTGGACCAATCACAGTGGCAAGGTAGGATGTCATCTGATTTGTCAGCCAACCCAGTAATCCTC
Organism: Labeo rohita; assembly: GCF_022985175.1. Taxonomy (NCBI): domain Eukaryota; kingdom Metazoa; phylum Chordata; class Actinopteri; order Cypriniformes; family Cyprinidae; genus Labeo; species Labeo rohita. Next base: position 3,806,259 of record NC_066876.1, read on the forward strand.
AGTTTGATGGTGTCGGTGGCCACCTTTTTAAGTAATCTTGGATAAAGCTTCTTGCTCACCTTCCAAAACAAGAGCCTGTGCCTGTGATTGCTGCATTACCAGTTTAAAACAAGCAGCTCAGTATTTATGTCTGTTTGTATGTCAGTTTATCTCCGCCACAGATTCCTCTCCAGAAGTTGCTGTTTTCTGCCACTCTCACCCAAAACCCTGAGAAGCTACAGCTGCTGGATCTGCACCAGCCTCGACTCTTCAGTTCCACACACACCTGTACAGAGACCACCACACAACGCCAGGACACTTTTAACTTCCCTCAGGGTCTCACTGTAAGTTTAACATTTCCTGAGCATTGTGATCAGACACCATATCATCTAAACTGGTAACAGATCTTCTGTGCACATCTTTAACATATGGCAATGTCTTACGCAGGAGTATTACGTCCCCTGCACCTTAAGCAAGAAACCCCTCATCATCCTTCACTTCCTGCTTCGGCTTAAGTTCAGTCCTGCTTTGTGCTTCACAAACTCCAGAGAAGGAGCGCACCGGTAATAATTTATTTATTTTTTTCAAGCTCCAGCACGATGCAGATATAGGACTACTGTGTATATTTAGATCCAGGGCTCCAGGCCATGACATAAATATTTGGAAATTTTAAAAATAAAAAAACGCAACAATTAATTAAAATGTTGTAACCACTACTAGCAATAGAACTGGAACACCTGTTCATTTTCACAAATCAGTTCTTTCAGTCTGTCCATTTGAATCAATTTTGCTGTTTGTTTACATAATTAGTTAAAAGTGTTCATGGACGTCTCTACATGGCATATATTATATTACATTACATTAGTTGTTTTAGTTTAATATGTTGATAGGTATTGTTGCTTGTTCTGCAGTATGCCATACAGTATATGCCAGCTGTATTATTATTTACATACTTACACTTCCGTTCAAAATCCGGGGACTGTAATATTTTTGTAATGTTTTTGAAAAAAGTGTTATATTTTTACCAAGGCTGCATTTATTTAGAAAATACAGTAAATACAATAATATTGTGAAGTATTATTACAATTGAAATGTTTAAAAAATGAAATGGTATTACATATTTATTAAATATTTATTTTTTAAAGATTGTATTATTTACATATTTTATTTACATATTGTAAATATTATTACATGCATTTTAAAATGTAATTTATTCCTGTGATCAAAGCTGAATTTTCAGCATCAGTACTGCAGTCTTCAGTGTCACATGATGCCATGATTAATTTAGTGAAAAATAAGTGGAAAACTGGTCTTTAAATATGTATTTTGAGATTTGAATCTGGTGCAGTATAGATATCAAGTACTAATTTTATTTTTTATTTAATTTTATATACAGGTTTTTTACATTTAATTATATAAACTTTCCGGCAAAAACATGAAAATGGAAGAAAGTGCTTCTGAATGCAATTCTGTAGATTGGTGAATAAATATGGCTCCTATGTCTTTTATTGTATTTGGCTCCTTAGTCATTTTAATTGTCTGGAGCCCTGAGGCATTGAACTTTAATACAATCATAAATAATTTGCAAGGATGCACAGGGATGTCTAAGAAAAATACACCTAAGAAAAATAACTGTGAAGTCAGAGCACAAAATATGTGCATATACTCTCATATATTTAAAGCTGTGATCTTTTGCCTAAAATGTATCAAATTAAAGTAACAAATTAAATGTATTTTACTGTGTTTTTCTTTTTATCTGTCTAACTGTTTTGTCTGTCTATCAGACTGTATTTGCTCGTCAAGTTGTTCGGCGGTGTGGAGGTGGCTGAGTTTTCCTCCAAACTGAGCCCAGGCGAACGACAAAAAACACTGAAGGACTTTGAGCAAGGGAAGATCCCACTGTAAGTATGCCTTCGGCATTCACTCCGAGTTTTTCAGGAACAACCAAACCCAACAAGATTTATACTAATGTACTGCTGTCATAACACCATGCAAGGCTGGAAAAACATTTTTTAAAAATTGCAGGGTTCGTACAAGTTGCTTAAAGTGCTTGAAGTACTTGAATTTGACTCCTTGAATTTAATTTAACCCTTGAAAATAGCAAAATTCCTTGAGAGTACTTGAGAGTGCTTGAGTTATTGAAAGATAATGTATCTATGAATTAAGTGTTTCATTTTTTAATAGCTTTAATATCTTTTTACACAAAATTCAAAAAACAAAATTTTTTTTTTTTTTTTTTTTTTTTTTTTTTTGCTTATTTCAGTTAATAAAACTACTAGCCATTCATTTTTGAATTTCAACATTGCTTGTAACGATTTTAAAAAAGATTCACTGTTTCAAAGTGCTCCAGTTGGATTGCTTATTGTGAATCATTTGATTCAAATTCATTCGATTTAGACTGGAACTTCGGAGCGGGTTCGTGAATCATTTGATTCAGTTAGGCAATTCAGAACGCGTATTGCAAATCATTTGTTTCAGATCAGGATTTCGGAATGGTTTCGTAAATATACAGTCATGTGAAAAAGTAAGGACATCCTATTGAATTTCATGGTTTTCTGTATCAGGACATAAAAATATCTGGTCCTTGGCAGGTCTTAAATTTTGGAGATAAACATCATCACATGACATATCACACTGTGTCATTATTTATTTAACAAAAATAAAGCCAAGATGGAAAGCCATGTTTGACAAAGTTAGGACACCCTATAATTAAACTGCCTGTAAATCCTCTTTTAGCAGCAATAACTTGAACCATTCATTTTCTGTGTGACTTTATCAGTCTCTCACATCGTTCTGGAGGAATTTGGACCACTCTTTTTTTCAACGTTGCTCCAGTTTATTGAGGTTTGTGGGCATTTGCTTATGCACAGCTCTCACCACAGCATTTGGACTTTGACTGGGCTACTGCAACACCTTGATTCTTTTCTTTTCAGCCATTCTGTTGTAGATTTGCTGGTGTGCTTGGGATCATTGTCCCGTTGCATGACACAATTTTGGCCCAACTTTAGATGTCGGACAGATGCCCTCACATTTGACACTAGAATACTTTGATATACAGAGGAGTTCATGGTCAACATCTCCACTTCGGTCTTGTCTGTTCAAAGGACATTATTCTAGAAGACCTGTGTTTTGTTCAGATGCAACTTTGCAAACCTAAACTGTGCTGCAATGTTGTGTTTTTTTTTTTTAGATAGAAGAGGCTTTCTTCTTCCAAGCCTTCCAAACATGCCATTTATGTCCAATATTTGGTATTGTCATGAACTTTATCATTTAACATGTTAACTGAGGCCTGTAGAGTCTGAGGTGTACTTCTTGAGCTTTACACGGCCTGATCTTGGGGTGAATTTTCTGGGACGTCCACTATTGGAAGGAGGGGTGTCTGTTTTAAATGTCTTCCACTTGTGAATAAACTTCAAATTGTTTGGAAATGGCCGTATTACTCTTCTCAGATTGATGGCAGCAACAATTGCTTCTCTAAGATGATTGCTGATGTCTTACCTCCTTGGCATTGTGTTAACACACACCTGAAGGCTCCAGACCAGGAAACTGACAAAGCTTATGCTTTTATAGAGGCGCTCAGACTTGCTGATGATCAGTTAATCAAATGTTTTTGATTATCAGTGCTTGACTTATTTACCCTCTTAATTCCAATGTTAACAGTAAGGGTGTCCTAACTTTGTCACACATGGCTTTTTCTATTTTGGCTTTATTTTTGTTCACGGTCCAATTATTTTTGAACACGGTCCAATTTGTCATGTGTTGCTGTTCATCTGAGGTTTTTATTTTCAAAATTTTAAGATTAATTCAATAGGGTGTCCTAACTTTGTCACATGACTGCATATATATATATATATATATATATATATTTTTATTAAACAGTAGAAAACATAAAGCCATTACGGCAGTGCAGTTACAAATCCCTTACGAAAATTAACCGTGTTTTTTTAATTTGAAAGTGAAGACATTGTTTGATAAGTGAGTTCTCTAATTGAAGTCCTTGAAAATAAAAAAAGTCCTGGAATTTCATTTTACAGTATCTGTATGAACCATGTAAATATGAAATGTGGATTCACAGAATTTGAAAGCATCCTATATATATAGTGTATGTAATGAAATATTGTTAATATTTTTTTACATGTCAGGTTGATAAGCACCGATGCTGCTGCTAGAGGCATTGATATCAACGGTGTGAAATGTGTCATTAATTATGATGCTCCTCAATACATCCGAACATACATTCACAGGCAAGTCAGCATAATACAACAGAAACCCATGTGGGTATTATGTATTTCTTAACCATCGTCAGTGTATATTTAATGAGTGTTTTCATTTGCAGGGTGGGCAGAACAGCAAGAGCAGGGAAAGCTGGGTCGGCATTCACTTTCCTTTTAGAAGTGCAGGTCAGATTTTCATCATGACTGGAATTAAATTTAACATTTGTGATTGTGGTTGTTTGTGAGTTGTTGTTTTAATCAATTACCATTTAGTGCATTTTATGTAGTACACATATATTATATACATTGTTAAATCACTTTGTGTGACTGTGATTGGTTGAGATAGAGCACATGATCTAGTGGCTGACTATAATTATGCTTTATAATTACCTTACATGTCTTTACTTATCTTTCAGGAGAAGAATTTCCTGCAGATGGTGAGAGATGCTGGTAGTCCTGGCATACAGAGACACTTCGTGCAACCAGAGGCTTTTAAAAGCATGGAGGCCCGCTATGACCAAGCTCTGGCTGAGCTCAGCAAAGTTGTGAAGGTAAAAGCAAAACTGCAGAGCTGCCTGAAACCTTACTAGCAGGTTTTTCAGACATGGATTAAGCCTCTTCCTGGATTACGCAAGTGATTCTACTGTAGTACAAGGCTTAATGTTTGTCTGAGAAACCTGAATTGTGTAAGTTTACACAGTAGAGTTGTGCAGAATTCATGTCATTCATGAGAGTGATTCTGCATTGCAGTAACACAACACACACCCACCTAGAGAATCTCATTAGTCCATCACAAGTTCATTTGTTCTCATTTTACTCTAAATATTTAATTTTGAATGACGTTGCTTCTTCATTCTGTAATATGCTTTAGACATATTTTTAATTAAAAATAAATCAAAGACTTTCCATCACATTATTTTCAGATAACTTAAAGCTAAATGTAAAAATATTTACAGATAAATGTACAAATATTTCACCTTTTTTAACTTAAAAACACTCAGCTGCTGCTTTAATTTCCAAGTATAATCAGCTTGGTCATTTCAACTTGAAGGAGAAGTCCACTTCCAAAACAAAGATTCACATATAATGTACTCACCCCCTTGTCGTCCAAGATGTTCATGTCTTTCTTTCTTCAGTCATAAAGAAATTTCAGCATTTTTCTCCATATAATGGACTGATATGGTGCCCCGAAAAATGCAGTTTAAATGCAGCTTCAAACGATCCCAGCCGAGAAAGAAGGGTCTTATCTAGCGAAACGATCGGTTATTTTCATTACAAAAATACAATTTAAATACTTTTTAATTTCAAACGCACATCTTGTCTTACTCTCCCTGAACTGTGTATTGTGGCTCAAGACAGTTAGTGTATGTCGAAAAACTCCAATCGTATTTTCTTCCTTAACTTCATAACCAGACCCATAATTACATTTTTGGACATTTAATAAGAGATGACATTACACAGTAAACATGCACAAAATAACAATTGCTTACATTTTATAAGAAAAGCACTTTTTCCCTTTTTTCATGGTAGACTGCCTATTAAAGTTGAATTAGGCTTTCTGAATAATTCATTGTCATGTCATTTTGCTGGTGAAAACTTTTTTTCCTATTTATTTTTTTAATTGGTGCTACATGAGAAGTGCTGTGGTGGGAGGGGCTTAGAGCTTAGCAAGCCCACCTGACCTTCTATTGCACTCTGATCTGACACAGATCTACTCCTGTAGAGCAGATTTAAGCTCCAAGAAACTGTTGCTTTAGGCATGAGTGTGAGAGAAGGGTCTGAAACCCAGAACCAATTCATCTCTGCAACACACAGGATGAGGTGCATGTTTAGCTCCTAAGCAGGAGATGCACAAAGGTGCCGTTATCACAGAACCACATTTTACTTTAGTGGAAGCCATGATATTGCATTGAAGCCCTTTGCAAGGTCATCATGTGTTCACCAGTCAACAGGGAAATTAACGCAACAAACTCTTAACTATGACATATGACTGCAACATGTCAGTTTCAAGCTATATTAGCACTTGAACAAAATAAACAAAAAGAGTGCATTACAAAACCCAACTGAGCAAGCCAAAGGCAACAGTGGCAAGGAAAAACTCCCTGTAGGTGAGGAAGAAACTTTGGGAGGAACCAAGACTTATCTGGGGAAGCCCTTCTCCTCAAGGTGTTATTTTATACAAACATTCACAACAATCACAACTTTAGACACCTTCTGAAAAACACTTCAGCAGCAGTTCAGTGAGGAGCTCAACACTTGTCCATTTAGTTACCTGGTTTGTAGATGATCCACTGAGCGAAGCTTTCACAGCAGCATCTGTGGGTGGTTTAGTGAAGAGAGTGAATTCCTTGCGGAGAATGAAGAGACACTCTGAGTTAGGAATGATTGTCAAATATTACTGATTAATTAATTATAATGTCACATCAGATGTTTCTAGAAGTAAACAATATGAATTGTGCAATTTATAGTGCAAAAACAGTAAAACGTCTTTATTAGGCCAATGCATAATTATGTTCATATTTAAATAATTGTTTCTTCTTCTACATTTGGGTGCTTTTTGTTACGTTTTCTGTTATTTAATGTTTATTTCATTATTTTGTTGTCATGTGAATGTGAACACCCTGAACACCCATCTGTGTATGGCCATGTTTGATTCATCATGTAGCTTTCCGTTGTAATACAGTGCCCTCCACAAATATTGGCACCCTTGGTAAATATGAGCAAATGTAGCTGTGGAAATAAATCTGCATTGTTTATCCTTTTGATATTTCATTCAAAAAAGTCACAAAATTCTAATCTTTCATTGAAGTAAAACAATAGAAAGTTTGAGGGAAATCTCATTATTGAATTAGTTTTTTTCTCTAGTTCACATTGGCCACAATTATTGGCACCCAATTATTGCAACATTCTCGTCCCAAGATAACAGCTATGAATTTTCTCCTGGAGAGTTTGGAGAACACCTGACAAGAGATCAGAGAGCATTCCTTCATCCAGAATCTCTCCAGATCCTTCAGATTCCCAGCTCCATGTTGGTTCTTCTCCTCTTCAGTTCACCCCACTCATTTTCTAAAGGGTTCAGGTCAGGGAACTGGGACGTCCATGGCAGAGATTCATTTTGTCCTCAGTGACACATTTTTGTGTTTGTTTTGGATCATTGTCCTGATGGAATATCTAAACACGGCCCATTATAAGATTTTTAACAGTGGCGGTCAGGTTTAGATTTTTTTTATCTCTTAGTATTTGATAGAATCCATGATGCCATGTATCTAAACAAGATGTCCAGGACCTCCGGCAGAAAAATTGGCCCAGAACATTAAAGATCCAGCAGTTTATTTAAATGTGGACATGGGCTACTTTTTATCCCTGTTTGCAACAAACCCATCTTGAGTGTTTGCTGCCAAAAAGCTCTTTATTTAGTTTCATCTGACCATAGAAGCCTGTTCTAGCCATATCTGACAACTAAATATGCTGGAGTTTGTTTTTGGATGAGCAGGGAGGTTTTCTCTTGAAACCCTCCTAAACAACATGTAGGGGCTATTTGAATTTTTTTTTTTTTTAGGCTTTCTGGCCAGAAGACTCAACTAATCTCTGCAATTCTCTAGCTGTGATCCTTGCAGATTGTTTGGCCACTCAAAGTCTCCTCCTCGCCATCCATTATGATGATATAGACACACGTCCTCTTCTTTGTAACATCTTTAGTTGATTGAAACTTCTTAATTATTGCCCTGATGGTGGAAACGGGGATTTCCAATGCTTTAGCTCTTTTCTTACAGCCACTTTCTATTTTGTGAAGCTCAGCAATCTTGTTCTGCACATCAGAACTATGTTCTTTGGTTTTACTCATTGTGATGGACAGTTAAGGGAATTGGGCCTTTGTGTTCCTCATATTTATAATCCTGTGCAACAGGAAGTCATGGCTGGACATTTTTATGTTCCTAATCACCCTGGTGTGCTAAAATTTTTTAAATATGAATGGGAATATACTTCAGAGATATTTTACTCATATGAATTTCTAGGGGTGCCGATAATTGTGGCTTACGTGAGCTGGAGGAAAACATTTATTTTTAGATTTATTTTTTTTATTTTAAAGTTTAGAATTTTGTGATTTTTTTTTTTTTAATGAAAGATGAAAGGATAAACAATGCAGAATTATTTCCACAGCTGTGTTTGCTCATATTTACCAAGGGTGCCAATATTTGTGGAGGGCACGGTATATCATCTGTATTGTCCTGGTGGTTATCCATACATTTTAAAAGCAATTCGGTAATAGCCATTCTGTGGTGCTAGAAATATTGGCACCATCTTTTTACTGTAAATTTACCAGGAATTTTTTTTTTTTTTTTTTTTTTTTTTACAGTGTACACAACCCTCTTACACAGCCAACTGTTGGCTCAAATGTGTCTTATATATACCTATACAGGTTTTTTACTTCTTTTTTTGTACTTTAAGCTTTAATGCTAATATTGATATTTCTTTGTTTTTCAGGAGGAAAATGCAAAGAAGCGATTTTGAAAGAAGAAATTTACCTGAGTTGTACATCTGTTTGCTTTTGAATAATGATTTCATGCCATGTTTCATAAAAAAGTATGAAACTGTGTGGACTATAATGTAATAAGTTACAAATGTTTTTAATAAAATGTAAAAAGACTTGTGTTTTTTAATGCTTTGTAATTAATATAATTTGTACAGTGTATAGCAATATATTAATTGTACATAATGTAATCTGAAGAAAAAAAAACAGTGAAGCATATGAATGGCTACTACAGACCCATTGCTTAACATTGTGAACTTCTGTAGGACTGGGAGGTGTGTTTCTGTAACAAACTTTCACACTTTCACCAGTCACAGTTTACTTTTTTTTCCCCCTCAGTATGGTTTGTTCACACTTTCTTTTAAGAACTCTAGGTTTGCATGTTCAGACTCTCAGTGTTGCTTTCATATCAAGACAGGTTCAAGGTTAAATATCTAGATGCTAAATTATGTTCATTTAAACAGACAGGACCTCCTACTAACACCAAGGAATTTATGTATAACGTTTCTCTCTCTCTCTTTTTTTTTAATTCAGCTTCTCTGTTATGACCATTTTTATTGTCAATGAACTGAGGGCTGAGGCAAGTTCAGCTGCTCTGTATGTCATTAACTGGGTCTGTATGACATTATTGGGTCAAAAGTCCAAATACACTGTTTCTGTCTTTAACAGCAGTCTCATCTAGTAATTTTAATTTAATAAATCTCAGTTTGGAACTGTCGTAACACTTCAAATATTTACATATTTTACAAATTAATGCAGTTTATGGAATACCATTATTCGGTTTGATATTTTATCTTTTACCTTATGAGAACCCTTATGGGAACCCATAACATAATATGTTTAGTTTCATTTAGATCGAAGAAAAGAGCAGAAAATGTCTGTTCACCTGTAGCACCTCAAAAACAACTTCAGGTGATGATGGAGCGAGCGTTTCCTGAACAATAGTAAATCCTACAAGTGCGCATGCGCGTTGCGGTTAAATGCTAAAACTGCAGTTTACTGCGATTTCATCCCGGAAAGGCTTTTTCGCATATCGGTATGTCCATTCTTCATCTCTGTTCCTGACGAGACCTGTTACATTTAACACCGGTAAGAACAATTTGACAATAATATAAAAGCATGTATTTGAAATAAAGAGGTTAGTGTGACGATAACAGTAACCGTAGCAGTGTTAGCAAGCATGCTACCAGAACAAAAGCAGTTTCGTACTGAATGAATTTTTCTTTTACATAGGTTTACACCAGGTGTGGCTTGTTTTTGGTAGCACAATACTCATATTTTCTCATATTAATTCACTTGATCGTTCGTACAGTATTTAATCATGTATTTTTCTTCATTTGAAAGGCACAGTAGCAGTACAGTAGAAACGTGTTGCCTCCTGCTTACGTCTCTGGTGAATAGTACATGATTCATAGTACAGTCACTGTTACAACTACATTACACTGAGATGTACGTAAAACCCTCAGTTTGATCCTGCATTACATCCTGTGTACAAGCATAATGGCTGTTTTCTGTAGTATTTGTTCAGTGGTCATGTCGATAAAAAGTGCAGGTGAAGTTAAGGTGGACTGGTTAGTCGAGCAGCAGGTTTTAATGGCACACCCAAGAAACAACAATAGGAAAATATCTCTTTTTATTTTGAAGTTACTTGAGACATTTTATTTTTATATTTTAATTTTTAAATTATATATAATATGGAGCTCATACTTAAGGATAAAAAAACACTTTAACTTTATTCAGAGCCTCATACTGAGCAACAATGGGAAAACTTTGTGCAGTTGTTAATTATATTGCCAAAAATCATATCAGTTGTCACTCTGTATCTCTCAGTAATATATCTTAGTAAGATGAAATTGAATTTTTTTTTTTTTTTTTGGTCACAGGACAGTGCAATACAATGACAAACATTCCTTAAAAGACTGATTGATCATATTTGTATAAAAAAAAAAAAAGATGGATAATTAGGTAAACATCCATTACTTCAGTTCATATTGAAATGTATCCATTACACATGTTACATTATAAAAGCTGGTATTGTGTTTAGTTTATAAAAGTCATTAAAGATTTAACAGCAAAAAAGACATGACCTCAAGGTGGACTTTTACAAAATTATACGATTTTATTAAAATTATACAAAAAGTACAGACTATCAATCAGATGACAGAAGCTGTGTAGTAGATTGTGTACAACCGGTTTTCAGCAATGTTGTGATCATTTTAATCATTTAGTAAAAATTGAATACAGTAGGCTTTATAGGGTAATGAAATAGTATAAAAGGGAAAAAAAGGAAATAAGTTCAGCCACAGACTCTAGGATTGTTGTTATAAATAAAATAAAGTCTTGGCAGTTTGCCATAAACCAGTGCAGCGATCAACAATACATTTGCATCATAGGTAAATTATTATTTGCTTTAAAAAAAAAAAACTTAAGTTGATGCAGAATTGAAGCACGTTTACTATGAAATGATATAACAGTTTGATTGAATTTCCTAAAATATATTAGTCGGTCTATTCAGAAAGTCTCTGAAATAAAATTATGCTTGTGTTTGCTACATTATGAGCAGTTTCACTGCTGCTATTTCCTGACATGATGCTGATGAAAACTGTATATGCATGAAAAATACAGTGAGTTTTATAAGCTTAACACAGTGCTTTCTATGTTAGCGACTAGGCTATGACGACAGCATACTAGGTTTTAATGCACAAAAATGCTATCTTTATAGGCAGATATGTTAGAATCCCCCAAAATGCAGTCTAGGTCAGTTTAATGCCTGATGAGACACAGCTGTCTATTCTCCTCACTTTTTTTTCTTTTATATATTTATGTGTTTCTTTGTTATTATTTCCTGTACTGTGTGGCTCTATACATATAAAGTTTGCTTTTTCATTTTCAGAATCCTATTTTTATGGTGTTTATTGGATAGAAATATGATGGGTGCACTCGGGAACGGTCGACGTGGCGGTCGCTCTCCGTCTCTGCTTGTGGCGGCTCTCATCGCCTGCATCCTCCTGCTCGGCTTCAACTACTGGGTCTCAAACTCAAGAAACGTCGAGCTGCAGGTTTGACACGCTGTGTTTAGATGTAGTCTGTGGCAAGTGGTGGAGTGTGTGGCTGTTAACTGTAATTTTGCTTCGTGTTGTTCTCCAGAGCAAGATATTGGAGATGGAGAGCCGCATGAGGCAGCTGGCTGCAGACAGAGACCGAGAGCAGCAGAGCAAGCTGAAGGCCGAGGAGGAGACGCGCAGACAAACCGAACAGCTGGATTTAATGGAGGAAGCACACCAGAGACAGCAGGAGGAGGCTCTTAACACCTGGAAACGCGAAAAAGTATGAAAACACTCATCTTGCACTCACTCACAGCAGTTCAGGTGAAAATTTAGAGACAGTAATAGTGCAGTTCCCACAGTATTTAAAGTAAATAAATAATTAGAGAGATTTTTAAATAAATCAGCATATTAGAATGATTTCTAAAGGATCATGTGACACAAAAGACTGGAGTAATGGTGCTGAAAATTCAGCTTGGCATCCGAGGGTGGCAAAAAAATTTTAATTGGAAACATTTTTTTTAATAATATTTCCAGGGTTCCTACAAGGTTTGGAAAAGTATGGAAAAATGAAAGCAGACTATGGAAAAATATTTGTGTTTCCTGACTTTTGCCCCTATTTAGTTTTTTTTTTTTTTTTTTTTTTTTTTTTTTTTAATTAAGAATTTAATGAAAATGTATTATACAAGAAGTGAGGTTTCATGGCAGCTTAGTGATTCTTAATGATTGTTAAATGCAATTCATTCAAGGTGCACTTTTCATTATGCAGAATGCAGGTTATAAGTATTTTGGGTTTCTTCTTACTTTTTTCTTAGCAGTGTATTAATTGGCCTCAAGAACCTTTGCAATAAATAAAAAAAAAAATATAGACATTTTATGTTTGCACAATAAACCATTAACCTTCGCATATAGAACAATGCACACTGATCCACCTATTGTGTCATCAAAATACGGCATACTGCCCTAATGAAAGCCAATTTAAACACTTTTTTTTTTTTTTTTTTTTTTTTTTTTTAGCAGTACCAGTGTTTTTTTTTATAGACCATTGAACTTGGCAAATTCGATGCCATTAGCCCATTTTGTGCAGTGTATTTCTCCGCCTCAAGAGGATTTGCAATAAATAAAAAAAAAAATATAGACATTTTATGTTTGTACAATAAAAAATTAAATTTTGAGCATATAGAACAATGCACACTGATCCACCTATTGTGTCATCCAAAATCTTGCATTTAATGAAAGCCAATTTAAACATTTTTTTTTTTTTTTTTTTTTTTTTTAGCAGTACCAGTGTTTTTTTTTATAGACCATTGAACTTAAAAAAATCACATGTGCATGTGAATAGTTTCTCGAGGACACAAAAAAGTTTGTTGTGTGCATGTAAAAGTCTGTATTTTTTATTTTTTATTTTTATTTTTTATTTTTAGGGGCTCTGTATGCTGAAAATAATGCTCTATGAGCCATGTTAAATGTGGTCTAAAAATCTATTGAGAGGTTTGGAAATTTGGGTGTGGAGAAGTATAGAATTTTGAAATGAAAATGTGTAGGAACCCTGTATTTCACAAAATTACTGTTTTTTACTGTATTGTTAATCAAATAAATGCAGCCTTGGTTTCTTTCTTCTGGTGAACACAAAAGAACATCTTTAGTCTTCTTGTATGTTCAACAGAAGAAAGAAATTCATTCTTGAATTTGGCATAACTGAGTAAATAATGGTGAATTTTCGTTTTGGGTGAACTATTCATTTAAGGATTAAGATTTTTTTAATTACACAATTTTTGAAAATCACACTTTTAAAATTAGTGGCCTATTACATGAAGCTAATTTCAGGTAAGATAAGTTTAGTCTGAGCAGGCTTAACCTGTTCTGGAACAGGTTTTATGTTGGGTGAGAGATCGCAAACAAAAACTGGACCAATTATTTGTGAGCAAAGTAACACGTGGCTGACGCAACAAAGCCACTCTCCCTGTATCATTATAAATCAACCTATAAATCTATAAATCAACCGAAAGAATTTTAGAGCCTTTGCTGTTACTATTGCATAATTTGCATTTAACAGATCCTTCAAAGTGTACAAACTGGGACACTAGATGGTGCTATAGGGTTATGTAACAAATGTTAATGTGAGCATCAGTAGATATTAATGCCAAACAGATGCTGTCAAGGTAGGAATGTATGCTCTAATATCCAAACATGATCTCTATATAGGCAGCTCACTAGTGTTTAATACCCAGTAATGCTATCTGTATGGGAATGTATTCTTTGTTGTCTGTATGAAGCTCTCAAGGTTTTGATGCTTAAAAAACTGTATTTGTACCATTAGTTCTAAACTCTAAGACCTCCACTGTTCATGACAATATTAGAAATTTTGAAGGTTCCCTAACACTAGTTTTGTTTTTCAAAACTTAATTTAATGGGCACTTCTAGTTTCTTTTTTATTTTCTTCTAGTTGGAATTTCCTGGTTTTCAGTTCTAGCTTTTTATTTGAATATATTTTAAAATGTAATTTATTCCTGTGATCGGATCTGAATTTTCATTCTAATATGCTGATTTTGCTGCTCAAGAAAAATGTATTATTATTATTATTATTATTATTATTATTATCAAGATTTAAAACAGTTGAGTAATTTTGTTTTTCAGGATTCTTTGATGAATAGAAAGATCCAAAGATAAGCATTTATCTGAAACAAAAAGCTTTAGTAACATTATACACTATACCATTCAAAATTAATAAAAAAAATTATAGAACTTAATACTTTTTTTTTATTTAGCAAGAATGCTTTAAAATGTTCAAAAGTGATAAAGATATCTATAAAGTTACAAAAGATTTCTATTTCAGATAAATGCTGTTCTTCTGAACTTAACATAATAGTAGTAATAAATGTTTGTTTAACAGCAAATCAGACTATTAGAATGATTTCTGGAGGATCATGTGACTAGAGTAATGATGATTTGATCCCAGGAATAAATTACATTTTAAAATATATTAAAATAGAAACTGGTTATTTTAAATAGTACAAATATTTCAGAATTGTACTGTTTTTGCTGTACTTCGGATCAAATAAATGCAGGCTTGGAGATCAGAAGAGGCTTCTTTAAAAAACATTAAAAATCTTACTGTTCAAAAACTTTTGAATGGTAGTGTAGTAAAAGGTCAAGTCACACTTTCAAAATGAGACTCCAGGTTTTCCATAACTTGGTTCTTCAAAGGAACAATAAACAGTTCAAATTAAAATAAGAAATACATTTTAGTTGTTTCTTATTTTTAGTTGTATCTTATTTTAATGCTTCTTTACATACAAATTACATAGCAGCTCACAAGGTATTGCTGTAATGTTGTCTGTATAAGCAGGTCTTCTGTTATACCCAAAATTGCTCTTTAGTTAGTCAGGTCACTATGTTTTGATGTCATATTGCATATGCTGAGTGTCTGTTTTTAGTTCTAAAAGTCTGTTCTCTGTCAATAGGAGAATTTGAAGCTCAACATTTCCTCCAGTGCCAAAACAGTGCAAGAAATGAAGAGTAAGTGTCTACTTCAATTTGTCCTATTATATGTGCTTTATGATCCATATCCTGCTTATTCCTTCACGTGACTGTTGATTTTCTGTTTCTAGATCGTATGAAGTCATTAATGGAGGATGTTAATAAAATGCAGAGCGAGCTAAAGTCCTGTCAAAGTAACATGGACACATTGAGTAAAAAAGCCACCAGTGAAGTGTAGGTTAATTCTTAAATGCTTTAATCTAAAATACAAAACACACTATAGTCCTTAATCGGTATGATAATTGCTGTATGTGTAATGGGATTGTGCAGGACTCAGTGTAACAAACAAATTGAGGCCATGAAAGAGGAATGCAATGTGAAAATTGCAGCCGCCCAACTGGAAAAGCAAAAGACACCTGAAAAAGTTGCTCCACAGGTATGGTTATGAGAAAAAAAGTGTTTTAAAATGGCTCATTTATAGTGATTCCTATATTTGTCTCTTTCCATCTTTACACTGACATAAACTCCGTCCTTCACAGAATGCTGATGGTTCCATACAGAAAGTCTCTGTTTTAAAATCCAAATCTGATGTTCCTCCTACAAACCATTCAGATAAAAATGTGGCAGAATCTCCAAAAGCCAAACCAGAGGTGGATTCAAAGCCTAAAAACGATGCTCACATCGAAGACAATGAGTTAGTTGTGGAAAAGGATGAGAAAGGTACCAGTTGCCCGTTTAAGTCGTCTTTGTGGTTTTTAGGTGGTTGAGTACTGGCTCAAGTCCCTTATTCAATGCAAGATCACTCAGAAGAGTACTTGCAAAGATTTTCTCAACAAACCACATGATTTTTTTTTTTCTTTTCTAAATGCATGTTATTGATCTTATCTCAAATGATTTATCCATCCATGTGTTTTATTCTTTTTTTTTTTTTTTTTGACCTGTTTTTTGACCTGTTGTTTAATCAAAATATTATAACTGTGCAGACAAGATAACTTAAAGGAACACTCCACTTTTTTTGGAAATAGGCTAATTTTCCAACTCCCCTAGAGTTAAACAGTTGAGTTTTACCATTTTTGAATCCATTCAGCCAATCTCCGGGTCTAGCAGTGGCACTTTTAGCATAGCTTAGCATAGATCATTGAATCCAATTAGACCGTTAGCTTCTCGCTCAAAAATGACCAAAGAGTTTAGATATTTTTCCTATTTAAAACTTGATGTCTTTGGAGTTACATCATGTACAAAGAGGGAAGAAAAATGAAAAGTTGTGATTTTCTAGGTCAATGTGGCTAGGAACTGTACTCTCATTTCGGCATAATAATCTAGGAACTTGGCTGCCATACCAATGATATTATGCAGCCGTCAACTCTTGTCGGCTGCAACTACGCAAACTTAGTGCTGGTCACTTTCAGGCGCTGCGTAATATCATTGTGCCTGCTGCACCCGTGGTACGGCAGCAAAGTTCCTTGATTATTACGCCGGAATGAGAGTATAGTTCCTAGCCGTATTGGCCTAGAAAATCAGAACTTTTCATTTTCCGTCAGTCTTAGTACACAATGTAACTACAGAAGAGTCAAGTTTTAAATAGGAAAAATATCTTGATTATATATGGTCATTTTTGTGCAAGATGCTAACGGTCTAATCAGATTCAATGATCTATGATAAGCTGTGCTAAAAGTGCTACTGCCAGACCCGGAAATCGGCTGAATGGTACCGAAAACGGTAAAACTCAACTTTTTAACTCTAGGGGAGTTGGACAATGAGCCTATTTAAAAGTGGAGTGTTCCTTCAAAGTATAGACACTCTTATAGTTATCCTTATGGTTTTGGTTTAAACAGACCTTTAGTATTGTAACTTTCTAACAAGAAACAGAATCCTTTACAACATTCTGTCTGCTCCTCTAAGATGCTGTAATTTTACAAGACTCACTCGTCCCTACCTCCAAACCAACCAATAAGGATGAGATTCTGAACAAACCAGCCAATGAAGAAGTTCCAGAGGCAGTTGTGGATGTTAAAGAACAGGCTGTTAAGGCTCTAGGTAAGGTAACAGAGAAAATACAGCCATTAAAGCACCAAATGCAAACATATTACTGATTTTCTGTCCTCATGCAGATACTGTAATGGATGAAGCAGACATTTTTGACCCAAAGGAAGATGACATGGGGCTGGGAGTTGAGAAAGAGGAAGATGTCAAAGCTGAGGACAGGAAAGTGGAAGACGCCGCAGTTGGGAAGGAAGATCCCATTATGTACGACAATGAGGGCGAGATAGAAAAACAGCTGTCCAAGATTAAAGGTGCTCTTCAGTATCATTCAGACGTATTCATGATATAATGTAATGAATTCATTTACACTAACCAAAATTATAAACGGAACACTTTTGATTTTGCCCCCATTTTTCATGAGCTGAACTCAAAGATCTGAGACTTTTTCTATGTACACAAAAGGCCTATTTCTCTCAAATATTGTTCACAAATCTGTCTAAATCTGTGTTAGTGAGCACTTCTCCTTCGCCGAGATAATCCATCCACCTCACAGGTGTGGCATATCAAGATGCTGAGTAGACAGCATGATTATTGCACAGGTGTGCCTTAGGCTGGCCACAATAAAAGGCCACTCTAAAATGTGCAGTTTTATCACACAGCACAATGCCACAGATGGTGTAACCACACCAGCCCAGGACCTCCACATCCAGCATCTTCACCTCCAAGATCGTCTGAGACCAGCCACCCAGACAGCTGTTGCAACAATCGGTTTGCATAACCAAAGAATTTCTGCACAAACTGTCAGAAACCGTCTCGGGGTCTCAACCTGACTGCAGTTCATCGTCGTAACCGACTTGAGTGGGCAGATGCTCACATTCAATGCCGTCTGGCACTTTGGAGAGGTGTTCTCTTCACGGATGAATCCCGGTTTTCACTGTACAGGGCAGATGGCAGACAGCGTGTATGGCGTTGTGTGGGTAAGCGGTTTGCGGATGTCAATGTTGTGGATCGAGTGGCCCATGGGGGTGGTGGGGTTATGGTATGGGCAGGCGTATGTTATGGACAACGAACACAGGTGCATTTTATTGATGGCATTTTGAGATACTGTGATGAGATCCTGAGGCCCATTGTTGTGCCATTCATCCATGACCATCACCTCATGTTGCAGCATGATAATGCACGGCCCCATGTTGCAAGGATCTGTACACAATTCCTGGAAGCTGAAAACATCCCAGTTCTTGCATGGCCAGCATACTCACTGGACATGTCACCCATTGAGCATTTGAAGAGGAGTGGACCAACATTCCACAGGCCACAATCAACAACCTGATCAACTCTATGCGGAGGAGATGTGCTGCACTGCGTGAGGCAAATGGTGGTCACACCAGATACTGACTGGTTTTCAGACCCCCCGGACCCTCCCAATACAGTAAAACTGCACATTTTAGAGTGGCCTTTTATTGTGGCCAGCCTAAGGCACACCTGTGCAATAATCATGCTGTCTAATCAGCATCTTGATATGTCACACCTGTGAGGTGGATGGATTATCTTGGCAAAGGAGAAGTGCTCACTAACACAGATTTAGACATTTGTGAACAATATTTGAGATAAATAGGCCTTTTGTGTACATAGAAAAAGTCTTACATTTTTGAGT
Source organism: Labeo rohita (assembly GCF_022985175.1). Taxonomy (NCBI): domain Eukaryota; kingdom Metazoa; phylum Chordata; class Actinopteri; order Cypriniformes; family Cyprinidae; genus Labeo; species Labeo rohita. The sequence goes on from NC_066876.1 coordinate 3,825,144, forward strand.
TCAGCTCATGAATAATGGGGGAAAAAACAAAAGTGTTGCGTTTATAATTTTGGTCAGTGTATTTATTTTCTGTGGTACTTGACAGCATGTCACAGAAAGTTGTTTAATCTGCATTATTATATATCAGAAGTACTTTTGTCTTAATGCAGTAAAGTTACAAATGATTTTGTGTTTTTACAGATGAAAATCAAGCTGCTGGTCCAGATGTAGAGGATGATGTGGCAAATTATAATGGTGATGATGACAACCAACCGGAGTCTGAGGATGATAAGCAGGCAGAGCTGGCAGAGATGTAGTTCCTGATCACATGATGTGTCTGCTGACAGCAACAATTCTTTCAGCTAAAGACTGTCACGGACTCCCGTTAGTGATCGTTCTGAGCCTCCCAATGGTGGGGGAGAACACCTGCTGTAAAGATTGTAAAGATGATTTGTGCTGGGTGAATACTGCACTACTGTGTAATGAAGGATATGAGTTCAAGTCTCATATGTCTTACCAGGACAGGCATGGTAAAAATATTCTTTTTCTAGTACTGAATTTAAGTTAAACTTGAATGTAACTACTACTCTTTCGAAATCGAGCCTTTGAAAGCATTATGGTGAATTTTCCCTCTTAAATGAAAGATGCTTTGTTTTTTTAAAAAAAAGTAACAGCTGTTTTGCTACAGAAGCTACTTCATCTTGTCTTAACGGTTTTGTGTTTTGTTTTAATGTCTAAACATTTTAGCTCCTGAAATAGGAGCACAGGAATATTAGATATTAGACTGAAAAACACTTATCACTCACTTAATAACAGTGCAATCAAATCTTTTATTTGCTGTAAAAAGTTACTTTTATGTATATGTAAGAATTGCATTATAATTTCTTTTTAACATTTAATGATGGGAACTGGAATATTTTTAAAAAATATATAGGTTTCTTACTGAATTTTTGATCTCATAATAAATATTTTAGTTGTGTCATTGGTTATTGTGTGCATTTAATAATGGCTTAACAATGTAGATGAGTGATGACTGGCTGTTTGCCATGGAATGCTAGTATACTACATACAGAACTTCATGTTATTAGCTGTATACTGTTTTTTTTTTTGTTTTTAATTAGCATAGCATGTATACTGCATTTTTACTTGACTTCACCATTTTGCATATTTAATTGCATGCAGGTATCACAGAAATAGACTATTTGCATTTTAACTTTCTCCAGCCTACCTCTATATAAATTTAGGAAAATAAATGAATTAATTTTTCAAAAACACGATACGAATAAATAGCCTTCCTCTAGTCCAGGGATCACCAAACTTGTGCCTGGAGGGGCGGTGTCCTGCAGAGTTTACCTCCAACTTACCTCAACACACCTGCCTGGAAGTTTCAAGTATACCTAGTAAGACCTTGATTAGCTGGTTCAGGTGTGTTTGATTAGGGTTGGAGCTAAACTCTGCAGGGACAGCGGCCCTCCAGGACTGGATCTGGTTACCCCTGCTCAAGTTTATAATACAGTCGTGTAGCCAGAGGGCCGTCTTGAATTCCATTTAAGGTTGTTCAGCTAAATGAACCAATTTTTTATTAAATTTGAGCACTATATTTTTCAATAGCTAGTTTTTTTTGGAAAATGTCCGCATATGCATATTTTTGGACATACTCTGAATAAGGAAGGCATTATAATGCTGCCAAAGAAAATAGATATGACCGATTATGTGATGACTGATGTTAGACCAAAACATGGCCGATTAGTTCACCTCCCGAATCAGTTTGTCATTTGTCAAGTGACAAACGCTATAATGTTTTCGCTACCACATCACATTACAGAATTTTAACATGCATACTAAGACACTACTAAAACATACTAAAATAGGAAAAAATTGCATTACATTACATCTTCCCTTCTGTCACTACCAAAACAATGATGACATTTCGTTTGTGAATATTACAGTAGAGATCATTTTAGATACTTTTGGGCCCAGCTCAAAGATGCTAATCAGAACATAGTTAGCTAGCACTGTTCTGAGCAGTTCTACACACATAAAAATGACATTTTATTGATTAACACCAAGAAAAAGATGTGACTACCGAAAATTCACTAAATGTTTTGATTATGATCGTTTCGGTAATGACAATTTTAGATATTTTTGAGCCCATCAGCACATGGTTACCTAGCACAGTTCCCACCAGTTGTACACATAAATACTAATGGTGTTTGGTAGTGACGTTCTTTAAAGTTACAGATTTTCAGACTTTTGAACACATTTACCTCAAAATGATGGGGCCTATCTATTCACATCGTGTAGCTATGAGAGAGAAACACACATGCATGTTTCTCAAAATTTAATTACAGAATTTAATATTTATCTCTTTCACCAGAAAAAATAAATAAATCCAAAATTTGATCTGGGGACGTGGAATGAACCTATAGCTGTGCAGTGTTGCTAGACTAGACACAGTATACACTAGAGCTGCCAACATTCATAACAATCTCCCACCTCCTGGCAGCGGGTTGTCAGATAACGTAATGCTGCGACCTCCCTCGTATATGGTGACCGCTTCTAGGTGCATCGGAGTGGGTGCTGAACTGAATAATGAGTGGATGGATGCTCCAATTTGCCTTAGTCTTCCCTGTTGGATTGCGGTGTGTGTGAACTCACTGTCGGAGAGAAAGTGCAGCTAGTATTGATACCTAAAGAAACTGGCAAACTGCTACCCAGAGAACAATGCTTCCCTGACTTCTTTTCATGTCTTCCCAAAACTCTTCATTGTGGTGAACAGCACATTCCAGGGTCCAGTTAATGGCAGGGCACCTCTCTGACCAGAGAAGTGGACAAAAGTTTGCTACATCTTGGATCTTGGTGGGCTAACACAAACAAACTGTCCAAAACCCTTAGACAAAGATGCTTGGACAACAGCCAGACACCTCTTAGAGGGCACGAAGAACACCTCTAGTACCAAGCCCGGAAAGCACATGACAGGTCTCAAGTTTCTGCCCTTTTACCCACACACAGACAAATTCCTATGGTTTTGGTCTGTGACCGTCATAAAATGAATAAACCAAATACGTGAGAAGTACAAGTGGATGACTGCATTTGTGAAACCTACCAGCTGCTATGAATATTGCATCATGCTGTATGGCATGGTAAACACCCCATCCATATTCCAGGGTTTAATGAATGAGGTAATCCGGGAGTACCTTCACCGCTTTATGCTGGTATAAATTAATAACATCCGGACATGGGGTACTAGCAGAACATAGTTAAACATTGTCACCACCTTTTGGAGGTCCTCAATAAAATATGTGAGTACGCAGAAAAATGCTCCTTCCATCAGTCTTCCATGCAGTTCTTCAGCTTTTACGTCAGTGAAGACTGTATCAAGATGGAAGAGGGGAAGGTCAAAGCTTTATGATGTGGGCCCACTCCCACAACCATTATGGAGTTTCCTGGGGCAATTCCTGGGATTTGTAAACTTCTGTCACTGATTCATTAAGAATTTCAGCTCCTTTTCTGCTCCATTCACCACTCTTCTGAAAGGTAGGTCCAGGTCTGCTCTGGAACTGATGCCATCACTGCCATGCAAGATTTATGGAACCCAGATCCAGACAATCCCTTCATTGTTCAGTTTAACGCCTCGACTTCTGGTGTAGGAGCGATACTTTCTCAACAGGAGGGAAAACTACCACAACTCTACCCATGTGTCTTCATCTCTAAGAAACTTAATCTGGCAGAACAGTACTATGACATTGGAGGAAAGGAGGCATTGCCCTGAACTCCAGACAAGACAGGTGAGCCTTATTGTTGGCTAGATTTGATTGAACTGTTTCCTATTGTAAGGAACCTAGAATATGAAGGCCAATTATCAATGCAGTCCAGTGGTCCCTGGATGACAGAATCAGCAAAGCCAGTGCCTCTGATCTAGCTCGACTGGGGTGTCCTCTGGACCACACCTATATACTCAGATGTCAATGGATCTCTCTGATAAAGTCAGTGCTTGCATCCATGGGCACACCCCACCCACAGACAAATCAGACCATCTCGCTGTTGCAAGATGATTCCGGTGGCCTGGCACAACTGGCATAGCTAGGATGCCACATGCAAAACACCATGCCATTTGCCATCTTGCAAACTCCTACCGCTGCCCATTCCTCATCAACTCTGGTCACACTTATTAGCAGGCTTTATCACCAACTTACCATGGTCTGATGGGTCCGTTGCCTTCCACCTGCATTCCTGTAATCATCAACAGATTCTCCAAGGCCTGCCATTTGATTCTCCTCAAAGGATTTAAGTCTTTAATTTAAGTCTCTAATTTAAGTCTTCTGTAATTCCTGTCTCCCCAGGTTTGGATAGTCTTCTTCACTCCCCTAGGTATGACCATAAGTCTCTCCTCTGGATACCATCCCCAGTCAAATGGGCACATGGAAAGGAAGATTCAGGAGATTGATCACTTCCAGAGGACCTTCTGCCATGCCCACCAGAACTCCTGGACTGGTACATGTCAGGAACAGCTGATGCAAGCTTGACTGACACGGCCTGCCTTAGCTAATGCGATGCTTGATACACATCAGTCTATTTATTTTTCTGGAAAACCTTTGTGATTTTAATTCAACTGTAAAACCCTGCTGAGAGTTCAGAAGGTTACAGTTTGTTTCCCAAGAGCAGCGGTTCTCAATTCCAGTTCTCGTGCCCCACCACTTTGCGTATTTCGGATGTATCTCTTATCATGTACGACATTTATTCTATTCGAATGTAAGTGCCCTGCGAAGTGGGCATCACAGGATTTTCCACCATGATTCCAGTTCGAAGCGAGCATGTATGTTTCATTTAAAGTGTGCGAGATGTGAATTTAATTTGTATTTATTTACAGTTGCATTTATGTCACAGTTCTCTAGTAAGATTAATCTGTGTGTGAAGACGCTGCAGGCAGTGGCGTAGTGCAAATTTGTGAATGAATGTTCCGAAGTGAAGTAAACTACAAAGGATTTCCCCTGCTCAGGGAGTAGGAAACAAAGAATGTAGGAACCATGTCAATCGGAAAACGAAGCTCAATTCTAACGAGCTGGTTATTGGAATCAGGTGCGTTAACTAAGAGAGATATGCAAAATATGCAGAGCGGTGGGGCGCGAGGACTGGAATTGAGAACCGCTGCCCAACAGTTTTGTAGATTCAAAAATTGTACATTGTAAAATTTGCAATGTATGGGATGGCCTTTGTGGTGTAATGCTCTATTTAATAACTGATTGACATATAGTTTGTGAGTTAGATATGGAAATGGACATTTGTATCATTTATGAAAATGGTGGTTTAAGCAAATTGAAATGTTTTAAGAAAATTAAGTTTAGAATATGAGCCTGACTGCTCTCAAATGGCTAGCCATTATACGTTCCTGTTTCATGACCAACGGTCTATCTTAAAACATGCCTCTCAGTAGCGTTTACGTTTTCCTTTTGTGCTTTACTAATTTTTCGTTTTTCAAAGTTTCTTGCTCAACATCTGAATTCAGCTTGGGAGGGAGATTACTTATTGGGTGGCCTTTTTGCTTTACATGACATTGACCTTGTGACACCTGTTTTCACCCCGGAGACCACTGAATGTTTCTGGTAAGCAAGGATCTTTTACCAGTCTAGGGTTATCAGTGTACAGTAATTTTAATCAAAGCAGCATTTCCTCATTCCTCATTGTTAAACTAAACATTCAATACATGCTATTAACATCCTCACTGATGTTTTCAAGGCACATTTCCTCAAAATCTGGCTATAAGATGTTGCAAGTAATGAGGTTTGCTGTAGAGGAGATTAATAATTCCACCACTCTTCTGCCCAATGTTTCTCTGGGCTATGAAATTTTTGACCATTGTTCTAACACAAGGAATTTTCATTCAGTCTTAAGATTTATCTCAAAGAATGGATCAATAAGACCTAAAGAAAAATTAAACAACTATCAGCCTAAAGTGATTGCTTTAACAGGGCCATATGGAAGCACAAGAACTATTACTATTGCACCACTGATCACAATGGACCTTATACCAATGGTAAGTACTTACACACTTAATTCCTACCTTTTGTTCAGGTTTACCAATTTACAGTGCTAATGAAATGGAGTGTTTTCTTCTCTTTTAAAGGTGAATTATGGAGCTGCTAGCTATGCATTAAGCAATAAACTTCATTATCCTTCTTTTGTAAGAACAATTCCTAGCAACAAAGACCTGATAGAGATGATTATTCACATCATACGATGGTTTGGATGGAACTGGGTTGCCTTTCTTGGTAGTGAAGATGATTACAGTTCAGATGGACTAAAACTGTTTAACAAGTATATAAACAATACTGGCATTTGTTTGGCCTATCAAGAGCGTCTGAGCCTAAATGCAAACTACAGTCTAGCACTTAAAAAGATTGATAAGCTCAACATCAATGTCATTGTAGTTTTTGCTTTGACACAATATGCAAGCAAAATTATCAAAGCAGCCATAGCGAGCAACATCCAAGACAAAGTATGGATTGCAAGTCCAGCATGGTCTATGAATCAACAGATTCCAAGGGAGCCAGGAATTGAGAAAATTGGCACAATCATTGGCATTGCAGAGAGACTGTTGTCATTGCCAGGATTTGATGAATTCATCTATAAAGCCAGAGGAGCACTTGATGCTGGTCATAATGATAGAGCTGAGAGTGACATTCAGAGTAAGAGTGAGACATGTAATCAGTGTTGTGATTACTGTTCATTGCTGACCACAGAGGACATTATAAATGAGAGTCCCACACACTCCTTTGCCATCTATGCTGCCATATATACCATAGCTCATGCCTTACATAAGGTTCTGCAGTGTGACATGAATGGATGCCCCAAAAATACAATGGCCAAGCCATACATGGTAAGTGAATTCATTTGAATCCATAACAAGTTAAATTATTATTTTAATTACACTATTGAAGTAACAATGTTTTAATTAATTTAATAATATATAAAATTAATGCATATTAAACATTGCTGTGTTATTGCTTGTTATTGTACAACCATTATCAATTATTTATTATTGTTTTTATTTGAACACACAACAGCTTCTGGAAGAGATAAAAAAGTTGGATTTTCCACTCAATGGTCGTCAGGTGAAATTCGATGATAATTATGATCCAACTATCAGTTATGCAGTTGTGCTGTGGCACACTGATGTGAATCCTCCACAGTTTGAGATGGTGGGAACATATGATACAAATCCAGAAATTACCCTTACCATCAACAACTCTCTCATGCCCTGGCGTAACAAATCTGTAAGTCATTTTTGTTAAGCCTTCATCCAAACATCTAGCTTTACCATTTTACAAAATTCAGTTTATCATGATGATGAATGAGAAAGATGAGGAGATTAATAACTCAACCACTCTTCTGCTCACTGTTACTCTGGGCTATGAAATGTTTGAGCAGATATCAATTTGCAGATAAGCAGATAAAAATGAAATAAATGCAATTTATAGAAATAACAATGTGTTCAATTTTCAGTCTGTGTTAATTGTTTGAGGGCTCTTATCTTAATTTATAAAAATGTGTAAAATATGTTTTTTTTTTTAAAAAAGTGTAAAAAAAAGCTAAATTTAATAACATTAAACTTGTTACTAATTTCCTGTTCCTTAAAGGTTCCTTTCTCAAACTGCTCTGTTGAGTGTAAGGCGGGATATTCAAGGCAGCCTGAAGGTTTTCATAGTTGCTGTTTTACGTGTAAAAAATGTCCACGTAACAGCTATGTAGATTTTTCTTGTAAGTACCTTAGGTGGTGGGTAATGACAACTTGGTATTTAAAAAGATAATCCAGCTAAAAATAAAAATTGATTTCCAAACAATGGCGATAATTTGAAACTGTGTTTCTTCAAAATATTGTGTGACTTGAAAGCAAAATATTTTCCCACATCCTTTTATTCTTATTATACTGTAGCTTTTAGCAAAATACCATTACTAAATATTCACATTATTTTACTTTTTTTTTTCAGGGGACCCCTATAACTGTTTTCCATGTGCAGAGAGTGAATGGTCTGATGAGGGCAGCACAACATGTAAGACACGCTCTGTTGTCTATCCTCAGTTCACAGAAATCCCCTCCATCATTGTCATGGTTTCTGCTGCATGCCTAATTATTCTCCTTATTGCTGTATTTTGCCTCTTTGCCTACAATTATGATACACCGGTGGTAAAGTCTGCTGGTGGCAGCATGTGTCTCCTTATGTTGACCGGTTTGATTTTGTCTAGCATAAGTGCGTTCTTTTTCTTTGGAAAACCCACATTTGTATTTTGCCTCCTGAGAAATGCCATATTTGTATTTTTCTTCACTGTTTGTATTTCCTGTTTGACTGTCCGTTCCTTTCAAATTATTTGTGTTTTTAAAATGGCTACTCAGTTCCCTAAAGTGCACAGCCTTTGGGTTAAACACAATGGCCAGTGGCTCTTCATTGCGTTTACGACTTTCATTCATTTCCTTTCTTGTGTGATATGGATGACCGTTGATCCTGTCAAACTTGTCGCTGACTCATGGACTTATAAAGACCAACTTATGCTTACTTGTGACAAGGGTAATTCTATAACCTTAACCATAGTTGTGTTCATAAGTTGGTTTCTTGGTTTCCTGTGTCTGTTGTTTTCTTACATGGGAAGAGATCTGCCGAAAAATTACAATGAGGCCAAATCAATAACTTTTAGTCTCATTTTGTACTATCTGACCTGGATTGCATATTTCACAGCATACCTCACTATCAAAAGCAAATACATTGTAATTTTGAATGCAATGGCCCAGATATCCAGTATAAATGGAATTCTCTTCAGTTACTTCATACCAAAATCTTACATCATGATCTTCCAACCGCAAAAAAACACTCCTGCATACTTTCAAACATCTATTCAGAATTACACCCAAACCATTAGTAGGTCTTAGACATTAGTCTTATGCATATAAAGTGTTTAGAAATTTACCTCAAACTCTTTTTTAGTGGTTTAGATTCTTCACTATTATGTCACCTTAAAGAAACACATTGGCAAAGTAGAGAATGGAGATCAGTTCTGGTTTCATTCAGCATTAAGAAACTGTGTGGGTTTTGAGAATAAAAGAGTAATTTTGTTTTGTTGATAGCTTGTACTTTAGCATGTTCTGTTTATATGATAATATTTACATTTAGATGAAGCATGTTATATACATGCTCCCCTTTTTTTTGGTCACTTCTAATAAAGAGCATTTTCAAAACTTCCATGACTTAGTGTCTAAGTAATACATATGGATTTGGGAGGTGTGGATCAGCTATCTTCTATATTTGATGACATGCTGACTGTCTATTCAAACTCACAATATATATTTTATATACTAATATTACAGTTATACAGCCACAGCAGTTTTTAACCCATTTATCTGGAAAACATGCATACATCCAAACAAACAAACACCAACCTCAACAATATTTTAGCTCTGAAGTTTCCAACAATATTGAAAAAAAAAATAATAATAATAAATCCATGTTTCCACATTTCCAAATGTTACAAATGTCCATGTTTGCCACTGCAAAGGAATGTACAGTGCATTAGATTAGATTGTTTAGATTGTGGAAAATAGTATGTGCAATTCTAATATCTATTGATGATATAATGTGACAATTGTTGAGTGACAAACCTAGATTATTGCCACATATGCAAATCATTAGAACTGATGCAGATACAAGGTTGCATGTTAAGCAAATTTTAAAATGTAAAGCATATGTGAATAAACTCCTGACTGTGCCAAAAGCAATGGACTTTCTGAAATGGTATAAAAAATTACCCCTATAAATTTATAATTGTTTCAGTTCAACAATTATATTCTAGCAAATAAGAACATTTGCCCTTTGATAACAACATTTGCCACCAGTTTAAAAATACTCAAAGATTTAACTAAATCTTGGCTACAATTAGAATGCCTCATTCAAAATCATGAATACATTTTTGAAGGACTGATAATTTTGTTATTTTTTTAACAGACGTTAACTGGATACACACAGTTCACAGAATTATACACCAGCTTATCCAAATAATACATACATTTCATTATCAAACACTGTATTATTTTTGGGAGAAGGGTGACAATCTGTACCTCACACTTTTGTTTGTCCTTGAAGGTGCACATTATAAGATAGCTTGCACTTTATCTTCCTGCGGGCTGATGGATTCTCCTTGCATCGATGGCACTTGCCAATATCCTTTGCATAAGTCAAGTGTTGTTAAGCACTTAGCTTTGCCTAGTAGTTTAACTATTTCAGGCTACATGTACATTAATCCAGATGCATTTGAAAATGGAGTTTTCATTTTAAAACGCTCTCCGTCCACATTAGTCATAAAACGATGCAGACAAATCATTGTAATGTTATGTAAGCAATTAAAATTAGAGTTTAGATTCTCTGCCCGAGACCGAGCCCAGACTTGACCCGACCCGACCCGTGGGCCGGGTCGGGCCGATATTTCCTGCCACTATCTTCGGGCCGGGCCGGGCTGGGCGGGGCCATGATCAAGCATTTGTGTGTGTTTTTTTTTTTTAATCATTACTTAATTAGCCTAATTGGGTGGAGAGCTATGCCATAATTATAAATATTATACGAATATTTTAGCAAAGTCGGCCTGAGCAACACGTGTAGGTCTACAAAGTTGCGCAATTTGCAACGCGTGTCATGCGCAGCAACGCTCTAGCTCCCGCGACAGCGTCTCCTCCACTTGCACACATAACACCGGGCCAGCTGTGCTGTATTGTGTATGTGTATAGCCTAAGTGCAACATGGAGCTTGAAGACGTACAGAAAAAAAAAAATAAAACGGGGGAATTAACTTTGAGCAAGTTTGGAGGAAAGTCGGAGGTACGGAAACATTTTCATTTTCTGTGTTTATCATTGTTCACGTTTTTTTAGGCTTTTTTTTTTTTTTTCATTCAGATCTATTTGCGATCCATTCTGAATAAACAAACAATGCAGTTTACATGCTTCGTCCTTGTTGCATTTTTTCATTAAGATAAATCTAAACTAATTTCTGTAGTTCAAACAACTTAGAATTGTAGTTGAGAACGTCTGTTATAACGGCTCACCTATTAAAAAATAGTCGGGTTTAAAATGGGCTCGGGCTCATAATTACAGTTAATGTGTCGGACCGGGTCGGGCTCGGACACAAGGTGCACGGGCTCGGGTAGGATCGGGTTTAATTTTTTGGGCCCGATCTAAGCTCTAATTAAAATACATTACCTGTAAGAGATCTTTTTAGACCTTTTTCTTCACAGAAACTGGATTCTCATTGTTAGTTAAGTCTAAATCAACCCAGTTAAGGCCAAATTGAGGATCAAGCACTGCAGCCAAGAAATACACATCATGGTCAAACTGGTCCTGGTCCCTGTTTGGAGCAGATCCAAGGTCAATGTCATTTTTATTTATATAGTACCTTAAAACAACATTAATGCTGATAACAATTCACAATAACACAATACAATTAGGAAAAAAATGACAAAGTTTAACAATTAAATCAACAACTTAAACCATAAAACCAAATAAAAATCAGGAAAAAACAAACAAAAATTATAAAAGTTTAACAATTAAAATACAAACCTAACAGATTGAAGTGAGTGTTTAAAGTGTTTAAATTCAGTACCTTAGGGATGACCATACTACTTGTCACCATTTTCTTACCATCAGTAGGGTCTGTTGCTTCCGCAAAAGAAGAGAGAACAGCACCTAAATCCTTCAGCTGATTCCATTTACTAACTGAAAAAAGAACATGCTGAAAGTCTGTAGGCTACTGCAAATTTGGGTGAGAGCCCTGTGGTCAAGTGCTGTAAGGGCCTGTAGTTGCTTGAATGTGCTATTCCAGCATGTGGAATGGATCTATGTGTCCCAAATGCAGCCTCAAATTGCTGTTTAAACTGAGTACTTGTGTTTAGTAATGAGGTGAATTTTGACATTTTGGCAAATGCTGAAAAGTATCGTCTTTCCAGGTCACATCCTCCCAAAGACTCTTATCCTCCAAGTCTCCATGTTCCACATCCCTGTCATCACTGTGCTGCTTGTCCTGTGGTAGCTTAACTTAAACTCACATTTCTTATTTGCTGAGTTATTAGTGATGATGTACTCAACTTTACATGCTATGTTATATTCATCAACAATCTTGTCAAATGACATGGCTATATTCTATCCACTGTGTTTGCCACAAAAGCACCTATAAAAAAGAAATTACTACAGCTGAGTTTCTTCTTGGTTAAATCCATGGGCTGTGACACCAAAGAAAGACTGCACTGTTCAATCAGACCATATGTCAGCAGTTAAGGACACAGATGATTGGGCCTGAAGTTTTCTTGAATGTCATATTAAATATGATAATGTCAAAATCTTTTACTCCTTCCACCACTGGGATCAAAAGCTATGACCGCATTAAATTTCAAAAAGTCCATACAAAATGTGAGTGCACCATCTTTCTTTGAAGGTGATTATTATGCTGTAGGAGACTCATTCTTCCTGACTTATCACTGGCACTCCTTTCTGCTGTATGACTGTAAGATCATCTAGTACTGGGAAGATAAGCCTCCTCTTCCTCTTCCACCTTGCTCACAGCTCTTCTGATCAAGAGCCTTTTTCTCATGCTAGGGACTTAGAAGGTTAATATGAAAAACTTGAAAGGATAGACTGTTTCAGTCATTATGCAGGGAGTAATCAAGATCCATGGCCACATAAGCTGCCCTCGCCTTGCCAGATAAAAGATTTAAAATATGTCACAGCCAGTCTTGATTCTTGGATCATCGGTGTCAATTAATGTGTGCATTCCAGAATCATTAAATAATGTTCTTTGTCTTCATCATTGACACAAGGCAGTAATAAAATAAATTTTATTAACAAAAAATAGACATGAGTAATCAAAACCATCCAAGATGAAGGTAAGCTGAAGTAAGCACATGAATAGATCACATGGAGGACTGGGAATCACACAACATGAACAAAGAACAAAACTCTCTCTGAGTGGAATGAGCTCTCACAACGATGGGGCATGGCTCACCTTGTGCCTGGTATGCCAAGGTAATGACATCCCCTGGTCCAGGGATAGGGAACGTCGGTCCTGCAGAGTTTAGCTCCAACCCTAATCACACACCCAACACACCTGAACAAGCTAATATAGGTCTTTTCACAGGCTGGAATTACTAGGGCTACAGCTGCAGATCAGACTTGGTATCTGTTGTTGTCTCAAGCAGATTCAGCAAAGCAAAGAAACCAATGAAAACAAAACACATAAAAAAGGAAAGCACATGAATAGATCACATGGAGGACTGGGAATCATATGACATGAACCAAGAACAAAATCTCCTGAGTGGAAAGCAGACAATAGGATGGTCTGTGCCTGGTATGCCAAAAGCATCCACTGGTATGGTGTCCAGTCCTATACATGCTCACCCTGAACTGCTAGCAACTCAAGGCAATTGATCTGCCACTGTGGTCGAGGTCCTGTCGAGGTGCCCGTTGCTGCAGCTATGGATGCCATATGCCTCAGGAGCTTCTGAATCTGTTTCAGTGGGACTGCAGTTTTCCCCCTGACAAATCAAATTCGGTCATCTCAGCACTAAATGGGCATACTCGTTTGTGAAATGAGTCCAAGAAGAAAAGAGATGCTCTGCACAGGGGAGGACTTGCTCTTTTCCCAGTTTACCTGAAACCTCAGATGGCTGAGGTGCCTGAGCACTTCATCCCTGTGTTCGCACAACAAATCTCGTGAGTGTGGTATTACATACAAGGCAATTGTTGAGATTAAGTAACCAAATGTCCATCTCCAATGGAGACCGTGGAACAATGGCAGACTGTGGGACATTGGTGGACCTGGGCCGTGAAGCATTGGCAGATCTGGGTCAAATGGAGAAGTGGGGGCCTGGACCGTGATACAGTGGCAGACTGTGCAGTATTGGCAACCTGGACCGTGGAGCATTGGCAGATCTGGTCTGTGGAGCAGTGGCAGGTCTGGACCATGGATCAATATCAGACCTGAACCATAAAGCAAAGAAAGACTGTGGAGCAGTGGTGGACCTGAATCATATCAGAGGCGACCCCCATGAAGGGTCATGTGGCTATGGTGTAGCCAGTGGAGATGGAAACCCCAAAGGTGGAGCTGGCACAGGTGATGACAAAGGGTGGCAAAGCACAAAACCACTGAAGATCAGAAGGTCATGGCAAATCACAAAACCACTGGAGATCAGGAAGCCATGGTAGGGCAGAGGCCCAATAAGGAGATAAGGAGGCAACAGCAGGACAAAAACATGCTGATGTAGATGTAAAGTTTGTGAATGGCTTTGATGGTTGAGATGGGGCACAGAGTTTGTGAACAGCCTCCGTGACCATGACATGGGCAATAGATGCAACATGAACAGACTTTGTGGTCATAGAGCTGTAGTGGTTGCTGCCACCTTTGGAGGTGCTGTAGCAGTTGCCGCTGCTTCAGGAGGAATTGTAGCCATAGACAGAGGAATGACCTCTGAACTTGGACTTGGGATGACCAGACTTGGAAGCACTGAGACTCCCGGGCTAAAAAGCATTGGATCTTTTTTCCTTGACCTTCCTGTCCCCTCACATAGACCTCAGATGTGGATCCATCACACTGGGTGCCAGTCTTGTCTGGCCCAAGATAGATCCAGTGTGCATGATGGGAGGAAACTCTGACATGGTGGCCATGACATGTTTCTGTCCTGTGTGGGCCTGATGTCTCCCCAGATTAAAGGGGTCATATGATGTTGCTTAAAAGAACATTATTTTTTGTATTTGGTGTAATGCAATGCGTTTACGTGGTTTGAGGTTAAAAAAAACACATTATTTTCCACATACTGTACATTACTGTTGCTCCTCTGCACGCACGCCTTTCTGAAACACATTGAGTTTTACAAAGCTCATCATTCTGAAAACCGTAGTAATCTGATTAGCCAGCTATGTGCGTTGTGATTGTCTGAATACCTTAAGCGTGTGACAGAAATGTTATGCCCCTGTTGTGATGCCTTGTCCTGGCACGACAAGACAAAAACAATAAAATCTATTATAAATGAGGCATTTGTTGGATCCAATGAGGACATAATTACTGATTATAAAGACTCATACTGTCTTTTTATGCATTGCGTTGCGTCGTGCAAACATAACACCATGTCTGCGTTTGTGATCGTATAAACTACAAACAAGCGCTATTCTACACTGCTCAAATCTCCTATTTGAATAGCCAGTAGCAAATTCTTTAAATATGAAAATGTACTTACAAGCTGTGAATCAGAAGCACCAGACTGTTCTTGTAAAGTTGGAATTGTACATAGCCGGCATTGTAGGCTACTCTCCCAGGTTCAGGAAACAGTCCTCCATAAAAAACATTTGAAAATTTGCGTTGCACTGTTCTGGAACAGTGTTGAAAATGTAACTTAACCACTGATTTCTAGTTGTGTACTCATTTGGAAGGCCAAACAAAATGCTTTCACTTTTGCATTGAAACACACAGCGTCTCTACAACATGCTGGTAGCATCAACAATACTAAAAGTTCTTCTTTCATTGCATATACATTTGGGTGGTATTATGCAAATCTTCCCATACCTTGACCTAGACATGTGGGGGTGTGTTTGAATGAGCTGTTTTAGGAAGGTGTGGCTGAGTCTTAACTTTTATAAAGAATATCTTTTTGGGTTTGAGATTTTAATCTTTGCAACATTAAAGATCTTATATATGCACAAACAGCTTGTAACACTCCAAAGACAAAGGAAAACACAAAATCACATCAAATGACCCCTTTAACTTTGGTTCAGACTGATCTTGAGGTCTTCCATATCTTTTGCCATATCCTGCTTTTTAGGTAGTATATTCACAACTTGAAAAGTCTTACTGCAGAAAAACATTAAAGCTATAGCTTTGGAAGTTGTGTCAGGTTGTGTGTAGCTGAGAGTCCAGGAAGGAAGTAGGAAAGCTCAGTACAACAGGGTAGACTCCAGGATGTCAAAAGTTTATTTTCAAGGTGCTACAAGGTGTAAGTTCAAGTTATAACATACAAAATATATTTAGATCACAACATTTATTAATGTTTATAAATAACACTGATCCTACTAAACACAAAAATGATGTGAGCAGCAAGATCTGGCACTCAAACAATGGCTTAGTCTTATTTGAATTATCTCACATCAGACTTTTATTTCATAAAGACAAAACAGTTCTGGTTTCCCTTTGCCTTCCTCCCCAACATTCACACTTACTAATTAATCAAACTTCCTGCTAAACATTGAAACACTGAACCATTTCCCAGAGGTTAGCAGGTTGCATAATGCACATCTCTTATGCAAACAGATGCAAATAAACAATCAACATGTAGTAGCAACTCACATCATCTTATGTTTTAGAAAAATGTAAGATCCATGGTCATCTGTACATAATCCATAAATGTTTCATCAACAATGAGCATATTTTTAGAATCACTGCAAACACATTCCCTGATATAAACAGAACATAAACACAGAAATATGTTACCCTACTGTTATGTTAAATGTCATCATCATGATTGTCATCACAATCTTACATTGCAAAAACTACTGCTGTCAATTTATCTACATTTTAAGAGATGTAATGCCAATAAATGCACACAAACATTAGACAATATGAAATTTGAGTCTGTGCGTGTAAGAAAATGTAAAAATGTAACGAATGCTGTGTGATTTTCAAGAACTGTGACCTGGTCAGATCAAATTGCACACCATGGGGGTGGTACAGGTGTTATCCTGACATTTGAGTATGGCTACATAATTTGATCCATATGACTGATTCTGGTTCCTTAGTCAAACAGCATGCAAAGTAGAAAGGCTTATGCCTCTTTCTTGTTCCAGTGCTCTACTTAATAAATGATTGATGTAAACTTTGTAAATTTAGATATGGAAATTGACATTCATATCAGTGAAAATAGTGGTTTGAGCAAACTGATTTGTGTTTTAGGCAAATTGTGGAAAAAAAACTTTTTATATAAGCCCAATCTACACCGCTGCAAAAAAAACTTATAATCAAACACAAAAATATTCAAGTTGAAAATCTTTACTTATATACATTGTGTAATTTGAACAAAATTAAGTGACAGTGGTCAATGGAAACCAAAATCATAAACCCAGTGATTCAAAATCACCGAAAATCAGGATGATCTGATACATAATGTCTCTGAGGTTACTAGTTAGATTCAGGTCTGAGAAATGTGGTCAATGGAATCAGTGCTTTCGTCATCCAGCGACTGCCTACACATTGTCATGCACCAGGAGAAACCCAGGGCCCAATGCACAAACATTACACCTGATGTACATTCCGAGAGTTTTATTCTGGTGATGTACAGCAGTAATGGTACCAGTGGCTAACAAATGGAGGTCTATGTGACCCTTCATGGATAATCCTCCCCAGACCATAACTGACCCACTGATTCACAATAACTTCTGCTTCCTAACTGGACAGACTGACAGTTCAAACATGTAACACTTGTGTTCCCAGATGTGTTTCAGGTAAGAAAGGACATTGTTCTTGCACTTTTTTTACAGCAGCATTTGCTCAATATTTCATTTCAAGTCACATTTCTAAAAAAAATCCTTTCTCAAAGTCAATATATCAAATATTCCAAGTGATAAACTTTGCTGTTGATGCGTATAGTTGGATTATTAATACATTTTAGCATATGATTTTAGTAACTTTTTTTCCACAACCTTTTTGGAGAGTATTCATCTAAGTATTAATCTCAGTTGCGTTGGAGCAGGACTGGAACTGAAGTCTGCAGGTAGGTAGACCTCCACAGATCAATATCTCTATAGAATATTATAGGGGGAATGTGGTTCAGAAGTATGCTACTAGGATGGTGTGTCCTTTAAAACACATCGGATAGTTCTCAAGCCAAGTTATTTTATTTATCTGAACATATCCAATAGCAGCATGTGAATCAAGTCAGGGCTGAATGGGAATCAGACAATAGAGTGGTATGGTATTTATGATAAGCAAAGACAATAAAGAACAAACAATATCTTAAATACATTTAACACCATGGAACTCAAACAATGAATTACAAATCATATAAGCCAACTCACTGAAGCAGTTTAACAATCAAATACTAAAGACAAAAATATATCAGACTTATGGATCACTTATAACAATTCGAAGTTAAACCCAACCTAAAGCCTGATTCAGATGGTAATTATTTCTCATGGGGACATAAGCTATTTTCAACATTTACAGGAGTCTGTGATTTTATTGCCATACGAATCCAGAATGTCTATGTATTTTCAGAATGTCCACCTCCGTAAAAATGCCTGGGCAAATTACCTACTTGCATGCACATTTTTTTTTTACTGAAATGCTTGTAAGTATTTAGAAGAACAACATTTCATATCTGCTCCAAGAGTTGGAGCTCTTGAGAACAAAAAATGAAAGAAAGAAGAAAAGCACATAAACATTTGAAATAGATCATTATTATGGCAGCAACACAATTTGTAATGAATTTGTTTGAATTACATACATAACTATATCACATATAATTGTATACAATTTATAGCGCATTTATATTTCCTATTTTTAAACAGGGGATTTAAATAATATAATAATAATTAGGATTATATATAATAAAATATGTTTGCAATAATAAGAATAAATTCATATGAAATTTTATTTACAGCAGACAATCATGCAGCTGGCCATGTGAGCAGCGTGTTCCCTGGTTTGTAGGATCACCAAACTCGCTTCTCCACTGTGAATAAATTGCCATCCGAATCAATGAGTTTCATCACAGATGTGCCATGTACGTTTATTTTTACACACATCCATGTAAGAAACAATTACCGACTAAATAGGGCTTAACCAACCTCAAAGTGATACAAATTCAAGGGAATAAACTTACAAAGTCAGGCACACAGCAACTCTACAGAAATCACTCATCTAGGAGAGAAGGAATAGGAATGGCTGCTTCCACTGCATGCTGCTCATACAGGCACACACACACTAAACAAAAGAAGCTAATTGATCATTCAATGCACCTGTGGAGACCTAGCTCCTCCCATTACCAGCTATGTCATATAATTAATGAAAATTCTCAATAGCCGCCCCCAAATATGTAAACATATTTGCATCCTAGAGAATGCTATCCACCTTATTTTTCCCATAAGAGTGGGTGCAGCCATTTGCAAATTTTTTGTGTCTAGCTTCCGGTCTCATCCACTTTCTGCTATTTTTAGCTGCACAAAAAGCTCGTTTTGCTGCTTGATATTGCAAATTGTTGTGTCTTACCACATTATTTTAATATATTATCTTAATTATGAACACACTGGTTTGTAGTGCAAACTGTTTTACCAGTTATGTCGATATGGTTAATGGTGGATTATGAACCGGACGTCTAACACATTACCAGAAAACAGCTTACTTCTGCATTGAAAAATAAGGTGGATACAATTATTTAAGTCAGTGGCTCTCAAAGTGTGGTACAAGTGCCACTAGTGGTACTCAGGCTCCCTCTAGTGGTACGCAGAGGAATCACTAAATTAAATATAAATTAATGTTAAAACAATACAATTTAATTTAATCTTTATTTGATGTAATTATTTTTTATTATATACTATTTTTACATTTACATGTACAGTACAGGTTTTATTTAACTTTTAAGTGCAACACATTTTAATGTAATAATCATTATTTCTTTTTACCTGTTTGTACACACTGTGCAGTGTTAATGCTCAAACTGTGTATTTACAATGTTAGAGTGGCTGAAAACAATAAACATTCTTATTAGGAATAAAACTGCCTCGCTTTTGAACTGTGCAGAGATTTAGCTGAATAGTTATGACTACTATGCATCTGTGTTTTAATGCTGGTCATTACGGTGGTACTTGGAGAGCCAAATATTTTCTGAGGTAAAACTTGGTATAAAAGGTTTGAGAACTACTGATTTAAGTCATCTTGAACCTTCCTACTTGAAGAAGGGAAGCATCTTGCCATCACATGAAAGCAATCAGGGAGATTCCAGTTTCAATAAAAAAGCACTTACCTTACATTACATTGAACAATACATTAAGTGGAAATGAAACGCATTGTAATGTAAAAGCTACTGCTACAGTTCAAAGGGTTGGAGGTTAAAGTAGTGGCCATAACAAAACCCCTGAAAAAAGGTGGAGGCCAGGGTTGTGGACAAAATTAAAAAAAAAGTCATGTTTCAATAAAATCCCAGGTGTAGTACAAGGCTCCAACAACACTACTGGTGTAAAACAAAGATCCTGAGAAATTCCACGCTGGTGAAGAAATTTAGAAATGATCACATATCAAACAAACAAACAACTGGAACTGAGCTGGCTTCTCTGCACCAGCATAAACAGTGGTAATGGGCATGGTCTGAGCTGGTTTCTCTGCACCAACAGGAATGGAGGCAACATACAAGAGCTGAGCTGGCTTCTCAGCATCAGCAGGGACAGAAGCGATGTGCAAGGACTGAGCTGGTTTCTCTGAACCAACAGGAATCCATCATATGCTGGTTAGGTATGTTTTGAAGCATGGCTGCTGGTTTGAGCTGGTTCAAGAAGGTCATGTGCTGGTCCTAAGCTGGTCCTGAGCAGAAGCTAGTTGCTTAGGACCAGCACATGACCTGCTAAGAACCAGCTCATGACCAGCTTAAACCAGTTCAAACCAGCTCAAACCAGCAGCCATGCTCCAAAACATACCTAACTAGCATATGCTGGATTTTTCAACAGGAAAGTTATGCTACTCCTTTATTTTGAGCCAAACATGCACAAAGATTTAATGTTCCTTAGCCCTTGCATGTCATCTCCATTCCTGCTGGTGCAGAGAAACAGGCGATACAGGCAGTCTAGGGGCCCGCCTTAAGGGGAGGGCCCATGGCCGCGAGGTTGTCAATTAGATTTTTAGGTGCGTTCCGTTTTTAAAATCAATAACGTTCCGCAAGAACTATAGAGCACAGACAGCTCTGCATGCTTTCAGCTTGCTTTTGCGGTACTTTAATGTCATCCATCGATCGGTGTGTCCACATAACTAAGGTAACGCGCACCAGTGCTGTACAGCACGGCATATGTGTCAAACGTATGAAAAAAAAAAATCAGTCTGTGTGTTCAAATTTACCTCAGTAGAATGCGTGCATGGATTTTGCATGGGTTTGAGTCTGTTTACAAACCTGTTGTCTATTGAGAACATTTTAATAACATGATTTTGCTTCAAATTCATTTAATAACATCAGTCGAGTTATCGAAATAACTTCCTTTTTTGGTCTGACGTGGTTCACATCACAGAATGAGGCAAAATCATTATTTTATATAGTATTCTATAAAGTGATAAAGACTATTGATTAGCATTGCATTGCATATTCATATAAAAATGCCCGATATGGCTCGAAAAACAGAGATAATCCATTTAGTCGCAATCTTACAGATATGTTTTCATGTTTCTGTCAGGGAAAGTAACAGAGAGAGAACCCAAATGCAGGTGAAGATTATGAGTTTATTTGAGAAAAGCAAACTCAGCAAAAAACAGTCCAAAATAGTCAAAAAATTAATCCACAGCCAAGCAACAGTCACAAAATTGCAAAAGAATCTTGGAGGCAAAACCACATTGGTGCAGGCTGCTGCTAAAGTCAGGACAAGCAGAGTTCAAAACCAGTTGGGCAGTCAGTGCTAGAAAATGAGGGAAGTAGACCAGGCCGTTGCAAACCTCACAGTGGCAGAGGTAACCAGATGAAATCTCCAGGACAAACAGGTGTACAAGTTTGAAAGGCCAGAGTCAGGTAGGAGGAAAATCCAGATAACAAATCCAAAAAATCCAGATCTGCAGACGAAACCTCAGTATCCTAGGCTAGCCAGGGGCACAAATTGAATAGATGAAGGCTGGTAAGAGGTTCATAGAGGAGGACAAGACAAGCAGAGAATCCTGGAGCCAACAGAAAAAAACCCAAAACTGAACAAACTGAAAAAGAAAAAAAAACAACTTAATGCTGAGCGCTCAAGAGCAAACAACAATCTGGCACAGAACAATACACACAGAAGGAATAAGTAGAGCAATCAATGAGCAAGATAACAAGCAATGACAGGTGAGGCAAATAGACTAAAAACGAGGGGGCGGGGCCAAGACATGACATGACAAACAAAGGAGCACATGGCAAACAAAACAAAAGCCATGTGCTAAATGCACATGACAACCATAAACACAAACAGACATACAAAGCCAGGCTGATCAGCCCGGAGTCCTGACAGTTTCATGAGCTAAAATGTCTCTATCTGAGTTTTATTCAGCTATGCAAAAGCGTATACCTTTTTCCATATTAGGGATTTCCTGTATGAATTAAACATTCTATTACATGTATTACATATATTAATTAACACCTTATTTTGGGTAAAAATAGGAATAATAATACTTCTCCATAAATTTTTGTTCTCCAGTGTAGAAGTTTTGTCCCCTCTCTCTCTGAATGCATAAGATTTTCTGCAAAAAAAGTTAAGATTTTTTTTTTTTTTTTTTTTAAGATTTTAAATCATAATTAATTTTATAATAAATTCTTATACCTTTCTAAACATTTATAGTTAGGCCTCCTGTATGTTAACATGCCATGCTGCACTTTTCTGTAAAACATATTGATAATCAGTAACAATAATTATTGTTTTGTTTAATGTTTTTATTTAGTAATAAGAATAATCAGAATTAGTCATATTGATAAAAACAATGTTTTGGCCAAATTGTGAAGTCCTACACACAGGCACAACAAACTCAGTGTTCTTTATAATTTTTTGGTAAATAATGTCAGAAAACCTTTCTTGTTACAGTTCAGTTTTTGTTGTTACGGTTTAGATTTTGGAAATGTCTTGTTACACATTAATGCTATTTTTAAATAATTTGACATGAGATTAAAGTGAAGTTGTGGTAGAAATGAAATCCAAACAATATTTTTCTGGGGCTGGAAAAAAGGATTTTTTTGACTGCTATATACATAATATTTATTGTAGTTTTTTTTGTAGTATGCAATAAGTGATGTAGACAAACTTGTTTTATAAGGAAAAACTGAAGAAATTGAAGAATTGAAAATTAATTTAGCAAATGTTACGTTAAATAATTACAGACCCAGATCCAATGTAAATCACTTTTTTTTTCATGTGATCATCAATCAATCATTAAAAACAAGCAGAATAGCCTGCATTTCTTATCATTTCTGAATATTAAGGCCTATGTTTATTTTGTTTATGCTCTGTTTATTCTGTTTAGTTTTTTTGACCAGTAAAATTTCAAATTTAACTCTGTTATTTTATTTATTTCTGCAGTTGTCTGACAGAATATGGTCAAACTGGTTAATAATAAGTGAAGTTTGGTGATGCTGTTTTATCATGTTATTTTATCTACACTACTCAAATTTCTTGACAGTTTTTTAATGTTTTCTTCTATTTAATTGATTTCATCTAAGGCTGTGGCTAAGGTCAGGCTGGCACTGGTTTTTTTTTTAGTTCCTGTGGCAGGGTTCTGACATCTTAAACAGGCCTTGATCAAGAAAATGCATCAATTTGATTTTTGGGAATGATGATTTGTCTCATCAACATGCCACAATCTTGTTACATCCATCTAACACTGATCTTTAGTTGATTTAGTACAGAGATGACAGTGTTGATTTAACACTGGGAATCAAAAAAATGGGTCCATGCAATACCTATGCAAACAGAATATGCAGTACGGCTGGGCTTCCCAGAGGACTGAATATCACTTGTTTGGTAGAGCATAGCAAGTGTTGATGATCTGGTTCTATTAATTAAAGAGGCTTAACATAATAGAATTTTTCAAGAGGAGTGAAGCTGATAACATTGTTGGAGAATACAGACAGGATAAGTCTGTTCAGGTAAGTCAAACATCTCAGATGTTGC
This sequence comes from Labeo rohita, assembly GCF_022985175.1. Taxonomy (NCBI): domain Eukaryota; kingdom Metazoa; phylum Chordata; class Actinopteri; order Cypriniformes; family Cyprinidae; genus Labeo; species Labeo rohita. The sequence continues at coordinate 3,849,010 of NC_066876.1, forward strand.
AGCGTATCTGAGGGAATCAAACAAATTAAGCATATAGCATTAGTTCTGGCAGGTCACGTGAGTCAAGCTCACATCAGCTGACTCTCAGCTGATCACATCTACCTATAAGAATATGACACCTATCAGGGCATTCCTATATAAGCTTTATTCAGTATTATTTGGCAGCTTTGTCGCTTGCTCAGGAGCAAAGCACATAGTCAGCGATTTCGTTCTCTATAAGTGTTCAATCAGGATTTCGCAACAGGGGTTTGTTTCCCACAGAGTTTCTCACTAGATTCGAGTTCTTGAACTCAAATGCAAATTCGCCGTGTTGAGTGATATGAGCTGATGGACTCGGAAGTGACCTGAGCAAGCACTGCTTCTCGCAAGGACACATCATGATGTAAACACTTTGCCCGCAATGCCCGCAGTTTTTACTGAGTTCTGCTAATGCCCGCTAGAAGCAAGATATCAAAAAGGGTTAAAAGCATCCATGTAACACCTGGGCATTTCACCCTTTATTTATCTCTGAATATCTTCACAAAGCTAAGCTATTATTTATTTCATTCTCATTCCCTAATGCTATGTTGGCAAATATGCTATTGTAAATATTGCTCATATTTTAAGGCTAGTTATTCAGTAACGTTGTTTGCACACTGTTGCTTAGACTTATTGGTTGTATTATGACACGCTGGTAATATTACTAGTTAAACTTACCACAGCGAGCCTCGTTTTTAATGTAACAGGCTTGCTGTTTTAGAAATGGGAATGTGGTTGTATTCAATTTATCCAGCTATTATTTAAAAAACGCTGTGTTTTAGTCAGTGATATGCTGTTGATTAAAGCTATCTAGTGTATCGGTAACATGCTTAATATGATACTTAACGTCCTGTGTTTAGATTTCGCTACTAAAAAAACAAACAAAAAAACATGTTATTAAAGGGATTATGTGGATAATGGCAACATGCCTGTTGCACCATATGCGATACTGTATTAAAGCACCCTTCGCTGCTTTTCCTCTTCTGTAAAGGGCATGCTGCCCCAGTCTATGCTATTTCAGAAGGACTTGCTTTAACACTATTACGATATTGGGATTTTGCTTGCTTGTTAAGGCTTATAGTGTTCAGTATCATGTTTGTTGCTAGACCTGCTTGCGCGTACCTCCTGGTACGCAGACAAAATGCTGAGCTTTGCCATTTGTTTAATTCTTAATAACATGAAGGACAAATATTGACACAGACTGTAAATAGAGATCGATTTAAGAAACTCTTTGATTCAGAAACATGCCCCGTGCGAGTTATTGTTTTTCATGTTTAATTAATAAGAAATTGTTAATTATTATTAATAATCAGCTTTGGAGAATGAAGCGAGTGCTCGGAGGGATGCCGGAAGTATGGCTTGAGATGCAGCATCTCGTTCCCTTGGGGAAGCAGGGTTACATACGTAACCTGGGACATTCCCCTTCAGGAACTCGAGCTGCGTCCGAAAACGCTATGGGAATGAGATGCCCACGCCACCAGACTTCCAAATCCCTGCCTAGGGAACAGCTAGGGCAGGAGGACAGAAGAGCCTGGAGTGGCTTAGGTTATAAAACCTAACAAAGTTGAGGGGCGTGGACCTTCCCACAGCATTACAGATGTCCTGCATGGGGACACCTGCCAAAAGTGTCTTGGAGGCCGCCATACCACGGGTCGAGTGAGCCTTGACCCCCAGAGGTGAGGGGAGATCAGAGGACTGTAGAGAGCTGTAGAGATGGCATCCACAGCAAAGGTCCCACGTTGTAACGACCATAGTTAGATTACGGTGCTTTTGGGAAACGCACCCGTTCGCCCAGCGAACCTTCAGTATAATTTTTATATCAACCCTAAGAAATGATATTTTTTTTTGGCCACAGAAAATAACTTTCTTAAAGTACCACTGCATTAGAGCATGTAGCTCGAATCGGAATCGTAAAGGGACATCCATTTGCAAGGCAGAATCAGAATCAAAACTCATGTAATTTGTACACAAGAGTTTTATTAACGAAGGACTAACACATAACTAATCTAAACAAACAAACATGAAATCACTCATACATGGGGGAAAGTCAGTGAGAAGCAGTTAGAGAGAGACAAGAAGATGAAGCTATGAAAAGAGTCAGTTAACCACCTGAGTTAAACTATCAGTGCTGTCTACAGCTTATACTAAACCTCTGTTTTGTTTAGTTAAATGTACAATTCTTGCATTGCCTTGGTCGTTGAACAAGTGTCTGAATGCAGTCTCGGGTGAAAGTCTTGATGGTTGGAGCAGTGGTGGGTTTGGAATTGCGATCACGTTCTTCCAGGTCTGAAGAGTGATGAACTCCAAAGATGTTTTGACTCGATGGTGACTGGGGTTTTTTTCCCATGTAAAAATTGAAGAAGAACCAAGAGCTGAGAGGGACCCAGCTGAAGTCCTGTGATCTTTGGGAATGGAAAGACAAGGCCGCAAGGCCTGGCGTGTGCTTAGGGAAGTCCTGAAGAGTTCTAGCTCATCCTCTTCATCCTCGTAGGTTCTAAAAGAACCTCTGGCTGACTGAGGTGAGTCATGAAGGCTGCACCTCCAGGAGGTCCGCGAACCAATGGTAACTTTCACCTTTGGAGGGAAAGTTTACGACTTTTTGTCTGTGAGCATGGTATTTTGCATATGTAATTTGATTGGGTGTTGATGCAAAAACTACTAAGGTTTCTTAAAACACTAATATGTTGCATAGGTATCAACACCTAATTTACACCATCTTTTAGATCATCAAAATACGAATTCAAAGAGACCAAACATGGCATAGGTGGGTTATATGACTAGTCATCTATCATAACATATGCATAAAACAGTAGAAAGACAAATACAAATACAACAGACAAAATGCAGTAATACTGTACACAATGACTTGGGCTATGTGTGATAGGAAGGTCAAAGAAAGGTTTGTCTGTGAATGAATAGGAAAGAGTCTATTTCTATAGGCATTGTGTCTTTCCTATGGGCAAATGTAGCATGGGCAAATGTGCATTCCTCTGGGCAATAAAACCTCATATCAGATCGTAGTCCTGGCAATTGAGCCTTTTGGGGTGTTAGTTGCTTTGGGGGATTGTCTCCAGAGCTCCGGCATATAGTTGGCTTGTTGGGTTTAAAGACTATTTGTAAATTTAACAATAAATGTATGTCTGATTGGTCCAGATGCTACAAAGCAAACATCAGGAACTTCCCGGACTCCCTGTCTTGAGGAGGGACTACCTCGATGGCCTCCTTCCTCAGAAGGGTTTCTACTTCTTGCTTCATAACCAGAGCCTGCTCAGGACCCACCAGAATGGGAAAGACCCCGTCGAAAGGTGGCGGCAGAGTGTAAATAGAGTAGCCTTTTTCTACAGTACTCAGGACCCATGCAGACACGTTGGGCAGTAGCTTCCACGCTGCTAAATAGTCTACTAAGGGAACCAGTTGCTCGAGACTGGTCTCTTGTGTTAACTGAACTGCTAGTTCGTAGCCCTGTAGTGGCAGACTAACAGGAGACTACCAAGCTAACTGTTCTAGAGACCCCTGTGGGGGCGACAAGCATCTAGATTCTGCTACATCCTTGGCAGAGGGACCCGAGATATGTGCTTGCCAGAGGCCGCTGCACCCTGTGACCCTGGCAGGGGTAGCAGAATGGCCTCCTGAGGGCACCGAGGAGAGACGGACAGCATGTAATGCTGTGCAACTCGCTGTTCCCCGGTAGGGCTGCCCTCAGCGGTCCTAAGATGGCGTCAGGACCACTTCGTCAGAGGCTTCTGCGACTGAAGCACAACCCGCAGGTCGGGCCTAGCCTTAGAAGCCCCCGGCTTAGAGTGCCACCGGTCTCGGTTCCGGGACAGGGGAGCTTGAGTAGCAACGCTCAGTATTTGAACCTCCCTGTACAAGGAGCTAGTACATGGTTGTAGCCAGAGATTGGCGAGGCAGGAAGAAATCCCCCTCAAATAAAAGTTGTGCTAAAACTGGCACGAAAAAGTAGGGTGACAAGACACACATAGAGGACTTCGTTAAAAGACAGAAGCTGACGCCGGCTCCACAAGGCAACGCAAGTACAACCTCTAGATTCGAGCTGAACTGGTGCATTTAATATAAAGTTTAATATAAAGCCCTATTGAGAAACTTAAGGCAAGGGTTAATTAGATGATTGATGGTTGTTCAGGTCTAAGCAATTTCATATATTGCTATAAACTTCGGATTTCATATTTCACTCTCCTATACTAATTCTTTCCTCACTTTCTCTCTTTCTGCAACCTGTGTGAATGTGTGAATCATCAATTTCGAGATTTCCGAACACATCGCGATTCTTTCTCAAATCGATTCTGAGCTTAGTTTTGAACAGCAGATGGCACTGCTTGCTTTAGAAACAGCTGTGCTCTGCTTGTTTCCAAATCTTTACATGCACTTGAACCTAAAATAATAATTTATACAATTTGAAAAGGTTGAAACCGAATTAAACAAGGTGAAATTACATGACTCAGCCGAACACACAAGTTTTCTTCAGCACTCTTCTTCATGAGCATTTGAGTGTGCGGATAAAAACTAGATTAGAGCGCCATCTGTTGTTAAAATCTAAGTTCAGAATCGATTCCAAAGAGAATGGCAATGTGTTCAGAATTGAGAACTTGTTGGCTATATGAACTGTTAGGCTGAATCATTCTTCCCTGCGGGTTACAAATTTCCTCTAGATTTACACCCTGCAGGAAGGTAGCTGTAGAAAATAGAGGCTTTGTAAGTTTCCCTTTGTTCCTTCCTTTAAACTCTGTTGCCCTTTTGACTGGTCAGATACTTGAGCAACTGCACTTTGACATTCTTCTTCATCGTCTAACCATTTACCAAAATCTGCCAAATTATAAGGGAAAACTGGTTGAACAGTTCATGCATATCTAGCAAAACTGGAAATGTGATGTGCTGGAAGCTTACTTAAGAACTGGTGAACATGAGAGGCACCTTTGCTCCTTCATCCTGACCCCATAGTTCAAGCATGATCACTAGAGATTGGAGTCATAGCGCAAACTGAATGAATCTAACAGAATCTCCAGAACGAATAACAGGAAAGTTCTGAATTAAAGCGATCTTCCACAACACTAATGCCCCTTTTCCATCAAGGCACTTTGAGTGCTGGTTTGGAGCTAATTTCAAATTGGTTCATTGTCTTTCGACACCCAAAGCACCAGCTCTGAACCAGGAAAAGTGGTTCATAAGTAGCACCGAAACATTGCTGGTCTAGAAGTAAAAACCAAACGGGCAAGACAGGTTAGTGCAGTAAAGGGATGTTTATTTTAAACAGCAGAGCAAACGTGAAGCAGATGATGTTTCGGCAGAGGAGAGTGGATCTGGTAGGACTTGATCTTGACTTGAATGATGATGAGAAGAAGATATTAGATCCTCTGTTGCAGGATGACTGGACTGGATCTGATGGCTGAACGAACACACATGCACAGACAAGGACGACAGGACTAGAACACAAGGGAGACAGGTAAGTATTCGTAGGTAAGTATAGTTTGTGACTTCTTGACGACAGGCACAATGAGACCGCTTCGTATCAATGAGCCCGGACAGAGACTGAAGTGTGGTGTGTGCTTAAGTGGCTGACTGATGATTAGATGTGGTGAGTTAGAACTCCGGTGATTGAGATCGCTGGGTGTGAGTGGTGGAAGAACCTGGCCAATCCGTGACAACAACGTGTTTGGATGCTGATGTAGGTTCGCAAAAGCCATTAACATCAGTAGTAACGCAATGCCCGTTATTTTTGATAGTAGGCTTATTCTGAATGTACCAGTGCTGGACGGACTGGGCAGTGTGTGGCACTGAAGTACCAGGAGAACAATTCAAAAGCTTAAAGAGTCTCTCTAATCGTTCTTGCGGCGCTTGGTGTCATGCACTGGTCGGTGTGTGTGGCATGATGCATCTTGAGCAAGTGTGGTGTGTTTGTGTTTGGCGCTGCCATGCTAGTGTTGCTAGGAAAGATGAGATGTATTCAGTGATGTAAGACCTGCTCCGTGTTGTATCTATAGCCTGTGGAAAGGCAAACCATGGAAAGCCTTCTTAGAAGGCTCGTCAGTCAAACCAACTCTGAACCAGCAATAGCACTGGCTCTGAACTAGCACTCGTTTCATGCTGGTGGATAAGGGGTATAAGTAATGAGGCTGGCCATATTTTTGGAGGGCTTTTAGTGCGGTAGTATAAGGCTGAGGCATATGCCAGAGCTAAGTGCCGAGGAGCATCCAGCTTTAGATGATCCAAAAGGAAATTATATTAATATTATTCCATTTCTTCAGAAGGCAATATATTTTTTAATCCTATATTTAGCATTTCAAATTTTCGAGGATTATCACTTTTGAACCATGGAAATTAAGGTCTTTCAATCACAGCTAGTCTTGAAGGCCCAGCTGCTAAAGAAGGCTGAACATAGGCTGCTGTTACTGGTTGACTCACACTTGAATCTTTATGTGGAATTATGGAAGGGGGGCTAAACAATGTCCGAGGTACAGACATACGAACATTACTAATATCTTGTTCCGCCTCATGTTGTTTTAGGCATTCACCCAATTCAAAGTAAAGAGAAGCTTTATTATTATAATTTTCTTGATTTTGTTCACTCATTCACTAATCCTAATATAGCGCATGGCAGTTGAGTGCACTACGTAAGTAAGGAGTGAGCAAAATTAAATGAAATGATATTGCCAGGAAAAGTAATGTCTTAGGTTTTAAGAACTTCTCTGAAACCTCTTCAGTTGGCTCAAATGGAGCCTTACATAGCTTACAAGCTTGTCCAACACCACGACCGAATCCCATGCCTCAGCTTCAAAGCACCACGGAGGAAACAACAGGTTTCTTCTCAATGACTGACCATCCAAAGGTGTGCCACATGCACCTTTAAGGTGGAGAAGAACTCAATATTGGTATACTTTGCCCCCAGAAGCAAACCTTATAAACCACAGAGTCGGCTTCTGAACCTTGAGAGAGAGCAGATTATTGATTATTAGTCACCACTGTCAAACTCAGATGTCTTCTTCCCCTCATCCCAGCAGCCACAGCTCCATGGTGCCACCATTGTCTCCAAGCTGGACCTCTGAAGCATGTACAACCTTATCCGGATATGTGAGAAGAACGAATGGAAAATGGCTTTCGTCACACCATCAGGGCATTATGAATATTGTGTTATGCCATATGGAGACACTGGTAAGAAGAATCAAGCAGAATCTCTGTACGTCTTCATTCTCCCGATGATAAACAGCCAGAACCACTGCTTCCCTTCTCCATAACTGTCAGCCCTATTCAGTGAAGTCTCAAAGACCAAATCATTGAAGCCTCCACCATAGATCCTGCTCAGCCAGGGTGTTCTCCAGGACAAACATATTTTCTTAGGTCCCACTGACTTCAACTAATTAAATCTTCACATTCCTCTGTGGGCACTGGCCCCTCAGGGACCAAACAAACCCTCTCATTATGTTTCTGGTGGCCTGGCAGGCTGACAACATCAAGCGCTAATGTACTTCCTGGAATGTCAGGAGTGTGCTGTCTCCAAAATTTCCTGTCATGTATCATCTATCATCTATCTGGAAGCTCTTTCTGGTGCCCATTCCTCGACACCCCTGATCACACCTAAATGTGGATTTCATCATAAATTTGCCTTCAAATGGATTTACATGCATACTGGTAATTGTGGCCATATTTTCTAAAGCAGTGGTTCTCAACTCCAGTCCTCGGGACCCACTGCTCTGCACATTTTGTGTGTCTTCCTTATTTAACACAACTGATTCAGATCATCAGCTTGTTAGGAGAGAGATCCATAAACTAAACTGAATGTGTCAGATAAGAGACACCATTTTCAGTCTTCCTGAAGACATAGTTTCTGACCGTAGCCCATAATTTATCCCTCGTATGTGGAAACATTTTTTTAATCTCTCCTAGGTGTGGCTGTGAGTCTAACATCAGGTTACCACCAAAATACCATGGGCAGAGAGAAAGTAAGATTCAGGAGATCAGCCGCTTCCTGAGGACCTTCTGCCATGGCCACCAGAACTCCTGCAACCGGTATCACACCTGGGCCAAGTATACTCAGAATTCCAACCGTCTGCAGCTGGTCTTACTCCATTCCAGTGCATACTCAGATTACAGCCACCATTCTTTTCATGGTTCTGCAAGCCTTCTAAGGTACTATCTGTGAACTGCTGTTTCCTAGAGATCGAGAGGGTTTGGGGCGAGGCTCATCACAACCTTCATGTCTCCACGAGGGACTTCCTATGAACTTCCTGCACACTACAGAATTCACCCTGCATTCCGCGTTTCACTTCTTAAACCTCGCTAACCACCTGTCTCTGATCTCTCCACAGACTCTGGCCCCCAGTACTCAGTACTGAGTGTGGATAAGGAACCCATCTATACCGTCAAAGAGATTCTGGACTCCACCACGGCAGCAGATAGGCATAATAATGATAATAGTAATAATAATAATAATAACAACAACAACAGAAATAACAACAACAATAAAAACAACAAACAACAGACATTTAGACGTTTAGCACAAAATTTTGTAATATCAATTTAAAGTAAGGTAAAATAGAAATTAAGTTAAAATTTTGAGGTAAAATAGTGCTTGGACTGAAGCTGTTTAACAAGTATATAAACAATACTGGCATTTGTTTGGCCTATCAAGAGGGTCTGAGTCTAAATGCAAACTACAGTCAAACGCTTAAAAAGATTGATATGCTCAACATCAATGTCATTGTTGTTTTCGCAGTGGCACAATATGCAAGCAAAATTATCAAAGCAGCCATAGCGAATAACATCCAAGGCAAAGTATGGATTGCAAGTCAAGCATGGGCTATGAATCAACAGATTCCAAGAGAGCCAGGAATTGAAAAAATCGGCACAGTCATTGGCATTACAGAGAGACTGTTGTCATTGCCAGGATTTAATGAATTTGTCTATAAAACCAGAGAAACAACTGATGCTGGCCAAAATGAAGTCCAAAGGAAGAGTAAGACATGTAATCAAGTTTGTGATTACTGCACACTGTTGACTGCAGAGGAGATTATAAATGAAAATCCCACATTCTCCTTTGCCATCTATTCTGCCATATATACCATAGCTCATGCGTTACACAAAGTTCTGCAATGTGACATGAATAAATGCCACAAAAACATAATAGCCAAGCCATACATGGTAAGTGAATTTATCTGAATCTCTAAAAGTTTTTCTTTTAAATTACATTACTGTAGTAACAATGTTTTAATTCAATAAATTATAATATTGTATTTTAATTTAATAGCATAATGTACTACATTGTGTATCATATAGCAAATGCAGCTTATAACATTTAATTATTATGCAATAATTTTATAAAATGAGTAAAACAAAAGCAGCATTAATTTTATTAATGTTATAGTAATATATTTATAAATTATTTGTCCTTCAACAGCTTCTGGGAGAGATAAAGAAGTTGGATTTTCCACTCAGTGGCCGTCAGGTGAAATTCGATGATAATTATGATCCAACTATCAGTTATGCAGTTGTGCTGTGGCACACTGATGTGAACCCTCCACAGTTTGAGATTGTGGGCACATATGATACACATCCAGAAATTACCCTTACCATCAACAACTCTCTCATGCCCTGGCACAACAATTCTGTAAGTCATTTGTTCAGACTTTATTTAAACATTTAGCTTTACAGTTTTTCTAAATCAGTTTTACATTTTTTTCCAAATCAAGGTCAATGAACAGACTTTTTTAGGGGGGAAAAAATAATTGTATAATTATAATTGAGTAATAAGGTTCTCTGTTCCGCTCAGGGTTTCTCTGGGCTATTCATTTTCATTCATTAAAAAATCATTGTTCTAATACAAAGAATTTTATCTTACTATACTATACTAACCCATAAAGCACATATGATTTTGATTCCATCTGTATAAAAACTGAGCATGTGTCTGATGCACATGCCAGTATTCACTGACAACGACAGTTCAAGATGTCACAAACAGAATGGCCCTTATACCAAAGGGCACCTGCAATGACACATCTTTTTTTTGTAGAAGCATAAGTTACTTTAAATCAAACCCTAAGCATGGTGATGAGACAGCAACTCATTCCCCTTTTCAGTGAGTACTGTGGAGAAGAATTGCCCACTATGACATGCTGGGAATACGTGCTTTACTAAACTGTGAATTTGCACATATATAAGGGGCATAGAATTAACTGACTGTATGGTATACTCTGCCAGAGTCAGACGCGTGTCAACCATGGGAGCATCCCATGTGAGTCATATTGCAGTTGTGCTGTGGCCACTGATGTGAATCCTCCACAGTTTGAAAAGCATCCCTGACACATTTGAAATTACCCTACCATCAACAAGGTCAAAAATGGCCTGCATAACAATGGAGTAAGTCATTTGTTCAGCTTTTATTTAAACATTATGCCTATATGGTCCCTAGAGCTAAGATCTGAGGGGAAAATACCCAACATAGTCAACATATGTCAGGCATTTCTCCCTAGTATTGAGATAAGGCTCTTAGGGGGCAGTCTACTGAAGAGAGCCTTTCCAACCACAACCTTCAGTACTACCACCCCATAGGGGAGCTTCTCCATTCTTTAGACTCCATTTTAACAACCCTAGATTAACAAGGGGAGAAAACCATACTCTGACTTGAGTAAAAGCGTTTTTTTTTAAACTATAAAATGCAATGTTCAAACTATAAAGTGCTACAATGACAAGGAAGGATACCCTTGGTGGTCCAGTTCTGCTAGTTAGTTGTCATACTGATCGTGTGGAGAGACCCATAGAAACACCCTACCAAAAAGGAGCTTACACTGCTTCTTCAAGACCAACACTAGTTGGGGAGGAAAGTACTGGTCACCAGTCATTGTTTTATCCAGACCCTAAGCAGCCTACAAAAGGGAGCATGCAAGGCACCAAAAACCTCAGTATTTAGCACTTTATACAACTATCAATATTTTGCCTCACCTCCAAAGGGAAGCATAAACCCTTACCCTTACTCAGCAAATAAGAGCAGGGCATAATTCATTTTGCACAGTACTCTAATACCCAGACCCTAATACAACCTATTATCACTGCCTCCTTTTCTTGGCGTTACCTTTACTCCGTCCCCTACTCCTCGGAAGGGCTGTGCAAGTGACCATATTTGCATTCTGGCCCTGTCTCCAGATATGCTTTGATTGGCCAGAGGTTAAGGTTTAAGAACCAGATTGGCACAGTGATATACTGCCTGAATGCCCCTGACTGCACCTCTCATGGCCTGGCATAACAATTCTGTAAGTCATTTGTTCAGACTTTATTTAAACATTTTAGCTTTACAGCTTTTCTAAATCAGTTTTACATTTTTTTCCAAATCAAGGTCAATGAACACACACTCAAAAAAATATTTCAGCCCTTAACTTAATTCAATTACGTACAAAATTTCCATGCATTTAGATTACGTAGTTTTAATTTAAACAAATCAATTAAACTTAATGTGATTCAAATGCATCAGTCTTACGTAAATGAAACAGGTAAAGTTGATGTAATAGTTCCCAGTGTTAAACAAACCCTGCTCAGTGTTCATGTGTTTCCACACTACAGAGTGTTCAAGTAGCATTGACACAGTGTTGGAGTTAAGGAGATCATTATGTCATGATTGACCAATAATGATGAACACCTGTTGTTTAGAAGCAGAATCATCGAAGGAAAGAGAAACACAAGAATCAGCCACAGCCAAAGATAAAATTAACTTAAATAAATGAGGACATTAAATCTCTGATTAAACAACTCCACAAACAACATTACAGATTGACTTGATTTCTGTCATATATCTATAAATATTATTTCAGAACATCTAAACAGAGGTTTAACAAAATAAAAAAGCCAAAAAGAAGCCTGATTAGGTGTTTTTGGTTAATTTTTATTCTTTGTTAAATCATTATCATCCAGTGGCATGATGCACTGATCTCATGCAGCAATTAGTCTATTATTTTCATAATGTTTACAACAGGTGTATGAACTATTATGGATGTTTATCTTATACACTAAATCTTGAAATCTACAGCATCAGTTTGACACACACAGACATCAAGAATCAGCATTTGAATCTCAACAATGGTGACATTCAACAGCTGCATGCTGGGTAGCAGCAGAGTACAAATCTCACCCATGACTCCCAGCATGCAGCTGTTGAATGTCACCATTGTTGAGATTCATATGCTGATTCTTGATGTCTGTGTGTGTCTAAATAATACTGCAGATCTTAAAGTAGTAATAGTAACAGTTCATACAACTACTGTAAATATAATGAAACTAAGAAGTAAACCACTGAACAATATCAGCAAATCAGGCCACTTGACAATGATTACAACATCAATAATAATTAACCAAGAACACTTAATAAGGAACCATTTTTTTTGTGCTATACAAATGTGCTCTACGAACACAATTACAGCAACCAAAGAACAAAAAAAAAAAACTATACTAAGTCAAGGGTCAAGAGCCCAACTAAAGTAAACCCTGTTCGTCATGATGGTGAGGTCAAATGAAACATTTTTTAAAATAAAACATCTAAACCTCTGTTTAGACCTTCTCAAATAATATTTGTGGATATACGACAGAAATCAAGTCAAACTGTAATGTTGTTTGTGGAGTTGTTTAATCAGAGATTTAACGTCTTCAGTTATTTAAGTTAATTTTATCTTTGGCTGTGACTGATTCTTGTGTTTCTCTTTCCTTCGATGATTCTGCTTGTAAACAACAGGTGTTCATCATTATTGGTCAATCATGACATAATGATCTCCTTAACTCCAACACTGTGTCAATGCTACTTGAACACTCTGTAGTGTGGAAACACATGAACACTGAGCAGGGTTTGTTTAACACTGGGAACTATTACATCAACTTTACCTGTTTCATTTACGTAAGACTGATGCATTTGAATCACATTAAGTTTAATTGATTTGTTTAAATTAAAACTACGTAATCTAAATGCATGGAAATTTTGTACGTAATTGAATTAAGTTAAGGGCTGAAATATTTTTTTGAGTGTAGTATTGAGATAAGGCTCTTAGGTGGCAGTCTACTGAAGAGAGCCTTTCCAACCACAACCTTCAGTACTACCACCCCATAGGGGAGCTTCTCCATTTTTAGACTCCATTTTAACAACCCTAGATTAACAAAGGGAGAAAACTTGAGTAAAAGTGTTTTTTTTTTTTAAACTATAAAATGCATGTTTAAACTATAAAGTCCTATAATGACAAGGAGGTATAGCCTTGGTGTTCCAGCTCTGCTAGTTAGTTGTCATACTGATCATGTGGAGAGACCCATAGAAACACCCTACCAAAGAGGAGCTTACATTCCTTCTTCAAGACCAACACTAGTTGGGGAGGAAGGTACTGGTCACCAGTCATTGTTTTATTCAGACCCTAAGCAGCCTACAAAAGGGAGCATGCAAGGCACTAACATCCTCAGTAATTAGCACTTTATACTACAAATATCAATGTTTTGCCTCTCCTTCAAAGGGAAGCATAAATCCTTACCCTTACTCAACAAACATCATCGATAGTCTTATCGAGATCATGCCTCCTTTTCTTGGCGTCACCTCTCCCCTACTACTCGGAGGCGGAGCCCAAGTGGCCATATTTGCATTCTGGCCCTGTCTCCAGTTATGTTATGATTGGCTAGAGGTGTCGGAGGTCTTGGGTTTAGAACCAGATTAGCACAGTGATATACCGCCTAAATGCCCCTGACTGCACCCTTGCCTCTCAAAAACTCTCCTGCAATCACCTTAAAGGAAGTGCCAGAAAGTCAGAGGGCATGACCGGTGCATCAAGAAGGAAATTGTTCTATTTGATGTCTGCCAGGTTCAGCCACAACTGCCTCTCCGTTACCATAATTGCCAGCAAATCTGCAGCCAGTTCAGGGAAAAATCCTTGCCCCCTGATCCTCAGCAGATAGACTTGGTATAGCCTTGGTATGTTCAAGGCACCCACAGCCTGACCCGTTGCCACATATACCCTGCCAGTCAACCAGGAGGTGGTCTGTAATAGATTGGACAGCAAGACTGGAACCTTCAATAAGGATGTCTCACCCTGTGATAGATAGCTAGACAGCATCTCCTCAACAGAGTCTGTCTTTGCAGACCCCTTCTCACATAATCCCTCCACATTTACATAATTGGAATGTTGAAAGGGAAATAAGCGAGCTAGATGGTGCCAGCAATATGCTCTTTGCTGGATTGGAATATGCCAGAGACTGAGCTTTCTGATCGCTCTAGCTGGCAATCGAGGGTTAAAAAAAGAACAACTTCTCTCTGAAAATTATTGGGCAATTTGACCTGCGATCCCTCTCTGAGCTGCTTCAGCAGCGGGACCTAAGTTGCAGGGCACAGATGCTTGTCCCTCATCTCTCAAGAAGAGGGCCAGGCATGAGTAGAGCTTCCTAAATGTGAGCTGGTCACAGTCAGGGCATCCAGTACCCTTGAATGCTAAATATATGTGCTCCACACCCAAGCAAACAATGCACTGATCTTGGGTGTCCTCAGGTGCCTAAGTTATGAGAACATAGAGACACTTTCTGGAACACTGTTTGCTTGAATTCTCTATTCTTCAAAAACATGAACTACAAACAGCTCCTGTAGATAAAAACAAGCTAATGATGTGTATTACAGGCATCCTTTTATACTCATGGGGACTACACTTTTGACATAATACACTGTTTTCATAAATTAATATTATTGTGTGGTTACACATGCTACAGACACCGGTCACACTGTTGGCATTCATTGTAGTTTCAGCTCCATGATGCAACATCAAATTTACATTAAGAACAAACTTTAATAACACATTTTCCTGTTCCTTAAAGGTTCCTTTCTCAAACTGCTCTGTTGAGTGTAAGGCAGGATATTCAAGGCAACCTGAAGGTTTTCATAGTTGCTGTTTTACTTGTAAAAAATGTCCACCCAACAGCTATGTGGATTTTTCTCGTAAGTACCTTAAGAAGGTGACAACTTGTTATAGAGATAGTCTACCTAAAAATGAAAATTGTCATCATTTACTTCCCTTCATGTCATTACAAACCTGCATGTGTTTGGATTCTTATTGACTTACTTTTGTCAAACTTTTGGTTACCAACATTCTTTTAAATGTTTTCTATGTTCTTTCTCCAAGGACTATCCCTTTAAGGTTCTTCAGTCCATTCTATAACCATAATAATACATTACTGTAGTTATGGTGCTATTTAAAGTGTAATTTGAAGACAAAATATTTTCCCACATCAAGTTACTTTTATTATGGATTTTGGAAAAGTACTACTACAAAACATTTATTTATTTTCAGGGGATCCCTATACCTGTTATCCATGTGCAGAGAGTGAATGGTCTGATGAGGGCAGCACGACATGTAAGACACGCTCTGTTGTCTATCCTCAGTTTGCAGAAATCCCCACCATCATTGTCATGGTTTCTGCTGCATGCCTAATTATTCTCCTTATTGTCATACTTTGCATTTTTGCCTACAACTATGACACACCGGTGGTAAAGTCTGCTGGTGGCAGCATGTGTTTCCTCATGTTGACCAGTTTGATTTTGTCTAGCATAAGTGCGTTCTTTTTCTTTGGAAAACCCACATTTGTATTTTGCCTTCTAAGAAATGCCATATTTTCATTTTTCTTCACTGTTTGTATTTCCTGTTTGACTGTCCGTTCCTTTCAAATTGTTTGTGTTTTTAAAATGGCTGCTCAGTTCCCTAAAGTGCACAGCCTTTGGGTTAAAACACAATGGCCAGTGGCTCTTCATTGCATTTGCTTCTTTCATTCATTTTATTTCTTGTGTTATATGGATGACCGTCAATCCTGTCAAACTCATTGCTGACTCATGGACTTATAAAGACCAACTTATGCTCATCTGTGAAATGGGGAATACTATAACGTTTACCATAGTTACATTCATAAGTTGGTTTCTTGGTTTCCTGTGTTTATTGTTTTCCTATATGGGAAGAGATCTGCCGAAAAATTACAATGAGGCCAAATCAATAACATTTAGTCTCATTTTGTACTATATTACCTGGATTGCATATTTCACAGCATATCTTACGATCAAAAGCAAATACATTGTTATTTTGAATGCAATGGCCCAGATATCCAGTATAAATGGAATTCTCTTCAGTTACTTCATTCCAAAATCTTACATCATGATCTTCCAACCACAAAAAAACACTCCTGCATACTTTCAAACATCTATTCAGAACTACACCCAAACCATTAGTAGGTCTTAGGCTCAGTCTGAAGTCTAAGTCTTTGTGTATATAAAGTTAACTCTTAAACACTTTGTTTAAATCCTGATTTAAATTTGTTGCTATTATGTTATGACAATGCTAAAGAATAGCCACATTCTCAAAGTACAGAATATAAATCCATTTCGGGCTTCAGTCTGCATTAAAAGGTTGTGATATTATGTATGTGCTTGTAACAAAGGTAATTTGCAAAACTTGGTGTCCAAGAAATTCATATAGATTTGGGAGTTGTGGATCAGCTATCTTGTGTTTGATGTCATACTGATTGTCTGTTCAGTGACTTGAAGTGACTTGCTATTTATAATTGTGATCCTTAACTATTCTGTGCTAAGTGTCAGCTTTGAATTGAGCACTTTCATTTATTGTTTCAATGCTTAGGTTAATTATATATTCTATTTTCTAAGCTTGTTTGGTTTAGTATTTTGCCCTTGGGTCACCTTGAAGTTATTGCTCCTTTATTTTATTATTTTTATGATTATTGTTCTGTCTTTCATCAATAAATGATTTGACTTGAAGTCTGTGTTTTTGGTGATCTGTCTGTGTGGGGATGGAATCCTGTTAATATCTTACATTTCACGCCACATAGACAAACTGTTTATTGATGTTTATTGACTGTTTATGGATGCAATTAACAAAGAACACACAGGCATAGAATGTGTAGGATATTCATTTCAAATTTTATCATATTTGTAATGTAAATGTATTAAAGTAGTAATGAAATATAATTACAGTTTTTTTGTGATTAAGCGATTTGAAACAATATCACTCATTAGAAACTAAGAAATTAATTTTTCTATTAGATATTAATTTTCTCAAGGAAAAAATGATTGGAAAACATCAAGAATTCAAAAATGTGAAGTGTTTATTATGGTCTGACCAAAAAAAAAAAGTTTAAAACCACAATTAAAGGTCTGGTTTCCACAGCTTTCACTTGAAAGAAATAAAGGTTTGAAATTTTATTTGCGCTAGGGCTGCACGATAAATTGCGATAAATGATCGCAATGATAACGCAATCACGATTAGCCAAAACCTGCAATAAGTTATGCACATCTCGTCAGTCAAGCACGGTTCTGTGATCAGTAGTAAATCTCCATCCGAAGGCCAGAGGGTGCTTTCATGTGGAAACTGTCCGGGAGGGTGGAATGGTTAGCGATAGATAGGAACTCACGGATGTGCTGGTCGAGAGAACGTGGTCCTTGTTTTATCCTGAATAAAATCCTGTCTGTGTCCATAACTTCTGAATGTCCGGGGGTGAAGCTGCTGGATCCTGTTGTGACGGATTGTTCTGTAACGGGGTGAATGAGACGAGAGGCGAGCGGATCCATATGCACGCTTTTATTAATAGGACGAGACAGATACATGGTCAATGCAGGCAGGGTCAGACGAACAAGCAAACAGGAACAACGCAGGCTAAGCACAGTGGGAGTCCGTAAAACAGGCGCGAGTAAAACCAGGGGCGAACGGTATCCGAAACGGGGCAATCCAAGAGAATAATCCAACAATCTAAGCGAGTGTCCGAAAAGGTAGGCGGCAGACAAACGTAAACGAGAAGGCCAGGCAGGAACGTAAACACAGGGAACTAGGATACAAGGAAACTAGGAAACGCTAACAATAACAACAATCCGTGAAGTGCACTAGGAAGGTCCGGGGCTTTTATACAGTCTCTGATTGGACGCGGGTGACACGAGTGGTGGCTGATGGGTAATGAAGTCCGGGGTGGAATGCAACAGACTGTGTGTGTAAGTAGAGTGAGGGCGACATCTGGTGGTGCAGCTCACCGGCCAGATCCGTAACAGACGAAGAGGACACCCAGGAAATCCCTATAGGTGTCACAGGGCGTCGTGTGTGGGAATGAGGAGTTGGGACGAGGAGATTAGTAACATAGAGTTTATTTAAATAATCCATACAATGGAACAGGAACGAACGGGAACAGCAGGGAATCCACACGCAACACAATTAAAAAGAGGTTAAATTACTTTAAGAACCGACAACCAAATGGGGAACAGAACCAAATTTAAATACACAGGCTAATCAGACGAGGACAGGTGAGAATGATTAAACAATGACCTCATAATTAGAAACGGAACAGGAAAGACCAAATAAGGGCATACACAGGGAAAAAACAATGAAACAGTCCACAGGAGTGTGACATTACTCCCCCTCCCATAAGGCGCGACGTGTGCCGTAACAAATACACCGGGGAGGGGGGGTGGGCGCCCTGGAGGCTTGTGCACGGCAGACACAGGAGGGAGAGGAGGTACGCCTCCAGGGCGGATCAGGGAGCTCAGGGAGCCATGGCGGAGCATACAGTCCTGGAAGCCACGGTGGGTCAGGGAGCTCGGGGAGCCATGGCGGAGCAAGGCTCAAGAGGGCGCTCGGGAGGCGCCGGCTCAGGAGGGCGTTCGGGAGGCGCCGGCTCAGGAGGGCGCTCAGGAGGGCGCTCAGGAGGATGCCCAGGCTCTCGAGGATGCTCTGGAGGACACTCAGACTCTCGAGGGCGCTCTGGAGGACACTCAGGCTCTGGAGGGTGCTCTGGAGGACGCTCAGGCTCTGGAGGGCGCTCTGGAGGATGCTCAGGCTCAGGAGGGTGCTCGGGAGCCGCCGGCTCAGGAGGGCGCTCGGGAGGACGCTCAGGCTCTCAAGGGTGCTCTGGAGGTCGCTCAGGCTGTCGAGGGCGCTCTAGAGGACGCTCAGGCTCTGGAGGGCACTCTGGAGGACGCTCAGGCTCTGGAGGACGCTCTGGAACTGGACGGCGCTCGGGCTCTGGAGGACTGGACGGGACCAGCAGAGACTTAGAAGGGCTGGACGGGATCAGCAGAGACTTAGAAGGGCTGGACAGGACCAGCGGAGACTTAGAAGGGCTGGACAGGACCAGCGGAGACTTGGGAAAGCTGGATGGGACCAGCGGAGACAAAGGAGAGAGTAATCCAGATTGTTTCATAGTGTCCTTATGGAATATTTGGCTTGCCATTTTATCCGCCGTCAATCCCGAGCGCGGGGCGGCTGAAGGCTTACTCGAGCGCGGGGCGGCTGAAGGCTTACTCGAGCGCGGAGCGGCTTCCAGACGATTTGAGTGCGGGGCGATGGAAGGCCGACTCGAGCACGGGGCCGTGGCTGGAGTCCGTGAGCGGGCCGCGGGTTCTGGGGGTTTTGAGCGAGCCGCGGCCGGCGGTTCCCGGGCTGAGGAAGCAGATTGAGCCTTGGACCAGGGGGGTTCGTTCGCAACGGATTGTCTCTTCATCCAACCCCAGCTGAAAACACGCACCTAAGGCAGCATCGTGCCAGCTCAGCTGGTTAGCTAGCTTGAGGAATTATTATTATTATTATAATTATTATAATTTTCATTATAATAAAGTATATAATCGACATAGCCTTTATCACTGCTTAGAATATTTTGTTGTGTGCCTTATTTTGTGTAAGAAGCTCACTGAAGGATTTATTTCAAACACTTGACTGACATTATGAAGTGAGTTTGGAGTAAAAACATGTTATTAAATGTGGTATTTTCAAAAATGAGTACTGAGTACCGAGTACTGAGGAGATGGAAGAGATGAAAGAACTGATCACATGAGAACCTGGCCCTGTTCTGTATTACTATGACCACAGCAAAGAGCTGTGGCTGCAGGTTGATGTGTCAAAAAGTGGCTTAGGTGCTGTGGTGCTCCAAGACAGCAAACTCATTGCTTGCGCTTCCAAATTGCTGCGCTCAAATTGAAAAAAAGCTGTGTGCTGTGGTGTTTGGATGCAAACGCTTCCATACATATGTCTATGGCGGAAAGGTTTTTATTGTACCTGATCACAAACCTTTAGAACCCATCCTGAGAAAACCTGTTGCAGTCATGCTTCCACGTCGTCAGATAATGATGTTGCAGCTACAGCGGTATGACACAAAAATCATTCAGGTAAAGACATTCCCATAGCAGATGCCCTGTCCAGCAAGTTTATTCTATATAGGTTTGAATTATTAGATGAGGATATGTGTGCACAAATTCACACAGCTGTGACTAATCTCCCTGTGTGACAGGAAGCTAACTGACACCTGAATAGCAAAAGAGTAATATCCACAGCTTACCTCTTTGAGAAACATTGTCAAATCAGGACAGCCTGATGTAAAGAAAAAAAAGGCCTAGTTCTTAGTTGTGTCTATATGCACAAATAAAAGTAACCGTGTGTGTGTTTGTTTGTGAATTTTTGACTGTTTAACACTAGTGCCATTAAATGGTCGAATATCCCTTGAGAGCCCAAACACCTCTGACAGTTTTGAGAAAGGCCAATGAAAATTGGGTGTGCAGATTTGCATAGCTGGCCACGCCCCGGACATCCGGGTATAAATAGGGCAGCGTGTGCATCTGCTCACTCGTTCTGTTCTTCGGAGCCGAATGCAGCGTCTCTCTGTGAGAAGCGGCAACATTCACCTCTCTCGTCGTTGGATCTACGGCACAGACAGCGGTCTCTCCCTCTCTGACACGGCTCGTGTTGTGAGAGTTCCCCTGGGTGCGTCGACGGCGATCTTCAAGAGAAGATTTTCCTCTAATTGAGCAGATTTTCTCTAAAAGAGCTCCACGGGCGGATTGTGTGTTTCATTATGCCTTTCCGTCCGTGTCCAACTGGTTGCGGATTTTACCTTTCCCTAACGATCGGCACGATCGCTGTGTTCAGTGCTTGGGGCGTGAGCATGCTGAAGCAGCGTTCGCTGAGGGAGGTTGTCAGAACTGCGAAGACATGCCCTTGGGCACGCTCCGCTCACGGGCCGCGTTCTTTGCGAAGAAGCCGCGGCGCCATTCAACTGCTTCCCGCTCCGGTCCTTCTACTTCCGGGTACGAGGCCGCAGCGATGTGCGTTGAAGAAGAGCGGCAGGGGGACGACGTTTTGCCGGGTATGTCCCCGCAAACCGTTCACCCTGTGTGTCCACCGATGGAGTCTCAGGACGATTTTGAAAGCTCGTCTCAGTATGGGCTGGATCTTTTGTTCGGGGCTCCTGCTGAGGAAAAGGCAGGGTCTGTAGCATCGGAGGGAGAGCCGTCAGAGGCTGACGTCACGGCTGAACTCACCGCTCCGGCGGGAGGGTCTCAGTCTGTGGCAGATGCCGAAATGGCCGCCGCACTTAAACGGGCAGCCAAGGAGATTGGGGTTGTGTGGGTCCCCCCGCCCAGCCCTGAGCCTTCAAGGCTGGATGACTGGTTCCTGGGCAGTGCACGTGACTCGAAGCCACGTTCCTCCCCGGTCCCGTTTTTCCCGGAAGTGCATGAGGAGTTAACGAAGTCGTGGAAAGCCCCTCTGTCGGCTCGTTCACGGCACGCTATCTCCCCGTCCCTCACCACCCTCGATGGCGGTCCAGCGAGGGGGTATACGGAGGTCCCCCAGGTGGAGAGAGCGATTGCGATGCACTTGTGCCCGCAAAACGCCGCCTCCTGGAGGGGCCGCCCGAGACTCCCGTCCAGGGCTTGTAAGTTTTCGTCTGCGCTTGTAGCGAAGGCTTATGCGGCCTCTGGGCAAGCTGCGTCCGCCTTACACGCTATGGCGATTTTGCAGGTCTACCAGGCTAAGGTTCTCAAAAACCTGCACGAGGGTGTTCCTGACCCAGAGCTGTTACACGAGCTGCGCTCTGCGACCGACTATGCTCTTCGGGCTACGAAGGTTACGGCGCAGGCTCTGGGGAGGGCGATGTCCACTATGGTGGTCCAGGAGCGCCACCTATGGTTAAACCTGGCCGAGATGCGAGATGCCGAGAAAGCACGCTTTCTTGACGCTCCCATTTCCCAGGCTGGTCTCTTCGGCGAAACCGTGGAAGAATTTGCCCAGCAATTCTCCACGGTGAAGCAGCAGACGGAGGCCATCAAACACATCCTGCCTCGGCGTGCAGCGAGCGCGGGCCCAGCTCAGCCGAAGCAGCAACCTCCGCCTGCCCCCGCCGAGGAAGACCCCCTACGAGGGCGGCTCAGGCCCCGCAACCTGCCGGTCCTGTAGCCAGTCCTGCCCAACGGTCCAGCACTCGTAGGAAGGTGGCACCGCCAGCCCGTCCTCAGGCCACTAAGAACCCGCGTCAGGCTTCAAAGCGTTCCTGAGACGGGCAGCCCAGGGAGGGAGGATCTTCTGACCTGTCCGGATCCGCACTCGACGAGGGGACGAGCGCTGGATTCGGCTTCCACCCGGCTGTCTGCCGCACGGCAGACGGCCACCACATGGTCAATAAAAGAGCTATTTCCTTCTTCTCTGGGCACAATATGCAGCACCTCCGACCCTCTACTCGACGGTCGGATGCTGCTTCCATTATCGGAATCAGACGGTCGCACAACACCTGTGCTCCCGTCTGCTCTGAAACAACGAGCTCGTCCAGACGATCTCCCCTCTCGGGTGGATCATCTGCACAGCTCTACGGTTCGGACTCCCTGGACAAGACAGCCAGTGTGGTTCGGGGCTTCTTACCTCCGGCCACACACTGTTTTTCCAGCGACGGTACCCCCACCCTTGGTACACCGAATGTAACTCCTCTGAGACCCTTAGCGGAGAATTTTTCGGATTGGTTAAATCTCCCCAATCCTTCCCGCTGGCTCCTCAGGACCATTCGGCTCGGCTACGCCATCCAGTTTGCACGGCGTCCACCCAAGTTCCGCGGTGTTCTCACTACGTCGGTTCAGGGCTCCAACACCGCGGTTCTTCGGGCGGAAATCGCAGTCCTTCTGGCGAAGGATGCGATAGAAACTGTCCCCTCAGCCGAAATGAAGAAAGGGTTCTACAGCCCCTACTTCATTGTACCCAAGAAGGGTGGCGGTCTCAGACCAATCTTGGATCTGAGGGTCTTGAATCGGGCCCTGCTCAAGCTCCCGTTCAAGATGTTAACCCTCAAGCACATTCTCACGTGTGTCAGAATTCAAGATTGGTTTGTGGCCATAGACCTGAAGGACGCGTACTTTCATGTCTCAATCCTCCCAAGACACAGGCCGTTCTTGCGGTTTGCCTTCGAAGGACGGGCATATCAGTACAAGGTTCTCCCCTTCGGCCTCTCCCTGTCGCCCCGGGTCTTTACGAAGGTAGCGGAGGCCGCCCTTTCCCCCCCTCAGGGAAATGGGCGTACGCATTCTCAATTATCTCGACGACTGGCTGATTCTGGCTCACTCGTGGGATTTGGTTTGCGCACACAGGGACATGGTTCTCAACCATTTGGCTCGGTTGGGGCTTCGGGTCAACTGGGAAAAGAGCAAACTCTCCCCGGCACAGAGGATCTCTTTTCTCGGTGTAGAGCTGGACTCGGTCAGTATGTCTGCGCGTCTCTCCCCGGAGCGTGCACAGTCAGTTCTGAGGTGTGTGGCAACACTCAGGTGCGGGTCAGCGGTCCCCCTAAAACAGGTTCAGAGGCTCCTAGGGCACATGGCATCCTCAGCCGCGGTCACGCCACTGGGGTTGATGCACATGAGACCGCTGCAGCACTGGCTTCATACTCGAGTCCCCAGGTGGGCGTGGCATCGAGGCACATTTCGGGTGAACATCACACCGTCGTGTCGCCAGACACTCAGCCCTTGGACAGACATTATGTTCCTACGGTCAGGAGTTCCACTGGAACAGGTGTCCAGACGCATCATTGTCACCACAGATGCTTCCAAGACAGGCTGGGGTGCCACCTGCAACGGGCAGGCAGCTTCCGGGGTCTGGACAGGCCCCCGACTGTTTTGGCACATAAATTGTCTGGAGTTGTTGGCAGTGCTCCTCGCCCTGAGGAGGTTCCGTTCTATGATTCAGGGCAAGCACGTGTTGGTCAGAACCGACAACACTACGACTGTGGCCTACATCAACCACCAGGGCGGTGTACGCTCCTTTCGCATGTCACAACTAGCCCGCCACCTGCTGCTCTGGAGTCAACACACAGACTCAAGTCTCTACGAGCCACTCACATTCCGGGCGAAGCCAATCGTGTGGCCGATTCCCTGTCACGACAAGTTTCGCTCGGAGGCGAGTGGAGACTCCACCCCAGTCAGTCGGTCCAACTGATTTGGGATCGATTCGGCCAGGCACAGGTAGACCTCTTTGCCTCACCGGAATCCACCCACTGCCAGCTGTGGTACGGTCTGACCGAGGCCCCCCTCGGTATAGACGCACTGGCACACAGTTGGCCGAGGGGCCGGCTCAAGTATGCGTTTCCCCCAGTGAGCCTCATCGCACAAACCTTGTGCAAGGTCAGGGAGGACAAGGAACAGATTCTCTTGGTGGCCCCCTTCTGGCCCAACAGAACCTGGTTCTCGGACCTGGTGCTCCTGGCATCAGCCCCTCCCTGGCGCATTCCTCTGAGGAAGGACCTCCTTTCTCAGGGGAAGGGCACAATTTGGCACCCACGCCCCGATCTTTGGAACCTCCACCTTTGGTCCCTGGACGCGACCAGGAGGACTTCAGAGACCTTTCACCTTCAGTGGTAAACACACTCCTACAGGCAAGAGCCCCCTCTACCAGACGGCTGTATGACCTAAAATGGCGCATCTTTGTGAACTGGTGTTCTTCTCACGGGAAGGACCCACGGAGCTGTGGCATCAATTCAGTGTTATCCTTCCTTCAAGAAGGCCTGGACAGGCACCTGTCTGCCTCAACACTCAAGGTTCATGTCGCAGCTATATCAGCTAACCATGACCAGCTATATCAGCTATATCAGCTAACCATGACCAGCTCTGATGTCTCGGTTCAAATATCATTTCACTAGTTGACAGTCATTCAAGATTTAGCGATCCAAACTTGCAAATGATGTGGGAACACAATTTCGAAAAGCATATGTTGTGCATATAAGAACGTAATAGCACCTCTCATAAAGTAAACAATGGTCTAAAAAACACTTAGCCTCTTCGCTAATTAGCACACAATTACCATTGGTATACTACGTCTGCCGCCTCACCGGAAGTTGTACCCACGTTCTTTTTTACAGTAGCGCCCCTCGGAAACTTGTGGATACCACTTGGCACAAGCTGATTGGTTCACGTCGCGTACGCAGCCAATGAGTTTGAACCTTTACCTTTAAATGGCTGGTCGGCATTTACTTGAGTCTTTCACAGCAGCACGCTTTGAGTTCCTCTGAAACTCAACTAGATAAGTAAACATTCTCAGTCATATTTTAGAGCTTTATTGCGTTAGTCAGCTTACATTTCTAAAACTATCAAATATACAGTCGTAAAACTATGCGCAGGTTGTTCGCGAGAGAAGTAACGTTAATTACTAAGCATGTCATGTTCATATAACAGCAGCAGCGTATGGAGTTAGAATTGTAAACTCGTGGCCACGAGAAAAATATGTCGTTCCCTCAACATAAGAAGTCGTGGCATAAGTATGTCATTACCTCGACAAAACGTTCTCGTGGCCACGATGTAATATCACGTTCCCACGAATTAATATCTCGTGGCTGTGTTATATTATCACGTTCCCATGAGTTTATATGTCGTGGCCACGACAAAACTAAGTGAACCGAAGACCTCCCCTCCCGGTCACCGTAGAATACCAGTTTGCTAAACACACTCACGGTCAAAACACGCATCGACTCAGTGATACATGAAACACTGATTACATTACACATAACATTACTTGTTTTATTTTAGATATTATTACAATAATGCTGTGATGAGTACCACTGTCCTGGTCGTCCATTTTGAAAAGACTGGTTAATTGTCCTGAATTACGGCTGGTCCCGCATGATTGTAAGGCAAAACGTGATTGGTTGGAGCAAGAACATGCAACGATTGGTCAGACCCACGTGGCCGGTATCTGATTGGCTTAAGTAGAAGGTGGGTGGAGTCCATCCATTTGTGGATCAGTGTGCGTCTTGACGCTTGAAATGTTTCAAAATCCACAAATACGCGCAGCGATTTACAAATGCACAGAGAGCAATCCACAAATATGCGCTGCGATCCACAAATGCACAGAGAGCTATCCACAAATACGCGCAGCGATCTACAAATGCACAGTACGCGGTTCACATATAAATGCCGGGCAAAGTTGTGTTTGTAAAATAAAAAAAATATTTGTATGTTTTTTATTTGCAATTCTAATTTTTTTACTTGTGAATATAATTCATGTTTGTGGAACTCTAAGATTTATTTGTGGATCTCATTCTATTTATTTTGTAAATATGCTTTGTTTTTGTCAGTCGCTTTACATTTATTTGTGGATCATAATGTATTTATTTGGAATTATGCAACAATTCTAACTCCATAGCAGCGGTGGCTTATAGTTCCTGTATTTGCTTGCAGCAGCAGCAGCAGCAATAATCTACACCTACAGCAATAACCAACAGCAGCAGCAATTCAGCAGCAGCGTAGCAGATCTATTCCGCCAAGACCAAATACATTAACATTGTCATATACATTAACATAATAAAATCTTCCCGAGAGTTGTCATGGAAGAAATGCTCCTCCAGCTTTGTCAAGTGGAATCACAAAGATTTCAGAGACTGAAGGACTTTGGTCAAAGGGGAGAAGATCATCATTCCACATGCACTTGGACCAGACACGTTAGAGTGTATACACACTGTAAGCAAAGAGCTAGGGATATTTTATTTTGACCAGGAATGAACAAACAGATTGAGGAAGTGGTGGACAGATGCACCACATGCTTAGAGTGCTGAAAAATTAACTCAGAAGATCCTATGATCTTCACTGTAAATTCTAATTAGTAAACCTTACTTAAAAAAAGCATGCAAACCGATTGCCTTGAAAAAACCAAGTAAAGTGAAATAAGAACAGTATTTTGTACTTACAAAGGTTTATTTAGTGTTGTAAACTTACACGCAAGTTCTGGTAACTCTGGTAACTCCTCTAAGAAACCTGATTATCGTTACTCTGGTGCTAGAGTAATGCTTACTTGGTTTATTTAAAGCTATCGGTTTGCATGGTTTTAGCAATAAATTAGATTTCTGTTCAAGTAAATGCAACTAAGCACTTACATTACTAACTATTAATTTAAGTAGTAATAGTAACTATTAATTTAACTAGTCTTGTAACTTAAGTGCTTAAAAAAATCCATTACAAATTAATGAAAACAATGTTCCATTCATATGACACATAAATTTAAGGCAGTGACAATTCAAAGTTAAAGGTAATGTATTACACAAACCAACAACAATCTGATTTAGGGTATGCTTAGTGTAAGAAGTGGAGGTAGCAGTAGGAGGATGAATTAAAGTATGGCACTGGGTAGGCTGCACACGTTGCCAATGGTTTATATAATTAAAGTTCAAAAAGTCACTTTAGTTTCAGGGTTTTGTTTTGTCCCAAATAAAGCACCACACTTTGAATGAATCTCCAAGTGTTTTTCATGGTATTAGGTCAATCCAAATGTAGCAGTAATCCAAATGTACCAAATGACATTCCAGAAGCAAACAGTTGATGTAGATTCTAGAGACTGTTCTTTGCAGTGTACCCTGAACAATGATGGCAGAAGACACAGGGTCAAGGCAGAGAAGATTTGGAGAAATACATCGTCTTCAATGATGGTCAGCAATCCAACACATATTAGTGTCCAGACTGCATCAACATCAGACACCTGCATAAAAAACAAACCAATAAAATATTAAGTAGGGCAATGTGATGATTATTTGTCAGTGTTATCTGTCCTGCCTGGTTCACCAAAAATTTAAATTTGTTATCATTTACTCACCCATGACTTTTGTTCATTTTGGAATGACATGAGGGAGATTAAATGGCATAGTTTTCTTTTTTGGGTGAACGAGGTATATAATCAACAATAATCTTATAGAAGTATCTCAGTAATATAAGAGCAAATACACACTACATTTTCCCACAATTAAGTGTTTGTTTAAGGTGTATTTTTTATTTTTTTTTTAGAACTTACAAAGCGGGTTAGTAGTAGAAGTATCTGGGGTAATCGCAAAATGAAACAGGAAGGCCCGAGATGGGTGTGCAGTGCTGTCAAATCTGGGTTCTAGAAGAAAAAAAAAAAGAAAAAAAAAGTTTAAGACATTCAAGTGTTACAGTACAAATGTTTTTGTCAAAGTGTCAATAAAGAGGTCATTAACTGTTTATTTTAAAAATTTTGAAAACAATTAACGTAGCAACATACATTTTAGGGGTTGTAGGGTGTGAAGTGTCCTCTTAAATCTGCAAAAAAAAAAAAAAAAAGTGGTTAGAGGTATACTGCATATGCAAGACTTTTTTTTAATGAAATTGTAAATAGTGTAGCACAGTGATTACTGAGTAAAAAAACTGCTGTACTGCTGTGTATTAGCTTGAAATATCTCACCTCCAGTGTACTGAGGCCTGTGCTGATGAGACCGCTGTTCAGAGAAGGCAGTTGCCACAAACACTTGTCCTAAATATGACAAATAAAAGTAAGTTACACTAGTGTTGTGGCTTCTAGATTACAGACACATTCATTCCTTGATAGTTGCATGTTTTAGAAGGGTTACATTAAGAAAGAAAGAAAGTAAGTGTCCACATTTCTATACATATCTATTTGAGGCCACAGTCATAAAATCAATTCAAAAGCAGCATTTCCTCTGTATTACTGTAGAAATAACAATTACTGTGAGACAAAGAGCTCATTTAATTTAAACCACAAAGGTTTAATCATGCAGTGGCAATAATTGTGATGTATTAAAACATATATGATGATAAAATTGTAAATTGAAAAATTAACTTAAAATCAACATGGGTTTGCGGCATCAACTCTGGGCAAAACAGAAAACTAACTACAAAGTTTTACATTTGTGACAGTAAAAAAGCATCTAGTGTAAACAGAATCACTTGTCTTTTGTCTACTTTACATGCAGCCCATGCACAAAATAGGGCTAAGTCAGTTAAAATTAGCAGCAGAGAAAAAGACACATTTACACACAATTATTTTTTGATAACTTACCTTAGTGTCTTTGTCCAGAGGTAAAAATGCAAGCAGTCTCTGCTTCTTTTCCCAGTTTCAGCAAATTCTTCGCCAATTAGCTGGAGCCAACCGATGTCAGCACAAATTCAAAACATTGCTTGTTGCGCATGCTCTAACTGTCCTAATTTCTTCTTCTGTGGTTTTGTTGCACATTAGCAACACATTAGCACACTGCTGCCTCTCACTGGTGTATTCATGTCATTGGTTTTGTTGTGACTACTTGAATATTTTAAGTAAGCCTTACTCAAAGCAGCAAGTAAACTGTTTTCGCCTTGAAATTAGCTGTAACTTGATAAAACCTAGTAAGTAGAGCAACTAAGTAAAGATAACTGATTATATACAAGTAAGGTACACTATTGGATTTTACAGTGTTCCACCAGATTCCAGAGTATCTATGGTAGGTCATCACAAGAGACCTGTTCATGTAACTGTTGACTACAGCAGATACTCTGAGTTAGAATAACTTCAGTCAACCACATCAGGGTCACATTCATCCTGCATGGCGTACCTGAAAAAAAATCATGGTCCGCTATACAGCTTTTATTACTTTGAAGACTTTGCAGTTTATTGGGACATCTAGTCCTCACCATCTGCAAAGCAATGGTTCCCCTTCAGAAACGAGACGCTGCGTCGAAAACGCATTGGGGAACACCTTCAGCGTGACCACGCTCTGAATCATATGTGCAATCAATCCAATGGAGAGGTGAGACGTCATAGACCAGGAAGCTTAAAAGCATGTGCGACGGAACCGGCATTCAGCTTTCTGTCGTTCAGCTAAGCGCTCTGTGTGTGTGTTGTCGTGCTCCTTTTTTGTGCCCGTTTGCACTCCTTTTATTTGAGCACAATGTCTAAAGAGGCAAAGAAAGAAGTGTTAGCAGACCACGTTATAGCGTTCCTCGCTGGTCTGGCCCCGCTTCCACGGCTGCACTCGTGGGGTTCGCAGCTGGATCTGCTGGAGGGAATGGAGACAGGTAACCCCCTATCTCCTTCCTCACCCGCCAGATCCACTGCCCGTTCTCTGGGATCGGAAGCCCACTCTGCGGTTTCTTCCCCCCGGGGAACGGGCTCAACGTTCTGAATATCTTCCTCCGAGGAGGTTGTTTTGCAGCCTACAGATGCAGACCGGTCATGCCTGGCCTAATTGTTGACACTTCGTAGAAATCAGTGTAAGCCTGTCACAAGCAAGTGAGCCAGCACTTGAAAAAAACATTCACTAACACACCTATTAACACAAAAGTGATGAAAAAGAACACTTGAAACACACAACAGCTGGCAACACATTTTTGATTTACACGTTCTTGCTGCATGATGAAACCTGGAAACATTCTTGATTTGTGGAGGAAAAATAAACCTCTAAACTTCTGTACAATGTAAAAACCAAATGTATTATTTTTGTTTTATACAAATTATTGTCTTATTGACTGAATGTTCTACATGATATTAGTTGCGATAATTCAGTTAGTTTTTCAAGACTATTTTACAGTTAATTTGCAATGTGACTTTTGCTTTTGTAATTAGGAAAAGGGAAAATTGTTGGAAAAACAAGTGCAATGTTGATAATTCAGTTCCTTCTCCATGTGGCCTAATCAGTGGTGGACGAAGTACACAAGTCAAGTACTTGAGTAAATGTACGGATACGTATAATAAAATATTACTCCAGTAAAAGTAAAAGTGCTCCTCTTTCAATTTTACTCGAGTGAAAGTACAGAAGTACCTGATTTTATGTACTTAGGTTAAAAAAAGTACTGATAAATTTATTTGGCAATTTTATATAGGCTACTTAATTGAATTTTGTATTAGCACATATTTTTTATAATCCTACTGCTCAAAATACCTGGGATTTTCCCAAAATAACCACTATATGGAGTAAAAATACATTTTTGTTGTTGATATGGACTGTGTTGACGAGAGTGATGTAGTAATATTCAGTGTGAAGCTTACACTGTCATATACCTGAGAGAAAACAAATTTGACCATCTAATTTTCAAGCTTGTTTTAAAGCTTGTTGTTTTGCATAATGTCACAGTTATATGTGACATGAGAATAAGGCCTGAAGTTAGCAAGAACATTTTAAGGAAAATATATTTATATTTTCATAATGATTCTTTCTTTTTCCCTCGGATGTAATCTATCTCGTTGAATAAAAATATTTGGACTTTATATCTAAAAATTACCTCAACTTAGCACCAGCAAGCTTATTAGCTAGACAGTTTGCATCAGCTAACAATATTTAATAATTTTCAGTGTGGTTATGAATAAACATTCATCTGTCTACTCTAGTTGATCCAAACAATATAAAACTGTTGCTAAACAATATAAAAACAGACGTTACGTAGTGCATAGCATTTTATTAAAATTGCTACCGTTACAGCAGCGGGAAATATGAACGTGCATGTGTTATTTTATTTAATCTGTTATTTAAATTTTTCGTTTTTGACCTAAAACAGAGACAAGTGATATTGATGTGTCTTAATTCAAGCATTTCAGTGGAATTCACAAACAACGGACAACTTTGACCTAAATATTATTTTTAGTTATAATAATTAATCCTAAAATTCGACATTAGTAACTTAATTTTCGCAGCACCAGTTGCGTGGGCACAAGATCTCCCGGTTCTTACTTGTGAATTCAGTTGACTGGAGATCTAAACGGATCATTTGAATCAATGAGTTGTCGACTCGAGAACAGCTGCAATCGGATCATTCCAATTCATGAATGAATTGTTTGGTGCGATTGGCGAATCAATTTAACAAGTTCATTGAAAAGAATCAGTTTGTTCATGAATCAGACACCGCTTCTGCGTCTCAAAGCATGTGATATATTATAAGGAGTAACGATATGTTTTATGAAATGTAGTGAAGTAAAAAGTACGATCTTACGCTTTGGAATGTAGTGAAGTAAAAGTGAAAGTTACTCAAAAAAAAAACTACTCCAGTAAAGTTCAGATACTTGAAAAATGTACTTAAGTACAGTAACGAAGTACAACTACTTCGTTACTGCCCACCACTGGGCCTAATATATATGTTTGATAAATGTGTAAAACCTGCCATAGACTGCATGTAAGAACAATATACTTTATAAAATGGGGATGTAATATTATCAGCTCACCTGCATGCTGGTTTGCGTGTTTAATGTTGATTGGCTGTTGGCCCTGTGTGTGTGCAGACAGTCCTTCAGAGTGAACAATACCATTTTTTTTTATTATTATTTAGAAGTTTTTTGAACTGGATTCACACAGTTCACAGAATTATACACCAGCTTATCCAAATTAAACATACATTTCATTATTAAACACTGTATTATTTTTGGGGGAAGGGTGAAAATCTGTACCTCACATTTTTGTTTGTCCTTGAAGGTGCACATGATAAGATAGCTTGCACTTTATCTGCCTGCAGCCTGATGGATTCTCCTCGACTCAATGGCACTTGCCAATATCCTTTGCATAAGTCAAGTGTTGTTAAGTACTTAGCTTTGCCTAGTAGCCCTGGTGAAAAAACCAGCATATGCTGGTAGGTATGTTTTGATGCTGGGATGCTGGTTAGGTATGTTTTGGTGCTGGTTTAAGCTGGTCCTTTGCTGGTCTATGCTGGTCCTTTGCTGGTTTATGCTGGTCCTTGACCAGCAACATGAACAGCATAAACCAGCAAAGGATCAGCATAAACTAGCTAAGGACCAGCTTAAACCAGCATTAAAACATACCTAACCAGCATCCCAGCATCAAAACACAGCTACCAGCATATGCTGTTTTTTTTCACCAGGGAGTTCAGCTATCTCAGGCTACATCTACATTAATCCGGATACATTTGAAAATGGAGTTTTCGTTTTAAAACGCTCTCCGTCCACATTAGCGTTTTCAAGCGTTTTCAATAATTTTCTCATCCACACTGAAACGTCAGAAAATATCATAAAACGATGCAGACAAATCATTGTAGAGTTATATATGTGTAATGCCCCGCCAGCAGAGGGAGACCTTACCCATGGACTGCCTGTTGCCGCTCCCTCTGCTGCTTCTCTGGTTACTTCCTGTTTGGTGGCCATATAAGGCAGGCCATGCCAAACAGCCAAGATGAAGTATTGTTTTGCCTGTGCGGACTCTACAAAGTGTTTTCCCTGTTTCATTGCCTTGTTTTTGCTATTTCCACGGTTCATAGTCATAGTTTTTGCCCTGTTTCATTGCCATAGTTTTGCCTTGTTCCATTGCCTTATTTATTTGTTACTTTGGACTGCTCACTGGTATTTTGACGTTCTGCCTGTTTTCTGGATTACGCTATTGTTTTGCCCTGGATAACACTGTTTGTTTGGAGATTGACCCTGCCTGTCTTGACTACGATCTGTGTAATAAAGCTCGCACTTGGATCTATCACGCTTCTCACGAGTCCCGTTACAAAATACTTCGTCTACCAAAGATCCAGTGGCTTTTAGAACACAGATAACCATGGATCCAGCATCACGGCATGTGGGCTACACACTGCGCTCCAGAGGCCTCGTCTGACCACGAGTCTGCTCGTGAGATCTCGTCTGACCACGCATTTACGCCAATGCCTCCAGAGGTGTCAGCAAAAGCTGTAGACCCTCCCACGGAGGCGGCGTCCACCCATGAACTCACTGCCACGTCTGCGCCAATGCCCCCCCGAGGTGGCGCCTCTTTACTCCTGTCTGCTCTGCCTGCCCCACCATGGCTCCCTGCTCTGCCTGCTCTGTCTGCCCCGCCATGGCTTCCTGCTCTGCCTGCCCCGCCATGGCTGCCTGCTCTGTCTGCCCTGCCATGGCTCCCTGCTCTCCCTGCTCCACCATGGCTCCAGGCTCCTCAGAATCTACCATGGTGGACTTCTGCTCCAGTGTTCCACTGTCTGCCACAGCTCCACGGCCCAGGTCCTCCAAGGTTCCACTGTCTGCCACAGCTCTGTCCCAGGTCCTCCAGTGCTTCACCATCTGCCACTGTTCCATGGTCCAGGTAATAAGCAATTAAAATATGTTACCTGTAAGAGATCTTTTTAGATCTTCTCTAAATTTCTTCACCGAAACTGGATTCTCATTGTTTGTTAAATCTAGATTAACCCAGTTAAAGCCAAATTGAGGATCAAACACTGCAGCCAAGAAATACACACCATGGTCAAACTGGTCCTCATTTCCATTTTCCCTGTTTGAAGCAGATCTAAGGTCAAGGTCAATGTCATTTTTATTTATATAGCACCTTAAAACAACATTAAGGCTGACCAGAGTGCTTCACAATAACACAATACAATTAGAAAAAAAATAGGTTTAACAATTAAATTAACCACTTAAACCATAAAACCAAATGAAAATCAGGAATAAGAATTTAACTCACTAAGACCAACAAATCCAAAAATTATAAATAGGCCTGAGAAAAGAGATACATTTTCAGTGATGATTTACAGGTGCATCTCAGTAAATTAGAATGTCATGGAAAAGTTCATTTATTTCAGTAATTCAACTCAAATTGTGAAACTTGTGTATTAAATAAATTCAGTGCACACAGACTTAAGTAGTTTAAGTCTTTGGTTATTTTAATTGTGATGATTTTGGCTCACATTTAACGAAAACCCACCAATTCTTAAAAAAATTAGAATACTTTATAAGACCAATAATAAAACAAAAAACATTTTTAGTGAATTGTTGGCCTTCTGTAAAGTATGTTCATTTACTGTATATGTACTCAATACTTGGTATGGGCTCCTTTTGCTTTAATTACTGCCTCAGTGTTCAGCTATCTCAGGCTACATCTACATTAATCCGGATACATTTGAAAATGGAGTTTTCGTTTTAAAGCGCTCTCCGTCCACATTAGCGTTTTCAAGCGTTTTCAATAATTTTCTCATCCACACTGAAACGTCAGAAAATATCATAAAAACGATGCAGACAAATCATTGTAGAGTTATATATGTGTAATGCCCCGCCAGCAGAGGAGACCTTACCCATGGACTGCCTGTTGCCGCTCCCTCTGCTGCTTCTCTGGTTACTTCCTGTTTGGTGGCCATATAAGGCAGGCCATGCCAAACAGCCAAGATGAAGTATTGTTTTGCCTGTGCGGACTCTACAAAGTGTTTTCCCTGTTTCATTGCCTTGTTTTTGCTATTTCCACGGTTCATAGTCATAGTTTTTGCCCTGTTTCATTGCCATAGTTTTGCCTTGTTCCATTGCCTTATTTATTTGTTACTTTGGACTGCTCACTGGTATTTTGACGTTCTGCCTGTTTTCTGGATTACGCTATTGTTTTGCCCTGGATAACACTGTTTGTTTGGAGATTGACCCTGCCTGTCTTGACTACGATCTGTGTAATAAAGCTCGCACTTGGATCTATCACGCTTCTCACGAGTCCCGTTACAAAATACTTCGTCTACCAAAGATCCAGTGGCTTTTAGAACACAGATAACCATGGATCCAGCATCACGGCATGTGGGCTACACACTGCGCTCCAGAGGCCTCGTCTGACCACGAGTCTGCTCGTGAGATCTCGTCTGACCACGCATTTACGCCAATGCCTCCAGAGGTGTCAGCAAAAGCTGTAGACCCTCCCACGGAGGCGGCGTCCACCCATGAACTCACTGCCACGTCTGCGCCAATGCCCCCCGAGGTGGCGCCTCTTTACTCCTGTCTGCTCTGCCTGCCCCACCATGGCTCCCTGCTCTGCCTGCTCTGTCTGCCCCGCCATGGCTTCCTGCTCTGCCTGCCCCGCCATGGCTGCCTGCTCTGTCTGCCCTGCCATGGCTCCCTGCTCTCCCTGCTCCACCATGGCTCCAGGCTCCTCAGAATCTACCATGGTGGACTTCTGCTCCAGTGTTCCACTGTCTGCCACAGCTCCACGGCCCAGGTCCTCCAAGGTTCCACTGTCTGCCACAGCTCTGTCCCAGGTCCTCCAGTGCTTCACCATCTGCCACTGTTCCATGGTCCAGGTAATAAGCAATTAAAATATGTTACCTGTAAGAGATCTTTTTTAGATCTTCTCTAAATTTCTTCACCGAAAGTGGATTCTCATTGTTTATTAAATATAGATTAACCCAGTTAAGGCCAAATTGAGGATCAAGCACTGCAGCCAAGAAATACACACCATGGTCAAACTGGTCTTCATTTCCATTTTCCCTGTTTGGAGCAGATCCAAGGTCAAGATCAATGTCATTTTTATTTATATAGCACCTTAAAACAACATTAATGCTGACCAAGGTGCTTCACAATAACACAATACAATTAGGAAAAAAATTACAAAGTTTAACAATTAAATCAACCACTTAAACCATAAAACCAAATAAAATTCAGGAATAAGAATTTAACTCACTAAGACCAACAAATCCAAAACTTATAGACTTATAAATTATAAATAGGCCTGAGAAAAGAGATACATTTTCAGTGATGATTTACAGGTGCATCTCAGTAAATTAGAATGTCATGGAAAAGTTCATTTATTTCAGTAATTCAACTCAAATTGTGAAACTTGTGTATTAAATAAATTCAGTGCACACAGACTTAAGTAGTTTAAGTCTTTGGTTATTTTAATTGTGATGATTTTGGCTCACATTTAACGAAAACCCACCAATTCTCAAAAAATTAGAATACTTTATAAGACCAATAATAAAAAAAAAAACATTTTTAGTGAATTGTTGGCCTTCTGTAAAGTATGTTCATTTACTGTATATGTACTCAATACTTGGTATGGGCTCCTTTTGCTTTAATTACTGCCTCAGTTCGGCATTTTCTGGTCTCGTTTCTCATTTTCCTCTTGACAATACCCCATAGATTCTCTATGGGGTTCAGGTCTGGTGTGTTTGCTGGCCAGTCAAGCACATCAACACCATGATCATTTAACCAACTTTTGGTGCTTTTGGCAGTGTGGGCAGGTGCCAAATCCTGCTAGAAAATGAAATTAGAATCTTTAAAAAGCTGGTCTGCAGAAGGTCTGCATGAAGTGCTCTAAAATTTCTTGGTAAACGGGTGCAGTGACTTTGGTTTTCAAAAAAGTGGACCAACACCAGCAGATGACATTGCACCCCAAATCATCATAGACTGTGG